>NW_026126433.1:42235000-43435000 GCF_943737965.1 Phodopus roborovskii
CTGTCACATTGTTTACATGGCTCATCGGCAGTTCCTATGAAACTATTATCAGACTGCACTTGTTAAGCCAATATTTTCTTTGTAAATTTACACAGCTCTGTAAGTGCTAACAAAAGAGAACAGGACTACATCTGGGTCTAAGACCAGTGTTCAAACAAAATGTATATTTCTTGTAGCACTAGACTTAGTACTTTACTGTCTCTAAAGATGGTAACAATTCATATTCATTCAGTGGCTTCTCGTTGTTTGTGATTCATCCTGCTTAGTACAGTTGTGTAGTGATATATTATTTATGATTTATGAAAGGTTGCCTGAGGATTCAGAAAAGCAAAGTCAGCCTCAAAGTGTAGTGATCAGGCAGTGGTGACACACATCTTTAATACATGCAGCCAGAAGTTAGGAGGTGGTAGTACATACCTTTAATCCTAGAACTCAGGATTAAGAGATAAATGGATCTCTCTCACTTCAAGGCCACCCAGGGATACATGAGATTGAATCAGTCTAAAAGACTAACAGATTATACGCCTTTAATCCCAGCATTTGAGGGGTATAAAAGATAGAAATCGAATCTTCAGTAGTTAGCAAGAGGCATTCATTCTCCAGCCATCCTGAGGAGAGGTTACAGTCTGACGCTTGGTGAGAGCACAGGAGACAAAATTAGCCCATACTGCCTCAGGTAGAAGTAAGAAGCTAGTGGCCTGCTCCTTTGCTTTTTTTTTCAGCTTGAAGTCTGAATCCCAATATCAGTCTCCAGTCTTTTATTAATTCGTGTTACATAGTTGTTCATCAACACATCTTAGAGTTCATAAGAAATGCTCATTCTGATATCAACAAGTTGCTATAATGTAAAAAAGAACTTCCTGCAGGCCTGAAGACTTAGCTCAAATCCAGGGTCTGATATTACTTAGATACAACTGATTTCCGTTTTAGCTTTGTATCCAACAAAGCATTCCTTTCATTCATTCTGATAATTGATCTGCAGCTATTGTTTAGATTTTTCTACCTAACCGTTCTATCACCTGAAGAAAATAGCTTATTTCTCCTACGGTTTCATCTCTCTGAACCTCAGAATTCACACCAAACATTTATAACAAACTTTACCTCGGGGGGGGGGTGCTGTGAGGATTGAAAGGAAAAGACCCAAAGGAGACCAAAAGAGAATATATGCAGACACGTGGAAAGTATTACAGTTTTATTCCTTTGAAGAAATCTCTCCTGTGCTTCCTAGTCTTGGAGGGAGGCAGAGACCCATATGCTGGGAATCTAAAGGGATGATCCTTCCTCATACCCTTCGGGCAATCCATAAAACTGGCAGATAACCTTGATATGGCCAATTGGATGCTGTAGCAAATTGGAATGTCTGCTACAGGCTTTTGTGTTGAATGCTTGGTCCCTAGCTGGTGCCAAAAGAGGCTAGAGGCATTGGATTTCCTGGAACTATAGTTATGGGCAGCATGAATCATGATAAGAGTGCTGGGAATCAAACTTGAGTCCTCTGGAAGAGCAGTCAGTACGTGCTCCTAAACACTAAGTCATTTCTCCGGCCCCACCTCATACCTTAAATTGCATCTGTGTTTTTCACTGTTATGTAGATATTTTCTCTGAATTGAAGCAATTTTTCTTGGAGGGAGGAAGAAGATTGGTAAAACTCTAGAAGTAAACATAACTTACAAGACTCAGGAAGTTCATGAAATTGTCTAGATTCGTAAAGGCTCTCCCCAGTGTCTTAGTTTCATTTCTTTTGCTGTAATAAGGTACTTTAACAGAAAAACAACTTAGGGGAGAAAGGTTGATTTTAGCTCAAAATTCTAGGTTGCAGTTCATCATTGTGAAAAAGTCAAGGCAGGAAATTAAAAGAGCTAGTCACGTGACATCCACAGTTTAAAATAAGAGAGAAATGAATCAATATATGTTTGTTTAGTGCTCAGCTAACTTTCCCCATTTTATTCAGCCCAGGACTCACGTTCTGGGGAATAATGTTACCAACATTCATTAATACAATCAAGGAAATCCCCTCTCTGTGTTAACCACCCCACAGTTGCAACAGTGCTATGAACATTATAAGAGTGACTTATAATTTCTGATTGTAATTAAGACCTGCTCCACAAAGTGGCACATAGTTCTCCTCTAGAAGACCCTACCTCTATTATTCTGCTAAATGGAATACAACCTGTTTAGTCTATATAATATTACTTGCATGTACATGTCTTCAGGACTTTCTATTGTGGTGTGCACACAACTGGTGTGCATACCTTAGTTTGTCTGTTGTTTGTTATGTAGGGTTGAGGCCTTTTGAGCTTTTCCCTTCTACATTATCCTATTTGTGTTACTGGACATAGATTTGTCCGAAAATGCTTCACCTTCAACTCTGTGAAACATCTTCGCTTTTTCTTAAGGGTTTCTGGCACAGCAGGAACCTTCTTTTCCTTCTCCAGCAAAGCCTCTATGGTTCCAGTCAGAAAAAAGAGAGAGTAGTCCTCCTTTTTTTAAAGGACATTTCTTTCTTTCCTCTCTTTTCTCCTTTCTCTTGTCTCTCTTCTTCCTTCCACCCTGCCTTTCTCCCCTCCTTTTTCCCTCCCCATTTTGCTAAGATATGGTCTCTGTATGTTGCTTATGCTATCCTTAGACTTTCAGTCTTTTTGCTCAAGCCTCCCCAATACTTGGAAAACAGGCATGCCCCATCACACCAAGATAAGGGTATCTCTTTAATAACATATTCCTGAAGGCAAGCAGCTGCCACAGTGTTGACACTTTCTTTCTCTGATCTTATGTAGACAAGACTGGCCTCACACTTATTATATAGATAAGGCTGGCTTTGAAATCCAGGTCCTTCTGCTGCCACTTCCCTAGTATCAGGTGTGTACTATCACAGCTGGGGTGATGCCTTTCCTTAGCACTTGAATGCAGTAGATACAACAAAGATTTTAGTTCAATGACAGTGCTTTTCCTGCGTCACTCTAGAATCCCAGAACTTTCTTACCACTAACGCTGCTAATAGTACCCCACCCCTTTGTCCCTTTTTCTTTTAATTTTTGTGACAGGATCTTACTCTGTTCCTAGCTGGCCTGAAACTCCCTGTGCTGTTCAGGCTGTCATTAAACTTATGGTAGTCCTACTCTCTCTGCCTCCTAAATGCTAGGATTACAGACTTACACCATTAGTGCATGTCTAACATTTCTCAATCACTTATAAACATACCATCAAGCCTCCTGTTACAGTTTTGTGTCATCCAGAGGCTCTGGGTTGAAGGCTTCATTGCTAATCTGTGGTGACATTGGCAGGGGGTGGAACCATTCAGAAGTAGGAGGAAGTTAGGACACTAGAGGTGTGTCCTTGAAGGAAGTGTAGGGGCCTGGCCTGGTTCCTTCATTTTTCTTCCTTTGCTTTTAGTCACCATGACTACCACATGTTTTCCACCCTGATATTTTCACCACAGGCCCACACAATAGTGTCAGCTGATTACCGGTCAAAACTGCAGCCAAAATAAACTTTTCTTCCTTAGGAGCTGATCATCTCAGATATCTTGTCACAGTGACAGAAAGATGACCAACACACCAAGTGCTACACATTTTAGGTATTTATTGAGTTTGGAAAATAGGTTGATTAATGTTTTGCTCTCTCTCCTCAGAGGCTTGAGCCTCAAAGTGACTTGGCTTATATTTTGTGGCTAGAACAACTGCACAGTTCAGTTTAACTTCAAAGAGAGGAAGTAGTTTTCCTTGTGCCTCCTAGGAAGACAAATGAATATGACTGATTACCTGAGATGATTTATGATGAGGTGATATTCTTAATGGTTGGGAAGAAAACCATTAGAGACGTGTAATAGAACAATCTTTAGTCTCTTCCCTCCTTCCCTAATTTCCTCCATCCCTTCCTTCCTTCCTTTATAAGCCTTGTCACAACCCAAAGAACTGGAATGCTATTAGTGGCTGTATGAGAAAGGGGTTTGTTAGAATGACTTAAAAGCTGTGGTACAGCTAATACAACAATGGATGCCTATGATCAGAAGGTCCAAGAATCCAGTAGTTGTTAAGTCCAGTAGTCTGGATGTCTCAGATTGGTCTTCAGTATATGCTGGAATCCCAAAGAAGTTGGCTTTAATACCAGTGAAAGAATGGATTTGCTAGTGAGGGCAAGAGCAAGCAGGTAAAAAGAGTGAGATTCCTTCTTATATGTCCTTATAGGTTTTCAGCAGAAGGCATGGGCTAGGTTAGAGGTGGTTTTTCCTACCTCAAAAGATCTTGGTTAAAGGCATGTATTTCCTCCTCAAAGATCTGGATTAGAAGTGGATCTTCCCATTTCAAATTAAGCGAAAATCCTTCACAGTTGTGACCTTTCATTTTTGGGTTTTAGTTAATTCCAGATGTAGTCAAGTTGACAACCCAGAATAGCTATGACAGTGACCTACAGCTATCCAATGCCCCCACTCCCATCACTAAAGCTTTTGGCCTATTTTATCTCATTTTGTATTTATTGTTACATTGTTTATCAGGCAGGTGTGGATGGCTCAAGTTTTCAATTCTGGCACTGGGGAGTCTGAGGCAGGAGGATTGAGAGTTTAAGGCTAGCTTGGGCTACATAGCAAGGTTCCTGCCCTGTTCGAGTGCCTGCTCTCAGTGTTTTTGATGATGAACATGTGAGTGAAATGAACCCTTTCCTTCACAAGTAGCTTCCGGTCATGGTGTTTCATCATAGCATTGGTACCCTTAAACTAGGACATTGTGCCTCTCTGGTGCTGGGATTAAAGGCATATGCCACCATGCTCAGTGATTCCATTATTATAATTATTATTATGTTTGAGACAGAGTGTCAAGCATACCAGGCTAGCCTCAAATTTGTTATGTAGCTAAGGATGACCTTGAACTTGGATTACAGACATGTACCACTATCATTGCTCAGCTTTATCCAGTGCTGAAGATTGAACCCAGTGTTTCTCACATTCTAGGCAATCATTCTTCTTGCATTTCAACCCAGACCTTGGTGCTTTAAAGTTCATTTTTATCTTGTTTCATGTGTATGGGTGTTTTGCCTGCATGTGTAGACATACACATGCATGCTGTCCATAAATGCTAGAAGAGGGCATTGAATCTTCTGGAACTGAAGTTACAGATGGTTGTAAGCCTGCACAAGGGTGATGGAAACTGAACTCAAAACCTAATCTTGAAAAAAAAAAAAAAAAAAACAGTATGAGCAATGTGCTTTAAACATTGCTGTGTGTATTTCTAGCTAAATTTTAGGTAAAGATGTGTTTAATTTCATTTGGGTATGTAGTGGAATATTAATTTAAGATGTGCTACATTTGTTTATGCTGTGGAGCATTTTTTTAGTGATGTAAAGATGTGTCGTACTCTTTTATGTTTCATTTGTTTAACTCTGTGAAGTGGTGTTACTTTGCCTGTCTAAAACACCTATCTAATAAGGAGCTGAACAGCCAACAGCTTGGCAACAAAGGTTTGGTGGGGTTGGCAGGCAGAGAGAATAAATAGAAGAAGAAATCTGAGGAGAAGGACTCAAGGGACTAGTCACCCAGCTACACAGCCAGTCATGGAGTAAGAGTAAAAGTAAGATTACAGAAGAGAAAGATAAAAGCCTAGAGGAAAAAAGATAAGCAAGATAATTTCAATTCAGAAAGGGCGGCTAGAAACAAGCCACGCTAAGCCTCCCTGTGTGATTTATTTGGGAGCTGGGTGGTGGGCCCCCAGAAGAGCAAAGAGTTAAGAGTAGAAAACAACCAACTACATGGATATATGGGTTTATAACTAGAAGCCAAATTGCTGGGTCATTAGATTTGTGAATATTTGACTTCATAAGGTAGTTTCAACTTACTGCCAAAAATGCAGCAATTTTACACTCTCATCAACAAATAATTCCTGTTACAAACACTAAGAGAAAATTCATTGTCTTTATTTCTAGAAATATCCATTCTGTCTATGTTCCTCAGGATATCACAGAGGCAGGAGGCTCACAGGAATAAGTAGTCACACCACTGAACAGAAAGCCAGAGAACTACTCAAGAGTCAGGTACATTCTGGTAATAGTTCAGTAGTCCCATGAGAAGTACTATTTTTCCATTGTTGTTGTTTTTGTTTTGTTGTTGTTGTGTTCTGGAATTTGTTGTGTAGCCAGATGACATCAAACCCACAGTGATCCTCCTGTCTCCACTTCCTAAATGCTGGAATTACGGGGATAAGCCACTATACCCCTCCAATGAGGTGTACTTTAATCCCTTCTGTGCGTAACTCCCCACAATATATTATTGATTCAATTAATCCTTATTTTCTCAAATACTTAGTGTCATCAGGCTTCATTATTTTTCCAATTAAATACTCTTGATTTGCATGTCTCTAATTCTTAGTGAATCCAAATATTTCTTTGTGTATCATTTCCTAAGTCCCAGAGATTGTATAGCTCTTTACACATTTATTGGATCTGTTTCTTTTTCCTCTAAAACACTCATTCATATCTGCAAAATTTTATGTTACATTGTCTTTTCCTCTTTGTCTTATTAGATGATTAATAGAATTCTCTATACATAAATTCTTTATAAATGAATATTACTTGCTATTGATCCATTATATATGTGTGTTAAAACATACTTTCTCATTATATCTTTAATTTTAATTTTATCAAAGGTTTAAAGTTTGAGGTACAGAAATTATTAGTGTTAAAGTTTGAGTTTAGTGTTTTATGATTAGCATGGGGTTAGAAAATACAGATATTATAGTTTGTGCTAGTTGCTTTTTTTTTTTTTTTTTTTGAGACTGGTTTTCATGATGTAGCCAATTAATTCTTATCCTCTCAAATACTTGGTGTCATCAAACTTTATTATTTTTACCAATTAAATACTTTTGATTTTCATGTCTCTAATTTTCAGTGAGACTGAATATCTCTTTGTGTCTGTGTGTGTGTAGTAGATGCATATGTGTTCCCTTTAAGCTAGCCTGGAACTTGCTATGTAGACTAGGCTGGTCTCAAAGTAGGTAACTGTGAGGAGATCCAGGGGTTGAGGCTGCATCTTAAGAGGAGATAAAGTAGAGGAGCAGGGATAATTATTATATTAGCAGGGGAAAGGAAGGCAGACTGATGAAGAAGCCAAGCCTCACTCTGCTTGGGTTGCTGAAACACTACACTAGATAGTTTATATGTCTGTCTCTCATAGGTTTGAAAGTTGGACACTTCAAGATTAGGGTGCCCTCATAGTCAGGTTCTGGGAAGGCTTTTTGGGGGGCATGCAGATTGCTAACTTTTTTTGTCCCTTGACCCACTGACCCATTTTTTAAATAAGAACATTAATTCCATTCATGAGAGATCTGTTTTCTAAACTTGATCACTTCCCCTAACATTCTACTTTCTAATACCAACATTCTGATTAGATTTCAAGAGCTGAATTAGAAGAGCGGGACACAAACATTCAGGTTTATTATTAACTTAGAAGATTCTTTCTGGGGAAAGGTGAAAGGAGGGGCACAATTTGCATATGCTAAACATTTGGTATCATAGGTGTCCTAGGTTAGATATTTCCCGGGGACTCTAAACTTTATGTTTCTTCCTAAGTCACCCCATGCATTCCTCTCCTTCAACCACTTACTCAGGGTTCTTCTTCTCAGACCACCAGGTAGTCTAAATTCCTTCCCACTTCCTCTTCTCAGTGTGTGTTGGTTTGGAGAGAGTCTGGGATAATGGCTGTTTGTTTCTCTCCACACTGCAAGTAGGGTTGAAGCTGAATCGCACAGGCTTGAGGCAAATCAAGGGCTAAGGCTTTGCAGCTGGTTTTGTCAGGCTTGAGGCAAATCAAGGGCTAAGGCTTTGCAGCTGGTTTTGTGAGTCACTGTGCACTCAGTATCCGCCCACTGGTGGGAACAGTTAGACCTAGTCTAGGGACTGGGGCCTTCTCAGTGGCCTTGTCTGCTCACAGCAGAAGTGAACAGCCTTGAGTTGAGGAAATTGTGGCTGGACAGGCACGGAGGTAGTTCTGCTACAAGCTCGTGCCTTACTGACCGAGCAGCTTAGTCTTTTAACATCTGAGCACCGGAAGAGGAGAGGGGCCCGTTGCCCTGCCCTGTTCAGTGGGAATGTTGGGGCAAGCTGCCCTGCTTGTACTCTTCCTGTTCCTCAGGGGTCACCAGGGTCACGGTAAGGATTCCTGGTTGGTGTGGGGTGGGGCCTGGCATGGACTCACAGGTGCGTGTGTGTGTGTGTGTGTGTGTGTGTGTGTGATCGATCAGAACTCATAGCCTCTGATTATGTCATCTACATAGTCACCTGGAATGCAGGGAGCAAGAGAGACCGCAGGAGGTGGTCCAGGTCCTGTCCGCCATTGTGAAGTATATGGCTTTTAGTCTGTGTGAAGTGTGGAAAGCCGGAGGGATGTGAGCACTCACTCAGGCTTCACATCCAGTTTTCTCTCTCTGGGAGCAGCTTCATTGCCAGCCATGGGCTTTCTCTTTTATCCAAACACCACCTTGTCATTGCTGCCTTCCCCACCTTGAGTGTCAGCAATTCCTGATCTTTCATTCTGCATAATACTCTCTAATTTCCTATCTCCATTTTACATATGGCAGTGCCTTCTTACATTATTTTCTGCCCCACAGTGTCTTCTTCAGCCCACTAGAATGTAAGGTCCTAGAGACCAAGGCTTAACCTCAGTATTCAGAATGGCCTCTGGCATAAGTACATATGTATTTCCACACTCACACCCTCCTTTCTGTTCCCATCAGCTCCCTGAATCTGTTTTGGCCGTGCTTGAATAAGCCCTTGGCACATACCTGAGTGGAGCCTACATGCTGTCAGAACAGTGCCATGCCTGATAGCGCAGGTGTTCCAGATATGTTTGTTGAGTGAATAGCACATTATTTTCTGGAATCATGGATGTGGGCTAGGATGATAACTTGGGTCAGATACAGAAAAACAAGGAAGATATACCTGACCCTTAAAGTTCATCTGGGGTCCTGAATTCAGATTTTTGGTTGTTCATTCTGAAGAAAAGGATGGGCTGGGAGTTGTGAGTGCCTAAATGTGTGGGACTGGGTGAAGTACGGTAGATAACAGAAGAAAGGCTGGGACAGTATCTCCCCAGTTAGCACTTGGATTGTATTGAGCCTTGCATTCCTCAGGAGCTGGTACTAGTTGTTACTGCTCCAGAAGGGACCCCAAGGAGGCTCTAGCAGGCCAAAGTAATTTTCACTTAACTTCTGCTCATCAGAGCTCTCAAACAAGGCAGCTGGGTGTGGGAGAGATTTTGGCTCTGGGCCCCAAAGAGACTCTCTAGAAATCACTCTTAAGGGCAGCCAGATGATGTATTTACAAACAAATCCTTCTTATTATAATAAGAACTGTGGCATATGTACAGAAATGTACATGTCAGTGAGTTACTTCTGGAACAACTCTGGAACAATCATATGTTCATCCCCAATCATTACCTACTTAGTCCTTTCCAAAGATCTAAGCAGCATTCTATCTTCTAATCTCACAGGTTAGTTTTACCTGGATATAAGTGGAATTCCATGGTACAGGCTTCTTTTGCTTGACGTCTTATGAGGCTTGACTACTTTCCTACCTGTAGCCTATCACTTTTATGGCTGTATAATATTTCATCTCATGTTTTTATAATTTGTTCATTCTGTTATGGATTAGCATTTGCATTTTTAAAATGGTACTATAAAAATGCTATGACCCTTTCCAAACACATAACAGTACCTTTTCAGGGTCAAGTCATGGGGTTTAAGTGTACGAACTTACAGCAGGTACTGTTGAACTGTTTTCAGGGGTGCTTGCTTCAGAGAAACTGGCTTTTTTTTTTGAGGGCCTGTAAACAGGAAATGAAATTACAATGATGTGGAGCCCACAAAGCAAAATCCCGAAGCCAAGGGGCCTACATCTTTGTAACTTCTTTGATATTTTACATGAACTCTATAGTAGAGCCACTCTTGGGAGTGAAATGAAAGGCACCCTTGAATTAATTAAACAAATTCACTATAGCTTTACTATGCTCTGAGAATTAAACAAAATTTTACAAGGAGATAGTTGAAATTGATTTAAAAAAATAGAATTTCATGAATCCCAGGTTGTCCTGAAACACAGAGCTTTGGTCATGGGAGGCAAGGACCCCACTAATTAAGCTACATCCCCATCCTTGATGCTGAGCTTACCCTTGAGCATCTTTCAGAAAGGGAAATATGTGTGTACAATACTAACTACCAGGAAAGGCAGAAGATGCCCGGGTACTAAGAGTCAATATACATTTAAAGGGATCTGAGAGGATGATGGATTCTTCCAGGTGGGAGTTACAAGGGGACTGGCCTGGAATGATAAGGGCTTAGAAAACTAGATAACGTGGATCAATCCTGCCCCAGGAAATAGCCTTAAAAGAGAGAGAGAGAGAAAAAAAGCAAACAAAACAAAACAAAAAACAAGACAACCCACAGAGTTTGAGGGAGAAGCATAACATAGTAGTTATCTTGGAGAAAGAGACTTCAGTGAACTGGGAATGAGGAACACAGGCTAGGTCACTTTTAACCAAAGGGAAGAATCAGCTTGCCTGAGGAGAGACTGGTCAGTCAGTACAGAGATGAGTAAAGAGGAAGAAGGAAGTAGGCTGTGGCCTCTTGCAGGAAACTTATTATTTTGTCTTGTCTGCTGCTGGCCCTGCCAAGAAGTCATAGGTTTCTGTTCACTTTCCAGCATTTGACTTCATCTGCTGTCTCTCCCCTAAGCCTGGTAATACAAGACCAGTGAAGAAAAACCTCAACATCCATTTTCTGGCTAGTGAGACTATACCCCCTCCATTCAGAGGCTTTTCCCTGGGCCTCTCTCAGGGACTCAGGCTTCCAGTGAGCAGCAAGCCTAGGTTGGAGAAAGCTGAGCTGACTGATCCCTGTGCAGTTCCAGGGTGGGTGACTCCTTGCTAAGTCAGAGTCCTTGACCATTCTTTCTGCTCACTGCTTACTTACCCCAAGCTGCACTGAAGTTCCTCATTTCCTCAAGCTGCAGTAGTTAAATTTCCCCTGCCCTTCTTCTACAGACTTAATATTTTATCTCATCTGTTCTTAACCACCGGAAAAAAGCCCCCACGGCTGTAAGCAGCAGTAACAACAGTGGCTGTGCAGCCCCTGACCACCGGAATTGGCTGTGGCCACACTCCCTTCTAAAATGACAGTCACATGTACACTTTTCATTTCACTCTGAGCACATAATAACTTGTGAAGTTATTCTTTTCTTTTTCTGATTATCTTTTCATATTAGCATTTCTTTTTTCTTCCCTTGAAATGTCTATCTCTCTGGGATGGGGACTATGGCCTTACATCTCTCAAAGTTCTTATCTTTTTCCTGTATTACCTATACCCCAGCTGTTAGACCCCTCTAGAAAGTGCATAGCAACTCAATTTCCTTTCTTCTTTCACTGGACTTTGGAGACCTGTTGGGATATGTTGCTGATTGGTAGAGGTTGCAGTCTGCCACAAGCCTAGCAGCTTTTTCTGTGTTTGGCAATATGGGGCTCCCTTCCTCCCTAGCAAGGCTTCCTGCTCTCTACCTGTCCTTACCTGGAGAATGTTCTGGAGCTGGAGACTGACTTGATCTGAAAGCTGCCTCAAAACCAGATGCCTGTCTCTAAAGCTGGATGCCTGGTCTTATCTTTGGCTCAAACCCTGACAGATCCCTGATGGAAGGATCTCTTACTGTGCATGCTAGGAGCTGTTTGGTAGGAGTGTTCCTCTTAAAGTAAATTAGGTGATGCCCCAGTCATTGTCCCCAACCTTTATATTCTTGATTCTTCCTGGAATAAAGCAGAGCTGTAACACTTAACCATCTCCTGGAGAGCTGTCTTACAAGCCCTGGGGTCCTGCTCACTCATTTTGGAAGATCCTGAATCATAGAGCAAACCTCAGAGAGCTGTGGGAGAAAATCCAGCAAAGAACGATGTAGACTCACAGCCTCTGAGCTCCGCTGAGCCCTTAAGGTCCTAGGAGTCCTTCCCCCTTTGAAAAACATTTTAATTTATTCTTTGAGAATTTCATAGAATATATTTTCATCATATTCTTGCTTCCCTCCCAACCCTTCCCAGATTCACCCTCTCCTGCCTACTCACCAACTCAATTTCATGCTTTTCCTTCTTGAAAATAATAATACACACATGCACACACATACACATACCTAAACACACACACACACACACACACACACACACACACACACACACACACACACCACAGAATGTTGATCAACTTCTTGAGCATAGGACCTACCCTGGAGTGTGGTTGATATATGCACTGCACTATCAACTTCATTGGAGACAACTAATTTTCCCTCTCCTGGCAGCCATTACTTGTGAATAACTTCTTAGCTAAGGAAGGAGGGACTTGTGCCCATTTGCCTCTGGGAATTCTTGTTTCTTTTTGGTCTATAGTGTCTTCATCCTCCCAAAGGTGGGTTCTGAATGGTAAGCATCTTTTCAAGGTTGCTATTCAGCACCATAGCTGCTGATGGCTGAAAATGTACTTTCAGAAAATGGAAGCATGGTTAGGGACTCTTTCCCAGGGCTTCCTACCTCATCCACTCCTGAAAACAGTCACTAGGAGAGAGTGTGATCACTCTTATTGTCCTGTTTCTGGCCAGCACTAGCTTTCAAACCTTGGTCAAGTTTTCTCCCATTTGAAAAGCCCAACTGACAACTGTAGGGATGTCTGTGGGCCTGACTTTCCCACTCTTCTTAGACGGGATCTCATTAGTCCAGGCTCAACTTAAACTTGCTATGTATCTGCAGATGACCTTGAAATCTTATCCTTCTGACTTTACTTCATACGTACTGGAATTATTAATGTGTGCCAGGTTATGTGGTGCTGGGAGTCCCAACCCAGGGCTTTGTGACAAACACACCACTAACTGAACTACATCCTCAGACCCAGTTCCTCTTTCAAAAAACTTTTTTTTTTTTTTTTTAAAGACAGGGTTTCTTTGTGGCTTTGGAGGCTGTTCTGGAACTAGCTCTTGTAGACTAGGCTGGTCTTGAACTCACAGAGATCTGTCTGCCTCCGCCTCCTGAGTGCTGGGATTAAAGGTGTGCACCACCACTGCCTGGCAAAAAACCTTTTAAAATTACATAGTGTGTGTGTGTGTGTGTGTGTGTGTGTGTGTGTGTGTGTGTGTGTGTGTGTGTGTGTATGTTACTGAGCCATGGTGCATACGTGGGGGATCAGAGGTCAACTTTTCAGAGTTGGTTCTTTCCTTCTTCCCTGTGGGTCCAGGAGATGGAACTCAGGTTGTAACCGTTGGCATCGTGTAGATACCTTTATCCACCAAGTCATCTTTAGCTCATCTTTTATTTGTAAACAAAAACCATAAAAATAAAATGTAGTGGTATAATTTAGTAATTGCTTGCTGTACAGTGTAGAGTTAGTAGTGGCTATATATCTCACACTTTATTTTTAGGAACTAACAGTGTAGTTAACTATACTCTATTTCTTGTATGCTCCACATTTAACTGTGGTGGTGGAGAACACAGATCTCTGCTCTGCTGTTGGTTGCACACTAGTTTACTTATTGTTATTTACTTCACTGTACGTTTTTAGACTAAGCAACTTTAGATATTTGTGCTTCCCTTCAGTTTTATGAAACACCTAAAATTGAAACTTCTATCTGCCACTCCACTTTCCAAACATGTTGAAGAAAGCTTTACTACAATCCTTACTATATCAGTGTGTTGGCAGTGCAACCCATGCTGCTGCTTTGCCTATAACATCCCTTTCCTTACTCCTTTCTCCATCCAGTAGGCAGACCCAAGGTTTTCTTCTAATGGCAGCTCCCAGCCACCTTCTCTGAGCAGCCATTTCTAACACCCTTGTGCAGAGGAAGGCACACTCTTCTTAGGCCAACATCAGACTTTTACATCATGACCTGTACTGGCTGAAGCAGCTGAGGTTGTGTCTTGTGCTGATAACCAAATTTGGTAGTGTGGGAGTTACCAGGTGGCACTGGCTTTTAAAGGCATGAAGGTGTCATGGAGAGCAGCTGAGGCTTGGCACTATGTGGCAGGGCTGGAGTTCCTGAAGAGGGTCCACGGTGACTGTTGGTGAAAGAGCAGCCCCCTTGCAGCAGAAGAACCTAGCAGTTTTGGAGATGAAAGTGCCGAGGGATGACCACCAAGACCACCAGCAGCAGTGGTGTGGAGCCCCCTGGAGCCTAGAAGTGTGTGCTGCAGAGGGCGGGGCTGGAGAAGTGACCCCAGCCCCTTGGAGGAGCCCAGAAGATTGTGAGTGAATTGCAGCTAATTGGACTTTGAGTTATTTACACTGTTGGAGTCTGGTTTCGATTTGTTCAAATTGTGACCGTGTCCTGGTTCTTCACCCTTGAAGAATGTATTTAACTTAATTTTGATTTTTTTTTAAAAGGGCTCACAGCCAAAAGACTGAACTTTTAAAAGACAACTATAGAGAGATTGGCTATTTAAAAAAGACTGAACTTTGAATGTATTTTTTGACTTTGTAAGGACTGTGGGGTTTGTTTTTGTTTTTTTTTAAGTTATTATGTTTATATTGTGATGTTAACATGTCATCTTGGGGACAAATGAGAAAGGAAAGATTCTAGCTAAGAAGTGACATGCTAGTGTGTCAAGTTGACAAGGGGTCAGTGTAATGGTTACTTTTATGTCAACTTGACACAAGCTGGGGTCCTCAGAAAGAAGGGAACCTGAATTGGGAAAATGTGTCCATAAGATTGGGCTGTAGGTAATCTAATCCATAGGCCATTTTCTTAATTACTGACCAATGGGGGAGGGCCCAGCCCATTGTGGGTGGTACCACCCCAGCAGAGCTAGCCATTTGGAGCATGGCCCCTCCATTAGCTTCTGCCTCCGGGTCCCTGACCTGATTAAATCCTGTTCTCA
This sequence comes from Phodopus roborovskii, assembly GCF_943737965.1. Classification (NCBI taxonomy): domain Eukaryota; kingdom Metazoa; phylum Chordata; class Mammalia; order Rodentia; family Cricetidae; genus Phodopus; species Phodopus roborovskii. The sequence continues at coordinate 42,249,879 of NW_026126433.1, forward strand.
CTGCTTTTGATGATGAACTATTACATAGGCCTGATCTTTCACTCATCAGTCAGGCACACGTAAGACCCTTAGGGAGGTCTTCCCTCACCAGGAATCCAAGGAAATCCTCACATTTCTCTAGGCACTCTGGTGCCATCTTTTAAATTAAAACTTTTATTCCCCCATAGCACTGAGGAATCTTTTTAAATTTTCTACTTGTTTAAAATGTGCACCCCAACTGGAATGTGGGCTTTGTGGGGAAAGGGACCTTTCCTCTCTTGCTCACATTACTTTCCAATGCCCAGAAAAGTGTTTCTCAATGAGGACAGTTTTCCCCTTATGGGACATTAGGTCTATGTCTGAAGACATTTATACGTGTTGTGACTGAGGCTAGGGTACCATTGGCATCTAGTGGGCAGAGGCCAGGGATACTGCTAAATGATGCACAGCACAAGTTCCCTCCCAACACCCAAGAAGGAATTCTTGGGCCCTGAACATTAGGGACTGAAGTAAGGAAACCTAGTCCTAGAGCAATGCCGGGTACATAAAAGAAATCCAACGCTCTCTTCTGGCCTCTGTGGGTAACAAGACACATAATAATTTTTCTTTCTAATTCTGTGGAGGATGTCATTGATATTTTTATATAGCTCATATTATTTTAGGGAATAGGGTAATTTTTAAACAATAATCCAAGAATATGGGATGTTTTTTGATTTGTCCTTTTCAGCTTCTTCTATTATGTTTTATAAATTTCATTATGGAGATCTTTCACCCGTTAGTTATATTTATTCATAGGATATCTTTGATAGCTACTTAAAGTCTGTATTATGATAGAAATATGACTTCTCTTTCTTTGATTTCAATCTCATGGAAATTTTTACCTACCCCTTCATTTCCTTAGAGATAAGGCAAGTTTCCTTCTTTTGCTCTTCCTTCCTCCCCCTCCCTTTTTTTTTTTTTTTTTTTTTTTTTTTTTTGAGACAAGGTCTCATGTGTCTTAGGCTGACTTCAAACTTCTTATCTAACTAATGGTGAACTTGAACTCCTGTTCCTCCAGCCACTACCTCCAAAGTGTTCGGATGCATAGTTCATACAGTTCTGGGTATAGGGAATGAGTGAAGAGCTGAGTGAGTGAAGATCTGAGTGAATGTGTACTTGACATGAACTGGCCATGTCAAGAACCAAGGCCTTGGACCCATGAGAATTTGGTAAAGCCTTTCCCCCAGGTCAGGTTGCATTGGTGAAGGCAGTCTGTGACAACCTAGGTTGATGGTCATGCTTGAGTTTCACAGGCTCAAGGACCTGCGTTCTCAGGGATGAACGAGGATCATGCCACAGCTGGGGGTGATGTTGTAGTCTAGCTCCAGTGGGGTGTGGAGTTGGTGAGGGGAAGGAGAGGACTGACAGAATCTGGGTGTGAATAGGGATAGTTATCCATTTATTGAAAGAACATATCTTTTATACTCTATAATCACACAAAGGATTAAATGGGGGAGGGGAAGAGGGCATGTGAGTGGGGCTGAGGAAGCTAGCATTGACCTGGACAAGTTAATAGGAACCAGTCATATGTTCATGGGAGAGCCACAAGTTCCTCTTTCCAGAGATAAGAATGTCTCTCTTTTTAGCAAGCAGAAACTTTCTTCAAGCCCCTGAGAGTATAGGGTTTTTGTCTAAATGTCTGACCTTGGGATAAGGGCTTTCTCATGGAATCAGATATTCCATTATAGAATATTACTATGAATAATAATTACTGTGACAAACATTACTGTGAACCCGAGTAGATCTTAGGTTATAAGTCTTGATTATCAAATATACCGTATTTATCAAGATATATCACCTACATTTTCTAGCATCTTGGTCTTAACTTGTGTGGGAGTAGGCAGGGGTATCACGCTATATGGTTCCATGGTGATGGGGATTTTTGTCCCCAAAGAATTATTTTGTGTAAAGAGGCTGCCATTTTATACATTTTCAGCTTCAAAGCCCCAACAAAACTTCCCAAAGGAAAAGACATAAGGGGACTCCCATAACACAGAGTGAGAACCATTAAAAATGAAAGGAAAAGATGCTGGAGAATTGTGATCCACAAAATAAAATGCTGGAAATTTGTCAAGCAGCAATGGTCCCCATATGGATCACACCAGGATGATGGATGCTGGGAGACTCATCTGGTTCATTGGTGCCTAGGTCTCTATCTGATGCAGGGCTTGTGTGTATGTACTTGTCTGGCATGTGCAATTTCTCCCAAGTCTGTCAGTGAGCGCTAAGACAAGCCTACCCCCAACCCCAGCAGCTGGTGCCATATTTCCTGCCCTGCTACCTGATGTTGCAAGAGGAGAGGAACACTCAGCCTCAGCCTAATGTGGTTCTGGTAACTCAGTCTGTGGATATCGACTTGGTGCTAAGGGTTGTGGGGCTCTGTGCACCTAAGTTTCACTGTGTCAGGCATGGTACAAAGTTTCAGGCCTAAGGCCTAACTTTATCATTCATACTCCCAAGTTGGAGACACCACTCTTTATACTGGACCGGTTGGAGTTGGGGTGTGTGTATGTGACATGGACAACTATTCCTTCCTGCCTTTGTGTTTTGTTATAATTGGGCATTGTGGTCTCTCATTGGATTTTCTTAGGTTTTATCAAGGTAATTTGGTGTGTGGAGATGTAACATCAATAAATAAGAGACCCAGGACAGATATTGGGGTTCAAAATTTAAGCTGAAGCTCAGAAAAGCAAAGCACCCGGCCATTAATCCTTATCTCTACCTAAAGCAGAAAGGGCTTATTCACCAGCTCTCCTCAGTGTGGCTGGAGAATGAATGCCTTCTACTGACTCCTTGTTCCTGCCTTTTATACCCCTCTAGTAGTGGGATTAGATGTATGAGATATAGTTCTCTTATAGACTGATACAATCTGTGTAGATCTGGGTGGCCTTGGACTCACAGAGATCCGTCTATTTCTTAATCCTGAGTCCTAGGATTAAAGGTGTGTACCACTACCTCCTAGCTTCTGGCTGCTGGGAATAAAGGTGTGTTCCTGGCTTCTATGGCTTATGGCTTACTGCTTTCTGAATCTTCAGGCAAGCTTTAATAAATCACAAATAATATATCACCACAGGAAGAAGATACTGGAAGATCTTACTTGGCTAACATCTTGTCTCCTTCTAGCTTGCTTTCCTCCCAATGTGCTACATTGTTAAGAACCATTTGTAGAACCACTTCTCTCTCTTACCTTATTCTCTGACCCCTTCATCCCCATTGCACTCTCTTTCACTCAAGGCTGTCATTTTTGTTGCCTACAGCTGCTGGGTGATACCACGGAGCTTCCTTACCAGACGGCTTCACTCACTGCTCTGGGCTGCTCTGAGGTAGATACTTAAAGTACCACGAGTACAGTCTACCACAACTACATTAATTAAGTCACATCTTGATCCCAAGAGAGGTACGTGCAGACATGTACCTGGAAGGCAGAGCTTAAATATTTTTGAGAGCACTCTTTCAGACATCATCTGGTCACTAAATAATGGCAAACATTAATGTGCACTGTTCACAGTGCAATGTGCCAAGTGCTTTGAGAGGACTGTGAGTCCAGCTTTATTGTAGGGCACAAGAAGGGCTATGAATTCAGCATCGGCTTTACTGGGTCTGACTGTTCAGGATTTCTGGCAGTCACTGTTGGCCATATACATGTGCTTGCCTCAGTGTGTTGGGAATCAGACATTTTATCCCTTTGGTAAATACCTGGGGGAGCAAATTTGAAATGGGGAAAATTTATATTTGGCTCATTTCAGAATTTTTATTTCCCCTTGTCTTTTGAGATGAGGTCTCATATAGCCCAGACTGGCCTCTAATTTGCTAGGTAGCTGAGGGTGACCGTATATTTCTGATCCTTCTGCCTCTAGCTCATGAGTGCTGAGATACAGTTGTATGACACATCCCTGGCTTTAAGCTGTGCTGAGGATTGAACCCAAGGCCTCATGCATGGTTGGTAAGCACACTACCAGTGGAGATATATCCCCAAGCTTATTTCAGAGGCTTTGGTCCATGGTTGGCTTGCTCCATTGCTGTGGGACTTTGATGAGGTGGAACCTCATGGTGGGAGGGTATGATAAAGCATAGGTATTTACCTTTAGCACAGAGAGACAGTCGGGAATGAGGAGACATGGCCTTCGAAGATATGTCCTTAGTGATTCACTAACTGAGCTCCGCTTTTATGTAGCATGTAGCTGGTTGATGAAGTTAGTGCCCCATGATCCAGCCACCTTTCAAGGATGTCACCTGCTGAGGACCAATAAATCCTACAGCATATGGGGGGGGGGAGGGATGAGAGGACTTGATAGGTAAATTGCAAGGGAGTGACTCATATCAGTAACACATGTTTGTAACTTTGTGGTTAAAAAATTATCCTCTAGAAACAGGACACGGGAGAATTTCTGTCATCTGAGCTGTTCACTATGATAGCGAGTTCATGCCAGCCTGGGTTATATAGTGAGACCTTGTCTCAAAAATCTAAAAACAAGGGTCTGGGGAGATGGCTTAGTGGGTAACAGCACTTGCTTGGAAAGCAAGAAGACCTGAGTTCAAATTCCCAACACCCATTAAAAAAAAAGCCAACCTAGGCCAGGCGATGGTGGCTCATACCTTTACTCCCAGCACTTGGGAGGCAGAGGCAGGTGGATCTCTGTGAGTTCGAGGCCAGTTTGGTCTACAGAGCAAGTTCTAGGACAGACTCCAAAACAATACAGAGAAAGCTTGTCTCAAAAAAACCAGAAAACAAAACAAAAACCCTAGGCTAGCCTTACCAGTGAGTTTCAGGTTCAGTGAGAGACCCTGTTTCCAAAACTAAGGCCAGAAAGATGGTTCAGTAGGTAAAAGCACTTGCTGCACAACCTGAATTTCATTCCTGGAACACTCAAAAACCCAAGTGTGATAGCTAGCATTTGTAATCCTAGCACTAGGTGAAATGTGAGACAGAGACAGGAGAACATCCAGAAGTTCACAGGCTAGCCTGGAGTACATAGAATGGGAGAATGGACAAAAGATGGAAGGAGAGAACCAGTCTCAGAGGGTTATCCTCTGGTTTCCATATGTGTGCTACAGCCTGAGTGTTCTGCCTGCCCCCATCTCACACACACAGTCTCTCTCTTTCTGTCTTACAGACCACACACACACACACACCCACACACACACACAATGTGGAGAATGATAATGACTCCTAACATCACCTTTGGTCTCCACATGCCCAATGTACACACCCGTACTCACATACTCACATAGACTCCATAGTAAATTGTATTAAAACAAAACAAAACAAAACAAAAACAAACAAAAACAAAAAAAAAACCCAAAATCTCTCAGTAAAGCCAAATCAATTGTCTTTTAAGCTCACCATTTTTCTGTGTGGCTGGGGTTATCTACTTAAGGTTTTTTTTTTTTTTTTTTTTTTTTTTGACAGGTTTTCTCTGTGTAACAGCCCCTGGCTGTCCAGAATTCTTTGTAGATCAGGCTGGCCTTGAACTCAGGGATTCATCTGCCTCTGCTTCCTGAGTGCTGACTTTAAAGGCATGTGTCACCATGCCCAACTTAAGTTTTTTTTCTTTTCTGTATTTTTTTTTTTTTTTTTGAGACAGGGTTTCTCTGTGTAGCTTTGGAGTTTGTCCTGGAACTAGCTCTGTAGACTAGGCTGGCCTTGAACTCACAGAGATCTGCCTGCCTCTACCTCCCGAGTACTGGGATTAAAGGTGTGTGCCACCAACGCCCAGTCTAGCTCAGGTCTTCCTTCCTTCCTTCCTTCCTTCCTTCCTTCCTTCCTTCCTTCCTTCCTTCTTTTTTCTTTCTTGTTTTAATGGAGTTTTCTTTTTTTAAATATTTATTATTTTTCTTATTTTACATATCAATTCCCATCCCCTTTTCCTCCTTTCCTCATTCCTCCCTCCCATGCCCCCCAACTCTCCTCCCATCCCATCCCCCCCCCACTCGACAGGGAGGGTGACGTCTTCCAGGAGGGATCATCAAAATCTGTCAAGTCATTTGGAATAGGGACTAGGCCTTCTCTCCTGTCTCTAAGCTAAGGGAGTATTCCTCCATGGGAAACATGCTCCTTTTGTGCACCAGGAATACATCCTGGTTCCACTGTTTGAGGTCCCTTAGACTGCCCAGGCTTTCTAACTGAGACCCATGTTCTGAGTCAGTCCATGCTGGAATCCCAGCTATCAGTCTGGGGACCCTTTAGCTTCTCCTTGTTCAGGTCTCTGCATCTGGATTCCAGTTTGGCTCAGTGTTTAGCTGTGGGTGTCTACTTCTGTTTCCATCAGCTACTAAATGAGGGCTCTATGATGATATATAAGTTAGTCATCAATCTCAGTATCAGGGAATGACATTTAAGGTAGCCTTTCTACTGTTGCTCAGATTGTTAGCTATGGTCATCCTTGTATGTCTCTAGAGTCAGTTTTCTCTTCAAACCTATTATGGCTCCCTCTATTGTAATATCTCTTTTGTTTTTTGCTCTAGTCTATTTGTCTCCCAACTCAATCTTCCTAGTCCCACATGTTCTCCTCTCCTCCCCTTCTCTTTCTTCTATCTCCCTCTTCACTCATTGCCCAACTACCCACTTGCAATATGCTCAAGGAGATCTTGTTCCTCTCCCCTTCTGTGAAGAAACTTGTATGAATCTCTTAGGTTCCTCCTTGTATCCTAGTTTCACTGGTGGTGTGAATTATAGGCTAGTGATCCTTTGCTCTATGTTTAAAATCCTAAATGAGTGAGGACATACCATGCATACCATGTTCCTCTTTTTGTGACTGGGTTACCTCATTCAGGATGGTTCCTTCAAGTTCCATCCCCTTGCCTGTGAATTTCAATATACCATTATTTTTTTCTGCAGAGTAGCATTCCAATGTGTAAATGTGCCACATCTTCTTTATCCATTCGTCAGTTGAGGGGCATGTAGGTTGCTTCCAGGTTCTTGCTATTACAAATAATGCTGCTATGAACATAATTGAACAGATGTCTTTGTTGTATGGATGTGGATCATTTGGGTATATGCCTAAGAGTGGGATTGCCAGGTCCAGTGGTAGACTGATTCCCATTTTCCTGAGGAACCGCCGTAATGATCTCCAAAATGGCTGTAAAAGTTTTCACTCCCACCAGCAGTGGAGGAGTATTCCCCTTTCTCCATATCCTCTCCAGCATAAGCTGTCATTAGTGTTTCTAATTTTAGCCATTCTTGCAGGAGTAAGATGGTATCTCAGAGTTGTTTGATTTGCACTTCTCTGATTGCTAAGGATGTTGAGCACTTTCTTAAATTTCTTTCAGCCCTTTTGGATTTCACTATTGAGAATTCTCTATCCAGTACTGTACCCCCACTTTTTAATGGGGTTAGTTGGTGTTTTGGTGAAAAGTTTCTTGAATTCTTTGTGTATTCTGGAGATCAGCCCTCTGTTAGATGTAGGGTTGGTGAAAATCTTTTCCCATTATGAGGGCTGCCATTTGGTCTTGTCCAGTGTGTCCTTTGTCTTACAGAAGCTTCTAAGTTTGAGGAGGTCCCATTTATTAATTGTTGATCTCAGTGTCTGTGCTACTTTTGTTATGTTCAGGAAGCAGTCTCCAGTACCACTTTCTCTTCTAAGAGGTTCAGTGTGGCTGGATTTATGTTGATCCATTTGGACTTGAGTTTTGTGTGTGGTGATAGACATAGGTCTATCTGCAATCTTCTACACACCATCATCCAGTTGTGCCAGCACCATTTATTGAAGACGCTTCCTTCCATTGAATACTTTTAGCTGTTTTGTCAAAAACCCGGAGTTCGTAGGTGTGTGGGTTAATATGAGGATTTTTGATTGGATTCCATTGGTCTACCTATTTAATTTTGTGCCAATACCAAGCTGTTTTCAGGACTATAACTCTATAGTAGAGCTTGAATGAAATCAGGGATGGTGATGCCTCCTAAGTTCCTTTATTGTACAGGGTTGTTTTGGCTATCCTGGGTCTTTTGTTTTTCCATATAAAGTTGATTATTATCATTTCAAGGTCAGTGAAGAATTGTGCTTGGATTTTGATGGGGATTGCATTGAATCTGTATATTGCTTTTGGCAAGATTGCCATTTTTATTATGTTTATCCTACCTATCCAAGAGCATGGGAGATCTTTCCATTTTCTGGTATCTTCTTTAATTTCTTTCTTTAAAGACACAAAGTTCTTGCTATATAGGTCTTTCACTTGTTTGGTTAGTGTTACCCCAACATACTTTATGTTCTTTGTGGATATTGTAAAAGGTGATGTTTCTCTGATTTCTTTCTCAGCCACTTTATTATCTGTATGTAGTATGGCTAGTGAATTTTTTGAGTTTATCTTGTATCCTGCTAGTTTGCTGAAGGTGTTCATCAGCTGTAGGAGTTCCCTGGTGGAGTTTTTTGGGTCACTTATGTAAACTATCATATCATCTGCAAATAGTGAAAGTTTGATTTCTTCCTTTCCAGTTTGTATCCCCTTGCTCTCCTTTTGTTGTCTTATAGCTTTAGCTAGAACTTCAAGTACAATATTGAAGAGATATGGAGAGAGTGGACAGCCTTGTTTTGCTCGTGATTTTAAAGGAATTGCCTTAAGCTTCTTCTATTCAGTTTGATGTTGGCAATTGGTTTACTGTATATTGCTTTTTTAATGTTTAAGTATGTTCCTGTTATCCCTGATCTCTCCAAGACCTTTATCATGAATGGGTGTTGGATTTTGTCAAAGGCTTTTTCAGCATCTAGTTATATGATCATGTGGTTTTTCTTTTTCAGTTTGTTTATATGGTGGATCACATTGATAGATTTCCATATGTTGAACCATCCCTGCATCTCTGGGATGAAGCCTACTTGGTCATGGTGGGTGATTTCTCACATGTTTTCTTGGATTCTATTTGTTACTTTTTATTAAGTATTTTTGCATCAATGTTCATGAGGGATATTGGTCTATAGTTCTCTTTCTTAGTTATGTCTTTGTGTGGCTTGGGTACAAAGGTAATTGTTGTCTCATAAAAAGGGTTTGGTAATGAACTTTCTGCTTCTATTGTGTGAAAAATTTGAGGAGTATTGGTCTTAGTTCTTCTTTGAATTTCTGGTAGAATTCTACACTGAAGCCATCTGGCCTTGGGCTTTTTTTTGGATGGGAGGCTTTTGATGAATGCTTCTATTTAATTAAGGCTTATAGGTCTATTTAAGTTGCTCATCTGTTCTTGATTTAATTTTGGTTAGTGATAGTTATCCAGCAGTTTGTACATTTCCTTCAAATTTTTGAATTTTGTAGAGTACAGGCTTTCAAAATATGATCTGAAAATTGGATTTCCTCAGTGTCCATTGTTATGTCCCCCTTTTCATTTCTGATTTTGTTGATTTGCATGTTCTTTTTCTCTGCTTTTTCATTAGTTTGGATAAAGGTTTGTCTATTTTGTTGATTTTCTGGAAAAACCAACTCTTTGTTACATTGATTCTTTGTATTGTTTTCCTAGTTTCTACTTTATTGGCTTCAGCCCTCAAATTGATTATTTCCTGGCATCTACCCCTCCTGGGTAAGTTTGCTTCTTTTTGTTCTAAGGCTTTCAGCTGTGCTGTTAATTCTCTAATGTGACTATCCTCCATTTTCTTCATATAGGTACTTCGTGCAATGAACTTTCCTCATAGCACTGCTTCCAAAGTGTTTCAAAATTTTGGGTATATTGTGTCTTCAGTCTCTTTGAATTCTAGGAAATCTTTAATTTCTTTCTTTATTTCTTCCATGACCCAGGAATGGTGCAGTTGTACATTGTTCAGTTTCCATGAGTTTATAGGGTTTCTGCGATTTGTGTTGTTGTTGAATTCCAACTGTAAGGCATGGTGGTCTGATAAGATACAGGGAACTATTCCAATTTTTTTAAATCTGTCTAGGTTTTTTATGTTGCCTAGTATGTAGTTGGTTTTAGAGAAGGTTCTGTGTGGAGCTGAGAAGGTATATTCTTTTGTGTTTGGATGGAATGTCCTATAGATATCTTTCAACCCCAATTTGGACACAACTTCTGTTAGTTCTTTTGTTTCTTTGTTAAGTTTCTGTCTGGTGGTCCTATCTAGTGGTGAGAGTGGGTGTTGAAGTCTCCCACTGTGAGTGTTTGAGGTTTCATGTGAGCTTTGAATTTTAGTAGGGTTTCTTTTATGAATTTGCCTGCCTTTGTATTTGGGGCATAGATGTTCAGAATTGAGACTTTGTACTGATGGACCTCTCATGTGATGAAAATGAAATGACCTTCTTCATCTCTTTTGATTGATTTTGGTTTGAAGTCTAACTTGTTAAATATTAGGATAGTTATGCCTGCTTGCTTCTTGGGTCCATTTGATTGGAAGATCTTTTCTCAACCCTTTACTCTGAGGTAATGTCTGTCTTTGAAGGTTAGATGTGTTTCTTGATTCTGTCCTCATATCCATTCTATTAGTTTGAGTCTTTTTATAGGAGAGTTAAGACCATTAATGTTGAGGGAAAGTAAGGACCATTGATTGTTAATTCTTGTTTGTTTTAGATTTGTTGTTTTTGGTGGTATTGTGAGTATATTTACCCTGCTTTTTCTTTTAGGTTCTGGTGAAGTGGGCTTATCTATTGCCTATGTCTTTGTGAGTGTAGTTAACTTTCTTGAGTTGGAGTTCTCATTTCAGAACTTTCTGTAGGGCTGCATTTGTGAATATGTATTGTGAAACTCTGGCTTTGTCACTGAATATCTTTTCTCCATCTATAGTGATTGAGAGTTTTGTTGGGTATAGTATGGCATCTGTCAGTTGTTAGTGTTTGTAGAACATCTATCCAGGACCTTCTGGCCTTGAGAGTTTTCATGGATAAATCAGGTGTAATTTTCATATGTCTGTCTTTATATGTTACCTGGCCTTTTCCCTTTGCTGCCCTTAATATTCTTTCTTTATTCTGCATGGTAAGTGTTTTGATTATTATTTGGCAAGGTTTGTTTGTTTGTTTGTTTTTTGGTCTAGTCTATTTGGTGTTCAGTATGCTTCTTAGGCATGTCCTTCTTTAGATTGGGAAAGCTTTCTTCAATGATTTTGTTGAATATGTTTTCTGCACCCTTGACTTGGGCTTGCTTGCCTTCTTTGCCTATTATTCTTAGGTTTGGCCTTTTCATGGTGTCCCACATTTCCTGGATGTTTTGTGTTAAGGATCTGTTGGATTTAAGATTTTCTTTGGTCAATGAATCTATTTCCTCTAGTTTGTCTTCAGTGCCTGAGATTCTCTTAGATTTTTTTGTATTCTGTTGGTTATACTTGCATCTGTAGTTCCTGATCATTTACTAAGTTTTCTGTTTGTGTTTTCTTTATTGTCTCTATTTCAGTTTTCAGGTCTTGTACTGTTTGAATTGTTTCCTTCATCTGTTTGATTGTCCCCCCCCCCCTTGGCTTTTCTTAAGAGATGTGTTTATTTTTTTGCATTTTTTGCTTAGCTTTTTCCTCTGTTTCTTTCAGTTTTTTGTTTGTTTGTTTTTATTCTATTTCTTTAAGGGATTTTCTCATATCATCTTTGAGGGCGTCTATCATTTTTATGAAGTTATTTTTTAAGTTGTTCTCTTCTGCTTCATCTACATTGGTGTGTGCAGGTCTAGTTGGTATAGAGTCCCTAGATTCTGCTGGTGTTATACTAGTATTTGTATTGTTGGGTGTTTCCTTGTATTGCTGTGTTCCCACCTGCTTTTTCCAGTGGGTGAAGGTGGAGTCTCTCTCTCTCTCTCTCTCTCTCTCTCTCTCTCTCTCTGTCCTGCTCTCCTGATGGTTGTAGTTGGGTCTGCAACTCTGCATGATCCAAGCTCTCTTGGAGGTCTCTCCTCAGGCAGAGGGCAGGCAATGGGGTACAAAGATCAGGCAAGTGTGGCCTCAAGGTAGTCCTGCATGGATAGGCAGGTCCAGTGTGCTCAGAGAAGACCTAGGAAGTTCCACAGAAGTGGAGGGGTTGTTGGACCTGTACTCTGGCCCAATGCTCACCCGGAGCAGTGGGTCAGCAGGTAGGCTAGCTTAGGTATTTCTTACTGAATTCTTTACCTATAAAAATGGGTATAAAACCTTTACAGGGTTCTTGTTACGTTAAGTACTTGCAGCACATTCGAGACTAGCTAGTTGCATAGTACTCAAGAGATTCTCGTGTGGGGCTGGAGAGTTGGCTGGAGAGAAGAGTGCATGCTTTTCTTCTAGAGGACCTGAGATCAGTGTCTAGCATTCATGTAGAATAGCTCACAGCTGTCTGTAAACGCCAGCTCTGAGGGATCCAATGCCGTTTTCTGGCCTCCTGGGCACTGTCCTCATGTGTACAAAACCATACACAGACACACGTGTATATATATACATATTTAAAAAGTAAAAATGAATCTTCAAAAGAGATTTTAGCTGTTATTGTTGGTCTGTGAGTTACTCCCAAATAGAGGGCAGAGAAACAGATGGCCTCTGGGCTCCTCACATTTGCTCCCAGATCCTTAACTTAAGGAAGTTACTGTCAACTGCCCACATTGTTTAGGTCTCATACTTGTTCAGTGACCTTCACACCAGGTTTTCTTTCCTAGGCTGCTCAGATTCTACTGTTGATATGGTCAGCGTCTCAGGAAGTCCTCTCTGGCTTCGGCCTTCCAACATACAGACACATATCCTATCTATTCAATGGAAGAAGACACAACTGGGCTCACCTGAAAAAAGTAATAAGATCCTGATCCGGTATACTTGTAACAAAACACTACAGTATTATTCTAATGGTTTCAATAAAACATATGACTTTAATGCCTCAGATCTTGCTCTTGGCATCAAGTCAGCTAAGCTGCAAGACAGTGGTCATTACGAGCTGGAGATGACCAATAAGATTGGAATCATTTGCAGTAAGAAATTCCAGATTCTTATAGTTGGTGAGTTTTTAGCCCTGCTCACTCTGTCCCTTTGATTCTTGTAGGACTTGTATTTCTAGAACCCTCTAATCAGAATCTTTGCTTCCAGATCGCGTTGAGAAGCCTCATCTGCAGGGCCAGTGGAAGATCGGGACTAATGGGATGTGTCAGCTGTCTCTGGACTGTTTGGTGCCCAGGGATGACAATGTGAGCTATGCTTTGTACAGAGGGAGCAAGCTGATTTCAAAACTAAGGAACTTGACCCACCTGGAGAGCCAGACTGAGGCCAGCAGTCTGCACACATATACCTGCAATGTTAGCAACCAAGTCAGCTGGGAAGTTGACACTCTGAACATCACCCAGGGCTGTCAGAGTGTCTCTCAAAGTAAGTGGGGCACTTTTGCTCACAGCAGAGACTCCACAACCAGACTCACAAGAGATCCAGGTATCAGATCACATAGCCTTCTGGTCCAGTGCCTTGGACCCTTCCTAAGCAGACACTGGGCCTCTCAGAAGCACAGGTCTATCTTAGCCTGAGAGGATTTATATCTTTCTCTTCTCCTGGAAATAGTAGCGTAGTTTTCCCTCCTCACAGGGAATACCAAGTTGTTTAGTGACTTTCATGATGCTATGAACATTAACTTCCTAATTTGAGAAGTTAGAGACCCAACTTCTCCTGAGTGATGTCTTACCTCAAGCTGGAGAGTTTTCTGGGAGGTAACACTGTACCTGAGTGATGTCTTACCTAAAAATGGAGAGTTTTCTGGGAGGTAATAACAGTTTACCACAGTAACCTTGTCAGTGGGGGCAGCAGGAAAATGACAAGGAACCTAGTACAGTTCTGCATTTATTGTTTATCCTGAGTTACCTGAGTTAAGGGTCTATACTTTTTATTAGACAAAGGCTTAATGTGATGCCAGCATGGGACCAGGCAAACCAACCCAGTTCAAACCCAACCCAACACAACCCACCCAATCCTACACAACCCACCCAATCCAACCTACTTATCAACCCAGCCCTAACAACCCACCCAATCCTACACAACACACCCAACCCAACCCAACCCATCCAACCCTATAAAACTCACCCAACCCATTTACCTACCCAACCTAACCCAACCCATCCAACCCAATGTAACCCAACCCAACTAACCCAACCTATCCAACCCAACTCAACCTAACCCAACCCTACACAACCTACCCCAAACACCTACCCCAACCCGACCCAACCAACTCAACCCAACCCTCAGAGTCTCTCTTCTTAAATTTGCAGCAAAAATTATGTGCAACTCCTTACTTTGGGCTCAGGTTTCCACAGTGCTAAGTTTAGGTTCATGTAGTGTATTTTCTTATCTTTGGATTAGGCACATCTCTTTTTTCAGAAGAAGAAAACACTAAAAAAACAGAAGGAATAGGTCCTCAGAACCTTTCCCCAGAGCATCCCTTGGGTTCTCACTGGACTAGAACTGAAGTATTCCATGTCCCATGTTTGGGCCTGAACTCAGAATATGGGTCTACTGCCATCCATGTTAGGCAAAAGGAACACTGACTGGCATTGCTGTGGTTGGAGCTACCAAGGAAGTATACCCCCACCATGACAGTGTTCTGTGCCAGTACCCCATCCAGTGTCTCAGAGCCTCCTTACTTCAGTGGGAGATCCCAAATGAGTGCAGTTTCCCAAATCCTGACAAACAGCCCTAGCAAAATGCCTCCAGAAACTCACCTCCAGAAGCTCAATACTGACGAAATAGGGAGACATTCCAGTAGGAATCCGGAGCTAGGCATCCCTCTGTGGAACTACAGATCTGAACTGGACTAACTCAAAGCATAGTTACTGAAAGAGAAAAAGAAGTATAAACTACATTATATAAAGAATCTCTCTGCCAAGGGGTTTGCTTAACAATATTATTAGGTGGGCTGGAGAGATAGCTCAATGGTCAAGAACACTGGTTGCTCTTCCAGAGGTCCTGAGTTCAATTCCCAGCAACCACATGGTAGCTCACAACCATCTATAATGAGACCTAGTGCCCACTTCTGGTCTGTAGCCATATATACAGACAGAACACTGTATACATAATAAATAAATAAATAAATAAATAAATCTTAAAAAAAAAAAGTGTTAGACAGAGATGACATTGGTCGCTTAGATCTGCCCATTCAGCTCTTTCTTTGTATCAAAAAGAATTTGTCCATGCTGAGAGGGTTAGGGAAGATGGCCCCTGGCCAACAGCTTCTCCTTAAACCCTCTGCCTTTTACCAGGAAAAACACAGTTCTGCCCGGCAGCCAGGGTGACTATGGTTGACAACTGCCCCGGAAAAGCAGCTCTGGCCCATCTTGAGATAACTGAAAATATCTTTTTATTGTAAATGTCCCCAAACAACCAAACTTGCAGCTTCTGTCTTTGTAAAACATGTTTAACTGTTTAAAGTTTCTGCAACCCTAAAAGAGACTTATGGATAAAAGCCCATGTAAAACTGCAATGTTATAGTGAGAATCTATGTAAAATGTAAAGAATCTGTTTATGGCCAGATTTCCCTTGTGCATTAGCCAGAACCATCATTGCATCATCATTTATTTACTGTGATCTCAGGCAGATACCTGTAATGTGGAATTCTTTACCGGTCTCTTCTTATTGGTTGGATTATATAACAGGGCTCATGTGTAACACAAATGTAGGAGCTCTAATGAGGAAGAGCAGTGAGAGGAGAAGAACCAGGAAGGAGAAATGGAAAGCTTACAGTAGTAGGTGTGTGGTAAATATTTGCTGAGGTAAAAGCAGTAGATAGATGTTATAGTTGCTATGCAAGATGTTTTACAGGCACCAGATCATGCAATTAGCCCCTAGATGGAGAAAACATTATCTCCCCCTTTTCAGGTAAGAAAAATGCCTCAGAGAGGTAAATAAGTAGCACAGGTCCTCTGGATCAGTCTGTCACCCAGCTGAGGTAGGACAACAAGATGATGAATTTATAGGATGTGAGAAGCCTGGCCACATGAGAGAAAACAGTGGTTTTGGGGGATAGTCTTGAAGCTAATGTATGGGGACATGAGGGCTCAGTCCTCCTTCCTTCTGTGTCCTTCAGAATACAGAGTTTTGCCCTTTGTGACAATCATCGTTATTTTAGTCATATTATTTCTCGGTGCCGTCACTTGCTTCTGTGTGTGGGATAAGAAGAGAAAGTCACGTAAGTAGAAGACCCCTAATGGAGTGCTGTTGCATGAGGCATCAGGTTCAGTGGGTTGTCCCTGAGTCCATGGGATATACTCTAGGCAGCTTCTCCATTTCTGGGAGAGATGTTGGGATATTTGTGAATATGGGTGGAGGGAGGGCAGCTAATGACTGCAACCTCCTGTTCACATTAGCTGTGGACCATATTTATAGCATGGTTCCCAATGTACTGCTTTATCTAAGGTGCTGCCTTTGGTTGGTGACTGCCCAGCTTGGTGGAAGATGTTTGTCAAGGGATGGGTAATTGCTCTCTACTGTGCTCTTTAGCAAGAACACCAATCTGCCTGTTTTCTGGAGCCACTCTTGAGATCTTTACCATCCTTGGTAGAGATGTGAAGTAGAAGCCTGGACAGGAAACTTTCCTAATGTTTCTGATTCTAGTCCTTATTTTCTTCCTCACACAGAGCCAAGTCCTAAGAATTTTTCAACAATATATGAACATGTCAAGGATCCACAAGGCAGGAGGAATCAAGTAGGACATTCTGGGGCCCCAGGATCTCCTTCAGCTGTCCAGGAAAATGGAAGGGGACAAACAGAATCAAACAGGTGTCATTTTGAGGTGAACTTCAGCCCTCTTCCATCTTTCTTTTTCCTCTACCAGTTTCCTGGCTCTGCCCAAAGAGGGAAAGGAGGAAAGAAATGCAGCAGAGAAAATGTAAATGAGTCAGAAGGGGCATCATGGTGCTGAACTTAGCAGAAATCAACAGTAGAGGGCAGAATGTGTCAACCACTGCCTTCCCAGGCTGCACTCTGGTGTCATCCTCATTTCAGCTCAGTCTTACCAGCTGGGCTCGATGCCAGGATGAGTGCAACCTTCATATATTTATTGCCTAACCATATCCCCAAGATTAGAAGATAGGAGCTCCCTGTTGTGGTTCTCTTAAGCCCTGCCTAGGCTGGGGAGCATGAGCAGCCTGAGTATAAGAGTTTTGGAGGTTCCTCAGTGGTCTGTGTTCAAAGCCTGTTGGGTAGAAGCCAAGCATGGCTAAAGTAGCAGAGAAGGCAACTGGTTTGGTACAGAGTAGGCAAACCTGAAGGCTCAACTGTGAATGAAGACCTCTGTCTTCCCATCTCTCTTAGGGACCTAGATCTTCTTGTCAGCTAGGAATATAGAGAAGAAGGAAACTTCAGAGGGCCTACAGGTGCTCTCAGTTCTATATTGCAGGATGTGGTGATAGGCTTAGGGGAAAGGTGCAGAGGAGTCAGGGAGTGCTGGTAGAAAGGGTTGTAGGAGTGGAGGGGAAGGGCTTTCCTCCCACCCCCATATCCACTGCTAGGCAGAGAGAGACACGTGGGCTCTTCTGTCACAGAACGGCTTCTTTCAAGTCTGTTTCTTAGCTGGCTGTGGGCAGCCCTGTTTACCTTATTCCTGGTCCTGACAGTGGAATACTGCCTGGAAACTAAAGAAGATGGATTTCTCCACTGCTAGTAGGTCTTAGGGCACATATACCTACCTGTAGCCACCTGATGCCCATAAATTTATAAAAAAAAATAGCCTCCTCATTACCCCAGATGAAGATGATATTAAACTAGGTAAAATAAGCCATAGGAAGAGATGTTATTTGGAACAGAAGAGGCCCCTGGGGGCTGTTGACCACCTTTTGACATGAGATTCCTCCTTGCCTGACCTCAGCTGGCCTGATATCTTTTCACTGTCTCTGGGTTTTGGCTTGAAAGCCTCCATCCCAAGTTTCATGTGCTTTCCCTTTAGGTCGCAGATTCAGCCTTTCTGGAGACAAGTCTGGGCAGAAGAGAAAAATAACAAATTCCTATTGACTTTCTAGCTGCTAAGAATGGTTGATGTTTTTCTGCTTCTCAGCCTCTTACTTCTGGAGGGCTACTGAACTCTCGTGGCCTTCCTGACCCCCTGAGAGCCCTGCTTGGCACTGTGTTCTTGGAGTCATGCAGGGTGGGATGCATCTATCTCTAATTGCTTGTGGAGCAGGCATCAGAGGAGAGAAAGATGGAAGGACTGTGTGCTTTCTGACATTGTGACCAGTCCCTCACTCAGCACTGTTACTTCTCTGGGGATGGATTGAGGCCCAGGCCATGCTGACCATGAAGCCTGGATCTAGAGATGGCCCTTAAGATGGTCACATCTTTAAAATGTTTGGGCCCTCTGAATTTCAATGTCTTGAACACCCTAGAGCTCTACCCACTGTCAGTGGTTGTGTTGGCATAAAAGCCAGCAAAGTTAAGAAGGGAGTTTTACATTATTAAAGGGAAGAAAGAGACAGGGAACCTGTCAGGTTGTTGCCTCTTGGGTGGTTCCTTGCTGCTGGTCTACTGTAAGTCATTCTTCTTCCCATCTCTCCTTATTCTGATGTTTGATGATGAGGCTTTCCCAGTTTGCACTTTCCTACTCCTGAAAACCCCTTCTTTGTGATGTCTCTCACTGCTTAACCTAAGCCAAGACAGAGACTATTACATGCCACTTCATTCTTCTGTGCAGGAGCAGATGCCGGAGCAGAAAACCTCTGGAGATGGAAGTACCATCTACTCTATGATCCAGTACAAGGTACTCCTCTGGCTTATCTAATCTATCCCGTTCTAGTATATGGGACTTCCCAAGCCTCATTTAAAATACACCATTGAAGGAAGAATGGGGCATTGGTGTTCCTTGAGGACTGAAAGACAGCCACAGGTGCTCTAAAATATTGTTTGGAATGATCAGCATGTTCAGAGTATCTTGGCAGTGGTTTTCATTTGTTCACATCTAGAAGAAGTGTAGACCAGGTTGTCTATAGGAGAACAAACTTCACTATGGGGATTCATCTTATGTTTTTCCTCTGATTCTAAGAACAGGAGTCCTTGTGTTGATTATTATAATGGTACCATTTAGCTCTATTAAGGAAAGAATAGATATGTATAGATATGTATTGGTCTTACAAAATCTTATTTAAACTTAATTATGACCATTTTTTAAATAAATCTCACTTGACAGTCTTAGGAAGTTTACAAAAGAGGAAACCAAGATTCATATAAACTGCTGTGTTCAAGGCCACATAGCTGAGCAGTAATACAGTTGAACCAAACAGTTTCTCAATTTCCGTCCTACTTTTCCTGCCATGCCTCTAACACCAGATGTGAAAGTTCATGCATGAATGACTAAGATATTCTGTAATATTGGCAGATAATAGAACTTAATTGATAACCAGAGTCAGGTGTTCTCTTCCAAGGGAAAATGCTTGGTGATGGGCAGCTGTGAAAATTTCCCAATAAAAACATTTTCTTCCTGTCTTCTCTTCTCCTCTCCTCTTCTCTCCCGTTCACTTTCTGAGGACCAAATCCAGGAACAGCAACACCCTCAGGTTGTTGGCAAAGTTGTATCACAAAGAAATCTATCCCGAGAGTGACTGATATCTGCCAGCTCACTGGTTTTAGCCACATTAGCTTTGACAGAAAAATTTGAATAAACCCAAGGAAGAACTCCTCTTGATCAGGATGCTAAGTGAAAATGAGATTCCTCCTCTGGATTATCTTGCCATGGAGATGGTTGTCCACCCTGATGAATGTGCATTTCAGGTCTAGAGAAGAAGATTTATCAAATGGAGCCATTGAACTCCCTGTTAAAATGAACTCCCTGGAAATTTTTGGGCTTGAATTCTCCATCTATTGTGTACTGTATTTCTCTTCTTCCTTCTTGTTCTTCCTTCCTTCCTCCCTTTGTTTCCCCCCTTTCCTTCCTCCTCTTCTTTATTCTTCTTCTTTCTTCTTCTGAATCTGTAACTTTGTCTGTGGGAAAAGAAGCATTCCTATCTTTTTAGGAATAATATAAGGGTCAGTAAGAAAGAATATAGATAAATAAGTGAACAACAAATAGTGGTAATTGTTACTAACAGTAAGGAACTAATTAATGTCAGGCTCTACCTCCCAGGTACTCCAGGCTTCTTCTCATTGATAAACAGAACTTACATTTAGTCAGAGTTGAGGCAAAGGGTTATGCTGGATCTTTGTTCATGAAATACTTTTTTATTTTTTACTCATTAGCCTTCTGATCCCACACCACAAGAAAAATGTACACTTTATGCAGTAATCCAGCCTTCCAGGAAGGTGAGAAATCTATTTCTCTGGAGGGTTTTGTTGAATGGATGTGTGGCTTTGCTCTGTGTACTGTGCTGTGTTTGCAGGTGTGTGCTTGCAGAACATGTGTGTATCTGTCTTCCGTTCTGTGCAACTGAGTAGCTTCCGTTAAATGATTATATCTCATTGCTAAGAGCCTAACAAGGAGGAATGCCTTTCCAGTTCTGCCTGTGAAAAAAAGAACAGTTCTGAGATGAAGGGAACAGTGGATTGTAGGAGTTTCTTAGACTTTTTGTGGTAGGTAAAGGGCAGGGATATAAGTCAGGACTGAAGGATCTCAGGACCATTCCTAGGACAGCTGAGGTTATGGTGAGAGCTACTGGAGGGGTTTCCAAGGTAGGGGCTTGCTGCCTGCAGCTGAAGACATGAACTAGGAAGGCGAGTATTGACATTCAAAGACGGAAGGTTCTAGCCAGTGCTACAAATGGAGGCTACTGGACTGAAGCAGCCATCATGACCAGTTCCAATCTCAGCTCTCAACATGTCTGGAAACAGACAGGTGTGTGTCCTGGGGCTCATGCCTATCCATTTAATGGTGGTGGGAAGGAATAGGGAGAATGGCACTCTCATGGCTGGAATTACAGAGTAGAGCTACAAGTTATAACTCAGCAGGATGGGGAGATGGAATTCCACAAAACTGGGAGTCTGTGCAGGTCAGGGGCTGTGGTTTAAAGGGGTTTAGGATAAGTTTGCAGATTTCATTCATTTTCTTCAAAACCAATCAGTCATCCAACCCACTTGAATTTCACTGTGAGACGTGTTTATTTTTTAATTACATGCTGCAATATCAGCACATATAAATGTTCATAGGTACTATGACATGGTTTGGTATTATGTTATAAAAACCTTGAGGGTAAGAGGGAGAAAGGAAAGGAGGGATGGAAGGAGGGAGGGAGTGGGAACTGGGATTGACATGTAAAATAAAAAATAAATAATTAAAAAAATCTTGGGGATGAAGAGATTGGCCAAGTTTGTAAGAGTACTGCTGTACAAGCCCAATGTCCCAAGTTTGAGCTCCAGAACCCATGGTGGAAAGAAAGAACTGATTCCTGAAAAGTTATCCTCTGACCTCTACATGAACACTGCTGCACACATGCCCATTCATACACCATACCCACAATAATAAAATATTCTACATACAACTGAAAGTATAACTAATGATTCATACTCCCTTAACCTAGAGGCAGGAGGGAGGGCCTAGTCCCTACTCCAAATGACTTCACAGATTTTGTTGATCCCTCCTGGAAGGCATCACCTCCCTGTGGAGTGTGTATGTGTGGGAATGGGCTGGGAGGGTGATCAGGGGGCATGGGATGGAGGGAGGGAGAGTGTAAGGGAAGGAGAGAGAAGGACCTGGGATCCATATGTAAAATAAGAAAAAAAGAGAAACATAAAAAAATAAAACCACTGTGTTTGCTATATGTGCTATGGTTAGCATACATGTATATGTCAGAGCTGTTTATGTTAGAGGAGGTTGTATTGACATGATGCGTGGGTTCAGGTGGTATTTACATTAGGATTGTCTAAGGTACATTTATTTGTTTATTTGTATTATTATTTTTATTTATTTTAGGATTGTGTGGTTGTGGATTGACGGGGCTGTGTGGGTACAGGTACTAAATTATGACTTTAGTTCAGGAGAACACATCATAGGCCAGGATGTATTGTATTTCTCTGGCTATCATTAAGAACCACTCATTGAATCCCGTCTGGTGGGCTTTCTCTTTGGGATCTTGCATATGAGCCAGGAGCAAGACATCTCTTATGTGAGACTTAAACCGTCTTAACCCTCAATTTCTAGTATGGATCCAAGAAGAGGAACTGGAACCCGTCCTCAAATTGCACTGTGTATGAAGAGGTAAGATCCTGGAGCTCTCCTTCACAGTCAGTTTACTGTCTGTGGACTCCCAGGATTCAGTCAAGAGGATATACATCCATATAGCCCTGGGGTTGCTGGGATTTTAGGGATCCTGCAGGAAGATACTGAGGTTCCAGAAGACTGACTGGTCTAATTCAAGGTCGTATCATGTGTTCAAAGTCTGGGAGGCTTGGGTTCTAAACTAGGGCTGTCTCCAAGCTAGTTCACTGACTATGTGTTAATGTTAATGGATGTATGTGGGGCATACTAAGGAGGATCAAAGAGTGGAAAATAAATTCCAAACTGTCTCCTAAAATTAGGAAGTTATTGGGAAGGATTTCAGAATGTGGGTGATCTTAGACTTTTGCAGAAGACATTGTTCAAAAGTGACATTGAGTCTGGTAGCTAACTGATGCCCATTAAGTCTACAAGGAAGGAGGGAAGTGAGACGTAACATTTACTAGGGTTTTTTCCTAAGCTATAAGGCAAATTGCCAGTGCCTGTGTGTAAACTACCTCATTTAATCTTCACAAAATGCTTTAAGGTAGGCATGGTGTAGCCATACCCTTAGTTTGTTCTTCTCAGTGCTAGGGATAGAACCTAGGGCCTTGGGTGTACAAAATAAGTACTCTACCACTGAGTTATAGTCCACATCCTTGCTTGCAGTTTATATCCAGAGAAATTAAGGTACAGAGAACACCCTAAGTATTAGCCTCAGAAACAAAACACCCGGGTCTGATAGAAATGTTGTTGTTAGTCACAAGGAAAAGGCTATGTGGTTGCCTATGGAGATTGCTAGCTCTTTAGTAGTAGCCGAACCATATACCCAACTTGACAGGCCAGAGTTGCAGAGGTGACTGTATGGGCCAAGGCAAGCTGGGGGGCCACAAAGAAGCATGGAATAGTTTAAAAAAAAAAAAACGCTCCGGAAATGAGTGGGAGAATGGATTCAAGTTCTGCCTTCACCCACACTAATCACTGGCCTCAAGGAATGTGTTATATATACCACTCTGATTTTTTTTTTTTTTAAATAAGTCTGAAATGTGGGGATAGTAGAAGATCACACCCTACAAGATTATTTTAAGGATAGTCCAGAGTGAATGTTTGAAATATCTCTTTTTTCTTTGCAGGTTGGAAAACAATACCTCAAAGCCCAAAACCCTGCTAGACTGAGCCGCAGAGAGCTAGAGAACTTTGATATTTATTCCTAGGTATTGCAAGTGTTTTCATCCTGTGTTATGAATCAGCATTGGCTTTAGAAGGGAACACAGCAGATGATGATGTCATATGAGTCTGGAACAGCTCCTAGGCTGAGAGGATTTAGAAGTTTATTCATGCTTTATATTTTATTTTATCTTATTATTTCTTAAAAGAATTAGACAAGATCTGACTTAGTAGCCAAGGATGACCTTAAACTTTTGACCTCTCTGCCTATACTTCCCAAATTCTGGGATCACAGAGGCATATACCACCATATATGGCCCCAAAACAATTTTTTTAACAGTTACTGTAAGATCCAGCTTGTTAAAAATCTTCCAATCTTACAGACCAGACAAGAACAGTTAGAGAGGTTGTGTTGGCCATGCTCTGAGACGTTGTAATCCATACGGTGCTGTAGAAATGTGCAGTAGAGGGAGATTCCCTTCTATAGCTCTCTAAGCTTTTATCCCCTACCCTGACTCCATTAATATGGGATGCTTGCTCAGGAAATCAAGTATGAACTAAGAGAACTTACTCAGAAGCTCCAACAAGGGGCTCAATTCAGACTTTAGTTCTTTTTTTCTTGCCTCTGCTGGGATTAAAGGCATGCACCACTCATGCCTGGCTTGGAGTCTTGTTCTTCAAGAGTCTCACCCTGCACTTATAACAGGAGTTTGACATGGAAATTTGCAGACCCAGTGCTGAAGAAGTAGCTGAGAGCTCTACACTCAGATCTACAGGCAGCAGGAAGAGGAAGAGGAAGCCACTGAGCCTGGCTGGGCTTTTGAAACCTTAAAGCCCATCCCTCAGTGACACATTTCCTCCAACAAGGCCACACCTTCTAATCCTTCTCAAGAACCACTCCCTGATAACTAAGTATTCAAGTATATGAGCCTGTGGGGACATTATTAGTCAAACCACATTCCACTCACTAGCCCCCACAGGCTTATAGACTCATTATAATGCAAAATGCATTTAGTTCAACCTTAGAAGTCCCCATAATCTATCACCTTCTCAACACTGTTTAAAAGTTCAAAGTCTCTTCTGAGACTTAGGATGGTCTCTTAACTGTAACCCTCTGTAAAGTCAAAACCAAAAAGGAAATCACATACTTTCAACACACAATGGCACAGAATATACATAACTATTCCAAAAGGGAGGAAAGGGACCACAGTGAGGAAATACTTGAGCAAAACAAGGATGAAACCAGCATAGTAGACTCCAAATTCTATACTTCCACGTTTGATGTCAAAGTGCCCTTTGGATCTCCAACTCCTTTCAGCTTTGTTGACTACAACATACTTTTCTCACTTGGACTGGTTCCACACCCAGTCTGCAGCTCTTCTTGCAGGTATCTTGTGGCTCTGGCATCACCAACACCATGTGGTCTTCCAAGACAATCCAGGCTTCACATTCACAGCTTTGTGTCCTCCATGTAGGGACACCCTGACACACAGGCCTCAGTAGCTTTTCTTAGCTACAGTGGGAGATTCTTCCCTTCTGAAACATCCTAGGCTGGATCCTCACACTTCATATCACCCTACTAATATGGCCCATTATGTTCCCGATTAAAGCATCCAATTGTTTTTCTAGTTCAAAGTCCCAAAGTCTTCCATAGTCCTCAAACAAATAGCATAGTCAGGCCTGTCACAGCAATACCTCACTCCCTGGGGCCATCTTCTCTCTTAGTCAGTGTTCTATTGCTCTGAAGAGACACCATGGCCAAAGTAACACATAAAAGAAAGCATTTAATTGGGGCTTGCCTACAGTTTCAGAGGTTAATAAAGTATCTTGAATTTCAGAGGCTTAACTGAGTGATCCTAATCTCTTCCCTGAGCTGGAAGGAAAAGGGCAAATATTTATGTAATAATTTAGATAGAAGAGGTTAGGTTCCAATTAGATTCTCCTAGGTCTGAGGGTTCTAATAACCTCTAGAGAGAAGATGAAACCTGAATTGATGTTGGTGGGGGAGGAAGAGGGGATAGGAGTCAAGACGTTGTTGTGTGTTAGAAAATGATTAAAATAGGTCTGAGAGGTTCTTGACCCAAATTCTGAAGACAGGTGATGAATTCTGGAAGGAATGTAGCAGAGAAAATGCAATGGTTTCTACTTACTGGAGGTTAGGGTGGTAGACCTGCATGTGGTGCCTTGTAGCTATTTTAAATGTCGGAGCAAAGACCCATTAATATTCATGTCTTTAAGTTTGAACAGCTTTGACCCAAAGAACTAAGCTGGAGAGGAAAGCAGCTCTGATTGCAAATTACACAGATTTGTTCCTAAGGCCGACACTGAAACTCATAAGCATTAAACATTGGGCTTAAAGTCAGGAGGAGACATGATGAGCTAACAGGTGTTGTATATCTGAACAGGTGTTTACTGAGTCCATTCTATCTTCTGCTTCTTGATCCTCTGCCTTGACAAGGTCTTGCTGTATAGCTCAGTTGGCCTAGAACTGGGAATTCTCCTGTTTCAACCACCTAAGAGTATGTCACCATACCTGGAAGTGAATGACTTTTAAAGCCCAGTTCAATGTTCAGGAAGTCTTACCTACTCTATCCCTTGGAGTAGTGACAGCTGCTCTATTCCCCAGTGTAGTGACAGCTGCTCTATCCTACAGTGCAGTGACACCTACTCTATTCCCCAGTGACTTTGACACCTACTCTCTTCTCTAGCAGAGTGGCACTTACTCTGTTCCCTCAGTGCAGTGACATCTGTTCTATCCCCAGTGTAGTGACAGCTGTTTTATCCCTCAGTGAACCAACAGCTGCTTTATTTCTCAGCAGTGGCATCTGCTGCTCCTAGCATCTGAAAAACACTTGGAATTTCACAAACTATTAACAAGGTGTGTAGTGTTCCTTCCTCCTCCTTCTCCCACTGATAGATTCAACTCTAACATCCTCTATCACATGAAAGATAATATGACAAATCCTCAGGGTCAGGGTGCTGCCACAAATACATCTGAATCCTCATAGTGCCCAACCCAATTATGAGTGAATAAAACTTTTTTTTTTTTTTTTGAGACAGGTTTTCTCTGTGTAGACCAGGCTGGCCCCAAACTCAAGACATCTGCCTGCCTCTGCCCTGAGTGCTGGGACTAAAGGTGTGCAACACCACTACCTGGCTAAAAGAGGCATTTAATAAAAATTACTGATCAAATCATTAATTACGTATGAGTTGCATATTTGAAAAGTTTTAGAGGTTAAATAATTCTTATTGAGTGTTTACAGAAGGTAGGTGAAGTTGGGGATAGATCCAAAACTGAAAGTATTAAGAGTATTCAATGGAAATGAGAATGAGACCCTCAGAGCAAGAATAATTGTTGGGTTATATTTAAGAAAAAAAAACTTCTTAAGGCCCCTGATCCTGCTGCTCCTGTCTCCGGTCCCCTTTGAGAGCACCCTTGGAGCTCTGATACACCCCCACCCATCCCAACCTCCAGCCTACCCCCCCCACCCTGTGCCCTACCCCACCTACGGTCCTGCCGCGCTGGTTGAGCACTGGGACAGAGGGTGGAGCCAACAGTCCACCCTACTTCGGAGACCTCTCGGAGCAACTCCGAACAAAGGAGACCTGACTATCCACGTGGGACCACCTGTAATTTCCACCGGCTTGGTCCCTGACCCCGCCTCCAGTCCTCTGCTGGAGTCCCAGGCCCCCTCCCAGAGATCCGCCTATCTCTGCGGGTCCACTTGGAGTTCCTGCAGGCAAGATCCTTGACCCCCAAATCCGGGCCCCTGCAAAAGAACGAGGTCTCAGCTGGAGAGCGCCAGTTTCCAGTGAGATCCCACTACCCTGCAAAACCTTCTCAAGTTCCAGCCCAGCCCTCGTCCTCTTCTGCCGGCTATTGGCCAGAGGTGAGTCTGGGCCCAATCGGGGCTGCCTGTCCCCTTCAACCTCTTCTACCCCCCCTCCCCCCGCCTGAACTCCCTGGATTGGCCCCTGATCCTGCTGCTCCTGTCTCCGGTCCCCTTTGAGAGCACCCTTGGAGCTCTGATACACCCCCACCCATCCCAACCTCCAGCCTACCCCCCCCCCACCCTGTGCCCTACCCCACCTACGGTCCTGCCGCTCTGGTTGAGCACTGGGACAGAGGGTGGAGCCAACAGTCCACCCTACTTCGGAGACCTCTCGGAGCAACTCCGAACAAAGGAGACCTGACTATCCACGTGGGACCACCTGTAATTTCCACCGGCTTGGTCCCTGACCCCGCCTCCAGTCCTCTGCTGGAGTCCCAGGCCCCTCCCAGAGATCCGCCTATCTCTGCGGGTCCACTTGGAGTTCCTGCAGGCAAGATCCTTGACCCCCAAATCCGGGCCCTGCCAAAGAACGAGGTCTCAGCTGGAGAGCGCCAGTTTCCAGTGAGATCCCACTACCCTGCAAAACCTTCTCAAGTTCCAGTCCAGCCCTCGTCCTCTTCTCCCGGCTATTGGCCAGAGAGAAGCCTCCTAGAGAGCTTGGACCACACAGAGATACAGACATTGAATCTTTGATCCACATAAGCCCATCTGGGAAGGACCATAGAGAGAGGGAAGAGACACCACCAACACCTACAGGAAGAAACTATGGGAAGAAGGCAATACAAGAGAACACCTAACAACAGAAAGACAAACATGACACCACCAGAATCTAGGGAATCTACACCAACTAGAATGGAACACAACAACAAAGCAGAGGAAGCAGAAGGGTATGACTTAAAAATCACCATCATAAAAATGATAGAGGCCCCCAAAGAAGATATGAGAAAAACCCAAAAAAAAAAAAAAAAAAAAAAAAAAAAAAAAAAAAAAAAAAAAAACAAAATCCAAAAAAAAAAAAAAAAAAAAAAAAAAAAAAAAAAAATTAACGAAAAAAAAAAGGGGTTCAAGATTTGAAAACCGAAATTGAGAAAATAAAGGCAACACAAATGGAAGGAAAGCTGGAAATTGAAAAGCTGGGCAAAAAATCGGAAACCACGGACACAAGCATAACCAATAGAATTCAAGAGATGGAAGAGAGAATCTCAGGCGCAGAAGATAAACTAGAAGAAATAGATTCATCGACCAAAGAAAACCATAAATCCAACAAATCCTTAACACACAATATCCAGGAAATGTGGGACACCATGAAAAGGCCAAACCTAAGAATAATAGGCATAGAGGAAGGTGAGGAAGCCCAGCTCAAAGGTGCTGAAAACATATTCAACAAAATCATCGAGGAAAACTTTCCAAATCTGAAGAAGGACATGCCCATGAAAGTACAAGAAGCATACCGAACCCCAAATAGGCTGGACCAAAGAAAAAAGACCCCTCGACATATAATAATCAAAACACCTAGCATACAGAATAAAGAAAAAATATTAAGAGCAGCGAAGGAAAAAGGACAGGTAACATATAAAGGCAGACCTATCAAAATTACACCTGACTTCTCCATGGAAACCCTCAAGGCCAGAAGGTCCTGGATAGATGTTCTAAAAGTATTAAGAGAACACGGATGCCAGCCTAGGCTACTATATCCAGCAAAACTCTCAGTCAATATAGATGGAGAGAACAAGATATTCAATGACAAAACCAGATTTTCCCAATATGTATCTACAAATCCAGCCCTACAGAAAGTATTGGAAGGAAAATTCCAACCCAAGGAAGGTAACTACGCCCACAAAAATGTAGGCAACAGATAATCCAACTACACCAGAAACCTAGGGTGAAGCAGAACAAATATATTCACAATACCACTGCCAACAACAAACCTAAATCAAACAACCATCAACAATCAATGGTCCTTACTCACCCTCAACATTAATGGTCTTAACTCACCTATAAAAAGACACAGATTAACAGAATGGATACGAAGACAGAATCCATCCTTCTGCTGCATACAAGAAACACATCTTAGCTCCAAAGATAGACATTACCTCAGAGTAAAGGGTTGGGGAAAAGATTTTCCAATCAAATGGAAATAAGAAGCAAGCAGGCGTAGCTATCCTAATATCTAACAAGCTAGACTTCAAACCAAAACTAGTCAAAAGAGATGAAGATGGTCATTTCATATTCATCTCAGGAGAAATCCATCAACACAAAGTCTCAATTCTGAACATCTATGCCCCTAATACAAAGCCACCCACATTCGTAAAAGAAACACTACTAAAACTCAAAGCTCATATAAAACCTCACACACTTATAGTGGGAGACTTCAATACACCACTCTCAACACTAGACAGGACCACAAATCAGAAACTCAACAAAGAAACAAAAGAATTAACAGAAGTTATGTCTCAACTGGGGCTAACAGACATCTATAGAACATTCCATCCAAAGACAAAAGAATATACCTTCTTCTCTGCTCCACATGGAACCTTCTCTAAAATCGACCACATACTAGGAGACATAACAAACCTCAACAGATACAAGAGAATAGAAATAGTCCCCTGTATCTTATCGGACCACCATGCTTTAAAATTGGAATTCAACAACAATACAAATAGCAGAAAACCTGCAAACTCATGGAAACTGAACAATGTGCAATTGCACCACTCCTGGGTCAAAGAAGAAATAAAGAAAGAAATTAAAGACTTTCTAATATTCAACGAGAATGAGGATACAACATACCCGAACTTATGGGACACCTTGAAAGCAGTGCTACGAGGGAAGTTCATTGCACTAAGTGCCCATATGAAGAAAACAGAGGATAGTCACATAAATGAATTAACAGCGCAACTGAAAACCTTAGAACAGAGAGAAGCGAATTCACCCCGCAGGAGCAGACGCCAGGAAATAATCAACTTGAGGGCTGAAATCAACAAAATAGAAACCAGGAAAACAATACAAAAAATCAATGCAACAAAGAGTTGGTTTTTTGAGAAAATCAACAAGATTGATAAACCTTTATCCAAATTAACGAAAAAGCAGAGACAGAACATGCAAATTAACAAAATCAGAAATGAAATGGGGAACATAACAACAGACACAGAGGAAATCCAGACAATTTTCAGGTCATACTTCGAAAATCTGTATTCCACAAAAATTGAAAATTCAAAGGAAATGGACAAGTTTCTGGATAACTATCACTTACCAAAATTAAATCAAGAACAGACAAACAACTTAAATAGACCTATAACCCGAAATGAAATAGAAGTAGTCATCGAAAGCCTTCCAACGAAAAAAAAGTCCAGGGCCAGATGGATTCAGTGCAGAATTCTACCAGACATTCAAGGAAGAACTAATACCACTACTCCTCAAACTGTTCCACAAGATAGAAACAGAAGGTTTATTGCCAATCTCTTTTTATGAGGCCACAATAACTTTGGTACCCAAACCTCACAAAGACACAACTAAGAAAGAAAACTACAGACCAATATCCCTGATGAACATCGATGCAAAAATACTCAATAAAATAATGGCAAACCGAATTCAAAAATACATCAGAGAAATCATCCACCATGATCAAGTAGGCTTCATACCTGGATTGCAGGGATGGTTTAACATACGAAAATCTATCAACGTGATCCACCATATAAACAAACTGAAAAAGAAAAACCATATGATTATCTCCCTAGATGCAGAAAAAGCCTTCGATAAAATTCAACACCCTTTCATGATAAAGGTATTAGAGAGGTCAGGGATAACAGGAACATACCTAAACATAATAAGAGCAATATACAGCAAACCAACTGCCAACATCAAACTGAATGGAGAGAAACTTAAGCCAATTCCTCTAAAATCAGGAACAAGACAAGGCTGTCCTCTCTCTCCATATCTCTTCAATATCGTACTAGAAGTTCTAGCTAATGCTATAAGACAACAAAAGGAGATCAAGGGCATCCAAATTGGAAAGGAAGAAGTCAAACTGTCTCTATTTGCAGATGATATGATAGTTTACATAAGCGACCCAATAAACTCTACCAGGGAACTCCTACAGCTGATAAACACCTTCAGCAAACTAGCAGGATACAAGATAAACTCAAAAAAATCAGTAGCCCTTTTTTTTTCAGACGACAAAGAGGCAGAGAAAGAAATCAGAGAAACATCACCCTTTACAATAGCCACAAGCAACATAAAGTATCTTGGTGTAACGCTTACCAAACAAGTAAAAGATCTATATAATAAGAACTTTGTGACTCTAAAGAAAGAAATTAAAGAAGATACCAGAAAATGGAAAGACCTCCCATGCTCTTGGATAGGTAGGATAAACATAGTAAAAATGGCAATCTTACCAAAAGCAATCTACAGATTCAATGCAATCCCCATTAAAATCCCACCACAATTCTTCACCGACCTTGAAAGGATAATAATAATTAACTTTATATGGAAAAACAAAAGACCCAGGATAGCCAAAACAACCCTATACAATAAAAGAACATCAGGAGGCATCACCATTCCTGACTTTAAGCTCTACTACAGAGCTATAGTTCTGAAAACAGCCTGGTATTGGCATAAAAATAGACAGGTAGACCAATGGAATCGAATTGAAAATCCTGATATTAATCCATGCACCTATGAACACCTGATTTTCGACAAAACAGCTAAAATGATACAATGGGGCAAAGACAGCATCTTCAACAAATGGTGCTGGCACAATTGGATGAGGGTGTGTAGAAGACTGCAGATAGACCCATGTCTGTCGCCATGCACAAAACTCAAGTCCAAATGGATCAAAGACCTCAACATCAATCCAGCCACATTGAACCTCTTAGAAGAGAAAGTAGGAGGTACCCTTGAACAAATTGGTATAGGAGACCGCTTCTTGAACATAACTCCAGAGGCACAGACACTGAAAGAAACAATTAATAAATGGGACCTCTTCAAACTTAGAAGCTTCTGTAAGGCAAAGGACACAGTTGACAAGACCAAACGGCAGCCCACTGACTGGGAAAAGATTTTCACTAATCCTATATCCGACAAAGGGCTGATCTCCAAAATATACAAAGAACTCAAGAAACTAGTCAACAAAACACCAAATAACCCTATTAAAAAATGGGGTACAGAACTGAAGAAAGAATTCTCAATGGAGGAAATCAAAAAGGCTGAAAGACACTTAAGAAAATGCTCCACATCCTTAGCTATCAGGGAAATGCAAATCAAAACAACTTTGAGATACCATCTTACCCCTGCCAGAATGGCTAAAATTAGAAACACCAGTGATGACTTATGTTGGAGAGGATGTGGAGAAAGTGGAACACTCCTCCACTGCTGGTGGGAGTGCAAACTCATACAGCCACTTTGGAGATCAGTATGGCGGTTCCTCAGGAAAATGGGAATTAGTTTACCACAGGACCCGGCAATCCCCCTCTTAGGCATATACCCAAAGGATTCACATCAATGCAACAAAGACATCTGTTCAACTATGTTCATAGCAGCACTATTTGTAATAGCAAGAACCTGGAAGCAACCTAGATGCCCTTCAATTGAAGAATGGTTAATGAAGATGTGGCACATCTACACAATGGAATACTACTCTGCAGAAAAAAATAATGGTATCTTGAAATTCGCAGGCAAGTGGATGGCACTTGAAGAAACCATCCTGAATGAGGTAACCCAGTCACAAAAAGAGGAACACAGTATGTACTCACTCATATATGGATTTTAGACCTAGATCAAATGATCACCAGCCTATAATTCACATCACCAGAGGAACTAGGATACAAGTTGTATTCTAAGAGATTCATATAAAGTCCCTCACAGAACTGGGAAGGGACAAGTCCCCCAGACCTCAGGTATAGTGGGGGAGGACAGCTAATGGAGAGAGAAGTAGGAGAAAATGAGAGGGAGGAGAGGAAGGCATGTGTGACTAGGAGGATTGAGCCTGGTTAGGAATGGAAAATAGGAAAAGAGAGAGAGAGACAGAGACAGAGAGAGAGAACATAAAAGAGGGAGCCAATATTGGTTTGAAGATAAAGTTGAACACAAAGAAAGGTCGAGGGAACTACAAGACTGCTCCCAACTAACAATCTCAGCTTCCGTGGAAAGGCTATCATAAATGCCCTTCCCGGAGAGTGAGATCAACAACTAACTTCTCCATGGAGTCCTCAACTAATGCCTGTTGAAAACAGGAGCAAACACCCATACATAAACACTGAGTCAAACTAGAACCCAGAAGCAGATGGAGAGGACAAGACCATGCGGTAGAAGTACATAGAGACAGCTTACCTGAACAAGGAGGAGCTAAGGGCCACTAGACTGATAGCTGGGAAGCCAACAGAGGTCTGACTCGGACCCCCTGAATATGGGTCTCAGCCAGAAGGTCTGAGCAGTCTAAGAGACCTCAGACAGTGGAGCCAGGATGTACCCCTGGTGCACAAAAGGACTTTGCAAACATATCCCCCATGGAGGGATTACTGCCTTATTCTAGAGATAGGAGAGAAGCCCTAGTCCCTACTTCACAGGACCTGTCAGATCTACATGACCCCAACTGGATGGCATTCCCCTACATATTGTATTGTGGTGGGGGGTTGGGAGGGGAGGGTGTTTAGAGTGCATGGGAGAGGGTAGAGAGGGCAAAAGGGAGGGAAGGAGGGAGGGAGGGCTTGGGGGGAGGGAGGGAGGGAGGGAGAGGGAACTGGGATCGACATGTAAAATAATAATAAAAAAAAAAAAAAAAAAAAAAAAAAACGCTTTGACTCCAAAATTTAAGTTGAAGAACAAGTTACTGGGGAAAAGTATTTCTATTTTTGTTTCCACAGAAAATGAAAAGATGTGGATTCCTTCCAGACTAATGTGGTTTGATCACACCAGACCGCCTGAAACAGAGTACAAGCTGATCCTACATTCCAAACAGCTGGACAAAACAGCCCTACAGACTACAGCTAGGATATCTGAATCTTCTTCGAATCCCCCAAGACAGCGCCCTTACCAGCAGGAAGTAGTTTGGAAAGAACGACGCCCAAATTCCCAAATATTGTGTATAAATGTTTGTTTTCATTTAATTGGACTTTGTTATATAAAATTAAATAAAAAATACTCTATATGCAAAAAAAAAAAAAAAAAAAAAAAAACAAAAAACTTCTTAAAATTGATAAATATTTTTAGCAAAGGAGAAAGATACAAGTTTGATATACAAAGTCAGCAGCTTTTCTACAGACCAGACAAGCATGCCAAGAAAGAAATCAGGAGAAAAATGACATTAACAGTTGCTGCTAAATAAAACAAAACAAAAATAAATAGATCCAACAAAACAAAATAAAACCTTGGAATAAAGATAATCAAGGAAGTGAAAGATACCTACGATGAAAATTTAACATTGACTAAGGAAATTGAAGACACCATATGATGGAAAGACCTTCAGTTTCATGGGCTGGGAGAATTAATATTGTGAAAATGACCATCTTGCCAAAAAACATTGCATACAGTCTTGATGCAATCTTCATCAAATTCCAATGCCATTCTTCATAGAAAAAAGTATCTTAAAGTTCACATGGAAGCACAAATATTGCCAAAGTCATCCCAATAAACAAAGTCATCACATCACATATATATTTTTTGTTTGTTGCTGTACTAGTCTCAGTAACTAAATTATGGAACCAACCCGTGTGCCCAAAAGAGAGAAATGGTTAAAGAAATTGTGGTATGCTTATATGCTATGGATGTGTTTTTTTTAACTGTATAGAAGAATGAGGTCATGTTATCTGGGGAGAAATGGATGCAACTGGAGATAAAATAAGTGAATTAAGTCTCTTAGGGTTTCTATTGCTGTGAAGAGACACCATGAACATGACAACTCCTATAAAAGAAAAACATTTAATTGGGGTGGCTTACATTTAAGTGACTTAATTCATTATCATTATGCTGCAACATGGTGGCATGCAGGCAGACATGGTTCTACAGGTAGAGTTGAGATTTTGACATCTTGAGTTGCAGGCAACAAGAAGTGGTCTATCTCACTGGGCATGGTTTGAGCATATAAGAGACCTCAAAACCCGTCTCCACAGTGACACACTTTCTCCAACAAGACACTTCAATAAGGCCACACCTCCTAATAGTGTTGTTTCCTTTGGTGCTATTTTCTTTCAAACCACCACATTAAGGAAGTCTTAGAAAAGACAAGCATCATATGTTTTCTCTCATTTTTTGGTTACTAGATTTTATATATTAACAGATATACAAAACCATGTATGTATGTATGTATGTATGTATGACATGGAAGTAAAAGTAAAACTGTCTAGCAGAACCAAGGGAACCATTGGGAGGGAAGGGATGAGAAGAGGTAAGGTGGTGGTTACTCTCAGCACATGATATATACTTTCACGGAAACATTTAAAAAAATTTAAGTGCTTGTGGTTTGCAGTACTGGAACTTTCAATTATCATTGATTTTGACAAGAGGCTAAATTAGCTTCTCTGAGTCAGCTTCTTCAGCTTTCAAATGTGAATGACAAGACATTTCCAGAGATTGTTACAAGGATGTAGGCGAACATGTTTGTCAATGCCTTATGAACTGTGGGACTTCCATAAAAGTTGGTTACTGTGACCATTATTATTTAACAATAAATGTTACCATTAAGAGACCCATTGAACACTATAATAAACCAACATATGTATTATATATGCATATATATGCCTTATTGACCTATGGTTAATGTTAAGAATAATCAGCATCAGATATTAAATCAGTTATTAAATGTTCAAAGGCTTTGCTCACTCAGGTGTGAGTCAGACATCTCTGTTGACCATAGAATGTATCAGAACTGCATTTCCTGAATGTATTCCAATTCCTCAGTCACAGGAATCTAGGACTTTCAGATAAAATGGTTGGAAATTGTTTCTTACTTTATGAGTTTGAGAACAAGAAAATGGTTCTCATCTTGTTAGGTTTCTGTACCAAGCAGTAGATTGTATTTGAGTTTTCTTTCTTCTGATGATTGGGGTCTTTCCCTGTAGCAGGTGAGTAGCAGACTAGTATTAGTCATCAAATGAGAGCTTTCCAGTTTAACCCACTCCTGTGGATTATTAGTTCAAATGTGTTACATTTGTTTATGCTGTGGAACATTTGTTTAATGATGCAAAGGTGTGTTGTATTCTTTTTTTTTTCCAATTGCAGAAAGCAGCTTTATTTTCTTTCCTTTTTTTTTTTTTATTTTACATGTCAATCCCAGTTCCCTCTCCCTCCCTCTGTCCCTCCATCCCTCTGTCCCTCAGTCCCTCCATCCCTCCGTCCCTCTTACCCTCTGTCCCCCCTCACATGCACCCTGACCACCCTCCCCTCCCATTGCCCTACCCCAATTCCACATGTAGAGCAATGCCATCTAGGTGGGGTCATGTAGATCAGTCAGTTTAAGGGACCTCAGACAGTGTTGTATTCTTTTAAGTAGCATTTGTTTAATTCTGTAAAGCTGTATTACTTTGCCTAGCCAAAACACCTGATTGGTCTAATGAAGAGCTGAACAGCCAACAGCTAGGCAGGGCAGAGGGATAGGTGGGGCTTCAGAGAGGATAGGTATATTGTGTGGGGGGCGGGGGTGTAAGGAAAGTGCTGAGGGGGAGGAGTGGCTACTGACTAGAACAAGAAAGCCCTTGAAAGTGGCAACATTGAGGTGGGCTTTAAAGTAAAGGCAGGTTTTTGACGAGTGACAGGATGTATTTTGTGTGGGAGGCAGCATGATTAAGGCAGTGTGAAACATGCAGCACCTGCCCTTGAGGAAGGGATGCATTTATAATAAGTGCTTTGACCCTTTGACACATGCCTATTATAAGTAACTAACATGGCATACTGAGTGGGTAGCACTACCTTGCCTTGGGGCACAACAAATATCTCATTTGACCCAGATGTAGAAAAAAAAAAAAAAAAAACATGTCCCCATTTGGTAGGTATGGCAGGCAATGCTGGAAATATCTTTAATTTGCCTAAAACACCATGAAGCACAGAAATGAGGAAAGTTGATCACATAAAAGTTAAGTGTGGTACCATCTACATGGTAAAGCCAAGGTTTAAATGCAAGTGGCTTGGTCTCTGGTGGTCTTGCCACTACCCAGTGCTTTCTCTGGCTCTGTGTGTGTGTGTGTGTGTGTGTGTGTGTGTGTGTGTGTGTGTGTGTGTTGAGTGTGTGTATAAAGTATGAGCTGTTCTAATAGTCAACAATAATAACTATCATTAAGAAGTAGCCATTGTGGACATCACATTTTGGTCCTCACAACAGATGAAGCAACCCCATTTTTCTAGACAAGGGAAATGAAAATTAGTTTGAGTTATCCAAGATGCTGTCATTCATAGCAGAGGCTACTGTAGGGATCCGCGAGAAGTATCAGGATGTGGAACGGGGTGAATAACTTAGAGTAGGTTCTAATCTACTATCCTTATGGCATTGCCCTACATGTGGAATTGGGGTAGGGGGATGGGAGGGGAGGGTGGTTAGGGTGCATGTGAGGGGGCAGAGATGGTAAAAGGGAGGGAGGGAAGGAAGGAGGGAGAGGGAACTGGGATCAACATGTAAAATAATAAATTAAATTAAAAAAAGAAGAAGAAGATAACTAGGACACCAACTACATAGACAGGGGACAGAGAGAAAAATGGCCATCTTCAATCCAAACACAGACTTCAGAAGAAATCAAACATACAGATATTTTGATCAGAATGTAAAGCTGTAAGAAAATACACTTCTAATGTTTATTCTACTCAATCAATAACACATTTTTTCCAATAACACATTTATGAAAATTTATATGTATGGATGTTTTACCTGCATGTATTTCTGTGTACTACATGTGCAGTTTACATGAAGGCCAGAAGAGGGCATTAGATCCCTTTGGAAATGAGTTATAGATAATTTTTTAATGGCCTTGTAGGTGCTGGAAGTTGAACCTGAATCCCAAGGATGAGCAGCTAGTGCTCTTAACCATTGAACAACATTTCCAGCCACATCAGTTAACAATATTTTGTTGTAGCAATATTAGCAAATCAATAGAGATTTTGATGTCAAAAGTTAGGTGTTGTAACAAATATCTAAAAATATGGAAAGCATTTTTGGAGCTGGCTAGTGAGTAGAGGTTGTTAGAAGTTTGAGATGCATGTTAGTAAATGCCCATTAAGAAGCTTTTGGTAGAAATATTATTTTAGAACCAGTTTCTGAAGACTCAGAAAGAAAATAATGGCATTGTAAGGACACACACATGTATGATAATAAGTTTATATATATATATATACACACACACACACAATCATAAACAAAATAGTGATAGAAATAAGAACAACTAATGTCTATTTTCAGAATTTAAGAATTCTGGTGATGTTTCAGAAATTAAGAATATGCCATTAGAAACTGGAGAGAAGTGGCTGTTTACAAAATATGGGATAGAACTTGGATGGATTGCATTGTATTGTTTTGTGGAAAGTAGAATGTTTAAGTAACAAAACATATTTCTAAGTATAACGTTGAAGGTAAGGAGCTAGAGAGATTGGTCAGTGGTTAAGAGCACTTTCTGCTCTCACAGAAGACCACAGTTCAGTTCCCAGTATTCAAACTGGGTAGCTCACATTGGCTTGTGACTTCAGCTCCAGGGGATTTGACACCCTCCCCTGTCCCCCATGGACACCCACATGCACCCGCACATATGAGCAGCACACACAAGCACACATATCTACACATAAATAAATAAGAACCAAATCTTTAAAAAGAGTTGTGAGTAAGGCCTTGTTTCTTTTAGTTACTTACACATAACAGAGGAGAGAGGGGTCTCCGGCATTTGAATCGCGCTTCCGCCTTCTTTCCAGCTTCAGTCGAACAGGCGCAGAGAGTCTTCTGAAGGATCGCCGCGATGGCCGCCCAGGGAGAGCCGCAGGTCCAGTTCAAGCTTGTCCTGGTGGGCGACGGTGGCACCGGGAAGACAACGTTTGTGAAGCGCCACTTGACGGGCGAGTTCGAGAAGAAGTATGTAGCCACCCTGGGCGTGAAGGTGCACCCGCTCGTCTTCCATACCAACAGAGGACCCATTACGTTCAACATGTGGGACACAGCCGGCCAGGAGAAGTTCGGGGGCCTGCGCGATGGCTACTACATCCAAGCCCAGTATGCCATTATAATGTTTGATGTAACATCAAGAGTCACTTACAAGAATGTACCTAACTGGCATAGAGATCTGGTACGGGTGTGTGAAAACATCCCCATTGTATTGTGTGGCAACAAAGTGGATATTAAGGACAGAAAAGTGAAGGCAAAATCTATTGTCTTCCACCGAAAGAAGAATCTTCAGTACTATGACATTTCTGCCAAAAGTAACTACAACTCTGAAAAGCCTTTCCTCTGGCTTGCCAGAAAGCTCATTGGAGACCCTAACTTGGAGTTTGTTGCCATGCCTGCTCTTGCCCCGCCTGAGTGGTCATGGACCCTGCTTTGGCAGCACAGTACGAGCATGATTTAGAGGTTGCTCAAACGACTGCCCTCCCGGATGAGGATGATGACCTGTGAGAAAGTGAAGCTGGAGCCCCGCATCAGAAGTCTAGTTTTATAGGCAACTGTCCTGTGACGTCAGCGGTACAGCGTGTGTGCCACCTTATTTAGCTAAGCAGATCGTGTACTTCATTGGATGCTGAAGGAGATGAATGGGCTTCGGAGTGAATGTGGCAGTTAAAACATACCTTCATTTTTTTTTTTTTGGACTTGCATATTTAGCTGTTTGGAACACAGTTGTTTCCTCTACAGTCACATCACACTATTCAGTCAGTGGTGAAATCTTGTTTGTTACTGTCATTCCCATTCTTTTTGTTTAGAATCAGAATAAAGTTGTATTTCAAATAATCTAAAAAAAAAAAAAAAAAAAAAAAAAAAAAAACAGAGGAGAGAGGTAAGTGGAAGGGACTGTTAAGCAAGATAGAACCAGAACTTGGAAAGTAGGGATTTTTTTGAGCCTATTTATATTGCAAAACATAAGAAAGTCCAACTAACATTTGGGGAAAACATGTTTACACACAATGTTTGATGAAGAGAGAGTACGGGTGATTTATGAACCATATTGATTAAACGCCACGAGTTTGGACTGAAGGAACAAACACAGAAAGAAAACTGGCACGGCAGGCTTTTGGAATTCTATAAGACAATGCAGTGAGTTGTAGCCCTGTAAGTGCATGTTATCTATCAAGAAGGAAAAGACACCCGTGGCTATTCAAAGACTATCAGGGCTCTCCCTGTCACTATGAGCCCAGAAGAGACAGGAGTAAGGTAGGACTGAATGTTTCTGTTTTGATTTTTGAGACAGAATGATGCCTAAGGTCAAGGAGTGGAGTGGTCACCCCAGGGGACATGGAAGACATTGCTGCCACTATAGTGAACCTAGAAGATACACTGAGCCTTAAAATAGTCACTCTGGAATTTAGGTTTGCTTGCCACTTGTGACTCCATCCCTTCTAAGTTCTCTCAGAATGGGGATGTCTACCATATGCCCAACCCACTACTGTATTCTGGAAGCAGTTAATTTGTCTCATTTCATAGGTTCACAACTGGAGAATGGCCTCAAATGAATTATACCTATTATTCATGTCTGATTTAGATGATATTCTGGAATTAAAGTTGATGCTAGAGTAGGTTAAGAATTTGGGGGACTGATAGAATGAGGCTAATATATTTTGCATGTGTGGGAAGCATGGGTTTGGGTAGGTCAGAGGCAGAGTTGCTAGGAATTGGTGGTGGTGTGGGGGGGGTGGTGGTGGAAAATTCCCCAAACTCCCTAGAAATCACCATAGATGTGCAAAATGAACTTTTCCACTCTGGTGAGGTTAGAATTCTTTTGGTTTATCTGAGCCTGGTAGGTTCCTAAATCTTCTTGGTTAGGTTACTGATGTACATGGAGTAGATGCTGCTGATGTTGAGTTGGCCAAAGTAGCTTTGTCCAGAATAATTATATCTTTTGGGGGGAATGCTACAGCCAGATACTTTGAGGGATAACTCCAGGCAACACACCAAATCCCTGTATCACCTGAGATGTTTAGGGGGAAAGTCACGGAATCCTCTAGCATCGCCGACATCACTATTAAGGATGTTTCCTTCCCAGAGGCTCCTCATCCTGTGGAGATAGAAGAGGGACTTGAAGGAGCAGCTGAATTCCTCAAGCCAGTTTTCATTCATTAATTAACTAATTCATTCATTCACTCAATAAACATATATTGATCATGACTAGACCTTATCCTTCTAAGCCCATTGGTTAGCAAAGTCATTCATTCAACCATTCATTCATGCATCCATCCACTCCTTCACCAGACTCTCTCTTTTTTCTTCTAGTCCCTGAGAGTCACTCACTATTAA
Source organism: Phodopus roborovskii (assembly GCF_943737965.1). Classification (NCBI taxonomy): domain Eukaryota; kingdom Metazoa; phylum Chordata; class Mammalia; order Rodentia; family Cricetidae; genus Phodopus; species Phodopus roborovskii. The sequence continues at coordinate 42,291,288 of NW_026126433.1, forward strand.
GATCTCACAGGCCTGACATGTACTTGTCAGTTTCCATCTCTTAGGATTCTTACTGCTCATCCCCAGGGATGTAAGAGTTGTCAGGAGGTGGCTCAGGCAGTGGCAGATAGGGGAAGATAGGTCTTGAGAAACTCACAGTGAAGGTTGGGTTCCTTTCTGAGCCATGTGAGTTTTGTGCTTTCACATTCATTCTCCCTCAGGAGAAACCTAGATTGTACTGACCGTTAGTCATCCCATCAAGATTATCCCCACTACAAACATTAAGTGTTTCCTATCATATTTATGGCTTGGTAGTTCTTAACTACATCCACTAAGGTTTTAAAGAATTGAACCTCTCTGGTGATTTTTGAAATCGATGAAGCAGACAGCATTACACCAGCTTTAGAGGCCTGAGTGGGCAATTATCTCACATGTTCTGGACATGGCTGGTAATCTGTGGAACAAGATCAGCATAGCCTAGAGATGCAGAAGCAGAAAGTCTTGGAAAACCACAGACACAGAATGGCAACCAAGAAGCTGAATTCCTTTAACAGACTTCCAGTCCTGTTTTTCTCCTCCCCTGCACCTGCCCCGAACACCCAAGAGCTTCCCTGATTCATGGTCTCCAGCAAGGCACTTGATGGTGTCTGGGGCCTATGGAGAAAGAATTGGATAAGATGAGTTTTGATTTTAAATAACAAGGGATCCAAATGGTCACAGACTTTCAGTTCAACTTTAGAAAATATTTCCAGTCTTGCTACATGTCAAGCCCAGTCATGCGGGTGTGACTGGGAAAAAGAGGTTATCAGTGTAACTTCGGAAGTGTTCTAGTTTGGTTTCTGTTGCTGTGATGTGCACCATGACCAAAAGGACTTTTTTTTTTTCTTTCATTTTACAGGTTACATGCAGTCCATCTTCTAGGAAATCCAAGGCAGGAGCTTGAAGCAGAAAGCAGGCTTACTGGCTTGGTCCCAGGCTCACATTCAATTGCCTCTCTTATACAACCCAAATTCACAACCTAGGGATGGCACTATCTATAGTGGGCTGGGCCCTCCTACATAAATTAGTAATCCAGAAAATGCCCCACGGATATGGTTACAGGCCAACTGATGGAGGCAGTGTATCACATTGACAACCACGGTTAGCCACCACAAGGAGAAACTTCACGTGGGGATCCATGCTATGAAGCAGTGTAATAAACAGGGTATCAGACTGGGGGTCAAAGTGCCCATGGTTCTTTTGCTTGTTTCTTTGTTGGTTGGTTGGTTTTTTTTCCTGTTATTCCCTCATCGGGGAGTATGGGCAAACAAGCTCTTAGGTTCTCTGAATCTCACAGTCCTCATGTGTAGAATAGGACAAGGAATCATGCCTTACATGTTTGTTGGGAGGGTTCTATAAAATAACAGACAATAATGCACTCAGACAAGAGTCCAGGTGTTGAGATCTGTGTCCTGTATCTGACTCCCTTGTGTCACTTTCCATTCACCAGAGTCAAGGAATGGGCTTCACACTGTAAGCCAGGCACATACCCTGCTACACCTAACTATGAGGTGAACCCAGGCAGCCTCATATTTATAATAAGGTATTTTATTACCTTACTTTGTTAAAGATACCTATTACCCTCCATTTTCTCTTACCCTGGAGGGACTCATGGCTCGTGGAGAAGACTCATACACAGCTCTTCATATGAGGCAGAATGAAGTCATATTTAACATCAAACTGGCACTCACAGACCCCAGGGTGCTAATATTGTTTCCCGGAGTCATGGTTGGCCTCTGAAGAGCTGTTTGGGGGCCCAAAGCTCTGGTGATGCTGCAGGACGAGAACCCCTACAGGTGACTCAGTGGCAGCAGGGATGGATCATTGTGAGAACTCTATCCAGATAGCTATTTCTGTGTCTGTGTTGAAGACTTCCCTCTGCTGGTAAGGAGGAGAATTGCACCCTTACTCAAGCTGTATCACCATCTAGCTGTGTGGTACTGAGCAAGCCACCTATGTTCTTTATTTCCTCATCTCAGAAATGGAGTCAATAAGTCCCTGGCTTGCTTTCAGACTTGAGGATGACCTGAAACTTCTGTGTTCACAGGGCCAGGGTCTTACAGAGAGGACCCAGTACCCTTGGTGGTAACAGATCCTGGGGAAGTCAGTTACTCTATCCTTGGTGCTGCTGTCTGGACAGCAGGTGAACAGCATCTCCAGGGACATTTGCCTCTATCACTGTGGTAGAAACTGGAGAGCTGAACACTTTAACAGTCAAAAACACTGACACTGGGGTCAGGTGAGTGTGGTGGGCTCTGACTTCTCTGGGCAGATAGCAGCCTGAACCTGGAGGAGGCAGGGCCGTACAGGCCATTGGTGAATGTGCAGCCCCAGTGGCAGTTGAAGGCTCTGGAAGGAAGGGGTCATGCAATGAAGCGGAAGCTTGGCACCACGAGGAGACCCTATGAAAGGCTGTTGATGAAAGTAGAGCCCTGTTTCGATAGTGTTTTGGAGATGTCAGTACCATGGGATGACCACCAAGAACAGCAGCAGTGGGGTGGAGCCAGCCAGAGCCTAGGAGACAGCTGTGTGTGCTGCAGAGGGCAAGGCTGGGGAAGTGACCCAAGTCCTTTGGAGGAGCCCAGAAGATCAGGAGTGGATTCCAGACACAGCATGGTTGGAATTCAGTTTTGCTTTGCTTTGATTGTGACCATGTCTGGGTTTTCCCTCTTGAAGTAAGAACATATTTTACTGGAGCTCACGGTTGAGAGACTTCGAATTTTAAAAGACTTTGGATTTTAAAAGAGATTGGCTATTTTAATGTGCTTGCATTTGTAAAGACTGTGGAACTTTTAAAACTATGTTTTAAATGTGAGAACTTGGGGATGAATAAGAAAGAAAGAGTTGTGGCGTAATACTGGTGTATTTTGTGTATCAAGTTGACTGGCTGGTTTTGTGGGACAACTTGACAAAAGTTACAGTCATCAGAAAGGAAGAAGCCTCAGCTGTAAGGCATTTTCTCAATTAGTGGTCAATGGAGAAGGGCCCTGCCCATGGTGGGTGGTGCCATCCTTGGGCTGATGGTACTGGGTTCTATAAAAAAAAAAAAAAAAAAAGAAGGCCGAGCAAGCCATGGGGAGCAAGCCAATAAGCAGCGCCCTCCATGGCCCCTGCATCAGCTCCCAACTCCAGGACCCTGCCCTGTTTGAGATCCTTTCCTGACTCCTTCAGTAATGAACAGCAATGCGGAAGTGTAAGATGAAATAAACCCTTTTCTTCCCCATCTTGTTTTTGGTTATGGTATTTCACCACAGCACTAGAAACCCTAACACAGCCCAGAAACTGCTTCACACCACCTGAAGCAAAGCTCCCATGTAGGCAGCAGATAAGGAACCATTTCAGGACCTGAGAACTGGGTTTTGCCACAATCTATTCTTGGGGTTCTGAGCATCCCCACTGCTGAAATAGAAGCACTCGCTACATTTCGCCAAGAATAAATACACTAAACAGATGGGGGGGGGTACCTCTTAGTTTCCTCAAAGAAAATTTAAAAACTTTTGGCAGGGGGAATTACCTAGGAAACTGTAGGTGTGTGGTGAAGTCACACTACCCTGGAAAGGCCAGAGCCTGACTCGCCTGGCTGGTAATGAGGCCACGAGCCACTTTTGGGTTTAATTAGTTTATTACTTCATAGAAATAAATGGGGGATCAAAGATCCAGGGCTACAAGAGCCTTGCTCCCCCCCCCCAGCACCAGGAAAGGTGATATTGAAATAAAAGGGCAAGGCGAAGAAAATGGAAGAACATGTGAGCTTGGGGTGAGGGTGCTTTTGTGGGGGGTGGCGTGGGAGTGATGAGGGGCCATGCTCAGTAGGGGTTGGGAGCCCCAAACCAAGAGGAACTGTCTGGGGCAGCATCAGGGAGGGAGAGGCAAGGGAGAGTGGCCTCGAGACAGTACCTCATTGGCCTCCCTGCCTATCCTCTCCTGTTCTTGGATTTGGCAAAGGGCACGACTCAGATTGGTTGTGGCTCCAGCTTTGCCTGAGGGTGATGGGCAAGGTCCCAACAGGCCATGGCAGAGATCTTCTGGAGTAGGTTGGATATAGATGAGGAATAACTAATATAAAGAGGGAAGGCAGACAGCCTTCTTACTTTCTTTGGGTTGTGTGACAGGAAATGCTCCTTAGATGAACACACTGATGAGAGAGCCCCCTACCAGGTGTGCACGACTGTAGGAAGCATTTTTGTTGGGAAATTGGCCCAGGCTGTTTATGGTCTGATCCTTGAAGCACTGCGGTTGAGGATGCAGGAACCTGGATAGGGCTGCTTGCTCACTAGGGCGTGTTCAGAGCTGAAGAGGAGGCCTCTTGCCATGCTGATGGGTGTCCAGTGGGATGAGCTCAAGTATAATAATATCATCAGCAAGAGCTTGCTAACCAGTCAGGGTAAGTCTTCCACACGCCCCCCCCCACTCCGAATACCCACATCTTCCACGCAGCCCTCACTTTGGATGGCTTGCTTTTCTGGGTTGCTGACATGTCACTTGCACCAATGAAGAAGGACTGCAGAAGTCAAAGGACAAGGGTTTTCTCTAGTGCTTCTTTTACGGAAGACCCCCTGGAAGAAGCAGCAGAGAGTTTCCTGGCAGTAGAAGTCTAGCCATCTCCCAGAGGACACTTTGGGCGTGACTGACCACCTGCTTCTGAGGCTGGCACTGGCGAGGTCACTGAGCTGTGGCTGGGAGACAGAACAACCTTCCCCAGGCTCTGGCTATGTCCAACCTAGTTTGCTCATTTTCCCCCCGTAGCTGCTCTTGCTGACTCCCAAAATGTTCCTGGTTCTAATAATGAGAAAGTAGAAACCTGAAGAAGAGAATGCGGGTGCATGTACCTGGGGAAAGAAGAGGGGATGTGCAGGTCCAAGGGAGGGCAAAGGACTGGGAGAAACCTGAAACACACCAGCACTTTCTCTGGAAGCCTTGGTCACTCCCTTTTCAACAGAAATGAAACTAGGGCACCACCTAAGTCCAGCTTGTGCAGGGGCATGAGGGAAAGAGAATGCAAACTACATCTGTGCTAAAGAGCCCCCTCCCCGTCCCCCCCCCTCCAGGACCCATGTCTTGGAACTCCTGCAAAGAGCAAAGTGGAATAGTGGGGAAGGTGGGAAGCCCAGTGTATGCTACAGAGCCCCCTTCTGGGGAAATTCATAATTACAACACAATTCCATACCCTTTTATATACTCTGGGCAGGCCTTTAGAGCCCAGGAATAGGATCAGAAAAACAGCATTTGAATTCAGGATTCACCAGTTAGATAGGTGAAACTTTGGGCATTTATCCAAGCCTCCAAAGCCCATGACATGGAATAGATGTGACACCTTGCTTACATCATGGGAATAAAATGAGATGCTAAGTGGCATAATCTTATAATGGTCAAAGTTCTAGAAGAGATGTGGGCAGATCTTCCCTGTTGTTCCTTATGTGTGTTCAGGGTGATGCAGGTTTAGGTGACAATTCCTTGGGCTGTCTTTCCTGCTAAATGGAGGCTCAGACACTTCTCCTAGTCCCCAGCTTGTCCCTTTTGCACACAGAGAGAAGATGGCCTGGCCCCATATGGCCTTGAGTCCAGGATGGGTGATAATAGTGCATTGTTATCCTGGCACATGTACAGAAAGCAGATGAGGCACCATGATCTACAGCTGGACACACCTGGGTCCCAGAACTGTACTGTCCCATGGAGAATCTGTTTTCAGTGTTCCAACGAGTCCTGAGGACAGTGTTGTGTGTGACCTTTGCCTCATTGTCAAGAACCCAGTCAATAATAGCAGCTCCCACCCTGTCCCTGTGCTGTTCTCCTGCACAGGTACCTGGCTGCCCAGGAATCTGAGCATGTACCTTCCACAGCAGCTTTAGAGTAGGCAGAGAAGTTGGAGGAGGGATCCTGGTCCTCTGAGGAACCCTGAGGAAAAGCTCTAACACCTTTGCAAGCACAAGGTGGGGCTGGGGTGGATGAGCATGGGCCTGTGGGGTTATGGGGAGACAGGAGTGGCAGGGTCTGTGGCTGCCCCAAGTGAGTGGGAGATACTGACATAGTTGCTTTGTTTTCTTTACTTTATCTGCTGAAGGGCCAAGAACTCCACCTGCAAGCCACAGCAGGCAGGACTGTGATTGACACCCTGACATGGTGTGTGTGTGTGGGGGGGTGCATTCTGCCCCTGGAGCTCCCAGCAGAACAGGAGCTCTGAATGGCTGGTTGCTTTTCTACACCCAAGACTGGGAGGCAAAGCAGTCTTCCAGAGCCCTACAGGGGCATGTTGAACATTCCTCACCATGGCTATTTTCTTCAGACCAGCCCTTTAGGGCTGCAGGACTCTAGGCCCTACAATGCCTGCATAGTTCTTTGTAGCTCTTTGATGAACATAACCAAAGACTTCATCCTGCAAATCTATAGCGAAGAGAGTGGAGAAGGCCACATTTGGTCCTTCACTTTTCCTATGCCCTGCTTGTCCAATCCAGAGCTTTTCCCATGCCTTGCTTGGCCAATCTCCAGCTTTCTCCTAGCTTGAAACTTCTCTTTTTGACACAGAGAGGCCAAAGAGGCCCAGTATCACTGCCAGCTCCAGGTGATGATGGACAGGATAGGATGTCCAGTACCACTGGGACCATCACTGCCCGGGACAGATGTGTCCCATGGGAGAACCACTCTTAGAGTCTTCATGGACATCCAGTGACAGTGACAGCTACTGCTGGACTGTCAAGAATCCCTCCCACTCCCGAGCCCCATCTCTGTTCCCGTCACCCTTTTCTGCTCAGACCATGCCTTCTTTTTGTGTTTCTCTTATTCCTGACATCCTTAGTCCATCCATCCCTGACCTGCCTTCCTCTTGGAAGTAAATGGGGAACATTAGTTGCCAAAGGGAGTATTTCCATGGTAACAGGAGATGCAACCACTGGAGCTACCATCACAGGGCCCAGCTCTGTCCTCCTCAGCCTCAGATCTGTCATGCCTCCATTTATCCAGACTCAGCTAGGTTTCTGCTGGTTCCTGGGGCTCTGTGAGAGAACGCACCTCCCCATCCTCACTCAGTCTTTGAGGGCACCCCCCACACACACACACATCAAAAATCCCAACCTTTCTGGACTGTGTGCCTAGAACTGATCTGATAGGGACTGGCAGCAAAGCTCTTCTGGCTGGCAGGGGTGGACTCCCTTGGTTTTTCCTTTCAGCTTGGCATGGTTGGAAACATGGCAGGAAAGAATCCATTGTCTTTACCTTTGCCTGCGTTTGCTTACTCTCTTTATTCCTATTTCAAATCACTGTTATGACCTCCTCTCTATTCTTATTTGTCTGTATCCAGCCTGAGTTGTCAGAGATTCTATTTATTTACTTATTTTGGTTTTGGAGACAGGGCTTCTCTGTGTAGGCCTGGTTGTCTATCTGTAGACCAGGCTGGCCTCAAACTCACAGAGATCTGCCTACCTCTGCCTCCCAAGTGCTAGGTTAAAGGTGCATACCACACTGCCCAGATAGAAGTTAACTTTTTTGTTTTTTTTGAGATAGGATTTCTTTGTATTGCTTTGAAGCCTGTCCTGGACCTAGCTCTGTAGACCAGGCTGGTCTCAAACTCACAGAGATCTGCCTGCTTCTGCCTTCTGAGTGTTGGGATTAAAGGTGTGCACCACCAACACCTGGATGAGGTTAACTTTTTAATTAAGATATGTGTGCTAATTTCATGTCTAAAACCCCCTGATGCTTCAGAGAAAAGAGAAATGCAGATTTAGTGTGGGATGTCCTTCTGTATGCTGCAAACAAGTGTTGCTTTTATTGGTTGATGAATAGAGCTGTTTTGGCCAATGGCCAGGCAGAATACTCCAGGTGGGAAATCCAAACATAGTTATGGAGGGAAAGAAGGCTGAGTGGAGGAGATACCATGTAGCTACCAGGGGAGCAAGATGTGAGATAAAATGCCACGAGTCTTGTGGTAAAATATAGAATGATAAGAATGGGTTAATTTAATTGTGAGAGCTAGTTAATAATATGCCTGAGCCATTGGTCATTATAATTAATATCAAGCCTCCGAGTGTTTATTTAAGAACTGGCTGGCAGAAGAATAGCCTCCATTTACATATGGTGCTCAAATATGAAGTATTTTCTTTGAATCTGTCAATTGTTAATGTACTAGACATCGTTGATGTATTTATTGCCTGTATATATTGTATATAATTATTGTACTTATTGTATACAGATTTTCTTATATTAGTTATAACCTCTTTTAATTTTAGACAAAAAGGTGATATCTTGTTTATACTTTATCAAATAAAGCTTATCTGAAAATCAGAGGATGGAGCTAGCCACTAGCTAACCACAGAGGATGTGGAGTATAGACAGACAGGAAGTGATATGGCTGGGCAGAGAGAGGAATATAGGCAGGAGGAGACAGGAACTTGGTCTCTTTTCAATCTGAGGATTTTGTAGAGGTGAGAGCTCTAGTAGTTGGCTGCTCTGCTTCTCTGATCTTCCAGCTTTCACCTCCTAATAGCTGACTCTGGGTTTTTATTATGAAGACCAATTAAAAGTCATGCTACACAGGATTAAATGTTGTAAAACTTTAGATAGAAGGGGGTATGGATTTTGAGACCTATTACTCAGCAATATGACTACAGTAGGTAATAATGTCTCACTATGAAAATTAGAGTAAATAGGGTAAGGGTTATATTAATTTGATTTAATCGTGCACCATTGATTACATATGCATATTAAAACATTACATTGTGTCTCCCACCTTTTAAATACACATGGCTCAAAACAAAAGGAAGCAGAAAATAAAAGAAATTTAAAAATAATATTAAGGCTGGAATGTTTCTCAGAGATAGATGGCCAACTTGGCAGGCTTTTGGTTTTCTCCACTGGAGAATAAAATTAAAAAAAAAAAAAGGAAACTCCCTGTGTCATCTGTCCCAGCATCTGAGATGTTATCATTTTAATATGAGATGCAGCCCTGTCCCCCTCTCCTGCAAGCTCATGGTTTGAACACTGTCTCTTTGGCTGTGGAACCCTTAAGGGGTGGGGTACAACTGATGGAAGCCTGGCTCAATGGGCTGGGCCTTCAGAGCTTATAGCTCGGCCCCTGGTTCTAACTTTATCCTCTGCTTCTGGTCAGCCACGATGTAAATAGCTCTCTTCCAACACATGATGTTATCAGTGGAGCCAAAGCTCCACCTTTCCTCCCCCATGAGGTAAAGTTTCTGACACCATGAGCCCAATAGATCTTTCTCCCTTAAGTTGTTCCTGTCAGTCATTTTGGTCATAGTGTGTCATTTCTCTGTTTAGTTTGTCTGTTGTTGAGAGTGGGGCTTTCCAGTCTCCCACCATTAGAGTGTGAGGGTCAGTATGTGATTCAAGCTGTAGTACTGTTTCTTTTATGAACTTGGGTGCCCTTATGTTTGGGGAATAGGTGTTAAGAACTGAAATATCTTCTCAGTGGACTTTTCTTTTGTTTATGTAGTGTCTTTCCCTATCTCTTCTGATTAGTTTTGTTTTGAAATCTACTTTGTCAGATGCAAAAATGGTTACACTATCTTGATTCTTAGGTCCATTTGCTTGGACTGTATTTTTTTTCATCCTTTTACCCTGAGGTGATGTCTATCCTTGATGTTAAGGTGTGTTTCTTGAGTGCAGCAGAAGGATGGATCTTGTTTTCTGCTCCATTCTGTTGGTCCATGTCTATTATTAGGAAATGGACCAATGATGTTGAGAGATATAAATGAGCAGTGTTTGTGATTTCTGTTATTTTGTTGTTGTTGTTGTTGTGTGTGTGTTTCCCCTCCTTTGATTTTCTGATTTGGGATTATTTATTCCTTGTGTTTTCTTGGGTGTGGTTTACCTCTTTTGGCTAGATTTTTTCCTTCTTGTGCCTTCTGTAGGACTGGATTTGTAGCTAGATAGTGCTTAAATTTGCTTTTTTTCATGGAATGTCTTTATTTTCTCTACCTGTAACTTCCTCAGGTACCACTGCTACCCCTCCCTAATAAGAATAGCTGTGGGTTTTTCCCCACAGCCTTTTGGTGGTGTATTTTACACTTATTGGGTTTACATGTATCTGTGGATAATCAGGAAGATGATGCTTGGGCTATATAATTTTGATGAATAGAAATATTACTAGGGTATTTTACATTGTTCAGACTGACATAGGATTCCCAGTCACAAAGACAGCCTTTTACAAGACAGCTAACTTTAGACTACATAGTAAATTCAAAGCCCCTGGAGACAATAACTCTTTGCCCCTAAAGACAAGTACATGAGGTCATTCTCCCAGGTGTTGTTTACTGATTCAAGGCCAGAGCTTGAAGCAACTGTAGTCTGTGCACACTCTCTACCACTCAAGGTCCAGCTAAATAATTATTGTTAAGTCTTGATTTCCAATGTCATTTTCTGTCTGGAAACCCTCACCAACTTATTGCTACAGGCATGGGTCAATGTTATATTCCTAGCCTGAGAGAAACTATGTGACTTGTGTGCTGTGATAATGGGTTGAGCCCTGAAAAAAATGTAACTTATGATGGTTCAGAGTTTTGCTGAGAGAGAAAAGTAGAGGGCAATGATGTAGGGAGGCAGAGAGCCAAGACAACAGAGGAGAGGCTGCAGAGGAAGAGTGTCAAGGCAGAGAGACAGGGGTGACAGAGAGGAGTGGTAAGGCAGAGATGTGCAGGAGAAGGCTGCTGTGTGAGAGAGAGGTGTGAGACATGAAGAAGTGTGGCAGTGAGAATGGATGAGAGCGAGTGAAGAATGAGTGAATGATATAGAAGTGTGTACAGGTATGAGAGTGTGGGATAGAGAGCTATGTGAACGAGCTGCTGCTACATAGAGAAGCTGTGCCTGGGAACTGTGTAAAGTGCTGTATGATGGGAGGATATGTAAATGAAACGTTCAGCTATGGCTGTGTGGAGATTTGTAACTGTGTAGAGGCAAGGAAAATGAAGCTATTTAGAAAAGAGACATAGAAGAGAAATGTATGTAAAAGAAAGATGTGTAGTCAGGAGAATAGATGTAATTGAATATAGAAATATGTACCTGAGAAAGAGAGATGTATGTAAAGAGAGTTTGTCAAGAGAGACTTTTTTTTTTATAATGTTTTAATTTAAATTTGAAACAGCCTTGTTTTACATGTCAATCCTAGTTCTGCACCCTCCCCTCCTCCCCTGTCCTTATCCCAACCCCCATCCCATCCCCTTTCTGCTCCCCAGGGAAGGTAAGCCCTTCCATGGAGAATCTTCAAAGTCTGTCATATCATTTGGAGCAGTGCCCAGGACCTCCCCCATGTGTCTAGGCTGAGAGAGTATCTCTTTATGTGCAATGGGCTCCCAAAGTCCATTTGTATACTAGAGATAAATACTGATCCACTGTCAGAGGCCCCGGTAGACTGACCAGTCCTTCTAACTAACACCACATTCAGGGAATTTGGGTCAGTCCTATGTTGGTTCCGCAGCTATCAGACTGGAGTCCATGAGATTCCCCCTTGTTTTTTTTTTTTTTTTTTTAAGCAACCTAGATGCCCCTCAATTGAAGAATGGGTAATGAAGATGTGGCACATCTACACAATGGAATACTACTCTGCAGAAAAAAATAATGGAATCTTGAAATTTGCAGGCAAGTGGATGGCACTTGAAGAAACCATCCTGAATGAGGTAACCCAGTCACAAAAAGAGGAACACAGTATGTACTCACTCATATATGGATTTTAGACCTAGATCAAAGGATCACCAGCCTATAATTCACACCACCAGAGGAACTAGGATACAAGGTGTATTCTAAGAGATTCATATAAAGTCCCTCACAGAAGTGGGAAGGGACAAGTCCCCCAGAGCACAGGGGAAGTGGGGGGGGGCAGCAAATGGAGAGAGAAGTAGGAGAAAATGAGGGGGGGGGAAGGAAAACATGTGCGACCAGGAAGATTGAGCCTGGTTAGGAATAGAAGACAAAAGAGAGAGAGAGAGAGAGAGACAGAGACAGAGACAGAGAGAGAGAACATAAAAGAGGGAGCCAATGTTGGTTTGAAGATAAAATTGAACACAAAGAAAGGTCTAGAGAACTACAAGACTGCTCCCATCTAACAATTTGAGCTTCCGTGGAAAGGCTATCATAAATGCCCTTCCCGGAGAGTGAGATCAACAACTAACTTATCCATGGAGCCCTCAACTAATGCCTGTTGGAAACACCCATACATAAACACTGAGTCAAACTAGAACCCAGATGCAGATGGAGAGGACAAGACCATGCGGCAGAAACACATACAGACAGCTTACCTGAACAAGGAGGAGCTAACGGCCACTAGACTGATAGCTGGGAAGCCAGCATGGGACTGACTCAGGCCCCCCTGAATGTGGGTCTTAGCCAGAAGGACTGAGCAGTCTAAGGGACCTCAGACAGTGGAGCCAGGATGTATCCCTGGTGCACAAAAGGACTTTGCAAACACATCCCCCATGGAGGGATAACTGCCTTAATCTAGAGACAGGAGAGAAGCCCTAGTCCCTACTTCACATGACCTGTCAGATCTACATAACCCCAACTGGATGGCATTCCCCTACATATGGAATTGGGGTGGGGGGGATGGGAGGGGAGGGTGGTTAGAGTGCATGTGAGAGGGCAGAGAGGGTAAAAGGGAGGGAAGGAGGGAGGGAGGGAGAGGGAACTGGGATCGACATGTAAAATAATAAATTAAATAAAAAAATGCTTTGACTCCAAAATTTAAGTTGAAGGACAAGTTACTGGGGAAAAGGATTTCTATTTTTGTTTCCACAGAAAATGAAAAGTTGTGGATTCCTTCCAGACTAATGTGGTTTGATCAAGCCAGACTGCCTGAAACAGAGTACTAGGTGATCCTACATTCAAAACAGCTGGACAAAGCAGCCTTACAGACTACAGCCAGGATTTCTGAATCTTCTTCGAATCCCCCATGACAGCACCCCTTACCAGCAGGAAGTAGTTTGGAAAGAACAACGCCCAAATTCCCAAATATTGTCTATAAATGTTTGTTTTCATTTAAATGGACTTTGTTATATAAAATAAATTTAAAAAAAAAAGAGATTCCCCCTTGTTTAGGTCAGCTGATTCTATGGGTTTCTCCAGCCTGGTCTTGACCCCTTTGCTCATCACTCCTCCCTTTCTGCAACTGGATTCCAAGAGTTTGGCTCAGTGCTTAGCTGTGGGTGTCTGCTTCTGCTTCCATCAGCTACTGAATGAAGGCTCTAGGATGGCACATAAGGTAGTCATCAATCTCATTATTGGGGAAGGGCGTTTAAGGTAGTCTCTTCACTATTGCTTAGATTGTTAGTTGGGGTTGTCATCAGGAAAGTATGTGCTTGTTTATTTTCCCTTAAGATAAAAATGTCTATCAACCCTCAGAGAAGAATCTTTCCTAAGTCCCGATACTCTGAGGATTTCTCTTTATTACCCTGGAGCAGATCTGGGAGCTGGCCTCCTATGGTCTACAGCACACTCTTTGTTGTGTATTCATAGGTTTCATAGGTTTCTTTATTCATTTCCTCTTTAGGGAACTCTATCATATTCATTAAGGATACTTTAAAGCCTTTTTTTTTTTTCCTTGTGATTCAGCTATGTTGGAATACTCAGGGCTTGCTGTTGTGGGTTGTCAGGGTTTAGTGGAGACACACTATCCTGGTTGTTATTGATTGTGTTTTTACACTGGTGTCTAGGCATCTGAGTTTGGGAAGATTGTAGTTCTAGGTGCTTTTATCTGGACTTGTCTTTGTTGAGTGGGTTGCGCTCTGTGGTTCACAGGAGAGTGTGGTGGCTGTGAGTTGCCTGGTAGGAAATTCTTCTGGTGCCCTGGTAGGTGAGGCCACTGAGGGTTCCTGGAAAATGTTTCTAGGTATTGGCATCTGGCACTTAGGATGGGGGGGTGGGCTAGGAGGGAAGGCTGAGGGGGGTCCGTAGGTGGGAGGAAAGCAGGGTGTTCCATCAGGATCTGCTTACTCCTCTGGGAATGGGGGCAGAGTCTGAGAGGGCAGCAACAGGCCGTCTGCTACAGGGCTGGGGATGAGACTGGGGGATTAGACATGGAGGAGAAGAGGGAGCATGAAGACCTGAGGCTCACCCACCTGCACAGCTGGAATACTTTCTTCCCTGGCAGGCTTGGCTGGTGGTTCTGGGGAATGCCTGCTGGAGTTGGGGGCTTGGACAACAGATTGAATGGGGAGGAAGGTTGAAGGAAAATATTCCCATCATCCACCGTGCTGGTAAACTGAAAATCACTCACCTTCCAGAACCAGGAGCTCCCCCAAGCCCCACTCTGCCTTCAGTGACTCAGTGCCAGTGGCCCTAACATCACTAGCAGCCAATGTCACGTGTTTCCACTGCCATTGTCTCATATTTTCCCTATGTACATGCTCCATACTCTATGAAGCCCTCACCATCATAGCCTGTTCTCTTTCTTTTCCATCCCCACTCAGAGGCAGCCTTTGGCCTACCCCCGCCCCCAAATTTCTCACATGAGGTCTGTTGCAAGGTGGTATTTGTTTGATATTCTTTGCCCCTGTAATTGCTACAGAACATTTACACACTAGAGAGGAGGGGGAAGCTGAACAGGTGGTCTTCTATAGAGTTGGGGGTGAGGCAAGAGATTGGACTTAGAGGAGAGGAGGGAAGGGTAAAGATACACAGTTAGGTTACCTTCTTCCCTGGACAAAGTGGCCTGTGGGTTCTCAGGGGATATCTGCTGGAGTTGGTCACTGGGATAAAGTGATGGATGAGTGGAGGGAAGGATGTTTGGAGGATGTGTGATCCACTGGAAATGTGGACAAGGTGGGGAGGGGAGGGCAGGGGTGCTTTGCAAAAGACTTGAACTTCTCAAAGGAGTTTCAATGTAGTCATGACTTAATATATTTATTATGCCTATGCATATGTGTAACCGTATAAAAATATTAGAACAATGTTTGGCATATAGTGAAGACTCTAATAAAATATTATATAACATGTCAGATGATGGTGGCACACCCTTAATCCCAGCACTTGGGGAGGCAGAGGCAGGCGGATCTCTATGAGTTCAAGGCCAGCCTGATCTATAGAGTGAGTGCCAGGATAGGCTCCAAAGCTACACAGAGAAACCCTGTCTCAATAAAACAAAAAATTACTATATAACATAATTTTACAGTTGTCTGACATTTTCTTTTGTTTGTCAATTTGACAGATGGCAATAAATAGAAAGAATACTTAGAATTAAACCAGTTAGAAATCAAAATACCTGAAGTTTGTCCACAGATTCCTGAACTGAAGAAGTTCTCAGTGTAACCCTCTCTGTCTTCCAAGCATGAAATGATACTGAGTATGGGCTGAAGTCAGGATTGTCTCTCCCCACCCAGAGGTTCTTGCTTGTGGGGTTTTTCCTCCCTTCTGTGCCTGGTTATTTTTGATTGTATGGTGAATGCTGTTTAAGAAAGATAATTTCCAGGGATGCCTTGAGACTTAATAGTGGTATTTTCTTCTAGAGATGATCTTTGATACTAGCAACATCAGAACTTTAAAAACCCATTTCCAATTTTCAGATGTCTTAAAATTGGCTTCTCGCTCACCTTTTCTCTGAGGGCCAACCTTTTTGGGTTCCCAGGTCAAAGGGACAACAAAGATGTTCTTTAATCTTGATGATTGTTAGGCCCAGATTTTGTCCCTCTAGAAAAGGGGAGCTCCCTGTCTCCTCTTTTAGAACACCAAACACTCCCAAGGCAGTTCTGAAGGCAGATGTCTCTTACCCCTGAGATCTATCTCTTGAAACCATTTTTCCCTCCTCATGTCCATCCTAGCACCCCATTCCACATCCTGGCACCTCTCACAGATCCCCACAGTAGCCTCGGTGAGGCCGTCCTGTGTCTAGCTTTGTCCCTTACAATCTTTTCTTACACTGTAACTAGCATATGTTCTATAAACACAGATCTTTACAGTCTGGCCATGGTGACTTTTCTCTCAGGTCTTCTCATCAGAGCGTGTTTGCACTGTGACCTCTGACTACAAGGAACCCCTTCACACTTCTCTCTTCTTGTTACTCATCTTTACATTTCATAACAATCTCTATTGAACTGGAGATTTATTGAACTGTATGTTATGGATGTCATGTTATAAGCACCCTGAGGGGCACAGACCCCTGTTCTGGCTCACTGTTGTATGTATGCTCTGTAATTTTGGACAGTGCCTGGCATTCGTGGTACTCAATAGTGCTGTTGGACAAGTAAAATATGCATGTACAAGTGAGTGCATGATCAGGTGCCTTCTGGAAGTGATACACACAGTTTTGCTTCTTTTCTCTTCTTCCTTTTTATTAGGTTTCTGCATCTGAGAATTCACTTCTCACATTTCATTTCACAAGTCCAATATCACATAGCTAAGAGGGCTGTATGTGGTGGGCCTGTGAGGTGGTGTGACTTCTCACACTGACAAGCTAGTGGTTTCCTTTGCCTGCAGCTTGAGCTGAGGAGGAAGGGACCTTTTTGCAGCCACAATTGTGAAATACTGAGTTCACAGACTCCAGGTCCCATTTAATTAAAGAGAGAGACGATGGTGGTAGGGTGGGGTGGGGGATGGGGTGGGAGTGGGGTGGATGATAGTCCTAATTATTCACCATGAATTAGTTCCCAGAACAGAGGAGGTGGGGGAGCGATGGAGTCTAAAGCCCAGCCCCCTTTGCCTGCCCACAACCCACCACAGATTCAAGTCACACTCTCTGAGAAGTTAATCTTTTCCTGTGATCACTGTGGGAGGGTCTTCCTCCATTCTCCTACAGGGGGGCATTTTCCATCTTCCTCCACCACACTTTTAACAGGTGGGTTTTAGATTTCCTCTTAGCAGGCACCAACTCTTTTGTTCTCACTGAAAATCTATATAAAACTTCTCCCATCGTGCTATACAACACCCTTTTTTTTTTTTTTTTTAATTGAAAAGCATTTGGAAAATGAACACATACAGGAAAAACAATGAGACTCTTAGCTATCACTCTCCCCAGCAGCCAGTATTAATAGTTTAACATATTCCATTTTTCCACACATGGTTTTTAAAATACACAGATACACACACACACACACACACACACACACACACACACACACACACACACACTTCATATTAATTGAAAGTCAGAGAAGTCCTGGCTTCCATCCCTCTGCTTTCTCTCCCCATTTCTTCCCTTCCTTCTTAGTTTTTTTAAACAACATTTCATTTAACTCAGGCTGACATTGAACTAGTTAGCAGAGGATTCTGAATTTCTGATCATCTTGCAACACCTCTGGAGGGCAGCTATTACAATCACAAACCATGACACCTAGCTATGTGGTGCTTGGGCTGTGTACTGGCTGGTTTTGTGTGACCACTTGACACAAGCTAGAGTCATCAGAGGAGGGAGCCTCCATGAGATCCCGCTGTAAGGTATTTTGTCAATTAGGGATCAGTGGGGGAGGACCCAGCCGGTGGTGGGTGGTGCCATCCCTGGACTATTAGTTCTAGTACTGGGTTCTGTAAGAAAGCAGGTTGAGCAAGCTATGTGAAGCAAGCTAGTAAGCAGCTTCCCTCCATGGCCTCTGCATCAGCTTCTGCCTCCAGGTTCCTACCCTGTTTGAGTTTCTGTCCTGACTTCCTTCAGTGATGAACAGCAATGCTGAAATGTAAGCCACATAAACCCTTTCCTCCCCGATTTGCTTTTTGGGCATGGTGTTTTGTCGCAGCAATAGAAGCCCTAACTAAGACAGGCTGGGAGCCAGGCAGGGTTTCACTCAAGGCATTTCTTCCAACAGAGCACTTTCAATTCTACATGTTGCTTTCCCACTTGTGATACTTCTAGCTTCATAAGAACTATGTGGCCTGTCATTTTGTTGTTGTTTTTGAGACAAGGTCTCATTAAATAGCCCAGGAGACCTCAAATGCATAGTCCTTCAGTTTCAGCCTCCTGGATGCTAAGATTATAAGCATGTGACACCATGAACTATAATTGTTTAACAAGAAAAATGTAAATTTATAATAACAATAATAAATAATAATAATGATTATTGTTGACAAAAATCTTCTAATATAACTTTTGCTGGCTTGAAACTTACTATGTAGCCTGGCCTCAAACTTGTGGCTAGCCTCCTGTGTCTCCCCTTCAAATGTGCTGGGATTATAGGTAGGCATATATTCCCCAGACCTGGCTATATAACCTGTATTTTTTTTAAGATTTAACATAATTTTACTATTTTATGTATATAGACATTTACTGGCATGTATGTCTATGTACCCATGCATGCCTGGTACCCATGGAAGTCAGAAGACAGTATTGGTTGCCCTGGAATTGGAGTCTGGTACCCATGGAAGTCAGAAGACAGTATTGGGTGCTCTGGAACTGGAGTTTGTGATGGTTGTGAACCACCTTGTCAGTGTTGGGGATTAAACCCAGGTTCTTTGGAAAATCAGCCAGTGCTTTTTTTTTTTTTTTTTTCTGAGACAGGGTTTCTCTGTATAGTTTTGGAGCCTGTCCTAGGACTCTCTCTCTGCAGACCAGGCTGGCCTTGAACTCACAGAGATCCACCTGCCTCTGTTTTCCGCATTCTGGGATTAAAGGCGAGCCCCACTAGTGCCCTGCCTAGTCAGTGCTTTTAACTGCTGAGTCATCCCTCCAGCTCCCTACCCTATTCTCTCAAAGTTATTGCTCATTTAATTTTATTTATGGGCTCACTCTCAGGGAATTTCCAGAATTTGTCTATTGCAAATTGCAACATAATGCATATTTTTGTATGTGAATTGCACAATGTCTTTAAAAGGATCAAATTACAGAACTGTTATTAACTGGACAACATTGAAGCCCAGGCTTCTTCTGGCTGCACTGTCCTCCAAATGCTATTATGTGCCCTTCCCCTCTCCTGTATGAGAATTTTTTTTTGGGGGGGGGACCCTTCCTTAATATGTACTAATTTTATTTAAATACTACTTTATTTTTTAAATTAGAGTGATAAATACATTGACCCACAACATTTAATAACATTTACATCTGTGCCTTGGGCAGATGCCTACACAGCTCTGGGCAGAGGCTAGCTCAGCTCTTTGTGGTCATGAGAGAGTTGGTAAATATTAGGGGAAAGCATACTATTGTTAGCTTTTGGTTTTTTCTCAATCCTTAACCCACAACTCTTATTTTGGCTTCCTCATTTTTTTCCTTGTAGATTTGTTTCTGTTTTTGCTTCCATCTTATATTTGGGAGTGTTCCCTTCCTCCAAATACTTCTCCTTTTTAGGAGCATGTATTTGCCCACTTCATTTATAGCCTTCAACCCTGGAGTCCTGGTTCCCTTTTAGCATTCTCATTCAAGATATGTAAGTTATGGTTCTGGGAACACATCCAACACACACACACACACACACACACGCACGCACGCACGCACACACACACACCTGTTCTATGTGTTCCCAGGTCTCTTTCACAACACCAAAAAATAAGATGGGCTCTATGGGGCAGGGATTATGTCTATTTTACCTAGAAGACTAACCTATCATTAGTTCTCAATCAATATTTGTTGAAAAACACTAAACATCTATAAAGGTTTTCAAGCCATCAAACCCCAGACTCCATCCCTTGACTCCGGGTCTATGGCTAGATCCAAAATGTATGTGCAGGCTATTTCTCTATTGAGAAAGATGGGCTCCTTTACAGACCCAAGGCTTAGGCTTTTCCCTTGGAGCATGAAGTAGAGGTAAAGGAGTCCTTGCCCTTCACCATTGCACTTTGAGCAATGGACACTTAATGGGAATGGTACCAGCCAAACACAGGTATTTCTTTGTATTTTCTGTCCTTGTGCATTTGACCTGCATACACATATGGGGTCTTCTGTGGCTCCCTGTAAAGTAGTACTTGAAGCATCAAGCAAGAGCAGAGTGTGTTGAAATAGTCCGTGCAAGTTAACACAGTACCTGGCACATAGCTGGTGATTCCATTAATATATTAATACATCATTTTGGACAGTTAAATCTGCTTGTGCTGGACATGTCTGTCTGTCCTGGCAAGCAGTTTCCTGGTATAGTTCTGATCTCAAATTCTGGAAGAGGAGGGTACTTGAGAGATCCTGTCCTGGGGTCTTAATTAAAATATACTTACATGTCAAGGCATTTCTAGGCCTTTTTCTTAAGTCTAACTGACAGATTTACAGTCACATTTGCAGAAAGGAATACAGACTCTGGGCTTGAGGAGAGTTATCAGCAGTGGGAAAATGAACCCCAGAGCCCAAAGCAGCATACAAATAGCTTATTCTGGGAGGAAGTGTTAGTTGCTCTTCATGTTTTGGGCCCAGAATCCTGACAGAAGCAACTCATGAAGACAGGGGATTATTTTCGCTTTGACTTCCTGAGGTTGAAATACATTATCAGAAAGCATGATGGCTGAAGGGGCTTGATCTCTGTTGAAGGGAGTTTGCAATGGCTGCTTCTTTGCATCATGGTGGGCAGGACTCTGCCTGAGGTAGAAGCAGAAAGCTCAGCCCAGAGTCAGAAGTGAGTATCACCTTCAAGGCATGCCTCCTGGAGACCCACCATCTCCAGGCAGGCCTTCTGTGGGTTCACCAAGAGTACAAACATGTGAGCCTGTAGAGCATATCTTAGCCTCAGCCTATAACATTGCCACCTTGGCTCACATAAGCTCATGATCCTCACACAATACAAAGTGCACTTTCTTGAGCTTCAAGAATCCCTGGCCATAACAGTCCAATATCCAATGTCTTTTATGAGATGTAAGACAAATTCTTAACTGTAAGCCCCTATTTAAAAAAAAAAACCCTACATACTTACAGTGTACAATGGCAGAGGAGAAAATTCACATTCCAAAAGGGAGGAATGGGGCACAAAGAAAGTGCAGGCAAAAACCTAGCAGGGAAGCATACGCCCTGAAGTTCCTTCCATATCTGGCACCATGGATACATGGTGACATCACGTATGCTCCAATGGATTTGGGGAGACCTGTTTCCATGGCCTTGCTGCCTAAAGCACACATGGCCTCTTTTCTTGGGTATATATTCCTTGCCTGAAGTGTTCTCAGCAGATGCTTCATGTTCCTGGAGTGTACACTGCAACTTAAGCTCTGCCTTGATGGTTTCGTGCAAGGTTACATAGCAGTTCCACTCAGAAAGACCAACCTTGATATGCATCATCTGGTGCAAGCCTCAGTGGTTCCTCGATTTGACATTCTGTCTGTCTGCCAGTTCTGCTGCTGGTCTAGGATAGAGCCATACCCCCATTGAGTCAGGGCTTCAGCAGGCTCTGAGAACCTGTGCAGGTGAATTTGGAGAAACACTTTTCCAGTCTGACATGAGGTAGGACACTCTGTGTTCAGACATCCTTCCTTCTAATGAAAACTTTCGAATGGGCTTCTCAGTTTATATGTTGGAGCTTTTGATGGATAAGGACTCACTCTCAGGGCTCCTTGTCTATTCTCGTAGAGCAGAGGCAGGGGTCACTCTTTACTGGTGCTCATCTCTTTCACTGTCACAGTTGCTTTGTGAATACCTAATTTCTCCACAACTTTAAATGCATTCATGCTGCTTATTCAAACAGCTTGTTTTCCACGTCTCCCTGTTCCCTTTCTTTGCTCTGATTCCTTATTATAAATATGAATAAAAACAGGGAGTATGGCTGTGTCACAGCCTAGATGTTGTGCTGTCTTGAAAATTTCTCCACTAAATGGAATATGAATGGTCTCTACCACAACCCCCCCAAAGTCATTATTCTCTGAAACTTCTCAAGCCTGGCCTTCACCATCTGTACGCAAATATGTGGATTTAGTGGGGAGGCATTTGCATTTGATCTGTGATAGAAGTTTCCATTTTTTCTGGGAATAGTGAATTCTTTGCATTTCTCTGGAGTGAGAAGAGAGAATACTGCTGTCTAGATAATATTTTCAAAGCTTAATGGCCTTCACATATGTGGCACTGCAGACAAGGAGCTGGGACTCTTTACCTGTGGGCAGACATGGCAAGAATGTTGGATGTGAGCAGAGCTCTGGATCTCTCATAGAAGACTCGTCATCCCAGACACTTTTTCTGAAGGCACCCAACCCATAGTTCCTTCATTTACAGTCTTGTGTACTTTTATCTTAGAGGGATTATTCTTGAAGGAAATATATTTTCTCCATGTTTAACAAACTGAACAGTCTTAAAATAATTTAATAAATGTCTCTGTCACTAAGAAAATCATCTTCAGCATCCACTGTGGAATAACCCTTCTATACACTGTGAATATGTATTACTTTCATTGGTTGATAAAGGACTGACTGGCCTATAGCTGGGCAGGAAGATATTGAGTGGGAGAGCCAGACTAGGAGGATGCTGGGAAGGATGGCAGAGTCTGGAGTCACTAGCAGACACAGAGAGAAGAAAGATGGGCATGCCATACTTTAAAAAAAAAAAAAAAAGCTACATGACAAAGCATAGATAAGAAATATGAGTTAATTTAAAATGTGAGAGTTAACTAGTAACAAACCTGAGCTATTATTGGCCGAGCATTTGTAATTAATATTAAGTCTGTGACGGTTATTTGGGAACTGGCACAAGGGAAAGAAACATCCACCAGCAAGCATCTTTATCTTTTCAATTGTTTTGGAGAAGGGAAAACAGACAAGAAGGTACCTCTGTTTCTGCAAAGCACAAGTGGTGAAGGGACAATCCGTATATCTTAGCACATTTGTGGTTTGGCAGGAAGGAGAGGATGCAAAGCAGATGTAATGTAGCCAGAGCAAAAAGTCTCCCTTCTCCAGTTACCTGCTGCTCAGGAACAGCAGGAGTCTCTACCCACGAGCCCTGTAGGTAGCCCTTCCCTTCATTCATGACCAGACAGAATCCTCCTAATTTTCTTTATCAATCCAATCTAGAATCCCCCTCCCTCTCTGTTTGTCTCTGGCCACCAATTTGAACTTCTACAACATAGTTTTCATATATTTCCTATATTTTTGGGTAACCTCAAACAAAGTCCTGAAAAACCTGTCTAGGTACAGGCTCAAAGCTAAATGGCCTTGACATGTCTGGCAGGGAGTGAGGACTCTCCACCTGAAGGCAGACATGAGGGGCTGGCCGGGGCCTGTTTTATTACCAGGGACTGAAAATCCCAATGAAATGTGAATCTGAACACAAGCCAGGAAAAGGGATCGACAGTTAAGATTAGAGTCAGCCTTGAGGGTTCTTACCGCTTTGGGGATCTGCACAGTGGAATAAAGTGTATTTGCTGCATCATCTTCCAGACTCCTTTCCTATTAATAAACAATCACAAGTGTCACCTAACTTCTGAGTCACATACACAAGATCAGGAAGACATACAATCCAGAGAAAGCAAAGTATATGCAAGAGAACATAGGAAGAAGAAAAAGAAGGTTCTGGAATAGGCATAGAAGTTCTCTTGTTAGTAACTGCTATAGTAATCGGTATTTTTTAAATATATAAAGTAAGCCATTGCCCTTTTATTCATTTTCTTTATTCCATTATTTTCTGTATTATGTTTCAATAAATTACAAAATATGTTGAGATATATCTCATAAATTATGAGTCTCCTAAGGTGGCTAAAGGCTAATATGAAATTATAGCGTCAGTGTTGTAAACTGACTTATCCAGTAGTTCAAGAGCCCTTGGAGAAACAGTGAGGATGCCCAATGAATTGAAATAAAGCAATACCAAGAACAAAGACTTATGATTAGAGAAAAACATCCTGGGTTTAAGTTTATTTTCTGACCATGCAGGGCAGCCTTGCAGTTTCTTTGGGTGTAACCTGAGCAAGAGAAAGAGAGGATGACGAAGTGATAAATTTTTGACTTAGTAAGTTGAGTAGGCTACAAAGCAGGCCAGTTTCCAACCTGCTGGGAGGAAGTGAAGACTGCCATGGTAAACCGTAAAAAGGAAAAGGTGATTCATGTAACTGCTCACATGAGTGTTCCAGGTGAGGGCAGAACCAAGTGGTCTAAAGCTCACGACTTCTGCACAGACAAGAGTAAGGCGTGGGGGAGGCAGATTGACTAAAGTTAAAGGTTATACATCTTAATTCCCTTTCTGTTTTCCTTGCTGCCCAATCTTGTAGGGAGTTGTCTCAAGTGAAGTAAGGAAAGCCTTGAAGAGATGGATTGGGTCACAGAAAAAATGGAAAAGAACTCACGTTAATGTAAGAGATTGTGCCATATTCTGCATTATCTTCCAAGTGGGGACAGAAGTTGGGCTTTTCCTGGTGGTTGTCCACTTTCTCTGTGTCTCCCTTGGAGCCTGAAACCAGGTTGAGAGACTCAAAACCTGCCTCTCTTACCTCTCATCATCTCCCCTGCCCTACAAAACCTGGATGGTCTACTCAGGGGAACCAACCCACCATCCTAGTCACTCTGAAATGGAAACGTTTTCTAGGACAGGGAACTTTCAGTGTTACAATGGAGACAATCCTGGACAAATCAGGATGAATTAGCCACTCTGTCACTCCACTTCCCAATCTCCAAATCAAGGTGGCCAAACTGGGAAGCAGAGGAGGTCAGTAATGTTCCCAGAATGCCTCTGACAAAGAGAAAGATTATCTCAAAGTTTGCATTCATAGCCTACTATTGCTGCAATCCCCCCTCTACCCCCACCATGGAGAGCACTGGTAAGGAGTGGGGAGACAAACGAGGGCTTTGGGACACTGTGTGGGGTACACTTTGGAGAGACAGAGAAAGGCTTATACAAAAGGAATGTGTCTAGCCTGAGGTGAAAAAGAACGAGGAATCTTGATGCTGATTGAGTAGAGAAGATAGGCTGGTTGGGGGTTCTGACAGGGGTGAGGATAAGGAGGGCAGGAAGACCATTGTAGGCTGGACAGGAGCAGAATCAATAATATATGATCTGTGTCATCAGAAGGGTCACACCCTTCTGAAGGAAAGACAGGATTAGACACTAGAGAGGGACCCTGTCCTCCAGAAAGAAGAAAAGTCATGCTCTCTCTAGTTTGGAGCTAAGGCATGCAGCTGCCTGTGCACTTTTTTTTGTGTATGTATACATATGTGTGTGTGTTCATATTCATGTGTGAATAGGTGTATGTGCATGCGAGTGCACGTGTGGGAAGGGTAGAGGTCAACTTTGGGTGTTGTTCCTCAGATGTTGTCTACCTTGTTTCATGAGACAGGATCTCTTGCTTTTTTTGGAACTAACTAGTTAGACTAGGATAGCTGTCGTGGCTAAGCCCCAGGGATCCACCCATTTCCACCTCCCCAGTGCTGGAATTGCAAATCATGATGCCACATCTGGATTCTTTTTTAAAATGTGGGTTCTGGGGTTTGAACTCAGATCCTCACATTTGTATGGCAATCACTTTTCTGAATGAGCTCTCTCTAGCCATTGACTTTTGACTATAAATTTGTTTGTTTGTTTGTTTTTTGTTTTTTGAGGCAGGGTTTCTCTGTATTACTTTGGAGCCTGTCCTGGAACTTGCTCTGTAGTCCAGGCTGGCCTCAAACTCATGAAGATCCACCTGTCTCTGCCTCCCAAGTGCTGGGATTAAAGGCATGTACCACCAATGCCTGGCTGACTATAAACTTCTTAAGGGAAGTGACCATGGCCTCTTATATCTTTAACACTAAATATTTCACATAAATTGATGTATTACGTGAGGAATAAAAAAATATGAAGTAGACACACACACACACACACACACACACACACACACACACACACACTTTACCTTTCCTTCTCTCTGTCCGAATAGCAAAGGGAATAGTCATCACCAGCATGACACTGAACACAATGGCCCCTGGTAGGATGTATAGGATGAAGTTGGATGACCTTAGGTCATTGGCAGAATCTTTAAAGAGAAAACAAGGAGAGGCATGAGGAATGTGGGTGTCTGGTGGAGTCACCTAGGGAAAAGGACCTAATTTCCTCCCAGCCTGCTGCTTTCCCAGAGGCCTCTCTCTAGTTGACACGGAACCTGTTTTCATAAGGAGTGGGAGCTAAAGAAGACATATTTTTCCAACCAGAGGCTCCTGGAAAGAGAAGACCATCACCTTCACAGAGATTCTGGGCAAGGATAGGGGCCGATGAACTGTGACTGATGGGATTCCTGGCCATGCAAATCAAGGTCTTGTCTTTCTCTCCTGATTTCCAAGAGATGGGGAGGATGGCACCATCATGAAACTCATTGACTCCCTGCCCTATGGCTTTCCAGCTGTAAGTCACATTGTCTCCTCCCTCTTCCATGGAGCATGTCAGTTTGGTTGTGCAGGTGCCATTCTTGTTTGCTTGCCCATCCATGGTGACTTTTGGTGTTGACAAATTCTCTGTGAAAGACATAGCACAACAGAAGAGGGAAGTTAAGACCTGAACTCAACTTTCTCTGAGTTATCCTTCTTTACCTTAGACCCGAATCTCCCTAGGACATCCAAGAAAGGTAAGGAAGCAACAGTTCAGGGAAGAATGTCTTATTCTTATCTGAGAAAGAGACTTCTTAAGTCTGCTTGGTCCTGGTTACATAGCAAGAATACTAATAGCTGCAGAAATAATCATGCAACAATAATGTAGAGACATTCACTAAGCCTGGCTGCAGGGTAAGCACTGTGCTTACTTGTATTTTAGATGTTATCTAATCTTTAGACAGAGGCTTCCTATTGCTTGTCCTGGGACTTCCTTGAACACACTTTCCTTTCTCCTTTCCAGGAGAAAATAATACCACAGTAACACTACCTTGTGCCTGCTCCTTTATGTTTAGAAGATCAGCAAATGGTTTTTGGTGAGATGGCGAGAGTCTGGCATTTGTTATCCATCCTAGATCTTGGTCCACTAAATATTTCTGTTCATATATCCTTTCCCTTGTCATCCTTTCCCCAGCTAGACTGTCTGAAGATTATCTGATTGCCTACTTCATGCAAACAATTCTTGTGTTCCATCTCTGGTTTCTCTGATACTATAGTTCAGTGCACCAGACAACTAACTCTTCTGATAGAGAGTTGAGTGGTTGTTTTGCAAGTTTAAATTTTCTAAGTGGTTTCTCTTTCCTCCTTTCCTCTCTACCTTTCTCTTTCTGTTGCCCAGGCTATCCTTTCAAACCTGAGCCCAAGCAATTCTCCTGCCGCAGCCTCTAGAGTAGCTATAACTACATGCCCAAATATATGGGTGTTTGTTCTGATTTTTGTGTCTATTTCTCAGTTGCTTAGAGTTTGTAGGGGGAGGAATGTAATTAATTTGCATCTAATGATCTTCTTAAGGTGGGCATCATTACCTTCCTTACATACATGGGAACTAAAACTTAAAGTAAATTGGCTAAGGCCATGCACATAGCAATGTGCTTCTTTGACTCTGTCTGTGTGATAGCCATTTTTTTTTTTTTGTCATTTTTGTTTTGTCTTTGAGACAGGGCTTTTCTGTGTAGCTCTGGCTGTCCTAGAACTCACTATGTAGATCAGGCTGTTCTGGAACTCAGAGATCTGCCTGCCTCTGCTCCCAAATCCTGGTACTAAAGACATATTCCACCATTGCCCAGCTGATAGCCACTTCTTAGGTTGTCCATCATCTACACTGCACAGCCTCGTATAGATTCTCAAAGTAAGTAGAGACCTTGTGGGTTAGTCTACTCTCTAATCCTTGGCGTGTGGTTACCCTAACTTAACATGAACATTTATTGTATCAGGGTGCTCATTACATCTATATGCCTGCCATCCACCATTAGAACTGAGCCTGCTTACCATAGACATACAGCTTATACTCCTGGGTGAAGGGAGACTGAAATGATGTCCTGTGGATCTCTGCACGGTAGACACCTGAGTCATTCTTCTTCAACTGGCTGAGTTTCAGGGAACTTCCATCTGGGAAGATTATTCTTTCTTTGTTATGATTTTGGAGCACTATGACATTGTCCTTAGCTATGATGGCAATAGAGAATGTATTGAATGTCCATACAACAGTGTGAAACTCTGTGAAATTCAGAGTGAAGGTCACAGATCCGCCAAGGGCACCAACCACCTCCTTCAGAGTTCCAGAAGTTGTTGTCACTGCAGACACAGAAAACCATAATGTATGCTCTTGCCACAGATTATCACATCCTTTAGGTCCTTGGAAGACCCTGAGAAATATCTCCAAGTTCAATACAAGTAGAACTCCACCCACACAAAAGCATTGAGATTAGAACCTTCTGTCTGCAAAGTCACCTGCTGCCACCACACCACATTCTCAGAGACTCCCAGCTGAGTAGACCAAGCTCTATGGCAAAATTGAAAGCCCAGCTCCATCCTCAACAGGTTTCTGCATGGGAACAACTAAGGAAGTTTCTATCTGGGTCTCTTAGGAAAGCCAGATTACTCCAGAGATAATTCAACATGAAGCTGATGAGCTAGGCTACCCAAAGCAGGATCAGTGGTTCACCAGTATAAATCAGGGCATCGGGAAGGAGAGTTGTGTGTTTGTAGTGACAGCAATAGCTGACATGTTTAAGGATGACCTTTCTTCCTAGTTTATGATATATTAGTAAACTCAAAGTCATTCCCACAAAAAGTTTTTATCCACTTGCATAACATGTTTGTGTTGAAAGAAGGCAAAAGGGGTGAGTCTTAGTGTTGGGGAGCACTGCTTGTGATGCTTACTTCATATGCTAGCAAGCACAGTAGGGTTTTCATTCCACAAGAGTTCTGTGCATTTGTTTGACACAGTCCTTGCTCACCCTGTAGAGCATGACTCTGAAGCAGTCATCACTGGTAATATGAGTCCATATGAAAGGACTCTTGGTGGAACTTCCAGAAGTGACCAACTAAGAATTTCCTGTGATAGTGACTGGGTAATTGTCTGTAAAAATCTAAGGGACAAAAGCTGGGGCTAGAAAGGGACACTGAGGCACTTTGAGTTGGAACCAAAAATTAAAGCATGTACTATTAACTTCTTTAGCTGTTAGAAGGGGAACTTTTATACTTTGGTCACACAGAGCAGGATCTATTCCCTCAGGTACAGGTCTGGGGGACCTTCAAAAGCAGTGGCTTCTCTTTCTGGAAAAAAAATTCCCATTTTCAATCAGTGCACATATACTTTGGATCCCTCCAATCCTGTCAAATTACTAGTTAAATAATGTGAGTTTTCAAAAAGCCCCTCCTCCCATAATAAAGGCTACAATGGGTTTAGACTGTTTTCACTTTAATTATCTGAAAAGTTGTAAAAAATAGTGCCAGTAAAGGTTACAGACAAAAATCAGACTTATTCTCATTGTTTTGATCAGTTGATGTGCCCATTCTTTCATTTCAACGACAGAGGCAAAAAGGGTAAATATTTTGAAGTCAGGTAAAGATTGGGCATCACTTTGTCCCCCAAGTGAGTCCAATTCTTGGACCTTCAAGTAATTTCATTTTCATAGTAGCTTTTTTTGGAGATGTATTAGTCCCTTTAATGGTATGTATCAGTCCTTTTCTAAAGTAATAACAAAACACTTGAAGCTGGACACTTTATATAAAGAAAAAAGGTTTATTTAACTTATGGTTCTAGAGGCTGAAAAATCTGACAATGTGAAGCCTTTGATGAAGATTCTCTTGGCTGGGTCACAAGGTGGCCAAGAAACAGAAAGGGGACCACCTTTGAACAGAAGAGGCCAAGGACAGAATGGCCTCACCACAACACATCTGCTCTCAGGACTGTTAACTTACTCCAAGAAAGTGGAAGTAATTCTTTCTCAGCGTGGTACCCTCATCACCTAACACCCTCTGCTAGGCCCCTCAAAGGCTTTATCACCTCTAACTCACCACACTGAGGACCAGGCACTTAGTATGGGTATGACAGACCACGTCTAAACCATAGCAAAGTGCTGGAGGAATCAAAGTGAGAGTATGGCCATAGTATGTCAGCATGTGTGTACCTGTGTAAGCCAGGAGGAAGCCCTCTTTTCACTCCCTCACAGTAGGTTTCTGTTTTCTCAGGGTAAACATCACCAGATTAAGTAATGTGGGGCAAGTGTGAAGAAACATCTGAAATTCACTGTTCCTGTTAGGATGAAAGTCGGGGATGACATGGGGCAAAGTGCTTCATTAACGACTACCAACACTTCTCTTCCTCCCCCTCCTCTTCTTATTTTTCTTTCCCTTTTTCTTTTTCTGAATCTGGCTTCACACTTGCTATGTAACTAAGCAACCAAGAATGGCCATGAACTCTTTTTTTCAATAAAAATATTTTTTATTAGATTTTTTAAATTTGATTTTATGTGAATGAATGTTTTGTCTCTCTGTGTGTATGTATACCATGTGTGGGCCTGCCAAAGTCAGAAGAGGGCATTAGATACTCTGGAACTGGCGTTACAGATGGTTGTGAGCCACCATGTGGGTGCTGGGAATTGAACCCAAGTTTTCTGCAAGAGCAACGAATTGCTTTTAAGTGCCAACCCTATCCAGATTATTGTTCTATTTGAAGAGTATCTTCAAGATGGAAAAGGAAGTTAACTGAAGGCAACAGCTCCCTGCCCCTTCCTAAATAGTAGATTAAGGAACAAAAAGCAGTGTTGGTAAATTCTAGTAGGTTTAGTTTTATTATCCCAGGACTGGAAATGGGATCTAGAAACCAGGGACATTAGCAAATTGTTCAAAGCGAAACTTTTTAGTGTGCTGTCTTTACTGCCTCCTGGAATGACTGCAGTTTGCTCAGATTTAAGCAGATCATGTTTGCTATGCTGGGCCTTTTTTAGGAGCTAAAGACAGAACTGAGGGCTTGGGCAAGATGGTCACAATTCGTGTACTCATAAAGTTTCAAGAAATCAACAACTAAGCAACTATGTGCTATGAGAAGGGAACTAATGAGTGCCGTGAGGATTGCATGGGAGGGCTTAACCTGACCCGTGGAATCAGAAGAATCTAGAGTCTGGACTCTTGGCAAAGCATCCGAAAAATCTGCCCTTGAGAACCACATAGTAGAGTTACTAGAAAGATCACATAACGTTTAAGTCCATTTTCAATTTTCTGCTGGTCCACATTCCTAGTTTTCTTGGGCTAATATGTAGCCCACAGGCTATAAGTTGGATATGTTTGTAATTCAAAGCCTTGTTCAAAGCCATACCTCTGGAATACCTTGACACATGTGTTCCTACATTTTTACTTTTCAAGAAAGAAATATCCCTGTTCTCCTTTTTTTTTTTTCTTTTTTTGTGAATTAGCCAACAACCAGTCTACAAGCATTATGTCCCAGATTACCTTGCCACATAAGGATATGGTGGCCTCTCTTCCTACCAGGATTCTACAGGATGAAAAAGGACTCTGGTCTTCAGTGAGAGTCAGAGGATCCAGGATATACTCTGGCTTCTCCACAGTCATAATTCCAGAGACAAACACTGGGTGTCTGTAAGCCGGGCTGATGGGCTTATCTTTGTTGATCTTCAGAACAAGCCCAGGGGATGAGAGTTAACACATTCCATTTATAAATGGGGCTAACATGGCTCAGTGACTCTTCCAAGACCACAAAAATAGCAGGGGTATACTCAGCAGTAGCTATTTTGATGGGTGCACATGGGCCCAAGTTGAACCCCAGTTTGAGAGAGAGGGAGGGGCAGAATCCTTCATCTTAGAGGCCTGTGTTTTGATTTTTCTTTCTTTTTTTTAAATTTACATTTTGAGTTTCAGTTCTCTAATACCTTACAGGAACAAAAACACCTTTAAATCCTAGGAATTTTGGGAAGTTGAAGAGTGAATGTAGATGTGAGAGAAACTTTTGACAGATTTAGACAGTGTGGCAGCGTGGTAGGTGGAGCCAAGGGCCAGAAGGCCTTTGAGAAAGCTTCCCATTTTTCAAGTTTCACTTCTGAAACATGAGAGAAAATACTTCACAAAATTCAGCAGTAACTTTGGAGTTCAGGCCCTACTGCACATCTCCCAGGAAGCCTGCCTGGAGCGGTGGATGGTGCTGGACCAGGAGACTGTCGGCCTTCTGTCTTTCTGTCTTGGGTGTCAGGATATACTTCAGAGCAGAATGAGACAACATCTCTTCCCTCTTGTCAGTGCCCTTTCTTCTTTTCACTTCTCCCTCTTGTCACATTCCCCAAAAAGGCCAAAATTTGAGTGGAAAGTAGGAATACGAAGCCATAAGATACAGCTACCACCCCAGGAGGGCAAGCCGGGAGGAAAATGCTATGGTGGAAACATCACCGCAGCCCCTGGCATCCATATATCCAAAGAGTCTGGAATGTTATGGTGGAAGTTCCACCCAAACCCCCTCCCCTCTCCCTGCTGCATCTCAGAAAGCCTGACAAATGATGACCCCCTCCCCCAGAGATACTCAAGACCACTCCCACAGGATATTTAAATTGGCCCCCAAAAAATAGACTCATGGTTTTCTGCTCTCTTTCCCTTCTACTCTCTGGAGAACTGGAAGGCCATCCGGGAGTGTTGTAGCCATTAAATATGGGCTTTTTCTAATTCAGTTTGATTTGGTCTGATTTGGATTGCTGCATGGGTGAAGAGGCTTATCTGGGTGTAGAAACTTTTCAGAAAACACAGGGGACCGTCCTGGCAAAGCTCCACAGCCTGTCAGGCCAGCCCTTGAGAATGCCGCAAATGCACCAGCACACTGGACCTTCCTCTTCTTGGGAATCAAGAACAGATCATCTCAGAACTGGGAGGGCTCTTCAGGGGGAAAAATTCGTCTGATTCTATTCTGCTTGCCAGATGGGGAGACTAGTTTCCAGAGACTCTGGGTGATGTGGGAGGCCAGGACCAAGGCACTAAGGGCAAGACTTCTGTACCTCTTGCTACAATTGTAGTCTCAAAAATCTCAGTCTTCCTGGGGAGCTCAGGGGGAGGTGCAAAGTGGGAGGTGCAGAGAACAGAGTGCTAAAGCTTGGAGCTTCCTCACTGCCATTGAGGCCTCAACCGTAGATAGATAGCATCATTTACATATTTGTTTTGTTTGTAAGTGGGAAACACTGCTCCCATAAGGAAAAAACAAACAAACAAACAACCCAAAAAACAAAACAACAACAGCAAAAACCTAACCAACCAACCAACCAACCAACCAGACAAATGAGTGACCCTTTAGTTAGCTTCTTTTCTAATGTCCCTGACAATTACATTGTAAGTCAATACCATGGGGTACACACACAACAGAACTCACACTTTCCCATGGTCACACTTCTTGCCTGATACATCCATCCTCTGAGTTTGCATCAAAGCCTGTTACCACTCTGCCTCTTGTTTGTTTCCCATCCCCTTCTCCATGTTTCTTCTGCTTCTTTGCAGTGGTACCGTATACCCCGCACTCATCTTTGTTTTCCTTAAAACCATTGTATGACTTGGTCATTACAAAATAATCAGAGGAACACACTGCTGCCCCTGTTATCCTGATGAGAACATCAAGGCTTCAAAAGCAAACCTTGTGGCTCCATCAAATTGATCAGAGTGGCATCCCTTTGATATAGCCAAGCCCCCAAAATAGTGCTACCTGCTTGTTGAGGGAGGGTCGTTCCAGTCCCTATCTTGGGCTCCTGTACCTGGAGAAGGAAGAAACCCCATCTGGCTCTTGCTGTGGGAGGCTCAGTTCAAATGCATTTGAACACCTTTGCAGTGTCAGGTGTCATGGTGGTTAGCATCTAGTGTGCTGGAGACAGTGCCAGCTGTGGAAACTCAGTCTCTGCTTTACCCTGTAATTGCTGTGTGATGTTGCCTATGAAACTCGACTTTTCTCAGCTTAAATTTATCTTTAAATCCCTGTCTTACAGATTTGTAAGGAGATGGTACAAAAAGTACAGATATGATAGCTATGAAAGTTTTTCAGAGAGAGAGAGAGAGAGAGACCCATGTGTCAGAGAACACTGAGTATAGTAAAATTAGAAACTTAAATGACAATTATTACTTAATTAATTTGCTTTTGCTATTTCACTTTAAAAAATCACAGTAATTCTGCAAGTTAGTTTATTATGCATAGGAAAGCAAAGCTCAAAGTACCAAGATGCTGGCTCACATCAATCCAGTGCAGAGTTAAACCAGTATCCAGGGTCTGTACTGCTTCCACTACTCTGCCTTTTGGACATTCTAGGACAATCTCCGACTTGTCTCAGCCATGGGAGATGTAACACCAGACTGCCCCCAGCTTGTTGGAGTAGAGTAGCAGGGACCCAGGTTACATGCCCAACATGCTACATACTACACACCCCTCCCAGGTGAGCACCTGGGCTTTTTTGAAACTCTGACATGCCTTCCCCCATCTCCTCTTTAAATTCTAATTCTGATCACCATTTCCGTTCAGGTAGTAATTTTAGAAACAAGAGTGTTTTAGAGCAACCTACTTAGGGCCAGGTGTTTCCTAGCAATTCAAGCTTTGATGAATTCAAGGAGGAGTGACAGTCTGTAGATTTGAGTCACTTAGTATGGTAGTAAGGTTTGGTATGAGGAGGAAAAGACTGAAAATGCTATGTGGTTTGGTTATTTCAGGTATGTTTATTGTGTACAGATATGACAGCTATGAAAGCCCCAGAGAGAGAGAGAGAGAGAGAGAGAGAGCCAGCCCTCATGGTGGTACCCCATGTGTCAGAGAACTCGGAATATAGTAGAATCTTTCATTACCATCATACCAATGGCAGGGTCATAAAGTCCCCCAGTCCTTCACATGAGTGAACACAGAGTACCTGTAGTTAATTAATTTTTTTTAAGCAGAGGCAGGTTGGATTGCTTTGGTTAAGAGAAAATAAATTCAAATAGTTGATTTTGTTGATCTCATTTTTATGCACCATCATTAAATCTATTTAGAAACATACTCATTAAAATGTTTATGAATAAACACATAGCTGTATAACTTTACATCTAAAGTTGTTTTTAAAGGATGGGAGGCTAAAAGAGCGAGACCCTGAAGCCCAGGGTAGCAATGACATTCTCCATTTAAGTCATGACCAATCTGATCAGAACCCAGGTCTGTAAATCCCAGTCCCAGTTTGTTCAATCTCTCCTTCCCAGGTAGAAGGGACTTAGTTCCAAGAGCTGTTTCTTTTCTTCTCCACCACATCAGTGGTTAATTAAAAAGCAATGCTAAATGATTGGAGACCCCAGAGTTAACTGGGGAGTCTGGGATTATGTCTCAGGACGAGGAAGTCAGGAGAATGGGACAAGATAGGGCTAGACTCACCTGAGAGCTGACAGAGGACAGAGGTAAAGATGATGAATGTGGAGAAACCAGCCATATCCTTTTCAAGTTGTCAGTAAGTCAAAGAAAGAAAACTCACTAACACATCTGACTTTTCTAGCCTCAGCTGGTATTTAAACTAGGTAGGAGGAGTCATGTTAGAATGTGTCATCTGTCACAGCAATAATATTTCCAAAGGGAAGGAAACAATGATTGACAAGGTTCTTATTTTCTATTACAGGTAAGGAATCACTCTTTGTGGGAATTTTTAAATAGAAAGGTTTGCCTTTTTTATTTTACCTGGTACTACTTTTTGAGATTTTTTTTTCTTTCCTTTTATCTATTCTTTGTGTCTTTCACATCATACATCTCCATTGCAACCATTTCCCCATCTCTTTATATCCATCCTCTGCTCTTGCACACATCCCCAAAAAAAATAAAATTTAAGAGAAAAAAGAGAGAAAAATGAAAAAGAAAGGGAGGGAAAAAAAATCAGTCTCGTCATGGAAGCTGCAGTGTGACACAGTGAGTCACATAGCAAACCCCTTTTCCATGCATCCTTACTTGCAAGTGTTCGTTGCAAAGAGTCACTGGTCTGGTTCAAGACCTCTGGTTTCTGTTTCCCTAATGCTGGTCCCTCTTCACTGGAACGCCTCTTCGTTATCCTGCTGTTGCCCTGTGTTGTGGAAATCCGGTCCCTTCACGCGCTCCACCAGCTCACATAAGTTACCCGTTTCTTCTAAGAGGTTCAGAAACAGGAAATAGGTTAGATGGGGGCTGGGAGGGCAGCAGAGAAAGAATAGCATTTAATAAGTTTTTCTAAATGCCACTCGCTGTGCTGAGAGTGCGTGTTGCCTTATTTATTCTTCCCATAAACCTATGAATGAAATTCTACTACGCAGCCTGTTTTATAGTCGAGAAATTGTAGCTTATGACTTATGACAACAACATCAAAGACTTCTTTTGGAGCTGGAGAGATGGCTTAGTGGTTAACAGCACATGCTACTGTTCCAGAGGACTGGAGTTCTGATCCCAGCACCCACATAGAGGGATTCAGGGGATCGGGCACTTCCTGTGGCCTCAGAGAGCAGCACTTGCACATATGATATACTCACATACAGAGACATACACATATGCATAAATAACAGTAAAAATAGAGGTGTTTTAACCAAAAGAAAGTACTATGAGAATAAAAGGACACGTTATAAGAGTGGGAGGAGATATTTGCAATGTTCATAATCATGAGGGATAATATATATATATATGTGTATATATATACGCATATATATATATATATATGAATATATATATCATCTATATCAGAGGCAGGGGGATCTCTGTGAGTTTTAGGCCAGCCTGAGCTACACAGTGAGTTCCAGGCCAACCAGGGCTACATAGTTAAGACACTGTCTCAAAAAATGTTTTGAACAGTAACTCAATCAAGAAACTCAAATATGTTATTAAAAGTGTGTCCAAAGGGTTGATGAAGAGAAAATACAAGGGAGATAATGCCAATATAAGTGCTTAAAAGTTCAATAGTGGCATTACTAAGAATAAATTATATAAAAAAACTAACATTATTTTAAATAAAAGGAAAAATGGTTAAAAAGAAAGAACAATCAAGAAATGAGCAGCAGACTAAACCCAACTACATTAATACTTATATTAAGCATAAATAGACAAAAAATTAATGGGGAGAAAACAGGAAGACAGGCAGGATGGAGGAATGGGTGGAGGCTTCATAGTAAATGTCCTTTAAAGATGGGTAGGTAAGAGTGATGCTGCATATAATTCTGAATGCATAGAAAGTCCAGCTCTCCAGATGGCAGCAGAAAATCCAAGAGTAGAACTGTGAAGGGAAGAGCAAGGGGGAAGCCTGAAATGAATGATGTAAGCACAAATCCAGGCATGTCTTACCTGGGATGTGAACTGTGCTCTCAGCTTCTCAGTGACCAGACCATGGCACTGTGACACACACCATTGGGTTTCAGACTCCTACTTTTGTGGACACTCCACCTCTTTCTTATCATTCAGCAACCTTCATAAATCCCTGCCTCCTCTGCCTTCCCCAGAGCACTGAGTTATAGTGTCTTTGTTTTTTCAAATGCTTGCATTCTTGTATTGAGTCTGGATCATCCAAGTTAGGTTACCGGTTAAATTATTTTTTAAAATAGGACTTTTCTTTTAACAGAAATATTCAAAGTGTTCAAGAGTGACTAGTTTGTAATAGGGTTGGGGTGAGATTTTTTTCTTTTCTCCTTGGTTGGTGTTTGGGGCATCAGGCTAGGCCCTAGTACTCCCCTGAAAGTAGACACTTGTAAGGAGTAAGGTTTATTTGTCCGCCGTTGGTCTTTCCCCGCCATTGCTGCGCCAGCCCCAAATAATACATAGAGACTCTGTATTTGATATAATGCTGTTGGCCAGGTACTAGTTTCTTGTCGGCTAGCTCTGTCTTAATTATTAACCAATTTCTATGTATTTCCACTTGGTCTTACCAGGGAGAGGCGGCTGGCAGTTCTGCTTTCTCCAGACTCTCCATCTTGACTCCTTCTTACTCCTTCCTCTTCCCTCCTTGTCTCCTAGTCCCTCTTATCTTGCTTTCCTATTGGCCAACAGTGCTTTATTCATTAACCAGTATGAGAAATATATATACATAATGGCATCTCCCATCAGACACTATCTGAAAAAAAAAATGACTGCTATCAAAGTGAAAACCCACCAAGAGCATATAGTTATAGCCAGGTAACAAATGATCACCCATTAGTATCCACTCATTGTAAGATAGTAAATGAATATTAATAGAACAGAATCATTAAGGTATTAGGTCCTGTGGATATGAGTAGAAGGGAAAAAGAAAAAGTAGAAATGATTTGTATTGGGTTGAGAAAAAAGGAGAGGAGGGAAAAACTAAATAGAATGAGGAAAGCACATGGCTACAGGGGTCATGATGGGAAATGAGGCAGTTTTGGCTAAAGATAGAGTGAAAACAGAAAGGTAAAAAAATGCAATCCAATAACTAAGAAGAGTTTCAGGTCTTAGGAGTCTGGACCTCAGAGACCCTGAAAAGTAGGCCAGCCTGTGCTCTTTGGGAAAGCCCATGAAAATGAAAATTAAAAATTAAAGAACAGAGAAAGGAGAGTGGTGTAAGAGCCAGAGGAGAAGTAACAGTGAGTACAAGAGAAGAGCTCAGAGCAGGGCAGATCTGGCCTCCAGCACAGATGCTAGTGAAAGAGAAATTCATGTGAAGGGAAGCGTGGCTTGGGTATATGTGTTCATGTGAATGGGGTCCTACCCTCCCAGTCTCAACTTTCTTGGTGTTCCTTCCTGGGGTCCCAAACACCTGTTACACCTCTGAATTGGAATCCTTTAAGACCCCCCCCAACACACACACACAATCTATGGTGTTCTACCCACCAGGTTTTTGCATACAGTTAGGGAATGCTTGCTTCTGTTTCCTGAAAATTATAACCAGTCTAGGACTCCCAAGCTGCTGACTTTTGAAAATGGTGTTCCACCATTGCTCTCATGGAGAGCTTTCTCTCCTATGTATGCCACTATACAGCACACCTTTTCTCTCCCTTCTGTGTTTCTTTTTAATATCTCTAGTATATACAAGTGAAATGAAAGTAGATGTTGGGAGGCTGGGGTTGGAATGGTCTAGGTGGGGATGGGTGGGGTGAGTGGAAGGGAATGTCAGATGGGGGAAAACCAAATTAAAGATTGGAAACTTACCATTTCATAAGCTTATTTAAAGTTTAATAATTGGAATTTGAACCCAGGTACCTTGTATGAGTGGACAGTACTCCCATCCGAAGCCATAGGTTATTAAATGGAAATCCCAATGTCAGGTGTAAGACACCTCCTTACAAATGGTTGGTCAGGGAGGTCAGGGAGTCCAGGCTATCACCACTGCTCTTGGTTGCCCACCAGAATTTGATGGTAAGACCCTACTACTAAAGACATCATACACGAACTTTGGATACAGAACAGAGATGCCAAGCTGGGAAGATTCCTTTCTGCTGGCTAGCTTTCACAGTTCTAGAAGGTGCATGCTATTTCAGGCTACTGGTGGAGAAAAGGCTCTAACAGTCTTACTTAACTTTGAAACTTGCAAACTTTAATACTGATCTATCTGACAAGATACCCATTGGTACAACAGTAGCACAACTATGATGTGAATATCCAGGTACATTCTGATTGGATGTGGGGCCTGTTTCATGGGAAGGAGCCCCTGCTTGATACTGTAAATTTAGTCAAGAACCTGTGAACTGGGCCAAGTCATAGGCCTTCAAAGGGGGAACCTATCACCATTATTATGCTAAATGGGCATACTGTTGAACTGCCTTCTGAGCACTCACATTTATACCTTGGTCAGAGATGCTTCTTGTAGCTGTGGGCACTGGTTAGTGCAGAAACTCATAACTGTTAAAAAAAAAAAAAACAGATGATGGTGGAGAGTCTAAACTTTAAACAAGATATCCGTACTACCACTCTGCCCCCCAACCCCACCCAGGGCTCAGGAAGCATCGTGGAAGAAGGGTGGAAAGAATGTAAGAACTGGAAGACAAGGAGGTTCGCTGTGAAATGTTGTCTTCTGATCACCATACTGCCCTCAAGCTCATGCCTGCAGCTGTGGTTACCTGCACAGGCTCTGCCAACCTGGGCCTTCAACACCTCATCTTGAGTAGGGGTGATGCTCATAGAGCCCCACCCTCCCCAAGGGACTATTGTTGGTTAGTGGTTGCTGGGGGAAGGAGTATCATTTTCTTCAGTGGTGTAACCACTGACAAATAGCCGGTGCTCAAACAACTCCACCAGTGCTCATGCGGGTAACCCTGATTAAATTCAGCAAATCACATATGCCAAGAAACATGAAAGTAAGAGCGTGACTTCTCAGGAAGAATAGTTTCAATAAGACGAGGGTGGACAAGAGGGTGACAGGTGTGAAAAATGACTAAAATTCACCATATTTGTGATGAAACTGCCAACGAATAATTTAAAAAGGGGGGGTGTGAAAAACAACAAAAATGCCCATTACTGAGAGTATAGCTCAGGTTTTCTGAGGCTCTCCCTTGGGTGAGGCTTGACTCATTCTCTCTCACTTGAATGCTGGAGCTACACAAATCCACCAATCCATTTGGGATAGATTGAACCTTCCTCTGTTCTACTTTTATCATTTTCTGTTTTACCTTGCTATCAAATTGGAGGTTTTTTGATTCTTCCCTGCCTCTTCTGACAGCTTTAATCAACTTTACTCAGCTTCTTCCCTGGAGAACTTACAGATCATGCCAGCATGCCATCTATCATCTTCCAACTTGGTTCATAGGCTGATACTTACTGTTAACCTTGACAGCTCAGTTAAAAGTCAGAGACGTACTTTTCTAAACCTGTCTTATTAGTAAATATTTCATTATTAGGACAAAAACCCACATGCAGTGACGTTAAGTCCCATCATATTTTATCCTATAATAGATATTAGAGTATTGCTTGCTTTCACAACACACTGTACAGATGTGGACAGTGGAAGAAATAATAGTTGCAATCGTGATTCCCAAAATTCTTGCCAAACAGAATGAAGATGTGAAAGAAATTATTTATACAAATTGACCCAGAAGGGACTTGGGTAATTCAGGTCTTTCCTTGTTACTGTAACTGACCAGGTCAAGATTTTTTTGTGTATGTGCAATATAGAGAGAATTATGAAAGGGAAAGAGGCCCAGATGGAGCCAAATGAGATCACTGAAAAGTCCTGAGGTGCCCCTTCAAGGACTACTTGGAGAGAAATTGAAAAAGAAAGACTAAGCTAAAATAAAAAGTAAACTGCCTTTGAAAGCTAAATTAAAACCAGCAGCACTGGCCAGCACCCCTTCTTGTCCATGAGGTCCCAATCTGTCTTGTTCTCATTGGTTTTTTTTTTTTTTGTGGCAAATCTCTCTTATCAATAGAGTGAAATATTTCTAGGTTAAGTCTTAAGCTTAAGGATTCCTTTATCTCAATGTCTTAGGCCATATTACTTGGTCTTTTGACCTAACAACTTCAATTTTACATCTGAACCTTCCTATGTACCAAATCAACTCTTGTTTTCTCATTTTCCTATTTCACTCAAAGTATCTTCTCCATCTTAGTAAATTGCTGGCAGAGTCACTCAGCTTTTCAGGACACATACTTGTGATTTTCCTTACCTGCACTCTGTCATGTCCCATATTCAACTGTCAGCAAATTCTATGGACTCTATGCTTTGGTTTGAATACAAGTAGTGTTCCCCAAAGGTCTATGTGTTAAAGGTTTTGTCTTCAAGGTGATACTATTGGGCAGTGCTGTGAATGCTTAGGTAAGGTCTTAAGGGAGGTCCTTAAGTTTTGGGGTATCCAAATACTTCAAAGAGGATGGGGGCACATGGCTCAAGACTGTGAGTAGTTCACTTCACCATGCACTCCTACCATTGCCATCTGGTGACCTTCTGAGAGGCCAAAACAATAGAATTACCTAATCTTGGATTTGAGCCTCCAAAACCATGAACTAAATATATCTTTTGTCATATTGTTAATTGCTTCAGTAATTTCATTATAGTAACGCAAAGTTGCCTTACAAATTCTGCCTTAGCAGGAGGAAGAGCCTAGTCCCTGCTCCAAATGACTTGACAGACTTTGATGATCCCTCCTGGGAGGCATCACCCTCCCTGTAGAGTGGGGGAGGATGGGATGGGAGGGTGGTGGTGGGGGGCATGGGAGAGAGAGAGGGAGGGAGAGGGAACTTGGATATATAACATAACAAAAAATTATATATGTGTATGTATTCTGCCTTAGAAAAATACCTAGAATACAAGCACATCTCATCACCATCAATTCATTCAACACTACCTAACTAGTCTCTTTGTTTCTCTCTCTGTCTTGGCCCTCTGAATCCATTAATAGGCTACTAAAGTGGTACATTTAACATCTTAGCCCATGTTATTCCTCTTCTTGTTGCTTGTCTCCATACATTTTGGAATAAAATGGGAAGGTCCTTTCTAGAGTTTCCAAGACCATACATGATGGTTTTGGCTCCCGTTATACTGTCCTCTCCCTGACACTTGTCTCACACTGGTCTTAGTGTTCACGAGTTCTTGAGTACACCTTCACCTCCATCTTTTGCATTACAGGCAAGGCATCCATTCTGCTCCTCAGATACCCATGTGGCTATCTTTTCTTCAAGACCTGCTAAGGCTTCCTTTTACTCCTCTAGACAGCATCATTCCCTAATTTCTAAGAAGTCTTCATCCCCTGTCACTTGCCTGATTATTTTCACCACAGGATCCACCATACTAAAACATAAAAAGCATCAAAGGACAGACATTGTTTGCTTTGCCTGTTTCCATATTCCCACAACTGTTGGTACAGAGTGGACACATGCTGGTTGAATGAGTCCCGAACAATGAAAGCTGTGAGGCATGAACCATCCAGCACTGCCTTCTGCTTGTAGAAGACAGTTGGAAGCATGGAAGAGCAGGCTTTCCAGGACTTCTAGAGTTAGTCCTTTGTGAGACTGGTAAAGGAGAGAATGTGAGGGAAATTCAGAAATTTCAGGATTATGGAAAAATGTTTTGAAGAAAGGATAGAATGCTTGTATATTTGTGGGAGGGACTTACAACACTTCACAACAAAGAACCATGCTGCTTGTGGGAAACCATGGCAGTAGCCGAGTTTGCAAAAGAGCATTTTAGCAGTCACTAGAGAAGGAGAATTTTATAAAGAATAAAGACTTATTTACTACTGTTCTGAAGGCTGGAGAGTCCAAAGTTGAAGTATCCACATCTGGGGGAGGGAATATCTTTATTGCATTGTCCTGTGTTGGCAAATGTAAAGGAGGAAGCAGGGAAGGAGAGAGAGAGAGAATGAATGTTTAATATAATTACAAAGCAAAAAACAAACCCATCCTGTACACAGAAAAATTATAATGTATACAAATGTTATATTGTTATGTAAGTATTATGATGTACATAATGTATATAAGTATATAAGGTTGCCTGCCACATGCTTCTCTGACTTCTTGTTTCTACATCGGCCGAGTTAAACACAACTGCCTCCTCTCGCCTCCATCAAATGTGAAGGATGGGGGTCACAGGGTAACTCCGAAAAACAGTACTGTAGTGACTAGAAAGTACACAAGGGTCCAGGATCCCAATCCAGGAAATGGTCCTGACCCCAAGTAAGATGGGCTTCTTTACGTCAGTTAATGTAATCTAGAAATTTCCTTATAAGTATGCATGTATTCTAAGTGGTCATAGACCCACATCAAGTTGAAATATTAACCTTCACAGTCTCTTTTATATTTGGCATTGGGCAGGTTGACTTTAATATTCCATGCCTCAGTTTCCTCATCCTATTCATTAAAGTTGGAAACAATAAATGAAATTATACATATTAAAAACAGCAAAATGAACTGCCTCCTGGTAAAGCTTCAGTGACATTAACTACTACTTAAATAGTTTTAGATTTATTTTGTTTTATGTGTATGAGTGTTTTGTTTGCATTGATGTATGTGTGCCACATGCATGCAGTACCCACAGTGTTCAAGAAAGCATCAGAACCCCTGAAACTGCAATTGTGGGTGGTTGTGAGCGACCATGTGGATGCTTGGAATCAAACTCAGCTCCTCTTCACACATAGCAGGTTCTCTTAACAGCTGAACTGTTTAGTAACACAATTAGCTATTATTTCATTAATTTTAACAGATTTTGCTAACCTCTGATCAGATCTCAGTTTAGGTGCTGTATATCACATGGATCAAGCAAGACTTAATCATTGCATTCAATAAAGAATGCTTGTGAGCCACATGCCTGAGTCATTTCTCCCCTTGCCCTGTTCTCCTCAATGCTGTTCTAGCTTCTTTCCATAGGGAAAAAAAATCACCTGCCTCTTTAAGGCCAGCTCCAGTAACTTGTTCAGTATCTCTCTCTCTCTCTCTCTCTCTCTCTCTCTCTCTCTCTCTCTCTCTCTCTCTCTCTCTCTCTCTTTCTCTCTCTCTCTCTCCTGTGTGTATCCTATGTACACACCCAGGCCAGATTAGGATGGGGTGGTTCAGGAAGGTCGGTGGCAAACTTGCAGGTATGTGTCTAAACAGATGCAGAGAGCTTTGTTATAGCTACTCCCATTCTCACAAGTTTATCTGAGAGAGGCCAAGGGGCTGAGAGGCTCAGAGAGTGAAGCTTAGCTTAGAATCTCAATGTTTTTAGAGCATTTTGGGCACTGTGCTGTGGAAACTGAGGGTGGTTTTGCTACAAAAGGCCATGTTACCACATTAAGCTGGGGATAACATCAAATTGATGCTGAGAGTGCCAAGCATATTAGAAACTCCTGCCCCACTCCACACATACACAATTCTGATAGGACATGATGCGCTCTGGTCTCACATCAATAGAAAGCCACTTTATGGTGAATGTAGGCAAATATATGCAGACTTGCAGTTAGAGGAAAGTCTCAGGGTGTGGTATCACCAGAGGTTATAGAACACACATACAAATCCTGTCCTACAACACATGCAAATCGAATCAACGGCATCACTTTGCTCTACATAGATTCTTCCACAGATCCGGGGATTGTATGGCCGCTTGAACATTGCCAGGTAGGAAAGGACATACCACATGTACCAGTTAACCTGATTTTAGACAAGTCCACTACTCATGTATTTGGACAATTTTTTTTTCAATCTTTCAGATGCAAATCCCTATTTCCCCTTTCTCCAAGCATGTTCTCTCACCCAACATCTCAGTCTTTCTAACCATCTCTAAAGTGCTGGGTTTGCCCTACAGCCCACATCCCCAAACTTGCCAGTGCAGACTGGAGATGAAGAAG
Organism: Phodopus roborovskii; assembly: GCF_943737965.1. Lineage (NCBI taxonomy): Eukaryota > Metazoa > Chordata > Mammalia > Rodentia > Cricetidae > Phodopus > Phodopus roborovskii. The sequence goes on from NW_026126433.1 coordinate 42,336,144, forward strand.
GCCTGGTGCCTCCAACCTGGGCTCTGTGCCTCCCATGCAGGAAATGTTCTCAGTCTGTGTTCTGTGTCCCTAGGGTGCCATATACTCCTTTGAGGTGTGCCATCAAACTCCATACACACATTTTCATTTTGTTTGTGAACTGATATGATAATGTCTATACTATGTCAGCTTGTGTTTAGAAAGTCATATAAAGTAGCTTGAGGTTGCTGCTAAGACATAAGGCATTAGGTTAAGGCTAGCAATATACATATATGTTTACCTCCTAAGAATACAACAGAACACTCTAACTTGTAAACTACTATTCAAAGAATGGGAGCAGTGGAGAATGACCAAGGGAATAGTATAGTAACTGAATGTGTAGCAATAAGCAAGCTGGAATTCCTTTGCTCTTCCTGAATGGTATCATAGATTCACAGGAATAAGATGTGTGAAGACTTGGTCTTCAGCTTTTGCTTCGATGAGTTTGACAGCAGCTGCCTGTTTCTGCCAGTCTCAGCAGAAACAACATCAAGCAGTGCCCTCTAGTGTTCCAATTCAGGACAGCCCTTTGGTATCAAATCTTTGTCTCTTTTTTTATTATTTAATTTTTTTATTTAATTTTTTATTTTACATGTCGATCCCAGTTCCCTCTCCCCCCCTCCATCCCTCCCTCCCTTCATTTTACCCTCTCTGCCCCCTCACATGCACCCTGACCACACTCCCCTCCCATCCTCCCACCCCAATTCCACATGTAGGGCAATGCCATCCAGGTAGATCTGTCAGGTCATGTGAAGTAGGGACTAGGACTTTTCTCCTGTCTCTAGGTTAAGGCAGTATCCCTCCATGGAGGATGTGTTCACAAGGTCCTTTTGTGCACCAGGGATATATCTTGGTTCCACTGTCCGAGGTCTCTTAGACTGCTCAGTCTGAATATGGCTGAGATCCATATTCAGGGGGGCCTGAGTCAGTCCCATGCTATCAGTCTGGGGGCCCGTCAGCTCCTCCTTGTTCAGGTCAGCTGTCTTTATGTGTTTCTGCAACCTGGTCTTGTCCTCTTCGTCTGAATCTGGGTTCTAGTTCGACTCAGTGTTTACATATAGGTGTTTGCTTCTGTTTCCAACAGGTATTAGGTGAGGGCTCCATGGATAAGTTAGTTGTTGATCTCACTATCTGGGAAGGGCATTCATGGTAGCCTTTCCATGGTTGCTCAAATTGTTAGTTGGCGGCAGTCTTGTAGGTCTCTAGACCTTTCTTTGTGTTCAGTTTTCTCTTCAAACCAATAATGGCTCCCTCTTTTATGTTCTCTCTCTCTCTCTCTCTCTCTCTCTCTCTCTCTCTCTCTCTCTCTCTCTCTCTCTCTCTCTCTCTCTCTCTCCTGTCTTCTATTCCTACCCTGACTCAATCTTGACAGTAGCCAGTGTTAGAGTTCTCAATCTGGACAGTTGGCACTGAAGACTGACAGCTCTCTGTGCATCTGATAAGGAAGGTCTGCAGGACCTAACGGCCTTTTATGAGTGTTCAGCCTTCTCCTTTTGTGTCTCTACTTCTTTCTTGTCTCCTACCCTGGTAGCTTTGAAGTGTTCATCTGTTCACCCCTGCATGCATATTAAAAATAAATTCTTTCCAGGTAGCGATGGTGCACATCTTTAACCCCAGCACTCAGGAGGCAGATGCAGGTGGATCTCAGTAAGTTCAAGGCCAGCACAGTCTACAAAATGAGTTCCAGGACAGCCTGTTATGCAGAGGAACCCTGTCTTGAAAAACCAAAAATAAATAAATGAATGAATTCTTTTCTCATATAATATATTCTGATTACACTTTCACCTACCTCTACTCCTGCCAATTCCCCATCTCCTCTCCCATATAGATTCACTCCCCTTCTATCTCTCTTTAGAAAAGAACAAGTTTTTAAGATATGACAAGAAAACATAAAATAAAAGACAAAAAAAACCCACTATATCAAAATTGCATCAGGCAAACCACAAAGGAAAAGAACCACAAAACAAGGCACACAAATCAGAGACCCATTTGTTCATATATTCAGGAGCCCAATAAAAGTCATAAACTTAAAGCTCTAATATACACACAGAGGACCTAGTGCAGACCCGTGTAGGCCTTATGTTTGCTGCTTCAGTCTCTGTGACTTCACATGAGCCTTGCTTAGTTGATTTAGAAAGACTTATTTTCCTGGTGTCTACCAGCCCCTGCCTCCTCTTCTGTGGATCCTTTGAGCTCCGAGGAGAGGAATTTGATGGAGACATCCCAATTAGAGCTGTGTGTCCCAAGGTCTCTCTCTTTGCATAATATCTGACTGAGGGTCTCTATTTGTTCTCATCTGCTGCAGGAGGAAGCCTCCCTGATAATGGCTGGATAAAGCACCAATGTATGAATATAGCAGAATATCATTAGGAGTCATTTTATTGTTGCTTTTTTTTTTTTTTCTTTTTACACCAGTAGGTCTCTGTGCATTCTAGTCTCTGGGTCTTGGTCAGTCACCCAAGCAGTGTCAGGTATGGGTTCCATTTCATACAGTGGCTCTTAAACTGAATTAGACATTGGTTGGCTACCCCTGCAAGCTTTGTGCTACCATTGCCCTAGCATAATTTTGCAGGCAGGACAGGTTGCAGATCAAAGGTTTTGTGGCTGCATTGGTGTATATGTTTCTCTTTTAGTAGCCCGCAGAGTACCTTCCCATATCAAAGACACCAGAACCTGCTGGTGACAGTCCCATGTAGGCACCAGCGTACCCCCTCCATGTTCAGTGGGTGTTGTCTTCAGCAATGGCGCCCTGCTGTCCGTTTACAAAGAGCAGCCTATTATTGTCCCTGTAATAGCCTGTATTGTTTGGGATTTCCATGGGACCCTCTTTGGTTGACAACTCAATCAGATGTAAGCCAGTTCTGGTACTGGAAGCTTCAATTGGTGACAAGAGAAGGCCAGTTGGAACTCTGGCTCCCTCATTAGTGGGAGTCTTCTTTAGGGGTGTCTTCATATGTTTTAGATAGTTTCCACTGTTTCTATACCACCCCTCAATTCTAGCTGTCTTTCCCTGCATTCCCTCCCTCAACCTTGTCTCTCCTCACCTCCTCATCTGATCCTCCCTCCCTTTCTTGTCTCCACTGCCCCTAGTCCACCCATAAAACCCATTCTATTTGCCCCTCCCATGGAGATCCATATGTCCCCCAGTCCCCTTTCCTATTCCTAACCTCTCTGGGTATACATACTGTAGGTTGTTTATCATTTATTTAATGAGTAATATTCACATATAAGCAAATACAAACCATATTTATCTCTCTGGATCTGGTATACCTCACTCAGGATGACTTTTCCCCTATTTACATCCATTTGCCTCCAGATTTCAAGATGGTTTTTTGCCTTAAAAAATAGTTGAGTGTAGGAGGCTTTCTCAAACCACCAGCTTCCAAATCATAGATACTCATTATTGGTTATAAATGCTCAGCTTTAGTTTAGACTGGTTTCTTGCTAGTTCTTATAATTTAACATGTGTCTCTTCATGTACATTTTGCCTCGTGGCTTTTTACCTTTTTTTCATTCTGTATGTCCCATTCCATGTCTAGGTGACTGGTGGCTGCCTGGCTGACTGGACCCAGGCATCTCTCTCGTTTTCTTTCTCTTCTCTCCCCTCTCTTGTGCCTAGATTCCTCCCCCTATTTATTCTCTCTGATTGCCATCCCCACCTATCCCTCTACTGCCTAGCTATTGAACATTCAGTTTTTTACTGGACCAATCAGGTACTTTAAGCAAGTAAATCAACACATCTTTATATCACTAAACAAACACAGCATAAACAAATGTAACACATCTTTGCCTAGTTAGACCAATATCCCACAACATAAACAACTATAACACATCTTTACATAGTTAAAGTAATAACCCCCAACAACTAAGTAATACTCCGTTGTGTAAATTTACCACACTTTCTTTATCCACTCATCTGTTGAGGGAAATCTAGGTTGTTTCTAGTTTCTGGCTCTTATGATTAGAGCAACAACAAACATGACTTAACAATTATTCTTGTGGTAGGATGGAACATCCTTTGGGTATGTGCCCAAGAGAAGAATAGTTGGTTTTGAGGTAGGTTTATTTCCATCTTTCTGAGGGACTGACATATGATTTCCATAGTTATGTACAAATTTGCACTCCTACCAGTAATGAATGAGTGTTCCTCTTATTCCACATCCTCCCCAGCATGAACTGTCATTTATATTATTGATCTTAGCCATTCTGACAAATGTGAGATAGAATCTCAAAGTAGACTACATTTGATTTGCATTTCCATAATGACTAAAGATGTTGAACATTTCTTTAAGTGTTTCTCAGCCAGTTGAGTTTCCTCTAGGAGAATTCTCTATTTGGATCTGCATCTCATTTTTAAATTGGATTATTTGGTTTTTGGTATCTGATATATATCTGATATATATATATATATATATATATATATATATATATATATATAAATCAGATGAGTTGGTAAAAAAAAAAATCTTTCTCCATTATGTACTCTGCTGCTTTGTCCAAATGATGGTATTCTTTGCCTTTAAGAAGATTTTCAGTTTCATGAGATACCATTCATTAATTGTTGATCTTGGTGCCTGCACTACTGGTGTTCTCTCCAAAAAGTCCTCTTCTGTGCTAATGAGTTCAAGTTCAATTTCTTCCTTTCTCTTCTATCAAGTTTAATGTGCCTGGGTCTATGTTGAGGTCTTTGATCTACTTGGACTTGAGTTTTGTGCATGTTGATAAATATGGATCTCCTTGCTTTCTTCTACATGCAGACATCTAGTTTGACCAGCGCCATTTGTTAAAGATGCTGTCTTTTTTTAAAGTGTGTATTTCTGGCTTTTTTTTTTATAAAATGAAAACAAAACAAAATAAAAAAAACACAGATGTTCATAGGCATATGGATTGATGTCTGGGTCTTTAGTTTTATTCCATTGGTCAATGTGTCTGTTTTTACACCAACACTATGCTGCTTTTATTACAGTAGCTTTGTAGTACAACTTGAAGTCAGGAATTGTGAGGTCTCCAGCAGTTCTTTTATTGTTCAGGATTGTTTTAGTTATCTCTCAGACATCAAGAGAGAGTTAAGTAGCTGCTGATTAGACAGTGAAACTGCCCTATCCTGAACATATTTGCAAAGCAGACAATAGAAAGCATGCTTACAATATAAACAAAGAATTTATCATAAAGTGTCAATGATTTTAACAGACTTCAATAATACTTTATTGATGCCTAATACCTGTCAACTGCCCAGGGAAGGATAGATTCCCTGGTCGTCTCAAAAGCAATTTGGTTTACCTCATATATAATAATAAATTACCACTGACACAGAAAACAGAAAGTCACTTGTAGCCTCATCATTATGCATTTCTACCTCTGATGACTGTGTGTGTTCATTTTCATCCTGTAAGATCTGAAAAGGGTTATCACTTTCTCTTCTCTACCATCTTCCAAAATTTTGTGAAAACTAGCCAAATGCAAAATTGTGGGACAGCCCTCCAAATTCTCTAATTTCTTACTTTAACTTAGATGTTCATGGACTTCCCCAGGCCATAGTCAAGTTGGATAATTCAGTAGAAGGACTCACATGAGTTACAGAAAACTGATATTGTGGTTAAAAAGGGTTAATAAGGTTGGTTTATAACCATAGAATGGTTATAAATTAAAGACTAAAGCTACTGAAGGGAAAAAATACTGGAATTGAGTCCAGAATAGTTCCAAAGACATATATTCCAACTTCCCTCTGCCCATGGACTCACCAAGAGATTTGAGTTTTCTTATTGACATGTGGCAGTATGCTTTAAACATTGTGTATTGAGGAACACATCAAGTCTAGAGTTTGTGTTGGGATACTGTCCTATGGGCATGGTTAGATGCTTATGGCTGGTCTCAAATTTCAGCTCTTCAGGAGTTTGAGCTGATAGTGTATATGATCCAAGTCCTTACACCAAATCATTTTGCTTGCTTGCTGGTGCAAATCTTTGCCAAACATACACATCTCAGGCATTATATTTCAAGAACTCTTGTATCATTTCTCATAGTCCACAGACAAATGTTAGTACTCTCTTTGGGTGAAGTTATAGGGTTACTTTCTTTTCTCTCTCCTCCTCTCCTTCTTTTTCTCCTTCTCCTACTTCTCTTCATCTTCCTTGTTCTACTTTCCCCTCCCCTCCCTGACTCTACCATTGGGCTAAATCCCCAGCACCAAGAAATAAGCAATCTTTTAAAAAATAATGTATTTCTTTTTATTTTATGTGTGTTGATGTTTTGCCTGCATGTATTGCTGTGTGACGGTGTCATTTTGAAATGACAGATAGTTGTGAGCTGCCATTTGGGTGCTGGGACTTGAACCTAGGTCCTCTGGAAGAGCATTCATTGCTCTTAACCACTGAGCAATCTCTCTATCCCCTAATAATTTATTTATTTTTATTTTATGTGCATTGGTGTTCTACCTGCATGTGTGTTTGTGTTCAATCTGCCATGTGGGTACTGGGAATTGAACCCAGGTCCTCTGGAAGAGCAGCCAGTGCTCTTAACTACTGAGCCATCTCTCCATTCCTGATAATATTCTTTACAGATCCTTTTAAAAATGTTGTTTAAATATCCTTCCCTTAAAAGTTAAGCATGTTGAGGAAAAGTTCGGAAATAGAGTTATCTTAGTTACCTGGCTTTCTAAAACAAAATGCAGTGAATGGAATAGTTTATATATAATAGGAATTTATTTCTCACAGTTTGGGAGAATGGGAAAGACAAAATCAAGATAATGCTAGATTCAATGTCTGATTAGGCCAAGCTCTGTGTTCATAGATAATGCCTTCTCACTGAGTCTAATATGATGGAAAAGGTCAGAGATCTTCTAGGCCTCTTTCATAAGGACATTAAACTTATTCATGAGGACTTCATGCTTACATGATTTAATTCATTCTTACAGGTTTCACTTCTTGATACCATCAGCTATGGGATTAGAATATCTTCAGAAGAACGGAGGGGGTGCAAACATTCAGAATCAAGTGTATGCTTTAGATTTGCTTTAAAATGCAAGCAGAGGATAGTCTAACACTGGCTGACTGGTATTGTAAATCCTCTTCCTAACACTCCTTACCCTGTTGCCAAGGAAGAGACAAAATAGGAAGGCTAAAACTTTGCTCATGTTCTAGTGACCTTGAAAGAAACAATTATTGGGCCACATTCCTTGTGTTTTAGTTGTTAGGGTTTCTATTGCTATGATGAAAAACCATGACCAAAGCAACCTGGGGAGGAAAGGGGTTATTTGCCTTATATTTCTACATCATTGTCTATCATCGAAAAAAAGTCAGGACAGGATCTCAAACAGGGTAGTAATCTTGAGTCAGGAGCTGATGCAGAGGCTATGGAGGAGTGCTCATACCTTACTCAACTTGCTTTCTTATAGAACCCAGGACCATTAGCCCTGGGATGGTACCACACACAATGGACTGGCCCCTTTCCCATCAATCATGAATTTAGGAAATGCCCTACAGCCAGATCTTATGGAGACATTTTCTCAATTGAGCTTCCCTCCTTTCAGATGACTCTACCCTTTGTCAAGTTGATGTAAATCTAGCCAGCACAGCTTGTTAGACACACAACAGTATAGATGAGGTGAAGTGAAGGAGGTGTAAAGATAGCCTCCAGACTCACCCAGAGAACCAGGGGAATACCACCAGTAAGGGATCACCTTGGACTTTTATTTGCTTCCTTCCAAATGTCAGAACAGGGGTAAGGAGATGACTCAGCAGGTAGAATGCCAGCCTTGAATGTAAGAAGACTGAGTTTAGGAATGTGCTCTACTAACTATCCCTATTCTTCTCCTTATTTCAGTGCTATGCTCTGCTGTGACCAGCAGATTTCACCAGTATTTAAAAAGATATCCAATTTTATTAAGTATACATTGTTTAAACAATCATGGTGTCTTAGGCAAGAAGGAGCAGATCATTAATAGTGAGACTGAATGACAGAAGAACATTTTTCTTTATGGGACAGCAAAAAAAAAAAAAATAGTTCTTTTAAAAAAGGCCCACAAAAACAAAAACAAAAAAAAAAAAAACCCAAAACCCCCAATGACTAAAAAAACATGTGTTTCAAGGCCAGACTGGATTTGAACCTTTTATCTTCAGTATCACCATTTCCAGCACTAAGGTTACAGATGTCAGCCATCACATCTGAAATCCCAGCAACGTCTTTGTTCAAACATGGAAGTTTATGCCATGGTCCTCTACTGAGAGTGATTTTGCCTCACAAGAGAGATTTGATGATTTCTGGAGACAGTTTGGGTTATTACAACTGGAGCCCAGGGTGTATCAGTGGTAAGAGGTAGTAGAAGCAAGGGATGAATAACATGTTGGTGAAAAGTCAAAATTTTATCTAGTACAATTACAGAAGTAGGCAGGAACCCAAAGTGCACACATGTCATGTGACTCTCTAGCTCCTTCAGTCTTCCATTCTTAGTCACTCTGTTTAGCTTCTCTTTTAAAATATTTTTTCCTCATCATTTTCCCCTTTCTTCTCTTTTTCTGGGGAAATATTTCCTCTCTTTTCTTCATAGATGCTCTTGAGGCTTGGTTTCTGGCAGAGTAGGAGGGAAGCTTTAGCAAATAAACTATGATATATCTTGGTTTTACACCCTTGGATTGCCCATGAAACTTAGTCCTTGCATGGAGGCAAGGCATGGTGAGGTAGAAATGCAGGATGAAGGAATAAGTCCAGAAGTTGTTCTTTTTTCTTCTTAATACCATGGACTATCAAAGCAAACAAACAAGCAAGAAAACAAACAAACAAAAAAAGACACAAATTCAGATTTATACTCTATTTATTCCTTAACTCAGTGCATAATAATGTTTTCTCTCATGATTTATTTGAAAATTGATGATTTATCAAATCCAATGGACACTTAACTCTTTTTGAATGTGTAGTTACAGATGAAATTAAGAGCATATACTTAGGTGCTGGAGAGATTGCTCAGTAGTTAAGGCATTTGCTGTTCTTGCAGAGGGCTAAGGTTCAATTCACAGCATCCATATGATAGCACAGGATCATTCTGTAGTGTGCCCTCTTCTGATTTACATTGACCCCAGACATGCACATTGTAGGAATACATACATACATGTATACATTTGTACATACATGGAAAATACCCATGTACATAAAACAAATACTTTGTTTTAAAAAATAAAACATGCTTATTGTGAAAAAATCAAGTAACAATAAAGGCCAAAGCTTTATTCAGGCTTTATAGCACAATACTGAGCTAAAAACTAGTGCCCAGTTTTATGCAAACCCATTAATGCTGTTTCAATGCATATATAACCATATTAAGCAAAACCTTCCCTACACACATGGATTTTTAACAAAAATAAGAGTAACATGGATTTGTCTATAAACTTCCCCCCAATAGGCTATTATTGATATTCCCCTGGAAGGACTCTAAAATTCCTTGTTTAAACAAGAATTTGTTTATCCAACCTCTTTTTGATTGGATAAATAGGTCATTTTCAACTTCATTATAAGCTACACCAAATGAGGCATGTGAATCTCTGTGAGTTCAAGGCTAGCCTAGTCTACATAATGAGTTCCTGGACAGTCAGAGCTATATAGACATACCATGTCTCAACACACACACACACACACGTTGTATGTGAGATATTACTTGTGCAATTGTGCATATTTTTATGTGTGTATATCTATGTTTGTTGTATGTACAATATATGTGTTGTATGTATGTGTATTTGCATATGGAGGCTAGATATTGATGTTGGGTGTCTTCTTTTATCACTCTCCTTTTAGTTCTTGAGATTGGGGCCTTCCACTGAGCCTGTAGCTTAGCAATTCAGCCAGGTTAGTTGGCTAGTTGGCTAACTCATCCCAATGAGCTTCCGGGTCCCACCTGTCTTGGCTACTCTCACAAAAGCTGGAGTTTTATATCTACATTGCCACTGCAGCATTTATGTGGGCTCTGAGGGTCCAAACTTCGTGCTTGCATGGCAGGCACATTACCATCTGAACTATATCTCCAGGTATATTTTTTACTGTGGCATATTACAAGTAGAATGCATTATTAAAGGCAATGTATAATTGAAAATTTAGATAACATGAAATTTCCCTCCAAAATGACAGCATCAACTTGTAATTCTACCAGGGGTGTGTGTGTGTGTGTGTGTGTGTGTGTGTGTGTGTGTGTGTGTGTCTGTGTGTGTGTCCTACTACTTTTACCATCATTGAAATCTATTAATTCAATTATTTTTTCCAATTTGAAGTGAACAATATTTTTATTTAATTTGCCTCTCAAATTTCCAGTATGGTGCTTTTCCTATGTTTCCTGGTTAATTTCTTATTCTGACTTGTGGGAATTTCCCTGGGGCATGTGAAATTCACATCTGTTTCTAAAGGGACAGCACCAGTAGCTCAAAGAATGACTCATACAAGTTATCAACCAGTAGAAGGTGTTATCAGGGGTCAGTTAGAGGCCAGCAGACAACTGGACAGCTGCATTTTCCTGAAATTACCAATCCCTCTATCTCATTTTATGTGATACAAAGTTGAGGAAGAACGGATACAAACCTCTGCTTACAGTGCTACCCAGTTTTAAAGCAGCATAGGTGACTCCAAACTCAGATAACATATTGTACAGATAAAACCAGGCTTTGGGAAAGCTGTACACATGAGTGTTCTCCATCCTTCCCATGCCAGGGATCTTGCTGGTTTCATGAAACATTATCCAACTCTGAAAGGATGGCTTATTGGCTGAAGTCTGGCCCATAGAGAATCTAAACGGTGGCTTGCTGCAAAGTGGAGTTACTCTGGCTTGGATGCAGGGCACTAGAGTCATTATGCTATTCTATAAGTCAACCATTTAAATATGTTTAATGCACACGGCTCCCTAATCTCATCCATCTGTATTGAATTTGGCAACATCACCATCTCAGCTCTCCATGTACTATTGGTCTCATCTATCTATCTATCTATCTATCTATCTATCTATCTATCTATCTATCTATCATTTATCATCTATCTATCTATTATCTATCACCTATCTATCTATCTATCTGTGTATCATCTGTTCATTTATCTATTCATCTACTTGTAGACAGGATGGAACTTTTTGTGTAGACCAGGCTGGCCTCCAAATGGTAGGGTCAAAGACATGTACTACCATGCTCACTCACCTGCTCTCTCTCTTTTCTCACCAGAGTTTGGGCTGCAGATCCTATCAAGTCTTGGTTTCCTCAATTCAGCACAACTAACACTTGGTGTCATTGGATCAGAGTCCCAATCACAACCAGTTTCCCAGGTCCATATTGATCACTCAGGTAGTCACTCACTCAGTCAAATCAGAAGGGGAAGTCTTGGTATTCAGAGATTTAAAATGCATGTCCTTCTCTTTTCCCTGGACAAAGGTTCAACTATAAAACCTTTCCCTTGAGAATGTCCCTCCATGGTGCCGGTTAGCAAGTTAGAAAGTGGAAGGGGATTGCGCTACTTACCTCGACTCTTAGCTGTTGGGAACGGTAACCATGACCCGGTGTCTGCTTTTGTCACCCTCGATTCCTAACCCATATCTACTAAGCGTGAGTCTATCTCCATCCACGTTGGCCAGGCTGGTGTCCAGATCGGCAATGCCTGCTGGGAGCTGTACTACCTGGAACATGGCATCCAGCCTGATGGCCAGGTGCCAAGTAACAAGACCATTGTGGGAGGAGATGACTCCTTCAACATATTCTTCAGAGAGACAGGCACTGCTAAGCAGATGACCCATACAGTGTTCATAGACCTGGAACCCACAGTTATCAATGAAGTCTGCACTGGTACCTACCGCCAGGTCTTCCACCCTGAACAGCTCATCACAGGCAAGGAAGATGCTACCAATAACTGTGCCACTATACCATTGGCAAGGAGATCATTGAACTTGTCTTGGACAGAATTCTCAAACTGGCTGACCAGTGCACAGGTCTTCAGGGCTTCTTGGTTTTCCACAGTTTGGTGGGGGAACTGGCTCTGGGTTCACCTCCCTGCTGATGGAGCAGCTCTCTGTTGATTACGGAAAGAAGTCCAAGCTGGAGTTCTCCATCTACCCAGCCCACCCAGGTTTCCACTGCTGTGGTTGAGCCATACAATTCCATGGTCACCACACACACCACCCTGGAGCACTCTGATTGTGCATTCATGGTAGACAACGAGGCCATCTATTACATCTGCAGTAGGAACCTTGACATTGAGTGCTGCACCTACACTAACCTTAAACACCTTATTAGCCAGATTGTGTCTTCCATCACTGCTTCCCTCAGATTTGATGGGGTCCTGAATGTTGACCTGACAGAATTCCAGATCAACCTGGTACCCTATCGTCGCATCCATTTCTCTCTGGCCACATATGCCCCTGTCATCTCTGCTGAGAAAGCTTACCATGAGCAGCTTTCTGTAGCAGAGATCACCAATGCCTGCTTTGAGCCAGCCAACCAGTTGGTGAACTGTGAACCTCGCCATGGTAAATACATGGCTTTCTGCCTGCTGTACTGTGGGGATGTGGTTCCCCAAGATGTCAATGCTGGCATTGCCACCATCAAGACCAAGCGCAGCATCCAGTTTGTAGACTGGTGTCCCACTGGCTTCAAGGTTGGCATTAATTACCGGCCTCCCACTGTGGTACCTGGTGGAGATCTGGCCAAGATCCAGAGAGCTGTGTGCATGCTGAGCAACACCACAGTCATCGCTGAGGCCTGGGCTCACCTAGATCACAAGTTTGATCTGATGTATGCCAAGCATGCCTTTGTGCACTGGTATGTGGGTGAGGGTATGGAGGAGGGTGAGTTCTCTGAGACCCGTGATGACATGGCTGCCCTAGAGAAGGATTATGAGGAGGTTGGTGTGGATTCTGTTGAAGGAGAGGGTGAGGAGGAAGGAGAGGAATTCTAGTCCATTCTTGCAGCCCCTGTATCATGTCAGACTCCTAGAACTTCAGCTTCAACACTAGCTGACAGGGATTGATTCCTCTAATTGTGTGATCATATCTTGTCTGTGTCCCTGTATGGTATTTTCATTATGTCTCAAGGTAAAAGCTTTAAGAAAAAGAAAGAAAGAAAGTGGAAGGGTGGTTTCTTTAGTGTCTGTTTTCTGTGTGGGTCACAGGTCTTCCACCTTAAGCTTTATTTTTGCACAGTGACACATTGTATGTCCATGGTGGCACCTGAAGGCACTGCTTGTAGTCCCTTTTCAAAGGATTCTCTCCCTCCCCCACTGTTTTGTCTGGTGCTCTATGTTAGGTCCTGCTGTTCCTTTCATAACTGAAGTTTACTATGTTTGAATTTCTCTTGGTCTTTGTCTACATTTTACTGTTGTCCTCCCTTCCACCTGCGGGAAGAACATCTCAAGTCTTCAAATCCTCTGATTGTCTACCAATTTCCTTTTAAATGTTCTAGCTTTCTTCCTACTTTGTAAATCACTCTCTATCAACTTCATTTAAAATTTCTTCTTTGCCATCCTTGAATTCTGGGGGATTTCTTCCTTAACCACTCTTGATTCATATATCCTTTCCAAGTGAAATCTTTAAAATAATACATGTGACATGGCTTCACTATAATTTGTTCACATACCTGATATGTAATTCAGATCTCTCTGTCTCTTGAGCTCCATATATAGATATCTGTTAGACTCCTTAATATTAACATATTCAAGAACCATATTTATCATTTTTCAGGTCCCAATTTATCCCTTATGCTGCCTACAGATTTGATCATTCAAGCCTGAAACTGAACTTCTTTTTTATTTTTTTTCTTTTTTTACATTTTTAAAAATTAATTTATTTTTTACATTCTAATCCCTCCTCTCCCCCCCCCTCCCCCTAATTCCCCCTCTTCCCATCTGCACCTTGGAGAGGTTAAGGCCTCCCATAGGAAGTCTACTAAGTCTGTCCCATCATCTCGTGAGACAGAACCAAGGCACCTCTCTGCCCCCATACCCTTGTGTCTAGGCTGAGCAAGGTGTCTCTCCATCTAAAATGGGCTCCACTAAGTCAGTTTGTGCATTAGTGTTAGGTCTTAGGCCTACTCCCAGTGGCCTCATATATTGTCCCAGTTACACCATTGTCATCCATGTTAAGGGAGTCTAGTTCAGTTTTTATGCAGGTTCCCCATTTATCAGACCTGACTCAGTGATCTCTCACTAGCTCAGGGCAACTGACTCTGTGGGTTTTCCCATCATGATCTTGACTCATTTGTTCATATTTTTGTTCCTCCCTCACTTTGATTTCACTCTAGGAGCTTGGCCCATTGGTTGGTTGTGGATTTCCGCATCTGCTTCCATCTGTTTCTTGAAGAAGGTTCAAGCTTCTCTGGGGTTGGGGATTGTAGGCTGAGTATCCACTTATGAGTGAATACATACTATACTTGTCTTTTAGTTTTTTAGTTACCTCACTCAAGATGGATTTTTCTGGTTCTGTCCATTTGTCTATGAATTTTAGGATGTCATTGTTTCTTATCCCTGAGAAGAACTCTGTTGTGTAAATATACCACATTTTCTTTATCCATTCATCAGTTGAGGGGCATCTAGGTTGTTTTCAAGATCTGGCTTTTACAAATAATGTTGCTATGAACATAGTTGAGCAAATTTCCTTGTGGTGGAAATGTGCTTCCTTTGGGTATATGCCCAACAGTGGTATTGCAAGGTCTTAGTAGATCCATATTTTTTTGTGGCATTTTCATCTTCATTTCTTTCTTTTTATTATTTATTATTTTACATATTGATCCCAGTTCCCTCTCGCTTCCTCCCTCCCTTCCTCCCTCCCTACCTCTTACACTCTCTGCCCCCTCAAATGTACCCTGACCACCCTCACCTCCCATCCCCCCATCCCCCCACCCCAATTCCACATGTAGGACAATGCTGTCCAGGTGGGGTCATGTAGATCTGACAGGTCATTTGAAGTAGGGACTAGGACTTCTCACCTGTCTCTAGGTTAAGGAAGTATCCCTCCATGGGGGATGTGTTCGCAAGGTCCATTTGTGCACCAGGAATACATCCTAGTTCCACTGTCTGAGGTCCCTTAGATTACTCAGTCCTTCTAGCTGAGACCCATATACAGGGGGGCCTGAGTCAGTCCCATGCTGGATTCCCAGATATCAGTCTGGGGGCCAGTTAGCTCTTCCTTGTTCAAGTCATCTGTCTCTATGTGTTTCTGCAACCTGGTCTTGTCCTCTCCATCTGCATCTGGGTTCTAGTTCAACTCAGTGTTTACGTATGGGTGTTTGCTTCTGTTTCCAACAGGTATTAGGTGAGAGCTTCATGGATAATTTAGTTGTTGATATCATTTATGGTAGGCTTTCCACAGATGCTCAAATTGTTAGTTGGAGTCAGTCTTGTAGGTCTCTAGACCTTTCTTTGGGTTCAGTTTTCTCTTCAAACTCTTTTATGTTCTCTCTCTCTCCTGTCTTCTATTCCTACCCTGACTCAATCTTCCTAGTCGCACATGTTTTCCTCTCCTCCCCCTCTCTTTCTCCTACTTCTCTCTCCATTCACTGCCCCCCCACATCCCCTGTGCTCTGGGGGGGACTTGTCCTTACCCACTTCTGTGAGGGACTTTATATGAATCTCTTAGAATACACCTTGTATCCTAGTTTCTCTGGTGGTGTGAATTATAGGCTGATGATGTTTTGCTCTAGGTCTAAAATCCATATATGAGTGAGTACATACCATGTTCCTCTTTTTGTGACTGGGTTACCTCATTCAGGATGGTTTCTTCAAGTGCCATCCACTTACCTTCGAATTTCAAGATTCCATTATTTTTTTCTGCAGAATAGTATTCCATTGTGTAGATGTGACACATCTTCTTTATCCATTCTTCAGTTGAGGGGCATCTAGGTTGCTTCCAGGTTCTTGCTATTACAAATAATGCTGCTATGAACATAGTTGAGCACATGTCTTTGTTGCATGGATATGGATCATTTGGGTATATGCCTAAGAGGGGAATTGCCCGATCCTGTGGTAAACTGATTCCCATTTTCCTGAGGAACCGCCATACTGACCTCCAAAATGGCTGTATGAGTTTGCACTCCCACCAGCAGTGGAGGAGTGTTCCACTTTCTCCACATCCTATCCAACATAAGTCATCACTGGTGTTTCTAATTTTAGCCATTCTGGCAGGAATAAGATGGTATCTCAAAGTTATTTTGATTTGTATTTCCCTGATAGCTAAGGATGTTGAGCACTTTCTTAAGTGTCTTTCAGCCTTTTTGATTTCCTCTATTGAGAATTCTTTCTTCAGTTCTGTACCCCATTTTTTAATAGGGTTGTTTGGTGTTTTGTTGACTAGTTTCTTGAGTTCTCTGTATATTTTGGAGATCAGCCCTTTGCCAGATATAGGATTGGTGAAAATCTTTTCCCAGTCTGTGGGCTGTCATTTGGTCTTGTCCACCGTGTCCTTTGCCTTACAGAAGCTTCTAAGTTTGAGGAGGCCCCATTTATTAATTGTTGATCTCAGTATCTGTGCCCCTGGAGTTATGTTCAGGAAGAGGTCTCCTATACCAATTTGTTCAAGGGTACCTCCTACTTTCTCTTCTAAGAGGTTAAGTGTGGCTGGATTGATGTTGAGGTCTTTGATCCATTTGGACTTGAGTTTTGTGCATGGCGACAGACATGGGTCTATCTGCAGTCTTCTACACACCATCATCCAATTGTGCCAGCACCATTTGTTGAAGATGCTGTCCTCACCCCATTGTATTCTTTTAGCTGTTTTGTCGAAAATCAGGTGTTCATAGGTGTGTGGGTTAATATCAGGGTTTTTGATTCGTCTACATGTCTATTTTTGTGCCAATACCAGGCTGTTTTCAGAACTAGAGCTCTGTAGTAGAGCTTAAAGTCAGGGATGGTGATGCCTCCTGCAGTTCTTTTATTGTATAGGGTTGTTTTGGCTATCCTGGGTCTTTTGTTTTTCCATATAAAGTTGATTATTATCCTTTCAAGGTCAGTGAAGAATTGTGGTGGGATTTTAATGGGGATTGCATTGAGTCTGTAAATTGCTTTTGGCAAGATTGCCATTTTTATTATGTTTATCCTACCTATCCAAGAGCATGGAAGATCTTTCCATTTTCTGGTATCTTCTTTAATTTCTTTCTTTAAAGCCACAAAGTTCTTATTATATAGGTCTTTTACTTGTTTGATAAGCGTTGCCCCAAGATACTTTATGCCCAGGACCAGATGGCTTCAGTGCAGAATTCTACCAGACTTTCAAGGAAGAACTAATACTAATACTCCTCAAATTGTTCAACAAAATAGAAACAGAAGGTTCATTGCCAAACTCTTTCTATGAGGCCACAATAACCTTGGTACCCAAGCCTTGCAAAGACACAAGTAAGAAAGAAAACTACAGACCAATATCCCTGATGAATCGATGCAAAAATACTCAATAAAATACTGGCAAACCGAATCCAAGAATACATCAGAGAAATCATCCACCATGACCAAGTAGGCTTCATCCCTGGATTGCAGGGATGGTTTAACATACGAAAATCTATCAACGTGATCCACCATATAAACAAACAGAAAAATAAAACCATATGATCATCTCCCTAGATGCGGAAAAAGCCTTCAACAAAATTCAACACCCTTTCATGATAAAGGTCTTGGAGAGATCAGGGATAACAGGAACATGCCTAAACATAATAAGAGCAATATACAGCAAACCAACTGCCAACATCAAACTGAATGGAGAGAAACTTAAGGCGATTCCTCTAAAACCAGGAACAAGACAAGGCTGCCCTCTCTCTCCATATCTCTTCAATATTGTACTTGAAGTTCTAACTAAAGCTATAAGACAACAAAAGGAGATCAAGGGGATCCAAATTGGAAATGAAGAAGTCAAACTGTCTCTATTTGCAGATGATATGATTGTTTACATAAGTGACCCAATAAACTCTACCAGGGAACTCCTACAGCTGATAAACACCTTCAGGAAACTAGCAGAATACAAGATAAACTCAAAAAAATCAGTAGCCTTACTTTTTTCAGACGACAAAAAGGCAGAGAAAGAAATCAGAGAAAAGATCAGTTCCTGCAGCTGCTGCCCCTTAGCCCTTTCTTCTGGCTCTGAGGGCGGATGATGGCGGGTGGGGCCCGGGTTCGAGGCCGGTCAAACGCACAGCGAGAGAAGGAGCCGTGAGCCAGGCACGGAGTGTCCGTGGCCATGGCGTACGCCTATCTCTTCAAGTACATCATCATGGGCGACACAGGTGTTGGTAAATTATGCTTATTGCTACAGTTTACAGACGAGAGGTTTCAGCCGGTGCATGACCTCACAATTGGTATAGAGTTTGGTGCTCGAATGATAACGATTGATGGAAACAGATAAAACTCCAGATCTGGGATACAGCAGAGCAGGAGTCCTTTCGTTCTATCACAAGGTCATATTACAGAGGTGTAGCAGGGGCTTTACTAGTGTATGATATTACAAGGAGAGACACGTTCAACCATTTGACAACCTGGTTAGAAGATGCCCGTTAGCATTCCAATTCCAATATGGTCATCATGCTTATTGAAAATAAAAGTGACTTAGAATCTAGGAGAGAGGTGAAAAAGGAAGAAGGTGAAGCTTTTGCACGAGAGCATGGACTTATCTTCATGGAAACTTCTGCCAAGACTGCGTCCAATGTGGAGGAGGCATTTATTAACACAGAAAAAGAAATTTATGAAAAAATCCAAGAAGGGGTCTTTGACATTACTAATGAGGCAAATGGCATTAAAATTGGCCCTTAGCATGCTGCTACCAATGCAACGCACGCAGGCAACCAAGGCGGACAGCAGGCAGGGGGAGGCTGCTGTTGAGTCCCTTGTTAGCGGCTAGCTGCCGTTGAGTCCCTTGTTAGCGGCTAGCTGCCCAGTGGAGCATGCACTCTGTCCCCCTCCTTCCTCGTGCTCAGCTGAGACATGAAACTATCTGAAGTGGCTTTATGTCACAGGAGACTTTAATCCTTCAGAGTCTTGTATACCTTTGAATAAATGGTTAATGTTCACTTAAAAAGACAGATTTTGGAAATTGTATTCATATCTATTTGCATTTGATTTCTAGGTCAATTGATGTGATTATTTTTGTTAAATGTTGTCTTGTGCCCTTAACTACGAGCTGAATTATATTAAACACTAAAAAGTCATGGTGAGTATTTTAAATCAGTTTGTGTAGTTAAGGTTTCCCAACACCTGTGGTTCCTAATGTTTAATATTATAGGACTGTCCTCAAACAGTTTGTCAATTTTCAAGGATATAAAGAAAGACAGAAGGACTCTTTGAATCCTGTATTTATCATTTGCTTTCTGTATATATAGTTTATTAACCTGCTTGGGTGTGATTTGCCAAGCTTGAAGTCTAATGCATTTGCATAAATTCTACACTGTCCGGAGCTTGAAGCTACAGAAGCATTGTTAGGAATTGCTTGGACACTGACTTCTAAACTTTTTGACATCATTAATGAGATGTTCATCTTTTCTTGTCACTAGTCCAAGAAAAATAAGCTTGTGTGTTACTAAAGGCTGTGTATGTGTTAACCTGTTTTAATGTCAAAAGTTTGCTATTTGTCCACAATTTCTTGAGACTGCTTCACAGAAGGATTTGTTTGCCTTAATGAGTGCTGTTGGTTGGGAAGGGCTGAAGCAGAAATCCCAACACTAAGCAACTCCAAGAGTGAGTACCACATGGAGAGGGCGTGCCATGCCACTTTAATCTTCCCTTAAACACAATAATGTTCCCTTCTATTCACACGATTTCTAAGTATATTTTTCATGTAGGACAGTTTGTCAGCCTTGATATACAGTGACTGTGTAAAATTTTTCTTTCAGTGCAACCTATCTATAATCTTTCAAATATGGTAAGCTTACTGTCTGTTCTGAGAGGATATGATGAAAATAAATCTACCAGATGGAAAATCCTGTTAAAGTAGAAAAGCTTTAGTTGTTTACTCACTGTGGTGGTTTTATCCTTTCTTTTTCTCCCTTGGTCTAGAATGAAATTGTTACAGCAGTGCAAAATAAAATCATATATATAAAAACAAAAAACAAAACAAAACAAAAAAAAAGAAAGAAATCAGAGAAACATCACCCTTTACAATAGCCACAAGCAACATAAAGTATCTTAGGCTAATGCTTACCACAATTTTTTTGAGAAATTGCCATACTGATTTACACAGTGGGTATACAAGTTTGCACTTCCACCAGCAATGGAGGAGTGTTTCCCTTTCTCCACATTCTCTCCAGCATAAGCTATCATTGGTGTTTTTGATTTTAGCCATTCTAATCTTGTTAGATGAAATCTCAGAGTGATTTTGATTTGCATTTCTCTGATGACTAAGGATGTTGAGCATTTCCTAAGTGTCTTTCTACCAATTGAGATTATTCTGTTGAGAATTCTCTGTTTAGATCTGTACCCCATTTTTAATTGGATTATTTGGTAGTTCCAAGCTGGCCTAGAACTCTCTATGTAGGTGAGGATGACCTTGAACTTCTGTTGTTACCTCGTTAGTGTTGAGATCTCTGGGGTTTTTGTTGTTGTTGTTTGTTTGTTTGTGTTTGTTTGGTTTTTTGTTTTTCTTTTTTTTTTTTTTTTTTTTTTTTTTTGAGATGTGGAATTTCTCTAGCATTCTTTATGTCTATCTGATTCTCATTTTCCTATTCTGATACGTAGATCAGCTTATCCCTGTTTCTGGCCCCTGCATTTTTTTCTTTTCTTTTCCTCTCAGTGGGAATGCCCTATATGCATGTGCCTCAGAAAATGTTGTGTTATACTGCCCTCTACTGAAGTAGTGAGAGGCCAGCAGGTTTCCTGTAATACTTCAACCAGACATTGTGCAGCAATCCTTTTGAAAAGTTCAGAAAGCAATATTGCTTTTTCCTTTTGGCTATCTTCAACTCCTGCTTTATTACTCTTATTCCTTGGGGTCTGAATCTTAGAGGGGACAGGAGCTTCTTCTGCAGCCTTACTAACTTGTTTTCCTTATCTATTGGGAGATAGACTTTACTCCTCCATTTGCTTTCATCATTTGGGGGAAATTTTATTGGAGTGAGTCTGCTTTCTCTCACCCATGTTGTATCAATCATGGGCTTCATAGCTCTTCTCCAACTATTATGGCACCTGTCTTCTTATGTCTTTAAATCAATACCAAACACTTATTTAGTGGTGTAAATGTCTCTTTGCTGAACCTTAGAGGTTTTCTACATTTAATTAATTAATTAGTGTGTGTGTGTGTGTGTGTGTGTGTGTGTGTGTGTGCAGGTCAGAGGAGGGTGTCAGATGTCCTTCTATATTAGACTCTGCCTTACTTTATTGAGGCCAGGTCTCTCCCTGAACCTGGAGTTTGTGGGTTTTTTGTTTTGTTGTTGTTATTTTTGTTTGGTTTTTCTTTTTTAAACTAGGCTGGAAACCAAGCTACAAAGATCCTCCTCCTGTCTTTGCCTTCCTCAGTGTTGGGTTAAAGACATATGCATGGAACATACTTAGCTTATTATATCGGTTCTCAGACCTGAACCATAGGAGTGAAACCATGTATGGTATTGGAACCCGAGCTTCCCAGTGCTAATAAGGTCATAAACCTTAGGAGAGAATCTACTACCAACACTTTGCTAGATCAGCATAATTCCTAATTCCATTCTAAATACTTTCCTTACACCTACAGGTAAGTGTAGCTGACATACCTCATCAAAGGAGCTTCCCTTTACAGCAAATAGAGACCACCACAGAAAAACACCAGTAGACACCTAGTAGATGTATCCACACCACAGCTCTTGCATTTACAGCTTAGGGAACAACCCAGAACAAAGGGCTGGAAATGTTGTAAGACCCAGAGACAACAGCCTTTCCTAGAAATGGCTACACAAACAAGATTTTTTTATTTTTATTTTTACTTTACATATCCATCCCAGTTCCCTCTCCCTCCCTCTTTCCCTCTCTCCCACTCTCCCACGCCCCCCCACCCTCCTCTTCAATCCTCCCCCCACTCCACATGTTAGGAGATGCCTTCCAGGAGGGGTCATCTAAATCTGTCAAGTCATTGGGAGTAGGGACTCAGCCTTCTCTCCTGCCTCTAGGTTAAGGGAGTATCCCTCCATGGGGAATGTGCTCCCAAAGTCCTTTTGTGCACCAGGGATACATCCTGGTTCCACTGTCTGAGGTCCCTTAGACTGCCCAGGCCTTCTAACTGAGACCCATGTTCAGGGGGTCTGAGTCAGTCCCATGCTGGATTCCCAGCTATCAGTCTGGGGGCCCATTAGCTCCTCCTTGTTCAGGTCAGCTGTCTCTGTGGGTTTCTGTAGCCTGATCTTGTCTTCCCTCTCTGCATCTGGATTCTAGCGGCTCAGTGTTTAGTTGTGGATGTCTGCTTCTGTTTCTATCAGCTACTAGCTAAGGGCTCTATGATGGTGGATAAGTTAGTTGTCAATCTCATTATCAGGGAAGGACATTTATGGTAGCCTCTCCACTGTTGCTCAAATTGTTAGTTGGGGTCAGTCGTGTATGTCTCTGAACATTTCCCTAGATTCAGTTTTCTCTTCAAACCTATAATGGCTCCCTCTTTTGTGGTTTCTCTCTCTCTCTTCTCTCATCTATTCCTCCCCTGACTCAATCTTCCTAGTCCCATGTGCTTTCCTCTCCTTCCCTTCTCTTTCTCCTAGTTCCATCTCCACTCACTGCCCCCCACACTCCCAATATGCTCAGGATATCTTATCCCTTTCTCCTCCTGTGAGGGACCTTGTATGAATCTCTTAAAATCCTTCTTGTATCCTAGTTTCTCTGGCGGTGTGAATTATAGGATGGTGATCCTTTGCTCTATGTCTAAAATCCATATATGAGTGAGTACGTAGCATGCTCCTCTTTTTGTGACTGGCTTACCTCATTCAGGACTGTTTCTTCAAGTTCCATCCACTTGCCTGTGAATTTCAACATTGTTTTTTCCCCACACAGTAGTATTCCATTGTGTAAACATACCACATCTTCTTTATCTATTTTTCAGTTGAGGGTCATCTAGGTTGCTCCATGGTTCTTGCTATTACAAATAATACTGCTATGATCATAGTTGAATACATGTCTTTGTTGCATGGATGTGGGCCATTTGGGTACATGGCTAAGAGTAGGATTTCTGGGTCTTGAGAGGTTTATGTTGAGGCAGAATGCTGTAGTTATACATAGCTAAGCAGTTCCAGTCAAATGGTTGACTGTGGTCCCATTATTATCTGGTCTTCAATCTCTCGGGCAAGGTGTCAAGCCCTCAGCTTTCTGGGAGACAAGATTCCCCCTCTGGCTGGCACCAGACTTCTTTCTACCAGGGTGTGACTCCAGGGATGAAAATCCAATTCATTGGTTTACCTTGTGTCACTAGTATGATCACCAAAGTGAGGGACACAGTGCCTTGTTAGAATATTTTCATTCCTCCAGTTTCCTGCTTTTACACATGACTTGGTATTTGTTTCTTGTGGCTTTCAAAGGATATGTTCTAGTCCTGTATATTTAGTGTTTTAACTGCAATATGATGTGGGGAATTTATTTTCTGATCTTACCTATTTGGTCTTCTGTTTATTTTATGTAGACAGGCATCTTCCCCCTAGATCTGGGACATTTTCTGCTATGATTGTATTGATGATCTTTTATATGCCTTTGGCATGAAATTCTTCTTTCTTCTAGGTTCAGATCTTGTCTTTTCATAGTGCCCCATGGGTATCACATGACCCATTTGTACACTTTCATTTGTTAATCTTTGCCGGGAGCTAAATGTCCACATTTATCCACTTGGATTCAAGTCATGACGTTGTATCCTTCTTGTTATTAATTCTACTAGAAAGGCTTTCCCTAGCATCTTTTATTTGACTTATTGAAATTTTTACTTCCAGCGTTTTAATATATGCTACTAAGAGGACTAGTCTTCAGCAGCTCAGGAATTAAAGGGAGACACAGATTTGACAGACTAATCACTCAATTTGACTTTTCTATCTGAGGGAGTAAAGCTTAATTCTCTATGGCCAGTGAGTGGGACAAAACTTAACTCTGTGGCCAGCGAAAAAGGGAAGCACACACACACACACACACACACACACACACACACACACACACACACACACACCTTTACGGTCTTTCTTTTCTTATCCATTTTTTTCTTACCCATATCCAAATGTATCTCTGTGCACTCTTAATTTTTCCCTTACTAATTATATACCCTAGCAAAATCTTTCAAGCAATTTAAAAGTTGCAATATGGTTATATTTTATTTTTCAAATGAATGATTGTAATGAACACAGGTTAAAAAACAACATGGTTCTCATTTCCCTTACATGATTAAATATTTTACATATTAAATGTGAAAAACAAATTATTTTCAAGAACCCACATATATTCATATATAAGCAACTTATTATAGATTAACAGAATGTAAGCAAGTAAGGTTATTTTTCTCAGCCAATTCTTTTACTGGGAGCCTGTATTTTGCAGTTACAAAGAAAGGATCAATCACTTTATTATTTCTCTCAAAATCTTAAAGAATCACAAATCTAAACTCTTATATATGAAAAACAATCAGTCAGTTCTACTTTAAATCCTCAGAGTGCATTCCCATTCATCAACAGTTTTTTATACCAGGAAGAGGGCAGAAATGGGTACAAAGAATTAATTATTGCCTTTGATCACCAATCCATCCTAGCAAGAAAGGTACACCAGCCAGCAATAGCCAGGCTGCTACTGTTCTTGCTCCCTGACCTCAATGAGTCCCTTGTTCAACTACTACAAGTATGTCTTTCTAAACTTTAAATTGTTTCCCAAGATTTTTATACCTCAAAGCCATTAACAAAAACCCTTAACCTAACCTTACTAACAATTCTACATATCTAAATTCTTTCTATGGGTGGTGGCTGAATTATTAATCTGCTCCAGCAGCAATGCTTGGAAAAAGTCAATCACTATTATTGTAAGTACAGTAACACTGCCCATTGAGGGGCTAGAAACTCCTAAGAGTTTTCATACAACCAATAGATGTAGTGAGTTCTAGTGGGATGTAATGGCCACCAGGGCAACCATCAGAGCTATGCTCAATAACAGCATGAGGTCCTCGAGACACATAATCCTTGGGGTTTTGCCCTTCCAAAGCTCATTCAGAGGTGGCTTTGCCGACTGCCCAACCGCGTTCTATGAGTTCCAATGCTGCCTGTTGGTCTCCTCAAATGGTCCCCAACAAATATAGTTTTTCTTTAGTCTTTCCTTTCACTGAATTTCATCTTTATATCATATATTGATTCCCCTTTTTCATCTAGCTGTTTGTTATATTTTCTTGACATTTATTCAGGAGTTTGTGTCTTTTTGTTTTGGGGATTTTGTTTTATTTTGTTTTGTTTTTTGGCTTTGTTTGGCTTTTTTTTTTCCAGACAGGGTTTCTCTGTATTACTCTGGAGCCTGTCCTGGAACTCACTCTGTAGATCAGGCTGGCTTCTAACTCACAGAGATTCACCTGCCTCTGCCTGCGTATGCCACCAACACCTGGCCCCTTTTGATTTTTTAAAATCTATTTATGATCATTATTTTTAATGTTTCATCTGGAATTTCATCTGACTCATTTTCATTGCAGGTGTTACTGTGAGGCTGGTAAAGAAAACTTGCTATTTTGCTTTTTTATGTTTATTGTATTTTTGCACTGAGACTTGTATATCTAGGGCTAGTTATTGATTGGATTTTCTAAACACCTTTTTTATTAATTTATTTTTTAGATTCAAATCCCAGATCTCCCTCCCTCACTCCTCCCACTGCCCTACTTCCTCCCCACCCCCATCTGTTCCACAGAGAGTCATCTTTCTTATTGCAGTAGATTTGTTTATAATGTTATGGAGATCCTGGGTTATAACAGGGCTGATGTGTTGTTTTCCTCTGCTAGACCAGTGTTCATGACATCAGGCTCAATCCCATTGCTCTCCTGATGATAGATTACTATCTACAACAACAATCACTATCATTGGGTAGGTCCAATATGAAAATGAAGTAATAGTAAAGAAACAATATATCACTTCTTAAACGTCACTAATTTTAAGGAATAAAGGCAGGTATCTGACAGTACTGTGTGCACTGATACATTTATTAGTCATTGTGGGTGTGGATGAAAGGGAAAAATAAAGAGTAAGACATTGAGTGGATAGAAAAATACAGAGAAGAAAGCAAATAGAATGTAAACTGTATGCACAATGCACTGTGACAAGATGAGTCTGATT
This sequence comes from Phodopus roborovskii, assembly GCF_943737965.1. Taxonomy (NCBI): domain Eukaryota; kingdom Metazoa; phylum Chordata; class Mammalia; order Rodentia; family Cricetidae; genus Phodopus; species Phodopus roborovskii. The sequence continues at coordinate 42,362,363 of NW_026126433.1, forward strand.
GGCCAAAGGAACACTGAAAAGGAACACAAGCAGATAATATAGAATAGTTCTAATTCCCAAAAGATGGGTCACATAAAATCCAAAAACCAGACATAGTCCATGAACTCAGTGAAGAAGATGAGACCAAAAACATATCCAAAAGGCCACAGAGTGCCCATGCAGATCAGAGAAACACCCTATCTTCAGGGGAGGACAGGGCCTTTCATAAGGACCCTGGAGCGTGACCCAAGGAGAGGTGCCCTCCTGAAAGCCGCCTATACCCCTCCTTGTCAGATATAGAAAATGACATTCAGATCCCAACTCAGAGTCACGGCTCTTAAAAAGGAATTGAGAAAGGCCAGAATCAGAGATTGGACAGAAAGGGCAAAGAGTCCCCCTCCATACTCAGAAAAGGGAAGTTCCTCTTATGTGACCCCAGCCCTCTCAGGTCCCAAAGAAGGACCAAAAGGAGGGATCCGATGCTTCCCGATAGTGGCTCCAGTTATGAAAATCCCAGGCTCAAATAACCCTGGGCCATCACGATCCTCTTAGTTTCAAAGACATGAAACAACTTAAGGAGGCCACCCTGAATTAAGGGTCACAAGCTCCTTTCACTGTGTCTTTGGTGGAGTCCTTTGTGATTCTCAATCTGACTCCCAACGATTGGCAACAGCTTTACCTTGCGGCTCTTTCTGGGGGGGATTACTTGATTTGGCAAGGAGAATTTCAAAAGAGATGTTCCCAAATAGCCCAGAGAAATGCACACATGCTCACAAGGAGCAGCCACTATGCCACCATCCAACAGCAGATGCAATATGATATTGCTGTTTATGCCCAGGTAGCCACTGTGGCACCTGGCGCCTGAAGGCACTGCCCTCTAAAGGAGGGGGGACCAATTGTCAAAAATTATTTAAGGAGTTTCTGAGCCCTTCCATGAGTTTGTAGATCATTTTACCCAGGTGGCAGAGAGGATTTTTGGAGGATTCCATCCTGCAATGCCTGTGATCAAACAGATGTCCTTTGAAAATGCTAACAAATATTGTAAGGAGGCCCTTTGCTCTCACCGTAATAAAAGTCTAAATGATTACATTCGCATTTGAAGGGACATTGATGGCAACTTCATCCAGGGGTAAATACTGGCCGCTGCTATTAGACCTCCAGAGGGAAAGGGAAAACCCAGTCAGGGGGCTGGAACAAGGACCTGTTTTGGCTATGGGAAGGAGGGACATTTCTGTAGGGAATGCCCTCAAAATAATATCACCGGTCCGTCCTAAGAGACACGTACTATGTCTCTGCTGTCAGCAGGGGCACCGTTGGGCCAATGACTGTTGTTCCAAAACTGATTCGGAGAGCAATCCTCTCCCCCACCCCAATGTCAACCAGGGAAACTGGAGAAGGGCCCCGCCTCAGGGCCCCAGAGCCAATGTGTATGGGGCGATGACCCCTGCCCCGGGCAGTGGCAGGATTCGCTTTCTTCCTCAACGCGGTCCCTTCACCTCTCAGACCTCCTCAGAGCCACTCCAGGGAGTGCAGGATTGGACCTCAGTCCCTCCACCTGAGTGATTCTAACACCCGGGATGGGGGTTCAGGCCCTCCCTACAGGGATATATAGGCCTTTGCCTCAAGGCGCGGTTGGATTAATCTTGGGGTGCTCTAGTGCCATCCTCCGAGGTAGCCAGATGCATCCTGGAGTTGTAGATCAGGATAGTAAGGGGGAGGTTAAGATAATGACATCAGTGGCCCACGGAGTTGTTGCCATACCAGCCAGGGGATGAATTGCTCAACTGTTCCTTCTCCCTATGGCTCCACATGAGGCTCAAAACATTAGAGAAAAAAGGGAGAACCAGGATTTTGGAAGCTCTGGTCAGGCTGTCTTTTGGGTTGCTTCTATGATGGACCACACCCAATTTACACTAAGAATAGAGGACAAACCTTTAAAGGTTTATTGTACGCCAGGGCCGATGTTTCTGTCCTCTCGGAGAACTTCTGGCCCTTGACCTGGCCTAAGCAGAGTGGAACTTCAGGGTGTTGGACAAGCAATCCCTCAAAAGAGTCTTAAAAATTTTAAAATGGAGAGACACTGAGGGCCATTCAGGTTACTTCCAGCCCTATATCCTGGACGGCCTCCCCACTAACTTATGGGGGCAGGATCTCATACAAGAGATGGGAGTTGTCCTTAATACCCAAACCCTTGCCCAAGGTACTCAGCCAAAAGAACAAAGCTTTCCAGATGATGTATAAAATGGGTTGGGACAAGGGACAAGGACTAGGTAAGCTGGAACAAGGAAAAGTTCGCCCTGTGGCCACTCTACCATTAGATACCCGGGCTCCAGGCAATAGAAAAGGATTTGGACATTTTTAATGAGGGTTGCTGTTGCGTTGCCAGCCCCCATACCCATTACATGGCTTTCTGACAATCCAGTGTGGGTGGAACAGTGGTCCTTACCAGCAGAGAAGCTTCAGGTGGCTCACCAACTAGTACAAGAGCAATTGGAGGCAGGACATGTGATCCCCTTCAACCCCCCCCCCCAGAACACCCCTATATTTGTGATTAAAAAGGCTTCAGGGAAATGAAGATTACTCCAGGATTTGAGGCCCATTAATGCAACAATGCAGCCTATGGGAGCCCTTCAGTCCAGCTTGCCTTCAGCCTATCCCTAAAGACTGGCATCTAGTTGTTATTGATTTGAAGGATTGCTTCTTTTCCATTTCATTGCATTCCCTAGATAGCCCCAGGTTTGCATTTAGCCTTCCTTCTATTAATTTTCGGGAACCCGCTCTTTGCTTTCAATGGGTGGTGCTCCCTCAGGGAATGGCTAATAGTCCTACAAATTGCCAGGCTTATGTGGTTGCCTGCCTGGATCCTATCAGGTGCAAGTTTTCTGATCTCTACATTATCCATTATATGGATGATATTCTACTGGAAGTGCCCGCTGAGGAGAGATTTCTTGAAGCATTTGCTAAATTACAGGAGCTTCTGGAGGCTCATGGATTTATTTTGGCCCCAGAGAAGGTTCAAAAGAAACCTCCTTACACATATCTGGGCCATCAGCTCCAACAGACCAGCCTCTGGTCTCAAAGGCTCCAAATTGATTGTTAAATTTAAAAACTCTTCATGATTGGCAAAAGTTTTGTGGAGATGTTCAATGGATCTGCCCCTCTCTTTCCAGTAAAACAGGAGAGCTTAGACCCCTTTATGATATTCTTCTGGGGGTATCCAGCTCCAACCTCTCACAGACAGACTACTCCGGAGGCCAGGGAGGCCATCCAATTGTTATTGAGGAGCATTGTAAAAGCCCATCTTTGCTGCCTAGATTATGGACAACCCTTATTGTGGTTGTACTTTCTTCCAGTTTTTCATCCACCACTGTTTTTTTTGGGCAACAAGGCCCTATATATTGGATTCATTCGTCAGCCTCCCCTAAGAAGGTGGTGTCCCCTTATTATGATTTGATATTACAGTTATTATGGAAAGCACATACATTTAGCATCCAAACCTTTGGAAAGCCCCCTGATAAGATCATTCTCCCCTATGATAAGGAAGAGGTTGAGCATTTACAGACCTCTCATGATGGATGGAAGCTCTTTATCACATCTACGGGAGCCAAATTTGATAACCACTACCCAAATAGCCCCTTGCTGTCCTTTTTTAAGCAGCACCCTGTAATTTTTCCCAAGATTTTAAAGGAAGGCCCCTTCAAGGGGCATGCTCAGTGTTTACAGATGGGTCCTCTAAAGATTTTGTGGTGGTGGTTTCCTCCCAAATACAAAGAAAATTATCTACGGGACAAGTGTCTGCACAAGCTGCCAAATTAATGGCTTGGACTAGGACTTGAAAAAAACAAAACAAACAAACAAAAACAAAAAACAAGAGTTCAGGAAAGCCAAAGGAAGGAAGATAACAGGGGAGGTTTTCTGAATGTATAGAAGGGACAAAACCCAAGGATATCTGTTTAGTTGGAGACTCTGGCTTGCCTCTGCATAGTCTAGAAAGTCCAATTTCTCTCTCTCTCTCTCTCTCTCTCTCTCTCTCTCTCTCTCTCTCCAAACCCCACCTGCTCAGAGAGTCTCTGAACAAAGGGAAGGTGCCAGAAAATCCCAGTTCTGCATTTTTGGAGGCACTACAGCTTCCTCCCCTGAAGTTGACAGCCACTCAAGTCCTAGTCCAAGCTTTTGACCATATCTGGGCACAAACCCAGCATGTGGCAGATACCTTCACCTATAACGTATAGAATCTCCCTGATTTAGTTTGTGGGTGTGGCTTCTGTGGCCTTAATCTCTGGGACCAGAGTACCTGCCCAGGAGTTGCTCTCAATAAACCTATTGTCATACTTTTTCAGTTTTGCTTGATTGGGCCTAATGCATTGGCAGAGAAACTTATTGGGTACTGGGAACGATTAGCAAGGAGGCAAGAGAGACTGGAGCCTAGGCAGAACCCAGTTAGAGCTTGGTCTAGATTACTAATCTTGGTTTCCTCATGGACAGTACAATACGTGCTCATGATGGGTCAGGTATGTGTTGATGGGATGAATGGGCCAAATGACAACCCAATAAGCTCATTAGCATCCCACTTGTTGTCTGCCTTCACTGGGATTTCTTGCAAACCACAGCTATTTTAGGAAGAAGGAGATAATTTCAATTCTTCATTTGCTATATCTTTCCATTTTAGCTTAGATTCTTAGACTAGTCAAATCCCAGAGGAGCTTCTCAGGGAAGTTGAGAATCAGCTCTAGGACATGGGACATGAAGAAGTGGGTGGTTCTAGGCACAAGAAAGCTTGGGGTGAGTGGGCAGGAGAGAAGGAAAGGGTAGGTGGAGGAATGTCTTAAACACAGAGATACTACACACTCCGGCATGCTCTCCTTCCAAGTGAGGCTTCTCTTCAGGTGGTTACTTGACTATGTAAACTGAAATTCCCAGGAGAATAGCCATCCTATGGTAATCACTTTCAAGGTTGGCAGACTGGATCAAACTTTGTGATTGTGTAGTATTGGAATATTGCAATTCCAAAGCCAAATTACGTTGGCCTAATTTTAGTCTGCTTAATACCCATCTATTATTTTTGTGGACAAATATCCTTGTGACTACCATGTGAAATCCTCTAGGATGGATTATACTCAGATCAAGAGCCTTCACGAACCCAAAAGTTAAGAGTGCCACTAGAGAGTATTGAGGGGATTACTCTATTCCCATCAATATATTCCAAGAGTGCCTTGATTCATGGATTTCTTTTATATGTAACTAAAACTTCCATAAACATTTCTCTACATTGCACATGCTATTGAGGGTTATATAAGTCTGTGTTCCTAATCTATGGTCTCTCATGTTTGACTCAAGAATAAACTATTTCATATTCCCTTTGAGATGAGAAATGCATTTTTTTTAATTTAGGTTTATTTGTTCTTCTGTGTATGAATGTTTTGTCTGCATGTATGCATATGCACCATGTGTATTTGTATGCCTGGTTCCATGCAGATAATAAAAGGATCATCTGGAACTGGAGTTCCAAGTGGTTCTGAGCCACCGTGTGGGTGCTGGGACTCAAACCTGCGTGATCCGCAAGAACAACAAGGGTTCTTAACCACTGAGTCACCTCTGCAGTCTGAGAACAGTGTTTTGTACTGCCTGCTGCTCTGACAGTTCTGCATACTATTTTTGCAGCCCTGCCCTCCTTCTTCCTTCTTTCTGGGAAGACTCTTCTGAGATTGGCAGGGAGATGGTTTCAACAAACGCCAGGGCTGGACCAAGCACACCCAACTTATTTCCTGTACCCTGTTCGCCCTCTCATTTTACACCCCACCACCACCTTCTTCAGTTCCCTTTTAAGGTTTGTTCTAAAGCCTTCCTTGCCTGAATCCACTTTAAAACCTTGCTCATTTGTTCCTGCCATAGTTTCTTTTCTAGTTCAAAGTTTTGTTGTCTCCCATGCTGGAGGATGGGCTGAGAAAACAGTAGGCACAATGCAAAGAGACATAAGAAAAAAGGCCAGAACTGATTTTTGGAGGACATAGGCCAGACTAATAATCTTGACATTGTAAGACCCTCAGAATGAGGAGTCTTCCAGGTTCGGTCGATACCCCCAAGAACTCAATGTCTAGTCCAGTTGCTGCAAAACGCAAGAGGCTTTAATGAACAGGAAACGTTTGCGCAAACGGGCTCCTCCAGTGCGCAGGCTAGGGAGAAGCCCCCTCCCCTGGGCCCAGGTGTTTTTAAAGGCAACCCCACAAGCTTAGGGAGGGGGTGGGACCATCTGTCCATAGAGTACTACGTGACCCTTGGAGGCCGGATGGTCTGCTATTAGGGTCAGCAGACCTTAGGGCCTCAGGTGTGTTAATTAATCTTGTCTGGGCAAACCAGAGTTACAGCTATCTCTTGACCCTATTTACCACCTGTTGACTCACAGGAAAGGAGGGGCAGTGTGAATTCCTCTTATCTCAGGGCCTTGTGAGAGGAAGCTAGCAAATTCCAAGGAACAGATATTGGTTTCCAGGTTAGTCCATCATTAACATTACTTTTTAGGTCTTTCAACACCTTTCTGCATGTGGAGAATACAAGGGGAATTCACTGTAGCTGAAACATGACTTAGGCAAAATCTGACCCTGAGTTTCAATAAGATACAAGTATTGATGCCTGCCGTGGCTGCCTCACAGTTCTCTGGTGTGATCAGGATCTTGGGACATCATGCCCAATGACAGGAATTGAGTTGGCCTGGTATCTTCACCTGCTGACCCCTTGCTGGCCACAAGAGTTTATAATGAAAGACCCCCACTATGCTTATTGCCTGTTTAAATTGCTCTTGCTAATTTGCCAAGGTCAAGTTATGAGAAAAGTACAGGAGGGAACCAGGTGCTGCTCTCATCCAACACAAACCAGATATCTGTGGTCTGCAGCTTGGACCAAAGCAAGGTCAGCAGGACAGTGTCCAGTATGCTGAGATAGTCATAACTGAATTCTCTGTATTCTTTGTGCCCAACCCGAATAACCAACTGTCCTTGGTTAACTACAACTGCTACATTTAGATGAAACAATGAAATCCCTGTAACCATGCTTCTGCTTCTGTAAGCCTGCTTCTTGCCACCCCAACCCTATATAAACTGCCTGAGTTTTAACCTCAGCATGCTCAGTCCCCCAAAAGACTGAAGCATCCACAGGTACCTGTGTAAACAATAAACAACCTCTTGCACTTGCATCCAGTGGTCTAGTCTTGTCTCTTGGGGGCAAGGGCCTTCTCCCTGACAGGCTCCAAACTCTTGGGGTCTCTGGGGGGTCTTTCATTGGAGGTCCCACCGAGATTGGAGACCCTTCTCCCTAGAGACTGACACTGACACCCACCGGGAGGTAAACTGGCCAGTGCTTAATTTCTGTTCTTTGTGGTCTTTTACTTGTTGCTTGTTGCGCAGCGATCGGTAATCGGCTAGGGTAGTCGAGTCTGCAGGCGGCTTGAGAAGGAGCTGACGAGCTCGGACTTCTACCCGCCACCCTGGGAGATGTCTCAGGGATCTGGGGCGCCCGATTTTTCGGGGCCCACAACGAGTCCCAGGGATTCATGGTTTTGGGGGGGCCAGGGGGCTTAAGACCCTCTGTGCCTCCAACTCAGAATCTGGTTTCGGTTTTACGGCCGAAAACGCGCAGCGTGTCTTTGTGCCGGCTGTCTATGTGTTTTGTCTGTTCTGTTTATCTGTCTGATTCTTTATTTCGAAGAAAATATGAAACAATCTTTAACCACCCCCTTAAGTTTATTTTAGATCATTGATGAGGTACAGAGCCGAGCTCACAATCAGTTGGTTAAAGGAAAAAAAAAAAAAAAAAAAAAAAACTGTGTAGGACTCCCCGGTAGCCAGCTGACTCTGAGATCAAATGGAGCCAGCCATGGAAGGAACCTGCTGAGCCTTTCCCCTGCGCCAGGCTGCTGGATTAGGAGGCCAATTTCAATTTCAATACTGGCCTTTCTCGGCGTCCAACCTTTATAATTGAAAAATCTAACAACCCCTCCTTCTCCAAAGACCCTGTAGCTCTCTAACCTACTTAAATATGGCTTTTGCAGGTCCTCCTTACCTCGGGGGGGGGGGGGGGACAATGCATCTTCCTGGGAGAAACGTCTTAGAGGATGATAAAAAAGCCCACTCAGTTGCCAAATAAAATTGAGGAAATTTTTCCCCTAAATCGTCCCTGCTGGGACTTTAACACCTACGTCTTTATCGCCAGTTACTCACAGCGGGTCTCCTCGGGCCTGGGATGCTGTCCCAGGAATTTGGCTCAGGTAAGACAGATAACCCAGGGACCGGAGGAAACTCCGACTACATTTTTGGAGAGGCTAAAGGAAGCCTACCGTATGTATACACCCTTTGATCCTGATAGTAACGAGCAAAGGGGCAATGTTTCTATGGCTTTCATTTGGCAGTCGGCTCCAGATATTAGGACTAAGTTGCAGAGACTAGATAATTTATAAGATTATAGCCTGCAGGATCTCGTAAAGGAAGCAGAAAAGATCTTTAAAAAGAGAGAAACACCCGAGATAAAAGAAAAAAGACTTAGAAAGTTGCAGGAGAAAAGAGAGGACAAGTTAAAGAAGGAGCTAAAGGAGAGAGAGAGAGAGAGAGAGAGAGAGAGAGATCATAGGAACCGGAAAGAATTAAGCAAAATCCTGGCCACTGTAGCTCAGAATAATCATAGTGCAGGAAGTCAGAAAAAGAAGAAGAAAAAAAAAAAAAAAAAAAAAAGGAGGCCCAGGGTAGATCGAGACCAGTGTGCCTACTGCAAAGAAAAAGGCCATTGGGTCAAAGATTGCCCTAAGAGACCTAAAAATCAGAGGTATGGGGACGGACCCCAAAGACCAACTCAGCTTCTAGCCCTAGATGAAGACTAGGGTGGTCTGGGCCAGGAGCCCCCTCCCCCAGCCCAGGCTAACCTTAAAAGTCAGGGGGAGGGGCAGTTAGTCACCTTCCTGGTGGACACTGGAGCCCAACATTTAGTTCTCACTGAAACGAACGGGCCATTGAGTACCAAAACAGCTTGGGTACAAGGAGCCACCGGAGAAAAACAATACCGATGGACCACGGAGAGAAAAGTTCATCTCCCATCAGGTAAAGTCTCACATTCCTTTTTGCATGTACCGGACTGTTCATATCCATTACTGGGTCGAGATCTACTGACTAAATTAAAAGCCCAGATCCATTTTGAAGGACCAGGAGCTAAAGTCTCTGGCCCACAAGGGGCTCCACTTCAAATATTGACTTTACAATTGGAAAATGAATATAGACTTTTTGAAAAGCCTCCTGAACAACAGGAAGGAATGGACTTATGGTTAAAACAACACCCCCTGGCCTGGGCAGAAACAGGGGGCATGGGCTGGCCATACAACAGCCACCCCTAATAATAACCCTGAACCCAGCCACCTTGTTACCACTGCTGGAGGAACCAGCCTCCCATGACTGTCAGCAGATCCTTGCAGAGATGCATGGAATGTGGCCTGATCTGACCGATCAGCCCTTGAAAGATGCAGGCTACACCTGGTTCACAGACGGCAGCAGCTACTTGTTAAATGGTGAGAGATGGGCAGGGGCTGCAGTGATGAATGCCTCAGAGGTCATATGGGCCACTGCACTCCCCGGAGGCACCTCTGCTCAGCGAGCTGAACCCTTTGCTCTGACTCAGGCTCTCCAGATAGCAGCAGGTAAGAAGCTTAATGTGTACACTGATAGCCGGTATGCCTTTGCCACTGCCCATGCCCGTAGAGAAATTTATCAGAGAAGGGGCCTTTTAACATCAGAAGGCAAAGAAATCAAAAATAAAAATGAAATCTTGACATTATTAAAGTCCCTGTCCCTTCCTAAAAAAATTGAGCATAATGCATTGCCCTGGACATCAAAAGGGGGAAAGCCTGGAGGCAAAAGGAAATCGCCTGGCTAATGAAGCAGCCAAACAAGCAGCCTTAAGCCCCCAACTATTGACTATAAGCATATTGACTGAAAAGGAAACAGCTAAGACTCCAGATTGGGACTATGATGAAACGGATTTGGACATTGTTCAGAAACTAGGTGCAGATTATGACCCCAATCGGCAATGCTGGGTCTACCAAGGAAAGACTATACTGCCTATAAAAATGGCAAAAATGTTAATAGACCACCTCCATAAACTGACTCATCTAAGCGCCAAAAAGATGAAAACTTTGCTAGATAGACAAGAAATTGGAACTTACCTTCCCAATCGGAATTTATTACTGGAACAAGTAACTGCTAACTGTCTGGCCTGTGCCCAGATAAACCAAGGAAAAACAAAACTGAATTCTGGGACCCGGCTTTGTGGCCATAGGCCTGATGTCCATTGAGAAATAGACTTTACTGAAGTCAAACCCGAAATATATGGTTATAAATATTTACTGGTTTTTATAGACACCTTTTCAGGATGGATGGAAGCGTTTCCTACCAAACATGAGACTGCAAAAATGGTCACCAAGAAACTATTGAAAGAAATCTTTCCCAGATATGGGATGCCACAGGTAATAGGATCAGACAATGGGCCTGCCTTCATCTCCCAGGTAAGTCAGTTGGTGGCCAGGTTGCTGGGGATAAATTGGATACTACATTGTGCTTACAGACCCCAGAGTTCAGGACAGGTAGAAAAAATAAATAAAACCATTAAGGAGGCTTTATCCAAATTAACGCTTGAAACTGGCTTTAAGGACTGGGTACAATTCCTACCTCTGGCCCTCTATTGGGCCAGAAACACTCCAGGCCCTCATGGCCTAACTCCCTTTGAAGTCCTATATGACAGTCCACCGCCAGCTGTATCATTCTTTGATGCTGACATTTCTGATTTTGCAAACACCCCTTCCATACAGGTGCATCTATGAGCCTTACAGATAGTCCAAGAAGAGGTCTGGAAACCTCTGGCGGCCGCATCCCGGGAGGAACAAATAACCTCTTGTCAGCCCCACTCTTTCCAGATTGGTGATTCCGTCTGGGTTCAGAGACATCAGACTAAGAACTTAGAGCCCCGCTGGAAGGGCCCCTACACTGTGCTCCTGACAACTCCCATCGCCCTGAAAGTAGACAGGATTGCTGCCTGGATGCATTTTAAATAGACTGGTACTGTTCAAACACACACACACACACACACACACACACACACACACACACACACACACACACACACGTCAGTTGTTCAGGCCCTAGTTTTGACCCAGCAGTACCAGCAATTAAAACAAATGAAAACTGAAAAACCATGAATAAAGGGTTTTATTCATTTTATAGAAAAAAGGGGGAATGAAAGACCCGCACTATGCTTATTGCCTGTTTAAATTGCTCTTGCTAATTTGCCAAGGTCAAGTTATGAGAAAAGTACAGGAGGGAACCAGGTGCTGCTCTCATCCAACACAAACCAGATATCTGTGGTCTGCAGCTTGGACCAAAGCAAGGTCAGCAGGACAGTGTCCAGTATGCTGAGATAGTCATAACTGAATTCTCTGTATTCTTTGTGCCCAACCCGAATAACCAACTGTCCTTGGTTAACTACAACTGCTACATTTAGATGAAACAATGAAATCCCTGTAACCATGCTTCTGCTTCTGTAAGCCTGCTTCTTGCCACCCCAACCCTATATAAACTGCCTGAGTTTTAACCTCAGCATGCTCAGTCCCCCGAAAGACTGAAGCGTCCACAGGTACCTGTGTAAACAATAAACAACCTCTTGCACTTGCATCCAGTGGTCTGGTCTCGTCTCTTGGGGGCAAGGGCCTTCCGCCTGACAGGCTCCAAACTCTTGGGGTCTCTGGGGGTCTTTCAATAAGATGAAGAGAAATCATCTTATTGTTCACCTTCATTCTGATAATTAGAAATATCATTTACTTCTGAAATGATTACAGATATGCTATCTCAGAGAATATGACTCACCTCCTGAGACTCCCAGGGTGTCTTGGGTAAAGAAAATAGTTCATTTAGACTTAAGAAATTAGAATGAGAAATGGGTTCAAAATGCCTGAGATGAACAAGGGTGAGGAGAAACCCATCCTTTCAAGCTAAGGAATCTGTCCTGATGATATTAAGTGGGAGGGGGAATTTGAACTTTCACAACATGGATTTACTATGTGAGAAGACTGGCTGACAGGCAGGAGAAATGGGACTAAGGTATGGTGTAGGGCCCTGCATGGACCCCCAAAGCACCTTGAGCAAGCCTGAAGCTGATGGCCAGAACTCCTTTCCTCAAAGCGGTTATTAGTACTCTTGTTTTGATAACATTAACAGCTAGGGGAGAAAAAGATCCTCCCACCACGTTACTCTAGTGACTTCCTGTTTCTGGTTTTTGTCCCTCTATGAAGGAAAGGAAGTCCCTGCCTTCCCCCCCAGCTATCTCCAGTGCTCCTGGCAAGCATTGCAAAGTAGCATGTACGACTTCAGAAAACGGGAATGGTGTCTGGATCTGTTACTCCTCCTGCTTCTGACAATGGGACTTCCAGGTAGTTTCCACCAAGTGTCTGCTTGTGGTTGTGTACTGATGGCATGGCCAGCTGGGAAAGGGGAGATGGGTTGTAGCTCAACCCTAGAAATGGGTGGGCTCTTGGGCAGGGTTCTTCTATGCTGGTAGCAGGGCTGTGGAAAGGCTGGGGAGCATTCTTTAACTTTGGAAAATCAGGCCCCATTTCTTTTCACGAGGGGACATGAGAAACAGGTCCAAGTGAGATGGGGAAGTAGGTCCCCTGTGCTGTAACTCGTGGTTGCTGGTCTGTGAAATTACAGAAACTTATTTTTAAGTAAGAGAAGCTCTCCGCTGAGTGGTGCCCCATTGTTTGGTTGCTATGTTTTATGTTCAGAAGCAATGTGTCCTGTTAGGGGTCCTGCCCTGAGTTAAAATAAAAGGTAAATTACTCTGTCAGAAACAGATACAAATGTCAGCACTGTGGGTGAAAAGGCATAAAGTGAACAAGGAGTTATGGAGGGAGCATTGAGACTGTGATACTCACACCAGGCTTCTCTGTCTGGCATTCTTGGCACAGACTGGTTTCAGGTCTACAGATGCACTCTCTTCAGGGCCCTTTGTAACTATACTGACCACCTTGGGCTGCTTTAGCTCATAGCACAGAATTATTGCTGCTAACAGCAGAACTGACAGGATATGTTGGTCAACTGTTGAGACCAAGGTGGCTGAACTTAACTTGGTTGTTTGTCTCCAAAGGAGCATCCATCTTAACTCTGGGCCTTTCTGACTAGAATTCTGTGTGCCCTAAACTCATCCTGCCTTCACTACTGGCTTCTATTTTCATGTATCTTCCTCCTAAAAACCATGGGGTGCAGACGGTAGCTTATGACTTGCTTGTTTCTATCTTCTTGAGTCAGCATCCTGCTTCTCAGACACAGAGCTTGGAGCACAGCATATACTCAGTAATTAACCGTTAAACAGATGAATGAATAACTTCAAAAACTTTCATTTGGTCTACATGTCCATAACTTCATGAGTGTTTGAGTTCCTTCTCTCTCTTTATTATTATTATTTTACGTGTCAATCCCAGTTCCCTCTCCCTCCCTCCCTCTAACCCTCTTTCCCTCTTCACGAGTTCCTTCTCTTTTATAATCTTTGTCTTCAGAGTAAAGTTGAGACACACTCTTTACATCTCTTCCCTCAGCTGTCCATTTCAAGGAGATGATTTACCAGTGTCCTCTGCTCTTGGACAGGATGTCTCTGTGGGGCTGTAATCAGAACCAGCTGAGAGACCCCGGGGCCATTCCTGAGTCAGGGAGTGTGGATGAGGGAAAGGCTAACTAATAGAATAAAAGAGGGAAACACAGGATAGTCGTCAGGAGAGCAGATTCAGTCTATACTGAATTCCCCATTTATTTCATATCTCCAAATTTAAGTAATCAACCATAGGAGGGGCCAATCGCAGAAGACTCCTATTATTATGTATAAAGGGCAAACAGCAACTACTTTTCCTAATCAGGAAGGCACTCCACAACTGTGCGTGTATTATCTGTCTTCAGGGTGCCAAGCAGTCTGGGCCCAAGCCTATTGTTATTTAGATAAGAGCCATTCACCACCAAGGCACAGGCATCCTGTAGCCAGTAAACTAAATGTCTTAGCTAGCGGCAATAGAAATGCTCTGAGCTCCCTGCACTCATGGCAAGATGGAATGCATTCCATATATGGTTCCAACAGGGTCATTTTGCTCTCTCCCTACAGGTAGAAGGGTGCACTGGAAATGGCATTATACTGGGAACCAGAAGAACTGTTTTTTGTCTGGGCCCCGTCTTTAGGGCTTTTTAAATATCTCAGTTCTAAAATGGGCATGGTGTCATATTTTCTATGTCTCTGAGGAACTTCTAATGAAATTTTAAAATGTGAAGATGCACTGAGGACACACATGCTTCATATGGGAGTAGGGGATCTGTATAAATGAACTCTCAGATCCCAAGCTCTTGCCTGTGCCTCAGATCTGAATATCTGTTCTTCTTTTCTTAAAGCATCTACTCTAGACTTTCCAAACATGTGTTCAAAATTTGACTCACCATTTTTGTTCTGACTTTTTTTTTTTTTTCAAAGCATCAGTGCCAAAAATAATAGCTACAACTAATTTCACTCATGAGCTGGAGGTGGGTTTCACTAGGTTACTTTTCATTTATGGAATCCTTCCGACTTGCAGCAGGACCATGGTGGAGCCTAGACTTATTTGAAAAGCACTTTCATCCACACAGTCAGTGTCTAACTGTAGTGCCTCCTACAGTCAGTTAAGACAAACCAGTCAGTAGTGTCTATTATTTCTCACCTAGCTTTGTGAGTGAACCACACCTCAGAATTCTGTTCACTAAGGCAGTCATGAAGGCTTCTACAGCTTCAAGAGGAGGGGACATTATCAGCACTAGAGGGTCCCTTGTAACCCAAGCTGGCCTCACGCTTGCTGTGTAGCTGAGAACAACCTTGAACTCCCAATCTTATGCCTCTACTTCCTAACTGCTGAGATTATAGATTCAGATCAGCATACCTGGCCTCAAGGGGAAGGGACCAGAAGTGTATCTACTGATGGGAGGAGTGTTAAAAATGAAAATTTGGGAGTTAGGGCCTCTGATATGTCTAATATGTCACCGAGCTACATCCTCAGCTCCAACTGGTAGACCTTTGTGAGTTCCAGGCCTGCTTGATCCATATAACAAGTTCCAGGATGTCCAGGGCTACATAAGAAAGGTCCTGTCTTAAACAAACAAAATAAAAAAAAAAATAAAAACAAAAGCCCTTCCATAGTTTCTGTCCCAACTTTTCCGCTCTTTTGTTGTTATCTGCCTCAATTAATAGTATGTCCATTTGTTCAGTTTCTAAGCTAGAACTCTAGTAGTTATCCTCGGTTCTTTTCTTTCCCTTGCCTCTCACCATATGTGTGCTAGTCCATCTACTGCCATTGTCTTTCATCTTGGACCAAAGGACCACTTTCTGGTGTTGACCAATGGTAGCACTCACCAATTCTAACTGCTCTTTTTGGTCTGTTCTCTGCTGTTGGTGTAAATTTTCTAAAATAGTTATGCTTATTTCACCATTTTATGTGAAACTCCTCAATACCTGCTGTGGCAAATGAGAGCACCCTGATTCTGAGCACCAAGTTCATACAACACCTTGCAGTCACCTCCTGCCCTTGCCTAGTCTGTGCTTATCTCCTTTGCCTCTGCCATCTTTGAATGCTGGGTGCTATTGTCAGTTAATTGCATCAGTAGTGTTAGGAAGAACCACCCTAAATTTGACTTCTACCTTCGCATGGCACCCTATATAAAGGACAAGGATGGAGGAAGCCTTTGCTCTTTGCCTGCCAGTCTTTACTCTTGCTGGCACTGTCTCGGAGCCTACTTTTCCAAGGTTCTCTTGTAAACTGATGATCAGCTGAGGAATTCATAGGGTTCTTGAACTCTATCAGGAGACAGCCAATATTGGACTAGCTGGGCCACAACCTGTGAGGCACTCTAATAAATCCCTTATCTACTAAGTCATTCTATCAATTCTGTGATTCTAAAGAACCTTGACTTATACACTAATTTAAGTCATTTCAGTCCCTAAATCAAGCAAACAAAACAGAAACCTCTCTTCACCCTCTATGTCCCTTCACATGCTCTATCTTCCTTCCCACTCACATTGGAATGTCTTGAAGGATGGCTGATTTCTGCTCCTCCTATTTTACATTCGGAATTCCATGTCAAATAACCTACTAACCTCATTTTCCCTGTCTTAGAAAGATCTCCCTGAGTATTGTCAGCAAGACCTAGATCTAGGGTCTTGATATCTATTGCCAAATTAGTTCCTAAATGGGTATACATAGGCTTCTTAAATATTTGGCCTTATCAGAGTGTTCCAGGTGACACCACACCATGCCTTCAAGACTCATCTCCATCTTTTCTTTAAGAATTTTACTAAAAATACAAGATTTGTGATTTTAGTAATCAAAACTTCTTTAGAACATTTTTCTCTTTCTGGAATAATGCCTGCATATGAGATTATGAGGTTCCCCCACCCCCACTCCGTGTGTGTGTGTGTGTGTGTGTGTGTGTGTGTGTGTGTGTGTGTGTGATTCAAGGGGCTCAGCATATAGCATAAGATGGCCTTGAATTCATGAGTCTATTGAGTCAAAACTTTCAAGTGCTGGGATACAGTCACATGCTATCACAACAGATGTAATAATTATGCTTTTCTAACAGGCAGGTAACACAGATAAACAGAGGCAGGGTTATTTAAATTCCTATTATAAACTTCAGGAACATACTGTTACTTTGTCTTCAGTATTTAGACACACTACCAACTGTTTTGTCATAAAACCTATAGTCATAAGTCCCTTTATTTTTGTCTCATCTATCTTCTAAAAAATAACCACCACCCATTGAGAAGATATAGCAAGGCTTTAACCACCAACAGACCACTTCCTTATTTTTTTCAAGCAGCCATACCCAGTGATTAGGTCAGCCTTTTTAGAATTGTTACATGCAGATGGTTGAGAGGGAAGATGCAACATCCTGTTCATTACCACTTCTCACTACTCTCCCTTGGGAGAAGGGCCAGGGGTTCGTTCTCCTCTATCATCATATCATGAGCTTTTCCATCTCCTGAGTGTACATCTGAAACTTTTCAGAGAGGCTATCCTGGATGACTAAGTTAGTTCCTCATGGATGAGGCTGGGGGACTTTTGTCCCAAGGTCTGAGATGCTTTTGGTTATCTCCAATAAGGAAGTGCTATAGGTGTGCTGGTAGGCTGAGGCTAGAGTTACTTAGATTCTTAGAATCATAGAACAGACTTCTCCTTTACCAAAAAAGTTTATTGTTAGCCCTAAATACCAAAGTATCAATAGTAAATCACTGACCAAGGTCCCATATTAAAATCACATGGAAATAAGAATGAAAGTAAATGTGGAATGCATATCTAAAGACTTAAACTCTTGGACATGGTGACACATCGTTGCTATCCCAGCTTTTGGGATGCTAAGGCAGGAGAATCTGTTATTTAAGGTCATCTTCGACTACAAAGTAAGTTTGATGTCAGCCTAAGTTACATGACACTTCATCTAAAAACAGCTAAAACAAAAAGCCCAGTGGGAATATTCTATTATGCTATGTGCTCTACTAGCCAGGCACCTGAATGAATTGTTGTTATCAAAGCCCAGAGATATCAGGCCATATGGTTGTATAGTATCTGTTGTTTAGACTGAAATGATTCTGGGAGACATGGTAAAATGTGGACTGGACCAACCAGACGCAACTTGGAAACAAGTGTCTGGGTATGTCTGCGTATGTAAAAAGACAGGGCAGTCAGTGTAAGTAAGTGCAGTGAAATCACCAAACTAGACTACTCCATGGGTAGAAAAAGTTTAGAGTGAGACAATTGTCTCAGAGAGTAGAGATCAGTAGTTGGGTGGGAAAACAAATAGATTTTATCTGACAGGCAGCAGGGTGGGAGTCTCTAGGAAACACAGGCTGTTTGACTTAACTAGGTGCACTTTGCTTATAGTAGTTTGCCATTAGGGACAGAGAAGGAAAATTGTAGCTTTCCTAACAAACAGATACTGATATCACAAGGTGTCCAAGGCATGCTGAGTTTAGGTTTCAGTTTATCGGGTAAGGGGTCTTCTGTTCACCAGGGTTGGGCCCTGGCTATCATCTTAAGACCTCATCAGTAGCACTGCCATTTTAGGGCCTGCTTGGTACTACCTAACAGGTAAGTTCTCAACAAACATTTGTTGAATGGATAGGTAGGTCGAATGGATGAATGAATCCTGAAATGAAGGGTCGAATGAATTCTGAAAGGTCTGTGGCCATAGATGTAATTTTGATAACCGGTAGTTGATGGTGGTAGATGCTTGCCTCTTGCTATGTGGTAGGGACACAGCAGGTGAGATGTCACAGTAGGCAGAGGGGACATTCCAGGACATCATTTATTTGCCTGTGTGGGTGGCAATACCTTACACGGAAGAGTCTATGAACCATGTAATTATATCATTTTGATCTCAAGCTAAACATCCCCCAATTCTAGTTCCTCTTAGGAAGATTCAAAAATGCCCACGAATTTGAAATCATCCAACATGGAAGTGGTAAATAGGCTGTGCTGTTGTATTGAAGACAAGCCGTAGCCCCATTGCATGTGTTTAATTTGCTATTTAATGAAACCTGTTGGCACAAAAAGACACTGCTAGGGTACCTACAAAGACATAATCAATTGCCCTGGCCAGGTTTTTGTCAGGTGACATTAGCTAGTTATCCAGGAAAAGGAACCTCAACTGAGGAAAGGCCTTCATGTGTAGGCCATTTCTTAATTGATGATTGTTGTGGGTGGTCCAAGCCATTGGGAACAGTGCCATCCCTGGGCAGGTGAACCAGGGGTGTATAAGAAAGCAGGCTGAGAAAGTTGGTAAGTATCAATCCTCCATGGTCTCGGCTTCAGTTCCAGCCTCCAGTTTCGTGCATTGAGTTCCTGTCCTGACTTCCCTCAGTGACAGAGTGTGAACTCAGAGTTGTAAGCTAAACTTTCTTTCCCCAGTTGCTTTTGGTTATGGTGTTTCACCACAGCAACATAAAAATAACTACCATGAGGACTCCAAAGCTTCAGTGACATCACTTTATCGTAGTTCAGCCTTGAAACCAAACTTTCTCAGATAATACTTTATTAAAACTATCTGTTCTTTCTTACTTTCTGGTTATTTGCTTTTCAAAAAAAAATGTAAGTACCCATGTTAATATAAGCCATTTTATAGGGCATTTAAAAAAATAATTTAATTTTTTATTTAATTATTAATATAATCAATTCTCTGTTTTTCTTTTGAGAAGCTCTTGCTATGTAGATTAGGATAGTTTAAAATTCACCATATAGCCAGCCTGGCCCAAGACACATGATCTTCCTGCCTCAGGCTCCATAGTTCTGGGATTATACTTCACTGTACCTGGTTGGATTTTTTTTTTTTAATAGCAAAAGTAAAACATCACTACAACCACAACCACAACCACAAACCTTAACTAATTGCTGTCATTTTCTTGTCCCACCATGTCCCACAGCTGCTTCAGTCCCAAATAAACACACGAAAACTTATATTAATTATAAAACTGTTGGCCAGTGACTATGACTTTTTATTGGTTAGCTCTGTCTTAATTATTAACCCATTTCTATAAATCTATGTGTTTCCACATAGTCTTGACTTACTGGACAATGACCAGACCTGTTATTACTTTGCTGGCTACATCACATCTCTTCCTGAGCCCCTCTCTTCCTACCTTTCCCAAAATTCTCCTTGTCTCCTAGTTCTACTTATGTTCCTGCCTCTACTGGCTATTGGCTAAACAGTGTTTTATTTATCAACCAATATAAGAAATATATATACAGAAGTACATCCCCCATCATTAACTGATTATCTTTAACCCTTTTGCTATTGCCTTTCTTCACCCATCCCTCTTCTTCACTCCACACCATCACTGTGATCTTTTCTGTGTTAGTTAAATATAGCAGGCACACTCCCTACCACAGGGCCTTTGCTGTAGACCTTCCTCTACCTGGGTTTCTGTTACAGGAGATATCTGTTAGGTTTCTTCTCTCCTTGAAGCCTTTGCTCAGAAGCAACAAACTCATCACCTTATGATGACATCTCCCTGACCTGCTTTCTGTTTTTTTTTTTCATAGCGATCACCACTGCCCAATATGTTCCATACTATATTCAGTTATTGTATTTCATTAATTTTTCCTTTTATTAAAAATTTATTTTTTTCTCATTTAACATATCCTAATTATGGTTTCCCCTCCATTATTCCTAGTTCCTCTCCATCACCCCTCACAACTAGATGCACTCACTTTCAGTCTTTTGTTAGGAAGCAAACAGGCTTCTAAGGGATAGTAATAAAATACAACAAAACAAAATATAATACGATTTTTAAAAACCTATCACATTGAATTGGACAAGACAAAAAAATAGAAGGAAAAGGGTTCAAGAAAGCATACAAGAGACACACTTAGGAATCTCATAAAAACACAAAAACACTAAACTGGAATATATATATATATATATATATATGTGTGTGTGTGTGTGTGTGTGTGTGTGTGTGTGTGTGTATGTATATGTATATGTATATGTATGTATGTATATATATATATATATATGACTTGGACTCAGACCCATGAAGGCCCTGTGCATGCTGCCTCATCCTCTCTGAGTTCATGTGAGCTTTGATCGTGTTGATTTAAAGGACCTTGTTTTCTTGATATCCTTCATCCCTTCTGGCTCTTATCCTGACTCCTCTTCCATGGAGTTCCCTGAGCACTGAGCAGAAGGATTTGCTAAAGACATCCCATTTAGGGCTGAGTATTCCAAGGTTCTCACTCTGTCTGGCTGTGGGTCTCTGTATTTGTTCCCATCTGTTGCAGGAGGAAGCTTCTCTGATGATCTGATGATGACTGAATTAAGGCACTGATCTAGGGGTATAACACAACATCATTAAAAGTCACTTTATTGATAAAGGTTTTTGTTTTTTGTTTTCTTTTTAGAACAGTAGTAGTATTTGGTTTTACCCAAAGTCCCTGTGCTACCTGATCTCTGGTTCTTGATTACCCAAAGAATGTCAGGCATGGGTTCCATCTCATGGAGTGGGCCTTTAGTCAAATCAAACATTGGTTGGTTACTCCCTCAAGATCTGTACTACCAGTGCTCTAGCACATCTTGTAGGAAGGGTACCATTGTAGATCGAGGGTTTGTGGCCATATTGGTGTTTACTCTTCTCTTTTGGTAGAGTGCAGAGTACATTCTTATACCAAAGATGTTAGCACACAGGGGTGAAGGCTTTATGTACGCACAAGCTTGATTTCTCTATGTTCAATGAGTTATGTAGGTATTGTTTTCAACAATGGAGCCTTGCTGTCAGTTTGTGGAAAGCAGCTCATAGTCTTGACAACAGTCTGAGGTTTTTGGGAATCCCATGATTTGACAACTCAATTCAATGTAACCCAAGCCTGGTACTGGAAGCTTCATTTAGTGACAAAATATGACCAGTTAGAACTCTGTCTCTCCCATTATTTGGTGATTTCATCTAGATCAGTTTCATACATGTATATATATATATTAGGACGGTTCTACTTTATTAGGCTTCCATAAAACCCCTCAAATTGCCCTTAATTTTAGGTGTTTCTCCCCAGATGCTCTCCCTTTTGACCTTTTCCCCTCTGCGTCCTTACTTGGTCCTCCTGTACTGGCCACACCATCCATCCATAACTATCGATCCTGTTTCCCTTTCCTGTGGAGACCTATCTGTACCCCCTTGTTCTTGCTCCTGACCTCTGTAGCTCTATGAATTGTAGTTTGGTTATCATTGATTTAACAACCAATATAATTAAATTACATACCATATTTGTCTTTCTGTGTCTGAGTTACCTCCCTCAGGATGATTTTGTTTCTACTTCCATCCATTTATCTGCAAAGTTCATGATATCATTTTTTAAACATATAATACTTCATTGTATAAATGTACTACATTAAAAAATCCATTCTTCTGTTGAAGGACATGATATCTATGGGGTTTCCAACTTCTGGTTATTATGAATAGAGCAGAAATAAACATGGTTGAGCAAGTGTCTCTGTAGAAGGATGAAGCATCCTTTAGATATATGCCCAGTAGTAGTGTCTTAGGGTTTTTATTGCTATGAAGAAACACAATAACCATGGCAACTCTTATAAATGAAAACATTTAATTGAGGTAGCTTACTTATAGTTTCAGAGGTTCAGTCTGTTATTATCAAGGTGGGGAGCATGGGGACATGCAGGCTGACATAGTGCTGGAGGAGCAGCTGACAGTCCTACATCTTGCAAACAACAAGAAGTTGACTAAGACACTGGGCGGTATCCAAGCATAAGAAACTTCAAAGCCCACACCCACAATGGCATACTTCCTCTAACAAGGCCATACCCCCTCCAGTAATGCCACACCTCCTCGTGCCATTCCCTATGAGATTATGGGGGCCAGTTACATTCAAACTACAACAAGTGGTGTAGTGGATCTTAAGGTAGATTCATTCCCATCTTCTTGAGGATACTGATTTCCATAGTGGCTGTGCAAATTTGTACTCCCACCAGCAATGAATGAGTGTTCCCTTTATTCCATATCCTTGACAGCATGAGCTATCACCTGTGTTATTGATCTTAGCCATTCTGATAGGTGTAAGATAAACCGTCAAAGCAGTTTCGATTTGCATTTCTGGATGACTAAGGATGTTGAACATTTCTGTGTTTCTCAGCCATTTCAGTTCCCTATGTTGAGAATTCCATGGACTTGCATAAAGCATGGCATACCAAGTTGAGGCCAGGACCAAGCTCCTCTGCTTACATCGAGACAGGGCCAGATAATCCAGCATATCAATAACCAGCTAAGCACCAGGGAGAAGTCTCTTAGTAAGGTTTAGCTGATTTTTTATTCACCTTACTAAGAGACCAAACTATACAAGTGTCACACACATGCAGAGGATCTAGGTCGGTCCCATTCAGGCTCTCCAACTGTTAGTCCAGCATCTATGAGTTCCTGTGAGTCCAGGCCAGCAGTCTCTGTGGATTCTTCCATCATGACCCCCCTGGCTGGTACAATCTCTCCTCCCTTTCTTCCACAAGACTCTTGGAGCTCAGCGCAGTGCTTGTCTGTAGATCTCTGACTCTGTTTCCATCATACTGGGTAGAGTATCACCAGTCTGCTTACAGCAGATATATATTCAGGCACCCTCTCCACCATTGCTAGGAGTCTTAGTTGGGGTCACCCTTGTGGGTTCCTTGTGGTTTTCCTGGTATCTGGTTTGCCTACCGAGTGAGAAATGATCCTCATCAACCCCAAGTTTGACAGAAAGCTGATCTCCAAAATATATGAAGAACTCAAGAAACTAAATATCAAAATAAAAAAATTAATCCAATTTTTAAAATGAGGTACAGCTCTAAACAGAGAATTCTCAACAGGAGAATCTCAAATGGCCCAAAGACGCTTAAAAAATTGCTCAACATCCTGAGTTATCAGGGAAATGCAAATCAAAACAACTCAGATACCATCTTATACCTGTCAGAATGGCTAAGATCAAAAACACCGCTGACAATTTATGTTGAGAGGATGCTGAGTAAGGGGAACACTCTTCCACTGCTGGTGGGAGTACAAACTGGTACAGTCACTTTGAAAATCAGTATGGTGATTTCTTAGAAAATTGGGAATCAATCTACCTCAAGACCCAGCTATACCAATTTTAGGCATATACCCAAAGGATGTAAATCATACCACAAGGACACTTGCTTAACTATTGTTTATAGCAGCATTATTTGTAATAGCCAAAACCTGGAAATAACCTAGATGCCCCTCAACCAAAGAATGGATAAGAAAATTTTGGTACATTTACACAATGGAGTAATATTCAGCTGTAAAAAAAAAAAAAAAAAAATGATGACCTCATGAAATTTGAAGGCAAATGGATGGAACTAACAAAAATCATTCTGAGTAAAGTAACCCAGACACAGAAAAAAAAACAAAACAAAAAACAAACAAACAAACAAAAAACAAAACAAAACAAAAAAAAACATATGTACTCACTCATAGGTAGTTATTAGGAATAAAGTATCAGATAACCAACCTACAGTCCATTGCCCCAGAGAGGCTAGATAACAAGGAGGGCCCAAAGGAGATCCATGGATTTCCCTGAAGTAGAAAAGATCTGGGTAAACTGGGGGCAGAGGTTGGTGAGATGGATGGATGGGAACTAGAGGGAGTAGGTTGGGCAGACTGAGTGCAGGAAGTAGGTTGGAGGCAAGATGGATAGGGAGAGTAACAGAGGCTTCTTAATGGGAGGCCATTTGGGGGTTAGGGTACCTTGTTTTTTTAATTGTAGTATCTGCTTTGTTTATATCTAGTTCCTTGAGTTCTTTGCATATTTTGAATATTAGTTCTCTATTGAATGTGAGGTTGGTAAAAATAATTTCCCATTCTGTAGGCTGCCACTTTGTCCAAATAACAGTTTCCTTTGCAGTGCAGAGGCTTCTTGGTTTTGTGATGTTCTATATGTCAATTATTGATCTTAGTCCCTGCGCTAACAGTGTTCTGTTCAGAACATCATTGCCAATGTGTTCAAAGCTATTCCCCACTTTCTCTTCTATCAGGTTCAGCGTATCTGGTTTTATGTTGAGGTCTTTGATCCATTTGGACTTGAGTTTTGTGCAGAGTGATTAATATGGATCTCACTTCATTTTTCTACATGTGTACATTCAGTTTGACCAGCACCATTTGTAGAAGTTGCCCATCCCCAACCCCTCCACAGCCAAATGTGTGTTTCTGGTTTGTTCATTAAAAAAAAAAACAGGTGACCATTGGTGTGTGGATTTATTTCTGGGTCTACAGTTCAGTTCCATTGAGCTACATGTCTATTTTTGTGCCAATACCATACTGTTTTTAGCTTTCGTAGTACAACTTGAAATCAAGATTAGTGATACCTTCCACAGTGCTTTTATTGATTCAGAATTTTTTTTAGCTGTCCTGTTTGGTGTGTGTGTGTGTGTGGGTGGGTGGGTGGGTATGGGGTGGGGGTGTGTACACATGCACACATACACAGGTGTATGTGTGCATGTGCATACGCAGGTGTGTAGTTTCCATATGAATCTCAGACTTGTCTTTTCAAGATCTTTGAAGAATTGTGTTGGGATTTTGATGAGGATCACATTATCTATAGATGGTTTCTAGCATGATGGCCATTTTTTACTCTGATAATCTACAGATCTATTAGAATGGGAAAACTTTCCATCTTCTGATATCTTCTTCAATTTCTTTCCTCAGTAGCTTGAGGTTTTAGCATACAAGTCTTTCACTTGTTTGTTTGGAGTTAACACTCTTTATATTATTTGATGCTATTGTGCAAGGTGTTTCTTTCCTGATCTGTTTCTCAGTCTGTCATTTGTATAGAGCAAGATGTCTTAGTTAAAGTTTCTATTGCTGTGAAGTGACACTACGACCATGGAAACTATCATAAATGAAAACATTTAATGGAGTGGCTCACTTACAGTTCAGAAGTTTAGTCCATCATCATCATGGTGAGAAACAAGGCAGCATGAAGGCAGATTTATGCTGGAGCTGAGAGTCCTTATCTCTTGATCCAAAGGCAACAGGAAGTGTCCTGTCCCTGTCCACTGCGTGTGGCCTGAGCATATATGAGACCTCAAAGCTTGCTTCCATAGTGACACACTTCCTCCAACAAGACCATACCCACTCCAACAAAGCCACACCTCTCCCTTTGGGGAACATTTTCTTTCAAACCACCACATTTCACTACCTGACCCTCAAAAGCTTGTAGCCATATCATAGTGCAAAAATGCATGCAGTCCAACTTCAAAACTCCCATAGTCTGTAACAGTCTCAAACTTATTTAAATATAAGTCTAAAGTTCAAAGTCTAAGATTCATGCAATTCCTTAGCTGTGATTCCCTGTAAAAATAAAAATAAAAAACTCAGATCACATACTTCCAATATATAAGGGCACAGGATATATACTACCATTCCAAAACACAGGGAAGGGAGCATAGTGAGGAAATACTGGATGAAATTAAGACCCAAAACAAGCCAGGCAAACTCCAAAACTCTGAATCTCCAGGTCTGATGTCAAAACACTTCAGATCTCCAACTCTTTTCAGCTTTATTGCCTGAAACACACTTCTTTTTCTTGGGCTGCTTCCAATCCATTAGCAGCTGTCCTCAGCAGATATCCCTCAACTCTATCATCTCTAACATCTAGGGTTCGCCAAGGCAATCCAGACTTCACCTTCACAGCTTCACACAGTGGCCTCTGTAGACCTCCATTCAGGAATGCCCTGAAACATGCCTGACCTCAGTGGCTTCCCTTAGTTATGGAGGAATATTCCATAGCCCCTTTCTTCTATCCTTAAAGCCAGAACCAAGTCCTGCTGCCTACTGGGACTGGAGTATGTTTTCAATGGTTTCCTTCACTGCCTAAGCTTGACTGTCCTGAAACTGTATCTGTAGACCAGGCTGGCCTCAAAGGCCTTTCTGCATCTAATGATATGATCATTTGGTTTTACTTTCAGTTTGGTCATGTAATGGATTATATTTATTTATATATGTATATTGACAATCCCTGTATCTCTGGACTGAAGCCTAGTTTATACAGTTGATGATGTTTCTTGGATTCAGTTTGCATAGGGAAATTGATTTGTAATTCTCTCTCTTTGTTGAATCTTTATGTGGTTTGAGTATCAGAGTAACTATGAGCTCATAAAAAAATGAATATTCTTTCTGTTTTTATTTTGTGGAATAATTTGAGGAGCATTGGCATTAACTCTTCCTTGACAGTCTGATAGAATTCTGAGCAAAAACCATCTGGCCATGGCCTCTTTTGATTGTGAGACTTTTAACAACTGCTTCTATGCCACTAGGTTTGTTTAAAATTGCTTATATTATCTTTTTTTTTTTTTTTTGATGGTTTCCTTTATTCTCTCACGTTGTTCTTCTCATATTGTTCTATCATCCTTTGTTCTCTACAGCTACATATACCTAACAAAATCTTTCAAACAATACAGAAGTTACATTTGAAAGTCACAACCCATTTCTTTCTTTTTCCTTTTTTATCTTGATTAACTTCATTAATTGGAGTGTATTGGGAAAATTATCCATTTATTTTAGATTTTTCAGTGTCATAGAGTACAGGTTTTTAAAAATATATTCTTAATGATTCTCTAGATTTCTTCAATGTCTGTTGTTATGTCCCCCTTTTTTGTTTCTGATTTGGTTTATTTGGACAGTCACTCTCCGCCTGATAGTATATTTAGATGAGGGTTTGTTGATTTTCTCAAAGTAGCAACTTTTTGCTTCATTGATTTTTTTTTTTTTTTGTATTGTTCTCTTTGTTTCTATTTTATTGATTTGGGCCCTGAGTTAATTATTTCTCTTGCCTTTGGCTCATCTTTGGTGTGGTTACTTCTTTTTGTTCTAAAGCTTTTAGGTGTTCTGTTAAGTTACTTGTATGAGATTGCTCAAATTTTGTCATATAGACCCTTAGTGCTACAAACTTGCTTCTTAGAACCACCTTCATTGGGCTCCATAAGTTTGGGTATGTGGTGTATTCATTTTCATTCAATTCTAGAAAGTCATTTAACTTCTTTCTTGGTCTATTTATCATTCAGTTCCATGAGTTTGTAAGTTTCCTGTTGTTTCTGATTTGTTGATATTCAGCTTTAATCCATGGTGATCAGAGAGGATGTAAGGAATTATTTTAATTTTCTTGTATCTTTTGAGACTTGCTTTGTGTCTGATCATGTGGTGAATTTTAGAGAAAGATCCATGAAGTGCAGAGGAAAAGGTATATTATTTTCTGCTTGTTTAAAATGTTATGTAAATATCTGTTAGGTGCATTTGGTTTATGTCAGTTAGTTCTGGCATCTCCCTGTTCAGTTTTTGTCTGGATGACCTGTCTATTGGTGAGCCTGGGGTACTGAAGTCTCTCAGTATCAGTATGTAAGAGTTAACATGTAATTTAAGCTATAGTAATATTTCCTTTACAAATGTGGGTACCCTTGTGTTTAGGGCATAGATGTTAAGAATTGAGATGTTCTCTTGATGGATTTTTCCTTTGATGAGTATGGAGTGTCCTTCCCTATCTCTTCTGATAAGTTTTGTATTGAAGTCTATTTTGTTAGATATCAAAATGGCAATACATGCCTGCTCCTTTGGTCCATTTACTTGGAATTTCTCTCTCTAATTCTTCACCCTAACTAAATGCCTATCCTTGATGTTCAGGTATGTATCTTGGATGCAGCAGAAGGATATATCTTGTTTTTGTACCCACTCTGTTTGTCTGTGTTTTTTAATTGGGGAATTGAGACCATTGACAGATGTCAATGAGCAGTGTTTGTTGATTCCTATTATTTTGAGGTTGATGTTGTTATTGGTGGTGGTGTGTGTGATGGGGTTCCCTTCTTTTGACTTTGCTCGTCTGGGATTATTTTTTCTGTTTTCTTAGATTTAGTTGACCTCTTTAGTTTGGAGTTTTCCTTCTAGTACCGTCTGTGGGGCTGGATTTTTAGACAGATATTGATTAAATTTGTTTTTATCGTGGAATATCTCATTTTTTCCATGTACAATAATTGAAAGTTTTGCTGGATATAGTCAGAAATGACATTTGCGGTCTCTTAGAGTCTGCAGCACCTTTGTACAGATACTTCTAACTTTTAGAGTCTCCTCTGAATAGTCAGGTGTAATTCTAATGTATCTGCCTTTTTAAGTTACTTGGAGTTTGCCTGGTTTATTTTGGGTCTATAAGTTACTTGCAGAATTTAATAATCTTTTGTAGCATGAAGAAATAAAAGACCCAGAGATTGATATTGGGGTTCAAGCTTTTAGCTGAAGATTAGAAAAGCAAAACAGCTGGGTACTAGCTCTCACTCTACCTCAGACTGAAAGGAGATCCTGGCTCCACCAAACCTCAGACTGCTGTCTCTCCTCATCATGACTAGAGAATCCTGAGACTTCAATGTCTTCCTAGACTCAATGTGGCTAGAGAATGAATATCTGATACTGACTACTGAAGACCCTGCTCCTGTCTTTTATACCCCTCTAGTGCTGGGATTAAAGGCAAATGATCCCAGGTGCTGAGATTGTCTTTGTGTGAGCTGTTTCTCTTCAGGACTGGATCAATCTGTGTAGATCTGGATGGCCTTGGGCTCAAAGAGATCTGTCTATATTTTAATCATGAGTCCTAGGATTAAAGGTGTGTACCATCACCTCCTAGCTTCTGGCTTCTGGGATTAAAGGTGTGTATCACCATTACCTGATCTCTATAGCTTGAGGCTGACTTTGCTATTCTGAATCCTCAGGCAAATTTAATAAATCATAAATAATATATCACCACAATTTTTTTTGTTCTGTATGTTTAGTTTTTTGATTATTGTGTGCAGTAGGAGCTTTCTTTTCTGGTTCAGTCTATTTGGTATTCTGTGTGCTTTTTATACTTTGATAGGCATCTCCTACTTTAGGTTAGGGAAATTTTCCTCTATGATTTCATTGAAAATATTTTTTGTGCCTTTGACCTACATTTCTTCTCCTACCTCCATTCCCATTATTTATAAAAATGGTCTTTTCATGGTGAACCAGGTTTCCTGGATGTTTTGTACAAGGAGAGTTTAGATTTAACATTTTCTTTGAATGATGCATTATCCACTTATGTCTTTCAGATTCTCTCTTCCATCTCTTATATTCTGCTGGTAAAGCTCGCCTCTGCCATTCCTGTTCAAGCGCCTAAATTTTTCATTTCCTGATTTCCTACAGTTTGACTTGATTCTATTTCTACTTTCAGGTATTGAACAGTTATATAGATTTCTTTAAGGGGCTCATTCATTTCCTCTTTAAGGAAATCTATCATATTCATAAAGGCGGTTAAGGTCTCTTCCTTATGCCTCATCTAGGTTGGAATATTCAGAGTCTGCTGTCATATGGTTGCTGGGCTCTGTGGAGCCACATTGTCCTGACTATTATTGGTTGTGTTTTTGCAATGGCAGCTAGGCAGCTGAGATTTGGAAGACTGTAGCTCTAGGTGTTGATATCTGGTCTTGTCTTGTTGGTGGGTATTTTGTTCCTTGGTTTCTTTTCCTCTCTGGATTTTAGGAAAGTGTAGTGGCTGTTGCCTGGTAAGACATTTGTGTGTGTGTGTGTGTGTGTGTGTGTGTGTGTGTGTGTGTCTTGACAGGTGTGGCCACAGTGGGTTACAGTTAAAATGTTTTATGGGTACTGAGAGCTGGCACTTAGATTAGGGTGTAGGCTGGAGGGACTGAGGTTGTCCACAGAATGGACGGAAGCAAGGTATCCCATGGGGATCTGCTCAGTTCCCTGGGAATTGGTGCAGAGTGTGAGGAGAAAACACAGC
This sequence comes from Phodopus roborovskii, assembly GCF_943737965.1. Taxonomy (NCBI): domain Eukaryota; kingdom Metazoa; phylum Chordata; class Mammalia; order Rodentia; family Cricetidae; genus Phodopus; species Phodopus roborovskii. The sequence continues at coordinate 42,392,709 of NW_026126433.1, forward strand.
AGAAGTTCTGCTACAGAGTCAGGGATGAGACTGGGGGGTGGGGGTGGGTGGACTTAGAGGAATGGAGAGAGGGTGAAGACTTGCAGTTAGTCCACTTGCTTCTCTAAACAGGGTGGGCTGTGGGTTCCTAAGGAATTCCTGCTGGAGGTGGAGACTGGGACAAAGCAATGGGTGGGGACAAGGAGGTTTGGATGGGAATATCTGTGTGACCCACTGGGGATGGATGGGAGCTCTTCAGTAAGTGTTCTGCTGCAGATCTGGAGATGAGGTCGGGGAATTAAATCTGGAGGAGCAGAGGGGGAGGTGAGTACTGCAGTCAGCCTACCTGCTTCCCTGCAAGGAAAATGTATTTCTTTCTGTTAGCTCAAGTGTTTGACTCACTGGCATATTCCCACCTCCTCATGTAGCACCTGATACATTATTCTCAACAAGTACTATCTTTTAAACATCTCCTAATTCACATTAGTAGCCATTGCTCCAAAGAGCTTTTCCCAGCTTCCCTCCACCCCGTATTCTATACTCCATTTAGTGGCATGGTCCCACACCACCTTGTCCTTGTCTTTACTATACTAACAAGATATCATACTGTTAATTTTGGGGGGACAGAGTCTCATGTGGCCCAAGCTGACCTTAAGCTAACTATGTAGACAAGGAGGACCCTCACCTTGTGATTCCTCTTCTGCCTGTGTCTCCTGAAGGCTAGGAAAACAGGAATGCACTCTACCAACTGAGCTACACCCCCAGCCAAGGTTGATTTGTTTTTATGTTCAGCTGATACTTGTGTATTAAAATTGTTTGAGTATAATTATGTAATAATAATGCTTATGTCTATGACTAACATGCTTATTGAATAAAAATGAACAAACAGGAAACAGGTTCATAGAGGGAGATAGATGACTTGGAACAAATTTATTTGAAACTCTATGAGGGTGAAGGCTAAGAACAAGAAAGTGCCAGACTCAGCCTGGTGCCCTTTCTCTTTTTGTATGAGAGCAGATATTTGTGATTATAATCAATACATTCTGCTCTACCCTGCCCTGCCCTTGTTTCCCAAGCTCTAACTTCTTCCTCCTCTACAAATTTAAGCTAAATCTGGTCCATTGGAAGCACTGCTTTCTCTGGGATGGGTCTCATTCTGACTTTCATTGACAGATCATTCAGTACCAAGAGAAATTGCTACAACGGGCAGCAACATAACTCTGCAAGCCTTCAAGGGACAGCTTGAATCCTACAAATATCTCACCTGGCTATACACTACCAAACAGAAGATTTTAGAATATGCGTATAACAAAAAAGAGACTATCTTCGATTCTGCATTTAAAGGCAGGGTCAAACTTAACCATACAAGTGGTGCACTTCATATCTATAATGTCCGGAAAGAAGACAAAGGTGACTACTACATGAGAGTGTTGAATGAAACTGAGAAAGAGTACAATATAATCCTGGATGTATTTGGTGAGTTTTGGAGGCAAAGGACAAATGCTTATTCAGGGACCTTGCCAATCTACTGGGAGTCAGGGGTGCTGACTAGAGAGGGAGAAGAGAACATCAGGGCACACTTAATTCATTTCTCCCAGGGACACATCTTTTTGTGAGTAACCATAACCCAGTAGAGATTTAAAATCTCTTCTGAAGTAAGTGAGCCTAAGATTTAAGGAGATATTGTATTATTTTTTTCATACTAAGACAAAATCCTCAGATAAAGAATTCAGACAAGGTATGGTTTATTTGGGCTTGCAACTTTAGAGGTTGTATGGTTCATAGTCAGTGGGATCCATCACTGTAGAACCGTGCTCCCACAGCATCATGGCAGAGGTGGGCAATGGAGCAGAGCTGCTCACCCCAGGCTAGGAGGGAGGTACTAGGATGAAAGGCCAAGGACAAGATATGCCTTTTAAACATATGTTCCTAGTGACTCACTTCCTCAACTGGGTCCCTCCTTCCAGTTCCTATCATTTCCTAATAGTCCATTCAATTATTAATCCAACAATAAATCAATCAGTTAATGAGATCAGAGCTTTTCTAACCAATTCCTTTCCACAAATACTGCCTACTGGTAACTAAACCTTCAATGTGAGGCTCTTTTGAGGAGCCATAAACAGGAAGGAACAAACCATACCACACTGGAAACAATAGACTATAGACTGTTTCTTCTCTACTTCCTTCATTATATCCTATAAGCAACCTAACTAGTTTTGAATGGAACTTAATTTTGTCTGAACTCAGACTTCATCAGACTTATATAAAAAATATACTAAAAATATAAATTGAGACAGTGTAACGAGTACGGTTTTTCTGCCTGCCACAGCTGGTCTTGTCCCGCTGCCACGCCAGCCCCAAATAACACACAGAGACTCTGTATTTGATATTATACTGTTGGCCAGGTACTAGTTTCTTATCGGCTAGCTCTGTCTTAATTATTAACCCATTTGTATTAATCTATGTATTTCCACGTGGTCTTCTTACCCGGAGCCAGCTGCCGCATACTGCTCTCTCCGGGCTCTTCATCTTGACTCCTCCTCCCTCCTTCCTATTTCCCCTTGTCTCCTAGTCCCTCCTATCTTCCTTTCCTATTGGCCAACAGTGCTTTATTATTAACCAGTATGAGAAACATATACAGAATGACATCTCCCATCATCTCCTCTTTTCTGTCTAAATAAAAAGAAGGGTTTTAACCTTAACATAGCAAAATATATTATACAACAGTTATCAAGTAAGAATCACAGTTAACAATATTTAGTCCATTAACATTTAGCAAGATTTGAAGAAAATATTTCATCATCTATTCTATCTTTGTGTGTCTAAAGTCTAAGTAACTTATCTTTAATCCTAACTAATGAAAACTATAACCATAACTACCTGTCTTCAACTCCTTCAAAGACCACAGAAGGATAATATATAAGCTCTAGAAATGACAGAGACAACTCACTGCCTGGTCACCCAAAGTTCTTTTGTAATCTTCCATCTTCAGCCCATAGGCCATAGTGTGTCTAGCAGACTCTTCAGCAATGCAGGAAACTTTAAACTGTCTTCTTGTATTGGCAGTTTATCAGTCACTTTTCTCTGTGTCCTGCATACTGTCTCGCAGACTCTTCCATGAAGCAGGAACTCTGTAGCAATGTCCATCTTGAATCAGCAGTCACTTTTCTGTGGGTCCTGCATGTCCAGTTTATACAGCATAAAGTCAAACAGTCCAGACAAGAGCAGTATCTTGTCCAAATGGCTAGTCTTGCCATATTGGAAGTAAACTCCATAACGTGTTTCTTTAATGTCCATCTTCCTTTTTGATGCAGGTGGTGTTACCAGGAGCATTTATGTCTCATTGTCAAGTAAAACCCTAAATCATTTTAAATGCCATATTCTGTAGGTCTTTGAAAGGTTTGAAGAATTCCTATCTATCTTAAATACATCTCTGTGTATCTTGAAAACCCTAACTAAACTCTAAGCTTTGACTATCATAGGTAATTATCTATAATCTGTACTACATTATACATTACATTTCTAAATGAGCTATACAAACAAGAGGAGAAATATACATATGACAAAATTGACCTTAAATTGTATCAATAAATGAAAATCCATTCCAAAACAAACTATGCATATCTATACCATAATCCCCTTTTTACCTTTAAAAAGATATTGGTTGTGATCATTAACCATTTATAACCAAGTCCATTTAAATGAAAACGAACATTTATAAACAATATTTGGGAATTTGGGTGTCGTTCTTTCCAAACTACTTCCTGCTGATAGGGGGCGCTGTCATGGGGGATTCTAAGAAGACACAGAAATCCTGGCTGTAGTCTGCAAGGCTGCTTTGTTCAGCTGTTTTGAATGTAGGATCACCTGGTCCTCTGTTTCAGGGGGTCTGGCTTGATCAAACCATATAAATCTGGAAGGAATCCACAGCTTTTTATTTTCTGTGGAAACAAAAATAGAAATCCTTTTCCCCAGTAACTTGTCCTTGAACTTAAATGTTTGAGTCAAAGCATTTTTAAAATATATAAATTGAATTAATGCAGCAGCATTTCCTTTATCAGTTGTTGTCATTTTCTCAGCAGTCAAACAATGCAGAGACAACACAATAGCATACAATAACCAGATTCTCTCTAAGCTTTTCATCTTTACATGGCTTTATTATTACTCCGTTTCTTTTATTTTTTATTTTTTATTTTTTGAGACAGGGTTTCTCTGTGTAACTCTTATCTGTCCTGGAATTCACTCTGCATACCAGGTTTACTTTGAAATCACAAGAGATCTGCTTGCCTCTGTCTCCCAATTGCTGGGATTAAAGGTGTGTGCCACCACACCCAGTTCCTCTTTGTCTATTTAAAACCATTTTATTTTTCTCTCCCAAGCCTATGTATTTTTTTAAAAACACACCGTAAACTTTTAGCACCTTTTCTTAATGTGAATCTGTCTCTACTGTAAATCTTTATCTTTTTCTAGCCATGAGTCTTTATCTGTTAAACAACAACATTGTTAAAATGAAAGTCTTTGTTTCTGCCGCGGTTATCAAAGATGGTGGCGGGTGCTTTTACCACCAGCAATGAAAGCTGTGGTCACTGCTCTCTGGTCAACGCTGCCATCCAGCAGGCATGCTGCCGGCTTGGAGATGTGGTCACTGTCATTGCCATCTCTCATACACACCAATGAATTGTTAGCAGAGTTTCTTAAAAGCCTTGCGGTTTTTTGCCGCTTATGCTGAGTCAGGAATCCTCCCTTTAAGGAGCCGCGCAAATATCTGCTTGTCTCTCGCAAAACAGAGTCCAACCGAGAAAAATGCGGGGAGGCAGCTGGCATCCAGCTCTCTCCAGACTCTCCATCTTGACTCCTCCTTCCTCCTTCCTATTTCCCCTTGTCTCCTAGTCCCTCCTATCTTCCTTTCCTATTGGCCAACAGTGCTTTATTATTAACCAGTATGAGAAACATATACAGAATGACATCTCCCATCAGAGACAGTTCTCTGGGGAAGAGCATGACAAAAATTTCCACTTACAGCCTCAGCCTAATCAGTTCATACAGAAACAAGACTAGGGCATTATCCTTGGACTCAGGAAGACCTAGGTTCAAAGCTCCAATTCAATGAAATAACTATGCCCAGAAAAACAAATGCACCCATGTTCTCACTCATTTGTGGAAGCCAAGAAGGTTGATTTCATAGTCACCAGAGTGAAGATGGACAATGAAAACCAACATAAAGTTAAATAGAAGGGGTTATCTCTGGGATTCCATAGCACAGTATTTCAAAATAACTGGAAAAAAAATCTCAAAGATTCCCAACACATAGAAATGGTAAATATTTGAGGAGGCAAATTTCGATTTTCTTTAAGTAATTATTACACATGTATATTTAATTATTACATAGTATACCACAAATTTTTACAGTTATTATGTGTCCATTAACACTTTAAAAACCCTTTGATCAGTTACTCAGTAGCTGTGGCACCATGGTGTAAGATATTAATATATTTTGACCATATTAGGTAAGATTCTTTGGAGGAAAGTGACAGAAGCCAATTCTTTGTATATTTACAGAGAGAGAGAGAGAGAGAGAGAGAGAGAGAGAGAGAGAAATGTTGTTCTACTCTGTAGAGCAATTCAAGAGAGTATAGAGGATCTTAACTCATAATACTTGGCTTTGTGCCCAATCAGAAACTCATAAAGAAAAATACACTTATTTTCAGTTTGCCTAGATTATTTAATGCACTTTGCTATGTGACCTTTTGTCTAGATACTTAATAAACACACTAACTTTGCCTCATTCTGGTTCATTATGAAACTCTTTTCTGTGGATCATCAAAGACCCATCTCTGTCCAAATGGAGGTTCCCAAAGGGGCAGGAAACCCCTTAGGCCACTTGTGGCTGTGTTGTGGTATGTCTCCCTGCTATACTGGCAGAGCTAAGAACAAAGAAATCTATGAGGCCAAGAATGAGTAGAAGCCCTACAACTTTTTTCTTTCAGGATGGGTAGGCTTAAAACATTTCCTTGGCCAGAATCAAATAAAAATTGTTTCAGAAACAACCCAAGGTCCAGGTTTCATTTTCCTCAGGAAAGAACCAATTAATCTGTTCTGCAGTTAAATGTACATTCTAGCTGTTGTCTCACAGCTGTTTACAGTTGGGAAGATGGCCACAGGCACAGTATGTGTTTGGGGTGGGAGATAACTATATAGCCACCAGTGGCCTAAAGAGTTCAACTTCCATTTGGAGTTTTCCGCTCAGGTAAAGCCCGATCCTTGATTATTCCACAGAAAAGAGTCTATGGTGAACTGGAAGGAATCAAACTTAATAAGTTTATTAAGTATTAGGCAGAAAGTCATATTTAAAAAAGACATCACAGCATCTGGCAAACTAAACAAAACCATTTTCTTTGTGAGTTTCTGATTCACAGTGGACAAAGATGTCAGGTTTATAGAGCTAAGTATCCTGTAATGACAGCGTGAAAGGCTTTGCTGTGTGCAGGTTGAGGCACTTAAGGATTCTCCCTCAACCTGAAGTCCAGGATTCTTGAGAGAAAGAGTGCCCCCGTCCCCCGGTGCTTTCTGTGGGCTTTTGTTAGAGGACAGCCCCTAAGTATCTCAGCTAGTTAGGAAACACAGACAGAAGCCAGCTGGTCTCCCCATTAGCACTTGGCTCACAGATGACCATCACGCCTTTGTTCCTAATGGCATGTAAGGAAGTCTGGCTCCCCCTCCTGGATCCACCTCAGCATCAACACCAAAAAGTAGCCTCTTGAAGGCAAAATTGCTCCCTGGCTCCATCTGTAGGAGTCTCCAGTCCATAACCACCTTGAATGGCAATCATGGCCCCTCCCTGATTCCTTTTGTAGTTTGTTGGCCAGATCCTTGCATCATAAATGCCACAAAAAAATGCACAAGTCCATTGTCTTATAACAAGTTTTTTTTTTCCAGATCCTGTGTCCAAGCCTTTCATAAAATTTGAGACTAAAAATTTGCCTGGCTCTTGTCATCTGAAGCTATCGTGTAAGATAGAGCAACAGAATGTTCAATACACTTGGTATGATGACTCGGGGTCTCTTCCCAAAGACCGTACAGGAGATGTGCTCGAAAGAATTGTCACTCCACAGAACAGGTCTACGTTTTACACCTGCGAAGTCCACAATCCGGCAAGCAGCAAAAATGACACAGTGTACTTCACTCTACCTTGTACTGTGGGTAAGAATTATCTTCCAGGAGGCTGAAAGAGCACTTGGTGACTGGTTTCTTCTGAATGAAGAAAGATATGGGGTTCCTACTCCACCTTCTGACAGAGAATGTGGTGGAGAATCTCAAAGGTATCATTGGAGTTTAAGAGATTTGGCTTCCAACTGACTTTACAGCCCCCTACCAGCCAGCTCATCTTATCATTCCTCAAAGCTGAGTCCTGAGGAATTGTAGGATAGTCTGCAACATCAGAACAATTAGGGAAAGCAGGAAAGTGGGAGAGTAATCTAGGCAAGGAAATAAGCAAAAGTGAATGAGTTCGAGAGAGGATGGTGAATAGAAGCGACGTCGTCATCCTCAGGCAGAGATTGCACCAGTTTGATGCTCCTTGGTAAGAGCAGGAAGGCAAACTCTAGGCTTCATATTTCAGATTTCTCTGTGTTACCTAGGAGCATCCATTCACAGCTTGTCACTCCCCTTTAATTCAGACCTACACAGATGTCACTGAAGTCCTAGATTTTAGAGTTAGTCACACTCAGGTCACTCCTGATATAGTCTCAGTATTAGTTATTTTTATTGTTGATCTGATAAAATACCATACCAAAACAACTTAAGGGAAGAAGGGTAAGAATTCAGCCCATTATGACAGGAAAGGCAACGGCAATGTGAGGTAGCACTTCTGTTGTCTCCACAGCCAGGAAGCAGAGACATGAATGATGGTACTCAGTGGACTTTTGTCTTTCCCACCTTTCATTGCCCAGCTGATGGGATGGTGCTGCCCACATTTAGTGTAGATCTTCCCTCCTCGAGTGTCTCTAGAAACATCCTTGACACTCCCAGACGTGCATCTCCTAGGTGAGTCCATAGCCCACAAGTTGACAACTGAGTTTAACCATCATAGTCAGTGACTAATGAGGTGGCTTACTTTCTTCAAGCTATGTTTCTCTTAGATGTAAGACAAAATAATAGTTCTTGCAATGCTACAAGGAATAAATAAATGATACATGTAACCTATTTAACACTGATCCTGGCAAAATAATCACAAATGGTAAATAGTAATTAATTAGTGATAAATTAATAGCAACTAAGTTAGGTTTGGTTCCTCTAACTCTGGTGACAACTGGACTTAGCTGGACCCCTTAATGAATTTTTTTTTTTACAATCTCCAGAACTCTATATATCCCGTATTCCATATGTAAAAGCGTCATGCTTCAGGGTTGGAGAGATGGTTCTGCAGGTAAGAGCACTGGCTGCTCTTCCAGAGGACCTGGGTTCAATACCCATCACCCACATGGCAGCTCACAACTGCCTGTAACTCCAGGTCCAGGGGAGCTGGCATCCTCACACAGACATATATTCAGGCAAACCACCAGTGCACATAAAATAAGAACAAATAAAATTAAATTTTTTTAAAAGTGCCATCCTTTAGCCCTAATATACAAGTTTTTTTTTTTCAGACTAGTTCATACCTGTGGTTATAATGCTTTTCTGTGACCCATGTCATGTCCATGTAACTTTCCTGGCAGGAATAAAGATATTCTAAAGAAAACCATGTGTTCTCTGTTTGGGGACAGGTAATGTCAATATTAGCTGTTGAAAGTGGAGCATGTTGGCTCATCTAATCCTGGCACTTGGGAGACTGAGGCAAGAGGATAAACTAGTTTGGCACCAGGCTAGACTTTGAGACCCTGTCTCAAAGCCAACAATAAAAAAGGGGGTCACTTGAACCCATCCTTCCCAAACCGACTAAAACCAAGGGGTTATGGAGAAATTATTCTTGTGCATAATTAATTACCTAACACTCACTGTCTCCTGGCTGCATCTCCTACTTGTATTCTATTTGTGAAATTTATTTTGGATGCAAGCAAGTTTTACCTCAAGTCTAAGGTGTGCCAGGTCTGAGGGAGCTATGCAGAGGAGGAGACAGAAAGATTCTAAGAGCCAGTGGGGATGGAAGACAGCAAACAAACAGTGTCTTCTGGCAGAACAGGACTGATGCACACATGAAACTCCTAGAGGCCATGGCAGTATACCCAAGGCCTGCACAGGTCCAAGCCAGATGCAGTCCCAGCAACTGACAGGGGGAAGTGGACATGAGCCCCCATCCCTAGCTCAGAATCTATCTCCAAGTGTCCACTGCTTGTAAAGAAAAAATTGGTTTTCTCTGATGGAGCCTCAATGAATATAAAAACCACACTAGAGGGCAGGCCCATGCCCAGCGGTAGGTGGCCAACACAAAATGAGTTTAATGGTATTTTGGGAGATATTTTTTGTTCCATAATGGTTTGTTTGGGCATTTTTACCTTTTATTTATATATTAATATATTACTTATATATTTATTTATATATTTCTGGTGTTATGTGTCTGCTTATGTATGCTTCTCATGCTTTTTTTTTTCTTTTTGTTCTTTTTTCTGTTTGTTTCATTCTGGTTTGTCTGTTTTCTAAAGAGACAGAGAATAAAAGTGTGGAGTTGGATGGGTGGGGAGGTGAAAGAGGGGAAAACCATGATCAGCCTATATTCTCTTAAAAAAATACTTTTTTCAATTTAAAAAAGACTGAGGTATAAAAACAAAGAGTAGGGAAATGTAGAAACGTAACCACCTTGGCAGAAATAAAGACATTCTAATAAAAAGATAATGTTGCCTTCCTTTGGATATTAAACCATTAAAACAATGACCACTGTGGTGGTTTGAATAGAAATGGTGCCCACAGGTTTATATATTTGAATGCTTGCTCATTAGGGAGTAGCCAGCCCTACTTGACTGGGATTAGGAGGTGTGGCCTTGTTGCAGTAGGTGTGGTCTTATTGGAAGTCTTAATGTCACTGGGAGTGGGCTTTGGTGTTTCAAATGCTCAAGCCAGGCCCAAGGTGTCTCTCTGGGCCGGATATAGCCTTCTTAGCTCCTTCTCCAGCACCATGGCTGCCTTCGTGCAACCATGCTTCCTGCTATGCTGATAATAAACTAAACCTATGCAACTGTAAGCAAGCCCCAGTTAAAATGCTTACCTTTATAATAGTTGCCAGGGACAGGGAGTCTCTTCACTGCAATAGAACACTGACAAGAACAGACCCTAAGAAATTCGAATTTCTCCAGGAATCTGATATTGCCTGGGTGGGGTGGGGTGGATATAAAGCCAGGCACCAGCGAGAGGAAGGACTTGTCTCCAGGAAAGAGATTTCACACACTTATGACAACTTGTCAGAACACCTTGCAGGAAATATTGCAACCAGGACAATGACATGTGGAACCATATTTTGACAAAGACAGCTTACTTATACATACCTCTTGTCTTCTATTTAAACCTGAACTTCCTGTTAAAACCTGAATATTCACATTGTAGTGGGATGTTACTGGACCTCTTTGTCCCTCTTCCCAATATAGTCTTATGTAATTAAAAAAAACCCTTTCACTATCACTTTGTCTCTTTAATTGGCTTATTAAAGATGAGTGGCCAAGCCTAGGTTCTTAGGGCTGCCTGGGCCCAGACTCTGGCCATAGTAACTTCCATAATATCTTATCGCCAGAGATCCTGGGTCCTGGAGACATTGGTATTTTGTATTTTTCCAGGCTTGTTCTTCTGGGCTGCTTTTTTTGCCTCTGCTTCTGCATGTGAACTATGGGTCTCAATGTTCTTGTTCTCATCTCAGCTGATTGGTCATGCCTTTTTGTCTTCTCCTAACGTGATCCCTCACTACAGATTCAATGTGATAGACACAGGGTTATGAGAGCAGAAGTAGGCTGACCATTTTCCTATCAATACAATACAACATTCCAAGACCTGAAAAAAAGGAAAAGGGGTAATTTTGTCTCTTTAAAAGTGGGAGTGACCACAGACAAAAATAAAGCCACTCCCACCACCCCATTTGAGAAAGGCTCAACCAATCTTGACATTCTCTTGCCAGTGGAAATTTCCTAGGAAGCACCCCAATTTCTCCTCTCGTTTTTAACACTCATTCCCCTTTCCTATGATAGCACCTCACCTACTCTTTCCTTCATTGTTATCTGTTTTCTTTTTTTCCCTGTCACCCCCCCCCCATTTCCTTCTAGTTAGTGCAAATGATTATTGAGGTACACAAAGAAGGAGAAGTGGTCCCTCTGTCCCTACAGTTATGGGGGCACACTTCAAGGTCTTCTATCTACAGCTGGCATAGCCTATCTCATTGTTCTTGAGTGTATAGGGTTGGTTATTTCCTGGTCCTACTAACAAGTCAAGGTAAGCACCCATCACAGGATTCAGCCAAGCCAATGAAATTTAAGGAATTTCCAAAGTCTTTGCATCTAAAGAGGTTGAGTTTTTGCATGGAGGAGGATTTCCCTAGGTAGCTGGGATTAGGTTCTGTTTTAAGAGTGCCATCCCTATGCCTAGTCCTCCCCTTCCTTCTCAACACAGTGAACAAGGTCTAAGTGTTTTCGGTTTTATTCTTTCAGCAAGATCCTCTGGAGTACGCTGGATTGCAACGTGGATAGTGGTCATGGTACCCATCATTCATGCCATATTGCTGACCTGAGATAAACTCTTCTCACTCAAGAATGAACCTTCAAGGCCACAAGATCCTGCCTTCATCCCCAGCAGTGCTCCTGCCTAGGAAAGCAGCTCTGGCTCTAAGGCACAGAAAAAATTATGTTGTTGAACATTTGTGAGGGTTTTTATTTTCTTACAATCCCAGGGTTAAATCCAGGGCCTCGAGCATGCTATAGAAGTGCTGTGCTACTGACCTGTGTGCCCATCCATTTACAAAAATTCTTATAGTAACCTTTTAAAAGTTGTGCTTAATTTCTAATTTTACATACACTGTTTCTTTTCCAACATACATTAAAGATAAATTCATTATTTTCACCAAAATACATGACTACATTATCCTAATGTTCTTTCTGTTTTAATTGATTCATTTCTTGTACAATGTATCTTTTTTTATTTTACATGTCGATCCCAGTTCCTTCTCCCTTCCTCCTCCCCTCCCTCCCTCTTACCCTCTCCCCCCTCACATGTACCCTGACAACCATCCCCTCCCATCCACCCACCCCAATTCCATATGTAGGGCAATGCCATCCAGGTGGGGTCATGTAAATCTGTCAAGTCATTTGGAGTAGGGACAAGGACTTCTCTCCTGTCTCTAGGTTAAGGCAGTATCCCTCCATGGGGGATGTGTTCTCAAGGTCCTTTTTTGCACCAGGAATACATCCTGGTTCTACTGTATGAGGTCCCTTAGACTGCTCAGTCCTTCTAGCTGAGACCCATGTTCAGGGGGTCTGAGCCAGTCCCATGCTGGATTCCCAGCTCTCAGTCTGGGGTCCCCTTAGCTCCTCCTTGTTCAGGTCAGCTGTCTCTATGTGTTTCTGCAACCTGGTCTTGTCCTCTCCCTCTGCATCTGGATTCTAGTTCAACACAGTGTTTAGTTAGGGTGTTTGCTACTGTTTCCAACAGGTACTAGATGAGGGCTCCATGATAGTGGATAAGTTAGTTGTTGATCTCACTATCAGGGAAGGGCATTTATGGTAGCCGTTCCATGGTTGCATAAATTGTTAGTTGGCGGCAGTCTTGTAGGTCTCTAGACCGTTCTTTAGGTTCAGTTTTCTCTTCAAACCAATAATGGCTCCCTCTTTTATGTTTGTTTTCTCTCTCTCTCTCTCTCTCTCTCTCTCTCTCTCTCTCTCTCTCTTTCTCTCCTATTCCTACCCTGACTCAATCTTCCTAATCACACTGCTTTCCTCTCCTCCCCCTCTCTTTCTCCTACATCTCTCTCCGTTCACTGCCCCCCCCCACTTCCCATGTCCTCTGGGGGACTTGTCCCTTTCCCCTTCTGTGAGGGACTTTCTATGAATCTCTTAGAATACACCTCGTATCCTAGTTCCTTCAGTGGTGTGAATTATAGGCTGGTAATCCTTTGCTCTAGGTCTAAAATCCATATAAGTGAGTACATACCATTCTTCTTTTTGTGACTGGGTTACCTCATTCAGGATGGTTTCTTCAAGTGCCATCCACTTGCCTGCGAATTTCAAGATTCCATTATTTTTTTCTGCAGAATAATATTCCATTGTGTAAATGTGACACATCTTCTTTATCCATTCTTCAGTTGAGGGGCATCTAGGTTGCTTCCAGTGCTGCTATGAACATAGTTGAGCACATGTCTTTGTTGCATGGATATGGATCATTTGGGTATATGCCTAAGAGGGGAATTGCCCGATCCTGTGGTAAACTGATTCCCATTTTCCTGAGGAACCACCATACTGATCTCCAAAATGGCTGTACGAGTTTGCACTCCCACCTGCGAACAGTGTTCCCCTTTCTCCACATCCTCTCCAACATGAGTTGTCATTGGTGTTTCTAATTTTAGTCATTCTGGCAGGAATAAGATGGTATCTCAAAGTTGTTTTGATTTGTATTTCCCTGATAGCTAAGGATGTTGAGCACTTTCTTAAGTGTCTTTCAGCCTTTTTGATTTCCTCTATTGAGAATTCTTTCTTCAGTTCTGTACCCCATTTTTTAATAGGGTTGTTTGGTGTTTTGTTGACTAGTTTCTTGAGTTCTCTGTATATTTTGGAGATCAGCCCTTTGCCAGATATAGGATTGGTGAAAATCTTTTCCCAGTCTGTGGGCTGTCATTTGGTCTTGTCCACTGTGCCTTACAGAAGCTTCTAAGTTTGAGGAGGCCCCATTTATTAATTGTTGATCTCAGTATCTGTGCCCCTGGAGTTATGTTCAGGAAGAGGTCTCCTATACCAATTTGTTCAAGGGTACCTCCTACTTTCTCTTCTAAGAGGTTAAGTGTGGCTGGATTGATGTTGAGGTCTTTGATCCATTTGGACTTGAGTTTTGTGCATGGCGACAGACATGGGTCTATCTGCAGTCTTCTACACACCATCATCCAATTGTGCCAGCACCATTTGTTGAAGATGCTGTCCTCACCCCATTGTATTCTTTTAGCTGTTTTGTCGAAAATCAGGTGTTCATAGGTGTGTGGGTTAATATCAGGATTTTTGATTAGATTCCATTGGTCTACCTGTCTATTTTTGTGCCAATACTAGGCTATTTTCAGAACTATAGCTCTGTAGTAGAACTTAAAGTCAAGGATGGTGATGCCTCCTGAAGTTCTTTTATTGTATAGGGTTGTTTTGGCTATCCTGGGTCTTTTGTTTTTCCATATAAAGTTGATTATTATCCTTTCAAGGTCAGTGAAGAATTGTGGTGGGATTTTAATGGGGATTGTATTTAATCTGTAGATTGCTTTTGGCAAGATTGCCACTTTTATTATATTTATCCTACCTGTCCAAGAACATGGGAGATCTTTCCATTTTCTGGTATCTTCTTTAATTTCTTTCTTTAAAGCCACAAAGTTGTTATTATATAGATCTTTTACTTATTTGGTAAGTGTTACCCCAAGATACTTTATGTTGTTTGTGGCTATTGTAAAGGGTGATGTTTCTCTGATTTCTTTCTCAGCCTCTTTGTTGTCTAAATAAAGTAGGGCTACTGATTTTTTTTTTTTTTTTTTGAGTTTATTTTGTATCCTTTTAGTTTGCTGAAGGTGTTTATCAGCTGTAGGAGTTCCCTGGTAGAGTTTATTGGGTCGCTTATGTAAACTATCATATCATCTGTAAATAGAGACAGTTTGACTTCTTCCTTTCCAATTTGGATCCCCTTGATCTCCTTTTGTTGTCTTATAGCATTAGCTAGAACTTCAAATACAATATTGAAGAGATATGGAGAGAGGGGGCAGCCTTGTCTTGTTCCTGATTTTAGAGGAATCGCTTTAAGCTTCTCTCCATTCAGTTTGATGTTGGGTATTGGTTTACTGTATATTGCTCTTATTATGTTTAGGTATGTTCCTGTTATCCCTGATCTCTCCAAGACCTTTATCATGAAAGGGTGTTGAATTTTGTCGAAGGCTTTTTCAGCATCTAGGGAGATGATCATATGGTTTTTCTTTTTCAGTTTGTTTATATGGTGGATCACATTGATAGATTTTCGTATGTTAAACCATCCCTGCAATCCAGGTCATGGTGGATGATTTCTCTGATGTATTCTTGGATTCAGTTTGCCAGTATTTTATTGAGTATTTTTGCATCAATGTTCATCAGGGATATTGGTCTGTAGTTTTCTTTCTTACTTGTGTCTTTGTGAGCCTTGGGAACCAAGGTTATTGTGGCCTCATAGAAAGAGCTTGGTAATGAACCTTCTGTTTCTATTGTGTGGAACAATTTAAGGAGTATTGATATTAGTTCTTTCTTGAATTTCTGGTAGAATTCTGCACTGACGCCATCTGGCCCTGGGTTTTTTTTTTTTTTTTTTTTTTTTTTTTTTTTTGGTTTGGTTTTTTTGTTTGTTTGTTTGTTTGTTTTTTGGTTTGGAAGGCTTTCGATGACTGCTTCTATTTCATTGAGGGCTATAGGTCTATTTAAGTTGTGTTTCTGTTCTTGATTTAATTTTGGTAAGTGACAGTTATCCAGAAATTTGTTCATTTCCTTTGAATTTTCAATTTTTGTGGAATACAGGTTTTCAAAGTATGACCTGAAAATTGTTTGGATTTCCTCTGTGTCTGTTGTTATGTTCCCCTTTTCGTTTCTGATTTTGTCAATTTGCATGTTCTCTCTCTGCTTTTTCGTTAGTTTGGATAAAGGTTTGTCTATCTTGCTGATTTTCTCAAAAAAAAACCCAACTCTTTGTTGCATTGATTTTTGTATTGTTTTCCTGGTTTCTATTTTGTTGATTTCAGCCCTCAAGTTGATTATTTCCTGGCATCTACTCCTCTGGGGTGAGTTTGCTTCTTTTTGTTCTAAGGCTTTCAGTTGTGCTGCTAATTCTCTAATGTGACTATCCTCTGTTTTCTTCATATGGGCACTTAGTGCAGTGAACTTCCCTTGTAACACTGCTTTCAAGGTGTCCCATAAGTTCGGGTATGTTGTGTCCTCATTCTCATTGAATTTTAGAAAGTCCTTAATCTCTTTCTTTCTTTCTTCTTTGACCCAGGTATATAGTGCAATTGTGTATTGTTCAGTTTCCTTGAGTTTGAAGGTTTTCTGCAATTGTGTTGTAGTTGAATTCGAATTTTAAAGCATGGTGGTCTGGTAAGATACAGGGGACTATTCTAAGTCTCTTGTATCTGTTCAGGTTTGTTATGTCACCTAGTATGTGGTCAATTTTAGAGAAGGTTCCATGTGGAGCAGAGAAGAAGGTATATTCTTCTGTGTGTGGATGGAATGTTCTATAGATGTCTGTTAAACCCAACTGAGACATAACTTCTGTTAGTTCTTTTGTTTCTTTGTTGAGTTTCTGTCTGGTGGTCCTGTCTAGTGGTGAGAGTGGTATGTTAAAGTCTTCCACAATAAGTGTGTGAGGTTTTATGTGAGGTTTGAGTTTTAGTAGCATTTCTTTTATGAATGTGGGTGCCTTTGTATTTGGGGCATAGACCTTCAGAACTGAGACTTTGTGTTGATGGATTTCTCCTGTGATGAATACGAAATGACCGTCTTCGTCTCTTTTGATTAATTTTGGTTTCAAGTCTAACTTGTTAGATATTAGAATAGCCACACCTGCTTGCTTCTTGGGTCCATTTGATTGGAAGATCTTTTCCCAACCCTTTATCCTGAGGTAATGTCTCTCTTTGAAGCTTAGATGTGTTTCTTGTATGCAGCAGAAGGATGGATTCTGTCTTCGTATCCATTCTGTTAGCCTGTGTCTTTTTATAGGTGAGTTAAGATCATTGAGGGTGAGTAAGGACCATTGATTGTTAACGGTTGTTTGTTTTAGATGTTGTTGGCAGTGTGAATATATTTGTCCTGCTTTACCCTTGGTTTCTGGTGTAGTTGGATTATCTGTTGCCTACATTTTTGTGGGCGTAGTTACCTTCCTTAGGTTGGAGTTTTCCTTCCAATACTTTCTATAGGGCTGGATTTGTAGATACATATTGGGAAAATCTGGTTTTGTCATTAAATATCTTGTTTTCTCCATCTATAGTGATTGAGAGTTTTGCTGGATATAGTAGCCTAGGCTGGCATCCGTGTTCTCTTAATACTTGTAGAACATCTATCCAGGACCTTCTGGCCTTGAGGGTTTCCATGGAGAAGTCAGGTGTAATTTTGATAGGTCTGCCTTTATATGTTACCTGTCCTTTTTCCTTCGATGCTCTTAATATTCTTTCTTCAGTCTGTATGTTAGGTGTTTTGATTATTATATGTTGAGGGGTCTTTTTTCTTTTGTCCAGTCTATTTGGTGTTCGGTATGCTTTTTGTACTTTTATGGGCATGTCCTTCTTCAGATTGGGAAAGTTTTCCTCAATGATTTTGTTGAATATGTTTTCTGCACCTTTGAGCTGGGCTTCCTCACCTTCCTCTATGCCTATTATTCTTAGGTTTTGTCTTTTCACGGTGTCCCAAATTTCCTGGATGTTTTGTGTTAAGGATTTGTTGTACTTACAATTTTCTTTGGTCAATGAATCTATTTCCCCTAGACTTATCTTCCATGCCTGATATTCTCTCTTCCATCTCTTGAATTCTGTTGGTTATGCTTGTGTCTGTAGTTCCCGATTGTTTGCCCAGTTTTTCTATTTCCAGCATTCCTTTGGTTTGTGTTGCCTTTATTTTCTCTATTTCAGTTTTCAAGTCTTGAACCATTTCCTTCACCTGCTTAATTGTTTTTTTTCTTGGCTTTCTGTACTTTCTTTACTTTCCTTAAGAAATTTGTTCATTTCTTCCACTTTTTTGTTTGTTTTTTTTTTTTTTCTTCCATTTCTTTAAGGGATTTTGTCACATCGTCTTTGAGGGCCTCTATCATTTTTATGATGATAATTTTTAAGTCGTTCTCTTCTGCTTCATCTGCTTTGTTGTGTTCCGGTCTAGTTGGTGTAGATTCCCTAGATTCTGGTGGTGTCGTGCTTGTCTTTCTGTTGTTAGATGTTTTCTTGTATTGTTGTCTTCTCATAGCTTCTCCCAGTAGGTGTTGGTGGGGTCTCTCCCTCTTCCACGGTCGGCTTAGGTGGGTCAGAGGTTCAATATCTATAGCTCTGGGTGGTCCAAGCTCTCTAGGAGGTCTCTCCACAGGCAGGGGCCTGGCGATTGGGGGTCAGCAATGATCAGACTCAAGCAGAAGACTGGATATGGGAGTCAAAGATCCTGAAGACTGGGACTCAGGATATTCCTCATGCCTATAGGCAAATCTATCCTGTACCTGACACTCTCCAGCTGAGGCCTCTTTAGCAGAGGCCTTGCTATGGGGGTCAAGGATCCTGCAGGCAGGAACTCAGGGTGTTCCCACAGAGATAGGGGGATCTCTGGGAGGGTCCCAGGACTCCAGTAGAGGACCAGCTGTGGGGGTCGGAGACCAGGCAGGTGGAAATTACAGGCGGTCCTGCGAGGATAGGCAGGTCTAGTGTGTTCAGAGCCACTCCTGGAAGTTCCCCAAAGGTGTCTCTAGCCAAGGCCTGGCCATGGGGGACAAAGGCTGGGCTGATACTCAGGATGTTTCCACACCGATAGGCAGATCTAGCTGGGACCTGGCATTCTCCAGCTGAGGCCTTTTTTTGCAGAGGCCGTGCAATGGGCATCAAGGATCCTGCTGGCAGGAACTCAGAGTGGTCCCCTTGTACACTATATCTTAATTAGTTTCCCCTTCCCTCTAATTCCTCCAGTTTGTCACCACTTCTAAGAGGTAAGAATAAAACATAACAAAATAAAATATAATAAACTAAAACAAAAACCATCACATCGAAGTTGGACAAGTCAATCCAACAGGAGGAAAAGAACCTCAAGAGCAGGCACAAGAATAACAGACCCACTCATTCACACACTCAGGAGTCACATAAAAATGCTAAAGTAAAGCTACAATGTATTCACTAGAAGATCCTAAAACAAATTGATTTATAAATTTTATGCAACACTGTGTTTGTTTTCTGTGTGGATTCCTCAACCAGCGTGCTTGGCATTTTAGATCTAACTCCATGTTTGAAAACGTATGTGAACTGGATAGAATATTCCATGTAGGCAAGGTTCACAGTATTCTTGCAGAAACAGTGATGGTGGAATGGTGCTGGAGACCAGCATAATGAGACTGCCATACATACAAACTGATGCACAAAATAAAGTGGAACAATCTGAGGCTGGCTTAGCAGGGACCCTGGCCTATGCTGCATTGTTGTAAAGAATAAGGATCTTCCTGAGATGCAGATGCTAAGAAATATTACCATTGATGATACCATATCAAAATGCAGAGCCTGCCCTCTTTTAAAATATCTAAAAGGCAAGTCCCAGGTAAAAATCCAGAAGGAGAGACAGATGAATTTACCATGCGATTGTTTACCAAAAATAGAGGCAGGACGCCCTAACTTTGCTCTTGGATTTAGTCAAGGCAGTTCACAGGGACAGTATAAAATCAATATGGAAGTTTAGTGTTGCTCTTCTTGCTCAGAGTTTTTAAAGAAAGTGAGTCATTCCAGTGTGACTCTTTGTCTTTTCTAAATTGCATTCCTGGGGCCACATAAAGGCATGCCTCTATGTATTGGCTATAACAGCATTTTGAAAACTGAGGTACCTCTTTAATTATGTACTGTTTTTTTTTTTCCTGGCTCATTAAAAAAGTGCTATACTAAAGTACAACATTTAAACTACTGAAACTTTTTTGTATGTATGACTGTTTTGCCTGCATGTATATGTATAAGTACAACACATGCATGCCTGGTGCCCTCAGAGGTCAGAAGAGCTTGCCAGATCCCCGAGGACTGGAATTATTAGTTTGAGATAGTTGTGAACCACCATGTGAATTCTGCAAAATGAAGCTGGAGTTCTTTGTAAGAGCAGCATATGCTCTTACCTGCTGTGCCATTTCTGCGGTGTTCTTTAAGTCTTTCTGTTGTTTGTCACGACTGTTATTTAAAGAACCAAGTGTATGTGGCATGAAAACATTATGACTCTTTTCTTAGTTTAAATAAACTCCAAGGTAATTGGATAAAAGAAAACAAAACACTTAGTAGATTGGGCTAGAGGGGTAGCTCCCTGGTGGTGGTGGAGCATTCCCCCAGCAGATGTGAGGCCCTGGATGCCATCCTTAGTACAGCAAAGCCCCATCCAAGCCACTCTGCAGGTTTACCTTCTGTGAACTCAAGCAGCTGGCCTGTGCTCAAAGAGAATAGAGCAGTGTTTGCCCCACAACTTTACCAAGAAGCCTCGCTGAGCTCAAGTTCCTCACCAGGCTCCAGGAAACTCTGCAATACTGCCCTCTGTTGGCTCCCTTGCCACAAGCTTATATAAATAATGTAAAGCCTTGGGGTTAGAACCATGCTTCTCAAAGGGTCACTCATTTGCTGATATCACTGACAATGCAGTGTCTGGATTAGTAAGGGTCTCTCCAGATGCCAGGGCTGGCGGAATAACTCTGCATGAGACAAGAAAGAAGTCCAATTCAACATGACTTAGTAACCCATGTTGGTTCAAACTACTAGAGTCTGACACGAACAATTTATTGTGGGCATATTTAAGTACAGTACAACTTGGAAAAAAGTTTCCTGGTGTAACGCAATCCCATGCGCACATTAAGGCGTAATTACATCAAAACTCTTTACAAACTCCACTTCTGTGGAGATGGGTTCTATAGATAGATGACATGTGTCATTTTACAGGTTTGGGGAAGGATTTGGTGTATTCTCAGACATGCAGATGCAGCAAAGGACACCCCTGGCCCTGTTAGCAAGAACTTGGGGGAACCCCTGGACATACAGACAGCACAAAAGTCACCTTGACTATTAACTACCTCTGGTCATGTTTATGGAAGCCTGGGGGAGCCAGATGTGGTTTGGCCCTACAGATAGCACAGAGGTCACCGGCTATTAACCACACCCATTCCCAGCTTTCTGGACAGAAAACTGGCTATACATCTCTTCCTTTGAAGAGACAACTCTGTGTTTAATATTCTGGGTTTTCCTGGTGCTTATCTGTGAGCATAAAGACATCTGTTCTCCCAACATGGATCAGTAGTTCTAAGATAGTCTCTGGCTGGGATTTAGCATTCATAACACAAACTCAAGAGATTCTCATGAGGGTCTACACAGCCCCTGCTAGTGCAGCCTTGCTTGGTTTCTTTCCTCCCTGGGTGAAATAGGAGGAAATGGGGTCTTTTTAACAAGTGCCTTCCAGACTGATGATCTTTGAGACCTGGGGCCCAGCTCGGGCTAAGGCTCCCCAAGGCACAAACAATGCATAAAACACACTGGTTGGTTCTCTTAGCTCGTGTTTGTTTTTGATGCTGCTGCTCTGGGACCAGGGCCAGCAGACTTCACATTCTAAGGAGTGTTTTCTAAGTAATGGGGACAGGGTCACCTCTAGGACCTACAAAGGAGTGGCTGAACTGGTTCTCCTATGACATCACACCTCACCCCTACTCAATATAAACAGAGGACTAGAGAGAGAGGAAGGGAATTCTTAGGGTTTAAATTATTATATTTTGTAATCATAGAGCTGTGTGACTTCACCCTGCCCTTCCCAGGGTGAAATCCTCCTCATACAGAGCCAAATGAAGGCACTTCCAAGAGCCTCCAGGTACCCCCAGTGAAAGGGAAAACAACACCTTGTTTACGGATAGACAGAGTTTGGTTGTCTCACCACTTTTGCCATGAGGTTGGCAGATCCCAGCAGCAGGTGACATACATTAGCGGGAGCTGAATAAAGGAGGTCCAAAGAGGTCAAGACAGAGAAGAGCTTCCATTTTTCAGGAGAAAGCTCCCCACCCCACTACTCTTTCTGAGGCCCCTAAAGTGCTCTCACCTGTGCTCAGTGAGAACTGTGACATGAGAGGAGGGAGGAGCACCTCACCCAGGAATTAGGGTGAAGCCTCTTCCTGACAGAGAAGCAAGAATCCCAGCACAATTAACAACCATTTGAGAACACCCACCCCCTCCAGATTTCCAAAACCCTGTATTCCAGGAATCTCAATAGAAGCCCCATTTATAAGGAACCCCCTGTGCAATTCCAGTACCTTCAGGTTTTACTTATATAGTTACAATCCCATCTAAGGCCCATCCAGGCCGCCCTATAATCTCACTTACTAAAAAAAAAAGAGAGTGCTGGCTGTGGTGGTGCATGCCTTTGATCCAGCACTCCAGAGGAGGTGGCAGGAGTATCTCTGTAAATTCAAGGCCAGCTTGGTCTCCAGAGTTCCAGGACAGCAAGGGCTACTACACAGAGAAATCCTGTCTCAAAAAAACAATAATAAAAACAAAAGGTGAGAGGGAGGGATGATGAGGGAGGAAAAGATTTCTTAGTCACCTTTACTGATATAACTTGAGAGCCTCCAAGATGATAAATATGGCCAAGGCTAAGACAATTAACTATGTCTCTCCCCTTGAGGAGCCCATAACCACATTTGAGACTGGCTTACTTTCAACAAATCTTCTTTGAGAAGTCTTCATCCCTGCTCTTGGGTGGGCTTTTATTATCTTCTTGAGAGCTTTTTATTAAAATATCTTTAAGAAAAAGATCCAATTCTGCTCCAGACTGGCTAGTTCTGAAATTGTTTTATGCACTGAATCCACAGGTTCTAGCTTGGCCTGAATCAAGGTCCCTGAAAGATTAAGGGATCCACTTAGGTGTTGAGGATCACAGAAGGGAGCTGTTTCTGCTCCTTCATCGCAGACTCTGTGAAAGAGCAAACAATAGATGTCTGTCTCAGGGAGCAGCCACAGTGGAACAGTACTATGTAGAGAGATGGAAACTACTATCCACAGCCAGATAACTAAAAATGGCCTGGCCCTGACCTCTTGTCCTACATCATGTGAGAAGCTTCAAGAAGATGAGGTAAAGGAGAGAGGTGGGAGGGGGGAGACCAACTCACACCCCCTTCCCTATTACAGGCATTACACCATGAGGTAAGCTTAAATAGAAGTGACAGGAAGAGGCACAGGGGAGTTTTACATTGAACTGTTAAATTACTGGAAATGACAAAAGTGAAACTGAGGGATTTGCCCCAAACATCCTTAAGCAATGAGTGCAGATGTGACAGGGTCCTCCCGTGCATGGAGAACAAGAGGCCTTATCGTGTTAGCTTCCAACCAACCAAATTCAATCATTCAGTTGTTCAAAAACTTGCTTAGATGTATTTGCTGAGCATCTGCACTTCCTTCTACATGTAACAGAGAGAGGGGGAGAGAGAGAGAGGAAAGGAAGAAAGGGAGAGAGGGAAGGAGTTTGTGTGTTCTTGTCTTCATGCAGACTTCATTCTGGTTGGGGAAGATACCCATGAGGGACATCACTAATTTGAGTTCCATTGTGACAACAGATGCCCATGTCAAATTTGACAACTTCTACACAGACAATCTATTGAGGATTGACAACAGGGAATCAAGGCTTGAATCTGACTTTAAAGTCAGAGAGAGCCTTCTTTTGAAACTAGAGACTGAAAGAAAAAAGGTGATGGGCAGGTCAGGGGACTGTGTGAGGAGTCTTCAAGGAAAAGGAAAGAAAATGATGCAAAGGGTCCCCTGCCTATTAGATGCTCTTCCCATTGCTGCCCAAAAATACCTGATAGAAGGAATTAACGGAGAAAAGGCATTTTGGCTCTGAGTTTCATGGTGAGTAAGTGATGGCAGCAAGAGCATCTGTAGCTGTAATTAATGGTAAAAGGGTGAGGCAGCTGGTCACACAGCATCCCTCTCATGATGGAGAAAGGCTGGGAGTGTAGCTCTGCTAGAAGAGTACTGTTGTGTGACAAAACTTACCCTGAGGAGATGTAATACACACGTCTACATGTCTACTCACCCAGAAAGGGATCCCCCACAGATCAAAGTACAGGATACCACCAAAGTCCAACTGGTTGTGACTTACCAGAATATGGGGAAAGGGTTACTTGTGAGAACAGAAAAGGCTCAAAGACAGTTGCATCACTGAAGTTCATGGGGGACAGCTTATCAAAGCTGGGAACCTGGACCACACTGCACATCCTGTAGGCAGCTTGACAGACTGGAGAGCGTCCTTTCCAGGTACCTCGGGGCTCTGACCCTCTTCCAGGCAGCTCCTTTAGGTTGCTTCCTCCAGGTGGGTGATTTGATCTCCAGAGTCTTCTTTGCAGCCTGGCTTGTGCTCTGGCTGGTTTTGTGTGTCAACTGAGGAAATGCCACCATGAGGTCGAGCTGTAAGGCATTTTCTCATTTAGTGATCAATGAGGCAGGGTCCAGCCCAGTGTGAGTGGGGCCATCACTGGACTGGTGGTCCTGGGTTCTATATAAAGCAGGCTAAGTAAACCATGCGAAGAAAGCCAGTAAGCAGCTCCTCCCCATAGCTTCTGTATCAACTCCGGCCTCCAGGTTCCAGCCTTGCTTGAGTTCTGACTTACTCCAATGATGGACCATGATCTGGAAGTGTAAGCCAAATAAACATTTGCCTCTTCAACTTGGTTTTTGATCATGGTGTTTTGTTGTGGGAAATAGAAACCCTAACGAAGTAAGCTTGTCTGAGTATTTTTTCTTCTGCTGATTGACTCCATTCCTCTGAGAGAGACTCCCAGCTTTTACAGCTTACTCTGGCAGGGAGGGGCCTAGTGAATCTTGTCAGTTTCAGGAACTTCCTGGAGCTATTATGACTTGTTTACCTTTCTTTTTTAAGGCACCTCCCTGTAGGATGGAGTATTAGAATCTCAAAAGAAACTGTTACTCAAGTACTTACCCAGCATGCACAAAGCCCTGCATTCAGTCTACAGCACAACTAAACACTGGGCAGGCATGGTGATACATACTGGCAATCCCAGCATTTGCCGCTTGCTGGCTAACTCTGTGGCTCATGGTCAGCTAGCTTTCTTATACAACTTGGAAGTACTCATTTAGCTAATGAAAACAGATACAGACTTTAATTCTTTAAATTAAATACAGGTTTTAATTAGATACAGGCTTTAATTCTTTATTTAACTTTTTAAACTTTATGAGCATTAATGTTTCACCTGCATGCAGGTCTGTGTGAGGATGTCAGGTCTTACAGTTACAGTTATGAGCTGCCATGTGGGTGCTGGGAATTGAACCCAGGTCCCTTCAGACCAGGTTTTAGATAGCAAGACTGATTAAATGATGGGATTATTTTCTTTTTTTAACCTTAATTGTATCAATTACAATGACAGAAATGTGAAAGGATTTTTAAGAATCATTTTATGTATTTAAAGTATAGATACAATGTACATTGTATAAAAGACAACACTTTGTTTTGCATGCATTAACCCTATATACTGTTGTGGGATATTTGTTCACACTGTGAAGATGTGTCACTGTGATTAGTTTAATAAAAAGCTGGCTAGCCTTAGCTAGACAGGAGAGGTTAGGCAGGACTTTCAGACAGATAGGGGAACAGGGGATGACTCTAGAAGTAGGACAGAGATGCCAGTGAGCTGAGGAACAAGTCAGATGTTCAGAATGGGAGAGAGGTAGAAGCCATGTGACAGAATGTAGAATAATATAAACAGGTTAATTTAAGTTATAAAAACAAGCTAAAGGTCAAGCTTCCATAGTTAATAAAAAGCCTTTGTGTCATTATTTTGGGGCTAGTAAGCTAAAGAAAATTGATAAGAAAGCCTCATTATAATATACTTCTAATTCTACAGGTTTCTATATAACATTTAGACAAAGGTCAGATCCATAGGCTAATAAGCCCTCAGGTATATGCATCTGTAATTGCAGATGTATTTGTATATATTATAAGATGCAATAACCCCAAATAGTATTTATTTAACCAGAATTACTAAGTGATAATATAAAGAAAATGATAAAACAGATAAACTATTTTTGTTTTAAAGTTGATTCTTGATACAGGTTTCCCTACTTATCCCAGTCTGACTTTGAACTTGCTGTGTAGCCAGTATGAGCAATATTGAATGGACTCAGCAGGTTGTATTTATATGTACATAATGTGTATACAAGTATACCTGTTACACACACACACACACACACACACATATGTAACAACAATGACTAAAGGATAGGTCATCAATTTGAGAGGGAGTGGAAGAGACTAGGGAGGAGATGGGAAGGGTGAAGAGGTGTGGAAATGATAAATATAGTACTCATGTACAAAATTTTAAAAAATAATAAAAAAAACTTATTTTAGCATGTGAACTACTTTCTCATCACCAAAGTATTTCCCTTCCTACTTAGAATTCTTTCTCAAAAGTTTGTTTTCATATGTGTAATTTTTAATTATATTCCTTCTACGTGATAGCTGCTTTCTATCTTTTGTCTTTAAATTTATAATTTGAAAGAAATATTATAAAATTCCAGTTTAGATGAAATTATCCATATTCTTGATAGAAACAAAATAGTTTTTAGCAATATTATATTTTAGTGAAGGCTCAGAAATCTACATTTGAGATATAGAAAAGGATAGGCCTTTAATCTTATCAGTGTCACAGACACAAACATAAACATGGCAAAATATATGTTTACAGTCCTAGAGACATTTCTGCTTTGACTTAACAACAAATTAAATTATTTGTCACAGATTTACCTAAATATTGTGAACTAAAAGACATTCTGGATGATTTAGCAGTTTCAATTTGCATAAATATTTATCTATAAGCCAACTTGGTAGCATGCAAACAATCTAAAACATGAACACATGTAGACATAATTTACAACATACACAAAGTCAAATCACACCCCCAAAAAGACAAAAGCCCTAAGATTTCATAGCTTTCATTTATGTTCACCATTCACTCAGGTTTTTTAAAGTCAGACTCATGATCTGATTACTTCCTCCACAGTGTTGCTAAGCAATCTATGACCCTAAATCTGCACTTCAGAAGGTATGACACAGAAAATTTACATCTCAAAGACCTAAATATTGAGAATGACTTAAGGAACAGCCTGTTTGGGGGGATAAATGATGACAGTGGCTCTGCAGACTTAAGTTACTGTCTTTATTTTGAGGTAATCAACAAAGAAGGAGCCCACGCAAATGCAGACCTCTGGGGCTTTTGTTAAATATTTTGCCATAGCAAAGGAAAAAGTAATTATATGTATATGTTTATATATGTATAAATATGTATGTATAAATATATACATATCCACATACATGCATATTATATAACACATACACACAGAGAAAATTAAGATGGAGCAAAGCATTAAAGAACATATATTCAGTTATAACCAACTCATAAATTTGTAGATAGGTTATAAATGTGAATTTTTGTTGTTGATAGGTTTTTGTTGTTCACTTTTTGTTGTTGTTATTTAAAAAATGTGGTATTGAAATAGGATATTATGTAGCTCCAGTGAGCTTTGAATATACTGTACCTGAAGCTGGTCTTGAACTTCTGATCCTCCTATCTTTACCTCCTAAGTGCTGGGATTACATGTGTGTCACCATGTCTTGGTGTAAGGGTGTTCTCTATATATCTTTCTTAAAATTCTCCAGTCAAGCCGGGAGGTGGTAGCACACACCTTTAGTCCCAGCACTCAGGAGGCAGCGGCAGGCAGATCTTTGTGAGTTTGAGACCAGCCTGGCCTATAAAAGCTAGTTCCAGGACAGCCTCCAAAACCACAGAGAAACCCTATCTTGAAAAACAAAAACAAACAAACAAAAAATCTCCAGTCAAAAGGTAGAAAGACAATTCATTTCTCACTGATGGGCCTTTAAAATGAGGCTATGTACACAGACACTGTGCCTTCTTCTTTACCCTTACAGGACATTCCTCTTATAGACCCTTGGGTTCTCAAGACAAATAATCATTTTTAACTGAACACCCACTAAACCATCAACTAGGAGATGTCAGATTCGTTTTTTGTTGATTCAGTCAAGCAAAGTCCAGGTGTGGTGGTGTGAGTCTGTGCTGTCAGCAGTTTAGGGGGTGCAGGCAAAAGAATTGCAGGCATGTGCCACCTGGATGGCATAGGGAAGTTCTTCCTCTGTGGGGAGAGGAAGTCAGGGGCTGGAACAAGGAGAGGAAGGGGAGAGAAGGGAAATGGAAGAAAGCATCCAAGTGTAGTATACTAGCAGTGTTGCATGGAATGTGTATGTATCACGGAATAGCTTAAAAATAGGGCCTGGGATGTTCAACAATGGCTATCTGCATGCTGGAGTGGGCAAGAACCCAGTAGCTAGCTGCTCACTCCTCAGCAGTCCCAATCTGCTACTGAAGTCCTGGAAGATTTCTGGATTGTCCTAGTCTTCTGCCTATACTGGAAAGCTGAAGAAGCTGGAGTCAGGTATTAGTAGAGGATGGTGGTGGCAACAAGAAGAACAGGCACTCAGAAGCAATGCCAGACAAGCCAGCATGCGCCAGAAATTTTTGTGGGACTTTGAACCACTTACTGGAAGGTCCTGTTCATTCAAGGGAAGGGTCTTTTTCTTTCAGTTTTTTTTTTTTTTTTTTTTTTTTTTTTTCTGGAAATGCCTTGGATATTGGCCCAGAGGATCAGTTGACTCCAGATCCCACCACATTGACAGTCGAGATTAATCACCACATGTAGCAAATAGACAAGGCCTATAAACTGGTGTTGTGGCTCTGCCCTGTCTCCCTCCAAAAGAGCAGGAGCTCCTCTCTTGACATCTCAGGCAGAGAGCCAGAACAGAACAGAAAGACTTTAAGCACAAGTCTCCTGACCACATCATCATGCTTGAAACCTTGAGACATAAGCTATTTAGAGAGCCAACTCTGACGGCTCCTTGCATGACTTGGTTTCTGTGGATTTCTCCTCTCTCATTTCTAGCTTAGAGCCTCCTTTTCATCAAATGCTGCAACTTTCCTGTATTTGTGATTCCTTGGAACTAACAGGTGCCTTTGTTCAAGCTTTTGCAATTCCTGGAGTCCCCTCCTCATCATCACTAATCTGATAAACTCTTACTCATTTGTTAAGACTCAAAGCAATCATTCTTCAAAGCCAAGAAACATTTCTTAGGAGATAGAGACTCACTCCCTGATATATCAACCTTTTCTACCTACTCTTTGACAAAGATTATTATTGAAGACAAGGCTTGGGAATCAGTAGAGAAGCCCACAAAATTTACATTTCTCTATATTTCCTTCAGTCTTGGAAAACTGTAACTGTGAAGTGGCTTCCCGAAGGCCAGCAGAGTTGGAGCTAGAGGTTAAGGATAATTTCTCCTTCTACTGACACACACTGGGAATCCCCTGAATCACAAGAGTATACGGGATTCTCTTATATCCCAGAACTTTTCAGGACTTAACTAGGATGTCAAGATTGGCAAGTTCACTGGCTTCTAGAGAAAGCTCCAGAATAGGTACTTTGGTCTCCAGGCTTATACCTGATGCTAGGATTGGTACTAGAAACCTCTAGGGGGTTGCATACCACGGACTCTGTGGCATAGAGGATAAGGCATGAGCTCTAGGGTTAGACAATTTGAGGGTTATGTTCTAAAACTACCATTGACCAATTGTAAAACTCTAGGAAAAAAATCTTTCCTTGTGTGGAAAACATGTGGATGATCTTTTTTATGCATATTAAGTGGGAAACCCCCACCAAATCATGCAATACAAGGTCTAGCCTACAGTATGGGCTTAACTAGTATGTCTCCTTTTTCTGTCCCAGATTGCTACTTTCTTCCTGGCTCAGGACTTGAATATGGCTAACTCAAGACAGGAGCTCTTGGCTCAAGTTCCTCCAAGTGAAAAATAAGACAGAATTGATTGCATTATTTCTACACCCAAAATTATTCCTTTTAGTATTTTTGCTTTGATCAATCTTCCCAATCCTGTCAGAGCGTTTAGCACAAAACCTTCCCATGGCTGTGACCTGAACAACAGAGACATTGCTTGTAGAGGAAGTAGAGAGAGGTAAAATGCAAATTTGGTGGCTAAATTGGATTTCCCTGGGTCTGATGACTTCCAAGATGCCTCTAAAATATAATTCCAGTGATGGTGTTTGCAGAAAAGACCAACTTTATGCCCAAAACAATAAATTATTGTATTCAGTTAACTATCATATTCAGCAATATTCTATATCAGACATTGTTACATTGGGAAAACATCTAAGATAAGTAGAAAAATGGAGAGAGAGAAAAAAGAACTTAACCAGGAGCTAGGTACACTGGCTTAAACCCAAGAGATCTGGTTTCTGGTCAGGTCTTTGCAAAAAAAAGGACCTCATGGTAAGTCCCTTAAAGGTGTTAGCTTCTAAGTCTCAGTTTTTTCAGAGTGAAGTGGGAGAGAAAAAAAAAAAAAAAAAGTGAATTCTAAGATTGTTGTATTTTGAGGGTTTGCTTCTAGATTATTCTTCTCTTAAAGTCAGTCTATATATTCACTGGAAATTTCCATCTAGATAAACTGTAAATACTTCAACTAAACATATCTCAAACTAACAATCAACCTTGTACTTCTTGCTCCCAATTTAGCTCCAAACTTTTCTCTATGTTTGTGCTTCCTTTCTCAGAGAAGAGCATCATCTTTGCCAGGAGACTAAACTTCCAATCTAAAGGTCATAGTATTCAAGTTATTTTCCTTCATGTCCAACATCCAAATAGACAACAACTCCTCTTTTTAGATCCAAAGGAATCTCCAGTTCCCCAAACTCCAGGAGGCAGTTCAAATATCAAGAAATGAGCCCAACCTGGAATGTAGGAGAGTGTCTGGTGGTTAGATGAAAGCCAGCATTCCTCAGGAATTTGTGAGCCATCAGCTGAAAGAAATCATTTCCCTTACCTCTGGCAAAAGGAGCATCTGGTTTTTCAACTAACATATACCTGTAGCATCTACCAGAATACCACGGTCCATGTTGTCTTCCAGGCTCCCTGAGTTCCTACTTACAAGTACTTGTTAAATTTTTCAAAGCTCTCACCCTAGTCTCCTGACCATTCACTCTCCACAGCTACTCATTCGTCTTATAGCCCTACTATTCTTACTGTTTTCTCTATGTTCTGCTCCTGCCTCTCTCACTATGCTCTCTATTCTCAATACCCAACTCTTCTTCCCTCTCTCATAGTCTGCTAGCCATAATCATTCTGCTTCATTCTTTCTCTGCCCTGGCCTCTTCCACATGCCTCTGGATATTTTCTCCCTCTTATAAACAATAAAAGCTTTTGCCTTAACCATACCATAGAGTGGTCATGCCTGAAGTTTCTTCTCTGTGCTCTCTTGTGGACAGCTTCTCCCATCCAATGGCCACTTTTTGAGTTTAATTCTTCAGTGTAGATAACTAAACCATTATTTCTCCCAAATTTTAGCTCTATGTAAATCTCTATCACTGTGGCCAAAGTAATTTCACTAAAGCAAAGCCAGATCCTTCCAAATTCTGGTGGCTAGACAAAAGCCAGCATTCCTCAGGAAGTTTGTTCCCCTCTAACAAAGGATCTGCTTCCTTACCACTGTCAGAAGGGACTAATGGCTATCATGGTGCCTATTAGCACATCAAAGCACATGCTGGCCTCTAGGCTCCTGCTGTATCTCAAGTGCTTAACTCTACTCTCTTTCCTTCCCTGCTGTAAACTTCTCTAGCTCAGGAACTTCCCTGCCCCTTAGCTACTCATTCTTCCTTATAGCCCTGCTATTTCAACTTCCCTCCCTCTCTTTTGCTTCTCTCTCTTGGTCTTCTCTCTTTGTCTTCCTCTCTCACTCTCTTCTCTCTCTTCCCTCCTGGTCATAAACAATCTGCTGGCCATGTGTAATCTACTACCTCCTCTCTCTGCTCTGGGCTCTTCCAGATGCCCTGTTCACTCCCTCATATCTACACTAAAAACCTTCCACTTAACCATACCTTGGGGGGCAGTCCTGTTGTCAGTTTATATGTCTGGTGCTGAAACTTTCAATTAATGCAAAAATATGAACAAAACACTAATCTGCCTAACATTTTTGGTGGCTCCCACCAAGGAATAAATGGATTTTTATTAAGAATATGTTGAACTATTTGTAAACAGAAGAAAGTTTTGATCTAGAATGAAAAGAAAAAAAAAGACATAGCTTACCATCAGAAGGCCTCCATCAAAAAGGGAGACAAGGAAACTAGGAATAAAATGATGTGCTTTTTTTACATTGTTGGTTTATTACCACTACCCCCAAACTATGTGAAATATCTTAGGCCAAGCTCTCAAACAATAGACTCTGGAATGAAGATTTGTTCATGAATTGAAAGACCCGCAGAGGGCATGGACCCTCACACCCTGACTCAGGAAAGGAGACCCCCCCCCCCCAAATCACTCAAGAGAATCGGTCTGGTCTTGGTGCAAAAGCATGAGGTCTTTTTATATTCCAGTGCACTGGGGTCCGCAGCCATACTCCACCTAGAAGTAGGGGACTGGGAACCCTGGGTACAGGGTTTAGACAGCTTTTATAGGGTTACAACAAAGCCCACGCATCATAAACCAATCATCTCATAGCATACAGTGGGGACCAATTAATTTAAACTATCCAAGCCCGTGCTTAGCCCAGGAAGTCTGGCTTAGCCCAGGAAGTCTGCTTTCGCTAGGGCTTCTGGGTAGTGTGGCACAGCTCATTTCTTGTGTTCATTCACTCACAGGTGCTGCCCTAAACAGCCCTGTCATAAACAGTCAAGAATGTGACCTTTTGCCTATTCACTGCTAGGGGGCAGAGTCTAGGGAGAGTTAGGCTAAATTTTTCCATCCTTACAGAATGATATGAGAACATGACTGTTCCAAGCTGTGATTGAGGAGAAGGTTTTTGTTGTGGATAAGAGGCATCTGGAAGAGTCCACAGTAGGAAGACAACATGGCTAGCAGACTGAACTGGGCCACAAGAGTAGAGAGGGAAGGGAAAGCAAGAAAGGAGGACGAAGAGAAAGGGCAAGAGAGATGGGAGCAAGCAGATCAAGAGGGCAAAGAGAACAAAGAGCCAAGAAAGCTCTTGACTGAAATGGCAGGGTTGTATAGGAATGAGAAGCTGAAGGAAGGGTAACACCTGGGCTGGAGAGGCTTGGGGTAGTGGGTGTAGGTGAGAAAGGCTGAGAGGAGACAAAATGTTAGCACCTTGAACTCTGCATCAGATACTTGCTGTGTTGAGAGAGCCTGAAGCCAGTGCAAGCAATGGTATGTTAATGCCATTTGTTCCCATGTAACTGTTTACAGGAAGTTTATTGAGTCATTGCTGGAAAACCAATCACTGCCTGTGAAGCAAGAAGGAAGGCTTGAGCAGAAGTGGGATTTGGGACTCAGTCACAGTGAGGGCTTCAGTTCACTTCTACATGTTTGCTCCAAATTGAGAGGACTAGACTTTTTTTTTTTTTAATCCACCAACTGACTAGGGTCTAGATACAAGTTGATCTCAGAAAAGAACTGCTTGAAGGCATCCATGGAGGACTCCGCTGATAACTGTGTCACTAATGAAAGACCTAAAAAGTAATGTTAATGATGGACTAACCTAGAAACCAATATCTGTTCCTTGGAATTTGCTAGCTTCCTCTCACAAGGCCCTGAGATAAGAAGAATTCACACTGCCCCTCCTTTCCTGTGAGTCAACAAGTGGTAAATAGGGTCAAGAGATAGCTGTAACTCTGGTTTGCCCAGACAAGATTAATTAACACACCTGAGGCCCTAAGGTCTGCTGATCCTAATAGCCAGACCATCCGGCCTCCAAGGGTCACATACTCAATGGACAGAGGGTCCCACCCCCTCCCTAAACTTGTGGGTTTGCCTTTAAAAACACCTGGGCCCAAGGGAGGGGGCTTCTCTCTAGCCTGCGTGCTGGAGGAGCCCATTTGCGCAAACATTTCCTGTTCATTAAAGCCTCTTGCGTTTTGCAGCAACTGGACTAGACATTGAGTTCTTGGGGTATCGACTGAACCTGGAAGACTCCTCATTCTGAGGGTCTTACAACTAAGACAATTGCTTTGGTCCAGGGTGGGGTTCTAAGCAGCACATTCATGTGAGCTATCAGGTACACCACTTTATAGGTAAGAAGGCAGTCATACCAGCATTATGACTTGCCCTGGCTCATACTGTAAGGGTGGGAAAATTTAGCCTAATTTTCCCTAGACTCTGCCCCCTAGCAATGAGTAGGCAAAAGGTCATTCTTGACTGTTTACGACAGGGTGGTTTACAGATAGCACCTGTGAGTGAATGAGAACAGGAAATGAGCTGTGCCACACTACCCAGAAGCCCTAGCGAAAGCAGACTTCCTGGGCTAAGTGCGGGCTTGGATAGTTCAAATTGATTGGTCCACACTGGATGCTATGAGATGATTGGTTTGTGATGTGTGGGTTTTGTTGTAACCCTATAAAAGTTGTCTGAACCCTGTACCCAGGGTTGCCAGTGGCTGGGAGGAGGGGAGCTGGAGGAAGTTTAGGGAGGGGAGGTTGGACTTCCTCTTGGAGTTTGGGGAATTGGTGTTCCCTTTGACCCTGACACAAATGTGCTTCTGGAGGGAGTAGTGCAGTGAGGGCCCATTCCCTCAAATACTGCTTAGTAAGGGATAATTCTTGCAAAGCCTTTTACCCTAGCACTGGAATCTTGACTATAAATATTACTTAATGATAGAATAACTACCAGACATCTAATTAAAATGACACATGTCACATCCAAAAGGTACCCATCCTGCTCAAAAAGGAGAGGCCCACTGACTTCACCCAAAATTGAGTGTAGGTCCAGCTCAACCTGGCCTATAGGAAGATTTCTGGTGGTTATATAAAAGCCAGCATTCCTCAGGAACTTGTGGAACTGGTTCTCATCTGTGCTTACCTCTGGCAGAAGGAGCTTATTCTTCATTAACATGTACCTCCAGGCTCCCTCAGTTCTTGCCCACAAGTTCTTGTTACATGTTTCAAAGTTCATGCTTGCTTCCTTCATTTAATCTCCTTACTTCGCTTCTCATGTTTAATACTCAGAGTCATTCAGTGACTTGAAAGTTCACAGTACTGCAAGAGGATAAATTGAATAAACTCGTTCCACAGAAAGGAATCTTATAGGTGTTTTACAGTTAAAACTATCCTTGTAATTTTTTACCCTTCTGGTTTTGGTGTTGACTCCAAATCTCTCCCTATGTGAATTTTGTGAATTTGAACCAAGCATGGCCAAAAATTAAGTCCATATTTCTTTCTGCTTTCAGTTTTCAGCTGTGAATTTATATGCTTTTTCTGATTGTGTTCTGTACTTTTTTTTTTTTTTTTTTAGAGAAATATGGCAATCTTTTAGAAAAGTTTGAGTTCTTTATAACTGGAATTTTAAATACACAATCAATAAAATCTATCTCCCTTGTTCAACAGCAGTTAGAAATATGTGTGCAGGGAAGAACAAAGCATGAGCAGTTATCCGGGTTTCTAGAGGACTTTGAAACTGTCACCACTTGAGACTATGACTACCACTTGGACTAGAAGGGTATGGGATGTTATGGGAGGCAGTTCTGGGTGTTCAGAAATAACCTGAGGCTGGTGACTCAGCATTCACTGTCCCTGTTTCCTAAATGTTGTTCTTTCCTAGAAGGGCTAACATGACACCAGCATTTCCTTCTCTCTAAGGACTGTTGCCAGTAACAAGCAGGTCAGAAAACTGTGTGGTAAGGAGCAGCAGGAAGCACTGTAACCCTAACAAGAATGATTCCAAAAGTGCTGTGGGGGAGTCTGTGGTGTAGTGGCACTCAGTCAAGGACTCTTTGATGAACAGGGATGATGGGAGATGTTATTCTGTAAATATGTTTCTCATACTGGTTAATGAATACAGCACTGTTGGCCAATAGGAAAGCAAGATAGGAGGGACTAGGAGACAAGGAGGAAAGAGGAAGTAGTGAGGAGGAGTCAAGATGGAGAGACTGGGGAGACGAGACGCCTGACCCACTCCCCAGTAAGGAGACCACGTGAAAATACATAGATCAACAGAAATGGGTTAATACTTAAGACAGAGCTAGCCGATAAGAAACTAGTACCTGGCCGACAGCATTATATCAAATACAGAGTCTCAGTTGCGTTATTTGGGGCTGGCGCAGAGGCGGGACAAGACTGGCAGTGGGAGGAAAAACCTTACTCTTTACATAGGGAAAAGTCAGCAAGTCCAGGCTGGCCCCCAGAGAGGAGGATCTCCACACAACATTGGCTCTGGGGTCTGATGGCAGGAGTATCAGTGAAAAGGGAAGATGCTTGAAGAGGAAGTCCAGTGTCTCTCAATCCCCAAGTGTCACTGCTCTGAACTGATTCTGAGGCTCTGGGGGAGACATGCATGTGAAAGACTGTGATGAGGAGCTTAGAGTGGGTAACTTCATTCCCCATGGATGAGACAAAGGCTGGGTGATGCCTAGCCTGGTTCTGAACAAGAGCTGCTCTCGTGTGGTTTCTTACTAGCTCTCTCTTTATCACAACCCCCTGAGCCCACCACACACACACACACACACACACAGATATATATACACACACAGACAAATGCATACACACACAAAGAGAGAGAGATACACACACAGACAAATGCATGCATGCACACACACAGAGAGAGAAAGAGAGAGAGAGACATATACATATACAGACAAACACACACACACACACACACACACACACAGCCCAACAAGGCTTTCTGGGCAGCTGATTATCTCATCCCTTGTATCAGATACTTGCCCCTTCTACCTCCATCCCTTGAGGGCTTCCTCATCTTACCCATCAGGGTAGGCACAGGGGTACTTTTTCCCAGTGTTTTCCCAGGGACCAGTTTTAGACTCTGCAATTAGGTCTCCTAGGAGATGCTCAGAATTTGGGGAAATTTTGTACTTTCATTTTGTTTTGTGGGGTTTTTTTCTCTTACCCAGATAAATGTGCTCATCATAAACCTCATCTCTCTAGGTGACCTGGCCACCCCTTAGTGACTTTGCTGCTAGGATAGCTTGTGCAATAGAGGACTTTTAGTTAGATGTCATGTTGAAGATGGCCATTGACTGGGAAACCAAGATGGTCAGGGCATCAGCCCCAGGTACTGGCAGGCAGGCAACTTTGCCACTGGTAGCCATGAACACTCAAGAGAAAAAGAGATGGGTATCAAGTCTTAGAAGACAGATATCTTTGCATTCAAAAGTTGGAGATAGGGATTGGGCTGATGCCTCAGACAATAAAATGCTTGTCATGCAAGCTTGAGAGGCTGAGTTTGGATCTCTGATACCCACATAACAGCCAGGTGCAGTGCACTGGTCACCCCAGTGCAGGGAGCAGAGGAACACAGACAAACAAATCTCAGAGCCTTGCCAACCAGCCAGTCTAACTGAAACGGTGAGCTCCTGGTTCAGTGAGAGACCTTCCTGAAAATATAAAGTGGACAACTATAGAGGAATATGATGGGAGATGTCATTCTGTAAATATGCTTCTCTTATTGGTAAATGAATAAAGCCCTGTTGGCCTATACAATAGGAAAGCAAGATAGGTGGGACTAGGAGACAGGGAGGATTCTGGGAGATATAGTAAAGGGGAGTCAAAATGTAGGACATGAGAGAAGAGGTCCAGACCCTCTCTCCAGTAAGATAAGACCACATGGAAACACTTAGATTGATAAAAATGGGTTAATATTTAAGACAGAGGTAGCCAATAAGAAATGCTAGTAATTGGCCAATGGTTTTATAATCAATACACTGTCTCTATGTGTTATTTTGGGACTGATGCAGCTCTGGGACCAGGCTGGCAGGAAACTGCTCCTAACAGGAATACACCTAACATTTATCTCTGGACTCTACTTGTATATGAATGTGTGAGAGCATGTTCACACACATGTGTACACAACACACACACACACACAACTAATTAAAAATAAAGCATTGGAGATGACCTCATCGAAGTGTGGGATGGGAGAAGCTGTTCTCTGTACAGTCCTTCTCGCTCTCAGGGTGAGGCATTCTGTTGTCAAAAGGAAGGAAGTGATGTCATGCCACAGATGATGGAGGCTGGGAATGGGAAACCAGGATTCTCCTGCTAATAATACTAGAAGACATATTCTATAGATAATAAGTTATTGGTCACCAGGAGCCCAAAGATCAACAAACATTCTTGCCTAGTGTACTCTATGGAAATGGTATGGTGAATAGAGAAAGCACAGATGTAGAGTTAGACAATCCATGATCTCTCTCTACATTTCTCTCTCTCTCTCCTCTCTCTGTGTGGCAACTTTTATACCTCCATCTGTAAAATAGGGAAATCATACCTTTTTTTTTTTAACTGTTTCAGAGATTTATGGAATAACATATGGAAACTCTGGACCTGCAGGGACTTCAGTTAGTGGCATTTCCTTCCTTTCCACCTTCTGGAGTCTTCAAGGAGTAATAAATATACTCCAGAAAAAGAGAAAACACCCTTTACCCACAGTCTGAATTCTCAAGTTTGGCCTACACCCCCACTAGGTTTGTCTTCTCCCAGGACTGCTGTGAAGTTAAA
The DNA here is from genome assembly GCF_943737965.1 of Phodopus roborovskii. NCBI lineage: Eukaryota > Metazoa > Chordata > Mammalia > Rodentia > Cricetidae > Phodopus > Phodopus roborovskii. Next base: position 42,431,134 of record NW_026126433.1, read on the forward strand.
TAACATAGTAAATGTGTTGGCTTCACAACAATGGCTTTGTGAATACAAAGTGCCCTGTGTGTCTTTTCACGTTGGTCTGATCTGTCAGCATGTGCTCTCCAGCACTGAAGGGAGCAGCTCTGCACAGAGTTGCATAAATTCTGAAAACTTGGGGTTCACCACATTGCCTGTCTTAGTCAGTGTTCTATTGCTGTGAAGACATTGCCTGTCTTAATTAGAATTTCTATTGCTATGAAGAGACACCATGACCATGGCAACAATTATAAAGCAAAACATTTAATTAGGGCTGGCTTATAGGTTCAGAGGTTTAGTCCATTATCATCATGGTGGAACTCATGGTGGCAGACATGCTTCTGGAGAAGAAGCTAAGAGTTCTTCCAGATCAGTAAGCAGTAGGAAGACAGAGTGAGCCAGTGGGCCTGGCTTAAGCTTCTGAAACCTCAAAGCCCACCGGCAGTGACATACCTCCTAATCCTTTCAAATAATGTCACTCCTTATGGAGGCCATTTTTATTCAAGCTACCACATAGCCCAAGTCCACATTATCTTCCTGTGTCTGTAGTATCACAAGATCATAAGTTAAAACAACAGGAACCCATTCTGTCACAGTTCCAGAGGGGGAAAAGTATGAAACTAAGGCATCAAGAGGTCCAGGCCTCCTAAAGGTTCTCTGAGAGACCCTGCTTCATCTCTCCCAGCTTCTGGTGTTCTCATATGTTCCTTGGCTATAGTTGCATAAATACAATCCCTGTTATACCTTGGTTGGACATTCCTGGTGTAATTATTTTCTCTCTTCTAAAGAACTGTCATTAAATTTAGGGACCACTCTAACTGAGTTAGTGGGATTTTATATTACACTGAAAATCCCTATTCCACTTAAGGCCATATTCTGATATTTCAAGGAAACAAGAATTTGACTTGAGACACTATTCAATTCATCTACATATAAGTCATCTCTGACTCAGTGTGCATTGATCAACTTCAGACTAAAACCCTAAATTACCTTGATGTCTGTCTGGAGAATCATGAGGCTGTAACAGAACTTCAGACCTTACTTAGTACAACTGACTCCATGAGGAAAGTACCATTCAGGCCATACAGCTCTGCATGTAGACAGTACTACCTTCAAAAATTGAAAACAAAGACCTAGTCCACTACAGTCAAAATGTAGTAACCTTGCTTTTTGCTTCTGTAGCTCCACTTCTGGCTAACTGTTCTAAGTATGTCATCCCAGAACATGGTGTTTTATTTTGTGTATGAGCCTGGGATCTTGAACACAAAGTATAGCCACCAGCTGGCTAATAAAGACTTTCTATTGGATTAAACCCAGTCTTTGGTGAATACCACACAACAGGGCATGAAGCAGAAATGTCTCAAAGTGAGACTAGAAGAGGGTTAATTCTAAACTTATCATTATATCCATAGATTAATGCATTTCTCAACCCTTCTCTTAGTTTATGGTCTATTGCCATGAAAAGTCACTATGATGATGGCAACTCTCATAGGAAAGCACTTAATTAGGGCTTGTTTCTAGGTTTAGAGGTTTAGTTCATTATCTGCATGGCATTAAGAGTTGCAGCATGCTGGCAGACATGATGCTGGACAAGGAATTGAGAATTCTACATTTGGATCAACAGGCAGAAGAAAGAGAAAACTACTGGGCCTAGCTTGGGCTTTTGAAAGTCCACTATCAGTGACACACTTCCTCCAATAAGACTGCACCTCCAAATCCCTCTCAAGTAGTGCCTCTACTTGATGACTATGCATTCAAACATATGAGCCTATGGGAGCCACTGTTATTTAACCTCAACTGTTATCAGAGGAACCTTTATTTGTAGTAGGTGGCTAACACAGAGATCCCAAGGCCAAGGTCCAAAGAATGAGAGTTTGTAAAATGCTCATCTGTAAATGGAAAGTCTCTACTGCACCCCCTCCTCCCAAGAGTGTGGGTAGAGAGTGTTGCAGGGTATTTGAGAATAGTGTGAACCCCAAGATTGTGTTGTTTAATGGAAAAAAACTCTCTCTAGTTATGGTATGGCTCAGCCTCAACATTCACCTTTAATACAAGTTAATACAGGAGTTTGAATATTGTAAACAAGAGTAAATAAAGTCAACCATAGTCAAGAGGCAGAGTAAGCAACCAGTTGTCAGGAAGTGAACATAAGATTATTAAGAAAAAAAACCACAGAGTAAGAGGGAGTTAGGATGGAAAGAGAGATGCACAGGAAGTGAAAAGGAAGGAACATTCAGTTTGAGGAGTCTGTTTTGCGAATGTGGGTAGAAAGGCAGAAAGCTTCTGGGCCATCACTTGAAGAGGACGGTCAGCTGGGTGCTTTCTTTGCTACTCTGAGCTAGCAAGCTTTGATCCCAGGACCTGGCTCCCAGGCCTTTATTAGTAAAATCAAACAATTGAGATTTTTGTTTAAAAACAACAAGAAAGTGTGTAAGATCCAGAGGTGGTAGACAACTACAAGAAAACTATCTTCAAGACACAGAGGGCAGCTGCACAAATGAACTAATAGGAATTGTAACATCATACACAGAACTTGTGCAAACTCAGGCAAACCAAATCTCAGCTTGGAGATGAGAGTGAGGCACAAAAGCCCACTGCTAACCATGGAAGTATTAATAGCAGTCAGCTTCTAGAAGAGAGAGGGACAGTTTTCTCTGAGAATACAGTCTTTGGTAAGTCAACCATGCTCCAGTGGAAGTCCACACATCCAAAAATATTTCAGCAGCACAAACTAGTTTTTATTACTTGAAAAAAGAAAGGATGCAAAGTTGGGTGAATATCTTTGAAGAATTGGAGCGTAAATATGATACAAAATTTAAAATCTCAACGAACCAATGAAATTATTTTTTTAAGAAAAGAAGATGGTTCATTTTAGAAGGATGATGTAAACATTTGGAAGAGAAGGTGGGGCTTGGCAGAAGCACACTGGGTGGAGCTTTCATTCTAGTATAGTAGCTATGTGACTCCAGGACCTACATCATTTTTGAAAACTGATTTAATGGCTGGGAAGCAGAGCTAGGCAAGTTTGAGACCACAATGGTCTACATAGTAAGTTCCAGATCAGCCAGAACTACATAGTGAGACCCTGTCTCAAAAACCAAAACAAAATAAAAAACAAAGGGAAAAGAAAGAAAGGGATGAAGGAATGAAGCAAGGGAAGAAGAAAGGAAGAGGAAGGGAAGAGAAGGAAGGAGGGGAGGGAAGGAAGGAGTGAGGGAGAGAGGAAGGGAAGGAAGAAAGGAAGGAAGGGAATTCTAATTTATATTGTTTTCCAATCTCCATGGATTAATTCCATGTGTGGCAGATTTCTAGTTCCCACAGTGATGATACTGAGTGTAGAGCTGGGAAGGCACCATACCTAATTCACCACTATGAAGTTGGATACTGAAAGAGGGAAAAGGAAAAGGAAAGGGGTGAAAGACCTCTATCCCCAGCTCTTTCTACCCTCAGGCCTTTAGGGAGGCCAAGAGTAGAGCATCTCTGATTATGACAATGGATTCTAAAAGCATTAGACAGGACCAGCAAGATGGCTTGGTGGATAAGGGTGCTTGCTGTATAGGCCTAGCAAATTCAGTTTAGTAACTGGAGCCCACATAGTGGGAGGAGAGAACTAACTCCCAGGCATTGTTCTTTGATCTCCACATGCACAACTGTGGTACATGCATGCACATGCACACACACCTAGCCTCATTTTTCAAAATCTCCTTGTGAGCCCTGATCATAGCATTTTCTGGTGTTCTGTTCACACAGTAAGTTCTTTCCATAGAGAAAACTTACACACAAGCTCTAAATTGAAAGCAGCACAGAACTAGCTTGATCCTGCCACACTGTATCAGTCAGGGAAATGGGCTGTTGGTCAGTGGACCACTCTTACCCACCCCATTAGTCTGTGACTGTAGCTCTGGGTCTGTCCTACAGAGGTGTTCAGTGAGATCATGGAACAGGTAAGAAGTAAGACTATTTATTATCTCACTGAAGTTTAGTTACAGAACCTGAGCTCTGAATCATCTCACTTGCAGGTGGTCTTTCCATAGTCTGTCTTGCCTTAGTCACAAGAAGAGTTACACGGAGAACTTGTGACACCCATTTCCTGGAAGCAGTTTAGAAAAGGGGGGGGGGGTTGAGGAGGGATCATGTTTCTGCCTCAAACCAGAGTTTGACTGAAGTGACTACATAGGTCCTTTCCTGGCTCCCATGGGTCTAGACACCTGATTTAGGCTTCTCAAGAACAACGAAGTGATTTAAGCCTGATCAAATATGAGCAATCCTTGAGACTCAAGCAGAGAAAAAAAAAAAAAAAAAAACCCAGTTGAGACAGGAAGCTGGTTCAGGAACTGGTGGTTGGTTCCTGATGTGTAAATTTGACAGCAGCGGCAGTACTCTCTGATTAAAGCCTCTGTCAGGGCAACTGTGAGCAGCTGCCCAGCTCTCAGCCAGGAACTGCATCCCTCTCTTCGCTGGCTAATGGATCCCAACAGATCCCTTTTCTTGGGCATGCTTCTGTTTCTTTCTCTGGCTTTTGGATTGAGCTACGGAACAGGTGAGTGTTCATTTGTTTAAGGATTTGAGTCCTGTGTTCAGCAGTTTGGAATCAGCAGACCTTCGGGGATAGAGGAGACATGGGCTGGGGTGTATGATTCAGTTGCCTCTTCCTTAAGGAGTGCCTCTGGGTTTCTACTGTGTCTTTCGAAGAGGAAGAAACTAATGTGTTACTTGGACCTCGGATTCCAGGGATTAGCCCCATGGACACTAGTTTATAAGGAAACAGAAGCCAAAGGCACCTGCTACATCCATAATCAGCCTCTTGGTGTAAGAGACTCAGGCTGAAGTTCTGAGTGGTTGGTTTGGGGTGGTACCCTTCTAGCAATGACCCATGCTGTGGAACAGAGCTCTGGAAGACTTGTCCTGAATCCTTGCTATGGAAAGTGACTCTCACACATACACCAGCAGACAAAGAACATGGTCCGGTATAGAGCAAAGGTGGCAGAGGGAAACAGGTAGAAGTGAGAAACCTCAGACCTTTGGCTGACAACATATGGTGGCTTCAGTGTGGTCACACTTTCTTATAAAAGATGATTCCAAAGCAGCAAGAAGGGGAGAGGTTGGGAGTTTTGGAGCCCAGGGCTGGTTATAGATGTGGGAAATGCAAATCGAGAAATTTAAGGTCAAAGAAGCTTCTGTAGTGGGCCCAACTGGTAGCAAAGTTAGAGCCCAACTTCTTTCCCATTCTGCTGATTCTTTTTTCCAAGGCAAGCTATTGTTTTCTGTGTAGTGGGTTGGTGCTATAAGGAAGGTATTTGAGAGCAACAGTGCTAAGTGGTGATGCTGGGCTGACCATGTGAGTGGAATGGGCAACCCCATCTTAGGATTTGATTAGATTGTAGGAAACAGCCTGGCATGGAGATGGCTTTAGGAAGAGGATAGGGAAATCCTGAGGGCTAGAGCACTTTGGTCTTGAGGTTTTCATAACTGCAAATCCAATTTGAACTTTTCTAAGAAAAGCCCTGTAATGTGCCAGGGATGTGGGGGTGTTGTAAACAGAATCTCTTGCTCAAGTCTCAGATGAGGTGGCTCTTGCTGAGCCCCAATTTGAGAGCTTAGATTGCCAAACCAAGCATCTTTGTAGGTAGAGCTTGGTCTTCCTCCCTGTATCCTGTCTGAACCCCACCATTGCTGGTTTATTTGGTGGCTAATAACTATGGCTAATAACTATGAATTTTTGTTTTTCTCCTTGGCTAGCCTTGCCCGTGGCAGCTCAGGTGCAGCTAACAAATGTTCTGCTGAAGGGTGGAAGGTCACTTATTAGTAACAACCCAGCCCCACAACACACCACTTGGCAACTATTCTTTCCTTGCATTCCATCTTCTAAAATTGGTTCAATTTTTGTCAGGCTTCTATTTTTAAATGTGTACTCTTTTGTGAAACTCCGATAAAACTCAAATAGAAGTGCCTTGCAAATGAGACAGATCAGTCGTGTCAGGGCAACTCAGCCAAGAAGCTTGATTCATGTAAAAATCAGCACCTTTCTATTACAGCTCAGTTTCCAGTTCCCAGTCACATCTATATAAAGCAAAGAATCCACACGTCCCCTCCCAAATAAAAGAAATTCTCCTAAATAACAGCTGGTTTGTTTATTTACATTGAGTGCCCATGCTTATGTGACACAATTTCTATATAGCATCTTGACTTAAGTCAGAGAGCCATAGTGAAGAGTTACTATCTTTGGGTAAATAACTGCCAGGTAAACTTTTATGTCTTCTTCTATATTTTACTGGGAGTTGTCTTTAGTTTCTTGCCCTTAAAGAAGACAGACATATTGTGCTTATGTCACAATGTTAATATTTATTAGGCTCTCAGGAAGCCTTATAGTCTTTATAATGGATACAGCCCAGACTGGGGTTCCTGCAAAGCCAGCCTCTGGTTTCCTCAATTCATTATATACACTCATTTATGAAACAATATCATTTTTGTTGGTTTCTGATACTACTCTCTCCCTCATCATTTGTGCCAGAACATTATGGTCCTCATATATATATATATCATTAACTCCAGTTCACAGATATTTCCATAACTTGTGCTTAATGTTTCCATGAGCACTTGAATTAGATATAAAACGATAAGTTCACATTCTGAAGAATCTACACCAAAGACCAAACATGTCACATCATGTCTAGAAATCAGTTGGCTCAGATCCTTCAATGTATCAATAATCTTTTAGACTAAACTTTATTTGTAGAGCAATTTTGAGGCCATATCCATGTTGAGTGGAGATGGCTCACATCCCCTTACCCTGTGTTTGCATGGCCTCATCATCAGTATTGGCCACTACAGGGATATATGAGTCATGATTAATGAGTCTCCAAAAATGAGGTGCTTTATTCTTCCATGTGGGTCCTTCCCACTTCCTTCATACATGTTGAGTAAAAGATAAGGGACAAATGCCTGGGTTCTAGACTTGACCCAACCTAATACAGCTACTAGCCCATTCTATGACAATATATTAATCTAGATACTTCTTCAAAATAATTTAATCCCATGGTATAAAACCTTATCTTTCTCTATCTGCAGCACTGGAATAGAGTTCACAGCATCAGGGATTTAGTTATTTATAGAATGACCTTCAAAGATTGCATTCAGCACTGATCTACTGAGTGTATCTCACATGGCCTGGCAAGGTGTAGGGGTAGGGAGTAAAATGAGCAATTATAATTTCTGACAAGCACCTGACATTGTGTCTGGTATATGAGAGTCATTTAAAAATCATTGTTGAATAAAGAATAGTAGAAAACCCTGTATATTTGCTTTATATAAGACATTATGTTAAGTGTTTTATCATTTAATTATCATACCAACCCTACAAAATTATCATCACTGTCAGTACTATTATAGCTTTGTAAATGAAAAAAGATAAGCGGAGTAGATTAACAGTCTTTGTAAACTCTAGACATGTCAGTGAATGAAACTGGATAAGCTTCTGACTGAGAAATGGGAAGAATGATACAGTGTCTAAAGGTCCCATGAGGAAAACTAGAATTTTATATATATAAAAATTTATATATATATATATATATAGTATATGTTGAATTGAACTAACACTAATTGAAGTATGGAAATTTCAAAGGTGGGAGGAAATGATAAATTATAGGAGAATGTAGAAAGTCTTACAAAGTGAAATTTAGAAAGTATATAGAAACATTTTTAAGCATGCAGGGTTTTGAATTAACTTTTTCGTTTATTGGAAGAGAGATGAAGTTTCGTGTGTGTCTCTAAAACTTCAGCAGAACAAATGAGATTAGAATGAAGATGTCTTCTTTCTATGATCCTTGCTGTAGACAACACTGCTGCCAGTTTTTGTGTGTCTGTCAAGATAGAGGTTGGATTCTACTAGAGTCAGGAAAGAGTATTCCAGATGGAGATGCAAATACAGAGCTAAGGTGATGTGAGTGGTTGGGTGGAATGGCAAAGGGTCTGTTGTAGCCAAAAACTAAGGGTTTGTGACTGAAGAATTTCTAAATCCTCACCTGGAAAGTGGGGACAAATACTGTCTCTCATCCCAAGTAGGGACACTACAGAGATAAAATGGAATTCATTTTGATTGTGGAAAGAGAACCTAGACTCATCTTGTCATTCATTCATTCATTCAACCCATTTTATTCATTCACTTTGACAACAAGGATATTCTGGGCTCCTATTGTGTCCCAGGTACCTCTTAGAATAAATACCACAATAAACAAAAGATACAATCCCTCTTCTTGAAAGCTTCTGGGTGAGGATGACAAATGCTAAACTAGTTCAAACTAGTTGTGCAAAAAGTAAGATAGAAGCATGCAGCGGGAAAGCTAACTGAAGGCCTGAGTCCAGGAAGTCTTCCCTCATACAGAGAAGTCAAGGTGAAGACCTGAAGGGTGGAAAGAATTGACCACGCAAAGGGTGGTCCAGGCTTTTAGGCTGAGAAATGATGGGTGCAAATAGCCTGAGCAACAAAGACCCAGCACTCACAGCACCATGGGACAGGAATATTTAACTGACATCTAGGTTTAAAAACAAACCTTAGATAAGCTAATTTTTTTTTTCCCTTCCTGAGTCTGCATTTACAACTAGAACTGTGAAGCCTGTGAAACTTGTCTCTTTTCTACCCCCCGAAAATGTAGTAAGATGCTAAAGGCATCTATAAAGTATCAGAATAAAGCCAAAATTAAAGTTCTCAGGTAGAATCCCACCTTGTGAACAGATTAGCTAAATCCTGAACATTTCAGGCCCCTGTTCACCTGCCTGTGTGAATCACTCCATCACCAAAGAAGAATTACCCCTGAAGGAAAGTGAGTCAGCATGAAGAGCACAAATGTTTCCTCCTGACTTCTTTTAGTAAATAGGGCTGACTGAATCACAGGCTCGTTGGAAAACCCTCATCAGGCAGTAGGATGTTTCAGGAACAAAGACTCTATGTGAAGGGTTTTACAGCTCCTCAAGTTTCCACTTGTGCTTGGGTGGTGATGACCTCAAGCTCCCCTCTAGACTCATGGGAGCAATTACATCATCATTCCTTGTGTATTTGGGTGTTAGGGTCTCCTCCTGGTAAGGTTTGGTTCTGCCCCTTATGTATGCAAACTATGAAGTCTGTCTTTATCTTCCCCATTTCTTCCCTTACACTTTTTCTCCTCTTACCTTCTACCATTTATTTATTTGTTTATCTGGCTACTTCCTACTTCGGCCTTACCCTACTTTTCTCTTTCTTGTACCAATTCTGTACTCTGAAAATAATAACAAAACAAAACAAAACAAAACAAAACAAAACCTACCAGGTCATGTGGTAGGAAAGGCTGTATGGGAGGCATTTGGAGAGTGGAGTTAACAACAGTGTTAGACTGGGTAAATTTCCCCATTTTCCCCTTCTCCATATCAAAATTATTTTAAAATGTCAACAGTCTGGTAGTGATTCTGTTTTTAAAATCTCGTGTCTCTTTCAGAAATGGCATTTAGACAAGTGTTCCCCAAAATGTACACACATTCAGAGGTCTGTGCAGAGCTCTCAGTCTTCCCTCTTTCCTTTACACATGTTTAAGACTCAAGAGGCACATTTGTACAGTTCAGGTGTGAAGCCATCAGAAGAGCTGTGTCATCTGGAATTGTCAGGCATTACTGAGTGTGGCTGGAGGAAAGTCCAATGTGCTTCCCAATGTACCCATGTCAAAATAGCACTAAACAACAGTTAAAAAAAAAATAGTGTCTTCATCTAAGAGCACTCTGTTTCAAGAGGAAATATTAGCAATGCCCAAAAGACCAACTTCCTTGTCATCTACCCCCACAATTGAGAAGGGGGTCTCTTCTAGGTAGACCCATCACAGAAGCAGGTGTTTTCATTTTACTCTTTTGAATCTCTTATCATCTAGAACGATCTGTGCCCATTGAGTCATGTGTTCCTATAATGAACATTAACTTGTGGTTAAATTCAGTTATATACATATTAGGCTAAGCTAAATAAGAGGTCTGTTAAGGTAATATTGTTTTCAGTACTTGTCAATTGAACAGATATTTATTTTATAGTGCCTTTGTGCCCAACACTGTAACCGGTTGTCAGACATAAACAGTGGTATGAAGTTCCTTCTCTGGAGAAGACTGTACTCAAGTGGGGCAGACAGCAATAAAATGAATAAATGTGCACTGTAACAACACCAGGCAGGGATAGCAAGAGCAATGGGCAGGGGGCTGTCCTGGGTGCTCCGTCAGAGGAGGCCTCTCAGGAGAAAGAATTCTCTAAGAGGGGACATAAAATAAAATGAGGAACTGGGCTGTTCAGGTACAAAAGGGAAGAGATTTCCAGAGGGAAACAGGGCAGGAATGTTCTTAATGAGGTTGAGGAGCCGGAAGCTACCTGGCCATGGTGGCCAGAGTGGGCAAGGGATGGATTTGGAGCAATGCCAGGGTCTCAGTGAGCAGAATCAAGGACTATGAACTTTGTGAGTGCTAGAAAAGCCCTGGAAGACTTAAAGCAATAGAAGGAAAATAAATAAATCAGACATGGGTTTAAAGAATCGCTCTTCCCATGGTACAAATGTCGGGGGAGTAGCTGGGAGACAGTGGTAGCAGCTAGGCCCGTGGTGTTGGGAGTAGGCAGGAATGGCATGGAACGCGCTTCTGTGTCACACCTATGCAGAAATTAGAGCCAGCAGGATTTTCTTTCGAGATCAAATATGGAGTGTGAGGAAGGACAGACTCAAGAGCATTCCAATGTTTTGGCCTGAGAAAGTGAACAAAATTACGCTTGAACAGAAAGGGTTTTGCTAAAGTCAGCTGCCGTTTAAACCTCCACATGCGCATTTATGTAGGCAGTAGGCTGTGAAAGGATTAGCCATAATATATAACTGTAAATATTGCAGAGATATGTCGAACCGTGCAGCTAAATGAGAAACAGAATAGGTGTAAATAAGGAAGAGAAGGAAGCCTGAGCCGGGGCATAGTCTGATATTTAGATATCTAAAAAAACAGAAGTTTCCCCCAAGGAAACTAAGAATGATAAAAGAACAAAATAGCAAGCCAAGGAAGTGTCGGGGACCAAATGCAGACAGTGTTTAAAGGAGATAATGAGCTACATCCATTGAGTGTTCCTTGAGAAAGACTCAAGACAATGATGGAGAATCAATTATCTTGGCTCTGTATAACAGAGAGATCTTGACAAGTGTGATCCAATGAGAATTTGGGGAGAATACTTGTTTGAAGTGGGCATAAGGGAAACTGGGTCAGGAAGTAAAAGCAGAAACCATGAACAGGCATGCAAGAACCTTCCAGAAAGAAAATGATGAGGAGAGATTTGTTTTTGTTGTTGTTGTTGTTTGGGGAGGGGAGGTTGCTTTTTAAGATGGGGGCAATCAAGTGTTTGTATGTGAGTGCTGGTGAAAGAAATCCAGACGACAGTGATAACACAGGGGATGGGTTATAGAGGAAACATGAAAGCATACGAGTGTTCTTTGAGGGGAGAGGCTAGCCTCGGGAGGGAGCACAGGCCATTTCTCCAGGTAGACAGATCGACTGGGATTTCCATGGATTGAACTTTACTTTCTTCTGTATTTTTTCAGTGAAACAAAAAGGGCGGTCACCCCTGCTAGAGGAGGCAGAAATGCAGGCTGTGGGTTTGAGCAAAGTGGAGGTATTAAATAGTCAGCACTAGAACCCCTCAGAGCGGTTTGAAAGGTTTTTGGGGTTTTATGGGTTTTTTTTTTTTTTTTTTTTTTTACATCCCCCCCAACCTTGTTCTTGTTGGCTCAGCTTTTTTTTTTTTTTTTTTTTTTTTTTAAGGAAATAAAGTTATCTCTTACCTTTACCATTTTTAATGATCTAGGGTATTTTTGGAGAACTGGGATTCCAGTTTGGACATGAAGCACATCACCTCCCTAATTTTCACAGTCCTCTTACTCTTCTCTGCTTCTTGTCACCTGGCTTGTTGCTTTGGAAACTATGGTCCCCTGGGCTATTTGCTCTTTACCTTGACAGAGAAATTACAGACTGAGATTTTAGTCCTGGCTCTGCCACTTACTAATGTGACTTTAAGGAAGTCATTTACTCTACTTCTGCCTTCTGCGTTTTCACTGTTAAGTCTGAGTTGACAGAACCCTGGTGGAAGTAATTGTAGGATTGCCATTGGACGCTTTGAAACACTGAAATTATGCTTATGATCCTGGTGGTAGTCCTTGTAGACCACCATGTGGTAATTTGAGATAGTGCAAGAGGAGAGGCGAGTCTCAAGCCAGTCACTCTCAGTCCTTGACACAACATATTCTCCAGGTCTTTCATCTTAAGGAATTACCTTCCCTTCCTTTCCACAGGTAGAGGTGTGATGGATTGCTCAGTGATTATCCAGCCACTGGGAAGTGACACATGGCTGCCCCTGACAAATCAGATAAATAAGAGCATTAACAAAAGCGTCCGCATCCTCGTCACGATGGCAACGTCTCGGGGAAGCAAAACCAACAAGAAAATAGTGTCTTTTGATCTCGCTAAAGGGGACTATCCAGATCACCTAGAGGATGGTTACCGGTTCCAACCAGAAAACCTGAGCCTGGGGATTTTGGCAAACAGGAGGGAGAACGAAGGATGGTACTTTGTGAGCTTGGAGGAGAATGTGTCCGTTCAGCAATTCTGCATGCAGCTGAAACTTTATGGTAAAAATGGGAGTTTTCACACTTCACATAGGAGGTCTAGAAGACTTAGGCCTTTCTCAGAAGCAGAGTGTTTGCAATCAGAAGCAACTAGAAAGATCTGGCCCAGCGAGTATTTAAGCTTAAGGGAAATACTTTGATAGGGGGACATTTAGTAGGCTGGTTGGTTGGTTGGCTACACATTGGTGGAGGCTGAATTGATTCTGCTTTGAAAGGAAGAAGCCCACTCACCGTGTGAGGGCTTTCACCTCTAATAGGCTTGGTTTGCATATCAATTTTTTAATAAAAGCATTTTTTTCTATCAAGTCCGAAAGTACAAAGTTTGAATACAACTGAACAAACCTAACTTCTCTGTCATTGCCAGGGACCCCAGAGCCAAGTGGTTTTGCACGTGCTTACCCACATTTGTGTAGGCTGTTTGCTGAAGCAGAGGTTCTGAGTAAAGAAAGCTGACATTCTACCCATAGGCAGCTCACCAAGCCCAGAGCCCTGGGGGAGGCTTCCACCTACATGGTGAAAGAAACACTTTTTTCCCCCTCTCATTTGAACCAGGATCTGTTATGTAGTTGTTTAGTTGAGAGACTGTAAAACCTGCATCTTCCTGACTCCAGAGCTTTCTGAGCCTCTCTAACCTCTGCTCCTGACCTTGAGGACACCTTGAATTCCTATCCCCTAGACTTAGAGTCTCATCTGCTCTCCAAGGCTTCCTGGCATCTCTGCGGGGCTCCCCTGATCTTTCACAGGGATCTCTTGCACCAGCAAGGATGGGATAGGAAGTCCACAGCCAGCAATTCATTGAAACATTCAGTTATCTACAAGAGAAGCAGAAACATTTTGACTCTCTCCTGCCCTAGTGTTTCCCTCCTGCAAATAGAGAATGCAGAATTTCCATAGCCCTCTGCTGAGAGTGCACGTCATGTGTCCCTCTGTTCTAATAAGTCTACTGACTTTGTCAAACCTTATATAATAAGTTGGGTACTTTGGGAACTGTGGTCTCTGCAACCATGACTTTCTTTATCAAGAGAGGGAGCTGGGCTGATTTCAGAATCTAATGAAGGTACTTGTATCAGCCTGGTCACTTAGAAGCTACATAATATCGAACAAGATGTGACATTTCTCTGAGACTCAGTTTTCTCATCCACAAAATGGAAATAATTATTTTTTAGTTATAATTATTGAGAGAACTAAAGAAGATGGATATGAAGTCAATGTGCTGGTCCTATAGTAGCTGTAATAAGCACAACCTCTCCTTTTATCTTGCCTATCTCATGGCTTTAGAATAGTATGGATTGATTGAAAACTTACCACTACCTTAGACCTACAAAACCCTTGCTACACACACATACATACACACACATGTACCATATACACACACCACATACCCCAACATCATACACACACCATATACACACATACCACACACACACCACACACATACACATACACACACACACACACACACACACACGTACCACATAGACACGCTTTTACCTCTAGGAGGCTGTACTTTAAGCCTATCAAAACCTATCTTACTCTTGATAGAATATGGAAGAACAGTCTAGATGGTAAACATCAGGAAAGGCATGCAGTACCCTAACAGTATTAGCAGAAAGTAGCTAAAAACCAAATACTTCTCTATTCTATCTCAAGAGAGTCCTGGAAATAACAAAGAGGAGTGAGGGGTGATGTGAGAGATAGTTTTCCACAAGAGACAACTCACACTTAAGACTTCTCAGTGAGGGGGAAAGGCCACACTGGTTTAGACAAATAGGCCAGTCAATAGTTGCGAAAGTCGTGTTTCAGTGATGGCTCTCCTCCTCCTGACAGAGCAGGTCTCCACTCCAGAGATTAAAGTGTTAAACAAAACTCAAGAGACCAAGAATGGGACCTGCAGCTTGATGTTAGCCTGCACTGTGAAGAAAGGCGATCATGTGGCTTACAGCTGGAGTGATGAAGCAGGCACCCATCTGCTGAGCCCAACCAACCGCTCCCACCTCTTGTATGTCACCCTTAGCCACCAGCATCATGACAGCACATACAGCTGCACCGCAAGCAACCCTGTCAGCAATCGTTCTCGGATCTTCGACCTATGGCAGGAGTGCGGGCGAGAGTCCTCAGGTGAGTTATCTGGTAGCAGCTAGGGCATTTCATTAATGGCAAGACCAATACTAACTGGTCCAGTAGCTCTGCTTCCATAGCCAAGCCTTGCCAAGTACACTTTGTTTCTATATATTGTCAAAGCCTCCAGGCATATCCAACAAAAGTGCTTCCAAGGTGGCCCCAGGTGACATTAAATCACATTTGGTTCACAGTTGAGGAACAAATAGGGAAGGAAAGAAAAGCAGAATCAGACCCAGAATTCAGATCTCCAAGAGAAAACCTTTCTCTGTGTCTTCTGCTCTGGGTGCAGCACACAATGATGTCTGGAAAAGGGATGCAGGTTGCAGGTCCTAAATCTCAAATCCATGCTCCATTATGGTGGGACAGTTCTATGCCATCAGTTGGTACTTTCCTAGCACTTATGCTGCAAGAGAAGGAAGTAGATGTGATGTGTGACCTCTGTGCCTTAGCAACACAGTGTAAAAGTGAGATGTTTGCTTGATAATGAAGCACAGGCTGTAAGGGAGGGGTTTGTGTTGGGAATGGATTGTGACTCTCAGAGCCAGTAAGAGGAGCAGAGGAATCAGAGTGAGAGGTAAGCTAAGTCCTGGAGCATGAAACAAGGGGAAGGTGATGAGATGAGAGTACTCCTTTATAGGCAAGGCACTTTGAACTGTATGTCTCTTTGGTTCACAGTAAATTTGCCAGGTGGGTGCCATTACCAGCTTCATTTTACAAATGAGGAACTTGAAGTTCATGGTATTTAAGTATCTTTTCCAAGTTTCTTCAGCTTCAAATAGTGGAGTTAATGCATAAACCTAAATATTTCAAGTAGGTCTTCTCTTTTCCTAGATAGAGAGCATGACTGTTCTGTTGGGAGAGAATGCCAATCAAGTAAGCCCATCTAACCATGAGACAGAAGAGACCCCTTCCCTCTTGTGCTAGACTGTGTCTATGTCACAGGAATGTTCAGGCAGAGCCCCAAAAGGCATGACTTACATCCTGACATCTCCTAGCTGGGGATGGGAACAAGAGTCATTCCAAGGAGACTCCCACCCACAGACTTGGTATCTGTGTGACACACCAGATGTGCAGGGACAGAGGAGAGGGGACTGTAGATGCGTTATGCCCTCAGCATAGCACTTCCTGTAACTCCCCACCCCCAGAGGATTCTCAGATAGGACATACTCCTACTGTACCCCAGCATATTCCTTTGAGTTCTTTTATGAACCTAATGCAGCCATGTCATGGAAAGAGTCAACCATCTCTGTTTTCTGAATGTGGCCCACAAACCATGTGTAGGTTCATTCTCAGGTCCCTCCCTGCCCACAGTCATTCAGAGCATCCTGGAAAAAGGAAGAAAACAGTGCTGTCTAGTGGAAAGCTTCTAGAACATGGTGGGGGGGGGCTCTTTCTAATTACTGAACCAGAAAGCTCAGCTTTCCCTGTGACTTTATTCTTCATCTGTAACTGACAGCTGAGAGGAGTTGATTGTTCACTGGCCTACATGGAACATTATTAACCCTCACAGCAATCAAATGATATAGATAGTGTTAACATCTTCACACTGTGGATGTTGTAAAGAAAAAAAAAATACTATGAAAGGTTTGAGTAAGATCAAACACAGAGCCAGTGAGAGAATTGAGCTGTTTGGTGCTGGAATCATCATAGGTATTCCTGGAATTCACTTAAAACAGCCTTAGAAATCACAATGAGAAACTAGTTTTTCTTGGAGCTGAGGAAGACCTATTGTGGCAGCCCAGCTCTTGCTTGTTAAAGCCTGTTTAGAGACAAGGGAACAAATTTTTACACTGATCTATCTCAAAATGAGATGTAGGGATGGGAACTCCTTTCAAGATAATGTGACAAGCATCTAACTAGTGCATAATAAAATCTTGGTAATCCATAAAGCTTACACCTGGGCATTCAGATCAGGACATTCTAAGTGAACACTGAAGGTGAATTTTACCCCTTTTAGCCATCCTGAGGATGAAGTATACACTAGTGTGATTAAGTATGAAGCAGGCTTGGTGGGGTATGGAGGGACACTAAGTGGCCCTTAATTAGAAGATGCTCTGAGGAGAATTCTATCAAGACCTTGTCCACTCAAAAAAGCTACTAGACATAAGGCAGCCACTTTTTTCTCTTGGGCTTCTGTCTCACCATCTGCAAGGCAAAGGGTAAATTACTGATGTTCCTTCCAGAGTTGACATATATGATTTAGTTCATGAATATGTCAACAAGAACTGTTAATAAGAACTGATAGGAGTCTTGGCTTTCTGGGGTATTGATGTCATAAACTGTGATGCTTTAAGCTGTTGGAAAGTATTGTCTCAATGTTCTGGAGTCTAGAAGTTCAAGATAAAGGTGTTGTCTGGTTTGATTTCTCCTGAGACTTTTTCTTGACTTACAAATGGCCTTTCTCCTCTGTGCATCCCTGGTGCCTCTCTCCCTTCCCTCTTTTGATATGGACACCAGTCAAGTTAGAAAAGGGCCATGCTAGTGACCTTGTTTGAATTTAATTACCTTCATAACAACTTGTTCCCAAATATCACTCTGAGCTTCAGCATATGAGTTTGTGGGTGCAGTAATTAAGCCACAGGACTCCAGTTTAACTTGATTATCTTTATAAGGCTCCCATATCTGATGGAAGTCTCATCTTAAGGACTTCTAAATAAAGATTTTAAGAGAACACAATTTAACTCATAGTTCAAGTAAAGGTTCCTCCCCCTCCAAAGATGGAGGGGGTCTTTGCCAAATCCAAGCCAGACACACTGACATTTTGCAACATGGCATTTCCTCTATACAGGGCTGTAGAGGAAATTACCTAAATTACTGAAAACCCACTTTCATTAGTCTATCACAGTGGGTCTCAACTTTCCTAATGCTGTGACACTTTAATACAGTTCCTCATGCTGTGGTGACCCCCGACCATAAAATTATCTTTGTTGCTACTTCATAATTGTAATTTTGCTACTGTTATGACTCGCAATGTAAATTTCTGCAATTTCCAATGGTCTTAGGTGACCCCTGTGAAGGGGTCACAGGTTAAAAACTGCTGGTCTATCATTTTGTGTTTGCAAATGGAAGCTGATAACTTTAAAAGTGCTGTGTTTGCTTTGACAAAACATCTATTGAGGTTTTACC
Source organism: Phodopus roborovskii (assembly GCF_943737965.1). NCBI lineage: Eukaryota > Metazoa > Chordata > Mammalia > Rodentia > Cricetidae > Phodopus > Phodopus roborovskii. The sequence continues at coordinate 42,449,046 of NW_026126433.1, forward strand.
ACATTCCAGCATCATACAAGGTAATCAGCACACAAAGATGAAAAAAATAGAGAGATACAGACTTTGTCCTGGGTATAATTCTGTAAATAGACAGTTATCCTAGATCACATAGTATGTCCAAGAGGTTATAAAACCAAAATATGTGCAAGGTAATAAAGAGAGGGAATGAAAGCATTGGTTCATCAAAGATGGGTATTTGAAGAAGTTACCCAGACTCCCTGACAAAGGCATATTAAGCAGAGGGAAAACAGAGAAAGCATGTGACACATTCTACACCACCTTGAAGGTAGTAGTGTGATAGGAGTTGACATTTTTAGATGGGGAAGGGCGTCATTGTCTTTGCTTTTCAAAGAGAAAGTGCAGTGGTATAGAGAATAGACTGGGGTCAGAAAGAGGCAGAAAAGAAAGAAACTAGTTACAGAAGGACATTATGGCAGTAATCCATCAAGATGTGCTGAGGCCTGCATCAAAGCAGTGGCCATTAGTACAACAAAGACTTCTTACATAGCATACACCAAGGGGAACCTCAGCCTCAGAATGAAACTTTATGGTAGGCTGAGAGTTCATCAGTATTGCCAGCAGTAAGTCTAAAGAGTGATTTTGAAGACATTTTTCCACTTTTTAATGAAAATATGTGCATGAACATATTTGTTCTTTGAAAAGAAATTTTAATGACATTTGTCTAAGCTCTCAGTCATATAGTCATCTGGGTTCCAATAGCCATTTAAGAATCTCATACATCTTCAATGTCTATCATAATGAAGTCTCTTATGGCAAGGCCTAAATTCTTGGGCTCTACAACATCTTTTATCTGGGTCATGTGAAGCGCATTAATGTGGTTTGACAGTAGATCCTGTGTGGGACTTGCTGTTGTCCTTGTTCACTATGTTTTGAAAGTATTATGTCTGTGTAAGGGTGATTGATTCAAAATCTTAAAAGTTCAGCTAGAAGGGAATACCCCTGGAAGCCCACACTAAAAGGAAAAACTTTCTCAAGAAGTTAGTAGAATGCTGGCTCAGTGGAAGAAAGGGCTAACACTTGAGCTCCAGAGTGTCCCTTCCACCCCCATCATTTTCATAGTCACCTAGATGTTCTATGCCCATGGTCCTCTCCAGTGTCATCCCCGTATAGCAAACCTGACAAGTGGCAATAGCAAAAGGATAAAGGTCGGATACTTATCAGCTACAGCCTCATTATGTGGTCAAACATGTAACAAGAACAGCTAGGAAACACAGTTATCAGCTGGGTAGCTGTGTGTCCACAGCCCTGAAAGAATGGAAGAAATGATCCCAGGCACATGGCTAGTTCCCTCTGCAACACTGTATGGTGAGAAACAGGCTGCTGTAAGGTAGTGCTTCCAGAAGGTGTGGGTTCCATAAAAACCTTTTCTTGGATGCTCCCAGACTGGTAGTATCCTCTTTCCACCCCTAGTATTCACTGGAAACTACCACTAAGAAGGCATCTCTTGAAGACTGTTGACTTCTTCAAGGAGCCCTGCTCCATGCCAGTAACCTTGTTGACAAAACCACATGAAAGGCAGGAAAGAGATCCGGTACTCTCAAACCGTTATGTGAGCATCTCAGAGGCTCCTGGATCAACTACATTTATTTCTTGGGTTCTGTTTTGTTTCTTTTTATCTTCTCCAAATAGCATGATCTGAGGACATGAAGGGAGAGAATCTTTTATGTCGCTGTGATGACAGAGTTTTCAGAGACAGAAAACGGAAAGAAGACAGCCAGCATTTTCCTTGGAGGTGTGGCTCTGTGTAGGTTTTCTCACAGCTAATAGTGGAGGCCTGCAGAGTGGAGACTCATGCAAATTACTGTCTCCTCTAAATAGCACAGGTGTTTTCAGTCAGCCCCCTTAGCTAGGGGAAGAGCATCATAACTCTGGTTCAGAAAAGAAAAGAAAAAAGAAAAAGAAAAAAGAAAAGGAGAAAGAAAGAGAAAGGAGAAGAGGTTGAGGTAATGTTTCTTCGTGACTGAAGAGCTTGAGAAGCCAAGGACAAGTGTTATCTGATTTCTGCGAACCAGCATCCTGAGAGGCCTCAGTACATGAATGAGCAAAAGGAGAGAGAGTGGGATCTTCTGGTTTGAAAATAGGAGCATGGGTGATGTGCTTCAGGCAAGAACACTCTTCCCTGCTTTGTGTGTTATTGAAAAGCTATGTCAATTAGGTCATTGGTACCCTTGAATCTTGTCTCGGGGAATTCAGAAAGTGACCCAGCATGCCTTCTAAGACCTTCATAGATTTAACACTATGATATTTTTTTAACAAAAGAAGACATGACAGTTCTCTAAGATCTATTCATATTCAATAATTCAAGTTCATCAAATGTATGTGGAGTGACTTCATATCCTGTACCTGGTAGGAAGAGGGGCTGTTTAGAAAAAGAATAGGCACAGAGACCACCTTTAGAGGTGTCAACCTAAGCAGGACTTCTGTACTTTACTAGATTAAAAAAAAAAAAAAGACACATCATTGTAAAGAAGCTACTACTAAAATTCCTCTTTGGAGGATACACAGTACTCATGACATGCTTTAGTAGCTGTAGAAGACAGACAATAGAACCCTATCTCAAGGAATATAGATGTTGCCTGGATTCTCTGAGAAAAGGAAAGATGATGTTCATACAGAAACAGAGTAGCTGAGGGAACAGGCACATGTCTCTATCCTAGCACCAGGGAAGCTGAGACAAGAGGCTCACAAGGCTATATAGCAGGTTCTAGGCCAGCCTAGCCTCTCAACAAAGCAAAACAAACAAACCAAGAAAGAAAGAAAGAAAGAAAGAAAGAAAGAAAGAAAGAAAGAAAGAAAGAAAGAAAGAAAGAAAGGAAGGAAGGAAGGAAAGAAGGAAGGAAAGGAGAAAGGAAGGAAGAAAGGAGAAAAAAAGGAAAGGTCTGCGTTCATCAGGCAATGGATAGAAGCTCCCGAGTCACAGTAGAGTCTGCTCCTTGAGCCTCTTCAGATCCTCCACAGAAGACTGGAACACAGATTCTTGGTGGATAGCTGTTCTATCTTGTTTTTGTTTGTAGAATCTGGGGGTGGGATCAATGCTCGCACAAGAACAGTACACTGAAGAGCAAGCTGGGCAGGAGGAATAAGGGCTCAGAGGGCCACAAGAAAAACATTCCCAGAAGCTTTGGAAACTGTGCAACCTGAGCCCCACAAGCTAGATAAGCAGCAGTCTGTCCATATTTGTCTGGCCTTCCAGTTTGACAGTTCCTCTATAGTTTCTATATGTAAATACCCTGACTAGCAAATAGCACTAAGTGGGTGAACATTAAGTATAGGCACCTTGGAGCATGCTGCTCAGATGGGAAAACTAAGCCGTAACCAAGTGACAGCATGGGACTTGGCACCTCTGGGCTTCAATGAGGAGGACACTTTCGCACTTGAGAGCAAATCCATTTTCTTGCTCCAATCAACCATTAAGAACATACTGGGGATACATGGGGCAAGTAATGAAAGGACTGAGAAAGAATCTCTGTCAAGAGATGCTCTCTGACCTCTTACAGGTTCATTGGGGAGCTGAGGCTAGGGGAAGCAGGTGACGCCCATTGATCTCGTGACGGAGTCTAGACGTTGCTTTGAGCACTTCATGTACAGTATTGTGAGGGTTCTTCAGAACAACCCTGTGAACTAAATGTTTTTATGTTCACTTTATTGATGATGAAACAGGCCTCAGAGGGCATGAAATACTCTCTGAGACACAAAGTTATTAATTAGTAGTACAAGCGGAGGTGAGTCCATCTGTCTGGCTTCTAACACCACCAGTCAAAATGATTTGCATTGCAAAGATAAGGGTGGAAAAACACAGGTTCCAACCTATATGACGTAAACTACGTGTGATGCCGAAGTCTTGAGGAGAGGACAGAGTGAGGCTGGAATATTCAGGAAAGGAGACACCGAGGAAGAAGAGTGGCCTGGGCATAGAGCCTGAGCAGATGTGGTGGACAGCTGAAGCATCATCAGGAGGGGGAGGCATCAGAGTCTGTGGCCACTTTCCCAGTGGGACTCCCATATCTAGAGGCCATCACAAGCCTCACACTCTATGGTTCTCACCTTCCCAGCTAGCCACTGATGTCTATAACACTGTATATACATGTTTCCTCAATGTGCAATGAGTGGGCAGGGCAAACTAAACACTATCTGCAGTTCCTTTAAGGTCTTTTTTTTTTTTTTAAGCCATTGGTTTTATTTCTTTAATCCACCAATACATTCATACACATTTTAAAAGGCAGAGAGAAAATTAGAGTTGATAGAAATATCTTTCAAGATGAGGGCCAATTGCCTCTCATATCTGGCAGAAGCTTTTACAACACGAGATGTAGGCAGCAGGTGGGTTGCGTCCTGCTGGGATCCTGGGAAGACAGGATCCCACACAGGGAGCCCCGATCACGTACCTGTAACTGTTGACTTATGTGAGTATGTGGGCAGCAGGGCTGCAGCAGAAGGCCCGGGGAGAAAGGCGGCTTTGGCATGCAAGTCTGTCATCTGTTGTTTTCCAGTTTCAGAGGCATTGCCTTGGTTTTTTGATCTTTTTTGTAAATCTCTTATGAAATTTAGAAGAAATATTATCTTTGGAAATGATATAAATGGTTGAGGTGTTTGGTCTTAAATTAGCCTTTGTTATAGACTTTCTCAAGATAACAAATGCTAGAAGAAGAAAGAGGAATTCTCCCAAAATAGTAAGCGCTACTATCATGGTTTGCTGGACCACAGTGCTTCTCTCCTACCAGGGAGTTTCTCAGTGTGTCCCTGGTACTGGCAGCAAAAATCTGAACCAAGTAGACTCCCAGTCAGACATATATGCACACACACACACATACATACATGCACAGAGGGTTCTCAGCCATCATATACCATTCAGGGTGTCATGTAGAGTAGCTCACAGCTGCCTTCACACTTTGTGTTATACAAAAACAACTCTCTGCTCAGCCCTGTTTGTTCATTCATGTATTCACTTTTAAGGCAGGGCCTCACCCCATAGCCCAGGCTGCCCTTGAACTGTCAGCCCTCCTACCTCAGCCTTCTGAGTGGTGGGACTACAGGCATGAAACACCATACCTAGGTCCTCTTATTTTGGGCTCAATACTGTTGAAATTGGTATTGGGGAGGGTGAAAACATAGATTGCTTGTAAAAGACAATCTGTCATTGCAGTGAGATTCCTTGTGATTGGCTATATGGAAAGTCTAGAAAGAAGGTAATTCTTTCAAGCCCAGAAGGAAACTACTGAGTAACTGCTGGGCTAGGGCCCCCTGTCAGTTCCATGGGACTTCTGTCTAGATTTTCATCACTTCAATTAGCATCTGAATGGTGCCTACAATAACTCTGTTCCTTTGTAACCCACTTAGTTCTTCCTTCCAACTTCTGACATACCCCTCAAAGGTTCAATAACCAGGAAGTTTACTTATTTGTATATATTTAGACTGCTGGGTAGGACGTTTATAAACCCACTTGTCTCTCACAATCATTTTTTTATAAAGTGTCCCTACTCATTAGCGCTAATACCCAGTACTACATTTGTTTCATTAGTAACCCACTGCTTCAAATGGGACCTCACTGCTCACTCCAAGTCCAGGAGTCTCTCTGACTCCCAGAGAGGTTGGCCTTAGTACTCAGCCATGTTTCCTCTCCTATTCCTAGCCCCCAGTTCTTGGTATTCTTCGTTTCCTTACTTATAAAATGGAAAAGAAAAAAATAAAAGTACCCATCCCTTAGGACTGGGTTCTGATTAAATACATTACTGAATAAGATTCACTATTAAAAGCATCTGACTGCAAGTACTTAGCAACTGGTCACTATTTTGTTAGGGAGCCATATGTCTTATTGATTGAGACAAAGGCCTTATTTACTTTTTTCCAAAATGGTGTTCTGGGTTCAAAAGGATTCAGCATAGCAGCTAAAGAGAGAAAGCTACAAAATTTGACTTTATGGTTTCAAGCCTCAGTTAGCCTTGATAATTTAAAATATGACAACAATTGACAGGAAAAAACTACACACTTTTCTTTTAGTTCGGGTCTTGTGGGTTCAACACAGTCATTTGCATCCAAAGGCAATAATAGCACTATTGTGTGTGTGTGTGTGTGTGTGTGTGTGTGTGTGTGTGTGTTTTAAGAAGACAAGCAGATTTCTTCCTCCCAGTTGTCTCATGGGAGTAGCTTGGGGACTTGGGGACAAGCACATGGAACCATCACATCCCTTTTACCAAAAATGGACACATAATACTTTAGAAATTTTAAAATGGAGAAGCACGGCAAGCGATTGTCTTAGGAGAGAAGACAAGTTAACTTTAGACAAGTGGTATTTAAAGAGAAAATAAAGCATTTTATTTAGAAACATCTTTATGAAATTAGAAATGTGAAAGTCAGGGACAGTAAGTGAAGTGAGGGTAAGAAGGTGGACATGGAGAAATCTTAGTGGTCTCTAAAACCATGTAAACAAATGTCTCCCTGGGGAGGCAGATACGGAAACAGACTACAAGGCTCAGTCTTCTCACTTCTGGGTAGGGTATTTTTAAACCCATAGTGCATTTGAGATTTGTCCTTTGAATTTCTTTCAGAGTCAAGCTCATGGCTACCACACGCTGCTGTACTGTTAGGGGTCATTATAGTCATCATCCTGATTCCCACGACAGTAATAATGCTGAAAAAACAAGGTAGGTCTTGCAAGAAGGGTGTCTTAGTGGTTCCCAGTGATAAGTAGAATAGATCTTATACAAGCACAGGTTGCTCTCACTATAAACACAGACTCACTCTCACTGTAGCTTTCTGCCTGGAGCTCCCAGTGAAAAATACTGAATCAATACATCCTCACTCAATTCAGCCCAATTATAGCCCGATGAGCCCATATACCGAGTTAAAGGAATCAGCAGAGGAAAGAACCACAAGTGTCTAAGACAGAAGACATTGGGCAGATAATTTGAATTCAACACTGAGGTTTGGCTTGTACAGAAGACTAAGGGAATTGAAACAGGAGGCATACTCTACTGAGATTTTCTAGGGAAGAGAATTCAGAGAACTCTTGCATCTGTGAAACATGTCCAGGGTAGACTAAAAGCAGTGAGGCTGTGATTCCAAGTTTAAATGCTTGATATTTCTTCACTATCTCAGGGCCATGTGCCCCCTCAGCTGTACTGACTCCCACTCACCCATCTGGATCAGAGCACCCTGACTCAGATGCCTCAGACGCACCTGCCCCCCATTGGCCTTCCCTTGGGGAGCACAGAAACCTATGCTGGTCTATCACCAGGCTAACAGCTCTTGTCATTCTCAAACAGATCAGTGTGTGATCTAACTATGCACAGTCTTCTTAGAAAAGCCCTTACCTCAGCACACTGATGTTGGTTTTGCTTATATAAGAGAGATGTCGAGCACAGCACAGGAGCCTACCTCTGTCTCATTTCCTCCATTAAAGACTTCACCAAGACAGTGGAAGAGGGGCGTGTTATTCAGATAAAACTTCTGTTAAGAGCTAAAGGGGTCTGGGAGTGGACCCACTTAGTTTTCATTATAAGAAAACAGTGAGATACTGTGGCCAAGAAAGCAGATAAAGTTTCCCATGTTAGCCTAGCTAGTGGAGGTATGCTGTTCTTCCATGCCAAATTCCTCACTGCATTCTGCTCAGCACATGGATGAGCTCTGAGGGAGCAGGACTTCCCCTCCCAGCAAAGCCCCACTTCCCTCACCCTCAAAACACATCCCCAGCTTTTCCAGGAACCATTACAATTGTAATCCAGCATCATACAAACCTACACCAAAACCTACATTTAGTCACTACACCCTCCACAGAACATTGCTCAAGAGATTCTCTTGGCAATGTGTAGTGTGTCTTCTCCAGAATGCTGCCAACTCTGATTAGTCTTAAGGTGGTTCTGGCACGTTTGTCCCCAGGAGAATACACTAGTGTAGGCACTGGGCAGTGTGCAGTGAGACAAATCTGTAGTAACAGCTGCTTGCAAGTCTGAGGCAGGAGGATCACTCCAGCCCGTGGAATCTAGTTCAGTCCTGAGCAACAAAGTGAGACCCCCATCCCCAAATAAGCAAATGAACACATGGGACTTTGACCTTAGACGACATCCAAATGTAGAGTTTGGCACTAATGAGCTGTGTAACCAAGCAAACTTTTCACCATCTGCAAAGCGTGGATCTGATGCCTTTTGTGGTATTGCTGTGGAGATTGGCAAGCCAATACACAGATAGTACACAGTGGTTTTCCTGGATGATACATAGGCATACACATACATCTGTAGACAGATCTCTCAATGTGAGTGGATCAATGTTTAAGTCTTAAGGCCCACAGAGGATTATCTCAGGAGATTCTAGAAATGGTACATAGAGAGATTTAAAGTACTTATAGTTATGGTCACAAAAGCAACTTATTGCTTCATGTGAGAGCTAGAAAAAATGGTTTATTCTCTGGCTTTACAACTACAGTATATAAAAAGCTGCACTGAGATGACTTAATCTGTTCAACGCCACACAGCAAATGCCAGTGTTGGCTCTAAGGTTCAGATCTTTTTCTTTACACCCGAAGACTTGGCTAACTTGGAGCCAAGTTGAGCTGGCTCCTGGAAATCTGTTTCTGTACTGAAAAAGAGAAGGGAGGGAGGATCTAAATTATCTTGATTCAGTGATCTTTCTGATCATTTAGAACTGTCCTGCTGTTCTAAACTTCATCCTGATCTGACCTACAAGGTTAAAAGTTCTTAGACTAGAGTCTAGTCTCAATTTGGATACCAGGCTGCACCTAGAGCAAGCAGGTCTCACTCTGAAACACTAGTGGATCTGAAATGAAAGAGTAATATTTCATAGAAATCCCTGGCACCCTTTTCCTACTCCGGGGTGTTTCTGTGAACTTTAAACACTAACCTCAAATTTTTTTCTCTTCATCTGTCTCTCTCTCACTCTGTGTGTGTGTGTGTGTGTGTCTTTCTCTCTCTCCCTCTCTGTCTCTCTGTGTCTCTCTCTCCTCTCTCTTTATCTCTCTCTCTGCCTCTCTGTGTGTCTCTTTCTCTCTCTCCCTCTCTGCATCTCTCTCTGTGTCTCTCTCTCCTCTCTCTGTCTCTCTCTCTCCCTCTCTGCATCTCTCTCTGTGTCTCTTTCTCTTCTCTCTCTCTGTCTCTCTCTCTCTCTCTCTCTCTCTCACACACACACACACCAGTGATATTAGAACCATCAGGCATACCATCCCACAGAGGAAATTTCACTGTAATTCCTTGAACTTCCCCAGTGACTTCCCATCATTTCCTCGCCAAGAGCCACACCCTCTGTTGGAAGCACCTATCACACTCACATCACAGGACTAGGCATTTCTCTACCAAACCCAAGTGTACTTCCTCTCAGTGGTGTGCTCCCAGCTTTTGAAGAGGATTAATGGATTGACATTAAGCAAGTGTGCCCTAAAGACTATGGTTTCTTCTGGGCTGCACTGAGCTCCCATGGTCTCAGCTTAGATCTTGCAGCAGTCCTCTGAAAGTCCTGCACAGGACAGTCCCTTCCTGTTCACATCCTCACCCATGCATGATGCATGCAAGGGAAGTAGTTAAGTGTTAGAAAAGTGGGAAGGCCACTGCAGCATCATGAAGAGCCTCTGAACACATTTGAAGGGACAAGGTCAAGTTATAGAGATGTATGAGTAGCATGGCACTGTTTGTGTAAAAAAGAAGGAAATCTATCAAATATAGCCAATATCTAAAGTGGCGATCCAATATTTAATTGAACTACTATTAAGTAACAATTTTTTTGATTTCACTAGTCACACAGTTCAAGTGCTTGGTTGCTGCTTGTGGCTGTTAGCCTACGCAGAAGGAACATTTATGCCTTCACATAAATCCAGAGATTGACATACAGGATTTATTTTTAATTGGTTACTTCTGAGAATGAAATGGGGCTGGTTAATGAGAGAGAAGGATTTATAAGTTATAATCTTATGTATTTCTATCCAACTTCAATTTTTATGATGAGTTTCTTTATAATTTAAAAAGGAAAATGTAAACGTCATCTAAAAATGAAAATATTTCACAACTCATTAATTTACAGAGACTTCAGGCTCTGGGCCACTTTTCTAGATTGTGAAGGAAAGAATGACACTCCTGACTTGTTTTCCAGATACTTCCAAGTGCATCATCCCACCTATACCACCATCCCACGCACACTAGAAGCCCTCCAGAAATAGGGAGATGAGAAAGCTGTGAATGAAGCAACACATTACCAGCTGGAGAATAGGAGACATGCTATGCATAGCCAGCTATGGCCTCAGAAAACCTAGAACCCTATTAGGAGAGCAGATATGCACAAAAATAGAGATTAAAGTAGCTGAATTGTACAGCAATTAAATAATACACAAAGCTGGGAGTCACAGCACACATTGGACATTTGCTATCTGCTAGTATGACTGATGTAAAAGCTTTGTAAGTATTATCTCATTTAATGTCTACAATAGTTCTATGACATGGGCATTTCAAATTCTATTTGACATTAAGGCCACAGGTCTAGACAGATGAAGTAACCAATCCAATGTGATAAACAAATGAATAGAGGCTGGGATTTGGCACCGCGTTCCTGTGGTGGTGATGGGAGGGAGGGAATAGAAAGTGTATAATAAAGGCCAGACAGTACTGAGCTGTGCTCATGCTGAGGACTAGAGGAAGATAACCACTGTGTCTCTTTACAGGTAAACGAAACTGCCAGCCACCAGTGGAAGAAAACAGCCTTACAATTTATGCCCAAGTACAGAAATCAGGGGTAAGTTCCATGCTCTTCTTGGGGCATACTCAGACTGGGCCCCTTGCATACATCCACAGTTCTGCAGGGGTTCCAGAGTAGATGAAATTAGGGAAGCAGAAGTCAAGAATAAGAGCTCCCCTAAAAATTGTTGAACACACATCACTGGAACTCTGTATTGTTTGAAATAATAGAAAACACTGAGCAACTGATCAACTGCTTCTTCATCATAATGAGATGAAGTTATAAACACACAACAGTGGACTCTTTCCAGCTCTGGCATTCTGGGAGTATATACAGCATGTCCTCTGACTCCCTTCTTGCAGGGTGCAGGCTTAGGGAAAGAGGGGGAGATGTGGAAAAGCTAATGTGTGGCATGCTGGCCCGAATCAAATGAAAGCATCTTCACAGTACAATCAAGGTGAGAAAGGGAAGATATTGAGAATTCCAGTCAGTGTGGGGCTCAAACGAAGGGTAACATATTGAATGGAGAGGAGAGAAAAACAAAACGGAGGTAGCATGACCACTGAACCAAGAAGGGAGTGATGGGAAGATATGAGACATGATAGAGTCAGGGAACAGATATGTTAGCAGTAAGAGATAAGAGGCCTACATAGATCCTCAATAGATTTGTTATTTTCCAGACATACTTAATTCTAAGGGATTTTTAGCCCATATTTGGCTATTTAGGATGGTGGGAGAGGCATATTCTTGAGTAAATGTTATGAGGGTAAAGATAATTGCTTAATAATACAATACATTCATTTCTGAGGTCCATTTCTGAGGACCAGGAGACAGTCCTGGTCAGGTACCTTTCTGCTGCCTGTGATGGTCTAGTGGGCTTATTGCATCATTGTCTTAGATAGGGTTTTATTGCTGTGAAGAGACACCATGACCACAGCAAACTCTTATAAATGAAAACTTTTAATTGGAGCCACCTTACAGTTCAGAGGTTTAGTACATTATCATGGCATGTAGGCAGACATGGTGCAGGAGAAGGACCTGAGAGTTTTATATCTTGATCTGAAGGCAGTAGGAAATGAACTGTCTCACTGGGCACGGCTTGAGCATATATGACACCTCAAAGCCTGCCTCCACAGGGACACACTTCCTCAACAAGGCCACACCTAATCCAACAAAGCCACACTTCTTAATAGTATCACTCCCTATGGGGGCCATTTTGTTTCAAACCACCACAATCATCATAGACTCCTATTAATAACAAACCTCAAAAAATAAACTCCATGTAAAGACATGAGAGCCCCACTGATACCCTCTCATCCAAATGTTCACTTAGCTGAGGCTTAGTGTATTTGTCTTTTAGAATCAGTTTCTCAAGTACTACAAAATGGAAAAAAAAAGAAAAAAAGGATTCCATCAAACCTATTGACCTACTTTGAGAAGAAATTACATCTTTCAGTTTGAGTCTTCCCCTGTAAAACACCACCCACATGAAGCAACAGGACATGGCCAGTTCCTCCAAGAACACCTCAGTACCACAATTCTCCAACTCCTCCCCAGAGATAACCACTATCCTGGCTTCTAGAAATATGAGTTATGTATTTCTTTTCTTGAGCCTCATAAAAGTAGAATCTGTCAGTATCTTTATTTGCATCTCATCATAAATTCATGCATGTGTTTGAACTCAGGATGTATACATTCTCATTGGCTTATCGGTGTGTGAATGTGCTGTTTTGGAATATATTTATCCAGTTGGCTACTAATCAGCATTTGGTTATTTCCATTTTGAGGTCATTATGAAAACTACAGTAATGAAATTCATATGAATGTCTTCTGATGAATATGTCAACATATTCTTGTTTGGCACATACCTAGAAATAGATTTGCTGAAAGATACAGTATATGGATTCTCCAATTGACTGGTTAAGACCAAATTGTTCTTCAAAGTTGGTATCAACTTACTTTTCCAATAAATGAACTTTAATAGTTGTACTTGCTAGCCAAAATTTGTCCCCATCAGCCCTTTTATTTTATCTGTGCCAGTAGGGGGGGTCTTATTATGATTTTGTTTTTCTGATAAGTAACAACTTTTCATGTGTTTATTGCCATATTAAAAATCACTGGACTTTCAAATCTCATGCCCATTTATCTTTGAGTTTTAGACCTTTAGAAGTGAGCCCTTTAGAGGTTAGATCCATATCATGTGTGGCTTACCTTTGTAATTTCTCAGCAAAACCTACTGATAAAGAACACTTCTTAATGTCAGGCTAGAACAATTTGGTAACCTCTTCCTTTACAGTTACTTTTTATAATCTGTCTGAGAAATGTTTTTCAGTCCTAGGCAGTAAAAATGCTCTTCTGGCATCCTCTTTCACATTTATTTATTATACACTTGGAAAATATGTTTGAGGTTTGTGTAAGAGAGACCAAGTTTCACTTTCTTCCAATATGGATATATTCTACTGGATATTTGTTGCACAGGCTCTTCCCTGACTGCCATGTCCTATTTATTATAATTTGAGGGCATGTATATATGGTCCTGTTCGATGTTCTGTATTCTGCTCAATTGTCCATTGGCTGAACTGTCTTGATTAGAAATATAAATTGTGATATCTGATAAAAATGAGTCTTCCCTTTTGTTCTTTTTCTTCAAAAGTTCTTGACTAGTTCTGGTGCTTTGATATATAGCTCAAAATCAGTTTGTTGAACCCTCTCACCAAATCTTTCTAATATGTTAATTAGCACCAAATAGGCCAATGAGGACAGTAAACATCTTTATTGTTTAAAATTTTTCTTTATCCTTTCTTTAAGTCTTATTTAGTTTTTCTAAATGATTTTCTATAGTTGTCCAAATACTGCTGTATCATTTTAATTTGTCAATTGGTCTTTTATATCTTAGAACATTATCAGTATCACCTCTTTCAAAAATGTTAGTCTCTAGTTACTATTGACATATCAGTTTTTATACTGACTTTATAATAACAACATTGCTGAATTAATTCATAAGTTCTCATATTTGTTTGCAGATGACTTGGGTTTTCCCCTACACCACTGTATCATCTCCAAAGGATTAGTTTTTCATTTATAAACCACATCACTCTACCTGCTTTCCTTTGCCCTATTTCACTGGCTGGGGTTTTGCAGTTTCGCACCTGATAGCAAATAGAAGTAGTGGCAATGACATGACCCTAAAGCTCCAGATTTGAAATGAAATATACCATACTATACCACTATTAAGTATGACTTTTGCTGAAGTTTTTCTAGTGAGCTTTTTACAGCATCAAACATATTGTCAGGGCCTAGAGATTACTCCAGGGTTAGGAGTGTATACTGTTTTTATGGAAGACTTGGGTTCAGTTCCTAGTCTGAGAACTTACATCTACCTGCAACACCAGCTCCAGGGGGTGCCATACCCTCCTCTGGCCTTGGCCAGCACTTGCTCTCATGTGCATGATCCTCCACACAGTTAGTCAGCATCCCAACACATATACAATTAAAGTAAGATTTTTTAAAAAAAAATATTGTCAGGCTAGGCATGGAAGTCCATTCCTGTAATCCTAGCACTCAGAAGACAGTGGCAAGAGGATCAAAAATTCAAGGCTAGCCTGGATTATACCAACAGGGCTACCTGCCTGTCTCAAAAAAAAAAAAAAATTACAGAAAGAGAGAATATTGTCTGGGACTAGAGATTATATATCAGTGATAAAGTGCCCTGGCTTCAGTTCCAGCACTGGAAGAAAGCACACACACACACACACACACACACACACACACACACACACTCACATACACACATGCACGCACACACACACACACACACACACACACACACAGTTTCTGGGTGAAACTGGCCTGTCATCCTCCTTCGTCATAACAACTCTGTGAGGTTTTGGTATCATGATTACACTAATCTTACAAGTGATGATGACTTGTATTCTTTCAGTCAGACTTTCATAGCAAATTATTACAAACTCGATGGCTTAAGCAACCAGAATTTAGCTTACTTCCATTCTGGAGACCATTGATCCCAAATGAAAGTGGCCTGATGGATGGCAGGACCCCAAACCCTCTGAAATCTCCTGGGATGAACCTTTACCTCAGTGTGATCTGATGGCTCCAAACTTCAGCATCTGTTGGTTTGCGGTTGCACCACAATTCCTGCCTCCATCTCCTTGTAATGCTGTTGTCTGTGCTCTGCCTCTCCCTTTCCACCCCTCAGAGCATCCTACACTAGATGTGTGTGGGCCCACACTGACCCAGTGACCTCACCTCAATGTTCTTACTATCTGTCTTATCTACGCCTCTGCCGAGGCCCTAATGCCACAAAAGGGCACACCCTGATTCTAGTGGCACAGATCTTTTCTCGGTCACATTTCAGCTCACCAACAGAAATATTTTCTTCCTGTGACTTTGAAAATGTTTTGGTGGGGTTGATCATATTTCTTACCTTATATATTTGGCAGAACTTTTAGATGATAGTCTCACTGACATTAGAGTATCTTTTATCATTCTACTTTCTTCAGTATTTCAATAACTATTTTCTCTGTTTTTAGTGGATATCCTAGAAATTATAAAATACATCCTTGAGTTCTTAATCTGTTTTTGTTTTGTTTTTTGTTTTTGTTTTGTTTTTGTGGTTTTTATTGTTGTTTTTCTAGACAGGGTTTCTAGCCTTGGCTGTCCTAGAACTAGCTGTGTAGACCATCCTGGATTCAAACTCACAACAGATTTGCCTTCTTCTGTCTCCCAAATGCTGGGATTAAAGGCATGTGCCACCATTGTCAAGCACATCCCTGACTTATTAATACACATTTGTTCCTTTTATTTTTTATGCCCTAAAACAATACTTTAGCGATATTATAATTTTGCACCTTTATTTATGTTCTATTTTTATTGCTTTTTAAATCATATAATTTTAAATATATAAGACATTATTATTATTTTATATATCAATATGTACAGACTTACCTACATCCTTGAAATTCCTTTCATTTTTATATCAGTACAAAGATAATAACAGATAATTATTCAAAGATTAGCATTTCTTTTGTTTTCATCATTACAGCTGTACAATATCTTTATATAAAGCATAACATCCAGGTGTCATGTTGCACACCTTAAATCCCAGCACTCAGAAAGCAGAGGTGATGGGAGATGACATTCTATATATGTTTCTCATACTGGTTTAATGAATAAAGCACTGTTGGCCAATAGAAAAGCAAGATAGGCGGGACTAGGAGAGAAGGAGGAAAGAGGAAGTAGTAGGGAGGGGTCAAAATGGAGAGACTGGGGAGATGAAACGTTGGCCCCTTTCCCCAGTAATAAAACCACGTGGAAATACTAGATTAGCAGAAATGGGTTAATAATTAAGACAGAGCTACCCAATAAGAAATTAGTACCTGGCCAACAGCATCATGTCAAATACAGAGTCTCTGTGCATTATTTGGGGCTGGCGTGGCGGAACAAAACCAGGCGTCGGGCGGAAAAACCATACTCTTTACATAGAGGCAAGTGGATCTCTATGAGTTTGAGGCAAGCTTGGTCTACATAAGCAGTTCCAGTCCAGCCAAGACTTCACAGTGAGACCCTGTCACAAAAAAAGTGAAAGTGGAACATAATAACATAGAAAATTGGTTTAACAACTGATGGTTGTCTTGTAGGAACCACTCCAGGACTTACCATGACTCCTGCCTTACACTGTTATTTCAAGGGCCTCCATTCACAAAATGTAGCAAAAATAACTTATACACCCGATGTTGCTCAACGTGGTATCTCTGGAAATGTGAAAATCCATGCCTCTAACTGAAGACACAAGAAACAAAAATGTGCTATATTGTTAAAACTTTGTTTACAGTAAATTCCTTATACCTAGATAAAAATATTAAAGGGAAATTCAACAACATTGCTTCAAGACAACTCCGGGTGATTTTTAGAACTCTCTTCTTTGTAAAATTTCCCAATTGAATGCAGAACATATAAATTATTTGCCCCACCCTCCATCCCTATATTTAGGTCTGGTCACACTAAAATTCCCCCAACCAGGAACAGAAGCAAAGAGCGCACCTGTGAATGGAAGTTGATTAATAAAGTGTTTCCATCTGCTCTTCACCCATCTCACCCTTAATCAGACATTTTTCATTAAATTAAAATTTTCTATAAACCGTGGTGTCTAAGAAATGTGTAGCAATTGAGATGAACATTTCATTTCTGGAGTGCAAATAAGGAATGATGTTGCCCTGGGAGGCTGTAAGCCCCAAGAGGTCACTCTGGGAGTGGCTAGCAAAGCAAACTCCAGGGAAGTTTTGGAGAATTCTCACCAGGGAGGAAGTTAGAGCAGCTAGTAACTAAGGAGCTTTTGAACTTGAGCTGCTTTTCTGTGGGTCAAATCTGGTGGGACCCAGCTTTCTGCTCAACTAATCTGTTTTCTCTGCTTCTCTTATAGCCTGTAGAGGAGAAACTTGATGCTCTGACAGATCAGGACCCCTGCACCACCATTTATGTGGCTGCCACAGAGCCTGTCCAGGTGAGGCACCTCTTCCCTGAAAGTCTGGTGAGAGGCAGAGAAGAAGAGGAGGAAGGTTTATGAAGTGAATCATACTGTGAGTGGTGAACTAGGAGTGTGGTCTAGTAAGAAATAGCTACAGCCATGGTTAATTAGAACTCACACAAAACCCTTGATTTGGGCTCACAGACCGTGAGTCACTATCTACTGACTGGTGTTTCTCTGAGAGTCATCCAAGGACCACATCTGAGACACCTGGCATACTGGTTCGTGTGAACAAAGAACAGTTGCCACTTCTCTCATCCCCATTTGGGTCTCACTAGCCCCTATAAAACTCAATAATTAGACCTCTTTTGGCTTCCCCAAACTGTACCCTGGACAGACAGTAAGAGGGAGGGAAGGCAGATGGAGAGGGAGAAAGGAACTGTTGAAGAATTCAGTGATGGTTATTTTTGGTTGTCAGCTTGATTGGATTAAGAGGTCCCTAAGAAATTGGTGAAGCACAGCTTTGGTGTGTCTTCAGGGCATTTCCAGGGGCAAGGGATGGTGAGGGTTCTTACCTGTTTGACAGGTTCCTGATCCATGATGTACTTATAACATAACCAACAGAACCATACTGTTAGGAAGTGGTGAGGCCTAGCTGGAGGAAGCCCACTCACTGTGTCCTTGAAAGAGGATATGCACTGCTCTAGTCTCCTTTGGTATCCCTCTTGTTTCCTAAGGATAGGATGTGAGCTCTCTTGTCTCGTTCCCTCCCCCTCCCACTCTCTTTGCCCTATGGGAGGGCTGTTAACTATTTTTTTAAAAATTACTGTGACCAAAATACCTAAGAGAACAACGTGAAGGGAGATTTATTTGGGTTTACAGTTTTGGAAGATTCGGTCTATCACGTGATGATGATGTGGCAGAATGGAGCATGGCAGATGTCCTGATTTAAGGGAGTTTCTTCCAGAGGAGGGAAGGGAGTGGAGAAGAGGGAGGAGGAGGGAGGGAAGTGCAAGGCCAGTCTTCAGACAACAGGAACAAATCTCTCATCTCCTTGGTGGCACACATGTGCTTGGAGGAGAGATATAGCCCCACTTGCTGGTAGGCACTTGGAGACCCGAGTGCTGACTCTAGCGATGTCCAGACTGTGCCAGACTCGAGGCAAAGTGCCATGCTACATGAACTCTAAGGCTTTCTTTTTCTCAGGGAATGCTGCTTTGTTCACTCCTTGTCAACCTCTCCCCTCTGCTCCTCCACTCATGAACTTCTTTGCCCACAGGAACCAAACCCCACCACAGTCTATGCCAGTGTGACACTACCAGAAAGCTGACCCTCAGAAACCCAGTGAAAGGACTTTTTGATGGAAGATGGAAAAAAAATCAAAACACACACTGAACTTGGCCCTAGGTTCAAAGTTCTCTGTGACAGAAACTGCACATCTATACCCATCTCCAGTCAGTCCCCCGGTGATAGATCTGCACAGGCGCACCTGCGGAGTAGACAAGGACGTGAGACTTCCCAAGCAGGCAACCTGCTCTGCAGCTCACACAGACATGGAGCAGAGATCCCTTGACACAGCATTCCATCTTTGCCTTGCAGATAAAATAGACGATGTGAGTTCAAACATCTCATTCTCTTCTGGGTTAGATAACAAAATCCAAAGACAAAAAAGCCAGGATGTGAAACATCTGTCTCAGATGGCTGAGTACAAGGCACAAAGTCTGGAGATGTTCTCATTTCAGCTCTCTGTGCTTTATTCTGGAAGCTGATCCAGATCGCCTCAAGACCTGATCAAGGCTCTGTGCCTCAGTTTCCCTCTCATTCTCCGGATGAAGAGGGAATGAAGCAACGTTTGAAGAATGAATTCTTTGTTGCCTGAGGTCCTTCTATAAAAGGACTAGTATTTTATTTGCAAAACTCAAGCTAGTAAGCTAAAACTTTGAAAGACGGCATGGAAACTATCCAATGTTCCTTACCGTGTAGTTCTGTCGAAATCGAAGCAGCATGTGTTTGGTAATGCTGTTATAAAAAGTAACCTGGGATACTCAGAGGAACTTGTCCCAGGGAGGTTTTTCACTTCTTCAAAGAACTTTTAAAACTAAGTTCTCTGTTTACTCCCTTGATTAAAAAAAAAAAAAAAAAACCCAGGATCCTCAAGATTCTTCCTCCCTTGGTTCTGAACTCATTTTATAACCCAGGTCTCCTGTGGAACTGCAGGTCTACCGGTACCGGGCGCTCCTATTCACTGCATACCTCTTTATACTAAATTTATCTTCAAATAGAAAATTAAATTATTTTGAATAAACGGTTTCAAATGATTAAATGTTCAATCATTTATATAACAAGTTGTAAGCAGAAGTAAAGTCCTATCTTCTTCATGTTGCCTGTCCTTAGAGAGGCCAGCTTTCAACTTTACTGTACTTCTTTTACAACTTTGGAAAATACTTTAAGTAATAACTGCTGTTATTGGGGAGAGAGTCTCACTGAATAGTAGTACTTGCTTTTCAAATATCAGGAACTTGGTGCAAACTCCTAGCATCCATGTAAAAAGATGGGCATGGATGAGTGCCTGTATTACAGAGACAGACAGGTCCTAAGACCTTGATGGTGACCTGGCCCAACCTGTCATAAATATCAAGTCCCCTGAGAGTAACAAAGGAAGACTTTGACATCCTCCCATGATGTTTGTGAGCACAGCCACTCACATGCCCATAACCACATAGACATACACACACACACAAAAATACATACACCTACACATGCATAAAAAACTGATTGTATCATTCCATAACAAAGAACACCAACTGCCCAGCTCAAAACTCTGATGTCCCATTCCCCTGTACCTTTTTGTATTTAGACAATTTAAGTATAAATCCTGTTGCTCTCTGTATCCTATCTTGTGGTATTAACTTCTATAAAATGGTTTCTAATTATAATCCAAAAAAGCTAATTTTGTATTTTTTATATAAAAAAAGAGTTAGTTGGTTCAAATAACTACAAGGATATTCTGAAAACCCTTCCTTATTAGTTTTAGGGTTCTCTAGAGTAACAGAACTTAAAGAATGAACAGAGAGAGGGGGATTTATCAGAATGACTTACAGGATGCAGTCCAGCCAATCCAACAGTAGTTGGCAGTGAATGAAAAGTCCAAGAACCCAGTTGTTGCTCGGTTCACAAGGTTAGTTGTCTCATCATTTTCAGTAAATGTTGGAATCCTGAAGAAGTAGGTTGTAAAGCCAGTAAATGGATGGACTTGCTAACAAGGGTAGAATAAGCAGGCAAAGAGCAAAAGTTTCCTTCTATCATGTCCTTATAAGGGCTTCCAGCAAAAGATGGGGTTCAGATTAAAGTTCCGTCTTCCAACTCAAGATCTGGTTCAAAGGTATGTGTCTTCCCACTTCAGATCTGCATCAGAGGTGTGTGTCTTCCTACCTCAAAGATCCAGACCAGAAATGGATTCACACAAGGAAAAATAATCTCTCACAGGTGTGCCCTCCATTTCTGGATTGTAGGTCAATCCAGATATAGTCAAGTTGACAACCAAGAATAGCCATCACACTTCTTTGAAAGCAAAGAGGATAAGGAAAGAATGGGCTATGGTTAGGGCCATCTAAAATGGCAAAGCTACTCTAGGGATTGCAAGGCTACATTGGTGCTACTATTTTGTAACCATTGTCTACAACACTGAGCATAGACCACTGCCTTTTGCTTTTGCTGCACTAGTAACATATTAGTAGTTGTTATTGTTGATTGTCCATCACCAAAATGACTGCTCCTTCCTTCATCTTTTCCTTTCTAGCTTCTAATTCAAAGTTTGATACTTCAGAATAGCCAAGCCATGTCCTCATCTTACACCACCAAAGGAAGTTACAAATCTGGAAACTTCTACTTTTGTAGTGGCTGGTAAACTTTTATGAATTAGAAAGATCTCCAAACAGAAGTGAGGCTTCGATGTCAGACAGACCAAAAATTGTTCACTATATGCCCTTGTATAATCTTGGACCAAAGAATTTTATTAATTCTTTGAAAATATCATATATGTACAACATATTTTGATTGTATCCATCCAAACAGCCTTCCTACAATTCCTCTAAAGACCCACCAACCCATTTTCCTTCTGACTCAATGCCCTCTTTTTTATTACTGAATCCAGTTAGTGCTTACCAGATGAGAATGTGTACTGAGTCAT
Organism: Phodopus roborovskii; assembly: GCF_943737965.1. Taxonomy (NCBI): domain Eukaryota; kingdom Metazoa; phylum Chordata; class Mammalia; order Rodentia; family Cricetidae; genus Phodopus; species Phodopus roborovskii. Next base: position 42,470,411 of record NW_026126433.1, read on the forward strand.
GCACTGGAGCATGGGCAACCTATCAAAGACCACATGCTCTAAAGAAAATTAACTCCTCCCTCAGTGGCCATCAATCGTCAACAACTCGTCAACTAAGGATGGAGCTTTGGAAGATCCCTCTCTCCATGATGAAATTTTGACTGGTTTGATCTTGTGCAGGCCTTATGCAGACAGCCACAGCTTCTTGTGAATCAATGTTTACATCAACTATATCATGTCTGGAAGACTAGCTGTCTATTCTGAAAACCATAGAGAAACTTAGAACTGGGATGTATAAAGCCTAGAGTTACAAGCTCTCATTCATTTACTGCAATCCAGGCAGCTATAGAAGATTAGCTCCTAACACTTGAGTTTTTGCTATGGCTGATGGAGATGCAGAAACCAAGGAGATTCTATTTCCAAACTTTCCTGAATCCCTAGACTCCAGACCTCATTGAGGATGGGGACTATGTTTTAGAGGTATTCTTTTTGGCCAACCATCCAACAGTGCTTGGCCTTCCCATCCCCCACCCTTGCAAACTAGGCCTTCTTGGTACTACATTTGTGTGCTTCCGTCTTCTCTGAATGGCCCTGACTGAGTTAAACTCACCTTTCCCTCAGGCTGACAGTATTAAAGCAGAAACTACAATGACAGAATTCCCCAGGTTGTTCTTCCAACATTGTTTTCAATAGACCAAACATCTGAATTCTGTAGAAGTCAGGAGGAACAAACCCATTCTCAGTTTTAAGAAGCTAATACTCTGACGCCTGGGTGGAGTCCTCTGCTTCTTTTGGAGTCACACAGCCTGTATGTGATGGTAACAGGATACACATGTTGGCTGGGAAGACACTGGGTGCTCATATGCCCCCTAAAATTTATGGGTTTCCTATTTTTTAAAAATGTCCTTCTATGTATCCAATGTCAGCTTTGAATTCCCAGTTCCCTGATTCAGCCTTCCAATTTGCAAGAATTATAGGTGTGTGTTTATAGTTCTACTTTGAGGAAGTTAATAAAATATAGTTAATCCACCATGAGAGGCTCACTTCGGTCTTACATTTTTTTTTAGTATGACAGTGTAACTGGGCATGTACCCATGACTCCATATCCTTGTCTGTGAACACCTAAGGTGGCTGCTTTGGTAAAAATAAGTTGTGAGGCTTTTTCTTCCCCAAGAGAGTGGACAAGAGTGTGCCCAGGGCCTCCCCCTCTACCAAAACTCGGGGTCCACTCTCTTTATAGAGGATAGAACTGTGTCTAAAGAGCATTTGATTTTTTGTCACTGTCACAGTAATTCCTTTCTCTGAATTCCCCGCCAAAACACACACACACACACACACACACACACACACACACACACACACACACACACAAACTCTATAAATTCCCCTTGTAGAAGAATCTGGGTCCAGATTCTCAAATGACATTTGGGGCTGGGCAAATTTTTGTAGTGACATTTTGTCCTGTCAATTTAACATCATCCTTGTGCTCTTACCCACTGCCAGTACCATATCCTCTATTCCCCCTTTCTATGAGTGAAGATAATATTCAAAGGTAGGACACTGCCTATGGTATGAGGCCCTGAATTTGAACCCCAACAATGAAAAAAATCAGTGACCCTGGATATTGCTAGATTTTGCCAAGTGGACAAAATACCCAGTTGAGAACCATTGACTCCCTGGACCTTTACTTAGCTTATAATAAACTAAACACACCATATTAGTCAGGATTCTCTAGAATAATAGAATTTATAGATTGAATATATATATATACATATATATTATAATAAATATATATGGGGGATTTATTATAATGACTTACAGGCTGTGGTCCAGCTAATTCATCAATGGCTGACTTTGAATGGAAAAATCTAAGAATCCTGTAGCTATTCAGTCCACAAGGTTGGATGTCTCAGCTGGTCTTCAGTAGATGCTAGAAGATTGAAGAAGTAAGCTCTAATGCCAGTGAAGGAATGAATGTGCAAGTAAGATAGAAGTAAGCAGGCAAAGAGCAAAAGCTTCTTTCTGCCATGTCCTTTTTAGGTATTTAGCAGAAGGTGTGGCCCAGATTAAAGGTATGTCTTCTCTCCTCAAGAACAGGATTAAAGGTATGTCCTTTCACAGTTTGAAAGATCTGGAAAAGGTGTGGTGTGTGTGTGTGTGTGTGTGTGTGTGTGTGTGTGTGTGTGTGTGTGTGTGTGGTGTTCCTAACTCAAAGACTTAGATTAGAAGTGGATTTTCCAGCCAGGCAATGGTGGTGCTTGCCTTTAATCCTAACACTCAGGAGGCAGAAGCAGGTGGATGTCTCAGTTCTAGGCCAACCTGCTCTACAGAGCTAGTTCTAAGACAGCCAAGGCTGCAACCTTGTGTACAAAGAAACCCTGTCTCAAAAAAGAAGTTGATTTTCCTACTTCCAATGAGGAAAAAAAAATCTCTCACAGGTGTGCCCTCTGTCTGAGGGTTTAGTTCTAGGTGTAGTCAAGAATATTCTTGACAACAAAGGACATCACAAGTCCACCCTTTGTCAACTTGACACACAATTATATCTCCTGTTTGTGATTAATTTTCAAATAAAAACAATAACCAGGTCATAATAATGCCTAAACATAATATAACATGAATGACTAACATGATATAGTTATCTCCCATACAACCACAAATACATTACAAATTTAGAATAGGTGGCAATGTCCCTTAAAGGGTATTCTTTTAGTATCTCACACTTAATACAATAACCACTAGTATTCTCTTAAATGATGTTACATCACATGATAAAGAAATTGAGGAAAGAAAACACAAATGCATTCTTAAGAAAATATAACAGAAACACTCATGTCAACTATAATTTATAACCCTCATTTCTGTAACTGGTCAGGCCTTAGCTAATATGTATAACTACCTTTCTCTACTCCCATTCTGTATTTCCTCCACACTTGGTGAGAAACTCAGTAGGCCTTGGCTCTTTTCCTGACTCAGGGATGGAGAGTTAATATAACCCTGAGGCAAAACAGTAAAGATATGCTGCCGGCCTTCCCAAATGAAAGCAAATTTCTTCTGGTGGTCCTTATGAACAGATACTGAGAAAAAGACATTTGCTAGATCAGTAGCTGCATACCATGTACCAGGAGATGTGTTGATGTGCTCAAGTAAGGACATCAACCTGGTACAGCAGCTGCTCACAGTCACTACCTGATTGCGTTTTCCAATCAGTTGTTACTAGTTAAAGGGAGATATGGTGGGAACCCTGAATCTTTCAAGTCCTTGATGGTGGCACTAATTTCTGAAGTTCCTCCGGGGATACCATACTATTTTTGATTCACTATTTTTCTTGTCAGAGGCAACTTTAGAGGCTTCCATTTAGCCCTCTTTTCACAGGTCAGGGAACCAACCAGGGAATTTTGCCAACTTCTAAGTGTATCTCTCCCATTTGTACATTCTGGTACTGGGGAAATAAGCAACAGGATGAGTCTGGGGACACGCTGGACTTGCTGTAAGTCAGACTTCAGCCAAAACCCTGTTAATCATCTGAACTCCGTAAGCCCCAGACTTTAACTGGCCACAATGTTTCTTGGAGTCTACTAGAATCAGCATCAATTCAGAACCAGTATCCAATAGACTCTGGGAAGTCTGGTTGTTTCCTCCCCCCCAAATGTACAGTTACCATTATAAACAGCTTTAGGTCCCTCTGAGGAAAGATAGGAGAAAGGGTAACTGTGAAACTTTTAGGTGTTTACCAAGGTTCTTCCTTAGGAGAACCTAGCTGTCCCTTCAATAAAGGGGTTCTGAATCGGCAAACTGACTCAAGTCTGGAAACTGATTCATGGGGCAAGATTTTTCTTTTGTAATGATCCAATGTAGCCTTTCTACCATTTGTTTGAGAATTCTTCTGCTTATGCAAATTAAACAAAAATTTAGTAGGCCTCTTACCTATTTCATGCTTTGGAACACTGTATTTAGGCATCTTACTGGTCTGCCTTTGGGGTTCTGACAAGATACACCCTCAGCTGCTGCTACTAAGGGCTATTCAATATTTTCTATTTTTAAAGGGCCCTGCCCACCTCCCATCCCTCTCTTCTCTCTGTCTCTTTCTCTCTCTCCCCCCTCTCTCTCTCTGTTCCTCTTACTCTATTTATTTCTCTCTGCCCCTCTCTCTCTCTCTGTCCTCTCTCTCTCTCTCTTCCTCTCTTTCCTCTTTCCCATTGCTCCTGGAGGCTGGTCTCCCCTGTCTCCTGTCCCCCTTTTTATGATCCTTTTTCCAATAACAATAATAATAACAAAAACAACAACCTCCACTTGAACTCTATTGCATGGCATCTTTCTCTCGAGCCACTTTTTTATTTTTATTTTTTAAATTACAACCAACACCATGATTGATTAGCAGCTTCCAAAAGGCAAGATGAGTCATGCCACCCTAAAATTCACCTTGCCTGTACTGACCATTACTGGTTAGGCTATTATGAACATTGCTTTGTCTATGTTAGCTATTATGATAACTACTATTACCCTGCCTTTGTCACTTCAGTGCTGTCACCTGGTCCTTGCCACCTCAGGGCCCCATTAAAACTCATCCAACTGAGCAGCAGCATCTCCAAACGAGAAAGAGCCACAGCAAAGCTCTCCAGCTGTGCCAGTGACCCTCTCATCATTTTTTCTCTTATAGGATTAGTGAAGGGCGAGTCTTCTGGACCTTCCCACTGTGGAGGGTTAGGTTTTACACAGTGTCCCTACTTTGGCATTGCAATTTCCCTGAGCTTTAGAAATCCCTCCATCAGTCCTAAGTTAAGGGATATCAGGCATCGCCATCTCCTTTTCAGTAGGCCTTCTGACAAATCTGACAAATGATTGGCTTCTGCCAATCATTCAAACACATTTTTGACACTTTTTTTTTTAACTGTGGGAATTTCCATATTTAACCTAGAACCTCCATTCAGAGGACCTGTATCAATAAACTCAGCCTGATCTAGTTTTATGTTCTTACTCCCCCACCCTTAAAAATTCATTCCCACCCATTTCCCCAGACTTCCACTTGAATGAATTAGCAAACTCATTAATCTCTTTAGTAGCATACTGCACTTCCTCATGACTCTACTTTCTACCTCCCTTCTAGAAGCCTGCTGTGCCTTAAATCTAGTTGTAGATCTAAAGACAACTAACTATTTATTGGTAGGCCTGAAAGGACATGAGTATTGTCTTCCTGGAATTTCCTTCAGTAAAAGTTACAACTGGTTTAGTAGATAATGAAGGGTTAATTTCCTCAGTCAAAAGTGAGAAGGGCAATGTTGCTAGGGGTAGGAGTGAGATTAACCCTTGAGAATCTGAAGGTGTGAAGTTCTCTGCTTCAATAGAATCCTTCCACACATCCCCATCCCAAGCTACAGAATCTGATTCTGTACCACTTAGTGCCCTTACTTTAGCCACTGACACACTCCCAGGCTGGGACTTGAATTTTTGCTGTCATTCAGCCAACCTTATAATAAGGGCTATGGTTTGATTTTCTGCAACTTGATCTCTGTGGCTGCTGAAAAAAAGATTCTCTTCCAGGGAACACTCAGAAACCTTTAGATCAGTGGTTCTCAACCTGTGGGCCAAGACCCCCAAGGTCATTGGAAAACACAGGTATTCACATTACAATTCATAACAGTAGCAAAATTACAGTTAGGAAGTAGTAATGAAAATGATTTTATGTTTGGGGTCAGCACAATATGAGGAACTGTATGAAAATTTCTCATCACTAGGAAGGTTGAGAACCACTGCTTGAGATTGTTTATGCACATCTGGAGCTGGATGATTTTATCACTAAGTTCATTATCGTGCTTCACCATATTCTGAGATGCTAGAAGCTGATTAATTTTATCTCAGAGCTCAACCTTATCTTTTGTCAATTTATCCAGAGACACTAAGAACAACCAACCAGGCTACAATCCACAGCCCCAGAGAAGCTAGGTAACAAGGAGGACCCTAAGAGGAATGCATGGATCTCCCTGGGAAGAGGAAATCGATTCTATGTTCTGGGTAAACTGGGGGTTGGAGGTGGGTAGATGGGAAGGGATGGGAGACAAGAACATGAGGGATCAGAATGTTCATGTTGGGAGTAGGATAGTTGGGAGAGGGAATAATGAAAGAAATATCTTGATAGTGGGGGCCATTGTGGGGTTTGGGAGAAAATGGGTGCCAGAGAAACTCCTAGGAACCCACAAGGATGACCCCAGCTAAGACTCATAGCAATAGTGGAGAAGGTGACTAAAATGGCCTTTCCTTGTGATCAGATTGGTGACTACCCTAATTGTCATCACAGAGCCTTCATCTAGTATTTGATGGAAACAAATGTAAAGATCCATAACCAAGCACTGGGCTGAGCTCCAGGAGTCCAGTTGAAGAGAGGGAGGAAGAATTATATGAGCAAAGGGGGCCAAGACCATGATGGGGAAAACCACAGAGACAACTGACTTGAGCTTGTGAGAGCTCACAAACTCTGGACCAATAGCCAGGGAGTCAGCATAAGACTGACCTAGGCCCTGTGCATGTGAGTGACAGTTGTGTAGCTTGGTCTTTTGTAGGATCCTTATCAGTGGGACCAGAACATGTCCCTGATGTATGAACTGGCTCTTTGGAACCTGTTCCCTATGGTGGGATGTCTTGCCCAGCCTTGATGCAAGGGAAAGAAGCTTGGTCCTGCCTTAACTTGATATGCCATGCTTTATTGACTCCCATGGGAGGCCTTACCCTTTCTGAATGGAGACAGAAGAAGAGTGGATGGGGGTGGGGGTAGAAGGAGGTAGGAGGAGGGAATGGGATGAGAGAAAAAACTGTGGTTGTATGTAAAATAAATTAATATATTAAAAGTTTTTTCAAAACGAAGTTTATTATCCTACTTAAAATTCAACAAAAATTCCCTCACAGGTATGCCCTCCATCTGAAGGTTTTAGTTCCAGATGTTGTCAAGTTCACACCAAGAATAGCCATCATACACACTTCCACTATTGCCAAGGTTCTCCAGATGCCTTAAAACCGAGAGAGAGAGAGAGAGAGAGAGAGAGAGAGAGAGACAGACAGACAGACAGACAGACAGACAGACAGACAGAGAAATCAATGCTCAAAACAAGTTCTACATATTGTCCACATGAGGGTAGTATGACAAAATCATCTAAACCACGCCAGTGGCTCCACCATTGTCTCTCTACATCTGAAGGGTGTGGTCTTAGATATGTACTTGCCAAAAGTGTAACTGAGCTCACCTCAGCTCAAAACACAAACTAGAGGGAGCTGCCTCTTCCCTTAGCAGATGAGAAGGCTTAATATGGGTTAGTGACAGGGTCTAAGCATAGTTAACTGCAGTAAGTCATTTCACTGAACAATCCTATTTGTATTCCATGATTCATCCACTAACTATAGTTTCTAAGGTCCTGCTATGGGTTAGAACATGTACCTGATAGGTGGTTCTGCTCATTTAACAGCACCCTTGTGCTCTGTCCACTAGGTGTCAGTAGCTCTATGAGTAAAGATCCTATTCAAACGAATGGCACTGCCTATATTGTGAGGCTCTGAATTTGAATCCCAGCAGTGGAGCTACATTGAGCACAGAAAGTAAAATAGTCACGTGGCACTTAACAATGAGGATAATTTCTTAGAAATGCATAATTAGGCAATTTCACCATTTTAAAATATGCTTTCACACATGTCTATGGTATGTATATTAGCTTATTGTTCCTCAGTCCATATTTAAGAAAATAATAGATTAGATCAAACGCAAGAGAAAAATGATGCACTCTGAAACACGGCGCAAGATAGATGAGTGTCTGTTGCTATGCTCTGCATGCTGATCGACTGTTGATAGCAAAACCGCTTAAAAAGTGTAAGGCAAAAATGTTACAATGAAGAAAAATATAGCATATAAACACATCAATTAGCATCAAACTTATTCTCAACTATTGTGGGCTCCATACATGTGTGTTTTATAGGACTGACAATGTGGTAAGTGTGGTTGCACCAGATCACTGCAAATGTGTGAACAATGCATTGTGCTATTAACAGGAATTTTTCAGCTCTACAGTAATTTTATGGGGCCACTGTTGTGTATGAAGTTATTTGAGCAAAACCTTGTTATGAAATACATAAATGGGTGATTGAAAGGGGTTCAATACATTGTCTACTGGGACCCACCAAAAAATAAAAGTGGATGCTGATAATGTTAACACAAAGACCATAGCTACAATATATAGTCCCACAAGGGATCCTAGCTAAGCAGCTGGAAGGTCTGTTCAACTCAGACTTCAAAAGTCAAGAAGATAAGATTATTTTGTGTGAGAAGTTTGGTCTGATTACGGGAATGCAGAGAAATTTAATGGAATGACCAAAGATGAGATTCCGCAACTTAGTTCAAGAAATAGAACCACTATTTGACATCTCTTCATTATAAAGTCACTTGGAATCACAGAAAATAAGGAAAATTCTAAAGAAGACAAAATAGTCACCTGTAACAGAAACTGCCAAATGACACCGATGTGGTCACAGATCATAAAGAGATCAGGATTGTGTGACATAATTTGGAAGAGGAGAAAATGAAACGGAAGACTTGAAAAGCAATAAAGATTGGTGGGTCAAATGAATTTGCCTTTCAAGTTTCTTGCCTTTATTTACTTATTTTACCTTAAAGTTCTTCAGGCGTCATTTTGCTTTATGTAAGTGTAGAAAGTCAGGGTTTGAAGCAATCATAGGGGCAGTGAATGAAGTCTGTGCCCAGATCAAATTCCTCATCTTTTCTACAATATTCCTAACATCATTGATTCTGGGAGAGAGGAGACATTCACACTCCAGTAGCCTTGAGTCCATCACTGAGGTGTACCAAATTCAATGAGTTCAGCTGATGGTGAGGGAAAAACCAATAAGTACAAGTAGAAGATAAAAGAGTGCAGATGGGGCTGGAGAGATGGCTCAGAAGTTAAGAGCACTAACTGCTCTTCCAGAGGATCCAGGTTCAACTCCCAACATCCATACAGCAGTTCACAACTGTCTATAATCCCAACTGCATGCGATGGAACACCATCACACAGACATACATGTAGGCAAAACACCAATGCACACAAAAACAAATAAATCATTTTTAAAAAAAGAGTGGAGACAGTTTTGCCAAATAAAGAGAACAATGGAGAAAATGAGGAAACTTACATGTATCTACATAGGAAAGACTCATTGTCACATGTAGAGGTGGGAGCATTTCTGAGCATACTCTGTGCATGGTCAGATAGTGAAAGATTTTTTTTTAATGGTAGGGAATTCTGTATTATAACATGTAAAGTTTATGGGAGTGATTTCATTTTTACAAGCAGGGGTAAGTTGCTTATTAGACTGTGAAGATGCTAGCTGTTGTGTGTGGTCAGCTCTGTACCTCGGGACGGTGGTCAGCTGCTCCCTGGTCATTTTGCCTTAGCTCAGGGAAAACTGATGTCAATCATGCAGACAGCTCCCCACAAAGAAAGGGGAACTGGTGAACAGGGAAGAAGTTCATAGAGCTGGGCCTGCATCTGGAGCCATAACACCCCAACAGTCTCTTAGTCCCTTTGGAAATACTGAGGGCAATGAGAGATGAGCTGGGAAGCATGAGTGGAAAACTGCTTCTGTGTGTGTGTAATAACATCTGAAGCTGGCTAAACCTGCATCTACTGGAATAAAATAAAATAAAAATAAGTCCTCCTTCCATCTTGAAATTCTTTGAATACTTAAAGACCTTTATCCATTATTCCTATTCCCAATATTTCTTTAATTATTCCATTTTATTTATAATTAACAAATTTCTCCACCTAGAAGTTTTTGCCTGTGTGTGTGTGTGTGTGCGTGTGTGTGTGCGTGCGTGACTCAGGGTAAGAGGGTCTTTCAACTACCTCCCAGAGAGGTCAAGAGAGGAGCAATGTGATCTTAAAATTCTGGTTTTTGTGCTTTTCCATCTCTGCATAAAATTGACTGGCAGCCTGCTAGAGAATTCGACTTAATGTGGCTTCTGAGGCTTCCAGGCTTACTCTGCTGGCTGGCATAGTAGCAGAACAACTCTTTACTGCCAACCTTGGGAAAGAAAAACTCAGGAATAAGCTGGTCTTGGAGTTATTTTTAACCTAGATGAAGTTTACGTCAACTGGGGTTGGTGGTATCAAGAAGTTCATAATAGTTGAGTGCAATGGCACACACCTTTAATCCTAGTACTCTGGAGGAAGAGACAGGTAGATCTCTATGAGTTCAAGACCAACCTGGCTCAATTAGCAAGTTCCAAGACAGCCAGGCTTAAATCGTGAGACCCTGTCTCAGAAATAAAAAAGAAAGAGAAGTTCAGTAGTCCAGTCTATCCTTGAACAGACTCCTGAGTATGAGATTATAGGCATGTACCATTGTATCTGACTTGAGAACATCTTAAGAAATATCATTCCTGTAGAGTTGGCTCAATGGATAAAGCATACTCACTGCAAGATAATTCCTAAGGCTTTCTTCTCCCTTAAAATTCTATTGTATTTCTCTATTTGTTTAACTATCCGATACATGTACAGATCCCCTACATGTCTTCTCATCATCCTTTATTTTCTAATCACATTCTGCTTGCCAGTGTTTCTCAGAATTTACTGTTTAAGACTGAACTGTATTTCAAATGTAAAATATGCTTAATTTTTGGATGGCCTGGGACGTTTAGGAATTAGAGACTAGGTAGATAAAGTGGGTCATTGGAAGCAGCCTTCAGGAAATATAACCCACCCTTGCTTCTAGCCCAAGACCAATACTTTCCAGACCATGAGGGGAAAAAAAGTGAAGCATTCCAGTCATGTGTTTTGTCCCTATAATCCCTGCCATGATTTTCTCACCATGGTGGACTATGCTTTCTCAAACTGCAAGCTCAAATAAATTCTTTCATCTCAAACTGTTTCTGTAATATTCTGTGACTGAAATGGGAAAGGAAAATAGCAGGGAAAATTGGTGCCAAGTGGGGTTGTTGCTGTGATGAGTTTAATGAGTAAAACAGGTAGAAAATCAAATGCTTTCAATGCTGGTGAAAATAGAGATAGAGAAGTATAACTCATTAAATTTCAGAAGAGAAGCAAGGAGTCTATTGGGAACTGAGCTAGGGGCCATTAGTGTTATATCCTGACTAAGACCATGACTACATCCTGCCAGTGTCCTGAAAATCTGAGTGAGGCTAAAGTAAAATGTTGAACTTGTTGATTTGGAAAAGAGAGTTTCAAATCAGCACAGCATTTGAATTGTAGCATTATTATTGTTTATAATTTAGCTCTTAGGCCAAGTTATAGTGTGAAAGAGGAGAACGTATGGCAGAAAAGATGTGACAATTTTTCAGACAAGAAGCATAAGCAAGTTTGAAATTACCAACAAAGCACAAATAAAGAAAAGCCTGGATCTCTGCACTAGACAGCTCTCCACCCATTGAAACCTCCATAGTGTAACAATGAGAGCACGCTTGAAAAACTTGAATTTAAAAGGAAAGTGCCCAAATAGAAGGTGCCACAGTAGTAATATTCCACTCCAAGAGAATCACCTAAGGAAATGTTTACCCAGGTCTGGCCTCACAAACACTCAGAGATCACTAAGCTATGATGAGAAGGGGACTAGACTACATTTAGAATGTGACAGTGGTTACCACATAGTGATAGGTCTGGCTAACATGAAGAATGTTAAGAGGCTTGCACCAAGATTCAAGAAAATTGCTGAGACTGGTGTGTTACAGGGTTTGATTTCTTATTGGGGCTCCTGAATGGGCTGTGCAATGGAGCTGTGAAGGGGAACCACAATGCGTTCCCATAGATCTCCAGTGTTAATGCCAGGAACATGAGATACCCATTTGAGAAAAGATGCAGGCATCTAGTGTAGCCAGCTTAAGAGAGAGGTCACGTGTATTACAGCAGTAGAACTATAAAGCTAGGGATACCCAAGCCCATTGGAGACCAGATACTGCCACCAGGAACTCCAAATGTTGGACATGGAGCTTCAGGATTTCGTATTCGCCCTGTTGCAGTTCAATCCTGATTTGGTCTGGTATTTCCATTCTATTCTGCTTTTGGAATGGAAATCTTTACTCTGCCATTAAAAGTCAGAATTATGTAATAAGTTGGTTTTTTAAAAGTTATTTTTACAAGAGTTCATAGTTAAGAAATTGCCTTGAGTTCCAGAAGGGTCTTCAGACCTTGGGCTTTTGTAAAGTGTTGGAACCAGCCTTTTGAAATTGAGCTGAATACATTTTGGATTATGAGAGGGCCATAAGTTGTTGGGGGGTGGAAAAGAATATCATAATTCAAGTGTGAAATGTCCCCTACCGGTTTGAAAACTTACTCCCCAGATGCTGTCAACAATTGAAGAGACTGTAGAATGTAGAGATAGTTTCTAACTAGAGGAAGGAAGTCACTGTTGGGGATGGAGTGTCAAAGTCAAGCCTGCTTCTGGTCCAAGTTCCCTGCTTCCTTGTCCACCAAGATGTGAGGAGCCCAGCTGCATTTTTTATTGCCATAAACTGTACTATGATTTCCCTTCATGACAATTGTATCCTTTCAAACTGTGAGCCAAAATTAACTGTTAGTAGTGTTCCCCCCAAGAACCACCCAGTTTGTTCTTGGAGACTATTACGGCACAAACTTCTTGTGATCAATAAAATTATTGAAAGAGTTGGAAATTATAGAAAGATGCATTTCATACTTTCAATGGATAATAGACCATGAAGTAAGTCCACAGTAAGTCCTTTGCTCCCATGGTGATTGAGAAACTGAGAGCACATTTTCAATAGGTAACATGGTATGAGTTAAGGCCAGAATGTTTATCCATACTTTGTCCCTATAGCCATCTTTGTATTCATTATTTTTGTGTCATGTGACCTTGACACTTGCCAGAAACAATGTAAGGGAAGAAATATTTATTTTGGTGCAGAGTTTCAGAGGGTTTCAGTCCATCATGGCAGGAAAGAAAGGTAAAAGAACTCAGATCATGGCAGCAGGAGTATGCAGTGGATGGAAAGTGTTCACATCACAGTGCACCAGGAAGCAAAGAGTGAGGCAGGAACTAGGGGCTAAGTATAGTCTTCAAGAGCCCATTCTTAGAGACCTATTTCAGTCAGGTTGGCCTCCTTTCCTAAAGTTCAGCACCCTCCCAAAACAGCACTACCATCTGGGAAACAAACAGAATAAACCTATATGTGACAATCAGATGCAAATTGTGACAGTCCCTAACTGTCTCGTAACTTGTGCCCTTTAGTTCATTGTTTATACATTTATTTGTATTTGCAATATATGCACATATTTGAAATCAGTTTCAAGTTATTTAAGTAGATATGTCATTCTGTCTCCCAAGCCTTTTGTCTACTATTCAACATTGTACTCTTTAGTTGCATATGTGGTGTGTTTTTTTTTTTTTTTGTATGTTGTGCTTTTTATTGCCAAAAATAAAAACTTGTAAAAAGACAACTACTGTTGATCAATAAATACCCCTTCCTTTCTGTGCTTGTGTGAGCTTTTCCCCAGGCTGCCTAAAAACCACTATGGGCAGGTCTGTTTCTACCTGGAGACATACTAAGGGCAGGGCCTGAACACCACTAAAGAGAAAGGAAATGTAGGAGGGGTCTGTGGCAGTGTGTGGTCTGTCACCCACCCTCCACCCCCCCCACCCCCTACCCACCCCACCCCAGGGAAGGTCAGGCCAGATGATAAAACAGCAAGTTTACCTGTGGACAGAGGATAGCAAGGGTCTGACACTAGTCCTAAAGGGTGACATCTCAGCTTAGGGACACCTGAAACTTCAAGTGCCGGTAGTTGGCCCTGACCCTGGGAAGAACTTGAAAGGTCACAGGCCGCTTCAATGAAAGTCCTAATACTCAGTCCCAACACCAGAAGCCTAAGGTACAGCTGTGAAAACACCTTTCCTTGGGCAGAGATTTAAAAAGCTGGAATAATCAGAATTCTAGGTCAGTGGCTCTCAAATAACAAGCAGTGAGGCTCCCTACAAGTAAGATAGGAAACAGGATGGAAGGGGTGCCTGGCATTCTAAAGAATACCACAGTAGCCAACAAGGTAGGGCCCAGAATGCTAAATGCCTAGTGAAAAACTGCCCTGTCTAACACCAGTAGAACCCCTGGCAATCTCTCCAGTGACCTTCTAGCAGTTTTGAGCAGCTGCAGTCCAGAGCCCAGAAACCAGAAGGGTTCCCAAGACCTGAAGACCTTGAACCTAGTCTTCTGCAGAGGGTGGCTAGTTTATAGTGAGCACGTCATGGCTTAACTGAGTCTGTAAATCACGCTGCTTCTTCTTTAACCCAGACAGGGCTGAGAGGAAAATGGTTTCAGGGCGCAGTGAGCCACAGGGCTCCACATTGTAGTAAAACCTCTCTGGCTTGTGACTCATCCTCATCCAGCTCGGAGTACTCACTGTTGGCTTGGGATACACCGTGTGCCTAAGTGCGTTGTCTGGATCATATTCAAAAGCTACCCCTGCAGTGAGGTTCCACTTGGCATGTTCCTTGCCAAAGCCCTTCTTGGCATAGGCTCGAAGTCTAAACTCCTGGCCCTTCCTCAGCTTGACAATAAGGATGTCATCCTGCTCCACAGAGTCATTGGGGTCGTTATCCCGGTTCCAGGATGTCACAGAAATAACCCGGGGGCTGTTGGAGTTGAGATCTCGAGAGGTAACATGGCAAATCTGGTCTTCATTGCACCTCACGTCAAGAGTGAATTCCACAGAACACTCAGGGCAAAACTCTTCACATGGGCAGTCCCGGGAGTACTGCAGCTTGTCAACAATGTCATCACTAGTGAGGGGGATCAATCCAAGCCTGTGAGCAATGAATTCGTCGTGAAGGACTGAGGAATTGGCATCGATCTGAACCCAGTCGATAGCTATTATGGGCACCTCGGCAATGAAGACCCTCTGAATGGAATTGGCCACCTCCAGGTCCGTGTCCTCGATAATGAACTTGACATTCTCTTCAGTGAGTTCCGGGATCCTCACAGTAGGCTGGTTGGTGACCCCACATACGTTTTACTTGAATTTTTTAAATAGAGTGTTATAGTCTATGGATATGTCATATTTTTGTTGTATAATTCCTTGTTGATGTTCTGGTTTCTTCACTTCCTGGTTATTGTGAATATCTATCAACTTTTCATGTCTTTGAATCTATAGAAGTGTTCTGAGTGGTCACCAAGGTAGAATTGCTTTGTGGAATATTATGCAAATTAACTACTGTAGTGTATGTAGTTATTATGCAAAATTCATACTTCCATTCTCGATATGTTAGGATTCCTCCTTTCCCACCTCCTCACCAGCACTTGGTACTACAGTATCTGGGGATTGGGGGTTTTGTTTTATTTTTAGCTGATCAAGTATGTGATACAGAACACTTGTTTTCATTTTTCTACCTCTGATCCCTGGTGGCAGGGAAGGAGATAGTGAATGCTCTCGATGCTTATTTGCATTCTATTTTCTACTTCTATGAATTATTTATACATACTGTTAACTGATTCTCCTACCAGATAACCTTTTCTATTCTTGAGCATGCAAGGCTTTTACCATCCTTTTGTGATATTAGTCGGCTGTGACACTCAACACTGTGCTGTCATTCACTAAGCAGAAGCCAAATTTGCTTTAGATATTCATTTTTACATGATTATTTATGCTTTTGTATCTTTTTAGAAATTTTTTTCCTCATTGCAAGATCATTAAGGTATTCTTTTACATCATCATCTGACTCTCGCGCTCTTTCATTGAGGATAAGGGCTGTGAATTGACTCTGGGATTTCATGCATACCAGACATGTACTCTTCCACCCACATACTCCCCAAGCCCTTGCTTTCTCTTTCTCCTCTTGGTTATTAATAACATTTAAAATGCTTTATTAGCAAATATTAATTATCCATCTAATGGGTTCCTTTATGACATTTCACACATATACCTAGTGTATTTTGATCGTTTCACACCTAGTTACTCTTTCATATCTCACTTCCTCTTTCCAGCTGGACCCCACTTCTTTTTTAAAAAAATTTATCTGTTTAATTTAGAAACAATCTTATTTTACATATTAATCCCAGTTCCCTCTCCTTCCCATCCCCTCCCCCCCACCAACCCCCTCATCCAAACCCCCACTCACTCCCCAGGAAGAGTGAGGCCTTCCATGGGGGATCATCAAAGTCTGTCACATCATTTAGGGGAGGGCCTAGGCTCTCCTCTGTGTATCTAGGCTGAAAGAGTTTCCCTCCATGAGGAATGTGCTCCCGAAGTCCATTTGTGCACTAGGGATCAATACTAGTTCCACTGTCAGAGGTCCCATAGACTGACTGCCCAGGCCTCCTACCTGGCACCCACATTCAGTGGGCTTGTTTCAGTACAATGCTGGTTCCCCAGCTTTACAACGGAAGTCCATGTGCTCTCATTTGGTCAGGTCAGCTGTTTCTGTGGGTTTCTCTTGACCCCTTTGCTCACCCTTTTCCCTCTCTACAACTGAATTCCAGGAATTCAGCTCAGTGTTTAGCAGTGGGAGAAGAGAAAATAGGAGGTACCTTGAACAAATTGGTACAGGAGACCGCTTCCTGAACATAACACCATTGGCACAGACACTGAGACAAACAATAAATGGGACCTCCTCAAACTGAGAAGCTTCTGTAAGGCAAAGCACACAGTCAACAAGACAAAATGGCAGCCCACTGAATAGCAAATGATCTTCACCAACCCCACATCTGACAGAGGGCTGACTTCCAAAATATAAAAGAAAAAAACTCAAGAAGCTAGTCACCAAAACACCAAACAATCCAATTAAAAAGTGGGGTACAGAACTAAGTAGAGAATTCTCAATAGAGGAATCTAAAATAGCTGAAAGACATCTAAGAAAGTGCTCAACATCCTTAGCCATCAGGGAAATGCAAATCAAAACAACTCTAGATACCATCTTATACCTGCCAGAATGGCTAAAATAAAAAACACCAATGACAGTTTATGCTGGAGAGGATGTGGAGAAAGAGGAACGCTCCTCCACTGTGCAAACTCGTACAGCCACTTTGGAAATCAGTATGGTGCTTTCTCAGGAAAACAGGAACCAGTCTACCTCAAGGTCCAGCAATTCCACTCTCAGGCATATACCCAAAGGATGCACATTTATACAACAAGGACATATATTTAAATATGTTCATAGCAGCATTGTTTGTAATAACCAGAACCTGGAAGCAACCTAGATGCCCCCAACCGAAGAATGGATCAAGAAAATATGGTACATTTACACAATGGAGTATTACTCAAAAAAGAAAAAACAAAAACAAAAGACAAACAAGCAAAAACAATGGAATCTTGAAATTCGCAGGCAAATGGACAGAACTAGAAAAAAAAAAAAAAAAAAAAAAAAACATCCTGAATGAAGTAACACAGTCACAGAAAGAAAAAACCATATGCACTCACTCATATATGGATATTAGACATACAGCAAAGTATCACCAGCCTACAATCCACAGAATCCTAGCCAGAAAAGCTAGGGAACAAGGAGGACCCTGAGAGAGACGTACATGGTACCCTGCAGAAGGAGAAAGGAGCAAGGGCTCCTTAGCAAATTGGGAGCATGGAGAAGAGGGGAAGGAGGGAGGAAACAGAGAAGGGGAGAAGAAGAGGGATCAGGAAGACTGAATGGGGGGGTAGAATAGAAGAGAACAAGAAAAGAGATACCTTAATAGAGGGAGCCATTATAGGATTAAAGAGAAATCTAGCACTAGGGAACCCAACTAAGAATCAAAGCAAAAGTGGAGAGGCTACCTTAAATGCCCCTCCCTGATAATGAGATTGATGACTACCGTATATGCCATCCTAGAGCCTTCATCCAGTAGCTGATGGAAACAGAAGATGGACCCCATTTCTACTTTTTTTGTCTTTTTTTCTGTGTGTAGTCCTAGGAGTTTAATTAAGGTGTATAGAAGCATGAGTGGGAATTTGTTTCTAGTAGTGTATGCACCATACCAGTGGTTACACCACTAAAGAAAGTATCTCTCCATCCGCCTTCAGTCATTATCTGCATATAAGTCTTTGGGGAGAGCCGGAGCCCCAAGAATCTTTGCTGCCTCTGCGACAGCATGTTAACAGGTATTGAAGTGGAAAACAGAATCGAGAGCATTCACCATATCCCGCTCTGCCACCAGGGTTCAGAGATAATGAGAATGAAAGTAAGTGTTCTGTATCACATACTTGATTGGCTAAAATTAAAATAAATGTCATGCATGTAATCACAGTTGCTGTGAGTTATCATATGCAACAGCCCTGCCATTCCTCTCCCCTTGCTCCTTCTAGTTTCTATGTTCTCTCCACCCCTTCTTCTGTGATGTTTCCTGATTCTTGGAGGATGTGATACAGATGCTTCCTTTAGGACCAGGCATTAAACAGTCACTCTGATCAATCATTTTCATCTGTGTGGCATTTTAAAACTTGATGCACTGTATACATAGGAAGTCAAAGCTTTCAGCTATATTCTGTCCTATCAGACAACCCACTTCCTCTTTCTATCAGGCAGATCTTATAAGAGGTTGATCCCTTTATTATAATTAGGAATTCAGCTTAGTCAGGTTGAGTTTCAATTTAAGTAAGACCTAATAAAAATAAAACTTTTGTTTTACCCAGTTCCTTTGGTGTGGTTCTCCTAAGCTTTTAACTAAGATACTGGTAAACATCTGTTTTCCTAAGATCTGGGGGACTTTTCAACTTACTCAGCCCACCACTTCAGTCTGGAATTCCACACAATCTGACAAATTAGTTAAGGGAGACGTAACCATGGAAGGCTGTCCCAGAACTACAGGACTGAGCAATAATTTCACAATAGGACACAATTATTTGGGATTAAGTTCCCAATCCCAGCCCTGGTGTTCTGATCTGTCCAGTTTGGTGAGACCAGGGATCAATTTTGCATATGCTAGGCAATCTGGGCCTCTGGGCTGTGGTCCTAGCCCTGACAAGGCAGGTTCAGTTGCCATGGTAATAAAATTATGTTCTTTTTAATTCTTAGCAAGAAGGAAAAATCATAACATACAGTAAGCCAGTGCTCACCAGTTACCTTGCTGTTGCTCTGCCTTCTGGTCCTGACTTCTAGGAAAAACAACTTTGGGCTCAAAGCTGAGGAACAAATCTATTCTTTGTTCTTGGTTTGTGCTTCCCTTGGAGATACTCTGTTCATAAAACCAGCCGCTTCTGCCCAGCTCGCTGGAACACTGACTCTGTTTTCTGGAATAAAAGATCCAGAACCACAAGTACAGGCAACTAAAGCTTTTAAAACTAAATTTTTGTTGTAATTTGGCCTCTTGCCAGTTCTTATCAGTCTGTCTCCCAAGCCTCCATGAATTCCTGCTCTATTGAGAAAAAAAATCAGTGCATATTAGAGGCCATTTCATATTTACAACTTTCTCTCTACACTTGACAGCTTCAATTATTATTTTCTGCCTGTCCCTTCCCTGACGAAAAGTAGTTCAATATTCAGCCTATGTATAAACTCAGTCCTACCTCTCCATCCCCAGCAGTGTGGGGAAACAGCGGTAGTTGTCAGTGATTACAGATCATGGTGTGCTGTTGTTTCCAAAGCTCACTGGTGACCTTAACATCACAGCTCCAAATTGCTATGAGGAACATGAGACACTTATCTCCCATCAAGTGTAGTCATTTCTCTCAGAAGTTAACAACTTAAGCTATGCTATATCTTTTGATATCTGTGAAGAAATTACAATTCAAAATTTTATATTCCATGGAAATTCAATTAAAAATTTTTGTCATATTTGTTTGCCAAGATTACCCAAAAAATAATTAAGTACAACTTATTTGATAACAGTTTTATCATAAGAATACCTGAATAAGAAATGTATTTTGAGTAGAAGACTTAATACATATAGAATCTGAAAATATGGTTCACATGTTTATATAGATATTTAGGGTTCAGAAAGTTATGATCTGAATACTGTTACTTCCCTAAAACTGATATGTTGAACTCATGACCTCCAAGATGATGGTATTGTGTAAAGCCTTCAGAAGGCAATTATGTCATGAAAGAGAAGACAATTACCATTCTCAATTGAGATTTGTGCCCTTTTTTTGTTTGGTTTGGTTTTTTTGTTTGTTTTTGTTTTTCAAGACAGGGTTTATCTGTGTAGCTTTGTAGACCAGTCTGGCTTTAAACTCACAAAGATCCCCTTCCCTCAGTCTTCCTCCCTCACTTCCCCTCTCCCCCAGATTCACCATCCTTGCCTTCCTTCAAAAAAGAACAGGCATCCCAGGGACAATAACAATGGCAGAACAAGCCACGATAAGACCAGGCACCTACCATCACAGCAGGGCTGGACAACACAACCCAATAAGAGGACAAAGAATCAGAGACAGCCCCTGCTCCCACTGTTAGGAATCCCACAAAAACACCAAGCTATTCATCCATAACATACACAGAAAACTTAGGTCAGACCCCTACAGGCATATGCTAAGGAGTGGTATAGCTTATTGGCTGTGTTCTTTGCCTTACATAAACTTTTCAGTTTTACGAGGTCCCATTTATTAATTGTCAAACTTAGTGAGTGTGTTATTGGTATTCTGATCAGGAAGTTGTCTCCTGTGCCAATGTATTCAAGGCTATTCCCCACTTTCTCTTCTATCAGGTCAGTGTATTTCATTTTATGTTGAGGTCTTTGATCCACTTGGACTTGAGTTTTGTGCAGGGTGATATCTATTTGCATCTTTCTACATACTGACATCCAGTTAGACCAGCACCAATTGCTGGAGATGCTTTATTTTTTCTATTGTATATTTCTGGCTTCATTATCAAAAATCATGTATCCATAGGTATGTATATTTACATCTGGGTTTTCCATTTGATTCTATTTATCCACCTTCTATTTTTGTGCCAATACCATGCAGTTTTTATTACTACAGCTCTATAGTACAGCTTGAAACCAGAGATAGTGATAACTCCTGAAGTCTTTGATTGAATAGATTGATTTAGTCTTTTGTGTTTGTTTTGTTTTGTTGAATATTGTTCTTTCAAGGTCTGTAAAGGAATGTATTGAAATTTTGATGGGAATTGCATTGAATCTGTAGATTGTTTTTGGTAAGATGGCCATTTTTACTGCGTTAACCCTGCCAATCCATGAACATGGGAGATCTTTCCATCTTCTGATAGCTTCTTCAATTTTCTTCTTCAAAGACTTGAAGTTTTTAATAATACAGGTCTTTAACTTGCTTGATTAGAGGCTATTGGAAATGGTGCTAATCCTCTTATTGCTTTCTTAGCCCATTTATCATTTGTATATAGGAGAGCTACAGATATTTTTTACTTAGTTTTGTATCCAACCACTCTACTGAAGGTATTCACCAGCTGTAGGAGTTCTCTGGTAGAATTTTTGGGGTCATTTATATATACTACCATACCATTTGTAAATAGCAATACTTTGATTTCTTCCCTTCCTTTTGTATCCCTAATCTCCTTTTGTTGTCTTAAGGCTCCAGGTAGAACTTTGAGTACTATATTGAATAGATATGGAGAGAGTGGACAGCCTTGTCTTATTCCTGATTTTAGTGGAATTGCTTTGAGTTTCTCTCTGTTTAATTTGATGTTGGCTATAGGCTTTCTGAAATTGTCTTTATTATGTTTAGGTATGTCTCTTTTATCCCTGATCTCTCCAAGACTTTTATCAGGAAGGGATGTTGGATTTGTCAAAGGCTTTTCTAGCATCTAGTGAGACGATCATGTGGGTTTTTGTTCATTCAATTTGTTATATAGTGGATTGACAGATTTTCACATGTTGATCCATCCTCACAACTCTGAGATGAAGCCTACATAATCATGATGGACAATCTTTTTGATGTGTTCTTGGATTTTGTTACAAGTATTTTATTGAGTACTTTTGCACCTATGTTCATGAGGTAAATTGGTCTGTAATTCTTTTTCATTTTGAATATTTGTGTGGTTTGGCTATTAGGGTGACTATGACCTCATAAAATGAAAATGGTAATGTTCTTCCTGTTTCTATTTTGTGGAATAATTTGAGGAGTATTGTTATTAGATCTTCTTTGAAAGTTTGATAGAATTCAGCACTAAATCCATCTGGTCCTGGGTTTTTTTTGGGGGGGGTGCAGAGGTTGGGAGATTTTAATGACTACTTCTATTTTCTTGAAGGTTATAGGTCTATTTAAATTGTTTATCTGATCTTGATTTAACTTTGGTGAGTGGTACCTATCAAGAAAATTGTCCATTTCTTTTAAATTTTCCAATTTTGTGGAGTACAGTTTTTTGAATTATGACCTAATTATTCTTTGGATTTTCTTGGTGTTTGTTGTTATGTTCCCCTTTTCATTTTTGTTTGGATATTTTCTTTATCTTTTAGTCCGTTTGCATAAGGGTTTGTCTATCTTGCTAATTTTCTCAAAGAACCAACTCTTTGTTTCATTGATTCATTGTATCAGTATGTTTGTTTCTATTTCAGCCCTCAGTTTGATTATTCCCTGCTATCTACTCCTCTGGTACATGTTTGCTTCTTTTTGTTTTAGAGTCTTCAGGTGTGCTGTTAAGTTGTCATTGTGAGATCTCTCCAATTTCTTTATTAAGGCACTTAGTTAGATGAACTTTCCTGTTAGCACCACTTTCATTGTGTTCCATAAATTTGTGTATGTACTTGTTCTTCATTCATTCTCATTGAATTCTAGAAGTCTTTAATTCCTTTCTTTGTTTCTTCCCTGACCCAGAGGTGGTTCAGTCGTGAATTGTTAGTTTCCATGAGTTTGTAGGATTTTTGCTGTTTCTATTGTTGTTGAAGTTCAGCTTTAATCCTTGGTGGTCTGGTTGGATAAAGTAGGTTGTTCTGATTTGTTTGTTTGTTTGTTTTGTTTTGTACCTATTGAGACTTACTTTGTGACCCAGTAAGTGGTCAGTTTTGGAGAATGTTCCAAGGTGCTGAGAAGAAGTTATGTTCTTTTGTGTTTGGGTGAAATATTCTATAGGTATATGTTAGGTTCATTTGTTTCAAAAGGTCTGTTGCTCCAGTATTCTCTGTTTGGTTTTTGTATGGATGACCTGCCCTTTGGTGAGAGCAAAGTCTCACCACTGAAGTCTTCCCCTACTAATGTGTGATGTTCAATGTGTGATTTAAGCTTGAGTAATTTTTTCTTCTACAAATGTGGGTACCCTTGCATATGAGGCATAGATGTTGAATTGAAAAGAATTGAAACATCATCTTAGTGGAGCTTTCCTTTGATGACAATGAAATGTCTTTTTCCATCTCTTTTTATTAATCTTGGTTAAGTCTATTTTGTTAGATATTAAAAATCACCACACCAGCTTGCTTCTTGGGTCCATTTGCTTGGAAAATCTTTTCCCAACCCTTTAATCTGTGGTAACGTCTATCTTTGATATTGAGGTGTGTTTCTTGTATGCTGCAGAAGGATGAATTTTGTTTGCAAATCCATTCTGCCCATTAGCCTGACTCTTTTTATTGGGGAATTGAGTTCATGATATTGAGAGATAACAATAACTAATAATTGTTAATTCCTATTATTTTGGTAGTGGTGGTAGTGTGTGTGCATGTGTGTATTCATGTGTTTCCCTTGTTTGGATTTTGCTGGTTTGAGACTACTTATTGTCTGTGTTTTCACAGGTATAGTTAACCTTCTTTGGTTGGAGTTTTCTTTCTAGTACCTTGTGTATGGCTGGACTTGTGGATAGATATTGGTTAAATTTGACTTTATCATGAAGTATCTTGTTTTCTTCATTTATGGTGATTGAAAAGTTTTGCTGAGTATAGTAGTCTGAACTGGCATCTATGGTTTCTTAGTCTGCAAGACATCTGTCCAGGCTTCTGATTTTAGAGGGTAGAGTTGTGGTAGGGGTATACCAATGGAGGAGATACAGTGGGGCAGGATGGGATGGGTCTTTAAGAACTGAATTTAGGAAGTGGGGCGGTTCAGCTGGCAGGTGAGCCATTCACCTGTTCTTCTGGTAGGTATGGCCTGGACCTGAGCAGCAGGAGTCTGCCAGAGTTGTGTGTGTGTGTGTGTGTGTGTGTGTGTAAGAGAGAGAGAGAGAGAGAGGGAGAGGGAGAGAGAGAGAGAGAGAGAGAGAGAGAGAGAGAGTAAAAGCTGCCTCTTCTCTTTTGCCATGATTCTTTCACAGTGACAGGAACATTTTATGAGGAAGGAGGCTGTCACCAGACCCGGAATCATCTAGAACTTTGGTCTTCCATTTTCTGGCCTTGAAAACGGTGACAAAAAGAAGTCACTCACTTTATGATAGCTCACTGTTTAAAAAAAAATACTTTAGAAGAAACAAGATAAGACAGAAAAAAAAGCATCTTCCATTCAGCAGACTTTTGTAGTTACTGGTTTTGGTTTTAGTTTGTTTGCAGAGCTTCATAGTGCCTCAATAATTACAGAAAATTGCTATCTCAGAGAAAAATATCAAGAGGAATCATTTAATTATTCTAATGATCTTAAATATCATAAAATGTGAACTTTAAAAAGTTTATAGGCAATTGGTTTACAAGAGAATTAGCTAGAGTAAGATAAAATTATATATTATGTAGAATAAATTGCAATGACCAGGTACTAAAGATGATAAAAGTAGAACACTAATGAAATTTTGTGACCATGTACCAGAAATTATTATTTGTCTTAATATAGCATAATATATGAACAGTAATAAGTAGAATTTTTATCTTATTTTATCTCAGTGAAAGCAGATGTTGAGCTTGGCAGAGAACTCAGTAAACCACATGCCTTGTAAATATGAGGACCTGAGTTTGGATTCCCAAACCACATGGAAAGCTGAGAGAGGTGACATCCACCTTTAATCTCAGCAGTGGTGAGACATGAGGCAGAGACAGGTGGTCACTGGAAGTTCATGGGCCAGTTAGTCTGGGTGATTCAGTGAAGTTCCAGGTCGATTAGAGGCTCTCAAAGTTGCCCTCTGTCCTCCGCATGCCTGTCGTGCATGTACACACCCACACTTACACTTGCATATACACAAACATGTGAGTGCGCACACACATCACAAAAACAGAGAGATGTCTTAGGTTTGCTTTTAGAAAAAAATTTTAAAGAGTTATTTTATTTATAATTGTGTGCATATGTACAGTTTTACGTGTGAATTTTTGCACATAACTGCTGAGGCCTGAAAAGGGTGTCAGGTGCCCTGGATCTGGAGTTGCAGGTGGTTGTGAGCTGTCTGACTTAGCTGTTGTACTGAAATCACGTCCTCTGCAAGAATAATACATACTTTAACTGCTGGACCATCTCCTAGCTCCTAGAAATAATTTTTTAATAAAACTATTTTTATTAGTTTATATTTAATAAAACTATTTTTAACAGTTTGCCATTATAACAAAACCTGGTTTTTCACCCAATATATCAAAACATCAAATAATATTTCTGAATTTAGTGTCTCTTTTAATCATAAGCACATAGTAGTGGGTTTTTTTTTTTTTCTCTCTATATGGATGTCTTAATCACTGTCCTATTGCTGTGACCAGACACCATGACCAATGCAACTCTTAGAAAGCATTTAATTAGGGTCTTTTTGCTTATAGTTTCAGAGGTTTAGTTAATTACCACCATGGCAGGAAACATGGTGGCAGGCATGTTAGGTATGGTGGTTAGAATAGAAATGGCCCCCATAGACTCAAGTGTTTGACTGTTTGGCCCTCAGGGAGTGGCACTATTAGGAGGTGTGCCCTTATTGGAGTGGGTGTGGCCTTGTTGGAGGAAGTGTGTCACTGTGGGGGCAGGCTTTGGGGTCTCCTATGCTCCAGTTACACCCCGTATGGCACACTGTGTCCTTCTCACACACAGTATGGCTCTCAGCTGCTTCTCCAGTACCATGTTTGATTTCATACTGCCATGCTTCTTGCCATGGGCTAAACCTCTGAAACTGTAAGCCACTCCCAATTAAATGTTTTCCTTTGTAAAAATTGCTGTGATCATAGTATCGCTTCACAGTAATAGAAAGACTATCATACAGCTGGCATGGCGTTAGAGAAGTATCTGAGAGCTACACTCTGATCCACAGACTGAAAGGGGGAGAGGGCACTGGCATGGGTTTTTAAGACCTCAATGTCCACCCCAAGTGACACACTTCCTCCAACAGGGCCACACCTCCTAATCCTTCTAATCCCATAAAAGGGCTCCACTCCCTGATCTCTAACCATTCAAATACAGAGTTTATGGGGGCCATTCTTATTCAAACCACCACAATGGAGAACTGACCAATAGAGTTCACAACATGGAGATGAAGACTCCACGTCCTTCCCTATTGGAGGAGAGTAAAACCAGAAAGTCAAGTAAGGGAGTCAGGTATGGTGATACACCTGTGAACCCCAGCACTGGAGGGGCAGAAGCAGAAAGATTACAAGTTCTGGACCAGCCTGGGCTATATATCAAGGTCATGTCTCAAAAGGAGGGAGGATATGTAAAGGTAGAGGATACCATACTAATTTTTCAATGCTCTTATTGCTCTTCTTTAAGGTAGGTTCTCACTCTATAGCCCAGTGAGCAGTTCCTGCAGTTCAGCTCGCAAGCTAACATCATAACCAGTGCAGCGCCCCCACCCGCCCCCTCACACACTCGTATTTATCCTGTTACCACTTGCTACAGCTGTTTTTACACTAGAAAAACAGCATCTCTTAGATAACTAGCCCCAAAGGTCATTGGAGGCTTGGGAGGAGTTCACAAAGAAAGTGGCAGATTTTTTTTTTTTAATTTCTATTTTGAAATATCCAAGATTCAACCACACAATAGGACATCCCCCCAATAGCATTCGTGCTAGAGACTGCTCTCTTCTTGGTCTGAACTCAGCTGTCTGTTGTGAGATGACTGTAGTTGTGAGTGGGGGATCTTTAGGTAGAACCAAAGTCAGCCCCAATTCCTTCAGCTGTTTCTCATGTGAAATTACTTCCTGTAGTTCCAGAAATGAACCTGCACACCCAACAAGTAGTAAGTGTGTCTTTATGACTGCTCAGTGCCTGCTCTTTTTCGGGCATAGGAATTCCCATCAGGAATCTACCCCCCCCCCAAAAAAAAACTTATACTGAAATTTTTTAATTGTGCTTATAGAACCTAATATAATGGAAATGTTATGTAAACGTGATATTGAGTAGTGACAAGAAAAATGTGCACATTCAGTGAGATGTAGTTATCTCCCCTATTCTCCCCAAAATCTATGGTCACCCCCTTTCCCTGCTGTATACTTCCTCCATCAGAGTCCCCTTTTGTATCTTCTGTGTTCTACTGTCCTCCACAGCCCAGCTCTTAAAGCCTGTCTTTCTCATCTCACAGGCACTAGCCTCCTGCCTTCTCTTACCCTCCCACTTAGATACATAGATTTAACTGTTAGAATAAGAAAGAGCATGTTATGTTTGTCTTTTTGTGTCTGTTACCTCATATAATACTATTCTCTAGTTCTATCCATTTCCTCGAATTTTTCCTTTACCTTTGAATGAGTTCCATTGTGTACATACACTACATTTCATTAGCCATTCATCAGTTGATGGACATCTAGACTGATTCCATTTCCCTGCTATTGTAAATAGAGCATCAGTTAACATGGATGTGTACGTATCTCTACAGTAGAACACCGAGTTCTTGTGGGGTGTGCACAGGAGTGATATGCTGGGTCATCTTGCTGATGTCCTATTGTTGATTTTTGAGAAATGCTTACCCAAATTTCCGTAGTGGTTGTACGTCTTACACTGCCACCAGCATTCGGTTAGTATTCCTCTTTCCCCACATACTCACCAGCATTTTTTATCATTGGTTTTCTTGATGCCAGCCTTCTGAACTGAGAGAGATGGGTCCTCAAAGTAATTATAATTTGCATTTCTCTAATGGATAAGGATATTGAACACTCCTCAAAACATTTATTGGCCATTTATACTACTTTTGAGAAGTATCTGTTGAGTTCACTTGCACATTTATTGAGAAGCAAGGTACTGGTTTTATTGTTTGATTTCTGAAGTATTTTAAAACATTCCAGATACCCACCCTTCATCTGGAATGTAGACAACAGATCATCTCCTGATCTCTAGACTATTCACACTATTGACATTTCTGTTGCTGTGCAAAAGCTCTTTGATTTAATGTGATCCCATTTAATTCTTGGGGCTAGGTTCTGTACTTTGGAGGATCTATTCAGATCTTATCCCTCTACCTATATCCCAGAGCATTTTCCCTCAGCAGTTTCAGCATTTCTGGATTTAATTTGGGGTCTTCCATCCATTAGAAACTGATTTGTGTACAGGGTGTGTGCTGTGCAATAATTTCCTCTGAATCAAACATTCCTGCCTTGAAAGGATAAGTGAAACTCATGAGACTCCAAGAACAACCAGCTCACAAGTCTCAGGACGCTCTTAAACTTTCATCAAGATCCGCAAGACCCACCCCACCCCAACCCCAGACTCATAGAGACAGTAAATCACTACTGAGGAGGCAGACTCTGACCTGCGGAACTACATGCAAGCCATGTAGGGAAGTCCAGGCATGTGGGTTTAAAGTCATCTGTAGTGAGATAGTCCTTCTGTGACACTGACCACGCCCATGGGGGGTGGAGCCATGGGCGGAAGTGACCTGTGGAAGGAGTTCGGAGAGAGAGCCTGGAAAAGTTCTCTTGCTGGCGTGACTCGGACAGGAGAACATCGGGTTGAATTTTCTGGAGAGCATCGGGTTGAATTTTCTGGTGTTCATCTGTCTAAGTTGTAAGTTATTTCTCCCTGAATAAACAGCTATTCGGCCTATTTGTTTATCCTGACCCAGCTCTTCCTTGGCCCTGACCAGTACTGCTTGAGCTGGCCCCACCAAGTCCATGGAGGTGAGGAAGTACATGGAAGGCCCGTAGCAGTGCTTCAGGATAAGGAAACCTCACGGCTGAGGAACATGTAAATCTTCATGTATTGGAGCTTGCAAATATTTTACCTTAGCTGCTAACTAATATCAACTTATGATTTAAATGAACTATTGTGGAGTTTTGGAGAACCTGTTCACTGTTTGTTAAGAGGTATTATTACGTGAATTTGGGACTTTATTGTTGTTGTTGTTTTTTAATACTAACTTCTGAGAACTGACAAAATTAGAGAAACCTCTAAAAACCATCCGTAAAAACGACAGTTGTTTTGCCTTGATTATTTTAAAGGTATCCCACATGGGTTGGGAAAGGGGCTCCCAAAAGCTATAAGGTTGTTCAATGAAAAGCTCAGAACCAGTGGTGGGTTACCTCTAGGAGTTATTGGCCAGGGAGACTCTAGAGGCCTATAATAACTGTGTCCTAGTTAGGGTTTTTATTGCAGTGATGCAACACCACATCCGAAGGTAAATTGGGGAGAAGAGGGCTTATTTAGCTTACACTTCCACATTGCAGTGCATCACTGAAGGAAATCAAAGACAGTAACTCTAACAGGGCAGGAACCTGGAGGCAAGAGCTGAAGCAGAGGCCATGGAGATATGCTCTAGCCTCCTCCTTATGATTTGCTCAGCCTGTTTTTTAAAAAGCCTGGGACCATCAGCCCAGGGGTGGTCCCACACACAAAGGCTTCACACACACACACACACACACACACACACACACACACACACACACAGACACATACATGGTGGGATGCCATGCTCAGTCTTAATGCATGGGAGAGGGATCTGTCCCTGCCCCAACCTATTGTGCCATACTATGTTAACTCCTCATGGAAGCCCTTGTGAGGAGGAATGAGCTGGGGGAGGGCTGAGGAGAGGCAAAAGGGAGGCAGGGGGAGGTGTGTGAAGGAGAACTGTGATTGGAATGTAAAATGAAATTAAAAAATAAAAACAAAAAGAGTTGCCATGGTCATGGTGTCTCTTCACAGCAATAGGAACCCTAAGTTTAATCCCCTAGATCTATGTGTCTGTTCTTGTGCCAGTACCATTCTGCAGTTTTTTACTACTATGGCTCTGCAGTATAACTTGGAATCAGGTCGGGTGAGACCCATGACATTCTTCCTCTAAAAATAGTATTTTTAATTTTTAAAAATGTACGTAATATAGTATGATCATATCCACCCACCCCATCTCCCCCTTCCAACTCTCCCTGAACCTGCTGCTCCCAAAACCCTAACACATTGTCCTAACTATGAACTCCATGTACATATATGTATATACGTGTGTGCATATACATGTACACATATAGATAGATACAGATGATAGAGATGCCCACTGAATTCAATTAGTGCTGCTCAAATAAGCACAAATGTGGGATCAGATATGCATGAGCATGGGGCCATCCACTAGAATGCAGACAACTTATCAGTGACCACACCTTGTAGCTGTGCCTCCTGCCGCACAGCTTGTTGGCGGCTCCTCAGCTAGGGGGGAGGGCTCAAGAGCCCTCCCCCTCCCCCTCTCCATCATGGTTCCTTTTATCCAGAAGTGCTTTGCCTACCCAGAGTCTTTTGTGCTTCCATATGAATTTTAAGATTCCTTTTCTATGTCTGTGGAAAAATGATGTGAGAATTTTGATGGGTGTCACACTGAAAGTCTGTTGATTAGTTTGAGGGAAATGGCCATTTTCACAATATTAATGCTTCCAGTTTATGAACATGAGAGGTTTTGCCAACTTAGTGTCTTTCTCAGTTTCTTCAGTGTATTGCAGCCTTTAATACATGCTCTTTGTTATGTATTTTTAGTATTTTTACAATGGTATAACACGGAGGAGGCTTTTCTTTTTCCAGTCACCCCATTTGGTGTTCTGTGTACTTTTTTCCATAGATTAACCTCTGTTTCCCTTAATTTAGAAGTAATTTTACTATGATTATGTAGGAAATATTTTCTACACTTTGGCATGGAATTCAACTTCTTCTAAGCCATAATTCATAAATATGGTCTTTCTATGATGCCCTAAGGGTATCCCACATTCCACACTTTTATTTTGTTAAACCAATCATCTCTGACTTAATTATCTCGATCTCTTCCTACGCCTCCAATCCCTGTGTTACTCTCCCTCCCCCATGCTTGATAGTTGGTGAGGTTTTCCACTGCATTATTTATTTCATTTAAGCTTTTTCATTTCTAGAATCACTTCAGTTTGGTTTTTCTGTCTCTTTATAAAATTCCAATTTCTACTCTGACCGTAGCTTCCTTATTTCATTAAGCTGCTTGTTTGGGTGCACTTTCATTTCTTTAAATAGGTTTTAATTTCTTTAGTTATTCTACTAAAAGCTCTTTCTAAATCACTTTGATCAGAAGTCATTACTCTGAGATGTGTAGTTTAAGGAAGAAATGGACGGGTTTTCCCCCTTATTTTTATTTTATAGGTATGATAGTTTTGCATGTGTGTCTGTGCATCACATGTGTGCCATGCCTTCAGAGGCCAAAAGATAGTGTTTGAGCCCCTGAAATAGGAGTTACAGACAGTTGTAGGTGCTGGGAATCAAACACAGCTCCTCTGGAAGAGCAGAGAGCACTAACCACTGAGTCATCTCTCCAACACAAGACAAGTTTTCTTGATTTTTTTTTTTTTAATGTTATTTGTGGTTTTGCACTGGAGTTTGCAGCTTAGGTGTCCTAGTTAATTCCTCTGAGGTCACTTTTCTTGCTTCAGTGAGTGAGCGCAGTGTTCCGATGGATCAGATTGTAGTAAAGTTGTCCTTTCCCTCTGTGCTTAGAGCACTAAGCTGTCTCTCTAAGCCTACTCTAAGAGCAGGACACCATCTGCAACAATAGTCACTAGCAGGAACAGGCCCAGTTATTGCTGGATACTACCTGGCGTCTCTCATGTTCCTTCCTTGGCTCCTGCCTTGCTGCTTGGAGTTCCTCTGGGACTAAGCATGTCCTGTGCTCTCCAGTGTTGAGCACCTGTCTGGACCGGCTCTGGACTTGAATTTGGTTTACACTCTGGTTCTGGTTCTGGTTCTGGTTCTGGCTCCTACTCTGGATCTTATTTGGCTCTGGCTGACTTTAGATCTAGCTTTGGCTCTAACTCTGGCCTTCCATTAGGAACAGTGTGTCTGCCTTTTGGAATGCGCTTGACACACTGACCATTCAGACTGGGCCTTGGTGTTGTCTCACTAAGTGCTGCAGGTGGTTCAGTTGTAGAGACAACTGATGCAGACTCAGGAGTCAGGGAATTAACTTACCTAGGTGACAGTGGACCAGTGACAGGGATACAGTGCTTATGGATGGCTTATTTTTATGATTTAGAATATAGTTAACCCTTTGGCTGATAATGCTAATCATTCCGCATATTTGTCTCAGCTAAATTGTCAATTCCTTTCAGAAATCTCCAACCCACCCTAACCTGGAGTAGATGCCTCCACTGTCAGAGATCCTTGTATTTCTTCCTGCTGCAACACATATCACTGTTTATTGAAATTTACTATGTAATTATCAGTGCCTCAAAAAAATGATATAAACTTCACAAGAGGAAGGCAGTCAATTACTTTATTGATGTTGATATTATTAACATCTGTAATATGTCTGGCTCATAGTGGGTACTTAATAAATGTTTGTTGAATAATTAATTAACAATGAATAGGCACTGTAGTTAGGTAGTGGGAAATACTAGTTAAGTAGAGTGTAAACAAATTCTCCTTAATCAGCACCCACTTCCTCTCTCAAGCTTCCGGAAATGTCACAAGTGTAAAAGAGAGTCTCCTCCCCCAGAAGACTACAGCCTGCCCAGAGATGGCTCACCACCACTTGTGGATCTGGTTCCTTTGCCTGCAAACCTGTAAGTTCTGAACCTTGTTAGAATTTAAAAATTTTAAAAACTATGTTTGGGAAGGCATCGGCTTGACCCTTTGATCTATTTTCAACAGACTGTCCTGACTTCTATTTCTATTATACTCAGAACACTGAACTACAGGAAGACCTTAAGATCCAAACTATGTCCTTAATTTCATTCAAGCAATAAACCAATCAATCACCTTCTGCTTGATAGTTCAGTTCCAAACTATGCCTTCAATTCCTGTTACTCTCTCCTCCTCCCCCCCATGGTCGTTTTGTTGGTGAGGCTTTCCACTACTTATTTGACTAAAGTTTTTCATTTCCAGCACCACTCTGTTTGATTTCTCTCTTGTATCTCCATCTCTTTATTTAATCCTCTCAGCTTTGCTGGTCTTGTCTCCATAATATGCCTGGGACATAGTAGGCACTTCACAAATGTTTTGTTGGGTAGTTAATTAGTTAATTAATGCTAGGCATTGGAGTCATGTAATGGAAAACACTAGCAAGTAGGATAAGAATACTTTTTTATTTTCTTTCCCTCCCCATTTATTAAAAGTAGATATTTTGCTAATACACTATGTCCTGGCTATAGTTAACCCTCTCTAAATTCCTTCCAGTTCCTCTCCACCTCCCCTCCTCTCTAGAACCACTTTCTGTCTCACATTAGACAAGAACAGGCTTCTGAAGATAACAAACAACCATGACAAAATAAAATGTAGTAGGATGAAACAAAAGCCACCACTCTGAGGCTGGACAGTGTAATCCACAGAAGGAAAAGAGCCCAACAGCAGACACAAGAACCAGACCACTCATTCACACACACAGGAGCGGAAAGCTATAACATATACAGAAAACCGGGTGCAGCCCCATACGGGCCCTGTGCCTGCTGCTTCAGTCTCTGTGAGATCATAGGAGCCTTGCTGAGTTGACTCAGAAACTCTTGATCTCCTGGTGTCCTCCAACACCTCTGGCGATGGAGACATCCCATTTAAAGCCATGTGTATTCCAAGGACTCTCTCTCTCTGCATAGTCTGGCTGTGGGTCTCTGTTCCCATCTACTGCAGGAGGAAGTTTCTCTGATGATGGCTGGAAAAGACATTGATCTATGAGGATAGCAGAATATCAGTAGGAGTCATTTTGTTGTTACTTTTTAAGACAAGTAGTGTTTGGTTTTATCCTAGGTCTCTGGGCTATCTAGTCTCTGTGTCACACAAGCAGTGTCCAGTATGGGTTCCATCTCATGGAATGTGCTTTAAGCCAAATCAGACATTGGCTAGTTACTCCCTTGTGTCACCATTGCCCTGGCCTATCTTTCATGCATGACAGATTATAGGTCAAAGGTTTTGTGTATGTGTTAGTGTTTGCTTTCTCTTTTGGTAGCCTTCAGAGTACCTTCCCATACCAGACACACTAGAATATAGGGATACAGACTCCACGTAGGCACCAGGTGCACGTCTCAATGTTCATTGAGGTGTATTGGTATTATCCTCCAACATGGGGCCCCACTTGTCTTAGCAACAGCCTGGGTCATTTGGGGATTTCATGAGACACCCTTGTCCAACAACTCAACTAAATAAAACCTAGTCCTGGTACTGGAGGCCTCATTTGGTGACAAGACATGGCCAGTTGGGACTCCATCTCCCCAATTATTAGGAGACCTCGTTAGCTGTGCCTTGATATAATTTAGAAAGTTTCCACTGCACTAGGCTCCCATGCCATCCCTCAAATGTCCCTCCCTTCCAACTGTCTCTCCCACATTCCCTTCCTCAACCCTGTCTCCTCTTCCTGATCCTCTCCTCCTGTTTCTGTCCCAACTTGCCCCACCGCACATAAAATCTACTCCATTTTCCCCTCCTGGAAAGATTCATGTGCCCCCCCCCTTACCTTCCTCTATACTTAGCCTCTCTGGGTCTATGAATTGTAGATTGGTAATAATTTATTTAATGGCTAATATCCACATATAAGTGAATGCATACCGTATTTATCTTTCTGGATCTGGGTTACCTTATTCAGAATGATTTTTTCCTAGCTCCATCCATTTGTCTACCAATTTTATGATGTAAATTCTTTTTTTAAGCTGAGAAATATCCCATTGTGAAAATGTACCACAGTTTCTTTATTCGTTATTCTGTTAGGAACATCTAGGTGGTTTTGGGCTATTAGGAACAGAACAGCAATGAACATGGTTGAGCAAGTGTCCCTGCAGTAGTATGAAGTACCTCTTGGGTATATGACCAGGAGTGGTATAAACAGATCTTGAGGTAGATAGATTCCCGACTTTATGAGGAACTGCCATATTCGTTTCCATAATGGCTGTACAAGTTTGCACTCCCATCAGCAATGGATGAGTGTTCCCCTTATTCCATATCCTCTTCAACATGAGTTGTCACTTAAGTTATTGATCTTAGCCATTCTGACAGGTATAAGATGGAATCTCAAAGTAGTTTTGAACTGCTTTTCCCCGATGACTAAAGATGTTGAACAATTCTTTAAGTATTTCTCAGTTATTTGAGTTTCCTCTATTGAAAATTCTCTGTTTAAATCTGTACCCCATTTTTAAACTGGATTTTTTTGATATCTGGTTTCTTGAGTTCTTCGTATATTGTAGATATTAGTTCTCTATCAGATGGTGAGTTGCTAAATATCTTTTCTCATTCTGTAGGCTGCTACTTTGTTTGAATGACAGTGACCTTTGCCTTACTGAAACTTTTCAGTTTCTTGAAGTCCTGTTTATTAATTGTTGATCTTAGTGCCTATGTTGTCCATGTTCCATTCAAGAAGTCTTCTCCTGTGCTGATGAGTACAAGGCTATCCCCTGCTTTCTCTTCTATCAGTTCAGTGTATCTGACTTTTATGTTGAGGTCTTTGATCCACTTGGACTTGAATTTTGTGCAGGGTGATGTTTGGATCTATTTGCATTCTTCTACATGGAGACATCTAGTTAGACCAATGCCACTTGTTGAAGATGCTTTCCTTTTCCCATTGTATAATTTTGTCTTCTTTATCAAAAATCATGTGTCCATATGTCTGTAGATTTATGCCTGGGTCTTCAATTAAATTCCATTGGTCAACATGTCTTTTTTCTATGCCAATACCATGCTGTTTCTATTACTGTAGCTTTGTAATATTACTTGAGATTGGTAATAAATGAGACCCCCCCCAAAGTTCTTTTATTTTTCAGGATTGTTTTAATTATACTGTTTTGTTTTGTTTTGTGTTTTCCATATGAAGTTAACAATTGTCCTTTCAAGATCTGTGAAGAATTGAGTTGGAATTTTAATGGAGATTGCATTGTCTGTAGATTGCTCTTTGTAGGATGGCCATTTTACTATATTAATCCTTGAGCGTGGGAGATTGTTTCTTCTAATATCTTTATCTATTTCTTTTTATTTTACAGTTTTTATCATACAAGACTTTCACTTGCTTGTTTACAATTAACCCAAGAAGGTATTTTATATTATTTGAGGCTATAGTGAAGGTTTTCCCACGATTTCTATAGGAGAGCTACTAAAGTCTGTGAGTTAATTCTGTAACTAGCTTCTTTGCTGAAAGTGTTGATTAGTTGTAGGAGTTCCTGGTGGAATTTCTAGGGTCACTTCTGTACACTATCATACCATCTGAAAATAAAGATACTTTGATTTCTTCCTTTCCGAACTGTATATCACTGACTTCCTTCAGTTGTCTTATTGCTCAGGTGTGGAGAAAATGGACAAGCTTGTCTCGTTCCTGATTTTAGTTGAAATTCTCTCCATTTAATTTGATATTGCCTATGAGCTTGCTGTAATAAAAACCACTTTTATTATGTTTAGATATGTCCCTTTCATCTTTACTCTCTCTAGGATTCTTATCATGAAGGTGTTGGATTTTGCCAAAGACTTATTCTGCATCTAATGGGATGATCATGTGGGTTTTTTCTTTCTTTCAGTTTATTTATGGTGGATTACATTTATTGGTTTTTATATATTGAACCATCCTAGTATTTCTGGGATGAAGCCTACTTGATCATGGTGGATGATCTT
Source organism: Phodopus roborovskii (assembly GCF_943737965.1). NCBI lineage: Eukaryota > Metazoa > Chordata > Mammalia > Rodentia > Cricetidae > Phodopus > Phodopus roborovskii. The sequence continues at coordinate 42,507,093 of NW_026126433.1, forward strand.
TTCAATGTGTTGTTGGATTCAGTTTGCAAGTATTTGAGTATTTTTGTATCTATGTTCATTAGGGGAATTGATCTGTAATTTTCTTTCTGGGGGGGGGGCTTTGTGTGGTTTTGGTATCAGGGTTACTGTGCCCTTATAACATGAATTGGGCAATGTTCCTTCTGTTTCTATTTTGTGAAATATTTTGAGGAGTGTTGGAATTAAGACTTCTTTGAAAGTCTGGTATGTTTCTAGCCCTAGGCTTTTTTTAGTTGGGAGAGTTTTAATAACTGCTTCTATTTCATTGGGAGTTACAGATCTGTTTAAATTGCTTATCTGATCTTGGCTTAACTTTGGTAAGCGTATCTACTGAGAAAATTACCCCTTTCTATTCTATTTTCCAATTTAATGAAGTATAAGTTTTTTAGGAATATACTTTTGGTTCTCTGTATTTCCTAGGTGTCTATTGTTATACTTCCCCCTTTCATTTCTGATTTTGTCAATTTGGATATTCTAGCTCTGCCTTTTAGTTTAAACAAATGCTTGTCTATCTTGTTGATTTTCTCAAAGAACCAACTCTTTGTTTGATTGATTTTTCTTTTGTATTGTTCTCTTTGTTTCTGTTTTATTGATTATTTCTTGCTGTCTACGTCTCTGGTTGTGATTATGTCTTTTGTTCTAGCACTTTCTGGTGTGCTGTTAAGTTGCTAGTATGAACTCTTGCCAGGTGTTTGTTTTTAATTTAGGCCTCTTAGAGCCTAAATTCTTTGTGTACCTTAAGTTTGAGCATGCTATGTATTCATTTTCATTGAAATCCAGACAGTCTTAATGTCTGTCTTGGTCTATTTTTCATTCAGTAGAGAGTTGTTCAGTTTCCATAAGCTTTCTGTTGCTTCTGTTTTTGGTTTTGTTTTCTTTTGATATTCTGGTTTAATCTGTGATGATCTGATAGAATTTGGGAAATTGTTTCAATTTTCTTTTCATATATATGTATGTGTGTGTGTGTGTGTGTGTGTCTTTTTCTTATTTTACATATCAATCCCAGTGCCCTCTCCCTCCCATGCCCCCTCGACCCCCCCCCCAAATCCCATTCCTCCGGCTAAGGGAGTATCCTTCCAAAGAGAATGTGTTCCCAAAGTCTTTTCGTGCACCAGGGATACATCCTGATTCCACTGTCAGAGGTCCCTTAGACTGCCCAGGCCTTCTAACTGAGACCCACATTCAGGAAGTCTGAGTCGGTCCAATGCTGGTTTCCCCTGGGGGTCCATGAGCTCCCACTTGCTCAGGTCAGCTGTCTCTGTGGGTTTCTGTAGCCTGGTCTTGCTTTGTCTTCAAGTATGTGGTCAATTTTGAAGAACGCTCCATGAGGTACAGAGAAGTGGATATATTCTTTTGGGTGAGATGTTCTGTAAGTATTTGTTAGGTCCATTTGGTTTATAAAGTCTGTTAGCTCCAGCATTTCTCAGATTAGTTTTTGTCTAGATGACCTGTCTATTGGTGGGAGTTGGGCAGTGAGGTCTCCAAATATCAGTGTGTGAGAGTCAATTTGTGATTTAAGCTGAAATGGTGTTTCTTTTACAACCCTGGGTATCCTTGTGTTTGGGCAGATATGTTAAGAATTGCAATGTCCTCTTGGTGGATCTTCCCTTTGATGAGTGTGCAATGTCCTTCCCTATCTCTTCTGATTAGTTTTAGTTTGAACTCTATTTTGTCAGATACCAAAATGGCTACACCAGCTTGTTTCTTAGGTCCATATGCTTGGAATATCTTTTCCCGACCCTTTACCCTGAAGTAATACCCATCCTTGATATTAATGTATGTTTCTCGGATGCAGCAGAAGTATGGACGCTGTTTTCACATCCATTCTGTTAGTCTATATCTTTTCAATTAGAGAATTGACATCACTGATATTGAGAGATGTCAAAGACAGTGATTGTTGATTCTTGTTATTTTGTGGTGGTGATGATAATGGTGGTAGTAGTGGTGGTGACGATGGGGTGTGTGTGTGTCTGTGTGTGTGTGTGTGTGTGTTTAAATGTAGTAAGTGCTTTAAAAATATTAGTCAAACCTGGTGATGTATACCTTTAGTCCGAGCATTTGCAAAACAGAGGCAAGGAAATTCCAAACCATTCTGGTCTACATAGTGAGTTCTAGGTCAGCCCTCTATATATAGTGAGATCCTGTCTCAAAAACTTGTATATGTTAGCTAATTCTGTTGCTGCATTCATGCTTTATTAAGAAGGGTCCTGGTTCCCTTATGCGGAGATCCTGGGCAGGACTTAGCTGTTTCTGGAATGGTCCAAGGAAGCTAAATAGAAAAACAGTAGCAGTTTGAGTTTGAGTGCAGGCTACTGGGGTTCTAAAAATGAAACCAGGGATGAGATATTCATTTTGTCAGGCATCCTCAAAACAGGCAGTGGGGCCTTGTTTTCAAATAAGTCAGAAGTATGGATCACCCAAGTGTACCTATGTTTCCCCTCTTAAGGGTTATTTCACAGATTCTTCCTAAAGGCACAATATGCTCTAGATTCTTCCTGCTGTTCTCCTTGGTAGAGTTGTCCCTTCTACTCAGGGCTAGGCATGAAGATCAACACTGCTTTTCTTCCCCCTCAATCGAAGCAGTAAAACAACCAAGGGATGAAGGAAGAAATCTCCATTTTTCCCTGAAATCACTGATACAAGGAAGTTGGAGACAATAAACCCATGACTTCTTTGTGCTGGAAAAGTTTTCTCAAAACCAAGATTTACAGTCTTATGCTCTGATCCCTTTTCTCGTGGTTCTGTAAACTCTGTGACTGATTGTCTCCCACCTCCCACGTGTCATGGAGTCACAACCTCCAGAGACAGAAGACAGAGAGTCTGCCACTTGCTTCTTGTTAGTTCTTTCTGTAAATCTTTTCTGTATTAGTTTGATTATTTTCCTTCTTCCTCTCATTTTTGCATCTATTTGTTCAACCCTTCCCATTTTATTTTTCTCCTATCTCTCATCAATAATAGCAAAAACTAACCATGTATGAAGCAATCTCTGTATGTCTGACGAAATTCTAAGTCCTCTACAATTATTACTGTGTTCAATGCCATGATGCTCTATAAGATGGATAGTACTGATAAGCCTATTTTCAGAAGGAAGCATTACTACATAGAAACTCAGAAGTCAAAAAGTGGGGGATTTTATTTTATTCAAAGTTTAAATGTATGCTAATAGGAAAAACAATAATAGTAAAGCAATGGGTGACTATGTCCCCAGTTCTGTTTGAGATTTTGTGTTTGATTTCGATTTTTAATTTATTTATTCAGAGTAACCTAAATCTTTAAAAAGTAAAAATATCTGGGGGAAAATAATATACTGCTATAAAGGGTTGTAGGTTTCTTTTAAACTAACAAACAAAATTGTGACTCAAGACTTTCTATAATTAAGGAGAGTGACATAGGATTTCTGTTGCACAGCCCTTTCCTTCCTCCTTGCACTCTAACACAACACATGAAAGGCCCAGAGACTGGTATTGGAGTTCAAGCTTCAAGCTGAAGATCAGAAAAGCAAAGCAGCCAGCCACTAGCTCTTACCTCCACCTCAGAATGAAAGGTGATCCTGACTCCACCAAACCTCAGACTGCAATCCTAGACTACTATGCTCTCCTCAGCGTGGCTGGAGAATCCTGATACTGACTACTGAAGACCTTGCTCCTATCTTTTATGCCTCTCTAGTGCTGGGATTAAAGATATGAGCTCCATTACTCTTTTAGACTGACTGGATCCCATGTATCCCTGGGTGGCCTTGAACTCACAGAGATCCATCTGCCTTTGTCTCCTGAGTCCTGGGATTTAAGGCGTGTGCCAGCACTGCATGGTCTCTACAGCTTGAAGCTGACTTTGCTTTCTGAATCCTCAGGCAAGCTTTAATAAATCATAAATAATGTATCACTACAGCTCTCAACATCTCTTGCGTTACTTTTATTAATATAACTGACTCTTATTTGAGTGCTGTGTACTCGAACTATGTCTGTTCACCCTCCCCGGTCTCAAAAATTGAGGGAGCTTCTAACCATACTGCTAACTCTGGGATGGAGAACAAGAAAAGATAGTTTAGCTACTGCCCCACCCCCTCAAACAAGAACAGAAATGCTTATTTAAAGAGCCATGGAGAAGCAAAAGACAGCAGTGAGTGTTAAGCAATAATTCAACTGTCCTAGTTCCTTTCTAACATATCCTTCCTCTTCACCCCGATTTCCCAACCTTTTCTTTTACCTTCAGAGTAGTATGAAGTATTGTTTGAGTCCCTTCAACAATGGTTATTGTTTGGGGGGTATTAACGGATGAGAAAGAGAGAGTGTACATGCAGGTGCATATGTGACACATTATTTTTTAAACAGGCTCTCTAATTGAACCTGGAGTTCACTTATTCAGATAGAATGGCTGGCCAATGAGCTTCCAGGGATCTGCCCATCTCTTCCCGCCCCCCAACCCCACCCCCCCATGGTGCTGGAGTTACAGATGTATGCTAAAGATCTAAATTCAGGTCCTCATGCTTACATAGCAATTACTTGACAGACTGAGTCATCCCTCCAACCTCTTATTCTATTTGCCAGCCCACAATTGTAGCTTATTTAGCTCTCATGACACTTTTTTATTAATTTATTTATTTATTTTACAGCCCCATTTGCAGCTGTCCCTCTCTCTTTTCTTCCCATTCCTTCCTCTCACTTCCCCTCCACCCACCCCCCTTCAATCCACCCCTCCTCCGTATTCACTCAGAAAGGAGCAGGCCTCCCATGGGCATCAGCAAAGCATCTCATGACACTTTTACGAGGTCAGTGTAATTACTAGTGCCACTGTAAAACTGAGGAAACTGAGGCATGAAGGGGTTGCTAATTTTTCCTAGGACTGATGGCTAGTATTTCATGACACCAGTAGTCACATCCAGGAAGTCACGTTCGTAAACAGCAAGTCAACAGCAACTTTCAAAGGAGCAGGTCAAGGCTCTCTTAATTCTTCCCCATTAGTACTCAAACTGGAGGGATCTGTCATATCACCTAGTCCTCAAAGTAGCTCAAAATGACAGCTCTGCTTCGTTTCATTTCCCAGGTAGGATCCTAAGACTTAGCTGTACATTCTTAGCTGTACATGTACTGTGTTTCAGTACATTCTTAGATGTCTAGCTAGTCAGCAGTGAAGGCAACAGGCAAAAGCACCTTGGCCTACGTACTGCCATTTTGACTTCAGACTCCATTTTACCTGTAGGGTGAAACAAAATTCAAGCTCCCAAGCCTTAGGAGAGCTAAGAGCTTTCCAATGGCTGACAGATCTCCTCCTCAAATAAAAATAGTCTGTTATGTCCCTTAGTTCTTTATAACATCATGGCTGTTCCTAGCAACAGAAAGAACAAACGAATCTGATTGGTTGGACTGAAAAACTCCCATTTTGTGTCAGTTGACAGTGATGGAACACACAAGGAAAGTCCCTGATCTTTGACTTCTGATTGTGAAAATTGTATCTGTAACTTGGCAACAAATGTTTGTGATTTTTGTGTTTATAAACACCGCTTCTGCACCTGCTTGGTACTTTCAGAGGAAACCAAGTTCTCGAGTTCTTGTCCTACAGCCCTGATGGATCAGTGACCCCACTTAGTGGTGATTTATAAAAGTCTTTGGAACCCATCAGTGTTGTCTCTCTCCTTCATGGACCGTAATGGACTGGCTGTAACAAGTAATAGAGCCTGGCATGGATTATGCTTCTTGATCTGCAGTTTGGGGCACTGTTGCTATGTTGTAGATCCCCATTCTATAGTTTTATGTGGATTTTCTTTTCAAACAGAGCAGATATCCTAATAGAAAGAAGCTACAATTTTCTGACTGCCCCTTCTTATTAATCGGTTCAAACTCTGGCCAAGACCCAGAGGTCAGTGAAGAGTTCTCTCTGTCCCTCATTTTTAGTTTTTCTGTTGGATCTTCTCTCCTGTTGTTTATTTTTATTTCATATTTCTATTGCTAAATAGAGACAGTGATTATACCCATAGCAAGAAAGGGTATTCATGTTTATTCTCCCACCCCAACCCCCACCTCAAGAACTGCTTAAAAACCCATCCACTAGTTATAGAAGGAACATTAGTGATAAAGACAAGACTGTGTAGGCTGTGTTCAGGGGAGGGGACTGATGATAAGTCAATATACATAGTTGAGACCATAGTAGTGTTCTCTGACACAAAAAGAAAACACAATGAGTGGAATGCTTTAACACTGGTGGTCAGGCATTGGAACACAGTCCACGGATGAAGCTGTGTGAGAAGAATCATTAGTGCTTGTGAGAAAACTCCAAGAAAGCAGAACAAGAGTCCTGTGACCTTGACCCATCAAAGCACAGGATTGTTCTTGAAATGTGCTCTTGTGCCCATCCTAGAAGTAGCAAATGAGAGAGGTCTTGCTTCAGATTACCCACTGCATTTACTGTTGCTATTCAGCACAGCTTGCCCTTGTGATTGTATATAGCTTGAACTTTGCTTATATGATGGCCTTGCTTAAAGCTCAGAATAAAAATTATCTGTGGCCAGGCAGTGGTGGTACATGCCTTTAATCCCAGCACTTGGGAGGCAGAGGCAGGTGGATCTCTGTGAGTTCGAGGACAGCCTTGTCTACAGAGTAAGTTCCAGGACAGGTCTGGAAGCTACACAGAGAAACCTTGTCTCAAACAAAGCCAAAATAAAAATAATTATTTATTGCATGAGACTTTAGTCTGCCTCATTTTTAGGCTCCATTCTCCCAGGTCCCAATACTTTTAGAGTGGTGACAGTCAGGAAAGCTCTTTCTGATGGGAGGGTATTAGAGACAAGACCTACATAAAATGAAGGCCTGCTGGAGGGGCTGGTAAGAAGAGAGAATAGAGCAGACACATGCTCTGAGGTGAAGCACCCTGGCTTATAGATTATCTTGCATGCCTAGACTCCCCCTCCTTTTCCTGTCTCTCCCCAGAAATTCCTTCTATACCTCCTGACTAGCTATTGGCCATTCACCTTTTTATTATACCAACTGCAGCAATATATCTTCACACAGTGTACAAATATCCCACAACAAGCAGGTTCTGTTGCTACTCTCTTCCAGCTGACAATACCTCTAGACCATGCTTTCTCCTATCATCCTTCCTTCCAACTGCTTATGTAGATGGTTCAATCTCATCTGAGATTCAACAATTCTAACACTGTGTCTTTTCCCTTTGACATCTTTCCTGGTTATCTGTTTTCTATTATTAGTTTTTCACTGCCACAAAGCAGAAGCAAAAAACAAATAGCAAAACAAGTGAATTGTATTAGATGCCTATTTCTTCATTGCCCTTCCTTGCACTGTCTCTCAAACTCAGCCCTTCCTTTCCATTCCTATTATAACTCCTTTGGTTCATGACCTGAGGGGTACATTAGCCTTTTAAGTTCTATCTAGTTTCTTTACAGTATATCTGTTTCCTCTATTACCAAAGCTTCTTATTCTTTATATACATCATTACTATTTTAAATTATACCAGCACATTATTTTAATCTTAATCATCAAAAACTTTAGTGGATTCCCTCTACATATTAGATAAACTCAAATTTAAGACTGATCCAAAAATCTAATTTGTTTCTAGTTCTCCTTCTCTCTCTCTCTCTCTCTCTCTCTCTCCCTTTCTTTCTCTCTCCCTCTGTCTCCCTCTCTCCCCTTTTCTCTCTTTCTCTCTCTCTTTTTCTCTCCCTCTCTTCTCTCTTCCCCATCATGAAAATCTAGACTCAATCCACATCAAAACTTGTCATCTTGAATTCAGAATGCAAAGACCGTAGATACATTTTCTTCCCTACATCTAGAGAATTCTACTCTTTCCAATATTTTTTTAATAGCCACAGTTCAAAACACTCTTTCCTTTTTGAATTTTGACTGAAATTACCATCGAAAAACATCATTCATTTGCCTGACATTTCCCACTTCATACTGCAAAGGAAAGTTATATACATGTGTCTTATTACCCCAACTTGGTATTAATTCCCCTGAGGCTCAAACTCGGGGCCTCACGTATGACATGCAAATCTCAGTCCCCTTTCAAGACATTTTTGTGCCACAAATTCTCTCCAAAATTGGATTTTGCTGAGATTCCCTCCAGTGATATTATAATAATTGAATCTCTAAAGCATGTAGAAAAATAAATATTGGAGTTGATTGGCAGAATGGTTCTTTCTTTCCAAACTGAAGTGTTTTAAGAGTGGATTGAGACCCACCGAATAGAGCACTTAAAAACATCCAGCTAGACTTTACTTGAATCATCCCATAAATCTGCTTTAATGTAGAGGGGGTCCTATATGGCCTCAGCATCATGCAGTCTTTAAAATGCACATACCAATTGGTCATGACCAACACTACGAATTATCCACAGCAGTTTTACTTCGATAGTTAACATGGCACCCCCATTCACATTACACCGTTTGCTGATGAGTAGATGGGGCCAATGTATCAGCTATTATAGACTGGGAAAGGTTTTGTAACTTTATTGAGTTTTCCCAGTTTGGAAGTAGATGCCCAGGCTGGAGGCTATGTCATGTGTGTGTTTCAGCTCTGTGCTGTAGTCTTGCAGCCACCTTTCTCAGAGAAGTTGTGTGCCTTTACAAGCAGCAGAAAGTTCCGCTCACACCTTTGCAGACTCTTTTGCTTTTTCTCAGTGAGCTTGAGTTCTTTTAGCAACAGCAACAGCATCAGCAGTGCAAACAAAACTGCAGTAACTCCCCCTGTAGTATCACCTACCTATCGTCCTCCCTGCTCATTGCTCTTGATAGCCCAGCATCATTTCCTGAATGACTTTGCTGTGGGGAATGGAGCATAGCTTAACACCCACACCACATTCAAACACTTGTGGTTGCACAACTGCCCTAACACCAGGAAGCTCTCAGCCTTAGCAAATGGCCCCCACATTTCAGAATATAATGATGGAATACAGCCAGAATTAGATATCATGTATCTGATTCATCTCATACCTAACTTAAACCCAAAGAGTAGAATAACAGTTAAGCCATAGGACCTCAATTCTTAAAAGCCTAGAGACATTTAGGAGATCTGAGACAGGGGTTGGCTATGGCATTTGCAGGAGCTACTGTAAAATGAACATTTGGGGCCCTCAGTTTGAAATCCGTTGAGCATTTAGAAGTCACACAGCACCAGAAAACAAGTTCCGGGTCCTTGAGTTTAGCCTCTGGCATGCTATACCTGAGACACAAGCTAAGATATCTGAGGGGCCTTTGTGAACCCTATCAGCCCAGTAGGAGAATTTATCTGGTGACACTTGATGTTGGGGATTTCTGCAAAATGTGGCTACTGCAGACAGCATTAGCCTAACTTTATGTTTTCCATGTGTTTTCTTCCTGTTGTCCTTTCCATTTAGCACTCATCATGTTTCCTTTTATATTTTGTGGGCTCCTCGGGACTATAGTGGTATCCTATTATCCCTGGGTCCTAACATAGCATGAATGTGTAGTTAGCACTTAATAAATGTTGATGGGTAAGTGTCCCTAATTTCCTCCCACCTCACCCTTCCTTGTTGTAGTGCCCTGAAACATGTTAACTTGGCTTGCCCATTCCAACTAAGGCACCAGTATATTCCTCCTGAGGGCAAGCCTTCCAATGGCCTGAAAGGAAAGAGGTCCATCCTAGCAGTCCTGGGATCCTGCAGTAGCTGCTGGGCTGTAGGGCAAAGGTGGCCATGAGTGAGCACCACTCATGGTTAAGAAATTCTTTCATTTTAGCAACTTGCATTCTCAACAGACCCTCTGTCTACCATGCCCTGTGTCAACTTTAGGGTTAACCTGAAACCACTTATGTGGAAAACATGGCTTGGCCTTTGGGGCTTACACATAACTAGTCTATATCAAAACAGCTCAGCTAGTTGTTTGAGATTATACCGTTTCTGACTGGTCAGTTCCCATGTCATATGTATTATTGCATACTTCATGTATCATCCCTGCCAGTCGCAAACACTACTGATTATTAAAGAATCCAAAGCAAGTAAATCTGCTGTATTAAAAAATGTTTACCTAGATGCATAAATTCTGAATGCTAGAAGGCATTCAAGGAAAAGAGACAAGAAGCCCTCCTTAGGTCCACGATATCAAGTGTGTCCCTTTTCTGATCCTTCTGCCCAGTAGTGGAAGAATTTGGGTTAAGTTCCTGGATTAAAAGAGTTACTGCTTTTCTTGTTTGTTTGTTTGTTTGTTGTTTTTTACTGTGGTCTTAAAAAAAACGTGTTATATTTTCCCTTTTATCCTTAGAAGATAAAGTCAAAGTGTTCTAGGTTTCTTCTAGGTTCTGGAAAAATTATTCCCAAGGTTGATGATTTTAGGGGTATCTTTTCTGTTCACGTCTATCTTCCCAACCTACATAGAGTCTTTGACATACAATGGCTGTTAAGCGAGTTAAGTATTGCAATACTCTTATGTTGTATACATTCTCTTGAAGCAAGTAAAGCTAAGTTCATTTCTTCATTCATTCATTTATGAATGAACACGTGCATTTGTTCAGGCACAGTTTTGTTTCAGACAACACAAATTTTGGTTGTCATAGCACATTAAACATACCTAAAGTAATCCCAGCACTCAGGAGACAGAGGAGGACAGATCTCTTTGAGTTCAAGGTCAGCCTGGTCTACAGAGCTAGTTACAGGACAGCCAGGACCACACACACACACACAGAGAGAGAGAGAGAGAGAGAGACAGAGACAGAGACAGAGAGACAGACTCGAACAAACAAAAAAGAAGAGGAAAAACATACCTAGAATGAAAGAAGAAATCCTCATGACACAGGATGAGCAGTGTCTGAAGCAGTTCCTCAGTGATACTCAAGAAAGAGAAGGATCACAGAGGTTCAACAATCTGATGGTTACTGTTTTCTTTTTATATCCCCAGGGCCTGAAACAGCAGGAAGAGATGCAGATTTGCTTGTGGTGAATGGGATTCTTGGGGAGTCGGTTACTTTCCCCTTAAATATGCAAGAGCCACAGAAAGTTAAGAACATTGTCTGGCTCTCTAAATCATCCGTTGCTTTTGTAAAATCCAGACTCAAAGGAGAACCACCTGAGGTGACAGTGACCCAGGCCGCTTATGAAGGACGAATAGCTGTCATAGATCAGAACTATGACCTAGTCATTACACACCTGAGGATGGAAGATGCAGGAACTTACAGTGCAGACATAAATATACAGAATAATACCTCCACCACTACAAAGAAGTATCACCTTCATATCTACCGTAAGTTATGGGAGGACAGAGGGCAGATTTTACTTTTGCTTTCGAGATTTCTGACCTAAATTTCTGAGAATGGTTTCCTAACTCTTTTCATACTTAAATTGTATAGGCTCATCAGCACTTCTAATGGTTAACTTTAATGTTGGCCAACACAGACTTTAGTCGTATTGTTTTTCCAGTGGATCTTTATTTTCCTTTCTTATGAAATGTCGACAATAATACTATTTAGTTTGCAAGAGTTATTATGACAATCTAGTAAGACGCCATCTACAAAGTGGTCTCTAAAAAGCGCTTATTTTAAAATAACTGCAGAGTGCACAGGAAAATGTAAAGAACCACAAAAGGAGGTGTTATGCACCCTTCACTTCCCCTTCTGTTCCTCTAGATCCAACCCCCACCCCAGGCTTATCTCCAGTACTCTAGCAAACCCTCTGAGATGACCTCGTACTCTAGCAAACCCTCTAGGATGACCTTGTACTCTAGCAAACCCTCTGGGATGACCTCTCTCCACTGCCCACCCCCTCGATTCCAAGGAGATGAAATAAGCAGGTGCTGGTTGAACACTCTCCTCCTGTAAGTGTCCTGCTCAGTGTGCAAAGTCAAAACAGGAAACTGTGCAGTCTGCAGAGCAGGCTTAGAATGCTCCCACTATATCTGTGCTTATTTGTGAATGGAATCCCTCGTATTCCTGTAGAACTTAATCACAAGTGCACCACTGGATACCATGATCAAAGTAGTTAAGTGTACCATCCCAAGAGTCCCTTGTCTCAGTTCCAGAGGGTGGATGGAGATTTGTCAGCCCTGACTCCGGCTTTCTCTGCCTAGCAGCTTACTGCAGATAACATCTCGGTTCCTACTGAGAAAGCAAAATGAAATTGTAGTTTTCACCATTATGGTTATACCAATACCCACCACACACACACACACACACACACACACACACACACACACACACACATCCCACTACCACCAAAAGCAACAACAAAAGCTAAATGATGGAAATCAACAATCATTGACATCTCTCAATATCAGTGGTCTCAATTCCCCCCAGTAAAAAGACAGACTAACAAAATAGATGTGAAAAAGGGCCCATCCTTCTGCTGCATCCAAGAAATACACCTCAACATCAAAAATAGACATCACCTCAGAGTAAAGGGGTTAGGAAAAGGTATTTCACACAAATAGATCTAAGAAACAAGTTGGTGTAGCCATTTTAGTATCTGACAAAATAGACTTCAAACTAAAACTAATTAAAAGAAACAGGGTAGAACAATATACATACTCGTCAAAGTCCAAGAGGACTTTGCAAATGTTAACATCTATGCCCAAACACAAGGGTACCCACATTTGTAAAAGAAACATCACTATAGCTTGAGTCACAGATTGACTTGACTCTCACACAGATTGTGGGAGACCTCAATACCCAATTCTCACCAACAGACAAATCATCCAGACAAAAACTAATCAGAAAAATGCTGGAACTATGGTACTAACACCTTTTTGTTTGTTTGTTTTGTTTCGTTGTATGAGACAGGGTTTCTCTGTGTAGCTTTGGAGCCCGTCCTGGCACTCACTCTGTAGAACAAGCTGGCTTTGAATTCACAGAGATCCACCTGCCTCTGCCTCCCAAGCACAGGAATTAAAGAACAGAATTGGGGTGCATGATATGAAACCCTCCAAAGAGTCAATAAAGAAGTTTTTTTTTTTTAAAAAAAAAAGAGTTGGTTCTTTGAAAAAAAACCAACAAGATATACAAGTTATCCAAAATAACTACAAGACAGAATGAGAATATCCAAATTAACAAAATCAGAAATGAAAAGGGAAAGCATAACAACAGACACCTTGGAAACCCATTCCTTCACTAAATTGGAAGATCTAAATTAGATAGACAATCTTTGTGGTGAATACTGCTTGCCAAAGTTAAACCAAGATCAAATAAGTAATTTAAACAGATCTATAACCCCCAGAGAAATAGAAGCAGCCACACCTACTCCAACAAAGCCACTCCTACTCCAACAAAGCCACACCTACTCCAACAAAGCCACTCCTACTCCAACAAGGCCACGCCTCCTAATTGTTTCAAGCAGTTTCATTTCCTGGTGACTACACATTTAAACATATGAGCCAATGGGAACCATTTTGATTCAAACCACCATACCTTCAACGCGCACAATTTTCAGATACACTCCTGTTTTGGTTTTAGAATGGTTGTAGTAGGTATCCCTGGCTGGCCTCAAATTCATAATCTTTCTATCTCCCACTCCCAAATTATAGGTATTTATCTGCATGCCTAAATATAAGTGACTCTTTTGCTGAGGGAAAAAAAAAAAGAAAACAAGAAATGTTTTACAGATACTGGATCAGTATAGGATTTTGTTTTATATTAATAATGCAATAGCTACAAACATAACATGTTTTAAGTTTCATCTGTTTTAGCAACTTTTCCTCCATTGCTTTCTCAGGTGTAGAGAGCATCATAACCAAAAGAATAAATCAAGCCCAAAGTTACAAAATTTCCAAATTTCTGTTGTTAAAAACTTCGGCCATGACTAGTTTCTCTTCCTCTACTACTCCTATTTCTTCTCTACTGTCCCTGTCTTTCTGTCCCTGGATATATCCATATGAGAAAAAATACTATTTTCAATAAAAGGGAAAATGAAAAAATAGATATAAGTATATGGCTGTGTACATGTATTCGTGTAACAAGAAATAATGAAATAACAGGCCATGAATTGAAAAAGGAGGGGTATATGAAAAGATTTGGAAGGAGTAAAGGGAAGGAAGAAGTTATTTAATTATATTATAATCTCAAAAAGCAAAGAAACAAAAAGCTCTTGTTAAACGCTTAATGGGAGTGATGGAAAATTAATAAATATAGGAAAAACATTTATTTATTAACATCTTCTATGGCTGATTTTAAGATCTCCAGGGTTGAAAAGAAATGCTCACTTGTATGACATCACAGAGCATGGATGCAATATGTGCAGCTCACTGCTGGCATGTACACTATAGTAAAATACCAAAAATGATTTTTAAATAATTTTAGAATAATTAATTTGCATAACTTAAATTTTAATACTGTGTCTAATATCTATCATACGAATTCCAGAAAAGTTAACAATTGATTCTCAGGAGCTTGTCTTACAGATGCTAGTTTCAGCTCCCTGTATGTTTTCTCTTCATAGGTCGGCTTAGAAAACCAAAAATTACACAGACTTTAATAACATTTTTGAACAATTCTTGTAATGTCACACTAACATGCTCTGTGGAGAAAGAAGAAGGGAATGTGACATACAGTTGGAGCCCCTTGGGAGAGAGAAGCAATGTCCTTCAAATCTTCCAGTCCCCTGAGGACCAAAATCTGACTTACACATGTACTGCCCAGAACCCTGTCAGCAACAGCTCTAACTCTGTCACTGCCCAGCAACTCTGCACAGGTAACCAGCTGCATCCATCTTTTCTGGAAAGCCTCAGAAATCACTTTGAAGAGCTTCAAGGCTTAACCTTTGACTAGTCTTCACATGCATCTCCCTCCTCTACGCTGACACTAGCCCTGGGTATAAGCACACCCAGGTAGCATGGGGGGGGGGGGGGTGGACCAAAGCATTCTAAGAAGTGCTAAGCATTCCCGGGCATTTTGAAGAGCCCCTGGTTGACTATAATTCAGACTGTCAAACGAAGAGCTTTAGCACTCTCATGGGCATCCTGTCTTGACAGTGGCCTGCACAGAATCTTGGCCCTGTCTCCTAATAGCAAGGACTCACAACAATTTCTCTTCCAGACATCCCAAACTTCTCCGTTCGACGTGCTGTGTTGCCAAGTGGACTGGCTGCTGCTCTCCCTCTGGTTATTCTCATTTTGGTTTTGGGGCTTCTGTTCTATTTGTACATGAGAAGGCGAAATAAGATTGACCTGGAAGGTAAAATGTGAGAATGTGTCTTCTTTCTTCCATGGAGTGAAGTTGTTTATTTAGCCAGGATGGAGCAGAGTGTATCATTTTGGGAACCATAACAGCAAGCCAAAGGAGGAGGGGTGGGGGGGTAAAAATATTTGCCAGTCTAGAACAAACATGCAAGCACACATGCACACACTCACACACACACACACACACACACACACACACACGGGGGGGGGGGGGTAATAAGGAAAATGTGCTACAAGAGAAAGAGGGATGCAGTAGGTAGTCTCAGAGAGAGAATATCCCATGAAAGGCAACAGCAATTTCCTTTAACTATTAAAGGAAATTATTTGGTCTTTTTTTTATTAATTTATTTTATATAACAAAGTCCATTTAAATAAAAACAAACATTTATAGACAATATTTGGGAATTTGGGCATTGTTCTTTCCAAACTACTTCCTGCTGGTAAGGGGCGCTGTCATGGGGGATTCTAAGAAGATTCAGAAATCCTGGCTGTAGTCTGTAAGGCTGCTCTGTCCAGCTGTTTTGAATGTAGGATCACCTGGTACTCTGTTTCAGGTGGTCTGGCGTGATCAAACCACATTAGTCTGGAAGGAATCCACATCTTTTCATTTTCTGTGGAAACAAAAATAGAAATCCTTTTCCCCAGTAACTTGTCCTTCAACTTAAATTTTGGAGTCAAAGCATTTTTTTAAATTTAATTTATTATTTTACATGTCAACCCCAGTTCCCTCTCCCTCCCTCCCTCCCTCCCTCTCTTCATTCCTCCCTCCCTCCTTCCCTCCCTTTTACCCTCTCTGCCCTCTCACATGCACTCTAACCACCCTCCCTTCCCATCCCCCCACCCCAATTCCATATGTAGGGGAATGCCATCCAGTTGGGGTCATGTAGATCTGACAGGTCATGTGAAGTAGGGACTAGGGCTTCTCTCCTGTCTCTAGATTAAGGCAGTTATCCCTCCATGGGGGATGTCTTCACAAAGTCCTTTTGTGCACCAGGGATACATCCTGGCTCCACTGTCTGAGGTCTCTTAGACTGCTCAGTCCTTCTGGTTGAGACCCATATTCAGGGGGGCCTGAGTCAGTCCCATGCTGGCTTCCCAGCTATCAGTCTAGTGGCCGTTAGCTCCTCCTTGTTCAGGTAAGTTGTCTGTATGTGTTTCTGCCGCATGGTCTTGTCCTCTCCATCTGCATCTGGGTTCTAGTTCGACTCAGTGTTTAGTTATGGGTGTTTGATCCTGTTTTCAACAGGCATTAGTTGAGGGCTCCATGGAGAAGTTAGTTGTTGATCTCAATCTCCGGGAAGGGCATTGATGATAGCCTTTCCACGGAAGCTCAGATTGTTAGTTGGGAGCAGTCTTGTAGTTCTCTAGACCTTTCTTTGTATTCAATTTTATCTTCAAACCAATATTGGCTCCCTCTTTTATGTTCTCTCTCTCTGTCTCTGCCTCTCTCTCTCTCTCTTTCCTATCTTCTATTCCTAACCAGGCTCAATCTTCCTGGTCGCACATGTTTTCCTTTCCTCCCCCTCATTTTCTCCTACTTCTCTCTCCATTCGCTGCCCCCCCCCCACTTCACCTGAGCTCTGGGGGACTTGTCCCTTCCCAGTTCTGTGAGGGACTTTATATGAATCTCTTAGAATACACCTTGTATCCTAGTTCCTCTGGTGATGTGAATTATAGGCTGGAGATCCTTTGCTCTAGGTCTAAAATACATATATATGAGTGAGTACATACTGTGTTCCTCTTTTTGTGACTGGGTTACCTCATTCAGGATGGTTTCTTCAAGTGCCATCCACTTGCCTGCGAATTTCAAGATACCATTATTTTTTTTCTGCAGAGTAGTATTCCATTGTGTAGATGTGCCACATCTTCATTAACCATTCTTCAATTGAGGGGCATCTAGGTTGCTTCCAGGTTCTTGCTATTACAAATAGTGCTGCTATGAACATAGTTGAACAGATGTCTTTGTTGCATGGATGTGAATCTTTTGGGTATATGCCTAAGAGGGGGATTGCCGGGTCCTGTGGTAAACTAATTCCCATTTTCCTGAGGAACCGCCATACTGATCTACAAAATGGCTGTATGAGTTTGCACTCCCACCAGCAGTGGAGGAGTGTTCCACTTTCTCCACATCCTCTCCAACATAAGTCATCACTGGTGTTTCTAATTTTAGCCATTCTGGCAGGGGTAAGATGGTATCTCAAAGTTGTTTTGATTTGCATTTCCCTGGTAGCTAAGGATGTGGAGCATTTTCTTAAGTGTCTTTCAGCCTTTTTGATTTCCTCTATTGAGAATTCTTTCTTCAGTTCTGTACTCCATTTTTTAATAGGGTTGTTTGGTGTTTTGTTGACTAGTTTCTTGAGTTCTTTGTATATTTTGGAGATCAGCCCTTTGTCGGATATAGGATTGGTGAAAATCTTTTCCCAGTCAGTGGGCTGCCGTTTGGTCTTGTCCACTGTGTCCTTTGCTTTACAGAAGCTTCTAAGTTTGAAGAGGTCCCATTTATTAATTGTTTCTTTCAGTGTCTGTGCCCCTGGAGTTATGTTCAAGAAGTGGTCTCCTATACCAATTTGTTCAAGGGTACCTCCTACTTTCTCTTCTAAGAGGTTCAATGTGGCTGGATTGATGTTGAGGTCTTTGATCCATTTGGACTTGAGTTTTGTGCATGGCGACAGACATGGGTCTATCTGCAGTCTTCTACACACCCTCATCCAATTGTACCAGCAACATTTGTTGAAGATGCTGTCCTTGCCCCATTGTATAATTTTACCTGTTTTGTCGAAAATCAGGTGTTCATAGGTGCGTGGATTAATATCAGGATTTTCAATTTGATTCCATTGGTCTACCTGTCTATTTTTATGCCAATAACAGGCTGTTTTCAGAACTCTAGCTCTGTAGTAGAGCTTAAAGTCAGGAATGGTGATGCCTCCTGAAGTTCTTTTATTGTATAGGGTTGCTTTGGCTATCCTGGGTCTTTTGATTTTCCATATAAAGTTGATTGTTATCCTGTCAAGGTCAATGAAGAATTGTGGTGGGATTTTAATGGGGATTGCATTGAATCTGTAGATTGCTTTTGGTAAGATTGCCATTTTTACTATGTTTATCCTACCTATCCAAGAGCATGGGAGATCTTTCCATTTTCTGGTATCTTCTTTAATTTCTTTCTTTAGAGTCACAAAGTTCTTATTATATAGGTCTTTTACTTGTTTGGTAAGCGTTACACCAAGATACTTTATGTTGTTTGTGGCTATTGTAAAGGGTGATGTTTCTCTGATTTATTTCTCTGTCTCTTTGTCGTCTGAAAAAAGTAGGGCTACTGATTTTTTTGAGTTTATTTTGTATCCTGCTAGTTTGCTGAAGGTGTTTATCAGCTGTAGGAGTTCCCTGGTAGAGTTTATTGGGTCAGTTATGTAAACTATCATATCATCTGCAAATAGAGACAGTTTGACTTCTTCCTTTCCAATTTGGATCCCTTTGATCTCCTTTTGTTGTCTTATAGCATTAGCTAGAACTTCTAGTATGATATTGAAGAGATATGGAGAGAGAGGACAGCCTTGTCTTGTTCTTGATTTTAGAGGAATTGGCTTAAGTTTCTCTCCATTCAGTTTGATGTTGGCAGTTGGTTTGCTGTATATTGCTCTTATTATGTTTAGGTATGTTCCTGTTATCCCTGACCTCTCCAAGACCTTTATCATGAAAGGGTGTTGAATTTTGTTGAAGGATTTTTCCGCATCTAGGGAGATAATCATATGGTTTTTCTTTTTCTGTTTGTCTATATGGTGGATCACATTGATAGATTTTCGTATGTTAAACCATCCCTGCATTCCAGGTATGAAGCCTACTTGGTCATGGTGGATGATTTCTCTGATGTATTCTTGAATTCGGTTTGCCAGTATTTTATTGAGTATTTTTGCATCGATGTTCATCAGGGATATTGGTCTGTAGTTTTTTTTCTTAGTTGTGTCTTTGTGAGGTTTGGGTACCAAAGTTATTGTGGCCTCATAAAAAGAGTTTGGCAATGAACCTTCTGTTTCTATCTTGTGGAACAGTTTGAGGAGTAGTGGTATTAGTTCTTCCTTGAATGTCTGGTAGAATTCTGCGCTGAATCCATCTGGCCCTGGACTTTTTTTGGTTGGAAGGCTTTCGATGACTGCTTCTATTTCATTGCGGGTTATAGGTCTATTTAAGTTGTCTGTTCTTGATTTAATTTGGTAGGTGATAGTTATCCAGAAACTTGTCGAATTCCTTTGAATTTTCAATTTTTGTGGAATACAGATTTTCAAAGTATGACCTGAAAATTGTCTGGATTTCTTCTGTGTCTGTTGTTATGTTCCCCGTTTCATTTCTGATTTTGTTAATTTGCATGTTCTGTCTCTGCTTTTTCATTAATTTGGATAAAGGTTTGTCTATCTTGTTGATTTTCTCAAAAAACCAACTCTTCGTTGCATTGATTTTTTTTTTTTTTTGTATTGTTTTCCTGGTTTCTATTTTGTTGATTTCAGCCCTCAAGTTGATTATTTCCTGGCGTCTACTCCTGTGGGGTGAATTTGCTTCTCTCTGTTCTAAGGCTTTCAGTTGCGCTGTTAATTCTCTTATGTGACTATCCTCTGTTTTCTTCATATGGGCACTTGGTGCAGTGAACTTCCCTCGTAGCACTGCTTTCAAGGTGTCCCATAAGTTCGGGTATGTTGTATCCTCATTCTCGTTGAATATTAGAAAGTCCTTAATTTCTTTCTTTCTTTCTTCTTTGACCCAGGAGTGGTGCAATTGCACATTGTTCAGTTTCCATGAGTTTGCAGGTTTTCTGCTATTTGTGTTGTTGTTGAATTCCAATTTTAAAGCATGGTGCTCCGATAAGATACAGGGGACTATTCCTATTCTCTTGTATCTGTTGAGGTTTGTTATGTCACCTAGTATGTGGTCGATTTTAGAGAAGGTTCCATGTGGAGCAGAGAAGAAGGTATATTCTTTTGTCTTTGGATGGAATGTTCTATAGATGTCTGTTAACCCAAGTTGAGACATAACTTCTGTTAATTCTTTTGTTTCTTTGTTGAGTTTCTGATTTGTGGTCCTGTTTAGTGTTGAGAGTGGTGTATTGAAGTCTCCCACTATAAGTGTGTGAGGTATATGAGCTTTGAGTTTTAGTAGTGTTTCTTTTACGAATGTGGGTGACTTTGTATTAGGGGCATAGATGTTCAGAACTGAGACTTTGTGTTGATGGATTTCTCCTGCAATGAATATGAAATGACCGTCTTCATCTCTTTTGACTAATTTTGGTTTGAAGTCTAACTTGTTAGATATTAGGATAGCTACGCCTGCTTGCTCCTTATTTCCATTTGATTGGAAAATCTTTTCCCAACCCTTTACCCTGAGGTAATGTCTATCTTTGAAGCTTAGATGTGTTTCTTGTATGCAGCAGAAGGATGGATTCTGTCTTCGTATCCATTCTGTTAGCCTGTGCCTTTTTATAGGTGAGTTAAGACCATTAATGTTGAGGGTGAGTAAGGACCATTGATTGTTGATGCTTGTTTGATTTAGGTTTGTTGTTGGCAGTTGGTATTGTGAATATATTAGTTCTGCTTCACCCTTGGTTTCTGGTGTAGTTGGATTATCTGTTGCCTACATTTTTGTGGGCGTAGTTACCTTCCTTGGGTTGGAGTTTTCCTTCCAATACTTTCTGTAGGGCTGGATTTGTAGATACGTATTGGGAAAATCTGGTTTTGTCATTAAATATCTTGTTCTCTCCATCTATATTGATTGAGGGTTTTGCTGGATATAGTAGCCTAGGCTGGCATCCGTGTTCTCTTAATACTTTTAGAACATCTATCCAGGACCTTCTGGCCTTGAGGGTTTCCATGGAGAAGTCAGGTGTAATTTTGATAGGTCTGCCTTTATATGTTACCTGTCCTTTTTCCTTCGCTGCTTTTAATATTCTTTCTTTATTCTGTATGTTAGGTGTTTTGATTATTATATGTCGAGGGGTCTTTTTTCTTTTGTCCAGTCTATTTGGTGTTCGGTATGCTTCTTGTACTTTCATGGGCATGTCCTTCTTCAGATTTGGAAAGTTTTCCTCAATGATTTTGTTGAATATGTTTTCTGCACCTTTGAGCTGGGCTTCCTCATCTTCCTCTATGCCTATTATTCTTAGGTTTGGCCTTTTAATGGTGTCCCACTTTTCTTGGATGTTTTGTGTAAGGATTTGTTGGATTTATGATTTTCTTTGGTCAATGAATCTATTTCTTCTAGTTTATCTTCCATGCCTGATATTCTCTCTTCCATCTCTTGAATTCTGTTGGTTATGCTTGTGTCCGTAGTTGCCGATTTTTTGCCCAGCTTTTCAATTTCCAGCATTCCTTCAGTTTGTGTTGCCTTTATTTTCTCTATTTCAGTTTTCAAGTCTTGAATCGTTTCCTTCACCTGCTTGTTTTTTCTTGGCTTTCTGTACTTTCCTTAAGGAATTTGTTCATTTCTTCCACTTTTTTATTTGTTTTTTCCTCCATTTCTTTAAGGGATTTTCTCACTTCTTCTTTGAGGGCCTCTATCATTTTTATGATGGTAATTTTTAAGTCGTACCCTTCTGCTTCCTGTGCTTTGTTGTTGTGTTCCATTCTAGTTGGTGTAGATTCCCTAGATTCTGGTGGTGTCATGCTTGTCTTTCTGTTGTTAGGTGTTCTCTTGTATTGCCTTCTTCCCATAGCTTCTTCCAGTAGGTGTTGGTGGGGTCTCCCCCTCTCTCTATGGTACTTCCCCCATGGGCTTATGTGGGTCTGAGATTCAATATCTGTAGCTCTGTGTGGTCCAAGCTCTCTAGGAGGTTTCTCCGCAGACAGGGATCCAGGGATGGGGTCAAGGATGAGGATCCAGAAGAAGATGCCAGCAGGTACTCACAGTGGTCCTCTGGCCAATAGCTCTGGCCAATAGCTGGCGGAAGAGGGCAAGGGCTGAGCTGGAACTTGAGAAGGTTTTGCAGGATAGTCAGATCTCACTGGAAACTGGCGCTCTCCAGCTGAGATCTCTTTCTTTGGCAGAGGCCAGGATTTGGGGGTCAAGGATCTTGCCCGCAGGAACTCAAAGTGGACCCGCAGAGACAGGCGGATCTCTGGGAGGGGCCCGGGACTCCAGCAGAGGACTGGAGGCGGGGTCAGAGACCAAGCCTGTGGAAATTACAGGTGGTCCTGCCTGGATAGTCAGGTCTCCTTTGTTCCCTGGTATAGTTTAATTGCAAAGAAATCGAGAGCAGAGGAATGGCGGTTCTGTTCTCTCCAGACTCTCCATGTTGGAAATTATTTGGTCTTATTTTCCAAGACATTTGTATGTGGCCCATATATGGGCATCTCACTATCTTGTTAAGTAGTAAATTTTACAATATCAGCTATCTTTCTTAACACTAGACATTTGAATTAATCATAAGATATCACCAGGGATTCGCTCTTCAGTTCTGTACCCCATTTTTTAATAGGGTTATTTGGTGTTTTGTTGACTAATTTCTTGAGTTCTTTGTATATTTTGGAGATCAGCCCTTTGTCAGATGTAGGATCTTTTCCCAGTCTGTGGGCTGTCATTTGGTCTTGTCCACTGTGTCCTTTGCCTTACAGAAGCTTCTAAGTTTGAGGAGGTCTCATTTATTAATTGTTGCTCTCAGTGTCTGTACTCCTGGAGTTACGTTCAGGAAGTAGTCTCCTATACCAATTTGTTCAAGGGTACCTCCCACTTTCTATTCTGAGAGGTTCAGTGTGGCTGGGTTTATGTTGAGGTTTTTGATCCATTTGGACTTGAGTTTTGTGCGAGGCGATTGACATGGGTCTATCTGCCATCTTCTACACACCATCATCCAGTTGTGCCAGCACCATTTGTTGAAGATGCTGTCCTCCCCGCATTGTATTCTTTTAGCTGTTTTGTCAAAAAATCAGGTGTTTATAGGTGTGTGGGTTAATATCAGGATTTTCGATTCGATTCCATTGGTCTACTTGTCTATTTTTGTGCCAGTACCAGGCTGTTTTCAGGAATATAGCTCTGTAGGAAATCAAAAAGGCTGAAAGACACTTAAGAAAGTACTCAACCTCTTTAGCTATCAGGGAAATGCAAATCAAAACAACTCTGAGATACCATCTTAATTAGAATCACCAATAATAACTTATGCTGGAGAAGATGTGGAGAAAGTGGAACACTCCTCCACTGCTGGTGGGAGTGCAAATTTGTACAGCCATTTTGGAGATCAGTATGGTGGTTCCTCAGGAAAATGGAAATCAGTTTACCACAAGACCAGCAATCCATTCATGCAACAAAGACATGTGCTCAACTATGTTCATAGCAGCATTATTTGTAATAGCAAGAACCTGGAAGCAACCTAGATGCCCCTCAACTGAAGAAAAATGTGGCACATCTGCACAATGGAATACTACTCTGTGGAAAAAAAACAATGGAATCCTGGAATTTGCAGGCAACTGGATGGAACTTGAAGAAACCATTCTGAATGAGGTAACCTAGTCACAAAAAGAGGAACATGGTATGTACTCACTCATATATGGATTTTAGACCTAGAGCAAAAGATCACCAGCCTATAATTAACACCGCCAGAGGAACTAGGATACAAGGTGTATTCTAAGAGATTCTTATAAGGTCCCTCACAGAAGGAGGAAGGGACAAGTTCTCCAGAGCACATGGGGAGTGGGGGAGGGCAGTGAGTGGAGAGGGAACTAGGAGAAAGAGAAAGGGAGGAGAGGAAAGCACATTGAGTCAGGGGAGGGATAGAAGACAGAGAGAGAGAGAGAGAGAGAGAGAGAGAGAGAGAGAGAGAGAGAACATAAAGGAGGGAGCCATTATAGGACTGAAGAGAAAACTGAACCTAAAGAAATGTCCAGAGACCAACAAGACTGACTCCAACTAATAATTTGAGCAACAGTGGAAAGGCTACCATAAATGCCCTTCCCTGATAATGAGATGAACAATTAACTTATCCACCATCATGGAGCCCTCATCTAGTACCTGTTGGAAACAGAAAGCAAACACCCACAATTAAACACTGAGCCAAACTAGAATCCAGATGCAGAGGGAGAGGGCAAGACCAGGCTGCAGAAACACATAGAGACAGCTTACCTGAACAAGGAGGAGCTAACGGGCCCCCAGACTGATAGCTGGGAATCCAGCATGGGACTGACTCAGGCACCCCTGAATATGGGTCTCAGCCAGAAGGACTGAGCAGTCTAAGAGAGCTCAGACAGTGGAACCAGGATGTATTCCTAGTGTACAAAAGGACCTTGTGGACACATCCCCCATGGAGGGATAACTGCCTTAACCTAGAGACAGGAGAGAAGTCCTAGTCCCTACTTCAAATGACTTGACAGATGTAGATGACCCCTCCTGGATGGCATCACCCTACATGTGGAGTCGAGGAGATGGGAGGGGATGGGAGGATGGTGGGGGTGCATGTGAGGTGGGGAGAGAGGGAGAAAGGGAGGAAGGGAGGGAGAGAGGGAGGGAGGAAGAGAGGAAGGGAGAAAGGGAGGAAGGGAGAGGAACTGGGATCTATATGTTAAAAAAAAATCACCGGGGCCAGTCCCCAAGTGCTCAGAGTCTGATTGTAGAAGGGTGAGTGTTTATGCTTTTGAGGGAGGGGATTTTTTTTTTGTCTCTACATTTTTATTTTAAAAAAATTTTAATGGTGTGTGTGTTTGTGTGCACATATGCATACCCCCATGACTGAAATAGTCAGAAAAAGACATCAGATAGGGTTGTAGAACAATAAGGCAAAAAGGGCTCAAGTGGTGTTTTAGAGAAAGGAGTGGTAAGAATTTAAAGGACAAACTAAGGCATCACTTAACTGGCTGAGAGCTTATCGTGGTAAAGGCAGGTGCCAATATTGATAGAGATTATCACAGGCTTCTATATTTCAAAGCTAGCCTGATCTTTGCCCCCGACTTGGTGAGGTGGATAAAGTGCTCTCAATCTTATTTGTGGCTGGAAAGGATAGCCTGCATTTATCTATCTCACTCTGTTTCAGTCTCTCCTTACTCCTTCAGTTGTAAGAGGAAGACAGATGTTTCACTGAGTAAACTTAGAAACCACGCCTAAGGAACTATGATATCTCCCTTTCCTGAATTCATTTGTGTTATGATGCATGTCATAAAAACCTTTCCCTTAGAATACCACCTCTATGCCATACTCAGGCCTGCCAATTATACACAGAGGAACTAATGTTTACCGAGTACCTGTGTACCAGGGGCCAGGCTAACTATTGCATGTGTGTAGTTTACTTAATAAGTATATGCATTAAGCCCTATTATTATGGATATCTTACAACTGAGAAGATGGAATCTTACAGAGCTAAACTAACTGGCCAAATAATAGTCAAGATAGAATTTCATCCCTACCTGTATTCTATTACAATAATGGGAAAAATAACTCATACAGTCTATACTTCGGTAGTACTCAAGGCTAGTAAAAAGAGACCCCCCCTCCCCTTATAATTTGTAAGAATAAAGGGCCATCTCACTCTCAAAGTGCAGTGCAGTTGGCAGCCCCAGCTTGTCCAGGGTGAATGTACACATGTTGTGAGGACTTATCCTTTCTTCTCCTTTCTCACTCCTTTTCCCCATCCAAGCATTGCTGTTGTTCTCCAGAGCAGGTGAGAGCAGACCTACTTGTTGATGGTGCTTTTGCCTCTAATTTCTGGCTTCTAGCAATACTTCCCCATCCAAAAGGGCTTTATCCTCTCCTTACCCATATGACCAATTCACAAGTGTGACACTGTAACATTTTAACTTCAAGGTTGGTTTAACTTTACCAGCTGGAGAGGTTTAACTCAAATGAAACCAAATTTAACCTCCATGCACCAGAAGAGTCTCTGTTCTCTTGTATTTTTTGGTTGTAAACCCAGCCTTTTAATGGATGAGCCATTATCCCTCCAGCCTGAGAGTCTATTCTCAAGTGACACGTTAGCTTACAAGCACATTTCCATGGAGCCAGTGCAGTGTGGCCAGGTATTGTCTTTGACACAAGAATTCTGTTGCTCCCTCAAGTGGTGCATTCTGGGTAAAAACTCCACCTCTGGCAGAGCCCACATGATGGGTCTTAAGCCCATTATTCCCTCTGATGTAGTTCTGGGATGTATGCTGAAGAAGTGGTACAAATTTGAATCACAGATTATCAAAAGAAAAATACCTTTTCTAGTTTTACTTTGCAATAAAATTTGGTCATTAATATTCACTCTCAGATCAAGAATATTAATCACCTCATGGCACACTGGACTATAAAACTGGGTAGTAAACTTACATTTCTTTTGTCATAACTTAGGTCAGAACATAGATCTCTTATATGTAAGCCTTTGTGACCTCATCACAGTGCCTCAAGCTGCAAGAGAGATGTTGTATGTGTCTTACTAGATTATCTCATACTAGTCCATCTCCTTTAAAGTCAACTGTTCACCTCTGTAGAGGTGGTGGGATCTGGGGGTGTGGAGCCTAAAAATGAGACAGATTAAAGTCTCAAGCAATAGCCAAATTTATTTAGAGCATCAGATGACTTATACTCTGAGGGGTAAGAAGAGCCGCTTGAGTGAAGCATATGTGGCAAAGCCAAATGTGGCAAAAGCATGTTTTTCCATAGAGGCAAATAAACAAATGACAACAGCCAGTTGTGACAAATAATGTGAAGTAAACTCAGTTCTATTCATTATATTTTGGAGGAGCACAAAAACACATTCCAAGAACAATTCCATACTTTGAAGAAATTGGGGTCACAAGATATTTGTTTTCTTGAAGTTTTCTCACAAGCACTGAGAATTCTCCTCACATGACTCCATTCTTGGACCACAGACATCTTTGATCACCCTTCCTTTGTTGTACTCAAGCCCCTGCTCACCAGCCACCCTCTCTAGCAACTCTGCTCCCTCCCCCTTTTAAATTTTAATCCCCTCTCTCCTTCCTCTCTACATGTGGAGTTCTCTGGAAGCAACACCTTTCCTTACTGTGGTCTTCTCTCTCCCTCACACAGCCTTAAGAACTTCATATAGGGAATTCAGGGAAGAATGAAATCTGTCCTCCATTCTTCGCCTTCACAAAGTGGCTAATGGGGACCTTTGCAGCATTTGGATACATATGTGCACAGATCCTCCCTAGATATTAAACAAAACCTTCAAAAACTAGACCAGGGATCCAGAAACTTTTCTTAACTTTATGAGACACAGTTCTCCTTAATAACCAGGAGGATCTATATATCATTTATATATTTATATTATCTATCTATCTATCTATCTATCTATCTATCTATCGATTAAAGCCAGCTTCTGAGGGTGATTCTCCCTGAAGGGCACATGGGGCTGAATATCCCAGTTATTCTTGTGGGTCAGCCTACCAGCAGAATTCCTTTTCTTTCTAGTCCTTGTTTACTTAGCCTTCTGGAATAATTGATATCCTTTAGATTAGAAGCCTTGAAACTCCACAAGGCATTGTCTCAGGAGTATCAACCATTACCATCAATATTGGCACCTGCCTTTACCACGATAAGCTCTCAGCCAGTAAGTGATGCCTTAGTTTGTTCCATACAGAACTGGGAAAATTCTCTTTAAGCTAAACTGGGCTTTCCGTGAGATCTGAATGACAGATGTCCTATCACACATGTAGTCCTTGGGATGGAAAGACTATCTGAGGGTCTAAGCTTTGTAAGGCAGGGACCATTTGACCTCTGGGTTTTATTTCTTTTTCACGAAAGATAAAATAAGACTGAACAGTCTCTAAAAACCGTCCCTTTACAGACCATTGTTTTATGTTTATTTGTGGCAGATGATGTCTCAGAGAAAACCAAATATCATAAAATCTCAAGAAATGATCATCCCACAGAGTCCAGAATCTATGATGAAATCCCTGAGTCCAAGGTGAGCTGATGCTACTCATGAATACACCCTACCACTACCACCAGAAGAATAGGAGTCTTGGGCAGTAATTGCCCTCTGTTTGCCATTGTGTAGAAAGAAGCTACAGCCAAGAATCTGGAGGAACCCACCAAGAAACACTATGCTTAAGAAATGATGCCATGAATCTCCCCATGAAAGCAAACATAGTCCATTGTCTCCTCATGGCAGCCTCCATAGTATAAGTCCCTGAGCTTCACATGAAAGTTTAGCCATGGGTTAGATGTGATTTGTGTTTAATAAGTTCTCCCCAGAGGGATCAAACAATTAAAGAGTCCTTATTGTGAAATGAGGGATGTCGTGGGGTTTCAACAGGGCAAAGTCATTGCTAAGGTTATTCCAAGGACACATAACTAAAGATAGACACCCTTGAACTACACTAGCTGGTCTATCAGAAGCTTGTTATCTCAGACTCTTAATTCACTCTGACCCACACTTTTTGCCTTTTGTCTGCCTGCCTGGGCCTCACCTCCACTAAAGATCATTTTCTGTGCCTACACAAGCCTGTTTCTCTGCAGTCTGCAAGGACTGAAGGGAGACACTCAGGTTTCTCTGCTTAGTCTGACCCTGTACTTAAACTGTCGGGATGCTATTAAGGATTCACATAACTTGCAGAAAACTACAACTTCCAACTGAGCAAGACTCAGTCCAAACTACACAGAACCTTCCTCTTGGCCTTTGGAGGTGTTCTTGCTACAAGGCTGTGCCCAGCTGCCACCCATTCATCTTTATCTCTACCTTAACCCGATTCAAAAGTTGGAGGGAACAAGAGCTGATGCTGGAAAAGGAGGCTGCACAGTAAAGTGGGATCAGATGAGGGTGATGGAGAGAGTGGAATTAGGGCGGGAGACTCTTGAGGTTCGTCCCCTGCACTCTCGCTGAGGGCAAAGGATCTCTTTTCCAGGTGCTATCCCAAAAAGAAGAGTCAGTGAACACCATTTACTCCTCGGTGAAGTTTTATGAGAAGGTAAATCCTGAATAGCTTTTCACCTCTCTTCCTCCATTTGTTCTCCCCACCCTAGTGTATCCCATCCATCCAAATTGTATTGCAAGCTCAAGTCTCCTCAAGCCAACAGAGAAGTTGTTCACGGCATCCTAAGTTCTAGATTACATGAGACATTAGTAGTGATGAGATGCCACTTGTCTCTGTGTAGGGATGAAAATGGAATTGTTGGAGAATAAAAACAACTAAGGCTGAACTAGGAACAAATAATGCAACATGGATGTTGCTTGAAGCCCAACAATCAAAACCAATTCCCAATACCCCTATTCCCCTCTATTTATATCTCTTCTGGGCTAAGAAGAGATGCCTCCCTGAGGCAAAGGCAAAGGGCTCACCAAAGAAAATAGCATTGTCATCCCAGATGTTCCCAAGCACAGGAGAAATCTAAGACATCACCCTGTGCCATTTCCTTAACTCTCCTGGAACCTCATGGGACCTTTCAGCTAACATGCTTTTGTATTTCCCTCTTTTACACAGATTCAGAAAAACAACACAAAGGATGGCAAACCTCCCAAGACTTTGGGTAATGAGATTGTCGTCTAGGTGAGCAGGCAGCCTTCTTCCACTGTAACGGAAGTTATAACCAGTGATAGAGTGGATATTCTGGAGACCTAGACCTTTTCTGGCTATCCCTTACAGATAACCACATCCAAACATACAAGCAGAGTAATCTTCTGTTGTTGGGCATTATTTGTACCCAGATGGACTTATAGACACCCTTACTTATCCCTGATATGGTGCCTCCCAAACTTCCTCATATCATAGAACATGTAAAAATAATTTTTATGACACACTGGATAAAATCATCAAGGTTGCTCATGTTTAAAGAAGTCTGAAGATAGATGGAAGATGCTCGCATCTAGATGTAGCATCACTGTCCAACAGCTGTGGGAAGATATCAAACAATATTTTTGACACCTGGAACACACCATAGCACACCAGCTAGATGTTCTGTGCAGACTCAGCATGTGTACAGAACCCTGATGCAAGGCCTCCACCAGTTGGTAGAGTACCTTAAGCAACTTAGGAAAGGCATCCTTGGAGCATGAGTAACTCCTTATTTGAATGCATGGCATGGCAAACCAAGTATAGGCTACATAGCAGCCCCTATTCATCCCTCACCTCAGGAACCACCCTGCAGGGACCACAACTGCCACTATTAGCCCAAATATAGATGACCATGCTACCTGGAAAACTTTGAGTTGTGGCCCTAAGCCAGGCAGATACATTGTCTAAGTATAACATTATAGTATGTTCTTTCTGTAGAAACTAGATCATTGGAGTTCTCCAGAAACCTCATAAGATTTTCTTTCTGGCCAGGCTTGCCTTCCCTGTATATTACTTCAGACAGCTGAAGTAGTGAGCTAGGCATGAAGGGGCAGTGCCCTGGAGAAGTACACATAGAAATGAAAAAAGAGACTTGGCCATAAAGGATGCAGACAAGTCAAAGTTACACTTGGCTCCCCAGAGTCACTCCTCATCCTGTAGTTGAGTTGAGGAATCTTGGACCTCATTCTCCAACTTGTCTCTTCCTATTCCTGTGAGTTCACTCAAATTCCCCACATCTTAAAGCTCTGGTATACAGTGCCAAACAGAAAGGACCAAAGGCGAGAGTCCTCTAGGCCTTCAACCCGACCAATTTTGTTTGAAGCATAGGGATTCTTGAGGAGGCCTTTGGGCTCAGGACCAACTTGTATTTGTTTCTTTGGGGGGGGAGGGGAATCTTGTGATTTACGAAGATATAAGCTATTCACTCCTTTCTTTGGACTCAGTCCTCAGAGTCTTCTGAAAAATTATATTATTTTCCCATTTAAGTCTTTGTAAATGAACTAGATTGTTGTGGCCAATAGGCTCATAAATATCAAAGTATACTTTCAATAGGACAGGATCTCTTACTGGCCTCAAAGTGCCCCCCCACCCCCAACACACACAAAATTGAGATGTCAACACAGTGCCCTCTAGTGAAAAGTGATGGTGACCCAGGATGACCCCTCTTCACAAATACAAGGTTTCATGGAGGATTCACCTAAGTAAATGAGAAGTTGCAACTCGTGCTCCCCAAGGAATGGGGAAAATGGAGCTATTTAAAATCTTTTTAATCTAAAAAACATCCACGAACTAGACAGCACACAGAGAAGAGCTTGGCTAGGCCTCCTTGGGAAACGCCTACAGGCATGAAGAAGCCCTTATGGTCTGTGTTAGGTCAACAGAGACCAGTCGTAGCTAAAACCTGGTGAGAAGAAATTACCGAGCCAGAGTTTCTTCCAGATTTATACCTATTTTTCAGTTTGACTTTTTCCTGAATTTCCCTTGATTTGTATGATTTTCTAAAAAGCATAGTCTCTACTGTGTATAAATGAAGCTTGAAAACCAAAGTCAAACAGAAAAAAACCTGAGTGATCAGAAATGTGGGCTCTGACACTGGATACCTAAATCTAAAACCTTTGTTTCCTAGTGATCTTGGAGCAAATCACTTGAACCTCCTGTCCTCTTGTTGCCCATCTGTAAAATGGACATAGTTAATGGTACCTACCTTAGCAGGGCTAGTTGTAAGCATTAAGTGAGGTGTTACTATAAGAATATGCCAGAACACAGAAAGGTCTTTTTAATTCATTCCTTGTGACTAAGGCTATTTTGTTGCAGGCCCATCTGTTCCTTCTGCATACACACACTTACCTACTACTTACCTACTACTATACCTGTCTCCTCAAAGAGACAGAAAGGACAATGGCTATATCTAAATAATAATGAAAATAAAATGGAGAGCTCTTAATGGGCAAAGAGTTTGTAACAATTCACCTGGGGCTTAATTTGCATGTCAACCATTACTACATTGTATATTGTTGTTGATACAACAGTCCTGTAAAGTAGAAATTAATTCTTCTAGGTTACATTAAGACTAACGGGATAAAAACATTGGCATAATCAGAAAGCTTGGAAGTCAGGAGTTGAATGTGAGATTTCATACATTTGCACCCTGACACACAGACTCCATTTCCCTGCTGTGGATCTTCAATGCTTGACATTTGGCCTCAGACATAGCACACATCTGGCATTTTTGCATAATAGATGGATCACCAAACATCTGTTGAATAAATACTTGCATAGACTATTCTTTTAAAGCTACTAAAAGTAGATCAATGCAAATATACTGTCATGTTAATTCCATTGTTATGTGGCCAGCCACACAACTTTTCTATTGGCAATGACCATCAAACTGAAGAAGCTTCTACAGAGCTCTTTGGCTGAATCTGGGCAAAGCTGCTTTCCTATCAAACAAGGGGTCATAGTCATGTATGTTTCTGATGAGTTTTTACAAAATGAGGTGAACAGTGTGCATGTCTACCATTAGCATGTCTACCATACGAATAACAGGAACAGAAAAAGTAAGAATTTAGAGGATTGCACTGAACTACTTAAAGCTTGCTAGTATGAGAAGCCTTTGAGATTTTTCAAAATATATTAAAGTATTAAGATATTTT
The DNA here is from genome assembly GCF_943737965.1 of Phodopus roborovskii. Taxonomy (NCBI): domain Eukaryota; kingdom Metazoa; phylum Chordata; class Mammalia; order Rodentia; family Cricetidae; genus Phodopus; species Phodopus roborovskii. The sequence goes on from NW_026126433.1 coordinate 42,539,624, forward strand.
GACAAATAATAGTTAGTAGAACTTTTGACCTCTAACCTGAGGAAGCAAAATACTGAGCAGAGCATTGTTATCTAGAGGCTTTCAGACCTTGAGAGATTTGCTTTAAGAAAGCATGAAGAAATTGCTGATGGTAGTGAACGTTTGCTGGCTGATTGAACAGTCTGTTCTCATCAGCCCTATACGAGTTTCTGGGTCCACTCTCTGATCTAAACATGGCAGTGTCTTTGAAAACAAGAAGTAGAGGCATGTCTTTTGTCTTATGAGTTGTCTGTCATTTCTTAAACAAGTTCCAGTCCCAACCCTTTCACTTTTGCTTATTCCCAGCCCTGATCTTCTTGTAATGTCAAGAGTCACCTCTAACTTAATGTGCCCCAAATTGAACCAAATCTTCCCTGACCTCCACAGCCTTGCTCTCCTGATTTCCCTGTGCAAGGTAATCATCCACTGTAAGCATAAAGACTACCATTTATTCGGTGCACAGATTGTGCCACTCTCTGTGCTCTTTTGGACATAACTCACTTGAAGCTCTTGAGAAACAGTAAAAAATCATCTGCTTTCTGAAGTAGATACATTATGCTGGTCATGGATTAAGAGGCTGAGAGTCACAGAAAGGCTAAGTCACCCATTTAACTGAATAGGAAAAATCTTGACCCTTCCTTCTTTCTGCATCACAGTCCCCCTTTGTATCTAATCAGTTACTGGATTCTGTCAATTCCAACTCCTCCAAGTGGCTCATCTCAAGCTCATTCCCTCCATCTACCTAATTCTCACACATGCCTGCAGACCTTGTTGTGTGCTACCCAGAAACTGTCACACATAAAAAGCAATAACTCAATTTCCTCTTTCCTTACTGGAATTCATTCCCCCAAAAGATTAGCATTCTGTGGCTGTCTGGTTCCAATGACACAGAATTATTATGATCCACAAACTGCTAAATCATTTCCACGTCCCACACACACACTTGCTCATGCCATATCTGTCTTTGGAGTCAGACTCAGTATCTTCTCTTTGTTATCCCTCTCAAATTCTCCAACCAAAGCTAATTATATGTCATTCTATTTTTACTTCTATAGTATGTCATACCTAAATGCTTAGTAGTAGCACTCACAACCTCCTGTGGTGGCCATAAAGCTGTTGTATTTTTTTAACAGTCTCTCTGACTAGTCAGTGAGTTCATTTTGGTCAGGAACCTATTTTACCATATTTTTTTGAGTACTCCAAGCTTAATGAATATTAAATTCTCAAAATGACTTTTTGCTATATTGGTTTATTTTTAAGAAGATCATGCTTTAATGATAATAAACATGCTACTAAACCTGTCTCAGAATTTAGGAACACAATGTCTTGTCTTTTCTTCTTGTCACTTTTTATTTCACTCATTTGTAAATTTCTTTATCTTTAAGATTTACTTTGTTGTTAAAGCAATGGACTACACGCTCCACTTCATCAGATAAAGAAACACAATAAGCACTGTTTTATAATGAATCTTTTTATTTGCCTGAGTTTTTTTTTTTTCAAAGAAAGAAGAAAGAAACTAGCTGAAACAGCAAAAGACAGTCAACATAGCACAAGCCCTGTGCATTCTGAAATCCCAAAATACTTTAGAATCTGAGACTAGGGAGCTCTCGAGTTGTCATCCACAGTACCACTTGGAAAAAAGAAACTAAAGCAATGAGGCTGTGGTTTCCACAGGACCTGAGAATATGTTGTGAAGCTCTTAACAGGAAACGGCTTTATGCCTTGCCTCTCCCTCTTATTTTTTAATTATTCTATTTTATCTACTGTATAAGGGGAGGCACACACATGCCACTTTGCATGTAGAAGTCAGAAGACAGCTCGTAGGAGTCAGTTCTGTTTCTTCCACCACACAGGTCCCCGGGGATCAAACTCGAGTCATCAGGCTTGATACCAAATGCCTTTTCCCACTCAGCCACTTCTGTCAGCACCCGCCTTGTGTATTCATTCCCCTTGGCTGGTTTTGCTTTACATGCATTCACTGAAATAGATCAAATCTGTGAGTATAAGTATAAACAATCCTAGGGTTGTGTGACTGTTCCTGGGGAGATATGAAGAAAAAAAAAAGTCCCTTCCTACCAGATAAAGCACTGATAATAAACCAAACAAACCACTTAATCCAAGTTCAGCTTGGTGAGGCCATAACTTTACTGGTATTGCTTTCAGATGCTCAGGTGATGGATGTCTTACAATAGCACAGGTGACTCGAGGGCAGATGGCTGCATCACCGAAAAACCCACCCAGGCATGGCTGAACATGCATCCCTGAAGTCCCCTGAACAACCTACAGGAGGCTCGGCTGAAGAGTCTCCTTTCCTACCACCGTGTTTTGCTGCTTCAATAAACTTGGTGATGGGTTTCCTGGGTCTTAAAAGTTTTCATGAACTTCCTAAGCCTTGTGAATTATGTGATCTTCTTGATGAGTTTCCTGAGTCTTGTGAACCTTCCACCTCCCTCCTGGAAGAAAAGTTTCAATTCAGAGAAAATAGCTATACAACACCTCCATCCCTCCTTCTGGCTGTTGCTTCTTTTCTACCCTCTCTGCTACAATGTTTCTTAAGGGAGTAATAATAATGTCCTAATATCCTCTTCTATTTATGGCTGTGGCACTGTTCCACAGCAAAAGTCACTTACTCTCAGTATTTCAACTGGTTTTCAATCTGGTAATCACTATCTATGGGAAAAAAGAAATTCTGCAGTAATGTGTGGATACAGGCATAAATATTTAGAAGGTAAGTTAAGAGATACATAATACCTATTTAACAAAACAATAGCAGTAGCCTCCTCAATCCTATAATTCCCCAGTCATAGATTTTACCCTGGCTTATAGTACCAAATATTTGTTCTATCCTGTGAGGTGAACCTAAAAAAGCAGCAGAAAGCAGTTGGTTGTGTTTACATCAGCTGTGCCACTTTTGAACCAATGGCATATTCTGACTAGAGTGTCAAAAGTATAGCATACAAGTTCCATAGCCAAACAAGACTGTTGGTCACAATTCTTCTCCACAATTCTGTTATAGTTCCTTCGAGTACTACAAAAGCTAACCAACAAGAAATGAGCTTTTGATTTAGTCCAAATTTTATTTTTTTTAACATCCTGCAACAAAACAGTGTCTTCAGTTGTGGAAAACTCAGCATCTAGTTCTGACATGTAGCTAATAGCAGTGGCAATACCTTATATTTTATGGGGATCCTCATGGACCTCCCCGATTAATAATTGCTTAAGAGGTAATATACTCCTGCTACACATATCTTTTTTTATCTCAACAACTTTGTGTTCCTAGAAGTGCCTTTTCCCCACCCACACAGGATGAATTCTTCAAACTTTTTACCTATCATTTTTACTGGCCTTCCAGATGATTCTCCAAATCTGTAAGACATGCTGTTTAGCATTACATAATGAATCCTTTTAAAGAGGGTGGGCAGGTGTGCTGGAGAGATGGCTCAGGGGTTAAGAGTACTGGCTGCTCTTCCAGAGGTCTTGAGTACAATTCCCAGCACCACATGAGGGCTCACAACCATCTGAAATAAGATTTGATGCCCTCTTCTGGTGTACAGGCATACATGCAGATAGAGCGCTTGTATGCACACAGAGGGTGGGCAGGGCCTCTGAAGGTCCATTGCTGTCTCTTCTAAGCAAATGCTAATTGGTCTTGGAATTCAATCTAGAAGTATAATTTTTAACATTGGAGATATAGCGTTAAAAATACCCCATCACTTGTGTCAACTGTTTCTTCAAAACACAGTTTATGGGTGGAGATACCGCATTATTTAGATCTTAATCATCCATAACCACTATAATCTATATGCCATGCAGTGTCTCATCCTGGAGAACTACACACCTCCCCAACCATGATAGGCTCCAGGCAGTGATAGTCAAGCTTCCCTAACTGTTCATATAAGCCATCTCATTGGGAATGGTTTCCCTTACACTGCCTCAAACTATGTAGCGTATGTCTGAAAGAGAAAAATCCATAATATATCTCAATTTCTCACTTCCACAATATCAGGCTGATCCCATGCCTTCCTCTCCCATGTCCCATGACCTCCCAAGCCAGGCTGTGGAAAGTTCTTCTATTGCTTATTTACAAATCTCTCCCAGCTGAAGCATTTGAGGGACCAAATATTCCCCCGACTGACATCATCTCCTGGGCTAAGAAATGATGAAGGCTTCTCTATGCATACTGAATCACAGATGTTTCCTTCTTATGTATTAAAAGTCAGGCCTGAAGGATATCTTCTGTCACTTCTGCTTCCTTCCTTCATTCCTCACTATCTGATTCTTCCCACGGATCAAGACTTTTGGGTTCCAGGAAGGGTTCTCTAGCCCAGGTCTAACGAATTCTCTTAACTGCCTGGAAAAAAAAAAAAAAAATGCAAACCCATCCTTCTTATCCCTCCTTTCCTGCCAAATCAGAAGGCAATGTAGAAAATAGCATCCGTGTGTCTCTTTATTTTGTTTTATTATTTTACATATAGATCCCAGTTCCCTCTCCCTCCCACCCTACCATGTCCCCAAACCTCCCCCATCTCATTCCGAACCCACTCCTCAGGGAGGGTGAGGCCTTCCAGGAGGGATCATCAAAATCTGTCAAGTTAATTGGGGTAGGGCCTAGCCCCTCCCTCATGTTTCTAGGTTAAGGGGGTATCCCTCCACGGGGAATGTGCTCCCAAAGTCCTTTCGCGCATCCTGGTTCCACTGTCAGGGGCCCCATAGACTTCCCAGGCCTTCTAACTGAGACCCATGTTCAAGGGGTCTGGGTTGGTCCAATGCTGGTTTCCCAGCTATCAGACTGGAGTCCATGAGCTCCTTCTTATACAGGTCAGCTGTCTCTGTGGGTTTCTATAGCCTGGTCTTGACCCCTTTGTTTATCACTTCTCCCTCTCTGCAACTGGATTCCAGGAGTTTGGCTAGTGTTTTGCTCTGGGTATCTGCTGTTTCCATCAGCTACTGGATGAAGGCTCTAGGATAGCATATAAGGTAGTCATCAATCTCATTATCAGGGAAGGGCATTTAAAATAGCCTCTCCATTATTGCTTATATTGTTAGTTGGGGTCGTCCTTGTAGTTCTCTGGACATTTCCCTAGTGCCAGATTTCTCTTCAAACCTATAATGGATCCCTCTATTATGGTATCTCTTTCCTTGCTCTCCTCTATTCCTTCCCCAACTCAATCTTCCTGCTCCCTCATGTCTTCCTCTCCCCTCCTCTTCTCCCCTTCTCTTTCTCCTAACTCCCTCTCCACTCACTGCCTCCCCACTCCAATATACTCAGGAGATCGTGTCCCTTTCCCCTTCTGTGGGTGACCATGTACGTCTCTTTCAGGGTCCTCCTTGTTTCTGAGCCTCCATGTGTCTCTTCTATTGCAATCCCCTCCTCCTGCCAGCAGTTCCTTCTGAGCAGAAATGTTATCCTCAATTACATCTCTTATGGCATCCAGCAGAGACCAAGTGTCTATTTCTATGACTTGCTTATAATCACATGCCATATGTGGGATTCTGGGATTACAAAGATTCTCTAGTCCATCAGCCACCTTGGGGGCATTCCTATGTTTGATTGACAGACTGCATTCATAAAAGGGGCATGCCAACCATACCGCATAGAGGAAGATAGGGTTTCCCCTCAAAGATGTTCCCCTTCAGTTGCATGTTTTATTCATATCAGAGGACATCACACAAGCCACCACAGGAAGGGGGCACACTGTCCCATACCACAGGGAAAGAGTAATCATATCAGGATTGCCCAATGGATGCTCCACCCACAGTAGGGTCAGTCACTATTGCATGTACCTCACCTGTAGCAGGGAGTCATGCAACCCTCCCTCTCAGATTTGAACAAGTATTTCTATTCACTCCAGATCTCCAGATGGGACATTGACAGCAAGACAAAGAAACAGCCCCCACTAGGTCTAGGTTAGTTCATTGGGGTTACTGGTGAATGGGTGAGGGGTTAGCTGTCATAGGGGTGGTCCAAGGCATTTGCATACCTGATAAGCCCACTGTCAAAGCACCATCAATGACATAATAGTCTCCTACATTTCAAAGGTCCCACCACCCCCTCTGAGTCACCACACTGGAGACCAAACCTCCAACATATGAATCTTCTGGGGTCAGAACTACAGGAAGTCTTTAAATAAAGGACCTGAGCAATACGACAAGCCAGTAGGATCTGATAGACATCACAGAAGATGCCACAGACAAGGTGAACATTTTCTCAAATGCATAGACAGCTCAAAATACAAATTTACCTACACTTTTTTAAAATTAAAATTATACAAACTCTTTTTTAAAATGTATTCTTCTCTTATGTATTATATCCCCACCACAGTCTCCCTCCCTCCTCCCCCCGCCCAGCCTCTCTCCCCACTACTCCTCCATTTTCCTTCAGAAAAGGGCAGGCCTCCCAGGGATATCAACCAAATATGCTGTATCAAATTCAAATAAGACTAGGCACCTCCCCTCATATTAAGACTTGGCTAAGCAAAACAGGCATAGGACTGAACCAGGATCCCCGAATACAGGGGACAGTGGTATGGCTTGGGGTATACATGAAGTCACTGGCAGTGGGACCAAGATCTAACTATAATGTGTAAACAGACTTTGTGGAGCCCATTCTCTATGGAGAGAAACCTTGCTCAGTCTAGATATGGGAGGGTACCTTGGTTCTTCCTCAACAAGGTTATGGGACAGACTTAGGGGAGGCTTAACCCTCTCTGAGAAGCAGATGGGAGGTGGGATGTTGGAAGGAGGGGAGAGTGGGAGGAGAGGGAGGAGGGGAACCTGGGATTGGAATATAAAAAATTAATTAATTAAAAAAAAAAGAAAGACTGAACTAGGCAACCCAGTAGGAGAAAAGGCATCCTAAAATCAGGCAAAAGATTCAGAGACAGCAGCCCCCTCTCTTTCCACTCCCATTGTTAGGAATCCCACAAAAATGTAAAGCTCAGCATAAATGTATGCAGAGGGTCTGGCTCAGTCTCATGCAGGCTCTCCAATTGTCACTTCAGTCTCTGTGAGTCCCTGTGAGCCCTGAATTTTCTTGAGGTGTTCCTGACCCATCTGGCTCCTACAATACTTCCCATCTTCTGCAGGATGCAGAGTTCAGCCTAATGTTTGGCTGGTGGTGGGTCTTTGCATCTGTTTCCATCAGTTGCTGGATGAAGCCTCTCTAATGACGATTATGCTGGGTACCTGTCTATGAGTATAGCAGAGTATCATTAGGAATTGTTTCATTGACTCCCCACCCCCCACCCCCAGACCCCCAACTCCATAACCCCCCACCCCCTCATCCCCCCACCCCATTGTATTTGGTTCTATCCTAGGTCTCTGAGCTATCCAGCCTCTGGTTCCTGGACCTCCAGGCAGTGTCAGACGTGGGCTTCTTCTTGTGGCATGGGTTTCAAGCTGGCTCAGCTATTGGTTGGCCACTCCCAGTTTATGTAACATCTTTACTTCAGTACAGCTTGCAGGCAGGACAAATTGTAGATCGAAGGTTTTGTGGCTGGGTTGGTGTCCCAGTCCCTCCTCTGGAAGTCCTGGTTGCAGGAAGTGGCCAATCCAGGCTCTATATACCCCATTACTAGGAGTCTTAACTTATACAAGGCATTTCTATAAGCTATGTGTGAAAGTGAAGATCGATAACCAAAGGCTGACTAACACAGGAAGAGTTCTCATCACCAGAGGAAAGGGAAGTCTCAGTGACAAGCTGGTCAAAGGATGGTTGTCTCAAGGGCTCCAGCGCCTGACTCCGCTGGTCAGATGATGGTCTGGCTGTTTCCACTTGTCTTCTGCCTTGGCTCAGGTAAATGTCTGTGGACACTGATATTGTTGCTGAGTGGTTCCCTTCTTTGGGACAGCTTGCTAGTCTAAGTCATCTAGATCGTGCCAACTTTCTCTGTCAGCGACTGAGGAAGTTCAAGGTGGTTCATAGCAAACTGCTTCCCTCAGACTGCAGGGAGACTGATTTGGGGCAAAATTTCAGCTGGGCATGACTGAAAGGGAGTGTTTTCTGGGCATGGGAAACGAGTCTTTGAAAGTCAGGACTGTTTGTGACCAACATGTTGTGGTACAAAAATAAGTTTAAGGAGGAAAAAAATTTTCAGCGTTTTAACTGCTGTTATATTGTGTAACTTCAGGGGGATTCATTATCTTTCCTGAACTTTGCTCTTCAACCAAATACTGAAAACCCAGAACTGCAGTTAGGAAAGGTTTGGCTGAGTCTTTGTTTCTTTTCGCTGCTGTTACAATGGAGAGTTTGAGAAACCACAGTAGCATCTGGGCTGAAGTGTACTGTTCTAGGAAAGGATATCAACCGCTACTAACTCAGACCTAACCCTGGGGGAGTTCACTGGGGGAAAAAAATTGGCTAGATATTAAACATGCATTATGTTTAGAAGTCATATGGCATGTGTATGAATTTATTCTATTTATAGCTTCATGTTAACACAGGGAACTGAGTCTATGATAATTTAAATAACTTGTCAAAATCTCATTAGCCAGCAAGAGTCTGAAGAACAAAACAAAACAAAAACAAACAACAAACAAAAAACAGTTGACTTGACTAAATCTATCAGTAACACAAGAAAGATCAAGACATACTGCAGACATAGAACTAACTAGATTAATTAACAACAGCACTAAGAGGAAAGGAAAATTCATTAGGTCATTTAACAATGACTCAGCACTGTAGTAGTTTCAGGAACTACATCAGGACCTAAGTCAGCAAAAGTTCTGTTCTTATGGAATTAACATCTTGGCAGGGAAGATAAGCTCAAAACAAGTAAAATGTGCACTGACTAGCAACAAATAATTTGAAGAAATGAGTGAGAAAGAGAAAGAGATAGAGGGGGGGAAGTACCATTGCAAACAGGACAGTCAAATGGAGGAAGAGGTAGGATGGAGGACTAGCCACAAGGAGGAGGGTCAGCTCCTCTTTGGATCTGCTTTATGGTATCAGTGAGAGGAGAGTCCTGAAAGCAGCTAGATACTGAGGCACAAGGCTAAGAATAGAGACTTAGTCAAACTAGGGAGAACAGAAAAACAAGGACAGAACCCTGGGAAACACATACAAGATGCAGAAAAAGATGAGAATTAGTGTACTCGCATCCGTGTTGCTGCTTCCTGACCTGGGACCAAGCAGCAACTTGAGTTTTTAACCTCACGTTTAAATTTTCAGGGAAAATGAAAATTTCTGAGAGTTCACTTCTTAATATCCCTCTTCCATATCTCTGTGGATTCTTCTTATAGCAAGCCTGTGAAATGTGAGGCTCAGTCCCCATGTTTGGATGAGCAAAGGTACAGCGCCTAAGTAACAGCTCACTGCCACACAGCTGTGGGAGAGGATGTAGAGTAAGAACACAGTTGACTGCATCTGCAAGACACAGATGCAGGTGGTCAGAAACCACTTGGTGGAGCGGAACTGTGGTTGCTGGGGTGGAAAGTGGAGCATCTGGTTCCAAAGTAAAACTAGGTAGGACCCCAAAAACAAGGGGACTGCTCTGGACTGGGAGGTGAGGAAGAACTTTCTGGAACAGGTGAAAATGATGTGCAGTTAAGTAGGGAAGGGGTCAAATACAGAAATATGGGAGGGTGAGGGGAAATGTATAGGGGAAGAGTTTGGAATGAGTGAGGAAAGACAAGACCACTGTAGCAAATGTGTAGGACAAGATGCTCTCGAGAAGATGGAGAGAATGACTCACTCACTACAAGCTTTCAGGTAGAGACACATCCTGATTCAATTAGGAAACTTAGCTCAAAGCTAAACCATGTTGGAAATCTAGTCTTATTTCCTTTTGTGTGCATAAATGAGTGTTTAGTTATTCTTGTGTGTTTACAAACAGGTGGGAGCAAGTGGGGGGCATCCAGTGAGTGGTTTAAATAACTGCTTCTCTCTCTTCCTTTATTTCTTGAAATAGGCCTCTCAATGAACCCAAAGCTGGCTCATTTGGCTAGGCTGACCGAACATTAAGCCCCAGGGCTCTTTCTGCCTCCCCAGGGCTCTCCTTGCCTCCCCAGAGCTGAGATTACAGCACTGGCTTTACGTTAAATTCACCTGGCTTTGTACTTGGAAATCTGAACTCAGATTGCATGGCAACAAGCACTTTGCCAGTTCTTGCATCACCTCAACCCCCTTCATTCTCTTTTAACTCATTTCCTTGGGGGCAAACCCAACTTACTATGTAACATGACAGTTGTACTCTTTGATGCGCAGCAGCTGTGATTACCAGCACAAGACAAGCACAAAATTAGGCCTAACAACATTCTGTCAAGGAGATGGAGGAGACCGATCAGGCCCATCCCCTCCCTCCGGGACCTTTAAGTGGTTAATGGTTTGTTGGGGAGGGAAAGACTTTTTCCTCAGTGGTGTGGCCACTTGTCAGATGTCCTGGCATCTGTACATAACTCCTGTAAGCAACCCTAAGAAACTCATTGGCTCATCAGAGAAAAAAAAGGAAAGAAAAATAGAAGGCGGGTTAGTTTAGAAGAAGGAGATTAACAGGAGTGAGAAGGGGCCAGAGAGGGTACTGTGGGTAAATATTATCAAAATATACATGTGTGAAAATACAATAAAACCTAGTACCACATATAATTAATAGATCTTAGCAAAAACTTTTTTTTAATAGTCCAACATCCAGGTGTGATGGTGCATGCTTTTAATCCCAGTTTAGGATACTGAGGCAACCTGGGCTACACAGCAAACCAAAATAGGAAAACCCTAAAAGCAAAATAATGGTAATGGTTGTAGATGAAATCAAGCTCCCTGGTGGACCTCAGCTACTTCTCTAATTATCCTTTCTACATAGGAATTCGTCAAACATAGATATATATATATATATATATATATATATATATATATATATATATATATATATCTTGAGAATTTTATTAGACTGGAGACTCTGAGAGGAAGCTGTAAAATCTGCATTTCTAACAAACTCCCAGGTGCTATCAATGTTGCCTGCCCATGGACCACACCTTGAGTAGCAAGTTTCTGAATTGTAGTCACACTGAAATTAGTGCCAGAGGAAACCAGGAATTAATTCTTTGGGTGGGTATGAAGGAAGCAGATGCAGGTACTCTGAGGCCCAGGGAAGAGCAGCAGGTGGATGTGTAGGTAGAGGAAAAACATGTGGGCCGGCTCCCAAATCTTCCCTTCTACCCTCTCCCCTTCCTTCTTCCATTTATTTTGCAGCTAAGGATCCGACCTACAGCCTCAAGCATGCTATCATTCTGCCACTGAACTACACTGGCCACCCTTGTTCTGAAATTTTTTGAGTCAAAAGTGTGTATGGTTCTACTGATAACAGATTGTTTTGTTGTCTAATGACTCCCCTCCCCCACCTCCCAATACTATTTTTTACAACAATCTGCATGTTCAAGTCGTTGTTTTACCTCATCAAAGACAGGCTGCTGTTTCACATCTTGTTGTTATGCTCAAAAACACATGACTTTCCATTGCTCAGACTCTGTGTTCTGTCCCCACTGTAATCTCTAGCTTTCTGCTCCTCACACCTCTCCGCTTTGGATCCCTCACTCCAGATCTCAGGTTGTTTCCGTTGCTCGCCATAAGGCCTTTCTTTTTTAATTTTCAAGATGAAATGTGCATGGCACACATCCTGTAATCATCAAATCTATTGTTTCAAAGTATCCATCACTCAAAAAGAAAATTCCAGGCTGGGCATGTAGCTCAGTGGTAGAGTTTGTGCTTCCTATCCTTTGGATCAAACCTGACAGAGAGAGAAGTCTGTTCTTCACCTCCCATTTCTTCCTGTCCCCATCTCCTAAGCCAACCCCAATATGCTTTCTGCATCTATTGAGCAACTAAATGAAAGCATACAATGGCTGACCTATTATGTCTCATCTAATAGAATGTTAAGGATCTGCTGCTAAGATATGTGTCCTAACACTGATACACATTTAAAAAAAAAAAAAAAATTTGACATAATATTTACCTTTTTTCTTTCATTACTTGTGTTTTGGTATCATATCTAAGAATCTATTGTCAAATTCAGGATCATTAATAATGACCCTTGTGGTTGTTTATAGTTCAAATCCAGAGTTTTATTGAATGCTAGGCAAGCATACTGCCACTAACTAGATCCCTAGCCCAGCCCTTAGGTTTTCTTCTATAAGTTTTATAGATTTAACTCTTAACTGGTACTTAAAATAGTTTGAGTTTTGTTGAGACAGGGATTCACTTGTAGTCTTGGCTGGCCTAGAACTTGCTATGTAGAACAGGCTGGACTAGAACTTACAGAGATCTTCCTCTCTGCATCCAAATGTTAAGACCAATGGCATGTGCTGCCACATCCAGGTGCAGTTTAAGTTGATGTGAGAAACAGGAACTTAGCTTCATTCTTTTGTATCTAGGTATCCATTTGTCCCAATGTCTTTTCTTTCTTCCTTCTTTCCTTTTTTCTTTCTTTCTTTCTGTTTTTTTTTTTCTGTCTTTTTTGCATAAGGATAGCAAACTAATTCTTTAATTTTTCACATTTGGAAATATTTAGCTTCCTGAAGGTGATTGTTTTATAACTAAAAATAATGGTATGGTAAAGACAACTAAGTAATTGAACAATTACTTAGTATCAACTTTTTTCATCTTAAAAACTAAAAGTAAAATAATGAAAAAAATGATGCTAGGATCTTGTATATATGACAGAACATGTGGCATTTGTCTTCCTCAGTCTTCATTATTTCATTCAAGAAAATTTTAGTTCTGCTCACTTTCCTGAAATTCTCATAATTTCCTTTTTCTTTATAACTAATCAATAAAAATTCTAACATATATATATATGTATATATATATATATGACATTTTAATTATTCATTCGTCTATTAATGGTTATTAAGGGTGAATCCATTTCCTAGCTATTGTAAACACAGTATCAGTGAGTATAGCTGTGTAGGTTCTCTGTGGTAAGATATGGAATCCTTTGGTGTATATACCCTGAAGTGGTATTGGTAGATCATATGGCAATCCTATTTTCAGTATTTTTGAGTATACATTTACATTCCTACTAATAATGGATGAGACTTTCTCATTGCCCGTATCTTCACCAACCTTTGTAGTCATTTGTATTCTTCACGTTAGCCATCCTGCTTGGCCTGAAATGGAATCTCAAAATGGTTTTAATTTTCATTGCCCTCATGGGAGAAGATATTGAACACTTTTTAAAGTGTTTATTAGTATTCTGAATTTCTTCTTTTGGAAAATTCTCTGTTCGTTTCCACAGCCCATTCTTTTATTAGGTTGTTTTTTGTTTTGGTTTGGTTTGGTTTTCTTTAGTTCTTTCCATATTCTAGATATTAATCCTCTACTGGGATATATGGCTGATTTTCTTCCACTATGAAAGCTGCTTTGACATTTTATTAATAAACTCATTTGCTATACATAAACTTTTATTTTCTTTGTAAGTTCCACACATCTCTACAATGTTCATTGGTCACATCCATTCGACACTTCCTCTGTCCCCCCCCACACACACACAAACACACACTTTACCTCCTTCTCAGCTTCAGGTTATCCTTTTCCTTCTTTTATTCAGGCTGTCATTAATGACTCTCTGAGTCCAATTAATGCTGCCCATATGCATAGCAGTGTGGCTATGCCCAGGGACATGAACAACCTACTATCAGCCACATCTCCAAAGGAGGGTGACTCTCCCTCAGCAGGCAGCCATCAGCTGCCGTTAGCCCATCTGATACATGTGAAACTTCAATGCCTTCTCTTCTGCAGGTAACCACAGTTGCTGTGAGTAGTTATATACAACAACGCTTTCATGTCTAGAAGTCAGTGTTTCACATCTTTTGCTCTTTTCTCTCCCTCTTCTTTGAAGTCCCTGAGCCTTGGATGGTGAGAAGTTAATAAAATTGATCACCCAGAGTTATTTATACCCAGTACTTTGGCCAATCATGAGTCTCTGCATTAACTACCTGTTGCAAAAAGAAGCTTCCCTGACCAAAGTTGAAAGCAGCATAAATCTGTGGGTATAAACACAAATGTTTAGAACTCAGTTTGACAGAATGAACACTTAGCAAAATGCTAGCAAACAATAGTTGGTTCCCTCTTCCTTTCCCAGGACCTATGATTTCCCCCATCAAAGTCTTCTAACCATGTTAACATACCAGGTACAAAATCTTTCCTGTGTAACGGGCCTTACATCTGATCAGAATAACCTTTCATGCTATAACTGAACCAGAAAGCATATCTTGGCCACATGTCAGTGTTGCAGTACTCAGGGTCCAACAGTGGAAGAGACCACTGATATCTGTTCTCCTCTAGCAGCTTGCATGGCACCTTCTGGCACTATGTAAGTTAGCCAGCAGGCAGAGAGTGCCCTGCTAAGTTAGCAGTTGATTTCTCTATGTCCTGTATCCCAAATAAGTGGGATCTTTGGCAATAGGGTCTTACCATGTTGTTTTGGGGGACAACCAAGAGCAATTTCAATAGCCAGTGTGTTTGAGTCTCCTCTGGGGCCTCCCTAACCAATAATTCATATGGGGTATCTGCCTAGAACTGAGCTGTTTTGTGGGGTGTTGTTGCTGTTTCTGTAACCCTTTGAGATGCCTGCTGGGATGTTGACTGATTTTGTTGGCTTGATCTTGTGCAAGTAACCACAGCTGCACTGAGTTCATTAGTGAAACTGTAATGTCACATCTACAAAACATCATTGCACAGCACCCCTCTGCATTCTCTGTCTCCAATATTCTTTCCACATTATCTTCCCTGAAATTTCCTGAATCTTGTGGGGTTGAAATAGATGTCCTATTTAGGGATGAGCATTCAACAGTCACTTAGTCCCACCATTTGACTCTGAGTCATTGCATTAACTGTTGCCCATGTCAGAAGAAGCTTCTCTGGCCAAGATTGGTACAAATCTACGTACTCCTAGCTATATTGTTCTTTTGGATGCTATTATAAGTGGAAATCATTTTCTTCATTTCCTTTATAGATTGTTCTTCATGCTAGTGTTGAGAAATACAAACACTAGTTTTTGTTGGGGTTTTGTTTTTGTTTGTGGAGACAGTTTCTCTTTTTGTAGCCCTGGGATCCTAGAGCTCACTATGATGACTAGGTTGGCTTTGAACTCACAAAGATTCACTTGCCTTTGTCTCGAGTGCTGAGATTAAAGCAATGAGCTACCACACCCAGCAAAACTGGGTGTATAACCTCATGCTGTTGTTCAGTTTAGTTTGTTGATATTTTGTTAAGGATTTTCCCACATTTAGTTCCACGGTGGTTTTCATATTGGAAATACATATTTCCAATGGTCTTAGGAATGCCCAACCATAAATTTATTTTTGTTGCTACTTCATAACTGTAATTTTGCTACTGAACAGTATCTTAGTTCCTAAGACCATCAGAAATATGCATTTTTCAAAGGTTGAAGCCCACAGGTTGAAAACCACTGGAGAGTTAGGATATTTTGTTTGTTTGTTTTCTTTTTCTTTCTCTTTCATTACTTTTCTTGCCTGATGTCTGTGGCTTTGTCAAATTTTTGACTTGAGATCTTCCTTCTTTCTTAATGTGAGAGCATTTATAGCTTTTGACACTCCTCTGTTCTGTGCTTTTGCTGTATCCCTAGGTTTTAGCTTACTGTGCTTTCATGTCCACACCTCTCAGGATACAGTTTAACTCTACTCTGGTTTTCTCTTTAGTTCATTGACTGTTTTAGACAATGAAGTTCACCAAGGGCTCTTGCTATCCTAATGGCCACCTTTCCTGCATCCCAATCCACCTAAAAGTTCTGCTCTATATTTCTCTTCCTTTCTCTGTCAACTCGCTCAATAAATCCATTTGCCTGGGAAATAAAATATTCCACTGTATCCTTTTGGCTATGAACAGACCTAAGTCTTCTAGGTTAGAAACACCAGGGTTTCTTGTGAATTTTGATTCTTCTTCAGAGCCATCTTAGGCCTGCCTATGCCATATGCTTTCTAAAACACTCTTTTCCACATACTTTTCTACTTCTCCAAAGTACATGTACTAATACTTTACAAAGTTAACTCTCAATGTTCAAGTGACCCATTAAGACTTTCTACATTCTAATTTCAGTCTAGACAGCTTTCACTGAATACTCTGAAGCAACTTCTGGAGAAATAAAAAGCTAAGCCAGACATTGTGTTCCCAGAACATGTCATCCATTGGGTAGAACATAAAAAGTATGAGATAATGTTCCCAGGTTTGATATCACCAGAAACTGTCAGCACCCTCTCCATAGTTCAAGTGGTCCTCCATTGGTTTGTAGAGTGCCAACAGGATGCTTTCTATCCATCCTCTCCCACCAACATTCCAAGTAGCCTGCCACAGCCAGAGGCACCATGAAGTGTCTTTCCAACTTCTGCTCTTCTATTCTGATTCCAGCCTTCCATATTTACTGCCAGCAGAGCACATGGATATCTCAGAACATTAGTACCCACACCAAACGTGTTGGCCCAGAGTGATTAAAAAAAAAAATCTGTGTTTCCTCTGGGCCAAACCACTGTCACCTGGTGGTCTTTTGAACATACTCAGTAACTTCTGATCTTCATGCACTATAAGTTTGTTGGCTCAGATCTGGTTTTAGACTTGCAGGGAACTATTCCTTCTGTTCCTTCTGTCCATGCACCTCTCTACCTTCAATACAACTCCCCTTTCCTCCCCCAGTGAAAACTTCCATGAATATAAGCAGAAGTGAACAGGTATTTCAGCTACCTTTCAAAGATAAATAACAACTTATCAAGTAGAAATGAAGGGGAAAGCATTTCAGACATAAATAACATCAGTGCAAAGACAGCAGAATCATTGAGGAAATTTACAAATTGCTGAGCAATGGGAAAGTCCCTGTTATTCAAAATCTTCCTACAACATCATATTTTTTTGGCTTGCTCCTTCATTACTGTCCCTGGTCCATCATTCACTATTCACAGAGCACATTCATACCTCCATCAATTCATTATTTGTTGACTTGAAACTGTGCTAAACAGTAAGAGTACACAGGAAACAACATAGATGATATAATAGCAGTACTCAGACAATGCAGAGACAAACCTAATTCCAAGTCAATGCCTATCCACCACATCATAGCTACTCATTCACCTGTCAGTCTTCTCTGACAGACAGCAAACCAGCAAATCAAGACTTGTTCATACATACAACATATGGATTTCACAGATCTAGATCAGAAGCAGACATATGAAGGGGAATCAATAATATGGTCTTGATGCCATGATTTCTAAATTTTCACCTGCTAAATTAACACAAAACTAAGTAAATAGCAGAATACATTTATTCTCTTTGACAAAAACTAATAATCCAGGCATAGAGACACATGCCTGTAATCCTAGGCCTCAGGAGTCTAAGGCAGAGGATTGCAAGTTTGAGGCTAGCCTGGGCTATATATAAGACCTTGTCTCAGAACCACAACCACACACACACACACACACACACACACACACACAAGAAAAAAGAAAAAAAAACCTAATCATTTTGATCTATAAAATCAAGAGAACTTAAATAATATGCTAGGCAGTGGGAGGAAGAGTCCCTGGTGAGTCCTAGGATTTCTAACAGTACAGCCCTGTCTTACTTGGTTTTAATTTTAAATAAACAGAATAGTACTTGAGGGAGTCTTTTGAACTCCAGACTCTGCTTGCTATGTTTTACTCATGTGATTCTGAGAGGGAAGAGAAGTCAAAATGACAAATAGCCATGTGTCAAAAGGCTGATGGGAAGCACAGTGTAGGAGGGGATGTGTAGCAGCAACACAGATGTGCCTGGAACATATGGCAATTCAGGAAAGAAAGCAGAAGTGCCAGGTCATGCAAGAGTTGAGTTAGTGTTTCAGGATTCTCTGGGCCACCCCATAAATACACACACATATGCAACTCTTCCCTAGAAAATAAGACACCCGTCCCCCAGAAAGCTGACATCATAATCAGGTTTATTTGTTGACTGACAGCCAAACATTTCCACAGATCCTATCATGTGTCAAACACTGTGCTTGAAAATGAGCATAATCACTGTGTGACAAATAAGCAGATCTCTAGAAAACAGTAATACGTGCTAAGAACTTGCATTGCTATGAACATAGATTAGCAAGTGTCCTTGTGGTTGTTATATGTGCATGTGTGTGACAGTCGTGTAGCTTGGTCTTTTAGTAAGGCTTTTAACAGTGAGAGCAGGACCTCTCTCTGGCACTTAGCTGGCTTTTGGTAACCCATTCCACCATGCTGGATTACCTGGCCCCACCTCCGTGCTGCCTCACTTGATGCGCCATGCTTTGTGCAAGCCCATGGGAGGCCTGTCCCTTTCTGAATGGAGATGAAGGAGTTATAGATGGGGAGCAGGGATAGTTGGGAAAAGGCAGGGGACAGGAGGAGAGAAGGAAAGGGAAACTGGTTGGTATGTAAAAATAAATGAAAAACTGCTATGTAAATTTAAAAAAAAATTTTTAAAGAATTTGGCCCTGACTCTGAAGATGCATCCTCTTTTAAGAGTTGTAATAACAGGACTGGAGTGATGACTCAGCAGTTAAGAAAGAGCATGGGTGCTCTCTCAGAGAACTCTAGTTTGATTCCCAGCATCAACATGGCAGCTCACAACTGTCTGTGACTCCACTTCCTGGGAGTTCAACTCCCTTTTCTGGCTCTGCTGTTTTTTAGATGGACAACCAAAAAAAGTTAGTTAACCTCTCTATATCTCAGTCTCTTTGTCCATAAACAGACATTTTTAATGGCCTCAAAGACATGTATCAACATCAAATGAAATAATGCAGACAAAGAACTGTATATGCAGTATCCCTATTATTGACTCTCTGGGTTGCAAAAGCATGCTACATGGACAGACATTAGGTAAGTTGTAAATGGCTGTCATGACAGTACTGCCATCAGCAAAGACTTGAGATTGTTGGAGTTTGTGTCAAGGAGTTAATAAAGTTCATTATTCCTCTCACAGATTGGTGCCAAAAGATTTCAGTGACTAAGGTCACAAAAGTATGACCAGTCAGGGTGGAAGTAGACCATGGGTCAGGATCATCTAACTAGACCAATTGCCTGTTGACCAAAACTCCCAGATATTTTGCTGGAGGTGGAGATACTGGAAGTCTAATTGCCCACCACAACACTTCTAACCCTTTTTATTCCCCCATAACACCTCTAGCTTTCTTCCAAAGAGCTTAAACAGACTGGCAGAATTAAGAGAAAGGATACAGGAATGGAAGGGGCTTACTGGGACAGCTTTATAGCCTGCTCCTTCTTCATTTACAGGGAATGAAGTTTCACAAAGCACCCAAAGCCCAAAGGTGGTGAATGGTGTCCTAGGGGGGTCTGCAACTCTTCTTCTGGAGCTTCCTGCAGGAAAGGAGACCAGTGTCATCGTCTGGCATCATGAAGCAGAAGCATCACAGGTCACTGCAATCCTTATCGTCCAGCTAAATAAGTCTGAAACTCCACACATCATCAAAACTAATCCAAAGGAGGGAGAGCGACTGAGCATCACCCAGTCCTACTCCTTGCAAGTCAACAACCTCACAATGGCAGATGCAGGAGTGTACAAAGCACAGATAACCACAGAAGACTCTACACATGACTTCTCTATTTATACACTGAGGGTCTTTGGTGAGTCTGAATACAACATTTAATCACATATAAACTGAAAACAAATCCAAGTAACATATGTCAACCCTGTGTGCCAACAAGAGTGCACTGTGGCCTAGTGATAACAAGGATGGCATTTGGCATCACCATAAGATCCAGAAGTAGAACAGTTTGATTACGCTGCACCGCTAAATAGCAACAGGGCTGAGTTAGAAACTTACATCTTGTGACTCTCTACACCAGTCAACTCACTTCCCCTTTCAACCGGAAATGTAGAGTTAATAGACGCATCCACAGGCAGTGAGATGGCTCAGTAGGTAAACGTGCTTGCTACCAAGCCTGATGACCTGAGTCTGATTTCCAGGGCCCAAGTGGAAGGAGAGGACAGACTCCTACAAGTTGTCCTCTGACCTCTTTATGCATACCATAGAACTCATGTACACAGACACACACACATACACACAGAGACACAGAGCGACAGAGACACACAGAGAAAAATAAAAGTAAATAGTTAAATTAACTAAATATTATTTTGTCATGCTGGTACACACTTTTAATCCCAGCACTCCCCAGGGACAGAAGCAGGTAGATCTCTTGTGAGTTCAAGACCAGATGAGTGAATTCCAGGACAGCTAGGGAACTATGTACAGAGAGCTTTTCTCAAAACAAACAAACAAAAAATAAATAAAAATTAAAATTAAATGTCATTACATTTTTAAAAATAAATATATGAATTGGGCTCCATACTAGATAACTTTAAAGACCACTGAGATGCTGTAATTTTTATTCACTGCAGAGTCCACAAGATCTAAAATTCATTTAGAGTCTTCTGGCTTAAGATGTAGAATTCTTTAAAAGGCACCATTAAAATAAAATGTCTCCACAAATTGGTTACCCTGTAACCTTTCTATTCCCTGCATATTTGATGACTTTGCCTTGTTACGCTGGTCAAAGTGACGTCATTGAAAGATGACACTGAACAAGAAATTTTTCTGAGCCAAGTAGCCTCAGAACAGTGTATTTGATTCCTCAAGTAACCAGAACAAAATTTCACAAGTTTCATGGCCTAAATAACATGAATCTACTCTTGCGAAGTTCTGGGTATGGACTGAAGGCCATCTGCTCTTTGTGTCTCTGCTCTGGTTATTATAGATTCCTTGGTGTTCCTTGGCCACCTCTTTATGTCCCATCTTCTGTCTGTCTCAGACATCCCTCTGCTTATCTCTTAGACAGACACTAGTCATTGGAAAGTCAGGGGTAACTTCCTCAACTAGTTTACAGAAAAGTTGCACAGATCCTTTATTCAAGTAAGATAACACAAGTCTGGATTTAAGATATGGGTGTCTCTTTAGGGATATCCTCGTTCCAGACATTACAGTCAGGATCACCTGGCTAATTTGTGATAGTCAGATCATTACCAGATTTCTGAAGAGAACTGACACGCATGCAGCAGAACACCTGAGCATAAATGCTGCCTGCCAGGCTCTGTCCCATGTGCTGGGACACCAGTCTCCTGACACTGTCAGAACACTATGTCTATAGCAACCAGACTCCTTACACTTATTGATAACCCATATTCAGGGCTGCTTGGAACACCTTCCCTTCACAGACTCAGACGCACAAAGATATGTGAGCTGTGTCCTAACATTCCCCTCACCCATGAAGGAATTTCCAAGGATAAAATACAGCTTTTGTTCCTCAGACACTGACTATGTGCTCTGTATGTGTTAAGATAGGGATAATGAGCTGGGTGCTGGTAGCACACTCCTTTAATCCAAACACTTGGGGGACAGAGGCAGGATGATCTCTGTGGGTTCGAGGCCAGCCTGGTCTACAGAGTGAGTTCCAGGACAACTCCCAGAGCAATACAGAGAAACCCTGTCTTGAAAAACCAAAAAATATTAAAAGAAAAAAAGAAAGAAAGAATAAAAACTTGATATCTTTTAGATCATTTGCAATTAATTGGGAGTAGCTGACTAGAGTTTAGTGTTGTACATGATGGCATGTTATGTTTATTCATTAAATAACAAGATTTATTGCCATGGATAATGTACAAAGCAGTCTACTATGCAACTGGAAAACATCAGTGAGCAAAACAAAGGTAGTTGCCCTCATGAAACTTACAGTATGCTGTGAGTGCTAAGAATAAGAGGATTGGGGCATCGGTGGCGCCAGAGTACAGGCTAGGTAGGAGTCATGGTGCTAGGGACCAAAACTAGGCCCTTGAGCAAACTAGGAAAGTGCTCTGTCACTGAATGTACAACAGGCCCAAGGAATCATTTTAGAGGAAGCAATCAGAATAGGCCTCATGGAAAACATGACCTGACCTTTGAGTCAACATCTACTGATGTTAAGAGAATAGACATGTGAATATCTGGAGGAAGAGCCATCCAGAACAGATAACGAAGTTCATGTGTGCTCAAAGAGCATCCCTCAAGAAGGCTGAACATCAGTCCTCAGAATCCACATAAATATCTGGGAGTGATGGCTAACATCTGTAATCCCAGCTCTAAGGAGGAAGAGACAGGAAAGCCCCTGGAGCTTGTTGGGCAGCTATGCTTGACCAACTAGTGGTAAGCTCCAGGTTGGATGAAAGACCCTGTTCCAAAATATAAGGCAGAGAATGATAGAGGAAGACATGCAGCATCAACCTTTAACCTCCACATGCATGTAAGCATGTACCCATACACACATGCACACGTACTGCCATATACACACATATGCACACACCGAAAGAAAAGGCAGGACGGTAGAGGATGTTTCTCACAGGTTGATGAGCAAAGCCAGGTGTAGCAGACTTTTTGGTGGGCCATCAACCAGCACCCAAATCATGACTTGGAGACGTACTAGCTATGAATGCTCAGCCTTATCATATACTTGTCCCTCTCGCTCTTATAACTTACACTTTGCCTCGGAGCTTTTTATCTTTCCGTCTGTATTTTCCACTTTCACAGTTTCTCATGTCTGGCTGTGACTGGCAGCTGCCTGACTAATGGACTCTGGACATCTCCCTCGTTCTCTTTTCTCTTCTCTCTCCTCTCTCAAGCCTAGATTTTTCCTCCTTCTTGTTTTCTCTGCCTGCCATCCCCACCTATCCCTCTCCTGCCTACCTATTGGCTGCTCAGCTTTTTAATTAGACCAATCAGGTGCCTTAGGCAACCAAGCTGAAACAAATGCAACACATCTTTACATGATTAAACAAATGTAGCACAAACAAATGTAACACATCTTTACATCGTTACAAAATGTAGCAGAAACAAATGGGACACACCTTCCTATGTTTAAAGTAATATTCCTAGTTAAAATATTTCACAACAATCATGTGGTTTTTTTTTTTTTTAATATGCATTATGTTTGGCCTGCATGTATGTCTATGTGAGAGTGTTGGATCCTAGACTTACAATAAGTTGTGAGCTGCCATGTGAGCATTAGGAATTGAATCAGGATCCTCTAGAAGGGCAGTCAGTGCTCTTAACAACTGAGTCATCTCTCCAGCCCAAGCCATGTGTCCTTAACTAAGGTCTTTTTTACACAGAACAACTGAGTAACTTAAAAGTTACCAACCATACTCGCCTGTTTGAGAATGGGACCTGTGAGATCCACCTGACCTGTATTGTGGAGGATCCAAAGCATACTGCCTCAGTTGGGTGGCGGGACTCAGGAAGTATCTCTTTAGGGAAACCAAATCTCACTGTCTCCTGGGACCCGAAGAATTCCAGTGATCAGAGTTATACCTGCCAAGCTGAGAACGCTGTCAGTAATCTGTCCGTCTCTGTCTCTGCCCAGAGTCTTTGCAAAGGTAACTTCTGCCTTGGGTCTTTCTGGTAGCTTCAAGCAGCTATGTAGTGTGATAGCATGGATTCACAGCCAATGTGAGAGCCTAGACAGTGGCGGTGGGAGGAGCCAAACTCCTGTAGGAGAGGGACAGGCAGGCTCTAAAACTATGCCTCTCATTAGTCTCCCTCTTTGCCTCCACTAAGTCCTCTTCCAAGAGCAAAGCCTCAGGAGCCAGGATGGCTTTCTCCCTCCCCCAGCCAGACCCTACCTGTCCTGCCTCCAGAAGGGACCCCAGAAAGACTGACAGGGCCCTGAACTGGGAGTTTAAATGGCCATACCCAGTCCCTGTAGGCAATCCAAAAGAGACTCAAAAGAGGCCTAAAACAAGCTCAGAGGATCCTCAATTTATGTGTACTAAGAAGATCCACTTCTCTTCTTCTTCTTTTCAGGTGTTTTACCTAAGAAAAATCTACAGTGGCATCAAATGTTTATAATTGTTGGTACTTTGCTGGTTATGGTCATTGTGTGCATATGCATGTGTCTTTGGAAGAAAAAAACAGGTAAGTTTTTCTTCAGCCTTTTTCTATCTCCTCTAAGACTGCAAGTGTTTAGGGTCTGGGACCTCTGGTTGCCAAGGGCTAAAGGGAGGGTGGACATAACCTCTGGCTAAATGAGTGCATTGGGATGACGCCCTGGGGAGTGACCAGATGTCTATTAATATTTCAAGGGAAGTGACTATTGAGAAAAGTGGACACATTTGCAGGATACATTTGCTCAACTGCCCTTCATTTGGGACCTGTTACCTGCATCCTCTGGAAAGATGCTTGTTAGGAAAGGAGGGAGAAAGGCTTCCCTCACTAAAGTCATGCATTTCAGGGTTTTTTTTTTTTTTTTTTTTTTTTTTTTTTTTGTTGTTGTTGTTGTTGTTGTTATTGTTTTGTTTTGTTTTTCAGGTTCTCTTTTTTTGGCTAGTCAACATCCAGGTAAGCATCCATGCTCTTAATTACAAATGAAAGAGGAGAGAGAGAAGGGCTGGCCACAGGGCTGAAAGAAAACAGAACATCACTGTTCAGCTGGACCCTATGGTATCAGAGAGACGGATTTGTCACAGTGAGACCTGTAGAGTTCCTCCCAAGCATGTGAGGGGCACCACGGTTTTCTATGGCAAGGTCAAGATCACTTACTTCCTTTCTGAGGGAGAAAATAAGCCCCAGTGAAAGGATCCATAAACCACATAAACCATCCACTGTCACCCAGCTGGTTTCAGACAGAGATAGGGCTTGAGCAGGAAACACTCAAAACCAGGCTCCATGACTGCACCATTGATGTTCAGCCAAGGTTTAGACCTCATTGGATAGACACTGTTGGAAAAGAAAGCATGGTAAAGAGATGCCGATGCAGACTCATTTTCTAAGTCTAATCCTGTGGGTGATAGTTTCAAGACACCATTATTGAAGAAGGGCACAAAGTCGGGTCAGAACACTTCCTGTCCCACTGCTTTCTGAGTGGCTTTGGACAGGTCTCCCGGGCTCTCTTGAACCTGCAGTTCTTCATCTCTAAAACAGTCAGATCTGTCACACTGTCTCCAGAGATCCCATGGGTGGTGCTCCTTAGTCCTTTAAGTGTTGAACATGAGGGAGTCACTTGAGACTGTAAATCATATGAACATGGTCAACTCACCCAAGAAATGAGGTTAGGAATAGACCACATGAAAGTTCTTGTTTAGCTCAGAATCCCAAAGACTGGAGATGAAGAGAAGTACTTAAGGAAGAGCAAGCTATAAACAACTGCTTTGGGGATAAAAAGTATTCTAGAGATCAGCAAGACCCAAGGTCCTGTGGGAAGAAGCCCTGCAGTCCTACCACCCATAACCATACCTTTTTCGTGTTAACCGTAGATTCCTCCCAGAACACAGATTCTCCAGGGTCTCCGGGGAACAATACTGTGTATGCACAAGTCACTCATCCTATGCAGGTAAGTCCCTTCCACTCTGTCATCCATCATTGTTACTATTATGCTTACTCACAAACTTGTCACCGTGATCATCAACATTCATTACTGGAGAAAGCAACCACGGGGCTGATCATCCCAGTGTCTGCTATGATCACCCTTAAGGGAATGTTTATTCTTTTACTTTATTCCCAGTATTCTCTAACTCTTCAGTGTTCCAGTAGGTCTTATCCCTTCTGGGTAGGGACAACCTGCTTGTAAGTACAAATTAAATATCCTCCCTTTCCCTTACTGAATGTAGCATGACACTCAATGAACACATGAATAGATCGGAGGAGATTATACCCTAGGAGGAGCTGTCGTCCAGATAGAGGGGTGCTAGGAGAGCCTAAAGTGGTATCTCAAGAGACATGGAGGGCAAGAATCATAACCCCTCCACAACAAAAAGAACTAAAGCAAGAGAACTCCCACATAATAGGATGGCCTTGGTCAAGCACCAGGAAACCCTCTGTCCCCACTACCTAGGATGGAGATGATTGTGTGGACACTTTTCAGGGTAACTAGACAGACTGGGTAGCTGGTCCGCATGTTTTCTGAAATAAGCCAAAAGATTGTGACATTCTTGAAATGACCCAGCTTAAAGCTTTGGATTCCCCAAGCAAACACTCCTGGCCAAGCTCATCACAGGCTTTATGGGAGTAGATCCCTAAAAGAGAAGACAATAAAGGCATTCACACCACTTACTCAATTGCCATTCCCAACTCCTGCTGGGAGCAAGCTCTCTAACAAACCCAAAATACTAATGGCTAGCCCATTTGCCAACTTCTTTAAAATATATACGCATGTATGCGTGCGTGCGTGCGTGCGTGCGTGCGTGCGTGCGTGTGTGTGTGTTGGAAAGTTTCTGGGTCCTTAATTATTCTCTAAATATTAAAACCAGGAATTCCTATACTTCTAATTCCCAAGCTTGACCACAACGTGGTGACTGGACCATTAGAATAACAGGGATAAGTGGAGCAGGCAAAGAGGATGGCTCCAGTTATAGCTAATAAATACTGAGACAAAAGATATGTTGCAATAACTGTCTGGCATGTAAGTTCTTACAGATGGGAGAAGCAAGCATAGAGTCCAATACAAGACAACAATGTTGTTGTCCCTTCACACACAACCACAATTCTGTTGGTCTCTAGTTGGGAACTTTGCATTGATGGGATGTTGTTGCTCTTCTATTTAGGTTGCTTTTCTACTTCTCAAGAAATGTTGCTAAAACGTCACAGGTTTAAACTGGTAGTCCCCACCTCCTCTTGGCATCCACTTCTTTCTCATCACACTGCCTTCCCCAAAAATATATGTGTGCACATCCCTCTTATGTCTCTGTGAGAGTCAAATGCATAAAACTCTTTTTTGTTTGTTTGTTTGTGTGTTTGTTTACAGGAAATGGAAACCCCAAAATCTATAAAAAATGATTCTATGACAATTTACTCCATAGTTAATCATTCCAGAGAGGTAAATCCATGGCTGTTTTATCTTCTTTCATTTTATAAGCATGAATGCCTGTCTAATATATGTCTGTGGTTTGTGCTTATGTGTGTGAGGATAGGAACCACCCCATCAGTCCCCTCCCCTACCATTCTCTATCTTACTTCCATTAAAGAGTGCCTCTCACTGAACCCAAAGCTAAACCTGTGGCCAGAAAACCCAAACAATCTCTCTGCCTCTGCCCCCTAAAGTGCTGACATTACAAGCATATGCACAGCTTTTTACATTGGGGAATGGGGACTTGAACTCAAATCCTCATGCTTGCTCAGCAGCCATGTTCTTGCCAGCCCCTATGTTCTTGTACTTTTTTTTTACTCCTCTCCAAAACCTATAATATTGCAAATAAAATAAAAGGTCCATTTTACAGATGTCCAAATACCACTAGGGAAAAAAAAAGTCTTGGGACATTACCAAAATGTAAAAAGTTATCTTGGGGCTGATGAGAGAACTCAATGGGTAAAGGGCAATTTTCACCAAGCCTGATGACCTGAGTTCAATCCCCAGGACCCATATTGTAGGAGATAACCAACCCCCACAAGTTATTCTCTGTACATACATTCATACATGCATGCATGCACACATACATACATACACACACATACAACACAAAATAAATAAAGTGATGAATTTTTAAATATCTTGTTTTAGGCTACCTATTATAATTACTCTACTTGTTTTTTAATGTAATCCTACTTCTTGCCATCAATAGCTCTACTATCTGACCAGCAGGGCTTTCATGTCCTCTCTGTAGCAATGGAAGTAGGCTATGGCCTACCTACTAATCTACTTCTTTCTCTCCTCATAAAACAAGCCCATTTCTCCCAGGATGAATACTCTTAAGGACATCTAGTAAGTTGGTGGAGGACTTTAAAGGAATTCATAAGGAACGCATCTACTGACCCTTTAGAAGAGAACAGAAAAGCCTGGTTTCCTACTGGCAATGGAATCTGGATATCCAGGGTTATCGTGTCAGACTTGGTCCTGCATACACAGATCAGATGCTTGGAGAGTACCAAGATCTCCAGTGTGGAAATTCCATAACTGCCTTCCAATCTACTCCAGGACAAATCCTGTTTTGGATAACACACCTACATATTGTTTTCTCTTTGATAACTAAACAGAGTTTTGACTAACAGGTTATAATTCTGCAGGTAATTATTTCTCTCCTTCTAGAAGGCAAGTAGGAGGTAATTGGTTGGAAATAGAGTGTGATGTTTTTGTTTAGTGTGTAGTGTCTGGCGTTGGATGGGTCCACACTCATGTCCTACAAATCATTTACTAGACAGACAGGCCTCCTGGGATGTTTCCTGTTATTGGTGCTTGGATCTCATAGCCAAAAAATAAGAAGAGGACATTGCTAAAGTCAGGAATCAAAACCATCACTGATTACAGCCTCTCTATCACCAAGGCCTATAGCCTCTACCTCCAACGTACATTAAACATGTCTATCTCTTTCCAACTTGTAGATCATCATCCTAAATCCAACCCTCCCCCATCTGGAACCTGAATACACCAACCACCTCTAAATATCTCTTCTAGTTTTTCTCTTGTCTCCCTGCAGCCCATGGCCCAAAAGACAAACAGTATAGACCAGCTCTTTCTCTGACTTGCTCATAACCAAGCAGACTCCTCATGTCACTATGAGTCTAAGCCAGTCTCCATGGCCCAGGAAACTCTGCTAGCCTTACTCTCTCCATTCTCTATTTGGCCTCTGTGATCTCTCAGCTCCGCTTTGCAAGAAGAACATTCTCTATATTACAGTGATTTACATCTGCCTCAAGGCCCTTCCTGTGCCTGTGGGTTCATCCTATTCTTTATATTTCTATTTAAACACTTCAGATTCTGGAAGAGATCTTCCCAGGGCACTCTACCTGAAGTAGGTTTCCTTATTATTCTCTCAATCTTCCATGTTGTTTATCATGTCATTGAATATTTATTTTTAATATCTGTTTCCATCATTAGAGCATAAGTTGTTGGGATCAGAAACAATAATTATTTTATTGCTGGTACATTGTGTTAATTAATTACATTGTGTTAATTAATACCTAGCACATTATAAGTGTTCAAACAGTATTTTAATAAATGAATGTATATGTAATGGGTTTGTGTGAAAATTAAATAAGAGAATACAGTTGGCTCTGCAACTGTGGGTCAGCTTCTCTGTATTCTATCAATGCAAACTGAAATATTTGCGAAAGAATTATATCTATACTAAGTATATACATACATTTTCTTATTATTCCCTTGAGGCAGATATAGGTTCTATACTGTTCCATTTTATATGAGGAACTGGCATCTAGGAATAAACTAGAACCATTTCCCAGGAATAACAAGGGGTAACTGTAAATCTGAAGCCCTTAGCATAGTGCCTAACACATTCAAAAGCTCAAGAAATGTCAGGTCTAAATGCTAGTTTTGCCTGGTGCCATCTGGCTGGAACTCCTAGAATCCCAATGCTTGGGAAGTGGACTCAAGAGGATTCAATGTTGTCCTCAGCTATACAGAAAGTTCAAGGCTAGCCTGGGCTACATGAAACCTTGTCTCAAAAAAAATTGATATTATCACAGATGTTATTCTTTCTATTGAATTTTATTTTCTGAAGTCATAGAATCTTCTTGAGTAGCTTCAGCACCTAAAGCAGAAGCATTCTAAGTCCAAGGCCAGCCTGGGCTACACAGGAAGTTCCATGACCATCTAAGGTACATGGCAAGACTGTCATGAAAAGTAAAATAATAAGAAAAGAGAACGTATACTACTTGACTATGCTCATGCCATTTCTTGCCTTTGCGCAAGTTTCCCATTATATTCTTTTACTCCATGTGAAAAACAATGCTCCTCTGTCCTTGAGTAGGATTTTTAGTGGGAGAAGGGGCTTTTAATAGTTCTTTTAGTATATCTCATTTTTTCTCAGAAAATAATACATGTGCTTATTATGAATAACTGACATACTCCACAACAAAATTTCTCTACAATATCCAAGATAACTACCATTAATAATCCTATATTAAAATAGTATCATTTTTACAAAAATAAAATATTTTCATAGTTTTGCTTGGTTTTTAGTTTATTTTTGGATTTTTTCATTTGTTTTAACTTGTTATAGTTTTGCTTAGTAATATCCCTTTAATAACTTTCCTAGGTCAAAATATATAATCCTAACAGTCATCTTTGCTCTTACTTTTTTTTCCCCAATCTTATATACTAATAGTTAAAAGTCAGGCAATGATTTGAAATACATATAGAAACTAGGTACAGAATTTTATTTTATGTTCCCTACTCCCATACTTAAAAAGTGGTTGGTTACTGATGCAATAAGTGATTTGATTACATTTCCTTTGTCACATTTGTTTTTTGCTTTTTGGGTTTTTTTGTTTTTGTTTTTGTTTTTCTTAAGAGTTAATAGTTGCCTTTTTTTTTGGGGGGGGGGCTTGGCTTTCATTAGACTTCCGTCCTCCTTAGCTATATAAAATAATTTTCAATGTGCTCTCCATCTAATTAAGTCTGTTAACTAAGTTATAAGTTTATACTCTTTTAGAGACACCCTCCTGAAACATATGGCATTTTACTCCATTCTAAACTGGTTACTTTCCAAACCTGAAGCATAACATTTATTTTGAGGCATCCTTTGCATTGCCTTAGACAACTAGTTCTCAACCTGTGGGCCACAACTTCCTGAGGTCAAATAACCCTTTTACAGGGGTCACTTAAGACCATCAGAAAACACAGATATTTGTATGATGATTCATAACAACAAAAAGAATTTTATGGTTGGGGGGGTCACCACAATATGAAGAACTGTATTAAAGGGTAAAAACATTAGGAGGATTGAGAGCCAGTGCCTTAGACAATCTGTTAAGATTTTTTGACTCTGACACATCCTAACTTTTTATTTCTTCTACATATACATGAAATGCTTAAATCATTACAAAATCTAGTATTATTCTCTTGGTCTTTAAAACCAAATTCTCATCAATGTTTTATTTTTTAATTAAAAAATATGTTTTAAATTGAAATATAATTACATCACTTCCTCCTCCCTTCCCTCCTAGATATTCTCCTCCAAACCCCTCACATGACCCTCAACTCTCTTCTTTTTGTTTAACTGTTCATTTGTTTTTCAAGACAGGGCTTCCCTGGGTAGCCTTGGCTGTCCTGGAACTCTCTTTGTAGAGACCAGGCTGACCTTAATCGCTTAAGGCGATTCCTCTAAAATCAGGAACAAATTAAGGCTGCCCTCTCTCTCCATATCTCTTTAATATTGTACTTGAAGTTCTAGCTAAAGCTATAAGACAACAAAAGGAGATCAAGGGGATCCAAATTGGAAAGGAAGAAGTCAAACTGTCTCTATTTGCAGGTGGTATGATAGTTTACATAAGCGACCCAATAAACTCTACCAGGGAACTCCTACAGCTGATAAACACCTTCAGCAAACTAGCAGGATACAAAATAAACTCAAAAAAAAAATCAGTAGCCCTATTTTATTCAGACGACAAAGAGTCTGAGAAATAAATCAGAGAAACATCACCCTTTACAATAGCCACAAACAACATAAAGTATCTTGGGGTAACACTTACCAAACAAGTGAAAGACCTATGTAATAAGAACTTTATGGCTTTAAAGAAAGAAATTAAAGAAGATACCAGAAAATGGAAAGCTCTCCCATGTTCTTGGATAGGTAGGATAAATATAGTAAAAATGGCAATCTTGCCAAAAGCAATCTACAGATTCAATGCAATCCCCATTAAAATCCCACCACAATTCTTCACTGACCTTGAAAGGATAAAAATCAACTTTATATGGAAAAACAAAAGACCCAGGATAGCCAAAACAACCCTGTACAATAAAAGAACTTCAGGAGGCATCACCATTCCTGACTTTAAGCTCTACTACAGAGCTATAGTTCTGAAAACAGCCTGGTATTGGCACAAAAATAAACATGTAAACCAATGGAATCTAATCGAAAATCCTGATATTAACCCACACACCTATGAACACCTGATTTTCGACAAAACAGCTAAAATTATACAATGGGGGGAGGAAAGCATCTTCAACAAATGGTGCTGGCACAACTGAATGATGATGTGTAGAAGACTGCAGATAGACCTATGTCTATTGCCACACACAAAACTCAAGTCCAAATGGATCAAAGACCTCAACATAAATCCAGCCACACTGAACCTCTTAGAAGAGACAGTGGGAGGTACCCTTGAACAAATTGGTATAGGAGACCGCTTCCTGAACATAATTCCAGGAGCACAGACACTGAGATCAACAATTAATAAATGGGACCTCCTCGAACTTAGAAGCTTCTGTAAGGCAAAGGACATAGTGGATAAGACCAAACAGCAGCCTGCAGACTGGGAAAAGATTTTCACCAATCCTACATCTGACAAAGGGCTGATCTCCAAAATACACAAAGAACTCAAGAAACTAGTCAACAAAACACCATATAACCCTATTAAAAAATTGGGTACAGAACAGAAGAGAGAATTCTCAATAGAGGAAATCAAAAAGCCTGAAAGACACTTAAGAAAGTGTTCAACATCCTTAGCTATCACCCTGATAGCAAATCAAAACAACTTTGAGATACCATCTTACCCCTGCCAGAATGGCTAAAATTAGAAAAACCAATGACCACTTATGCTGGAGAGGATGTGGAGAAAGGGGAACACTCCTCCACTGCTGGTGTAAGTGCAAACTCTTACAGCCAGTTTGGAGATCAGTATGGTGTTTCCTCAGGAAAATGGGAATCAGTTTGCCACAGGACCCGGCAATCCACCTCTTGGGCATATACCCAAATGATCCACATCCATGCAACAAAGACACGTGCTCAGCTATGTTCATAGCAGCATTGTTTGTAATAGCAAAAACCTGGAAGCAACCTAGATGCCCCTCAATTGAAGAATGGATAATGAAGATGTGGCACATCTACACAATAGAATACTACTCAGCAGAAAAAATAATGAAATCTTGAAATTCGCAGGCAAGCGGGTGGAACTTGAAGAAACCATCCTGAATGAGGTAACCCAGTCACAAAAAGAGGAACATGGTATGTACTTCCTCATATATGGATTTTAGACCTAGAGCAAAGGATCACCAGCCTATAATTCACACCACCAGAGGAACTAGGATACAAGGTGTATTCTAAGAGATTCATATAAAGTCCCTCACAGAAAGGGGGAGGGACAAGTCCTCCAGAGCACATGGGAAGTGGGGGGGGGGTAGCAGTGAATGGAGAGAGAAGTAGAAAAAAGAGAATCAGAGGAGAGGAAAGCACATGCGACTAGGAAAATTGAGTCAGGGTAGGAATAGCAGACAGAAAAGAGAGACAGAGAGAGAACGAACATAAAAGAGGGAGCCATTATTGGTTTGAAGAGAAAACTGACTCTAGAGAAATGTCCAGAGACCTACAAGACTGACTCCAACTAACAGTTTGAGCAACAGTGGAAAGGCTACCATAAATGCCCTTCCCTGATAATGAGATCAATAACTAACTTATCCACCATCATGGAGCCCTCATCCAGTACCTGTTGGAAGCAGAAGCAAACACCCATAACTAAACACTAAGTTGAACTAGAATCCAGATGCAGATGGAGAGGACAAGACCAGGTTGCAGAAACACATAGAGACAGCTGACCTGAACAAGGAGGAGCTAATGGGCCCCCAGACTGATATCTGAGAATCCAGCGCAGGACTGACTCAGACTCCCTGAACATAGGTCTCCGCTAGAAGGACTGAGCAGTCTAAGGGACCTCTGACAGTGGAACCAGGATGTATTCCTGGTACACAAAAGGACCTTGCAGACACATCCCCCATGGAGGGATACTGCCTTAATCTAGAGACAGGAGAGAAGTCCTAGTCCCTACTTCAAATGACTTGACAGATTTACATAACCCCACCTGGATGGCATTGCCCTACATGTGGAATTGGGGTGGGGGATGGGAGGGGAGGATGGTCAGGGTGCATGTGAGGGGTGAGAGATGGTAAAAAGGAGGGAGGGAGGGAGAGGGAAATGGGATCGACATGTAAAATAAAAATTAAAAAAAAAAAAAAAACTATCCAGCATAGAGGACAACTTGAGGGAGATCTCTCCTTCCACCTTGTGGACCCTACGGACTGAACTCAGGTGGTTGGGTTTGGTTGCAAATGCTTTAACCTGTTAACTTTCCCACCCAACCCTTGAAGTGTTTTCATTTATCAAGCAATTAAAAATGAAGAAAGAATGAAATAAAGGAGATGTCCAGTGACCCTTCTGATAAAGTCAGGGAAGGTAGGAAATACTTTCCAAAACAAGGTCACCAGGAAATTGTCAGGCAAATTGGTAGAACTAGAAAAACTCATCCTGAGTGAGGTAACCCAGACCAAGAAAGACAAAGTAAAAGAGTCAGGGACAGCCCCTGTTCCCACATTAGTAGTTCCACAAGAGGACCAAGCTACACAGCTGAGGAATATATGCAGAGCGCCTAGGCCAGTCCCATGCAGACTCCCTGATTATCAGTTGAATTTCCATGAGCCCCGGTTAGTTGATTCTGTGAGTTTTCTTATGGTGTCCTTCACCCCTCTGGCTCCTACAATCTTTTCTCCTCCTCTTCCGCAGAGTTCCCTGAACTCTGCTTAATATTTGGGTCTGCATCTGTTTCTATCAATTGCTGGATGATATCTTTCTGATGACAATTGGGCCAGGCACCAATGTGGTCACAGGAGATGGCCAGTTCAGGCTGTGTATCCACTATTGCTAGGAATCTTAGCTGGGGTCATTCTTGTAGATTCCTGGGAAATTTCCTTGCACCAGGTTTTTAACCTGACCCCACAATGCACCACACTTTCAGTACTCTCTTTCATTATCACCCCCCCATCTGATCTCTCATGTTCCCACCCCCACCCGCCCTCAATCCACTCACAAAACCTCTTCTATTTCCCCTTCCCAGGGAGATTGAGAGTCCCCCCATGAACCCTCCTTGTTACTTAGTCTCTCTGGGTCTGTGGATTATAGCATAGTTATCACTTATTTTACAGCCAATATCCACTTAATGAGTGAGTACATATCATCTTTGTCTTTCTTGGTCTGGGTTACCTCACTCAGAATGAGTTTTTCTAGTTCCATCAATTTTCCTGACAATTTCCTGGTGACCTTGTTTTGGAAAGTATTTCCTACCTTCCCTGACTTTATCAGAAGGGTCACTGGACATCTCCTTTATTTCATTCTTTCTTTATTTTTAATTGCTTGATAAATGAAAACACTTCAAGGGTTGGGTGGGAAAGTTAACAGGTTAAAGCATTTGCAACCAAACCCAACCACCTGAGTTCAGTCCGTAGGGTCCACAAGGTGGAAGGAGAGATCTCCCTCAAGTTGTCCTCTGTGCTGGATAGTTTTTTGGTTTTGTTTTTTTTTTTAATTTTTATTTTACATGTCGATCCCAGTTCCCTCTCCCTCCCTCCCTCCCTCCTTTTTACCTTCTCTCCCCCCTCACATGCACCCTGACCATCCTCCCCTCCCATCCCCCCACCCCAACTCCACATGTAGGGCAATGCCATCCAGGTGGGGTTATGTAAATCTGTCAAGTCATTTGAAGTAGGGACTGGGACTTCTCTCCTGTCTCTAGGTTAAGGGATGGCAACACCCACCATGGACTGGGCCCTCCCACTCTTACCACTCTTATCACTAATTGAGAAATGCCTTATACCTGGATCTCATGGGGGCACTTCTGTAACCAAGGCACCTTCCTCTCTGATGACTCTAACCTGTGTCAAGTTGACATACAAAATCCAGCCAGTATGGGGACCAAACTTACATCTTCTAGAAGAATAAAAAGCACTCTTAATCACTGGGCCATCTCTCCACCCTGTCTAGAACAAGGTGGAAGGCAAGGATCAACACCTAGATTGTCTTCTAGCCTCCATACATTCACATGTCAAGTGTGTGCCCTCTCTCTCTCTCTCTCTCTCTCTTTCTCTCTCTCTCTCTCACACACACACACACACAGGAAAAACTGAATCCAAAGAAATTAGTGGCTGAGTGAGAAAGAGGAATAGACCAAAAAGTCAGAACATATTTGTGGTTGACTGAAATTTTAAAATTAAGGGAGGGAAACTAGAGAAGATAGCTCAGGCCCAATTTAAACTGCCGGGAGGACATCAGTGCTACTCATCAAGCACTTAGAAATACAGTACAAGAACAAAGGAGCTCAGGGAAGCTAGAGATAAAGACTCGGGGCCATATGCATTTGGGCAGCAGCTGAAGTAAGTCACAGATTAGTAAAATCACCCAGAAAGTGTGCACACAGTGAGAAGAGAGACCATGTAGAGAACACTGGTAACCAACCCCACTGAGCAGAAAAGTTTACAAGATGAAAAAAAAAAAAAAAAAAAAAAACGGAATTGACCCAAAAGGTAGGAGAATATATAGTTCCCATGGCTGTAACATTTCAAGAAAATATAAATGACTGAAGGTGAAGGAGCTTTTCAGGGTTAGTCACACAGATACAATCTACAATCCCAGCCCTCAGTGAGGTAGGAGGGCTGCAAATTCAAGGCTAGCCTGGGCTTCATGGCAAACCTTATCTTTAATTTTTTCAATAAGAAGTTTAAAGGGAAGAAACGTGAAAGTAAAGAATAAAAGGAAAGAGAATGAAAAAAGAAAGAATAAGAGGAAAGGGGAAGTGATGACTGATTCTGAAGAAAACATCAGATAAAATTTTAGTTAGGAGGAGATCATGCATGGCGCTGAGGAGAGTGGTTTAACCAGCCCTGCCCTACTCTTCCTGTTGTAGTCACTGCTCCCTATCAATTGATGTGTTTAACTCAATGTTTTTTACCACATTGGTCCTTGACCTCCTCCCCAATGACCCTGCCCTCCATTCCTTTAGCCTTTCAGATATTCACTTCACTCTTCCCTTTTGTTTCAATCTACACCCCTCATCCCCCTTGTGTTATTTCTCTCCTACATGCCATTCTTTATCCAACTGCCTTAAGGCTTCTACACTTAAATCTCTAATAAATTAATCAATCCAAGTAGACCTTCCCAATCGCTCCACACTTTGTTTTTGCCACAGTGTTCCTTCAGCTCAGTAAGTTGCAACTCCATCTTTCCAGCTATTGAGACAAAGACCTTGGAGTCCTCCTTTCCCTGGAATTCTCCCACCCAATCTATGGACACGTGCTGTTAGTTTTCCATTTAAAACAGAACTGAAATCAACTGCTTCACTCCTGCTCCCCTGGTCCAGAACACCATCAACCAGTTACTGTGCTCGTTTTCTAATGGGTTCCAAGTTGCCTTCAACAGAACATAACCCTCTCTACTCCGTCCCTCCAAGTTGTTTGTTTGTTTGTTTGTTTGTTTTTCTTCTCACTAGAACTAAAGAGTCATTAAAATTGTCCCTAAGGTCTCCATGACTTGACCTCCTCATGATTGTATCTCTGTCTTCATTTGCTACTAATTTCCTCCCAAACTTTCAGCCCTATCCTCACCAACTTCCTTACCATTTTTATATATGATAAGCACATACCTCCAAAGTCTCCATTCTTACTCCCTAGAGCATCTTGCAGATATACGTATGATTTGTTCCCTCCACCACCACCACCACCTCATTTAGGGATCTGGTGGAAGAGTTACACATTTGGAAACCATTTTCATTTGAGTGAAAGCTGGAGCCATGGTACTACTGAGACTGTGCTAGTGTGTGGTAAGGAAAGATGATCACAGAGCCCGTGATAAGAGCTTTAGTGATGCAGATCCCAACAGGATGGGAAAGGGGAATTGATAGAAGTCAGGGGAACCAGGAGAACCTAGCTTCACAAAACTCAAGGAAGGGGAGGGTTCCAAGAAACAGGAAATGTGTCAGTACGTTCTTCAGAAATCTTAAGTAATGTATGAGTTTGATGAGAAGGAAGTTGGCACGGAGCTTCTACTCACATAAACGCTAGAAAGCAAAGACTTGAGAAATATCAGGAAGAAATGGAAGTAGAAACTAAAACTGGAGATTGTTTTCTCAGAAACTGAGCTCGGCAGAGAACACGTGCCTGTCTCAGGGGAAGAGCAGATGATGGCAAGGAGGAGAATGCAAATAATGTAAAGAAGGGCTTGCTTGGGGGGATTTCTGTCTTTTGTGATCTCACGTTAAAAATGCAAATTTGAAGGTCTTGAGAGATAGTTTTGTGAGCCCAAGTACAATTAATTGTAGCACATTAGGCAGCTCAAAACTGTCTGCAACTCTGGTTCCAAGGGATCAAATACCCTCTTCTGGTCTCTGCAGACACCCATACACATGCTATACAGTCTCTCTCTCTCTCTCTCTCTCTCTCTCTCTCTCTCTCTCTCTCTCTCTCTCACACACACACACACACACACACACACACACACACACACAATAAAAATAAATAAATAAACCTATTTTAAAGATACAAATTTGAAGGCGGGCAAGATAGCGAGCATAGCAGGTCAAAGTGTCTGTTGCCAAGCCTGAGCACCTATGGTTGATATCCAGGACCTCTCATAGTAGAGAGAACCAACTTCTGCAAGTTGTCATCTGACTGACTTCCATATGCATGCCATGACCTTCATACATGCATGTGAATACATACATATATACATACAAACAAGTAAACAAACAAGCATTTTAAAAATACATGTTTGAGTAAGTAAATATAACTAAAAGTTGGAGGTGCAAAAAGAAAAGTATTCAGAAGAAGGAATAGTTGATGCGGCTAAGCCCTGCAAAGAGATTTCAATGAATGTCCAGCTGACAATTACAGTACCCCTGCTACCACATGAAGCCAAACATTAGCATACAAACAATAAGATCAACATAAAGTAGCTTTTAGCATAATGGAGGTGAATGAGGTAAAGACTACAATTTTGAGTCCTACTCTTTAAAGGGAAACAGAGAGTAAGGTATAATATTGAGGAATTTCATATATTGTGATCTCAATTTTCTCAGCAGTCTGCAGTCTATTGGTACTGAAGGCACTATAAGGAGCAGACTTACAGAAGATAATTGAGGTTAAATATTCACAATAGGGTTGTTCAGATGGCTCATCAGATAAAGACACTTGCTTCCAAGCCCTATAACCCCAGATTCATCCCCAGGACCCACAACAAGAGAGAAAAAACTGAGTCCTGAAAGTTGTCCTCTGACCTCCACACACACTTTATGGCATATAAACATCACACACACACACACACACACACACAAATAAAAAAAAATTTAAAATCATTTTAAGAGGTTTACAGTGGAGGAGGAAACAATGAAACTAACAACAGTTTTATCTGCCTAAATATTAAATTCTACTAATTTGTAGAAGTTCCATTGTCTCCAAATTGGTGCCCGTTGTCCAACACTCATCATTATAATATGGAAAAATGTGTACAAGAAACAGGTATCTGATGGCTTATAAGTGAAGGGAAGCGTTAAAGTCCAAGTTGCTAACATGGGTTTTCCCATCTCTACCTCCTTTTCTCTTTACAAGGATAAAATAAAAGTCACAACATTCCCTCCTCAGCTCCTCTGCAGATGGAAGAAGCCACATGACATGCTTCTGACCAATAAGATATACCATAGGGGTTTGAAACTCACCATGATCTGTACAGCCTTGGATCCGACCTTACGGGGATCCGACCTTACGGGGTTGAGCAGGGAATGAAGACAGAACAGACACACACACATAGAAAAGCTGGGATTGAGTGGGCCATGCCCTCTCTGATGGAGACACACCAACCACAGCCTGCAAACTCAGCATATTTATTGTGTATGGCTGAACACAGAGGTAGGTCTATTACATACTGCAGATGAGGGTTAGTCAATCTCCATAGAGGGTTGAGCTATCTCAGGCTGAAGTTATCTGGGAGGAGGAAGCCGTAGTTGATACTTTCTGTAGACTTTCTCAACATGCATACTCAGACCAGGGGAAGGCTTAGCCATTTCCATGGTCTGAGGCATTGGGGTCCTTGATTTGGCAGTGCCTATGTCAACAATATACATCCACTCAGAACTTCATCTATTCCCCACATATTTCCTCTCTTATTTCTTCGACGTTCCTGAGGCAGCTTGACTTCTTACTCTGCAAAGCTCTACATAATCTCTGGAGCCCAACTGAGAAGAGAAAGGAACAAAACATTGTGGACTCAAGTCTGGGTAATTTGACTCATCCTGCTCAAAAACTAGAACAACTAAAAAACTGTCCTCCCCTTCCTGACCACCACATTGCATGTCCTGGCCCTCATAAGCTTGTAACAAAATCCATAATGCAGAACAGCATTCAGTTCAACTTCAAAAGTCCCCATAGTCTACCACAGTCTCAACAATCTTTGAAAGTCAAAAGTTTCTCCTGAAATTCATGCAATCTCTTAACTGTAATCCCCTATAAAATCAAAATTAAAAGAACAGATGACATACTTCTGTGGGGAAACCCCAGAGCAAAGTAAGCATCTTAACAGCCATCTTTCCTACTACTCTCTTAGATGCTAACATACTGGTAATTTTCCATTCCCCTATGACTGTTCTCTTGTTAAACATATAATGCAGTCTGACCCTGAAAGAGTCCCAACCACATGCTTATCGTATAGCACCCTGATTGGAAGGACATTCTGCCCCCCTCACATCCTCCCTTTGGCCCATTTTCTCATTTCTCTACTACTTAAACCCTGTAGTTATATTCATTACACGAGACTTGATCAGAATACTGTCTTGTCTCCATCATGTCTCTTGTCTCCTCACTCTCACTCCCTCTCTCAGGGTCCCTGTCGACTGACTCCTAGAGCCGGGGTGTACTTCCAACACATAATGGCCCAGATTATATTCCCATCCCAAAATATAGGGAAAGGTGCATAGTGAGTAAGGAAATACTCGAGGAGACACTGCAGGATTACTTGCAAGACCTGGGTGACAAAGTCTGGCACAATTCTTCTAGATCTTGGTGTCCCAGTGTTTTGGAATATTTAATTGTACTGTTGACACCCCAAAATTGTGTTAATACAAGTTAACCTTGAATCAGGGAGCAGAGCCAGGGATTAGCTGACCAGAATTAGCCTTAGAGAAGCCAGGAATATGGATAGCCAGGCATACAGAAAGAAGCAGGGAGATTCGCAGTCTTTTTGTTTTGGGACAAATGAAGAGACGCTTCTCTTGCTGCGTCTCCAGCTAAAAAGGAAAGTCAACTGGTTGATTCTCAGCTTCTCTGATCCAGGAGTTTGGGGTTTTGTTTTGTTTTGTTTTGTTTTACTCCAATGTCTGAATCCCAAGTCTTTATTGCTAAACATAAAGATAAAATTTAATTAAAACCTACATTTGGTGGCCACAGCTGAGCCAATACTGGCAGAACTGGAAGCCCCACCAGGCAGTGGTCTGAGCAGCAAGGTGCTGACAGCTGGGCTTCAGGCACAGACAGTAGTTAAAATATCAGTAGATTTGGTTTTGTCCCCTAAGCCAACAGAAAAACAACATCTTAATTATGGTTTCTACTACTGTGAATAGACACCGTGATCATGTCAACTCTTATAAAGGAAAACACTTAATTGGATAGCTTACAGTTCAGAGATTCAATCCATTATCTTCATGGTGGAACATGGGCTGCAGACAGACATGGTGCTAGAGAGATAGCTGAGAGTTTTACATCTTATGCAGGCAACAGGAAGTGAACTGAGACACTGGGCATAGCTTGAGCATAGGAGATCTCAAAGCCTGCCCCCTCAGTGACACATTTCCTTCAACAAGGCCACACCTCCTAATAGTGCCAATTACATTCAAACTACCACACCACCCTACTTCAAGGATTATTATTGTCTGGGTTAAATAAATATCTCTATAAGACAGGTTTTTTAAAACACCCATTACTGAAAGAGAATTTGAAACTAGATAGGTTAATCATAATAGTGTTAAAAATAATCAAAATTGTATTAAAAAAAAACTTTATGGTTTGGGTGTATCTTTATGGTTGGGGCTTGTGTCTTTGACCACTTGGTCTTCAGTTACCTGTTTTGAAAGTTTGTGAAACTTTAAAAGATGGAGCTTCACTGGAGGATCTGCAGGAGGGGAAGAAGGTCTTCAGATTACATAGTCCCATCCCACTCCTTGTTCTCCTTCTGTCCCAGCTTCCTAACTGCTGAGACAAAGTGACCAGTCATCTCATGTGCCTCCCCTGCCATGATAGACTCAGTTTCTTTGAACTGTGAGCCAAAATAAAGCCTTCCCTTACATTGCTTCTGGCATTTGGTCATTACAAGAAGGTAGCTAATACATGGGTGTAATGGAAAAGGGGGGGGGATCATTTGGCTTATATAGCTGGAAAAATCCAAGATAGAAGTGGCTTCCAGCCCAGCAGGATCTACAATTCAAATAACATAATAAGAACCTTGTCTCACTTCATCTCTTAGTTCTACTTGTCTCTGCTTGACTTCAGTCTCCAAATTCGTTCAATTATGTCCCTTGGAGCTCACAACCCTTGGGCAGACATGGGACCTTTCTCTCACACTGTAAACCTCTAACCTCAATAACAACTGCTTGGAAAGTCTGGGTTAGGAGCCCACACCCAGGTCTTGGGACATAATGTACATTTACAAAAAGGAAGTGAAGTTTTAAAACCTTTCAAAGTCGAAAGATGAAACACAAAAAGTCCTATAAAGTTAGCATCGCGCCATGCATGATCTGGTAGATTAAAGGGAAAAGCCATCTGTTTGAATTAGGGGATGTCTCTGAGGTTGGTTTGTCTGTCTGCCTGCACTCTGAGTGGAGGAAACACAGCCTTGCATGAGAACCTGAGAATTCATGTACCAGACATCTGTCTTCCATTAGGTTTAAGGTTCAGGTTCATACCACTCAACCCTAGAGCCCTCCTCAAATCAAGACACCGACACCAAAGTTGACCTTGGTTTGTGGTATTCCTTTATCATTTATTCACATATGCTCTACATGCTTAGAAAAGAGAGTCCCCAAACAAAGACCACCAGAAAGTGCTGATAAATAAAAGGGTACTAACAAAAGGAAAGCTAAAGTCCCTGAGTACTTAAAATAATAAGGTGACAACATTCACCTAAATATAAAATACATATGTTAAAATTATTTAAATATTCTGGGTATGGTATACACATCTATCCCGCCACTTAGAAAGCTGAGGCAAGAAGTTCATGAGTTCAAAGCTAACCTCAGGTACATACCAAGGCCCTATAAAAAAAAAAAAAAAAAA
This sequence comes from Phodopus roborovskii, assembly GCF_943737965.1. NCBI lineage: Eukaryota > Metazoa > Chordata > Mammalia > Rodentia > Cricetidae > Phodopus > Phodopus roborovskii. Next base: position 42,582,653 of record NW_026126433.1, read on the forward strand.
AAAAAGGAAGAAATAAAGACAGACAGAGAGAGAGAGAGAGAGAAGAGAGAGAGATGGAGGGAAGGGAAGGAGGGAGGGAAGGGAAAAAGAAAATGAAAAACATAAATAGGGCCAGCTTTGGTGGCTAAAGCTAAAGAAACTCCATTTTGCACTAGGCATCCCTCTTGGTCCCCTCTAGCCATTTGACTCCAGTCCTTGGACAGTAAATTCCCAGTAACCCTGGTTCAGTGACCTCCACTCAAAAATGTATAGCCATGACCCTCTGTTTGGTTATGATATGACTAACTGCTTCTTTGGCTTCTGTAACTGACTTAACGCATTCAAGGACTATTTTGAGGTTGCCCTGACTGCCTAATCTTAGCAGAGCAGAACAGCCCATGACTTGCTTATACAGATACTCAAGATCTTCTTAGGTTTTTCACTTTTCAAAATAGCCTCTTCATGCAGCCATTTCAAGTTTGGTTCAAAGATTGTTGTCCTGCTAGCAGTTTCAATGAATTTAACTAATTATAACCAGATTGAGTCTGTGATCTTCTCCATAACATAGCGAGATGGCTCAGTGGGTTAAGGTACTTGCTACCAGCCTAATGACTTGGGCTCAATTCCCAGAATCTACATAGTAGGAGAGACTCCTGCAAGTTATCCTCTGACCTCCACACACACCCAACCACACACATACAGACAAAAAAATAAAAATAATAAAACATTTAAATAAAGCCGGGCATGGTGGTGCACACTTTAACCCCAGAACTCAGAAGGCAGAGACAGATGGGTCTCTGTGAGTTTGAGGCCAGCCAAGTCTACAGAACAAGTTCTAGGACAGTCAGGGCTATGCAAAGAAATCTGGTCTCAAAAAACAAAAACAGCCGGGTGATGGTGGCTCATGCCTTTAATCCCCACATCTTGGAGGAGGAGGCAGGCAGATCTCTTTGAGTTCAAGGCCAGCCTAGTCTACAAAACTAGCTAGGACTGTTACACAGAGAAACCCTGTCTCCAAAGGAAAAAAAGTAAAAATAAAACAAAGAGCAATAATTTACAAAATTGATATCCATTCAGTCCTAATTAAAAGAATTCTTTCACATGCTACGATACAGATGATATTTTGTTGAGTGGACTAACAGACACAAAAAGACCTACCTATGCTCATGCGTGCCTGTGATGCCAGCACTTAGGAGACTGAGGCAGCAGATTGTGAATTTGAAGTCAGCTGGACTACATGCCTTCCAAGTCAGCTGGGGCTACTTAGGGTACATTGTCTAAGTGTGTGTGTGGGGGGGGGGTGTGATCATGTTTATGTTACATGTCTATAGAACTCAAAAGCCCAGAAAGTAAAATTAGGCAGTCACAAAGGTTTGGGAGGAGGAACGAAGAGGAGAAAACACCAAGGAACAGAGCAGCCAATGGCACTTCAACAGGACTTTAAGCTGACTGTCCATGAGAATGGGAACACTTTAAAGGATTAATACTGCAAGGCATCTATCTTACTTGAGAACTGTGATACAAAAAGAGAGGCCCAGGATTACGAACAGGAAGTAGATTTCTTGTGCATTGGTTGTAAATAAATTGAGAATAAGATAAGAACAGAGTATTGAAGGGGAAAGTGTAGCTAGAGAGACAACACAGAGATGTTTTGGTTAACATAAAATATAATAATATAAACAAACCTGGAAAATTTTAGGAGAGTGGCTACAGGGGTATTTTAGAACTCAAATATAAAAATGAATAGACCTGTCTACCTTCTTCATACAGTGTCCTTAAGAAACAGCGTGACTGATCCACAAATTGTTTCTCAGAGCCTCTTCCAGCAACCCCTTCTTGTAACAAACATTTTGATGAAAACCTTCAACAGATTAACACAATTTGACCATTTCATGGTGAGTCATGTTTGTGACTGTGGCTATTAATTACCACAGTGTATTGGGTTTCTCTATGAGACCCTGCCCTATTAAGAGAATACTAATTACTGGTTTATAAGAGCCTCTCCTAACCCCAGCACCTTCTAACCAGCCGTTTCATTTTGGCTGTGTTCTAAGAATACAATTACCACCGATTATAAACAAGAACCTCTCCTACAGAGAGCTTTTAGATAAGCATGATGGTAGCCTTTTGTTGTCACTAAGCTCTTCTATGAGGATGTCTACGTAATAATTTCACAGGCATAGCTTTTGGGTCATACTTTCCATACATGTGCCATGCCTTCCTTACAGTCCAGAAAGGAATCAAAGTGGAAAACTGGCACATGTATACACACACACTTCCAAATCAGCACAATCCTTCACTTATCTAATAATGACGGGACAGGTAAGGTGGCTTAATAGGTAAAGGCACCTTCCACCAAGTTGGATGACTTGAGTTCAATCCCTAGATCCCATGTGTTGGAAGGAGAGAATCAGCTCCTAATATCTAATGCCAATAATGACTCAAATCTTTTTTAGTCATATTTGTTTATTTAAGCCATGTTAATATAAAATATTTCTTAAATAGATAAACCAAATCGGCTCCTCCCTGTTCTAGAGACAGCCGCATCTTTTCGTGCAGTGCCAGCCTCGTTTCTGAGACACAATGGTGAAGGTCAGAATGAACAGATTTGGCCGTATTGGATGCCTGGTTACCAGGGCTGCCATCAACTCTGGCAAAGTGGACATTGTTGCCATCAATGACCCCTTCATTGACCTCAACTACATGGTCTATATGTTCCAGTATGACTCTACCCACGGCAAGTTCAAAGGCACAGTCAAGGCTGAGAATGGGAAGCTTGTAATTGACGGGAAGATTGTCACCATCTTCCAGGAGCAAGATCCCGCCAACATCAAATGGGGTGATGCTGGTCCCGAGTATGTTGTGGAGTCTACTGGTGTCTTCACTACCATGGAGAAGGCTGGGGCCCACTTGAAGGGTGGGGCCAAGAAGGTCATCATCTCAGCCCCTTCTGCTGATACCCCCATGTTTGTGATGGGTATGAACCATGAGAAATATGACAACTCCCTCAAGATTGTCAGCAACGCTTCCTGCACTACCAACTGCTTAGCCTCCCTGGCCAAGGTCATCCATGACAACTTTGGCATTATGGAAGGACTCATGACCATAGTCCATGCCATCACCGCCACCCAGAAGACTGTGGATGGCCCCTCCGGGAAGCTGTGGCGTGATGAGCTTGAGTCTGCCCAGAACATCATCCCTGCATCCATTGGTGCTGCCAAGACTGTGGGCAAGGTCATCCCAGAGCTGAACGGGAAGCATGGCCTTCCATGTTCCTACTCCCAATGTGTCCATCCTGGATCTAACATGCCACCTGGAGAAAGCTGCCAAGTATGATGACATCAAGAAGGTGGTGAAGCAGGCATCCCAGGGCCCACTGAAGGGCATCCTGGGCTACACCGAGGACCAGGTTGTCTCCTGCGACTTCAACAGTGACTCCCGCTTTTCTACCTTTGATGCTGGGGCTGGCATCGCTCTCAATGACAACTTCGTAAAGCTCATTCCCTAGTATGACAATGAATTCGGCCACAGCAACAGGGTGGTGGACCTCATGGCCTACATGGCCTACATGGCCTCCAAGGAGTAAGAGCCCGTCCTGGACCATCCACCCCCAGCAAGGACATGAACAAGAGAGAGGCCCTGGCTGCTGAGCAGTCCCTGTCCAACAACCCCTGACACTAATCTCCCTCACAGTTTCCATCCCAGACCCCCAGAATTAAGGGTCTTAGGGAGCCCTGCTCTCTTGAGACCATCAATAAAGTTCACTGCACCTATCCAAAAACAAACAAACAAACAAATAAATAAATAAATAAATAAATAAGCCAAATCATTCCGTGTCTTTTGCCTTTTAAGATCGTCTTTCCTCTAACATCTAAATAAAGTATTGCAATGCCTTCGCGTACTCCACTGGGAATCTGCATTTCCACTGGGAATACGCATTTCTGAAGCATTGGAAAGTGATTATGCTTAGTTTACCTTGTGTCCTCTCCAAATTTCTGCGTCTATAGTTGTTCCAATCCCTGCTGTCATTTCACCTTCTGCAGGTGTTCTCACCATGCTGTTCTTTCTCAAACATGGGCTGTGTCCCCGAAAGGACAACCAGTCCAAGTCTGTGTGTCTGTCTCACTTTCACTTAAAAACTTCAGAACAAGGGCAGAAATCTAAAGCGCCATACAGAAAGGAAGCTCGGGGCTGGGGGATTGCTCAGCTGGTAAAATGCCTGCCAAATGAATATGAGGACCTGAGCTCAGAGCCCCAGCATCCAGGCAATGATATAGCATGGGTGCATCTATAACTCCAGTGCTGGGGACAGATGAGAGGGAGACAGACAGATACCCAGAGCTTGTGGGCTAGCCACTCTAAGCAGTTAATGAGCCCCAGACTGAGGGAGAAACTCCATCTTAAAAAAATATGAGGTGCATGATAAAGACCCAACATTGACCTCCTGCCCCATACATGAAAGAGAGAGAGAGGAAACAAAGAAGCAAATATTCAATAAAAAATGTTTAAATAAAAGGAAATACTAAAATTAAGTGTTCTAAGTCACTATCCTCAGAGTTTGTGGTAATTCCTACTGTTGTTCTTTTGTTACAATTATAAGAATAAAAGCTAGAGGAGTCTCCTAGGCAGCCCCAAACGAGTGACATAGCGATGACATGGCCATGCATGTCCCACCCATCGTTGGGGGATGGGGGGTCAGCAGAATGCCAGTTTTCAACACCTACATACCTGGAGAGGGACATTCTTACTGGGTATCATTTTTCTAAGCTCCTAAAAGCATCCTTCCTTGGAAGCTACTGCTGTTCTTGAAGTTATTCATGCTTACTTGGCTTATAGTGAAATACTATATGCTAGTGGACATCTTTTCTCAGTAACTTAGTACAAATTCTTCCACAGAAATCCATAACAGCTATGAACCAAAGGTTTTTTGTTTTGGGTTGTTTTGTTTGTTTGATTGATTGATTTTTTTTTTTTTTTTTTTTTTTACCAGCACAGTATTCTTCTACCTTATCCACCATGGAAAACTGAAGCATATTCATTACTCTGTAATTCAGACCAATTTCAACATTTAAGTAAACAGCTGTTCCCATTTCAGATCAGGCTTTGGGGCCTACACCTGAACAAAAACAGCCTTTCCCACATCCAAGAGCCCTTCTACTTCTTAGATGAAGTTTAGCAATTAAGATCAGTTTATAAATAATATACTAACAAATCTTTGGCTCATCCCCTGTTTTCATCAATAATAATAAGTACCAAACATAACATCAGAATGAAGGTGGCTACAAGAAGGCAAAATGAAAGACAAGGTCAGGAAGCCTGTGTTGTCTTCGGAAAAGGTGACTTGCTCTCTCACAGAAGGGATTTGGGAGGCTTTGTCTTGTTGAAGGAAAGCTTTGGAAGCAAAGCTAATGGAAACTCGGGGAGGGGCGGGGGTGGGGGTAATAAAAGTGAAAGAGCACCCTTCCCCTCCTTTGTGAGTCATTTCCTTCTTGATGCTTCCTGTTTGTCGTCTGTTGTCCCTCAAGCACTTGTTGAGTCTTCTTTTCACCCTTACCTCCCCTCCCTCTCAGGATTTTCACAGCTCAACTGTTGAGAGAATCTACTGAGGCCTCCAGAGCCTTTGATGTTGAAAACTGTTGTGAAGCAAGAAATGACTTCAGAATTTGCAAACTTTCCAGTCATTGTGAACCTGTCTAGATTAAACAGGCACACACACACACTCAAAACCCAGCCTGGTCGCGTGCCCCCTCCCCACTCCTTTCTCCATGTTTCTGGAGTGTTGTGTGCGTGAATTTAAAGGCTCTTAGACTAGGAATGCTATCTCAAAGACAGGAAGTAAAGCTTTTTTGTGTGTTAGGTTTGAGATGGTGTCTATACAGTTGTGGTTGTCCTGGAACTCCCTCTATAGACCAGGCTGGCCTTGAACTCAGAAATTGCCTGTCTCTGCCTCCCCAGTGCTGCAATTAAAGGTGTTTGCCACCATGTCTAGCAGGAAATAAAGCTTTGAGATGAAGATTTTGAAGCTTCTAACTGAATTCCAAGTTAGGTCTACTGGAAGCATAAGAAGTAAAATTTTTGTTTTGTCTTGTTTTTTTTTTTTTTTTTTTTTTTGGAAAAAAACCCAGAGGTCTTTTGCAAGGGTAACCATAAAGATGAATTTTCTTAGCCTGGTGTCCAAATGGCGTCAGTATGTATAACTGCCTCTGAGAATAATGATAGCTGGCCTGTGTGTGGCTACTTTTTCTAAAGTGTGAAGTAATCAGCAAGAGAGCACACTTAGTTGTGGGAAGGCTCAAAGAGTAAATATTGGCCTTCACTAGCTGTCCGGCCTTGCTTGGCTAAAGCACTTGGCCTATCCCAGCAGTTTTCATCAGCACAGCACTACTGTTAAGACCCTTAGGGGCCAGTACCATTCTGTCAATGACTGTGCTGTGCCAGATACAGATATTATTAACTCTGAATAAATTATTATATGTAAATAACCTATCACAGACCTTGCCTGACACATGATTGTAGATGCCCGATAAATTTTAGTTCTATTAATGGTTGTTTGTTCCCTCTCTACCACCCCCACACCTGATCATCATATAGCTCTGTTGGGAAATAGACTTTTTTTTTTAAGTATTATTCTAATATTCCACAGCTTACAAAAAGGAAAACTTAGCCACAGAGGTGAATAGACTAAGAATACAATACTGAGTCAGAGACCCTAGTACACGACTGTTTATACTGATTCAGAACACAAAGCAATGACTCCAGATCCAGGTTCACAGGAATCAATTCATGGTTATCAAGAGAAAAAGAGCCAAACTTTGAAACCAGAGGGACCTGGGTTTAGACCCTGTTCCTAACAGTTACTTATCCATGTGATCTCTAACAAGCTACTTAGCCTCTATAAGTCTCATTTTCCTTGTGTGCAAAATGGCAGCAACATAACTATTGATTAAGTGGGGTAGTCTACGTGCAAATGAAATTTTAAATGTGATTCTTTCTCATTTAGTTTTAACTGGTGCTCCAAAAAACAAAATCTATGTTTTCCCTGTCTTACAAAGTGTGGGCTCTTATTTAAAGGCTACAACCAAAGCTGGTGTTGTGACAGTCAGTACATCACCTACCTCAGGAACTGAAGTTGAGAATTGGGGAAAGAGCTCTTTGGCAGGATATTTTGGAATATTATGTTCTGCTCCTCTCCCCTATGGGGAAAGGAAGCACCCATCATGTCAAGTCAATCAACAGGCTTCAGTGGAAACATGAGTGGGTCATTTGGAGAGACCTACATCCCCCGAGTATAGACAGAAGGAGAGAGGCTGTGGCAGATGTGCTTAAGAGCACAGAGCAGAGAAAGAGAGTGACCATCTGCCTGTGGTAGGACTGGCACACACGTGAGTTCTTACAGGGCAGCATAAGCATTCCAAGGTGGAATTCACCTGAAAGCTCACCACTCAACGGAAGCCCATGAAGTCTAGGAAAAGAGTTGCAGCTAAAAAAAAACACTGAGCCAGGTATTTTGAAATTCGCAAGAAAATGGCTAGAACTAGAAGAAAACATCCTGAGTGAGGTAACACCGTCACAAAAAGACGAACATGGTATGTACTCACTCATATATGGATATATGGATTTTAGACATAAAGCAAAGGATCACCATTCTACAATCCACACCGCCAGAGAAGCTAGGAAACAAGGAGGAACCTAAGAGATTCATACAAGGTCCCTCACTGAAGAGGAAAGGAACAAGATCTCCTGATCTTGGGAACAGTAGGGAGGGGAGAGGGAGTTCAGAGAAAGAGGAGGGGAGAGGAGAACATGAGGGAGCAGGGAGATTTAATCAGGGGAAGAACAAAGAACAAGAAAACAGATACCATAATAGAGGGAGCCATTATAGGTTTAAAGAGAAATCTTGCACTAGGAAAACATCCAGAGTTCTACAAGGATGATCCCAACTAAAAATCAAAGCAATAGTGGAGAGGCTACCTTAAATGCCCTTCCCCAATAATGAGATTGATGACTACTTTATGTGCCATCCTAGAGCCCTCATCCAGTAGCTGATGGAAGTAGAGGCAGACACCCACAGCTAAACACTGAGCCAAACTCCTGGAATCCAGTTGCAGAGAGGGAGAAGTAATGAGCAAAGGGGTCAAGACGAGGCTGGAGAGACCTACAGAAACAGCTGACCTGAACAAGGGGGAGCTCAATGACCCTAGAGTGATAGCTGGGAAACCAGCATAAGACCGACCCAGACCCCCCTGAATGTGGGTCTCAGTTAGGAGGCCTGGGAAGCCTATGATACCTCTGACAATGGAACCAGGATGTATCCCTAGTGCAGGAACAGGCTTTGTGAGCACATTCCCCATGGTGGGATACTCCCTTAGCCTAGAAACACAGGGGAGGGCCTAGGCCCTACCCCAAATGACTTGACAGACTTTGATGATCCCTCATGGAGGGCCTCACCCTCCCTGGGGAGAGGATGGGGGATGGGATGGGGGCTCTGTGGGGGGCATGGGAGGATGGGAGGGAAAGGGAACTGGGATCTATATGTAAAATAAGAAAAAAAATTAAATAAAAAAAATATAAAAATAAAACCAAAAAAAATCAAGCCAGATAAGAGCTATAATATCAGAGTTAAAGACCCCAGCAGAGAAGTCTTTGAAGAACCTAAAGTATATTCCATGTTTCAGGTCACAATAGGATATAAGATGTATTCCAGCTGTTATTAATGTCCTAGGCTACAAAGGGCCTGACTTTGAGGAGTCCCAACAAATTAGGTCTGACCACTCACTCCAGAAATCAAAAGGAAAAAGTAATAGTAAATTGAGATTGTATCAGCATATTCAAAAAATAAAACTCATCATTGCATTCCAGCCCTGGCTTTGAGAGTACTTCAGTGAGCTTTAGGCTTGATGGAGGAAGAGCTGAGGCATGGGAGCAATGGCCATGCATGATCAGGTGGCCCGGATCAAACAGTGATCTGGTTGACCCTTATCTCAATTCTGGCTCTGTTAGGTGAGTCCAGAGAAGTCTCTGTCACATCAATTAAGGGATCATTTCCGTTCCCATCAGGTGATGTCTGCACCTGTGTTCTGGTGTGGGACAATTGCCCTCATTTGTTGGCAGCCTTTCAACATGGGGTAATCTACCTCCAAGACTCTATTGTTCCCAGAATCCAACAAGACTGCAGGTTTAGAGCAATATCAGACACTTTCAGATACATTTTCAGGGATCTAGAGTAGATTGTGTAAAAGCTAACAGTAAAATGTCTTTGTTCCTTGAAAGGTGAGGCAGGTTAGATAAATGTGAAGCTAACCAAGAAAACTAAATAAAAAAATAATAATAATGGAGGCTAATCAACCTGTATTATTAGCTTTTACACAGGCACTCCTTAAGTGATTAACACACCTATACACAGAGCTGAATAGAAATCTGATCCAAAGTAAAAGACAGATACAAAAAGAGGATAGATGTGCTGAGCTTTATCCTGCCTTTAATTTCCCAGCTGTTGGCCCAAGTGCAAGTCATGACTGTGCCTGTTATGGTTTGAGCATGAAAAATCCTCCAAAAAGACCGATAGGTTGAAACTTTAGTTTCCAGTCTCCACCTCATTAAGAGGTGATTGGACCATGGTGACTCCAACCTAATCAACTGATTAACCTTTTTCTAATGCTTTATTTTTATTTATTACTGGATAACTTCATACAAGCACACACACACATATACACACACACATATATATAATTTTTTGCTTATATTTACATACTTCCATTACTTCTCTTATCTGCTTCCCATTTCTTCTGGAACCCTACTGCTTTTTTTTTTTTTTTTCAAAAAGTCTCTCTCCCTATCTTCATACATTGTTGGGTTTTTTTTTTTTTTCAAATGACTCACTAATTTTAATAAAGATTGCTTCCATGGGCATGGGTATAAGGTTATTTACTGGAGCATGGGCAACTTACCAGTACCTTCATTACTAGAGAAAATGACTGTTCCTTCCTTAGCCACCATTAACTGCCAAAAGCTCCTACTCTATAGTATTAAGCATAAATATTTAAGAGACATTTTGATAATACATCTGTTTAGCAAAGCATCAGTCATAAGTTCTCTAAGACTTATGACATCCTCATCCATGAGCTTTTGACCAGGTTTGCAGTACCAGTCATGAACTCCCTTCTGTGGGGCAGGTGTCCAACCTAATTGGAAAGCAATTGGTCATCTTCATAATAGTCATGCCACTATCACACCAACAGGCACATCTTGCCTGGTAGGTTATCATTACAGTCCAAAGGGCTCACATCTAAGTAAGACTGTTGATGGGTTTTCTCCTCAAGCAGCCTGAATAGCACCTTCCAGCACTCTGAAATCAAGCTAGCAGGGAGAATACTTCCAACTCAGTTTCAGTTTGATTTCTCTGTGTCCTACAGCAAAGTGTATGATATCTTCAGCAAGAGTCTTACCACCTAATTCTTACCATCTAATTCTAATTCTTGGGGACTAAGCAACTGATAGTATTTTAGAGTGTGGTGAAAGATGCAGCCTAACTGGAGGAAGAAGCAAAGAGTGTCTTGTTCCACCCTACCCAGCATGCACCTCGAGGGGAGGGGGTCTGCTTGGCAGCCGTCCACCAGGAGATAAACACTTATGCTCTGGACATCATCCCCATCTTGTCTCAGGACCACATTGATGGCACATCTTCCCCATCTTGTCTCAGGACCACAGTAATGAGTCCAACTACCCTTTGGGCTACTGAAGCCTCCAAAATGTGGTCTGGGGGAAAAAAATCTTTCCTCTTTTAAGTTGTCTTTCTGAACTATTAGTCACAGTTATGGAAAAGTGACTAATACAGTGCTTTTTAACTTTTTTTTTTTTAATCACCCTTTGAGTCCTTGTTAGCTTCCATTCTAGCCCCTATGGTATTCTGATATCTTCTTGGAGAGCAAAGTTCATGGTCAGACCATCTCTAAATTCCTACTTCTGATTAATTAGTTTATGAAACATTAGTGGCCCACTTTCATGTACCTTCCCTACCTATCTTAAACTAGGTATTGTACCTTAAACCTGTATTCTCCTAATGGTTTTTATTTTATCAACAGTCTTTCCTAGCTTTGGACTCTTCAAGCAATAACAGCAGCTTTCCAGCTATGAAGTGCTTATTGGTACAATAATGAAGCAACCGTTATGGGGTTCATCGACTGATCTGGGGTCATGTCTGAGGTCCAATCCATAGAAGGGAGTTCATTGCCAATAGTATAATTCTGGTCACAGAACCCATGACTGGGGAGGTCATAGGCACTAGGAGTGAAACTGGTATTTTTGCTTTGCTAAATAGACATGGTGTTGAACTGCCTCCTAAATGTATTCATACCCCAGACTAGTGCAGGCCTCAGCCTCCATCAGAGGAGCTTCTCTTGGCAATGAAAAGCACAGTGGCTGGCCAAGGTGCCAGGGGAAAGCAACTGCTGAGTGCTCAGACTTAAGATAGCCATGTCATTCCCTCCAAGCTTTCCGCAACATTGTAGAAAAGGGAGCTAGGAGCTGTGAAACAACAGCTTATGTGCCTTGCGCAGCCATAGCTATACTCACAACAGTTGTCGTTGTTCACAAAGGGCCCACACAAGACAGAGCCATAAACGAGGGGCTCACAGTATCCCACCCTACCCAGAGGAGCAAATGGCAGTCTAGGGCTAGTGAGGGAGAAGAAAGTCTTCAAGGAGAGAGCTGCTGAGCAATTACCAATATTCCAGTGGGTAGCTCCACACCTGTGACCATGTGAGTAACCCCGGTTAAATACAATGGGCCACAAAACAAACACCAAAACAAAACTACAGGAAGTGGAAAGGACCTGTGAGGTGGATCCAAAGTTAAGGATGCTTGCTGAGAGGCCTGCTGACCTGGGTTTGATCCCAAGACCTACTAGGTAGAAGGAGAATCGACTGCTGAAAGTTATCTGTCCTCTGCATGCTCACTTGCTACCACACACACCTTCCCCAACATACATACACAATTAATTAAATAAGTAAGTAATTAACTAATTCACGGAAAAAGGCAAAACAAAAAGGCATGAAAGTGAGGTGGAGACTCGGCGGAAGTGGGGAAATGGAGAGAGAGAACAGCAGGATGAGTGTGACCAGATGTATCATATATGAGCAAAACTGCCAACGCATAAATGGATTTTTGAAGCTAATGAGTTGAAAAGGACCTCTGCTCTTTAGTCCCTCGACCTTAAAATGATGAAAAGTGGACCACCAGTCTTCAAATACCAATCTGGAAGGCCTTTTTCTGACTATAAATAAAAACTACAATAGCAACAATAATAAATAGATTAATTCAGGTCGTCCAAGAAGCAGATGCCAAAGCTGTGTTGAGAAGATGCCTGTGAAAGAGAGAGTAACAAGAGCTGGAGAAAGCAGGGAGAGTGTGGTGTAGATCTGACCCCTGGGAGAAAGAGGGGAAAGGGAGGGTTAGATTAGCTGGGTCTCAGACTGCTGCCATTCTAAGAAAATTTTAGCCTGGCCACCGGGGAGTCATCAAGTCAAAGGCACCCATCAAAGGATCTGCATCTTGCAGGCAAAGGCCTGCATTAATATTCACACCACACTTAATCACCGGGTAGGAAAGCCCATTAAAAGTACAAACACAATGGTGAATTCAGAGAACAGCTGCTAAGTCATCCATCACTTAGACTTTCTCAAAACAAAGGATTTGAGTAGTGTCCTTTCTGGATGCCTCAATAAAAAGACTTTAAAAGCAAAAGTCACACACACACACACACACACACACACACACACACACACACACAAATATTCTACACCTCTCCTCATTGCGTTCATGTGAAAACAAACTGAAATAAGTTTCACTAGGTAGACCTAACTGGTGCAGAAAATGAACTTGATGGTATTCAATACAAACCATCTAAATTATGAATAAAGGGGGGGAAATCAGTGAAGGGAAGCACTGTTAAGCAATATAATATAAATGAACCCCCAAAGAAGGAAGAACAAAAAAAGAATTGGAAGGATTAGTAGCTTAAAATATTCCAAATTTGATGAATCCCAAACACAGACATCTAAGGTGCTCAATGAACCTCAGACCGGGGAAACGTAATGCAAACTACACCAACCAGTAAAACCAAATTGAAAAAAAAAGAATGGCTCTAAAAAGAAATTCTTAAAATAACCTAAGGAAAAACAGAAAACAAGGGGGCAGGGAGCGCACCCCAAGGTAGGAGGAACTATCTACAGGAGTGCAAAAAGCGCAAATCTAAAATTTTATGATGTCATGATATCTGGCATCCAATAAAGAATTATCAAATGTGTGGGGTTAGAGGGGTGGCTCAGTGGCTAGGAGCACTTACTGCTCTCCTAGAGGACTCCTGGCACCCATGTTAGGTAGCTCAGACTGCCTGTAACTACAACTCCAAGGGTTCCCATGCCCTCCCTGGACTCCACCAACACTCAGACAGGAATATATACTCCCCAAACCACAACACATAAGCGCGCACTTGTGCACACACACACACACACACACACACACACACACACACACACCCATAGATTTGAACACTTGGCCCCCAGTTGGTGGCACTGTTTGGAGAAGTTTAGGAGATGCAGCCTTATTGGAGTAAGTGTGCCACTGGAGATGGGCTTGGAGAGTTTAAAGACTCAAGCCATTTCTAGTGGCTGCCTCCGCTTCGTGCTTATGGTTCAAGTTGGGGGGCTCTCAGCTTCCTGCTGTAGCCGTCATGTCTCCCCTCCATGATGGGTTCCTATCTCTCTGAAGCTATAGGCCGGAAAGACCTCTTCCTTCTGTAAGTTGGTTCTGGTCATGGCTTTTTATCACAGCAATACAAAAGTAGCTAGGGAGATGAGTTATGGTTTTATGGTACAACTATTAACAATAACTTGGTGAGGTGATAATCCAAAACTGCCTTTTTCCAGTGCTTGTGGTATATTCCAAGTGCTGTTGAAATCATTAGTAATCTGGGATGTGGTAAAGGAAGCTGAAAGGGGCAGGATGTTTGCTAGAACTCAGTTATGGGGAAAGATGATAATAAAAATCTCAGCAGTTGTAGTCAAAAGTATACTGAGGTTGACCCTATGAAAAGAGAGCTGGGTATTCCCCTTCAGAGCTAGTTATGTAAATGTGGGTCTCACACTTCTTCCCATGTATAGCTGGGATGATGGCTGGCCCTGATTCTATGAACGTGACTGAAGTCAGACCAATGAAAACCTCTGACAACTTTAAACCCTTCTCGGTATGACTAAGTGACAGCAGGAAATCCCCACATTCCCAAAATAACCATTACTTTTGTAGTTTAAAAATTAAAATTCTTGCATTTGAAAATCTTTGCAAGGACAGGCATGGTGGTGCACGCCTTTTATCCCAGCACTTGGGAGGCAGAGGCAGGAGGATCTCTGTGAGTGTGAGGCCAGCCTGGTCTAAATAGCTAGTTCCATGATAGCCAGGACAGAGAGATCTTATCTCAGAAAAACAAAAAAAAAAAAAAACAAAAAAAAAAAGCAAGAAAAAGAGAAAGGAAGAACACACAGCATACATGTGTTCTCTCTCTCTCTCTCTCTGTCCACATACACACAGAGTAAATAAAAGGAAAAAGGGCCGTATTTTTAATGTACATAGAATACACTGTACTAGAACACATAAAATTATAGTTCAGAGAATTAACCAGGGTTTGAGCTGAGAAAGGGGGTTAATTACTAATTGGTGACCCTGAGAAAAAATTTTAAGACAATATCTCATTTGCTATGTAACCTGAGCTGACCTCCACCTCCTGAGTGCTAGGGTCCCAGGTGTGTACCACTGTGCCAGGTCCAGTAGACATTTGAGTGTGGCAGAGTTGTTTTGTATCTTGATTGCAAGAGTGATTTTATGCCTGTATCCCTTTGTGAAAACCCATAAAACTATACACACAAGCATGGATTTTAATGTGTTGAAATTTAAAACGAACAGTATTTTTAAATGACTGGAGAAGCAGTGTCGGTAGTAATACATATCCATGTTTCGTAAGTTTGCATAATTTTAGTACACCCTAGGTAACTCTCCAGGTTTTAAATTTAACTTTTACTTTGAACATTTAGTCTCTTAAGAGAATCTCAATTACTTTAAACATAAAAATGTATAGTGTAAAATAAATGCACTCTTTTAAAACTATGACTGTTATGTTTCCAGAAACATTTTGAGATGGAGAGTTGGCTCAGCATTTGTTAGCACTGATTGCTCTTCCAGAGGACTCAAGTTTGATTCCCAGCTCACTACCATCTATAAAATCCAGTTCCAGGGAATTTACTGCCCTCTTCTGGTCTCTGCAGGCACCATGCACACATGAGGTGCACAGACATGCACACAGGCAAACATTTGCACACATAAAAATAAATGCCTTTAAAATCATTATTAAAAACACTTATTGAAAGCTAGGCATAGTTGTGCATGCCTTTAATCCCAACACTAGGCATGCAGAGGCTTGGCATGTGAGTTCCAATCCAGCATGATTTACAGAGTGAGTTCTAGGACAGCCAGAGCTCCACAGTAAGACTCTGTCTCAAAGGGAAAAAAAGAAAGAAAAGAGAAAAGAAAAAGAAAACCAAACAAAAACATCTATTGAGGTATAATTTACATACCAAATAATTTGCCATTCAGAGTTGGATAAATTTTAGAAAATTTAGAGTTATATTATCACCATTTAAATTTAATTTTTGATCACTTCATCACTCCCTAAAGTCCTCATGCCAATTTTCAGTTTAACATATTTTCTAAAAAAGGAAAAGGCAAGTAGGTCCAATGACAAGCTTGCTGTCCTAGAATGGCCCAGTCTCTAACCTCAGAAGCTCATGGGCAGCCAGGATCATACGTCTACACAATATCTGATGAGTTGCTACTAAGCCTAGCTATACAACATTGAGTGATAAGAGAGTGACTATCTTATTTAACAATTAGTTTTACCCTTGCCGGGTCTACACATCACATGATTATTTTTCACCTTGAAGCACTGATGTTTTCTCTGGCCCTCCATATGCCCAAACTTCAAAAGGTCCCAACTCAGGCATTCTAAAAACTCAGAAGTATCTCTGTTGAGTGGGGGTAGTGGGGATGATGTTCATCTGACAGTTTCTATGATTGAAGATTACATTACAAGCAAGAAGAACAGATTTGAAACAAGTAAAAGAAAGCTGTAAGCATTAAAGCAGCAGAGAGGCCAAGGGGTGGTGCATTGCCTTCAAGACAGGGGGAAGCTGGAGTACAGCCAGGAGCATGTCTGGGTAGAAAACGAAGGATAACAGAATAAGACGTTAGAGGATTCTGATGGAAAGGTTTGGGCACTGCTCAGAGCCACTAGAGGCAGAACTTTTTGTGTCAACTGAGTCAAGACAGATAGCCTACCAGTGAAGTGAACCAAAGATATTGCTGTGTAATTAAAAAGGAATCTAAAGCCAGAATTGCTTACGTAATCCCATCTGATGAATGTCACACTTTCTACTAAATGGCTAATAACTTGCATGGCTGGCTCCTGTGTGCTGTCTTAGATGCATGAAAAGACTAGAGAAAGTTCATTAATTCCATATGCCACTTCAAGGACAGCAGATACACTGGGTGTCTGGAAATTGTCATCTGGAGACAACATTGTTAGATCTGGAATCATGGATTTGTGACAAA
Source organism: Phodopus roborovskii (assembly GCF_943737965.1). Taxonomy (NCBI): domain Eukaryota; kingdom Metazoa; phylum Chordata; class Mammalia; order Rodentia; family Cricetidae; genus Phodopus; species Phodopus roborovskii. Next base: position 42,599,288 of record NW_026126433.1, read on the forward strand.
TATTATCACACATGGTCTGTTGTTACTCATTTATCTTATTCATGTAGACAGGGTCTTAGTTCCGTGTTCCAGGCTGGTCCTAAATTCCTGGGCTCACACAATCTCCTTACGTCAGCCTTTTATTTAGCTACTGACCCATATCTGAAGCTCTTAAAAATGTTTTAACAAAGGACTCTGTTCTCATCTTGGCAGTCCTGTAGCCAGCTGTGAGGCCCATTCACACTGGGTAGTAGGAGACAAGAACAGTAGCAATGGGCACACATCACATTTGTACAACCTCGTCGGGTTTGAAAGTCCTTTCACACACTTCTCATTTGATCCTTAACAATTAACCTACTTAGAAAGAAAAATAAATTAGGAACACTGTGGTTTGTTCAAGGACACAGACTCAGGGAATTTTAGAAGGAAATTACCAACCATCTGGTTTATCTTTCCTGTGTTTCCGAGTTTGATTTTCTGTTGCTGTGGTAAATACATCAGCCAACAGTAGCTCGGGGAAGGGAAGGGTTTATTTGACTTACAGGTTATAGGCTACGTCAAGGAAAGCCAAGGCAGAAACTTAAGGCAAGAACTGAAGCAGAGAACACAGAGGGATGCTACTGACCACCTTGCTCTCCATGGCTCACTCAGCTTGCTTTTTAATGCAACCAAGTGCACCTTCCTAGGGATGGCACTGCCCACCATGGCATGGATCCTCTCATGTCAATCATTAACCAAGAAAATTAATTCCCCACAGACCAGTCTGAGGGAGGCATTCCTCAGTTGAGAGCCAGGTAACTCTAGATTGTACCAAGGTGACAAAAACTAACCAGTTCACAATGCTTTGTTTTACAAACACAAAAGTTCATGCTTGAAGAAACTAAGGAGACAGGTTTCTTGCTTCTACAGGTTTCAATGGCCACTCCAAGCTATCTCTAGGGAGGTTAATGACCAACCATGAGCTGCTTGATGGCATATGTTACATGGTGTAGCATGACCAGAATAGTACCCAATGAGTGTCTATGAAATGAGTGTCTATGGAGCTTGTCCTAGAACTTACTTTGTAGACCAGGCTGGCCTCAAACTCACAGAGATCTGTCTGCCTCTGCCTCTTGAGTGCTGGGGGGGTGTGCCACCACTGCCTGGCTTTGTATACTGCTTATATTTTTTAAATACTCTTCTTTGGGTGGTGGTGGTAATGGTCATGGATATATAACCCAGGGCCTCACACTGCTAGGCAAACACTCCACCACTGAGCTGCATCTCCAGCCCAATACTTTATCATTTGCATAGTTATTAATGCATTTGCACTTCTCAACAAGCTCATATAATAAACAAAATCACTATTGTGCTTTCCTTATTTGTAAGTGAAAGAGGTGCAGAGGTCCTTATCTTGCCCTAGGGCCTCACAATGACTCCTAGAGCAGACTGCATGGACCTTCATCCTTGCTTCTCAACTCTACACATACACTAAATAGGAGGCTTCCTTTCCTCTTTCTCCCTAGGTGTATCTGTACTGTACTCCCCAAAGCAGAAAGAAATCAGATGTGTACTGCGCACTCAGTCTGAACAGGTGCTGTGAGAAGATCTAGAGCAATGGGAAAAGAAACCAAAGGAAGCTAAGATTCCTGTATCCACATAGAAAGATGGGAGCAGAGTCCTGCCGTATTTTAGGAAGTCAGAGAGACATTGAAGTTCTTGTAGTCCAACACTTAAACAAAACTGCATCATCTGGGGGAGGGAGGACCCAGATTTTTATGCCTCTGTCTACAAACTCAACTTCTCCAGGCACTACTCATTGTTTGCTGTCACAGTCCTCAGCTTGATGACTTAAATCATCCCTTATGCTCCTTAAAATATCCGAAGCAGGTGACTGTTACTTTTTGACTTGGTGGCAGGCTGGCAAACTGTATGAAAGGGAGCTCGTTGAGTCCTCCCAATCATGATGATCTGACTCAGGCTGCCTAGGGGGGAGCTAAGAAGCACTCAGTACTGAGTGTGTTGAAGAGTCCTCAGGACACCATACTTGCAAAATGGCCACGTGGAAACAATGAACGGAGAAGAACAAAGAATGAACACACAATTAGCAATTCCATTACTCTCACTTTTGCACAGGGAACACTGATGATTCAGACAGCAAAAGTCAACAGGAAGCTGATAAATAGCAGAGGTGGCAATGGCGGGGGGGGGGGGGGCTGGGGCTGTAACCTTTGTTTAATAAATCACATTAAAAGGAGAGGGTCTCCCTCTATGCAACTTGTCACCATACGTGACACTGAATTCCAGACTGTCAAAATGACTATCTGAAAAGACACTATAAGATCTCAAAAGAACCAGAGAATACCTTCAGGATCTAGGCTTTAGAAGAGATTTTTTAAAGAAATATTTTACTAGCCAACCTACAGCCTTCTGCTCTAGCAACAGAGCTCTCTAGCCACTGGGATGAAGATTAACAACCACATGCAATCACAGACAAAGGTGAGGTGGTCAGACTAAACTTCAAGGGTACCAGGAGCAGCAGCTGGGACTCTGCAAGGTCCGTTTCATGACGCCTGCAGGATGCTTTCTTGCCTCAGGGATAGCAAATGGCTTGGTTGTTCTACTCTGAAACAAAAAAAAAAAAAAACTTCTTAAACTATTTATATAATATAACACATAGGAAGTAGAAGCTACTTTCTATGAAAACAGGATGGACTGTAACAACAGTCCCCACCCCACTCCACCCAACTGCTCCACCCTACTGCATTAGCAGGAGGCATAAAAAGTGGGAAGTTCAGTCTATATCCAGAAGAGTAAGAAAATTTACCATCCCTAGTCTCAACAGTCTTAAAACAACAGGAACAAAACATAAAGTATGTTTGAAACTTTTGCTATGCTGACAAAAAAAATAATAATAATAATAGAGGCTTGTTGCTGGACACAGTGATTCATGCCTTGGATTCCAGCATTTGGGGAGGCAGTGCCAGGTAGATAGATCTCTGTGAGTTCCCTGCCAACCAGTGTTTAAAATAATAATCCCCTAAACCAGTGGTTCTCAACCTGTGGGTCATGACCCTCTTTGGGGAAAGTCGAATGACCTTTTCATGGGTCGCCTAAGACCATCCTGCATATCAGATATTTATATTACAATTCATAACAGTGGCAAAATTACAGTTATGAAGTAGCAACAAAAATAATTTTAAGGCTGGGGTCACCACAACATGAGGAACTGTATTAAAGAGTCGCTGCACTAGGAAGTTTGAGAACTGCGTGTAGGGCCTAAACTATGATGGCACGGATATTAAAGTCTAATTTCTAAGATACTGTTTTGTTGGGTTAACCCTTTACTGATATGAAAATTACCCCCTGGTGGCTCCCACCATAAATTGTGATCAAATATGACTCTTTCTTGAAACTCAAAATTAATAAAGCCAGGACAAAAATAGATGCCAAAGGCCAGAAGTAGTAGTGTTCCCCTTTAGTCCTAGCTCTTGAGAGGCAGAGGCAGGCAAATCTCTGTGAGTTCCAGGCCAGTGTGGTCTACATAGCCAGTACCAGGCCAGCCAAACTTACATAGTGCGATCTCAGCACAAAGCAAACAAAGTAAATAAATAAATAAGCATGTACTCTGTTCCCACTATTTCTCTTTTCATTTATCCAGGTGATCCTCCTTCAAGACGCAGAACACATGTGACTCTGTACACAGCGACTTGACTTATAAATGATCAATGCCTTTAAGTTGTGATTCTGGTGAGCTCTAGGAAGTGTAGTCCAGCAGGAAGACCTTCTTAGCGGTTTATCTGGTGTTAACTGGCAATTATGACCCAGCCATGGACCCAGCCTCAATACCATATGAAGCACTTTTTTGAGACAGGGTCTCGTGTATCCTATGCTAAGCTGGAATCTTTACATCGACCAAGGACATCTATTGCAGTTAAATAAGGATCAGGATAAACAAATAGGCCAAATAGATGTTTATTCAGGGAGAAATAACTTACAACCTAGACAGATGAACACCAGCAAGTTCCACCAGATCCTCTCCTGACCCTGTCCTGCCAGCAAGAGCGTGTTCCCGTCTCCTCCTCAGACATCCTTCCACAGGTCACTTCCGCCCCTGGCTCCACCCACCAATGGGCGTGCCACAAAAGGAGACAAAGTGAATATCCCACTACAGACAACCTTGAATTTCTGATCCTCCTGCCTCTGCCTCTTGCATGCCAGATGACAGCTCTGTGCCACCAAGACTGGTTTATGTGATGCTGGGGATCAGACCCAGAGTCTACAAAAGCATACTCTTATTTACCTATTAAATCCTAAGTTCATTCTTGGATGGTAATAGTGAAGATAAATTTGAGAGATGTCATCCCATATCACTCAAGAGGATCTAACTGATGAACTTGGAGTAACAAGCTGTCAGTGATGGGAAAGCTGGAAAAAGTTAATGAACACTTTGCTTGGTCCACTTCAGCCACCCCAAGGCTGTTGGCTATTATTTGGGTCTAATAATTACCCTGCAGTGGATGAGGGTCACAGTAGTAGTTAAGGTTTTAACCCATAATTACTAAATAAAACACTAACTTGCCCAGTCCTCCTGTCTGTGATGTACCGTGCCCAGGGGTGCTTATGATGTTGAATTCTTATGTGACGAACTTACTGAGGTTCTCAGGAAAATCCCTCCCCTTGGTGCACAAATAAATTTTGTCCTGAAGAAGTCTTAGCCTTGTGCTTTTGCATCTCTGGAGGTTAACTTCAAGCTCCACACTCCTGCATTCCTGTTGAAAACACTAATTTTATAAGTCATAAGCAGCTCTCCTTAGCATCTCTCCCCTACCAGGGCCTCAATGAAGGACCGTAATTACAGCATCACTGTTCTTAATAACAGCCCATTTGTTTGTTTGTTTGTGTGTTTGTTTGTTTTGAGACAAGGTTCCTCTGTGTAGCCCTGGCTGTCCTGGAACTCCCTTTGTAGACCAGGCCAGCCTTGAACTCACAAAGATCCTCCTGCCTCTGTGTCCCAAATGCTAGGATTAAAGGTGTGTGCCACCACCCTGAGCCCCACTCTTATTTCTGATGCTGAGAAATTTTTGAGCAACTTTGTAAAGTCCAGTGGCTTCAAAACTCACTTTTAAAAACTACTTGGACAGTATCATCACAGAACAGAAAGGACAAGGTCTCTTTGACCAAGAACCTATGCATGCATTCATATGAGTGTAAGTATGCTCACACCAGGGTGCACACATGCTGTGGAGTACATATAGTCAGAGGACAATTTCAGGCGTCCATCTTCACCTTCCACCTCGGTTACCTTATTTATGTCAGGATCTCTTCTTATTTTTTGTTTTTTTATTTTGGTGTTTTGGTTTTTGGTTTGTTTGGGACAGGATTTCTCTGTACAGCCCTAGCTGTGAGCTCTGGAGACCAGACTGGCCTTGAACTCGCAGAGATTGCTCTCCCTCTGCCTCCCAAGTGCTGGTATTTAAAGATGAGCACCACCACCACTCAGAGGCAGGGTCTCCTCTTGTTTTTCCACTTCCTATATATAAACAGGCTTGCTGGTCCTCGGGCTCTTGGGAATTCTCCCTGTCTCGGTCTTTATTTTCATTCTATACCTATTGCAATAAATATAAATATTGGAGTGTGTCATAGCATCTTATCTGGAATCCTTTAAACACAGTAGAAGTCCTAAATATCCTTTGTTCTATCAGTAGTGTTGACAAGAAGTTTCTAGCAGAAGATAATTACTTCATACAGTATGCAAGCTGCTGCTTTAACTTCATGGCTTTTTGGGAGGGGTTGTTTGTTTGTTTTGTTTTTGTTTGTCTGTTTGTTTGTTTTTTGAGACAGGGTTTCTCTGTATTGCTTTGGCGGTTGTCCTAGAACTAGGTCTGTAGACCAGACTGGTCTTAAACTCAGAGATCCACCTGCCTCTGCCTCTCAAGTGCTGGGATTAAAGGTGTGAGCCACCAACTCTCGGTTTTCATGGCATTTTTTAAGGTTTATTTTTAACATTTTTAAGTGTGTGTGTGTGTGTGTGTGTGTGTGTGTGTGTGTGTGTGTGAGTGCAGTGCCTATGGGAAGTCAGAGGAAAGTGTCAGGCCCCCTGGATTGGAGTTATATGTGTTTGTGAGCTGCCATAAGTGGATGCTGGTAAGATAACTCAGTATGGTTTTTAGTGAGAAAAACCCAGCATCAAGGCTCTTATTTGAACCATTATGCTCTCTACATATAAGGCCATCTTACAATGTATTATTTAAAAGTCTCACAGAAATCACAATTTGCAATCATATAGCATGAACAATAATGACTTTACCAAGTTATTTATTATAGTCATGAAGCTTCCTTCTAATAATTTTTATATTTTGAGATAGGGTCTCCTTATGTACATCAAGTTAGCCCAGAAGATATTAAACAGTGATTCTCCTGCCTCAGCCTCTCAAGTGCTGAGATTACAGGCATGCACCACCACACTCAGCAAACAATTTTGACCTCTTGCATCAAGCATTATTTCTTATAAAGGCAAGTTTGGTCCCCTTAAACTTTATATGTACATAAGTTTTCCCTTAGGGCCTTGCTACTCCAAGAAAGGGTGACCTAACAGCATCTCCAGGTAATACAGACTGAATTATGTGATCAGAATTCAAATGCTGAAGCCTCATCTAATTCGATGTTCTTTGAGGAGAAATAAGGGCAAGATGAGGGCATGAAAGAGGGACCTGATCATGGTATTAGTGACTTGGCTAGAAATTAGAAACCTAGTCTTAGTCTCTTAGTCTCTCTGTCTCTTTGTCTCTGTCTCTCTCCTTCCCTCCCCTCCTCTCCCCGCCCCAGTGTGATATCACAATAAGAAAGAAGTTATCTACAACCCAATAGTTTTCTATAGATCCCAACCATGTAAACCTTGACTTTTAGCTTCCAGAACAATAAGAAATTAAGAAGTTCTCTTAAGTCACCCAATCTGTGGCATTTTGTCTTGGGGACCCAAGCTGGCTAAGACACCAGACCCTCAAGATGTATACTCCCAGTCTGGTGGTGGTAGCCCACTCCTTTAATCCCAGAAGCAGAGGCAGGCAAGCAGGCACATCTCTGAGTTTGAGGCCAACCTAGTTTACAGAGTGAGTTCCAGGACAGCCAGGGCTACACAGAGACCTGTGGGATCAGAAGCTACATTTCTAGAAAGTAGTGGAGTGATGTGCATATGTCATAGGCACAGTGACAGTTTGAAATGCTCTATTTAGGGATTTGTTTCAAGGTAGAATAAAACCACCTGAACATTTCAATCCATGAAAGAAAGAGACTTGGTGTCCAGCTCCTTAATATGCTCCAAATCAAGAGGCACTGGATTCCATAGCAGTCCTTGAAGTCTACACATTAGCTGTGCCTGCTTTCTTTCCAGTTCAACCCCATCTTTGTGGGGCAAGGTACTGTGTTAGGAGATAAGGACAGAAGCAGAAGATAACACTCCCACTGGAATTCATCTAGACTATAAAAACCCTCCCGATCTACCACCCTCGAATTACATGTTTGGGTGTCAGTGGGAACTAACATTAACAGGATGTTGTAAAGAGCAAGACCCAGCCCTATCCACCTCACCTCCCGGCACAGTGGGGCTCATGCAAATTTTGGCATCTGTGGTAGATCATGAGGCCCTGCCTTTCCTCCTCAGATGCTCTTGCTGCGTTTCCACGTTTTTATCGGAAATCTTAAGTACCACACTAGTGCTTTTTTTGTCTGATCTATGTCTAGAACTACACGCACATGGCTGTACTTGGTGTTTTGCTTAGGTTTTTGTTTGTTTGTGCTTTATACAGACTTCAGTTTTCTAAGAGTTGTGCACAGAGATTTGCTTTACTCCCACTCCCTGCGCCCTCTCATGCAGAGCCTCCCCTGTTCAGCACCCTGCACTCGAGGAGGGGCATGTGTCACAACTGGCAAACCTACAGTGATGCACATTATCAAAGCTCATAGTTGACATTGGGGTTCAGTCTTGGTAAGGTTCAGTAAGATGATGTGTTCACTATAGTAACATACATAATCTCACTGTCCTGGAAAGAAGCCTACTTTTCCGGTTTTAACCACACGTTTGCCCTGGCCATGCAGCAAGCAACACAGGCTGGTTGTGTGCAAAAGCAAAAATGAATAAGACACAAGTATATCCAAACTTTTTTCCAGCCACAGATTCTGTTACAGGATATCAGATTACAGACAGCCTTGCAAGGAGTGGCTTCAAGATTTAAACACACTGTCGCTTCAGTCTGCCTCTTTCCTATGCCATGGGCCTCCCTAGGGAGAGCGCAATGTGCTTCCTTAGTTGTCAACAGTAGGTCACAAAATGACAATAATGATATTTCCCACTTGTGCTAGCAAAAGTCCTGGAAACTCCTAGGGAATGAGAGCATCCTAATATCTAGCACAAAGAAATGTCTTCCCAAAACTTACTGAGGCAAGAACCATTGCACTGCCCAGGTTTCAAAAGTCATCTAAACCAGCAAATGTGGCATTTGCTATGTATTGTGCCTGTCCTGCCCTTTGTAATAAATTTGGGCTACCAACCAGCTCCTAAACCATGACACAGAGACTTATTATTAGTTTTTAATGCTAGGCCTCAGTTTAGGTCTTATTTTAATCTGAGTCTCTTCATCTACATTTTGCCTTGGGCTTTTATCTTTTATCCTTCTGTGTATCTTACTGTCACTGTTTCTTGTATCTGGCTAGTAGCTGCCTGGCTTCTGGCCCGAGATGAGTTCCTCTCTTTTCTCCCTCGTTCCTTTTGTTCTTCCTCTTGTCTCTAGATTCCTTCTCCTATTTATTCTCTCTGCTCTCCAGCCCTACCTATTCCTCTTCTGCCTAGCTATTGGCACCATTCCACTTTTTATTAGACCAATCCTGTGCTTTAGGCAGGCAAGATAAAGCAGCAACACATCTTTACATAATTTAATAAATGCACCACAGCCAAATATAACACATCTTTACATCATTAACAAAGACAACAGAAACAAATGTACCACACCTTTACACACGTAAAGTTATATTCTGTAGCATAAACAAATGTAACACATCTCTACCTAGTGAAAGTAATATTCCACAACATCTCACCCTCTACTTAAAATGGTGAAGGGCTACAGCACTCTTTCCACCACGTGCCCTAGAATTTCTCTCTCCTCTCTCCTCCCGCCTCCTTCCTACCACTTAACAATACACCAATGCGACAATAGTTTCCCAAAAGCTGACTTGCCCCATCCAACCTTCCCAGCAATTGGAAGAGACTTTCCATCGCTGGTTTAGACTAATAAATAAAATCAGGAGCTCTCAGTAGCTTGTTCTCATTTCTGTAGAAAGGAATAAACTGTCCCGCTCCCCCAAAATACAAGTAACAACTCGCTAAGAACTAAGTGTAATGTGTCATTTCACCAGGAGCTATGGGCAGCTATTTCTTTTTTCCAGCTACATTGCAAAGATCATCATATTTGAGGAATAACCTTGACAGTCCTATGTTCTTCAGTGATAGATGAAGTGCTTCCAAACTGTACCTTCTCTGCTAAAGGTTACAAATATGCTTTGTTTACATGACAAATGGCTGAGATCATAACTTTCACTCTTAGTAAATCCCTAAATAAGGTCTTCCTGGCAAGTACTGAGATCTGGCCTTATGTTGATTACTTCCTGCACCAGCCCATTTTGGTTAGTTGGTTGGTTTTTAGTTTTTTTGAGGCAAGGTTTCTCTGTGTAGCCCTGGCTATCCTAGAACTAGCTCTATAGACCAGGCTGGTCTTAAACTCAGATTCACCTGCCTCTGCCTCCAGGGTGCTAGGCCTAAAGGCATGTGCATCCCATGCCCAACCTAAACCAGCTTTTAAGGAAAGAAGTCCACGAAGTGAAAGAGACTGCTCAAAGATCCACACAGGTCAGTTCAGTGAGAGCAGGGTCATGGCCAATATCTTTACCAGCCTAGGTAAAATACTTTAATACCAAGCATCAAGACACTGAACAAAACCTTAGTGTACTAAGAGGCATTTATTCTATATTAAAATAATTTCAAAAGTTTGAGGTAGAAATCTGGCCATAGTAAATCAAAATTTGACTGTGACATGAACTGAAAACAGTAAATAGAAGTATTCTTCTACAAGCCTAACTACAAAGAGGACAATAGTGCAGTTTCAAGAGAAGCATTTTTGTATTCACATAAGAAAGACATTTTAAAGGAGAAGCAAGGTGCTTTGGGTACAGCTTAACTGGTAGAGTGCTTGTCAAACATCCATGAAAGCCCTGGGTTCAATCCCTAGCACCACCTAGATTGAACGTGGTTGTGTAGGACTATAAACACAGCACTCAGGATGTGAAAGCAGGGCAATCAGGAATTGAAGGTTATCCACAGGACAGGCTGAGATACATGAGACCCTATCTCAAAATGAAACAAAAGCTAAATGATCCTATGTGTACCCCTATTGTGTATGGGGATGGGGGATGAATCTGTTTGTGCAGGCATGTACACACATGCATGTATGTGGAGGGAATGTATTCCTTGATTGCTCTTCACCTTGTTTTTTAGACAGGGTAGAGCTCATTGGTTTAGCTGACCTGGCTGACCAATGAGCTCCAGAGATCTGTTTGTTTCCCTTCCTCCCCAAGCAAAACCACTGTGGCTACCCAGCTTTTTACATGAATCCTGGGGATTTGAACTCAGGTCCTCGTGCTTACATGGTAGGCACTTCACTGACTAAGCCATCTTTCTAGTCCTTATCATGTTAATCCAATTCATTATTCATTTAGCAATACTTTTAACTTTATCGATTTTTTTAAACACATATGGGTTTTTTGCCTGCGTGGGTGTCTGTGAACCACATGCATGCCTGGTATCCTCAGAGGCCAGGAAGGGGTATTATATCCCCTGGAACTGAAGTTAAAGACAGTTGTGAGCTACTGGGAATCAAACCTGGGTCATCTAGAAAAATATCCAGTGCTCTTAGCTCCTGCACACCATCTCATCAGCGCCATTAACAGTATTTTTGTTGAGCACCAACACTATGTGAGTTGGGATAGATGCCAGCAATGCTTAGAGAAATAAAACTTAACCTCAAGACTGTGGCACTCTCCTCTGTAGCCTTAAAGGAGAAAAGCTCCCTACTATACAGTCCTTTAGGATCAGCATCTCCACACTGCTGAACACTGACTGGAACTCCCATTTCAGTTCTCTGATCTGGCATCTCCAGTAGACTGGGTCTTCCATTGTCATCCACAAAGCCTAGAAAAACCATGAGGCAGGGGAAAAGGAAGATAATACCAAGTAAATGTGTCACCTCCACAGAAGAAAGCTTAGGTTTGTTTTAAACAAACAAGACTAGGGGCCCAGCCTGGAGCACACCTGCAACAGCAGTACTGAGAGGCGGTAACAGCAGGATAGCCAAGTCTGAGACAAGACAAATTACCATAGGGGAAGAGAAGAAGTGGGGAAGAGGGAGGGAATGCATCCATCCATTGAAAGCTACGGAGGTACACTTTTTGTTGTTGTTGATGTTGATTTTGGGGTGTTTGTTGTTGTGGGAATTCCACCTGATAGCCAATTGTATTGGGGTGGCTGGGCCAGTGTATGTGGTTTTCTCTGGGGATCCATAACCTGATAAGAACTGGGGGCAAGGGTTGTACACCCTCTTGAATGGTGGATGAGCTAGCAGCAAGCCACAGCTTGGAGTTTCCGGATCACCTTTTGGAAACAAGGCTGTAGAGCAGCAGCACTGTCCCCCAGTGGGAACAGCCTGGGTACCTCATTCTGTCTTGTAATCATTGTGCACCGACTTTGATATTAATAAAAGGTAACACAATCCCCAGACTTCCCTCATTGTGTGGTGCCCCACATTGGACACCACAAGTAAATTGAAGCAGGCCTTTTGTTTCCTGGCCTCCCGGTCTTGAAATAATCACAGAGGCTTAATATTAATTACAGACTGCTTAGCCTGTTGTTCAGGGTTATCACTAACTAGCTCTTACATTTAAATTAACCCATTTCCATTAATCTATGTATTGCCACATGGCTGTGCCTTTTAACAGCCTGTTGGCATCCTGTTTCTTGGATGGCTGCCTTGCATCCCCAACTCCACCCCTGTATTCAGCTTGGCTTTCTCACCTAGCTATAGGCCAAAGGAGCTTCTTTATTAACCAGTTAGAGCAGCACATATTCACAGTTTACAGAAAGGTTATCCCACAGCATTTGAGACAAGGTCTCTCTGTGTAGTTTGGCTGTTCAGAAACTCACTCTGAAGACCAGACTGGCCTCGAACTCAGAGATCTGCCTGCCTCTGTCTCCCAAGTGCTGGGATTGACAGCTACTACACCACTGCCCAGCAGAGATGAACTACTGAATCCAGCACTCCATAAATTGAGGGAAAATTCAAAGCCAGCTTGGGGTACATAGTAAGACCTCCCTCCTTTCTCTTAAGATTTTCTTTTGAACATTTCTTTAAGTGTTTTTCAGCCATTTGAGATTCCTCTATTGAGAATTGTTTAGATCTGTATCCCTCTTTTAAATTGGATTATTTGGTTTGTTGATGTCTATTTTCTTGTGTTCTTTATATATTTTGCATATTAGCCCTCTATCAGATGTGTAGTTGGTAAAAAAATTTTCCTATTCTGTAAGCTGCTGCTTTGTCCTATTGACAATTTTCTTCACCTTACAGAAGCTTTTCAGTTTCATGAGGTCCTATTTATTAATTGTTGATGTTAGTGCCTGTGCTATTGATGCTGCTGTGCAAGTTGTTTCCTGTACCAATGCATTCAAGGCTATTCTCCATTTTACGTTCTATCAGGTTCAGTGTATCTGGTTTTATGTTGAGGTCTTTGAGTCACTTGGACTTGAGTTTTGTGCAGGGTGATAAATGTAGATCTATTTCCATTCTTCTACATGAAGACACCATTTGTTGAAGATGCTGTTTTCCATAGTGTATTTCTGGCCTCTTTATCAAAAATCATGTATTCATAAGTGTGTGGATTTATGTCTGGGTCTTTGAGTCAATTCCATTGATAAACATTTTTGTTTTGTTTTTTCTTTTTGTTTTTTTTTTTTTTAAGCCATCTGGGAAATACAAATCAAAATTACTTTGAGAGTCCATCTTACACCTGTCAGAATGGCTAAGATCAATTATATAAATGACAGTTCATGCTGGTGAGTATGTAGGGCAAAGGGAACACTCCTCCATTGCTGGTGGGGGTACAAATTTGTACAGCTTCTATGGAAATCTATATGGCAGTTCCTTAGAAAATTGTAACTTATCTACCTCAAGACCCAACTATACTACTCTTGGGCATATACTCAAAAGATGCTCCATCCTACCACAAAGACACTTGGTCAATTATGTTCATAGTGGCTTTATTCATAATAGCCAGAAACAACCCAAGTGTCCCTCAAAGAATGGATAAAATGTGGTACATTTACACATGGACTATTACTCAGCTGTTAGAAAAAATAACATCGTGAAATTTGTAGGCAAATGAATACAACTAGGAAAAAAATATCATCCTGAGTTATGTAACCCAGAAAGACAAACATGATCTGTGCCCAACCCAGTCATCATCAGAGAGGCTTTCTTTGGCAGCTGATGGGAACAGATGCAAAGAGCCACAACCAAACATTAGGTGGAGCTTGGGGAACCCGGGGGGGGGGGGGAGATTTTAGGAGCCAAAGGAATCAAGGTCACCAAGGGAATATGGTCCACAGAATCAACTAAGCAGGGCTCATAGGTGCTCACAGAGACTAAAGCAACAATCACAGAGCCTACATGGGTCCTCTGCATACGTTATAGTTGTTTAACTTGGGGTTTTTTATAGGACTCTTAACAGTGAGAGCAGAGGTGTCTCTGACTCTTTTACTGCTCTTGGGACCCTTTTCCTCCTACTGAGTTGCCTTGTCCAGCCTTGATATGAGTATTTGTGCCTAATCTTATTGCATCTTGTTATACTGTTTTCTGTTGACATCTCTAGGTAGCCTGCTCTTTATGAAGGGAAACAGAGGATCAGTGGAACTGGGGGAAAGGAACTTAGAGGGGTGGAGGGAGGGGAAACTGTAGTCAGGGTGTACTGTGTGAGAAAAAAAATAAATAAAAAGAAAAAAGATTAACACACACACACACACACACACACACACACACACACACACACACACGTGTGACTGCAGTTCTCAGAGGCCAGAAAAGAACACCAGATCCCCTGGAATTGGGGTTAGAGGTGGTTATAAGCCACTGCCAATGTAGGTGCTGGAAACCAAACTTGAGTCCTCTGTAAGAGCAACAAGTGTTCTTACCACTGTGCCATCTCTCCAGCCCCAGGATTCCATCTTTTAAAAATAAAAACAAGCAGGGGTGAAGTTTGGGGACCTTTATAAATGAAACCTGTGAGGAGCCATCACATCAGCTTTTTCTGGCTTAGACCACCCACTCCAGTCCTTCCCTGGGAGGCCACGCACACACAAGCTTACTAGGGAAGACACAGGATGAAAGCAATCCCTCCTTCCTCATCCCCCAGAAGATCAACTACTGCAGCTCTCTCTGCTCAGAATCAGGATTAAGAGCAAGCAGTTTCCTTTCTCCCCTCATTTCTTCTCCACACCGCCTGGGGCCTGTGGCAAGACGAGGCTCACACTGCCCCCTACTGCCCAGTCACATATTCTCTCTTCCTTGACCACTTTTAGCTCCCACTTGAAAAAAGGAAAGCAACAGAATACCCCCACAAAAGTCAAATGTCTTTATTTTATATATAAAAAAAATTTGTACAGTTTTAGTTCCTATGTTTAAGAAAAAAATCCCTAAAGTTGCCATAATGTTTAATCCACTGCAAACTGTAAAAACAAGCTTTTTATATATTAAAAAAAATTTACATTTTACAATTTTCTACATGCATGCACAAGGTCTCAGCTCTGTAACCAAGAAAAGAAAGGAAGGAAGGAAGGGAGGAGGCAGGGAGGGAGGGAGGGAGGGAAAGAGGGAGGGAGGGAGGGAGGGAAGGGAAGGGAAGAAAAAAGATAAAATAAGAAGGGGGGAAGAAAAAGGAATAAAAAAAATCTAGATCCAACAATGGAGAATTCTACATTTACAATCTCACTGGGAAGAGACTCAAGAAGCCCCTTCCTCCGCACACAGAATAACGAATTACAACAGTCACACATCAGAACAGAATCCATCAGTAGATGTTGCCCCACAGGGAGAACAGAGTGGGGAGGGGGATTGACAGACACCAGGAAGAGACAAGGCAGAGCTAGGCCCAACCAACAGGGAAAGCACACACCCTGGGAAACAGACATTTGGAGTGAGGACCTCCCGGGACTCCTGCCTCCTTGTCGTTATTAAATCAGGGTTTACAGTGGGAATGCTGTGGCTGGCTAGGAGCAAAAGCATAAGGGAAGAGATGGAAGGAAGGGGAAAGGAGTGAGAGAGACTGGAGGGACATAAATATAAACAGAGAACAAAAACACATATTTAGGAGAACCTAGAAAGGAACCAAGGGGAATAGTGACAGAGTGGCGAGGTAGGTGAAGGACTGAGGCACGGTGTCCTGGTGTGGAGGGAAGAGAGGTAAGCACTCCAAGGTCATGAAACAAAGGCCAAGTTGTGCAGTGGGGATGAGCTGGGATGCCACACAGACAGAGAAACAAGTGAACTGAAGTAGCCCAGCACAGCATCCCCTATGTGGATGGCGTTGGGCTGGGTAGGCACATTCCTACAGTGGAAGGATAGAAGCCGAATGAGTGCTGGGGCAGGGTTGGTGGGGGAAACTGCTCAGAGGGACTGGCCCAGCTGCCCACCCACAGCAGTTCACAGCATGAGGACAGCGCCCTATTCTGGAGAAGCAAAAGACAGACACACATACACCTCTCTCTCTCTCTCTCTCTCTCTCTCTCTCTCTCTCTCTCTCTCTCTCTTCCTCTCTCTCTCTCTCACACACACAGAGATATACACTTGACAATTCATCCTGACATTTTAAAACATAAATCACAACCAAAGTAGACAAAGATACCACAGTTCTGACACAAAGGACCAAAACGCTACCATTCTTAGTCACAGCCCTTAGTGCTTAGACAGAGAGTCAGGGAAACTTTTTCTCTTCGTTTTAGGGGAAAGGAATGAAAATATCACAGTGATTAAAAAACATGGCAGGTTCTTAAAATAAACACTCCCGTGCCCCTAACCCTAGGGCATCAACTAAGATCCCAAATATTTTTCTTCTGCCCACCCCCGCCCACTGCTCAAACCAACACCACACCCCATTCTTGCCCGCAAAGGCAGTGACCCCAATCACTATCCAGGCCCTGCTATTCCAGGATAGTGAGGTATTTATGTGACCCAAAAAGGACTCCTCTGAAACCTGATTTTCTTCCTTTTTTTTTTTTTTTTGTTTTGTTTTGTTTTTTGTTTGTTTGTTTGTTTTAAGAAAAGATAACCCAAGTACAGATTTATTTCACTGTAGTCTATCCAGGAACCTCTACTACAGCCCTAGACTCACCTTAAGGCCCTGTCTAAGTCAGTTCCAAAAGCCCATTCCTGTGAGAACAAAGTAAGCACTAATGGATGAGCCCCTTAGTAAGGGGGGAGTGGGCTGCGGATCCCACAGCCTCACAGCAAGATCAATGGGGACCTCATCTCAGCGTGGGCGTGGCATGGCAAATACCAGTAACATTTCCAGGGAAGCGAGGCCTATGCAGGGGCTTTGGGAGTTGTTTAGAGAAGCGGCCCAGGGCCATTGCTCCATCCCAGCCATCAGAACCATCCTCCACATGGATCCCAGAAGGATGGATGTGGTTATTTCCTATTTTTTTCCCTGTGATAAAAAATCATTTAAAGGTGTCTGATTTAAAGGCTCAAGTTGGCTCTGAAAATATCCATTAGAGGGTTAGTGAATCCTGCTCAAAGTGAGCTTTAGATTATTGAGATTCAGATTTGGTGCAAAGGCTATGTTAGTTAAACTGGGGAGAGGAGCTAAGAGCCACAAAAGGCAGGAATCCTGGTCCCTCACCCCAATATAGAGCCTAGAAAGCCAGGCAGGGAGCGAAGAGGATGGGACCCTAGAAGGCCATGGAAAAGAGACCCCTGAGGCAAAGAACTGGACGTAAGGCAGGGCATGAAAAGGGGCTGCTGGCCCCTCCCCTAAGAAGAGATGAGGCCACAGGTCTCTAGAGCTGGAAGTCAGTGGGCCTGGGGAAGCTGGAGCAGAAAAGAAAAATGTCTTAGACCACAGGGTTGGGCAGGGTCTGCACATCCTCAAGTCTCAACAGAAGTCAACATTCATCCTTCACGGGCAAGGATGGGAATGAATGGCTCAGAAGAAATGAAGGTCAGTGACAAGGATCTCTCCGACCTCAGGGGTCTATCCTGCCCTTCTCCTCAGGAGTTGTCCACAGCCCTAGTAAAGTGGTCAAAACAATTTGCCTACACTCATGTGATCACACAAATAGCAGTGAAGACTCCTGGGTAGAAGAAGGGAATTCCCACTTGGGGTGTGTGTGTGTGTGTGTGTGTGTGTGTAGCAGGAAAGTACAGCTGTAACAATGGGAAGCAAGTAACACTGCAGGGAAAATACTAACTCTGTGACTACTGTCACAGGTGCATCCTTGCCCAGGTATTCAGGGCTATGGGAGGGGACAGGGGATAGGGTCAGCTGCTGTCCTGCAGGAGTTTGGCACCGCGGCTCTCTGGGGTCAAAGCTGTGCCCCCCAGAGAAACCCTATTAGAGTCCACTGGAGAGCAGGGCTCTAAGAACTTAGGTTTGTTAAGTGGGGGCTCAGAATTAGGGTAAAATCAAGAAGGCCCTGTGCCCTTTGAAAAGGGACCTCCATCCAGGAGACACTTTGGGGAAGAACTGGGTTAGAGGCACTGTTTCCTGCAGAGCCTGGAGTGACACAAACTTGGGGGGCAGAGTGGTTCCCAGATACTGTTAAAGCAAGGTGGTCTCTCCACATTTACACGGGAAAACTGAGGAAGAGGGGGTGGAGAGCAGATACAGGATAAGTTAATTCAAGTAAAAAACAAAACAAAAACAAGAGCAAGAGGAAGTAGGGCGGCAGAAATGTGACCAGGTCAGAGACCTGAGCCACTCCCACTCTGCAGGAACCCCCACGTCCCCTCCCCTGACGCTGCAAAGTCACACGGAGGTCTCCGACTGCAGCCGCATGACGAACTTATGTGATTTGGGATCCACAAATTCCTCAGAGAGTTTGAAGAATGGCACCTTCTTGGTGCTCACCACCAGGCTGAAGTCCTGGCGTTTTAAGAGGAAAACGATGCCATCCTTAAGCCCATTGGTCACAGGCTCCTCGCTCACCAATGTCCACTGTTTGGCCAGCCAACGCTCCTTGTGGTATTGGATGGTGGGTCCAGCTGCCAAATATCGCTCCAGGAAGGCCTGAGGAGGGGAGAAGACACTGCCTGGGCATCTCTCCCGCCCACACCCTTCATTCCCTGCCACACAGATTCCAAAGACAGTCTAGATGTTTCAAGCTCACTCTACACACATGAACAAGCTTCATCTGATGTGAGAGGAGAGGGCCTGTGAGAAGCTCAGTGTGTAGATGAGAAGGACAACATGCACAGACTTGACAGAGCTCCAGTCGGGACCATAATTCACCCCCATCCTTCTCTCTGTTCCTTGCACCAGGCTGTGCCCAGAGCAACTCGACCCTCATTCTTCCTCCTCTCTTCCTTCCCTTCCATCCAGCTTATATGATTAGCACCATGTAGGTCTTCACTTGGAGGGAAGTGCAAAAGTGTGTACGTGTATGCATGTGTGTGCATTTGTACACATGTGTGTATGCGTGCATGTGTATGCACGTGTGTGCGAGTGTTTTGCTGGTAACTGAAATCAAGAACTCAGGCCTGCCCTAGCACTGAGCTACATTCCCAGCCTCCTTATCACCCACTCCCCAAAGAAGGCTCCGAGAAAGCCACTGTAGGAAGCTGGCAACTGGGCTGAGGTAAGCAATGGCTAAAAGGAAGCACAGGCAAATGCTTACTTTGTGGGTGAAGAGTCAAGAGGTTAAAGGTGAGACTTGGAATGTAGACATTCCAGAGCCTTATAAAGAAGAGAAACTGGGCTCTGACATCCCCCAAATGGTTCAGAAGCCTATCCTTGCCTCCTCCACTGCACACAGACAGGACAGGACAGATGGAATGGGGATGAGAAAAGAGATTACAAAGAAGAGGTGAAGATGAGACAAAGAGAGGGAAGGTGAGTGAGGAGAGAACCAGGGAAAGGGGACACAGGGAAGTGTAGAAGCAGCAGGCCTACCTTGGGCGTCATGTCATGAGTGATGCAGAACTCCAAGTGCTGCAGGATGCTCTCCATGGTGTGGTAAGGCTGCTGCTTGGTGGTCCGAAGGTACTTCTGCATGGCACGGGCCATGGATGCAAAGATGGCTTGGGCTGCTTCCCGGGGATCCATCACCTCCCTGGGGTTCTTCTGCTCCTCTTCCTGCAGCCGCTTTATGTGAGTGAAGGCCTCCTCCACAGCCACCACGAGCCTGGGGGACAGGCAGTATCTGCAGTGGATGCCCACCGCTCATCCTACCCTCTACCCATTCATTGGTTGACTGCTGCAGCCAGAGTGAGGTCAGGACTCTCTGCTCTCTCTGAAGTAGTTGAAGCCCATTTAGAGCCAAGGGCATGGGGATTAGGAGATGGGAGCGGTGTTTTCCTCACAGGCAACAAGGAACAACTGTAGGACTCAGTGGACTCAGACTAGGGACTTAAAATGAACAGGCCTAGCATCAAGTCTAGAAAGACACCTAGGAACTATGTACTGAAAAGGCCAAGTATCCCACAGGACCCTAGAATAAGACTCCACACCACACTGCACCATAAAAAAAATTCATAGACATAAGTAAAAGGAGATGGCTCCTCCTTCTCATCATCATCATCATCATTTGTGTGGGGGGGGGGCATGCACATGCCTTCTGTGGAGGTTAGAAAAGTCCCTTCTCTCTTTCCCACACATGGCTTCTGGGAACTGAACTCAGGTCATGAGGCCTAGCAGCAAGAGCCTTTAACTCCTGGCCCTGGAAATGACATGTCTGTTCAGATACAGTAACACGGGCAGTGCTGACACCTGAATGGGGGAGGGGGAGGGGTTGGGGTATCAGCAGCAACTAAACCCAACAAAGAACTGGTATCTAAAACACACAAAGAATTCACTACAAATCAGGAAGGAAAGGGTAAGAATCTTTAAAATAATGAATAAAGGGAGGTTGGTAGGGTAGTTCAGCAGCAAAAGGGGCTTGCCACCAAGCCTGACAACCTGAGTTCTACACCCAGGACCTGCATAGTGGAAGAAAAAAACCCATGCCCAAAAGTTGTCCTCTGACCTCCATATGAACTCTGAAGTCTGTGTGGCCACATATACTCATAAATAAATATGTAATTTTTTTTTAATGAAAGGAACTAGGAATGATGACACATTCCTATAATCCCAGCACTTGGTAAGCAGAGGCAGGAGAATCACAGATTCCAGGCCAGGCTGATCTACTTAGTGAGACTGTCTCAAAAAACTAAGTAAATTCAAATAAAATCATACCAAGGAGTAAAGGACTCATATGAAACCTGAAAGATACTAGGCAGGTAGAGATATAAATTAACATTAATAAAGGGCTGGAGAGATGGGTCAGTGGTTAAGGGCACCAGCTGCCTTTAATTCCAGCACTCTGGAGGCAGAGACAGGTGGATCTCTGTGAGTTCAAGGCCAGCCTGGTCTACAGAGCTAGATCCAGGACAGCTATAACTGTTACACAGGAAAACCCTGTCTCAAAAAAATTAGAAAAAGAAAGAAAGAAAGGAAGAAAGAAAGAAAGAAAGAAAGAAAGAAAGAAAGAAAGAAAGAAAGGGAAGTTAACGATAATCCTAATAATCCTAGCACTGGGCATTCTGTGAACTACGGCACAACGACATGTGATGAGTGGGACACGAAGAACACATGCGTGAACCTGAAAATACAGTGAATAGGGAGAAGAAAGCAGTTTAGCAGGAGGACCTGTATGAGTTTGAGGTCAGCCTGCCAACATACAAGTTCCAGGCCAGCCAAGGCTGCATAGATGACTTTATCTCAAGAAACAAAAGTCAGTCTACACTAACTGTACAGAGCCAACAAACCAACAACACATCATTTGCACAAAAACACAAGCAGGTTTTAAAGGAACTCAAAGTAGACTCAAGTAGATGAAGAAAGACTATGAAGAAACCACGACCACAGAGCTGAGGACAGTGAGAAGTGTTCTGCACTCTAAGTCCAAAAACCAAAATAAAACCCACTGACCTAAGAGTAGGACTGGCCTGGAGAGACTGGAGAAGAAAGGATATGAGGTCTATATCTCAGAATCCAGACACCTCAGTACTTCCCTGAGCTCAGGATAGGACTCTGGGCCGGTAAGTATGATTTGTCTACATGCCTCTTTTCTGTACATCTTTTTGCCTCCCCCTAAGTTTCTTAGCAAAGTTTCTTTTGAAAAGAACTTTTTGTTTCAGGTGAACCAAAGTTTCCTACCAGCTACAAGCAAGGTAACAGGAAAGGAAATAAACCCATGTGCCAAGAGTGACAGTGGCAGGCCATGATGTCCAAGACCCTAATCAGGGAAGATGTCACAGAATTAGAACTGGTGGTGATATTCACTCTGTCCATTCCTATTGCACTGACCATGCCCACTGGAAGGTGGGGACAGGTACAGATGTGACCTGGGGGAACTAGGACTGGGACAAGGGATCCTGGAGCTCTGTCCTGCTTCCTGGAGCATCCGAAGGCATCCCTGGGACTGGAACCTGCTGGCGTTCATCTGTCTCTGTTGTAAGTTATTTCTCCCTGAATAAATATCTATTCAGCCTATCTGTTTTCCCCAATTCTTATTTTTCTATGATAGTAGTCTTTGTTTTCCAGGGGACGCCAGCTATCTTAAGACCAAGACTGGGCTGTCTCTCTGCCCTGAAGCCTAGAGATGGGAAGGGTAGATATTCTAGTCTGTTCCTCTCTTCTCTGGTGAAACCCTGGAAGCTCCAGATAGAACCCGGCTGCAGCCAGCACTGAGAAAGACTCTTCAGGCGTGATTGAAGTTCTTATAACCAAGGGGAAAGTGAAGACAGCATTTAAGCATTTACCAAAAGAGGCCAGGTGTGGTGGGACACACCTTTAATCCTAGCTCTTGAGAGAAAGAGACGATCAAATCTCTGTATGTGTGAGGTTAGCCTGAGCTACATAGTAAGTTCCAGGCTAGCCAGGCCCTATCTCAACAACAACAACAAAAAAATCTCAACAACAACAACAAAAAAAAAATCCAAGTTATGATGGCCTATACTTTTAATCCCAGCACCAGGGAGGCAAAGACCAGCAGATCCCTGGGACCTGGTAGCCAGCCAGCTTAGTCTAGCCTCCTTGGTGAGTTCCAGAGCAATGGAGAGACCATCTCAAAACACAAAGAGGACAACATCTAAGGAACAATAGCCCATGTTGTCCTCTGGCCTCCACATGCATGCACACACAAACATACACACAAACACATATACAAATTAATAAATAAACAAATATCCTTCTGGGCCTGAAAACCAGTCTTCCCTGTAGATGGCAAAAGTCAGAAAGAGTAGGCTCCTGTTAGAAAAAGCTGGAAACTGTGGGGAGACATGACATGCATGTGGTTCCATCAAAAGCCAGGGAGCTTGGAAGAAAAGCCCAGGCTCAGAGGAGAGCTGTTCAGATTTTAGCCTTCAAGGTCCAAGCAGATGCTCCAGCAAACCTGAACCTGACCCATGGAACAAAGCGATAATAAATGTGCTGTTTTACAGTTGCTGAATCTGTAGTAACCAGTCGTGGCAGCACCAGAAAATGAATACGCAAAACCTACATCATCACTGTTCTATTTCCAGCAGTTATAAGAACTGGGCTTCCTTTCCCCCGTTCATCCCACAGGCACCACCATCCCCATTCTATTGGTTCTTCCCCTCCCTCAGGGTATTCATCAAGCCCTGAACTCACACAGCCGATACCCACCTGGCTCTGCGCTTTCGCACTCTGCGCTCATGCTCGGCTTCCTCGTAGTAGTACTCATTGTGGCTATTGTCCCGCCTCCGTGCCGCTGCTGCAATCACAGCCCTTGACTGGCCAGTGGAGTTATTGGTGCTGTTTTCTGCATAGGATCAGGATAGAGGAGATGGTCAAAAAAAGAGAGTGCAGCCTCTGCATTTGTTGGAGCTCTGGAAAAATGGCCTGATACATCCAGAGGCTATGTCCCCACCACCCAGCAATGCCTCCCAGTCCCAGCCCTCCTGACCACCTCTGGGAAAAACTGCAGGAAAGCAACCAGGAAGGCATTGGGAGGGCAGAAGTCCTGGATATATGCCTCCTGATGCAGAAGGCCTTGCAGCTCAGGGCGGAAGGGTAGAGAGACCAGGGCTCTGAGAAGACACAGGCTCTAAACCAGGGGTACACCGTTGCATAAAGAGGATCAGCAGCTAAGACCAGCTACCTGAAGTCAAGGGAAACGACAGAACGGAGGGGGCTGGGAAGGAAAAGGCAAGGGAAGTAGCTTGGAGTCCTGCTTAGGAAGAGGCCGGGAGGGGCGGAGGAGCAGGGCCGCTCACCCTCTCCGAGAGAATACACCTTGAAGCCAGACACTTTCTTGGCCAGGACGGACTTGGGCAGGTTGAGGAGGGCGGGGTTGTAGACAGGGAAGTCATGGTAATACTTCTCCAGGATCCACACTGCCACTCGCTGGATGCTGTTGGGGAGACGGCAGGAGGGGGAGGGAGAAGGGACAGACAAGGGGCGCAGGGGAAGGGACACATCAGGGCAGGTCGGCAGGGCTGGAGAGGACACATGACAGGGACGAGCTGCTTCCAGGAAGCCTGGCTCAAGCCTGAGGTCTACTTACCAGGCCCCTAACCTTTCCCACAGCTGGGTCTTCTAGTCATTTCCTACCATGCTGAAGCCCAGGGGTAAAAGGGCCCAGCCAAAGGTATCCTCATCCCCCTCTAACAGTCTCCCAAGGAGGGTTACTGACAGGACCTGGGAGGTGCCGCTGATGCTCTGCACAGCCAGGAGGAGGGAAGGGGACATCCTGTCCACAAGCCTGGTGGGATTGACTGTCTATCTCTCCCTCTGGCCAGTTCATCTCAGTAACATGTACTGACTTCTCACAGGAAGCTGTACCTCCAAGAAAAGGTTAGGAACTTTCTGTTTGTACCCCACACCTCTCTCCCCCTTGGTCCATCCTCCTCTAAGATTTTGAATCCCCCCATCACTGTCTGTTCACAATCCCACAGGCATCTTGCCCACAATTCAACATATGACTTTGCCATTAGGCTGAACTCTTACTGTGTGCAAACTCCCTTCCACCCAGCCCCTCTAATCCATCATCTATCATCCCCACCATCATACTCTCCCCCTCCCCCAAAAACCCTTTCAGGTCTCATCTTTGCCCTATGCAAGTCCCGCCTACTGCAGCACGCACCACCCATACCTGAGATGGCCAACGTTGTAGAAGCGGCTGGCCCCATCTGTGGACCTCACCACCTTGAGTGTGAACTGGGGCTGGAGCTGGCGCAGCTCCAGCAGAACTACGGCCAGGTAGTGCACGAAGAGTAGGGCATCCACCAGCGAAACAGCAAACTGAACCACACCCTGGTAGCTGCGCTCCCGTGCATCCAAGATGCGCACACCATAGAAGAGCCAGTAGGAGATAACAAGCAGAAAGACGAGCACCATGAGCAGGGCACGTAACACGAAGACTCGGGGCAGCGAGGCCTTGGGCCGGCGGAAGAACAGAGCCCAGCTGCCCAACAGCAGGATGAGCAGCTTGAAGGCCACGGAGATGAAGAGGCCCTCACATGCTGTCCCACACGGCTCCAGCTCCTCCCGCCACAGCAGTGGAGGCAGAAGCAGGAAAGCCAACGGGGTGAGGAAAGACAGCAGGGCCAGAGTGGCCCCTGCTGCCACGCCCAAATGGCGTGAACAATCCAGCGGGACACTGTCCTCCATGTCCTTGGCAATGCGTGTGAGGTCATCGTGGGAGATGCTGTGCTCAGAGGTGCCTGTGACTACAGTTGTTGTTTCTCCCCAGTTGTCATCCTACAGTGGGAAGGGGAAGAAGAAGAAAGGATAAGCGGAGAAGGTAGAGGGAGGGGCACATGGGAAAGGAGTCAGCAGAAAGAAGAGGGGAAATCAACAAACATACAATCATCAGAGAATTCGCTGAGCTCCACCATGTACCCGTCTTGTCTCTGCAGAAATCGCTACATAAAACCCAAGTCCTTGGGGAGCTGCACAGAGATCAGGGACAGTGATGACCCTCAGAAAACAGAACACAGGACAGCTGCCAGGGGAACAACTGCCAGGGCAGTGACAATGACCCAAGGGCAGGCTTGCCAGGCAAAACAGGCAGCTTCCAGAGAGTGATAGGACCCGGGCTGACCCCCCCAGCGGCTGGTGACATGCATAAGCTCATCTGAATTAGTGATTCCCAACCCCAGCTGCACACATTAGAATCACCTAGGGAGCTCGGAAAACATACCAATTATGCAAAGTGAGAGTTGCCTGTCAACCTTTTTTTAAAAAGCTCCCGAGATGGTTATAATGCTCAGCCTCGATTGGGAACCCTGAACTAAATGATCTCCTGGGGCTGCTGTCAGAATGCACTCTGTGGACCAGCAGTGTGGGAGTCGCCTGGGAGCATGTGAGAGACAGGCCCGTCCCACAATTACTGAGCCACAGTCTGCACTTAAACAAGATGCCTGTGAACTGTTTCAACTTAGGGCAGGCTCTCCTAAGTTTCTTCCAGCTTTTGCAGAAGTCCATGACTTCAACAGAAGCCAGAGACAGCGACTCAGGGCAGAGATTCAGGGAGTTGCAGATCCGAGTGCAGGGACAGAGAACAGAGTGCCTAGGAAAGGGAAGTCAAAAGTCATATGTGCAGGCCATGTGGCAATGCCAGGCTAAGCAACAGACATCTGTCCCAGTCCAGAGAGGTAATGCATGATGACCCCAGCACACAGGCGACTGAAACAGGAAGGCTGTGTGAGCTCAAGATTAGCCTGGGCCACAGTGGATCAGCACAGTCTCAAAGAAGAAGAAGAAAACAAAAAGCCAGGGGCTTTTACATGCCTGTAATCCTAGTACAGAGGCAGAGGAAGAAAGATCAGAGGTTCAAAGCCATCCTCAGTTATATTAAGTCAGTTCAAGGCCAGCCTGAGCTACATGAGACCTTGTCTGTTAAAAAAGCCATCCACCCTCCAACCATGAGGCGCTATCACCATTTTCTCACTACAGGACAAGAGGAGACGGGAAGGCCTGTGAATGGTCTAAATAGGATATGGGGAACACTGTAGACTCGGGTGTCACTGTGGGTTTCTATGAAGCTAGATCTGCTGTGCAGTCATCTAAATAACCATGGTACAGGGTCCATGGAGGTAAGCAGTGGACAGGCCGGGCTCCACGGATGTCCTTCAGAGTGTGATCTACACAAATCTGTTTCTCTAGCTGGAGACCATCCTACAAAGAAGTCTCGAGACCACCAGGACTTTCAGTACCCACAATTCACTTCCAGTTCATCCTGGGTATATGGAGTCACACCCTGAAACCCTGGGAATGCAGGCTCCAGGACTGAGCCACAAAGTGCAGTGTAGGGGGTGGCCATGACTAGAGAGCTGAGGAATCTCCTCTCCCAAGGATGGGGGAAGGATCTGATCTGAATATAGAAAGTAGAAATGTTGGCCACTGTCAGCTGTGGGACTGGAACCACACCCTCACCCAGTGACCCAAGATACACTGTCTACCCTCTCAAGGATCAAGGCCTAGGGAACCCCATCCCAACAGGAGGTGAGCTAATCATATCTCAAGATCACTTCAAAAGTCTCTGAGGCCTGGTATCGCAGAAAGAAAAGAGTTCCCAATGTCAGGCAGCCCTGTCCCCCTGAGGAAAAAAAAGCTAAAAGCCTCCACTGCCTGATTCTTCCAAGAAGAAAGTACAGGAATAATAAGACTTGGGCAATCTCAGCGTACTACAAATTCTGTCCCTCCTAAATTCCAGGACTGTGTTCTACCTATTGTCCTCTCCACCCAGGGAACACAATGAACAAGAAGTTAGGATAGAAGGGCTCCTTCTGCCCTGAAGTCTTTTCCAAGGTGCCTCCCTTAACTGCTCAGCCTCTCCCCTCTCTTAGCTCCATTTACCCTTCTTCCCAAACCTCTTTTCCCCAGGACCCAGGCGATGCTGTTCCACATGCTAACAGCAGAGGGTGTAAACCTGAGACTCTAGGGACACCTGCAGTCTACTCACCAAGACTGCTGTCCTCCTACTCCAGCCTGCACCAGCCTGACTGGCTGACAGGAGCTTAGAGAAATTGGGACATTTCTCCTTACTCAGCTAAACCCTTGAAAAAGGGTAGGAGCTAATGCCTCCAAAAGGGTTTCCCCTAAAATTCCATGAATTCCAACAAGGCCCTACCGAGGAACACTAAACAAAGGAAGGGAATAGTAGTGCACACCTGTAATCCCTACGTTTAGGAGTCAAAGAAGGATTCCATTTTAGAACCAGTCTTGAGGCCAGGCATAGTAGCACACACCTTTAAACCCAGCATTCAGGGGGCAGAGGCAGGCAGATCTCCATGAGTTCAATGCTAGCCAGGGCTACACTCTGAGACCCTGTCTCATAACAAAAATAACAACAAAACAAGACCTAAGACCAGCCTGGGCTATATAGTGAGTTCAAGTCTTGCTTAAGCTACAAAAGGAGAACCTATCTTGAAAAACAAAAGGATACCCTTCTGGATCCTGTATCTATCCAAGGAGACAAGATAACCTCTCTCAGCCCTTCCCATGCCTAGTGGAGTCCCCACCTCCCCCGGGAATCAGGAAATGTCAAATCTAAACCACTTTATCCCCAATACTCACTCACCCGTTCATCTCCCCTCGTGGACTCATTGTCCAGCAGGGGCTCTCCTGGAGCCTGGATCGTCACTGATTTATCTCCACGGCTTCCATCCCGGCTCTTAGAGCGGTGTCGGTCCCGGCGGTCCCTGCAACAGGAAGCCAGAGAAACAGGAACAAAATGTCAGGAGGGGACTCTTTCAGCAGCCCCCTACACCCTCCCCCCCCCCGCCCACCTCAGCATATAC
Source organism: Phodopus roborovskii (assembly GCF_943737965.1). Taxonomy (NCBI): domain Eukaryota; kingdom Metazoa; phylum Chordata; class Mammalia; order Rodentia; family Cricetidae; genus Phodopus; species Phodopus roborovskii. The sequence goes on from NW_026126433.1 coordinate 42,627,361, forward strand.
TACCTCTCCACCAGCCAGACCGTTCTATCATTTACCTGTACCCACCTGTGCTTTCGGGAGCTGCGGGAATGGCCCGACTTGTAAGAATAGCCCGAGTACTGGGACTCGGTGTCCATGGCGTCTGAACGCCGTGCCTTGTAGCGCTCCAGGGCCGCGGGCTGGGGCCTCTTGGGGGGCCCCACAACCACCTCCTTCAGCACGGGCTTCTTCAGGCCAAGAGGCACCTTTAGGAAGTCAACTGTCACCCTGAGGGACTCTATTTTGCTGGACGAGTGGGCTTATCTCAGAGAAATTCAAGCGACGATCCCTAAGGAGATAAAGCAGTTGCTTAGGGGTAGCTGGAGCTCCCCATGGTGAGAGCACAAAAGAAAACCATCCCCAGATGTCTCCAGAAGCTCTGGTTAGCCCAGACACTACCTGATAATAGTTCACTTTTGGGTCCCGTTCTGTCCAATGGGCTCAGTTCCTCCTGCTTTGCCAGCTAGAAAGACCCTCCAACCAGTGTGTCCAGATTCAGGACTGGGGAAAATGCTAGCACAGGCTCCCAGGACAAGAAGGACACCCCGAATAACCCAGCTTGGATGCCCCAGTGGGAAGAATCCAGGCAGTACTTTCCTAGTCTCAGCCAGGAAAATGGACACTTAGAGACACATGTATGTGTAAGCTCACGAAGTCTCAGTCTCTCTCTCTCTCTCTTTCTCTCTCTCCATCTCTCACTGATGAGTGGATGGAAGATGAAGACTGACAGCATGGTGGAGTGAATAAGCAAACAGAAGGATCCACCTAAAATCTCTGGACAAGCAAGATCCTAGTCTCTCTCCGCTCTGGGCTGATGGGCAAGCAACCTCTTTTACCTATACTGCACATCTAACTCTACAGCAGAGGATGGTATCTCCTCCCTGACTTCCCACCATCCTTCAGAGCCCAGCCCCAACTTTCACAAAAGCCTCCCAAAAGCCTCCGATACTCTAGCAAAATGGGTCATCTTCTCCACTGCTGCGAGACACTAACTTAAGTCATCACTGTGCCCGGAGCACTTCCTGTCTTCACTCACTGATGGAGCAAGCATGCCTCTCTAAGTCACCTACTTTGAACTATATACTGTGCTATGCCCTGGGCATTGTGGTGTAACGGACAGCTAAGCCAATAAACACAAGGAACCATGTCAGTGTGGTGGAGGTCAGACGACAACAGGCAAATGTGTATCGGGGATTGAACCCTGTGACCTAAGCAAGCATTCTACCACTGAGCCCTGTGCAGATAAACTGCCTGTCTGGAAACGTAGGAAAATGACAGTTAAACTGATACCCAAGAAAGGAAGACAAAGTCCCAAGAGGGGAAGGAATAACAGGACACCAGGGAAGGCCAAGTCAAGAAAGGGCTCTGTGCACTTAAAGAACACAGCTGAAGACAAGAGAGGGTAGAAGCGGGGGGGGGGGGGGGCGGCAAGCGAAGAGGTCGGGTTTTATGGAAAAGTTATCAGGAAGCCTATTTGGCTGTGCAGATTTGGGTTGTAAAGAAGAAAAAGCAGAATGGAAAGATCAGCGAGGTCTCATGGCAAAAAGACTTGGCCACCAGAACCAAGGAAGAGGTAAGAAATGGACTCACAGAACCAACCAGACCTGATAAAAAGCTGGCTGAGGGGGTGAGAAGCAACAAAAACGCCCAGCCAAGCACACAAAATAAGTAAGTAAAATGCAATCCAAAAAAAAAAAGTCTACTGTGAGCATGGGAGAAGGTACTGAGTATCTGGTAAGGCAGTGGAGAATTAAAAGACACATTTGGGAGTACACTGTTTATGAAAGAGCATGTGTGGAAACAAGCAAGCACTCATGGCTGTGGGGAATGGACAGTTGGGCATCCAAGAACTGCAGTCTGAGCAGGAGGTATGGGCCACAGGCAGTGCACTGAGCTCAGGAGAGGACTATGTAATTGGATGCAAGAACTCCAAACTGCACATAGTGGGGTTATGGGAAAGATCAAGCAAAGAGGCCGAGGAGAAACCAGAGGCCAGCAGAGTGTAATCTCATGTCAGCCAATAAGACAGGCAGACTTCCAGACAGGAATGGATGCAACCAGGTCCAATGCTGCTGAGAAGTCCATTGTTTTACGCACTGGAACAGACTTGCTTTGTGGAGTTACCCTTTTTCCAACTACTTTAAATCACCAGCAGCTGGAGAATGAGCAGAATAAAGTCATACATATTTGCAGACACCTGCCCTCCTGTGGGTACAGAGCAAGTAAACCTCCCCTCCGGCAGGTACAGGGCAAGTAACTGATACCCACCCAGTAAAGGAATACACTTGTCTGAATTGCAGGGAGATAAACATCAATGTGAAATCTATTCATTTCTCCTCCTAACAGAAGCAGTGCATGAGCCAGTGATATCAATACCCCCATATCAAAGCAATGGGTGACAGAGACATACTTTGGGGGCAGATAGACTTCAACCCAAACCTGAACCTCTCTCTAAGACAGGGCCACAAACAGCCCATCCCATGCTCACCCCTCTGTCTGCAAATTACATGTTGGGCTTCTCTACCCCTCCCCTGGAACCCACTCTACTGGTTTACTCCTCTGTACAGTTTAGACAGTTGCGGCTGAACTGCTTTTTTGATGTGGTTCCCACCTATTCTTTCTAGTTCTCCTTTTAAAAACTGAATTTTGGAAACCAGCATAGGCCTGACCCAGACTCCCTGAACATGGGTGTCAGTCAGGAGGACTGGGCAGTCTATGGGGCCTCTAGTAATGGATCAGTATTTATCCCTAGTGTACGAATGGACTCTGGGGGCCCATCCCACATAGAGGGATACTCTCTCAGCCTAGACACAGGGGGGAGGGCCTAGGCCCTGCCCCAAATTATATGACAGACTTTAAAGATTCCCCATGGAAGGCCTCACACTCCCTGGGGAGCAGAAAGGGGATGGGATGGGGGTTGAGAGGGGGCAGGGAAGGAGGGGAGAGTGAGGGAACTGGGACTGACATGTAGAACAAGCTTGTGTGAAATTTAAATTTAAAAAAACATTATCTTAAAAAAAAAAAAAAAAAAAAAAAAAAAAAAAACCCTGATCTTTGCCAGGAGGCTCTAAGACCAACAGATGCCGTAGTGGGGGATGAATGGCAAAGAAGTGCCATAGATTAGATCCAGACACTCAGCCCTCTCGTTCGTCATCCTCACCCCAAGTACCTGCTCTCTATCTGCCAGAGCCAACAGCAGAAAGAGCCTGGGATTTACACAAAGATCTGGGTTTAAAATCAACCTCTCCCATTGCTGAGCTATGTGACTGTCAGCAAGTTACTGACCCTTCTGTGCTTACGGCCCAGTGGGCCCTTTGGTAAAACAAGAGGTGATGATACCTCCTTCATGGGGTAGCTTCAAGGAACACAGGGATGAAGGAAATGCTTATATAGACTGTGCAGCCACTAATAGTTAAGCAATTAATAAGCTCTCAAACTCCAGCCCCCAACCACTTCCTCTGAAACTAGGGAAGGCGGTGGTATAAATTGTACGACTAAATAAAGAACTCTCTCCAACACACACCCCTACCAGACCCACTACTTCAAACACACCCAGATGTGAGGTGAAGCTGCTCTGTTTCCCCTGCAGATAAATTTCAAGCCAGACAGGGTGCCAACCATCTCCTAACTCTTTGTTCTGAGCTACATAGCCTGGAGTCCCCTCCCATTCTCCCTAGCAAAAGACAAACCCCACAGCTACCCAAAAAGCAACAAAACATACTCTTCCCTCAACTACCAAACATAGGGGGCACAAAGGACCACAACTTATGAAGCCTTTGCCTGCTGTCCTTTTGGGTACCCAAGGCAGCTAATCCCAGCATTGGGAAAGGATAAAAGGTAGGCTAAAAAGATGGGCAGAAGTTCCCCTTTACTTAATCAGTCTCAAGAATCAGATTTGGAGGGTCTCCCGGGTGGGCAACGTTCCCAGGAAACGAGGTGGGGGAGGGGATTCATGGATGAGATCAACAAGTAGAAATGTCAGAGCAATGAGAAGACAGGAGAGAAGTCTGGAATTGGCACAGGGAAGAGAGCTGCACCCAGCTGAGGGGCAGAGGGTGGGGGCTGTTAAAGCGAATATGCCACAATGTTTCGAATATGCCACAATGTTTCGACTCACCCCCACTCCTCAAGACACAAACACAGGCACCTAGTCCCTTACTCAAACCAGCCATGGATTATCTGGGGTTAAAGGGAGGCCAAAGAGGAGAGAGGGAGAGCAGAGAGCCCCACACAAAAAGGAGACCCTTCTCCCCTCCAGAGGCCTTTCAGAAATAAAATTAATGGAATGTCTCAGTATCGTCCCAAGGGAATTGGGGGGAGGGCTGAGGGGAATGTGGGGGCTTTTGTCCCGGCTGCCCAGCTTCTCCCACATTGATCACCATAGCAACCAAAGCCCCCTGTTGCCTAGGTGATGGCAGCCAGGTCCTGGAACCCATACCCAGCATCCAAAGCGAGAAAGGTTATAGAGGTGGGGGAATGGGACAGAGAGGGAGAGAATGGGGTTTCTCCTCTGGCAGCCCCAGCTTTTGTCTAAGCTCGGGATCGGGTTTCTTCAAGAAACAATCGGAGGCCTCTAGAAAAAAATAAACAGAAAACCTGGCAAGAGGGCCCTGGGGTACATGGTATGTGGGAGGATGTAGGAATGGGGTAAATACAGAACAGACCAGGACCAAATGACCCTTCCTCAGTGGCCACTCACAGGCACAGCCAAGTGAACAGTCAAGTGTTCTGAGTGTGCACATGCATGCACACACGCACACAAGGCACCCCACGTGTGGCAGGTGCTCAGGACAACAACCAGGCAGAGGAGCCTGTGTCATGGCCTCCTTTTGCCACCGCTCTAGCCCTGCAGTGCAGTTTGGTCTTCAGAGCTGGACTGGGGACATGAGGCAGAACACAGTGAGGCTACATCTGGGATGAAACAGGAGCCAGTGTGACTCAGCCAGACCAGAAAGGTAGGGAAGGGACGGATCGCAGGTGCACACCTCAGAAGGGGCTGACTGCTCTTCATCTATACCCATATAACAGGGATGGAAGTAGCAGGCCTGTGGGGCGGAGGTACCCGGGTTTCATGAGGATGGGAACGTGGACAAGAAACTAAGAGTTCTGCTTTTTCAGAGACCTGTCTCTGCCAGGCCCCTTTTCCTCTTCTCAGCCAGGGACCAGGAAGGGTGGTCCTGACTGGGCACAGTTACTCCTTTGGAGGCCTCCTGAATAGGCAGGCAACCATATGTGGGATCTTGCCGGTTACAGCCCTCTGATTCCTGCACAAGAGACAGACAGGGTCTTACTGTATCTGGCCTGGCCCCATTTCTGTAACACAACCCGTAGGTAGGTGTGTGACTCCTAAGCTGCAGGCACAAGTGCTGAGTTTACTTAGCTATTTGGCCAGGAGTGGAGCACCTAGCCATAAGATCATCTAGATGCAAGACAAAGGTCCAGAGGTTCATCAGGTCTTCAGCCCACCACCCCCTAAGTTTCAGAGAGGCATCCAATCAGGTGGCCCTGTCAGGAGATAGTGGAGAGTCAAGGCTTTTGATTTGGGTGAAATACACACCTAACTTTGATCTCTAAAGAAAGTGGTGGAGCTCTCTGATTCTGCCCTCGTTCATTGGGAGCCTTCCCACCAGGGACAAAGAGTCAGAGGTCAGGCAGGCCTAAGCCCAATAGCAAAGAATCCCTACCTAACCAGCCACCACACCAAAGAGCCTTAGCCTCCTTCATTCCTCCCCACCCAACCTTAGACAGGGACAAGCCACCCATGCCAAGAGACTCATACTAGATCCTGCCCATCACAGAAAAAACCAAGGCACAGAATAGGCAAGGACCATCCTTAGCCTAAAAATGGCCTCCAGACTCACTCTTCCGCCCTCAGAAAAGACCCAGTGACTCAAGTGACCTAAGAGGCCACAGAAGGCAGCTGGATCTCGGGGGGGGGGGGTCTAGTGGGAAGGCTTCAAGACTAGGTGCCCAGGAGCTGGCACCAGGTGCCCCACCCCCGTACTGCTAACCAAGCACTCTCCTAGGAGGGCCAGACATGAGCTCACCATCCTCACAGCCCCGGGGTAGGGGCAGGAGTCTTCTCCTAGCAGGGGAGGGGTGGAGTAGCAGGGGAAGAGCCCACAGATGGTCTCCTGCCAGGGTACCAGATACTAACTAGAAAGGAGTTAGAAGGCAGAGCCACACCCCTTTCCACCTTCTGTAGTATCCCTCGATGTAAAGCAGGGAAGTGTGGTGGATACCCTCCAAATCTAGACACGAAACACTGGCACACATACACATATGCATACATTCTATTTCCCCTTCTGAAACCTGGAATGGTTCCTGCCTGCCCCACCCAGCTCCACCCACCCTGGCTAGGCAGGTTCTGTAGAGACCTGTTCTGCTCTCTCTGGCACCCCTACCCCCATCTGGCTCTCAAAGTCCCTGCCCCCAATCCAGCACACTCGCGCGCGCACACACACACACACACGCACACGCACACAAACACATGCACAGCCCATAGCATCCCATCCTCTTAGTTTCCCCTAGCCCCATGCCTGGTCGGTCAATCTGGAGCGGGATGTTGGGGGGATGAATATTCCCTTTGGCATCTTTCCCAGGTTGAGGCTATAGGGAGAGAGAGGACACAGAACTTGCACAGAGGCAACCAGGACTGGAACGCCAGGATGCTATTTTATTTTCACCACCCACAGGGCTTTGAGCTGCTGCCTCCCAGGCTGTGGCAAAAGAGGCCCCTCCCCACATACCAGGTGAGGTGTGGATGGACTGAGGAAGAAGATGGCAGGACAATAGGAAGTAGATGAGTTGTGCAGACCCACAGGCCCATTTCCCGGCCACACAGTCATCCAAATGCCTCCCTGGCCTTCGTGGCCTAACAACCTACGTAGGCCTCTACTGTCCCTAACCCCAAGAGACCTCAAAACCAGCTCACTCAGTCCCTGCCTCAAGGAAGGAAGAGTTATTTAGGAAAGGGAAGTCAGCCAACCTCAGGCTGGCAATGTGGACCAGGAGAGCTGAGATGCAGAGAAGGAGTGTGGGGGATGAAAGACATATGGGACACTGTGGGTGAAGGCCGGATTGTATGGGGAAGCGGCAGGGTGAGCCTCAAAGTGTGAGGCACAGAGTGCATGTGTGTGTGTGTGTGTGTGTGTGTGTGTGTGTGTGTGTGTGGCAGGCCTGGGTTTCTCCATAAAACCTCCTCCACCTACCTACCTCAGCCCAGGGCCACTCATATCAAGGAACACTGAGCAAGAGAAAGGCCTGAGTTCCAGCCAGCCTCCACCCTCCTGACAATGCCCCCCTCCCTCACCCCAGATTCTCACTCGATCCGAAGATGATCAACTCCCCCACCCTTACATCTACCACTTCCATTCCTGGAGTAAAGCAGGTGACAAAGTATGTGTTTCTGTTCACACATGGCTTGTTTTCTGAGTTGGCACATCACACCGCAGGCTCAGCACCTGTTCCTGTCTGACCTCCTCCCTTATCCTAAAAAGTCAGAGTCCCCATTTACAAGCCCCTTATTGTCGTCTGTCCAGGCTGCGAGAGCCAGGCACTGGTGAAAGTAGAACCTGAAGTACTACAGTCACCAATGTGGGAAAATCCTATGACAGGGATGACCAGGTCCCTCTCCACACAAGACTCCATGAGCTATGGTGGTGAGTGTTAACCGTCAGCAACAATGAGGCTTATTCTCCTTGCTGCAGCTCCTGCTCCACACAGAAAGGAAGAGAGAGCTTCAGCTCCAACGAGAGCCCTGATGTGACTTAGACAGTGAGGTGCCCCTCCTGGGAAAAGACAGGGCTTCTTCATAAGACCCCATCTGGTTCTCATCCTTGGAGGATGTCTCTGCTCATCAGGCTATATGGACTCCAGTAGGCTTTGCAAGGAGAAAGAGGAATTAGTCATGTCCAAGATTAAAGCCAAGAATGAGCAATCAGATAGAACTGGAATGACAGCATGGACAGATGACAAGAACACTCTGGGAAAAGGAAGACCAAGAAGCAAAGAAATCACAGAGATCAAGCACAGGCTTTAGGAACTATGCCATCTTGAAGACTCCCTTGCTTTCTCTAAGCTTGTTTTCCTGTCTGTAAAACGGGGACAACAGTTCTCTATATAACGTATCCAGTAAATCACAGGAGCTGTTACATACAAGATGCTCAATAAGGCCAGGTGTGATGCCATGTCTATGTGATCCCAGCACTGAGAGGTAGAGGCAGGCAAATCTCTGTGAGTTCCAGGCCAGCCTTGTCTACAGAGTTGAGTTCCAGGCTAGTCAGGGCCACACAGTGAGACTCCTTTAAAAAAAAAAAAAAAAAAAAATAGACAGATGGACACATATATACATTCATACATACATACATGGATAGATGAGGTACATATATACATGGATGAATAGATGATAGATACATACATGGATGGTTAATGATAGATGGTAGATAGATACATACACACATACATACATGGATGGATAGATGATAGATAAAAACTGATGCTCAGTAAAATGTTGGTTTCCCAGCTCTTTTAGGTACTGCATCTACTTCCTTTCCTCTAGCTTCATTATAAAAAGTAGGTTCCACTCAGAATAAGGAATGGATATAATCTTTGGATGCTGAGGTGGTTCCTCCCCAACATAGGCCTCAGCCAGAAACTAATCCCACAGAGATCCATTTCCTAGGGAGCTCTTGGATCCCTTAGCTTCTCTCTTCTCCTCCTCCCTTTTCCTCAGTGAGGTCAGGCCTAGGATCCAATGGTTTCTCATTCTTCTTCAGAATACCATCCTACCTATTCACTGATGGGCAGAGGAAGGAGGCCCCAAGCTTCCTGCCCCACCCCAGCCCCTAGCTACTGCCCACTCTCCCCTCTCAGGGCCCCACCCTGATTACCAGGATAGCCCCAGTGCTACTGATTCCAAGCTTGCTTCTCCCAAACCCCATTCCCAGCTGTCTTGTCTGTAATTACCAACCTTGCCAGGGGCATCAGACTGGCCCTGCAACAGCTCATTTCCAAAGGGCCTCACCATAGAAGCCTGTGCCTCCCACTCTGTACCAAGCGGGGAAGTGGGGGGGAATAAAAGATGAAAAGATACTGCACAGCCCACTGTAGTTCTGTCCAGATCACAGCAGAGAAGGGCTGTTGAAAACCAAGCAGGATAGACAGAGTCCACCTGCACCACTGTTATCAAAACCACATGGAGCACAGGATTACCCACCTATAGAGGGTGGGAGGCTTCAGGTCAACTCAGAGAGAGGAGGTTGATTGGAGGCAAAGCAGGAAGATGAATTTGCACGGGAATGAGAGCAGAAGCACACAGGTGGGAACTTCGAGGAGAGAAGAGGAAAGAGTGAGTTAAAAAAAAAAAATCTGAAAAGAGACAATACTATCCCAGTTTCTCTCCCTGATGCAGCCACTTCTACCAACAAACACCACAGGACATTTTGTTAATTTTGTTTTATAGCTAGGGAAACTGAGACCAAATCCTCACTTCATACTTCAAGATCCAGCAGTACCAAACACACCATAGATTTTGTTCATGTTCAGCCTCTACCAGCAAGCCTCTCCCTGTTCTCTCCCTGTCTTCTGTCCTTTAAAAGGGGCTACAAAGGGCCAGGCATGATGGCACAGACAGAAAAGCAGGCAGATGTCTATGAGTTCCAGCCCAGCCAAAGGCAAAAAGCAAGACATGTCTTCAAGATAGATGATAGATAGATACACAGATAGATAGATAGATAGATAGATAGATAGATAGATAGATAGATAGATAGTCTCACACACACACATAGATCATCTAAGGAATATGCATGTAGCAGAATATTACTAAGCCATAAAAAAGGGTGATATACACACATGCTGCCACATGAATAAGCCTTGCAAACATGCTGAGCAGAGGAAGCCAGACTTAAATGATGAAATTTGGAGGAAATAGCCAGAACAGAGACAGAATGCAGGTTGGTGGTGGCCTGGGACTAAACAGGAGGACACTGGAGTCTACAGCTTAATGTGTCTGCACTTCTTTCAAGGCTAGTGCAATTGTCCCACCACTAGACAGAAACAGTTGCACAGTATCGTATATGTGCACTATATCCCATTCTCTTTAATGTCCTTCAGGAACTTTTCCCAACACTCCACCTCAGAACCAAACTCTACTGCAAGGGCCGCCAGAAGACACCTCCATCCGGCACTCAGGGGCTTACAGGGATCGACATGTTCAAGCACGTTTCCCCCTGTGAACAGTGTCTTCTTCACCCTTCCATCCCCCGTGCTTCACACAACACCTGGCAGAAAGCGGACTGTGCTGAATGTGATCTGCCAGGAGAGCACAAAGTAAGCTCACTCCCCCGCCCTACTGCCCATACCTCCATCCCTTACTACATCACCATTCACTAAGTCATTTCCCCTGTGCCAAGGCACTGAGCAACACACTCTTCCCAGGCTCATAAACCTAAGAGCTAGGGCTTGCCATCAACCCCAGCTAACAGGTGAGGCTTACAAAAGTTATCCATGTTGTCTGAGGTCACAGAATTAGAATGCGGCAAAGCTAGAAGTTAAGAGCAAACTGTCAACACAGGAGAGGGGGCACAGTGCAGGGAGGGGGACTTGGGATTCCTTGTGGATGGCTTCAGAGTGGGCTTGGAGGATGGTGTCTTAAAACACCTAGGAGGCTAAGGAATGAAGCTTAGTTACATCCATCGGGTTACATTGCTCTTGGCACTAAGTGAAACGGACTCTTCCTTTTGTCCTCATAGTGGAGGAGCCAGCAAAAGAAAGTGTATTCCCTGAGGCTCAGAGGGAATAAAGGGCCAGAGAAAGCAGGATCTTCCTCCTCAAGTCCTACAAGAAGGTGGAGAGCACAGGAAGAAAAAGAAAGGGAGGCAGCCGGGTGGGAACCAGAGAAAGTAGAAAGCAGGACCAAGACAAAAGAGAAGGAGGGGCCAACGTGGCCACTGGTTCCCAGTCTGGAAGTATTTCTTGAAATGGCACTTTCTATCATCTAACCACAATTCTTCCTGCTTGGAGGACAACTCCTGCTGGTAGGGAGCATAGACTGAGCAAATAAGGTATGCCAGAAAGCCAGGGCACTTGCCTTAGACACAAGTGCTTTGCAGGCTTGGGAAAAACCATCTGATAGGTGTCTAGTTTGAAGAAATGAAGCGGGGGGGGGGGGGGGGGGAAATCTAGTCTTTTCCTACCCTGCTCCTCCCCTTCCTAGTCCAACAGTTTCTAAAGCTCTCCACTCTATCCCCAGGCTTTATGAAGGGTAGGGAGCTCTGAGGGCTAAAGATGGAACATTCCAACTGCACATGCCCATTAGAGACCAACATTCCAGTTGCAATTACCCAGGACTCTAATGGGCATGTGCAACTACAGCCCCTTTCTTAAAACCGGTGTCTCCGCCTAACTAACCTCTGGCAGCAAGAGAAAAATGGTTGAGAACATGCAGCTGGGAACAAGACTTGGGTCCCAGAGGAGATAACCACCCCTTTCTTCCCTTCACCCCAAAAAGAGAATGAACAAGAGCAAAGAGAAAAAGGAGGTTGCTGCTACTTCTCAGGGAGGAAGAGAAATCTTCATGGCCTCTGACTTCCCACCCTCTCTCATGATGATGAACACAGACCCTTCCCACCATATGGACATGTGGCCTCTGGCAAGCTCAGCGCCAGCACGCACACACACAGGAACACAAGCATATATGTGCATGTGAACTCACATTCACACACAAGAACACACACAAACATATACACACATGTACACACACACACACACACACACACCCCACACCATCCAAAGAGTGCTTCTCATCAAGAAACTGCAGGATAAATTACACGGACACACTTGCAGAAACTCCCAGAGAAGAGCCCCACATCACTCTCTCACTCCTGCAGCTCCTCCCAGGTCTCATGCCAGGGAGCATGCTTCTTCTCGCCTCCAGCCCACACGCCTCAGGATCGTAGAGGCAGGGCAGAGTTGGAGGGCTCTGAAGTAGCCACCTTCAAGATGGCTTTCCAAGAGAGCTGTGACCTCGGAGAAAGTAACTGGGGCAGGGAAGCCAAGCATGCGGCCTCAAAGAGTACATCCTGTAACAGTGGGGAAGGTCACTACTCTTATTTGTGTTGACTTCTTGAACCCCAAAATTTCTTTAGGACTACAGAGCCCCTCCACCTCCCCTGAATCTATTCCCCATTCCCCACAATACACACTGTCTTCTAGAAAAGCCCACATAAGTTCCAAATAAGCACGACCTAAGACAACACACTACCCCCCAAATGCACAATCCCCACTAGGGTCTCAGATACACAAGACACTACCCTTGAATCAAGACAGAGCCATTCAAATCCTGCAAACAACCTTCCATGTGGGCTTTCTGCCAGAAAAATCTGCCTGCACAGACAAGAGGTACCCCCAAAACACACTCAAAAATACACACCCTAGCAAAGGCAGGCACACACATGGACATCTACCCATCAGTACAGGTTACTCACAAGAGCGCACGCGCATGCACGCGCACACACACGCACGCACCTCACCACACAGGTGCACACATACCTACCCACATATACCATCCTTTCTGCTCTTAAAAACCCACCTTCTCTAATAGCTACCCACCTCTTTTCTATAAGCCCCTTTCCCAGCACATACACACAGATACACACCCCTTCCCTAGAGTATACACACAAATACATACATACCTAAACACATAGCAGATATGTGGTCATCTTTCTCTCTCTCTCTCTCTCTCTGTGAGTGAGAGAGAGACAGAGACAGAGAGAGAGAGAGAGAGAGAGAGAGAGAGAGAGAGAGAGAGAGAGAAAGAGGGGGGGAGGGAGAAGGAGAAACATTACATCCAAACCCAGGGCCCACCTGCAGGAACATGCAGCACATCAAGGCATACACACACACACACACACAAAGAGTCATGCATACTGATCCCCCTATCAACCCTTAAAACTCACTAATGTAGTGCTCAAGACCTTCGATATGTAAATAGGACGAGGGAGAGAGATGATGTCGTCTCCCCCTCCACACCCCGACACACATTCCCCGGTGCAAGTCGCATCCTTGGGCTACACACACACACACACACACACACACACTCACTCTGCTTGGGCTACACACACACACACACACACACTGCTTGGGCTACACACACACACACACACACACACACACACACACACACTGCTGTCCAGGGCCATCTCTCAGGGATCCACTCTACACCCTGAACATATACCTGCCCCTTCCCTCCCCACACTTCAAAGGTGTATATGCATCCCTACATACCTTCAGCTTACAATACCTCCAGCCTCCGATCCTTCCACGGCCTCTCCCACCACCTCCAACACACGCTTCCCAATTCCCGGCTTCAATGGGCTCCCTTGGGATCGTTCAAGCGCCCGACCCGGGCCCCCGGCCCAGGAAAGTCCCCGGCTCTTAAGGCCTGGGCTCCGCCCCTTCCCCACTCGCCCCTTCCCCTCCCCAAAGTTGAGGGTACTCGGCTGAGCAGTGGAGAACAGACCGGAAGGGGGTTGCCTCAAGTCCCCCTTCCCCCAGAAGCCACCCTGCTTTCTCCAGGGCCGGGCGCTCCCTGGTCCTTTGCATGATTTCCTTCTTTTTTCTGCTGCTTTCTTTCTTTCCTTTTTTTTTTTTTTTCTTTTCTTTTCTTGCAAACTTTGCCCGCGCCCCCGCGGCCCGCCACTCACCCGCCGCTGCGAACAGCCGGGTGGACTAGGCGCACGCCCCGCTCCGCTCCGCGCCTTTGTATCCGCAGCGCACCGGGTCGCTCCGAACTCCGCGCTCCAGGACGGGCAGTGCGGCCGATGGGGGTTGTCGAGGGGGGCTCCTGAGGTCGCTCACCCCGGCTCCGTCCCAGACCACTCGCCTCTTTCCCCCTCGAGGCCCCGGGGGCAGGGGGCCGGGGGACTGCAGGGTGCTCAGGCTCCCATGGCGGGACCAAGGACCAAGCAATCGGGGATCAGGAATCAGATCTGGAGCCGGCGGCGGAGGGGGAGGGGACGGGGGGAGGGGACAGGAGGGGGCAAGGGGCGGGGAGCGCGCTCCCAGGTGCCGCCTCCCGGCTGTTCCCGCAGCCGCCGCCCCTCCCGCCGCTGCGTCCATTGTCTGCGGCCCGGCTCTTCCCCAAGTCGCGGCTGCCCCAGCTCTGCGCCTGTCCATGCCCTGCGCCCTCGGGATCCTGGGAATCCACTCCGGGTTTGCGGACCTGGCCAAGAAGGTGGGCTTGATGCTGCCTCAGTTCTTGGCTTTGATCCATCCCGCAGCCCCTCTTGGAACTGTCTTCTGCGACACACACACACACACACACCCCTCCATTGAAGACCTTTCTTCTAGGCCCTGATGCTGGCCATATTCTCTTCTTTGAGACCACAAACCCGGCCACACAAAATCCAATGGAATCTGAGACGTGGAAAGAGTGATTCCCCCCGCACACCCCGGCACAGAGCTGAGAAAAGGGTCATCCCTGATTTTAATTAGTGACAAGAGACAGGCCTTTCTCTCATGTATACGGAATTTCCCTGACACCATCGCCACCATGCCCGCCCCCCTTCTTCAAAAAAATAATTTAATTACTCGGTGTTCTAGCTGTGAGCGACGACCGCCTAGTCAGACTGGGACGCTCGCTCATTAACACGTTTTCCTCCCCTCTGGTTTGAGTGTTGGGATTAATTACAAAGGGAATCCTGCCCTACGGGAACGGGAACAGGGAAGGGGGAGACAGCTACGTGGGCCCCACGACTTTGGGCCTTGGGGATGGGGGGGGGGCTTCTCCCAGGAAGCCTAGAGTAAAAACTGTCTGGGTCGGTGTGGAACTCCTAGCTCTCCACCCTAGTACTTTTGGATAGTTGAGAGTTGCAGATAGTATCCAGGGAGTAGTGTAGGTTAGCACAAAATATCTGGCACATTTAAGGCACTCCCACTTCAGTTCACACTAAGAAACAAACCAGTCAGAGTTCCTAAAGCGGGAAGGAACCCAACAGGGGTGAGCCCACCATAAAGTGACTGTGGGAAGGCCAGATTGCCCTCCGAGTGAGTGAAAGCAAAAGTATTATTACACTGCTGCTAGTATTATTTACCCTGTAACCTGCCACTTACCTAGAACAGTACCGCTTCAAAAGCATCTTCACACAGGTCTCAACACCCCCACCATCTCCACCTTTCAATTCTGATACCTACCCTTCCCAACCCTGTGATTAAGAAATCCCAGAGAAGGCGACTCCTGGCCTCCATTCCTTTCCCTGATTGCAGTCTTTCCTAAAACTCAGTCTCATCGTCCTAACTGGTCCCCACATTGGAGACAGGTTGTCTTTGCCTTACTACTGTTCAAAGGTGAAAAGTCTAAACAAATACATCCTGTCTACCTTGCCCAAAGCCTTGCTTTTCCTCAGCCACTATTCCCCCATTACGGGTTAGCAAAGAACTTAGCACCAAGACATCATGAAATGCTCATCTTTTCAAGAACCACAGTCTGTGTTAGCACATTGGCCCTCGATCACCTACTTCTATCATGTGCTGGCACTGGGCTGCTCTGAGGAGGTCCCATAACACCAGGAATGTAAGGAAGAGCAGGAGATAGGAGAGACATCTGAGTCCTGGACCCTGTCCAAAGCACACCCCCAATGCTGAGCACAGTTTATAATTTGACAAGTGTTGGGGCTGCCACGTCACAGCCAGGCTCTCTGTTTTGTTTAGTGTGTATTATATTCATGTTCTGCCAGCTTGTTTCCCAGACCTCAGAAGGCCCCCAAAGAATTGGAAATGAGTTTCTGACGTCAGAATTACAAATGGTTTTGTACACTGGCCCCAGCTAAAGCTTGAAATGTATGTCAAGATGTCATGTCAATACATGAGACTTTAGGATTAATAGCTGTTAGGTGTGAGCCTGGAGTACACTCAGTTCTTCCTTTCTCTCCTCTAAGGATAAGACATAATTGAGAAATTATATCTGCAATGAAAATACGGTCGTATAGAGCTTTCCAACATTAAATGTAATTGTTCTCATGTACCCTATCCAACAGCTCTCTGAACAACCCTCCACTCTCACACTAAGGATGAATTTCACACATCCTCAAATCAGAGTGGAAGCCAAGACCCAAAGACAAGGGTCATGTATTCAGGTCTTAGCCTAATTCTGTAGGAGAAAAGCACTAAGGCAGGTGACATCTAACCACAATTTTCCCGAGAAGGACAATATGCGGAAGCAGAGCTGGGCTAGAAACTAGGGGTCCAGGAACCCGAAGGGCCATGTAGTGGGACAACTGGGCTTTGAGGGTGTCTGGTGTCTGTGGGGGGGGGAATGTCTGCTTGTTTATTTGTTTCATTATATAGTCCAAATCTCTTTATTTAGTCAGGCTGGCTTGTGATTTAAAACCCATATACCGCCATGTCTGGCTTATCATTCTTGGGTGTTGAATGCACAGACAACTTACTTATTTTTTCAAACCTCAATTCTATTCACATAAGAGGTACTAATGAGGTAACAGAAGAAGCCTCCTCATAGATCCACAAGAAACCAGTGAACTCCCAGTCAAGCTTCCCTTCCCTCCCTGTCCCGTGCCTAGAGCACCCCTGCTTCTTATTCAGGGAAGGCGATTTCTAGTCCAAAGTCAAGGCTTCCAGTAGAAGCTCTCTAAAATCCTTGCCAACTCATGGTCCTGGGCAGCAGGGGTGGAGTGAGCAGATATCCCATGGGTGACTCAGAAACCCTGGGAGGTTTTTGTCTTTCAGGAAAGATTCAAAAAGTGAGGATAGCTTCTCTTCAGGTAAACAGTCCAGGCTATAGAAAAATGCCTGCTTCCTGTGGCAATAAAGCTGTCCCTGGATGTTAGTCCTTGTTCTCATGATAAAGATTGGGTCATCTGCTTTAATGGAAAGTAGAGCTTTTTTGTTTGTTTGTTTTTTCTTTTACAGTTTTGCTTTTTTAAAAAAATATTATTATTTTTATTTTTTGTATGAGTGTTTTGTTTGCATGTATGCCTGATGTGTGCCTGATACCTAAGGGGGCCAGAAGAAGGTGTCAGATCCCCTGTAACTAAAGTTATATGCAGTTATAGGTGGCCACTAAGTGCTGAAATGCAAAGTATTTCAATGTGACTGACTAGAGATTTTACGTACCTATCAGGTTTGGTGACCACAATAAGGTACCCACAGGTCAGATCTCCATCTTCTCACCGTTTTAAGGATAAATCTAGGGGTAAAATATCTCTCCTTCTAGCCTTTGCTAACCTTCCTGGAAGGGCTGGTCTCAATTCTGACAAAAGTATTTGTAAACCATAATTATGACAAACTCAGTGTTCCACAGACAGAAGGGATATTTCAAGGCTACCTTAGGCTAGGCTACATACCAAGTTCCAGGCCAGCTTAAGCTTCAGGGCATGACCCCATCTCAGAAAAACAAGGGACTGGGGATATGGCTCAATGATTGGCACAACCTATGTAAGCTCTCTGTTGGACCCAGCATGGGTGTGGGGATGGCTGTTTCTAAACCCAACCTATATTATAGAATTGCTAATATCTTGTTTTTTAATGAAAAGGAGAAGAAAAGTAACAAATAAACAAAAGCCCTTAACTGGTCAAGACCTCTTCTAATGCTCTAGAGTTGGTGTGAGATGCCTCTCTCACAAAAGAATCTGATATCTTTAAGAACAAGGGATCAGCTGGAATGTGCCAGGGACACACCTTTAGCCCCAGTGGATCTCTGTGAGTTAGCCTCTCATCTCTACCAGGATTAGCCTGGACCACATAGGGAGTTCCCAGCAAGTCAGGGCTACATGGTGAAATTCAGTCTCAAACAAAACAAAGTGAAAACAGAAGGAGAGGACAGAAGGGGAGGAAGACTGAACCGCATCATGCCTAGACCTATGGAGTATAAGAACCACTAGGTTGCTGTCTTTTTTGTTTTGTTTTGTTTAAATCTATAGTAAATTTTATTAGAAAGCAATAGAAGTGTTTTCGCTTTAAGTTTTTTAGTTTTTTATTTAAATTTGAAACAAGCTTGTGCTACATGTCAATCCCAGTTCCCTCACCCTCCCTTCCTCCCCTGTTCCCCCCACACACACCAACTCCCATCCCCTTTCTACTTCCCAGGGAGGGTGAGGCCTTCCAATGGGGAGTCTTCAAAGTCTGTCATATAATTTGGAGCAGGGCCTAGGCCCTCCCCCATGTGTCTAGGCTGAGAGAGTATCCCTCTATGTGGGATGGGCTCCTAAAGTCCATTTGTATACTAGGGATAAATACTGATCCACTACCAGAGGCCACATAGACTGCCCAGTCCTCCTAACTAACACCCACATTGGGGGGGGGGTCTGGGGAGGTCCTATGCTGGTTTCCCAGCTACCAGACTGGAGTCCATGAGCTCCCCCTTGTTCAGGTCAGCTGATTCTGTGGGTTTCTCTAGCCTGATCTTGACCCCTTTGTTCATCACTCCTCCCTTTCTGCAACTGGATTCCAGGAGTTCAGCTCAGTGTTTAGCTGTGGGTGTCTGCTTCTGCTTCCATCAGCTACTAGATGAAGGCTCTAGGATGGCATATAAGGTAGTTATCAGTCTCGTTATCAGGGAAAGCATGTAAGGTGTGCCAATCCCTTCTTTTCTAACTTCTTTCTTTTCTCTGTTTTCATCTGTCTCAAACTTTTGTGGCTCTCTACTCATTTAGCCCTTCTTAATTGTAAGTTTCCTTGAATCCAATTCCATTATCACTAATCTAAAAACTTACCTACAAATTAAAACAGTGATTCTCAACCTTCATCATAGATTATAATCAATCTCATGTGAAACTCTGAAAATATAGCAATACCCAGGACTCATCCCATACTAATTAAACCAGAAACTTCCAAAGTGTTGTCCAACTATTGGCATTTTTTTTTTTTAGTTACCTTAAGTGATAGTTCCAGTGTAAGAATTGCTACTATAACTTTGTCTAGGTTACATTTCTGTTTCTGTGATAAAACACCATGACCAAAGCAACTTATAGAAGGAAGGGTTTTTTTTTTTTTTTTTTTTTTTTTTTTGGCTTATAGTTCTAGAGGGATGAAAGTCCACCATGGTAGAGAAATTTGGCAGGAAACAGCAAACATGGTGGCTGGAGCAGAAGACTGACAGTAGGAAATGCCACCAGGTTTTAAACTCTCAAAGCCTGCCTCCGGTGACATACTTTCTCCAGTAAGTCCATACCCAAAGCCTCTCCAAATAACTTGGGACAAAGCACTGACCTGCCAAGTAGTGAGTGTGGGGAGGGAGGCATCTCATTCACCACCACAAATTTTTTGATTTCCTTTCTCCTCTCTGGAAGAATGAACAACTGCCTTATTTCCCCCTCCCCCATCCCTGCAGGAGACCGACAGGTCTTGTCCTTTTCCACTTCTGGCAGCTATCCTCCTTCTCCCCCATACCTGACTTCCACCTTTTCACTCATCTGCATCTCACATAAAAAATCAAGCGCCAGCCAGGCTGTGGGGGAGCACATCTTTTGATCCCAGCACTTGGGAGGCAGAGGCAGGTGGATCTCTGTGAGTTCGGTTAGAGGCCAGCTTGGGGGGGGGGGGGTCTACAGAGCTAGTTCCAGGACAGCCAGGGCTACACAGAGAAACCCTGTCTCAAAACAAACAAAAATATTTTCCTCGGCTCAGTGCCCATCTCTGCTTCAAGTTTCTCTTCCTTCTCATTCTACCTTCCTCACCTCACCACAACCCATCCACCCACCACAGCTATGTAACCAAGGATGCCCTTGAGCTTCCGATCTTCCTGCTCCACCTCCCGAGCGGGTAAGTGCTGGCACTACAGGCATGTGCCATGATGTCCAGTTTATATGGTGCTGGGGACTGAGCCCAGGGTGTCAGACATGCTTGGGAAGCACTCTGCCAACCTAGCTACACCCACAGTCTCACCTCACCTTCTTAAAGGGACAGATCCCTCATGAGTGTCCTTCCTTCCTTCCTTCTGCCTTCACTATGAAGCT
The DNA here is from genome assembly GCF_943737965.1 of Phodopus roborovskii. Lineage (NCBI taxonomy): Eukaryota > Metazoa > Chordata > Mammalia > Rodentia > Cricetidae > Phodopus > Phodopus roborovskii. Next base: position 42,647,349 of record NW_026126433.1, read on the forward strand.
CCCTACGAGTCCTCCCTCCTCTTAAATGCCTGGCACCCATTCCTGTGCTCCTTCAGTCTTCACTCTGCTCTCCCAGAACAATGGCGTCCTCTCCTGTCAATTCATTAAGTGCTCACCTACTGACACTTCCGACTCCAGATCTCTCATCTAAGCTACAGATTCAAGTTTCCAGCTTCCTACGAGACATTTAGACATGTGTATCCTTTGGGCGCCTACCCTAGTTAGGGTTACCATTGCTGTGAGGAAACGCCATAACCAAAAGCAGGTTGAGAGGGAGAGGGTTTATTTGGCTTATGGCTTTCACATCACTGCTCATCGTCAAAAGAAGCCAGGAGAGTGATGCAAACAGCGCAGGAATCTGGAGGCAGGAGCTGATGTAGAGGCCGTGGGGGAGTGTTGCTTACTGGCCTGCTCTCCATGGCTTATTCAACCTGCTTTCATATAGAACTCAAGACTGCCAGCACAGGGGTGACCCCACCCACAGTGGGCTGGACGTTCCCATACCAATTACCAATTAAGAAAATGCCCTATACCAGTGGTTCTCAACCTGTGGGTCTCGACCCCTTTGGGGAGAGGGGGTGGAGCAACCCTTTCACAGGGATGGCCTGAGACTATCCTGTAGATCAGATATTTACGCTACCATTCATTACAGTAGTAAAATTACAGTTATGAAGTAGCGACGAAATTAATGTTATGGTTGGGAGTCACCACAGCATGAGGAACTAACTGTATTAAAGGTCACAGTGTTAGGAAGGTTGAGAACCAACTGCCCTTAGAGGCTTGCCTACAGCTCAATCTTATGGTGGCATTTTCTCAATTGAGGATCCCTCCTCTCCAGTGACTCTACCTTGTGTCAAACTGACATAAAACTAGCCACCATAGTCCCTAAAATGATAAATTTTCAAAGGAATACATTATCTTCCTTTAGTGTCCAACTTCATTTATTCAGAACTTTGCCACTTCCAAATCCATTTCATTCCCTCCAACCCATCCTATCTATTGCCAATGGAATTTACTTTAAAAAAAAAAAAAAAAAGATTTATTTGAAAGACTGGAGAAATGGCTCAGAGATTAAGAGCCCTGGCTGCTCTTCTAGAAGACCTGAGTTCAATTCCCAGCAACCACATGGTGCCTCACAGCCCTCTGTAGTGAGGTCTGGTGCCCTCTTCTGGCCAGCAGACATACATGCAGGCACAACATTGTATACATTAAAAAAAAAGATTTATTTTTATTTTTTATGCTTATTATATATGTGCATGTCTGAGGGTATGTCATGTGTGTGCAAGTGCCTGCAGAGGCTAGAAGAGAATGTTAGATCTGGAGATGGAATCCCAGGCAGTTATGAACTGATCAATGCAGATGCTGAGGACCAACTCCAGCTCTCTGGAAGAATAGCAAGCACTCTTAAACCAGATCTCTCTAGACCCTCTGTGTAAACTCTTCTACACAACTGAAGCAGGAGAAATAGTTCCCAGCTCATTTTATGAAGACATGTCAATGCTGGAAAACCGTTTTTTGCCAGGCTGGGTGGCCCAGGCCTGTTAGCTACTTTGGAGGCTGAGGCAAAAGGATTGCAAATCCAAGTCCTGCCTAGACTACAGAGTGATTTCAAGGCTAGCCTGAGCAACTTAGAGAAGCCCTGTCTCAAAAGTAGGAAGGGATGGGGCATGGCATGCACATTCAAACATCACACACAATGACAAAGAGGGCTGGGGATATAGAGCAGTGGTACAGTGTGTGCAAAATCCTTAATTCAAATTCCAGAGGTGGGGGCAGGAATCAGTTATTTCTATATACACTAGTTGTCTTAGTGTCCTAGAGCTGCCCTAACAATCACCACAGACTGTAATGGCAAGGACCCTGTTTCTAAGCAAGGTCAAATTCACAACTACCAAAGGTTAGAACTTCAACAGTGGTCTCTCTCTCTCTCTCTCTCTCTCTCTCTCTCTCTCTCTCTCTCTCTCTCTCTCTCTCTGTGTGTGTGTGTGTGTGTGTGTGTGTGTGTGTGTGTGTGTGTGTTCATCTATGTGAGTGTTTTGCCTGCATATATGCCTTTACACCACATTTATGCCTGGTGTCCAAAAAGGCCAGAAGGCATCAAATAGCTCAAAACTAGAGTTAGAAATTGTTGCAAACTGCCATGTGGGTGCTGGAAGCAAACCCAGGTCCTCTGGAAGGGCATCCAGTGCTTTTAACCTGAGCCACCTCTCTAAACCCCAAGAGATCTCAAAGGAATACAATAAAATCCTTAACATTAGCAAGGAATACACACACAATGAAAATGTTGCAAGCCTATGTTTCCATCGACTTGGGAGACTGTGGCAAAAGGGTGGCTGGAGTCTAGGAGTGCAAAGCCAGTCTAGAGATCATAGCAAGACCCTGTCACAAAAGCAGGGAGGTGAGTGGGGCTTGAAGATGTATGTACCTCAGTGGTAGAGATCATGAGGCTCTGAATTGGGTCACAATACTATAAAAATACTATTTATAAGAGATTTATAAGGGACTGGAGAGATGGCTCAGAGGTGAAGAGCACTGGCTGCTCTTCCAGAAGTCCTGAGTTCAAATCCCAGCAACCACATGGTACCTCACAAGCATCTGTAATGAGATCTGGTGCCTTCTTCTGGTATACATGCAGATAGAACACTTCATGCATGATAAATAAATAAATAAATAAATAAATAATTTTAAAAGACCATAAAACATGAAAACATGTACAGTGTTATTAGGCAGTGGTGGTGCATGCCTTTAATCCACAGCACTTCGGTGAAGCTTTTCTTAATTAAGATTCCCTCCTCTCAACTTATGTCTACTTGACATAAAATTATCCAAGACAGGATCTTGCTGCCTGCCAAGCCTAATGACCTGAGTTTGATTCATGGAACCCACAAGATGGAAGGAAAGAATGGACTGTAAGTTGTCTGACCACATGTTCACCATGGCACATGTACACATACAAACATGCACACACACAAAAATAGATAAATAAATATTTAAGACATTTTTTAATATCCCAAAACTAAAGCAGGGGCTGGGGGTGTAGCTCAGCGGGTAAAGTACTTGCCGAGCGTGAGTGAATTCCTGGATTCAGTCCTTGATACAGCACATACTACTGGGCATGGCTCTATACACCTGCAATCCCAGCACTAGTAAAGAGGTAGGAGAATCAGAAGTTCAATGACATCCTTGACTACATAGGAAGTTAGAGGTCAGCCATATCTCAAAAAAAACTAAAGCAAGACAGCTAGAAAATGAAAAAGCTATAAAAAAACATTGCAAAGTAAATATCAGTGTTTTATTAAATGTATGGGATAACTAGGTGACCCTTGGAGAAAATGAAGTTGGGTTGCTACCTGGGTTTTGCACCAAATGAAATACAGGCAGTGGGGCTGAGAATGACACTCAGTGGCAGAACATGTACTTACCAGCCATAAAGCCCTGGGTTCCACCGCTAGTACCAAAGGACAAGAAGCAACTGAACAACAATTACTATAATGGATAATGGAGTGTGCAGTTTTGTTTTGTTTTTCTATTATGCTTCCACAGCAGAAAAGACTAAGAGCCAACATGCAAACATTTTCTTCATAACTGGGACTCTAGCCTGTAGTCTCATCTACTCAGGAGGCTGAGGCAGGAGGATCTCATCTGGGCTACATGAATTCAAGTCCATTCTGGACAATTTGGTAAGATCTTGTCTGGAAATAAAAAGTAAAAATAGGACTGGATATCTAGGTCTGTGGCACAACACTTGTCTACTCCTGTATTAATCCCCGGCAACACAAAAAATTAATTAACTAACCAAATTTGGCATGGAGAAAGTTACTATCTAGAATTCTGCTGCTATTGCAATTTTGTAATCCTAAAGAACTTATACCAAGTTAGAAAATTCCAAACAATCAAACAGAAAAAATAATATTTTGTTTTATATCACTTTACCTAAGTAGTAAAATTTAATAGTTGGATAATATAAAATGTTAATGAAGTCTTCCTACCAAGGAAATGGATGTCAGCATGAGCTACTGGTGTGAATATAAATCTGTGTGCTTTATAGGCCAATTTAAAAGTATCTATTAAAATTGAATATGTGTATAGTCTATGATCCAGTTCCATTCTTAGAAATATATTATTAACTAAGCCTGAAAATGATACACAAAATAGCACAATCAAAGATGTTTATTGCAGAAAATGGAAGAAATCTTATATGGTAGATTGCAGAGTATGCACATAGTATAAACATAGATATAAAAGATGAACTATATTGCATTTGAATTCTATCCCCTGTAGAAAAGCAGAATAGTTGGGCTACTAATGATATCCTCAAGAACTCTCCAAGACTATCTCACAAACATCCCAACAGCAAGCATTAGAGGCTCCTTTTGAATTGTTGGTCAGGGCTGTCCAGAAGACTTACAACACATTATTACTATTTGCTGTTGTGTTTGGTTGCCTACCAGAGGTGAAAGGTAAGTCCCTATTGCTGAAGATATATGCACTTTGGACACAGGACCCAGAGGGCATGAGCTGGATCTGATCTGAAAGTCTCCTCCCCGACGAATAGCTTTGATGGTACCAGAAGGTGTCATCCAAGCCTCCAAGAGAAGGAAGTAAGCAACAGTCCTACCCAGGTGTGACACCCATAAACCACAATAATGGCCAACATGTCACAATAGTATAAGGGTGTAATACATATCTTAGAGGTAACCAACAGCCCTCTAATTGGATTTAGGAACTGATCAATAAGAGGGAAATCATGCCTGATACTGTAAACACAGCCAACAAACCAGGGCTAGAGAAGTCATGGATCTTGGAAGAGAACCTAAACCACCACTTTACTAAACCAACAGAATCCCCAACTGTATTCTAAATATTTATCCTTATATCTACATATAGATACATGTAGTTCCCACCCCTCATCAAATAAACTCCTATTTTGCAGTGGTCATTACAAAAACCACAACTTATCAGGCTGGAGAAATGGCTCAGCAGTTAAGAGCACTGGCTGCTCTTCCAGAGGACCTTGGTTCAATTCCCAGCACCCACATGGCAGCTCACAACTGTCTGTAACTCTAGTTCCGGGGGCTCTGACACCCTCACACAGAGTATATACAGGCAAAACACCAGTGCACATTTAATAAATAAATAAAGCAGCTGATAAGATGCAAATAAGAGGTTGCATGGTCCTAGATGATACACCTTCAACACAATTCTGGAATCTAAGACTCGGTGATCACTGCAAAAGAAGGGGCAGCAAGATTGTGAGAGCTGAAGTAACAGAAGGTTTGCTGTGAGATTATGTCACCTAGAAATGTCAGAGAGGTTACACAAAGGAAATCTCATCAACATGGCTGCCTAAACAAAATCGGAACAATGACACCAATAGGCATGCTGACGTGAAAGGGGAGATCTCACAGGGCCCTACCCCTAGTCAAAGAACTACAGGCAACTGAAGAATGCTGATATAATTGAATGAGGGGGCCATGTTCCAGCTCCAACAAGCAATAGAACTTGGTAGCTTTGGCCACATGCTTCTTTCTGGCTTTAGAGTCAAGGATACAAGAAAGGGGTTGTGGAATCTCCCTCCATGACTAAGGAAAGCATATGCCGGGGTATTCCTGCATAGAGGCCTAGAGAGATCATTGTGTGAAGCTGTGAAGGTGAAGCCTCAGAGATGCCAGAGTCATGGGACACCTGCAGAGGAGGGCTGCTAACAGGAATGGAACAAGACTAAGAGGAAAAGTGTGTTGTAGTGAACAAAGCGGAAAGGAGTTGGAGATCTGAAGAGCACTTTGACGTCAAACACAGATGCAGAGTTTAGAGTTTGCCCTGCTAGGCTTCAGTCTTGCTTTGGTCCAGTATTTCCTGACTGTGCTCCCTTTCCTCCATTTTGGAATGTAATGCATATTATTGGTATTCAGACATCTGTACCGGCCTGCCCTTGGGATCCTGACGAGATATGTCCTCAGCTACTGCCATTAAGAGCATGGCCTGTGCACCTTCACTATGTTCCCTTGCCCCCTCCCTTCTCTTTCTCTCTATCTCTCTTCCCCCTCCCCCTCCCACTTTCTCTTCCACCACTTTTGTCCCCAGGGACCAGTCTCTACCTCCTCTCTGCTCCTTTCTCTGCCCCTCTCTATCCTCTTCAAACAGACCTTTGTAAGACTTGTTGCGTGGTGTGACTTTTCTTCACAGCATTTTAAAATAAATTGCAACATATATGCTGTGCCATTGTATGTTGGAAATGTGTAATCTACTTTCCATTTTGATTTTAAAAGGGGATTACAGTTAAGAGATTGCATGGATCTCAGAAGAGGCTTTGAACTTCGGCCTATTAAACACTGTTGAGACTGTGGTAGACTTCGGGGACTTTTGAAGTCGGGCTGAATGCAGTTTTGCATTATGATATTGTTACAAGCCTATGAGGGCCAGGGGGTGGAATGTGGTGATTTGAATGAAAATTGCTCCCATAGGCTCATAGGGAGTGGCACTATTAGGAATTGTGGCCTTATCGGAGGAAGTTAATAGGGGTAAGCTTTGAGGTTTCAGATGCTCAATCTAGAACCTGTGTCACTCTCTCTCCCTGCTGTCTGAGGATCCAGAACTCTCAGCTACCTCTCCAGTATCACGTCTCCTTGAATGCGTCCATGTTTCCCACCCTGACAATAATGAACTAAACCTCTGAACTGTAAGCCAGCCCCAGTTAAATGTTTTTCTTTAGAATGTGGTCATGGTGTGGTTGGGTAAGTCTGATGTCAGACTGCACTGTGGACTGGAGGAGAGGGACCTGAGAGGTAAGAGGGAGCATCTAAGCAACTGCGAAAGCTCCATGGAAAGAGAACAGAGATACTGGTGGACATACAAGACAGTTAAATCCCCCCTTCAGGAAGTAAAATCATACCCTGTGATGCCAGGCTGCAGGTGTTGTGGGATATTCAATTACACTGTGAACCCTGAGTTTGAGTTTGTGCTAATGAAAAAAAAAAAAAAAAATCAACCTCTGGTTAGGAGGTGGAGCCAGCATCTAGTTGACAGAAAGTAATCAAAGCGAGTCAGAGAGAGTGTGGAAGACAGACAGAGATGCACAGGAAGTAGTAGGGCGGGACTTTGAGTGTAGAGGTCTCTTTTGGTTTGGCAGAGCAGAAGGAGGCTCTCTTTCTGAGGCAACAGTGAAGAGGGAAGGTCAGCTAATTGCTCTCTGAGCTAGCAGGGTTTCACCCCAGCCACTGACTCCTGAGTCTTCTGATTAAAAGAAGATAGAGATTTAGTTAAAAACTACATTTAGTGGCAGCAGCAAGAGGCAGATCTGGCTGGACATGAAAGTCCCACGGGCTGCTGCCTGACAGGTGAGCCGGTAATGGTGGAGGCACACGTACTGTCTGAGACAGCAGTAGAGTCAGGAGTAGTCACTGTGCAGAGGTAAAACAATGCGCAGGTGGGAGAGGAGAAGAAAGGTGTGATGGCCAGGGCAATGGATGCTGGTGGGGTACCCTCAGCACTGGTGGGGAGCAGCAAGAGAGGTGTGGGGAGTGGGAAGAAGATAAAATAACGTCTTCAGGTATGTAGAGTTGGAGATTTCTGGAATGATCTCTGGTAAAGAGATCCAGTCTTCAGCTACGAACCCAAGAAGCAAATGTCCTACTAGACAGCTCCACAGGAGCCCCAGACATTGGTTGTACAGCTTTTTCTCTTTTGACATCACTACTGCCACCACACCCACCACAACCCCCACACCCATCACCACACCCACCATACTCATTACCACACCCATCACAACCCCCAGCACACCCATCACCACACCCACCATACTCATTACCACACCCATCACAACCCCCAGCAAAGCTCTGCTTTGGAAAGTGGAAACTCACTTCCTCTAGTCACCCTTACTGAAATCTCTCCCACTCTATCTGTGCACTAAGTTACCATGTCCTGTGGAATCCACCGTTTAAAGAGCTTTCCTAAACCTATTTTCTCTTCCCCATTGTCACTGCCCATTGCAGCTGCCCAAATACAACCCTTGTGTGATTAGCTTTGCAACAGCTGCCTAAAACAGCTCCCTACCCAGATCTAACCCCTAAGAGTGTGTGTATGTTATATATCTCTTTTTCACTATATACATCACTATATACAAAATTCTCTCTTCATATATTGGGGGGCGGGTTGGAGGCAAGGTCTTGCTGTCTTAGTTACTTTTCTATTGCTGGATGAGACACTATGACCAAGGCAACTCATTTAAAAAAAAAAAAAACATTAATTGGGGCTTGCTTCCAGTTTCAGAGAGTTAGTAGAGTAGAGGACCATCATGGTGGGGAGCATGGCAGCAGGTAAGCAGTCATGGTACATTTGATCCACAAACAAGGGGCTGAAAGAAAGAGTCAACTAGAATGGTATAAACTTTTTCATACCTGGAAGCCCACCCCAGTGCATATTTTCCAACAAGTCCACACTTCCTAGTCCTTCCCAAACAGTTCCACTAACTGGAGACCTAGTATTCAAACATACAAGCTTATGGGAGCCATTTTCATCCAAACCATACTTGCTACAAATCCCAGGCTAGCCTTAAACTCAAACCTCGGTACTCAAAGGACTGAGGCTATAGGAGTACACCAGTAAACCAGTATGCTTGCCCTAAAGTAACATTTATTTTTTAAGACTTTATTTTATTTTTAATTATGTGTGTGTATATGTGCAAACAAATATTGCTCCCTCAGAGGCCGGAGATGGCGTCAAATCCCCTGGAGAAGAAGGTACAGGCAGTTGTGAGTCTGGGTGCTGGGGAAAGATTTTGGGTCCTCTGCAAGAGTACTATGCATTCTTAATTGCTGAACCATCTTTCCAGCCCTTGAAGTGACTCTTCTAAGGTATAAAATGATGATGGCACCTATGTACCCTGTTAGAGCCCGCCCACTGTTTGCTTTCCCATCAGTTTGCAGCAAAGGATTGAACACTATCTACATTACCTGACCATCATCCAACCCTCTCCTGAACCACTAGCCCCTAGAATTTTTGTCCCAGTAACACCAAACTGCACAATAAACCTTCTCATGTCCCCACCCCCTCACATCGATGATGCTTTCTCCCTGGAATATTGCTGTCCCAGAGAGAGATCCCTGGGAAGTGGATGTGGGTTTTTAGCTTCAAAAGCACTGGGATTCTCCACACTCTGCTAGAACACTGTTTTAGTGTTGGTCGCGTTCTGTATTTTTCTGCTTGTCATTGCTGAAGATTGAATGCAGGACCTCACACAGACATAGTGAGTGAGCATCCTATCACAGAGCCACATCCACGGTGGGAACCGGGCTTCTTGACTCTGACACTGTACACGGGCAAGTGCTCCCAGGAGTGAACTTGTTGGGTGTGAGGCAATCCTAGAATTGCTACAGAGGCCTCTGCTACTCCTACGAGGACTCTCAGGCCAGAGGTAGCCCACACCAACCAGTCATTGCATGTAGATGCCCCCAGGAGAGAGCCTTCTTCTCCCAAGGCATGTCCTGGAGAGACTCACCTGTGAATCATCCCTCCCACACCTGGGAAGAGAGGGCCTCTGTCCAGTGAAGAAGGCGACTCTTGGCAGCATACTACAGTGGTCACAATAATCTCCTTGTTGACCCGAGGAGCCCCTTGACCTTCATAACCCACTCAGATTTTACCTGTCCCTACCCTCATCAGTCTTCCTCCCACCACTTCTATTCCCCGAATATAACTTAGGTGTCTCCCTCTTTATGCCCACACATCCCATCCTAAGTAGATGGAGGAGGGGTGCTGAGCCTGTATTAGAACCTGTAGCAGTGCTGGATACACATGGCTTTTCGGTAGATATGCATTGCATTGGATGGAATAGAATCTTCTAAGATTATAAAAGGGAAAACTGGACTTAAATGTCATGGAGGATAATAGAAGAAATAAAAGAGGTAACCAGCAGACAGGCTGTGATCTCAGACCCTTGCTTCTCTTGGAAGATCCAAGTCCTCCATGTTAGAGAAAAGCAAGTGTCTGAGCTCAGAATAAAGTGGGTAGAAACCAGAAAGAAAAAAAAAAAGAAGAAGAAGAACTGCAACATGCAAACAGCCATGTGGCTGATGAGCTGAAGGGGAGAAGTAAAGCTCAGAGGGAAAGAAGGGGCCTCCAGGTAAGACGAGAACACAGTGCCTTGTTCTTGCTGCCAACCTAACAGCTACCACCCAGGTTCCTACATAAAAGAAGGGCACGGAAGGACTGGACAGTGGCTCAGAGGAGATGCGTGTACACTTTTTGCGGAGGACCAGGGTTTGGTCCCCAGGACCCACATCAGGTGACTCACAATCACCTTAACTCTAGCTTCAGGACACCCACTGGCCTCCACTGACACCTGCACTGGTCTTGTTTGTGTTGTGTGTGTGTTTGTGTACATGCGCGCACCCGTGCACCCGCAAGAAACAGGTGTCAAGGTGCAGGTGCATACACACACCAAATGAAACAACCACAGACCAAAGTGATTTGAAATTCTAATCTATGAACAGATGTGATAAAACACAAAGTCTAGTCTATGTACCTAGTCCTCACCCCACATTTCCTCATTTTTCAGAAACAGAATCCTGGATTGCAATCTGCAACAGCTATTTCTCTGCTCATTTTCCAAGACTGATGGTTTCTTCCCTTTCTCAGTTTATTAGCTGCCCTCCATCTAGAAGTCTGAACAGCATCTCTGCTAGAGGCCAGCAGGGGGCAGTGTTCAACAAGCAATGATCAAGGTTTACAGGAAGAAGGATTGGAGCCGCCAAAGAAAAAGGTCCTTATGAACTTCTCTGACACCCTATTCTAGATCTTCAACTCCCACCCCCGCTTCCTTGGCTATGATGTCTCCAGTCTTAGTTTAGTATATCTCACAGCTTTTCTATTCCCAATTCTCCAAAGAGGATTGACTCGGAATCAATTTTCAGGAAACCTTATAAGAGGCTTGATTCCAGAGCCTTGCCTCTGAGGCTGTATACATCCTCCTCAGAGCATAGCCGGTCTGGTGGAAGAGGACCTGAATGTCAGACCTTTCCATCACTGTAACCTGTTACCTCCTCATAAAGTGAACAAACTATACAGAAGTACAGGCTGACCCTGCTAGTTACTGCCCCCGAGGTATCATTTGATGAGCATGTATTATATGGATCTCTCCCTCCTTCCCTCCCTCCTTCCCTCCCTCCCTCCCTCCTTCCCTCCCTCTCTCCTTCTCTGTTTCTCTGTGCAGCTCAGGCTGCCCTCAAACTCAGAGATCCACCTGCCTCTGCCTCCTGAGTTCTGGGATTAAGGGCATGCACCACCACTGCCTGGCATAGGGATCACTTTCATGCAGATCTCATTTAATCTTCCTATCACTCTGACAGGCCTTAATTATCTTACATCTTTACAGATGAAGAAGTTGGCAGCAGAACAGGAAGTTTGTTTATTGTAGTCTAAAGAGTGAAGATCAATCAGGTGTAGTGGCCCACACCTGTAATCCCAGAGCTCAGATGCCAGAGGCAGGAGGATGGCAGCAAGTTCTCTATCTCAAAAATACTAATAGGAAGAGGAGAAAGAGGAGAGGAAGAAAGAGGCATGGATGGAGGGGAGGAGGGAAGGGAGGAGGGAGGTGGTGGAGAGGGAGGGAAGGAACTGGTCTCTGGCTGCCAGGTATGGGCTGGTCTTTCCCTCTGCACAGTGCTGCCGCAGCCTGGCCCTGTCCCCCCACCCCCCAGTCTTACAGACAAATGGGTGTGCATCTTCTTCTCCCGTGTTAGTGACCTGTGGTGGCGACTTTCTCGTTAGCTCACCTTCCATACCTAGTCAAATTTGAAGGCACAAGAAAGTTCATTAGAAAGAAGCAGAAAGATAAAGGATGGGGCCTTCCAAGAAGAAAAGAGGAGACAAACAGGGCTAGCACTCCTCAAGGCATGGAGAAGGAAGGGGAGAGACAAGCCCCCAAATTCTATGCCCAAGCTGTAAAGGGGCACAAACAGGACCTCCATTGTGTGGGTACAAAGGAGCCATATGTCTGCCAGTCTACCGCACTCTGTGTGTGTGTGTGAGAGAGAGAGAGAGAGAGTGCGTGCGAGTGTGTGTGTGTGTGTGCGCGCACACACACACACGCACGCACACACACGCACACACACGCACGCACGCGCACACGCACGCACGCACACGCACGCACGCACGCACGCACCCACACGAGTACAGGGAGAACTGGCTTAGAGACCCCATTCTGAAACCCTTGGGGCCTTGCCTTCTGCTGCCACTGAGTTAAGGCTTTCTGAGATAGAGGTCGGAGGGGCAATTATATAGCAGACAGGACAAGAAAATCAGGGCCTGTGGTGGCTATGGGATGAACAACTGCAAGAGGCCATGCTATGCATGAGAGCAAGAAGGAGGAGGAGAAGAAGAGGAGGAGGATCAAATGTCAGATTGTACCTCATCTGGATCCTCCAAGTAACTGCCCCTCTTACCTGACATCCCCTTTCACTCACACCATGCTGGCTCTGGCTCTGGGTTTTGTTTTTTGTTTTGGTCTTGTCATTTCTTTTGTGGGGGGCGGATAAGGTCTTGCTATGTAACCCTGGTTGGCCCAGAACTCTCTACATAACCAAAACTGACCTCACCTCGAACTTGGGAGCATCAGTTTCCTCTGCCTCCCCAGGGCTGGGGTTCCAGGCACGAGTCACCGCGCCCTACTTTTGAGCAGTGTAAAATGAGCTGGGTTGTTCTATCCCTGTCCTCTCTCACCACCTGCCTGTCAGCTTTGCGGCTTCTACTCTTCTTTCCTCCCCTCAGCCCAGGGTCTATCATCTCCCTCAGTGCTCCTCTCTGCACACGCCCCCCATCTCCTGTTCTCTCTTCCCCCCTCACTCTCTGCCTCCTTCCCTGTCTTGCCACACAGAGCAGAGCAGCAGCCGAGGCCAATTGATTATCTGGAGAAATTCGGAGTGAGCAGCTCAACAGCTGCAGCTTCCATCCTCTCTCCACCCTCAGGCCCTGAGGGACCTGGGAGGGGAGGAGCCCCTAGCCCTTCTGCTCTCCAGGCTGGGAGGGAGGGAGGTGGTCCTTGGGCACAGAGGCATACCCACGATCCTGGGACCTGGGATCCCAGCCTGTCATCATAGTGAGTCACATCACTTTTCTGGGTAGGCACCTGTCTTTGAAACAAAGGTGTTACCAGGCACGTGACACACACCTGCACTCCAAGCTTTCTGGAGGCTGAAACAGGTGGCTGGCAAGTTAAAGGCCAGCCTGGGCTTTTAAATGTGGCTTTGTATCATAATGAGTAAATAAATAAATAATCAAAGGTGTTGGCCATGTACAGTGGTGCACCCTTGTAATTCTAGCCCTGGGGAGACTGAGGCAGGAGGACGGCAAGTCATAAGCCAAGCTAAGCTATATAGTGATACTTGGTCTCAAGTTTAAAAAAAAAATTAAAAATTAGGGTCAAGTGATAGTGGCACATGCCTTTAATCCCAGAGTTTGGCAAGCAGAGGCAGGTGTATCTCTATAAGTTCAAGACCAGCCTGGTCTACACAGCAAGTTTCAGAGCAGTCAGGGCTACACAGAAAAACCCTATCTTGAAAAAAAAAAAAAACAAGGGGCTGGAGTAATGGCTCAGTGGTTAAGAGCACCAGCTGTTCTGTTCTCCAGGAGGACCAGGGTTCAATCCTCAGCAGCCACATGGCAGCTCACAACAGACCGTAACTCTAAGATCTGATGCCCCCACACAGAAGTGCAGGCAAAAACAGCAATGCACATAAAATAAAGATAAATAATTAAAAAAAAGAAAGACAAACACAATTTAAAAGGAAGTGAGGTAAGAATTGGGGTGTGGGACCTGGACCCAGGACACTGCTGCTTTGTAGCATTCAGATTTTTCCAGGCCTGGATCCAGGCCACCCTCTTGCCAGACTCTGGGCATAGAATATTTCATTTAACTCACACACAAAAGAGAAGGCATCAAATCTTAGCAGCCCCTTTCCAGCTCTAATCCAAACTCCTAATGCTCACGGCATTCTGTAGTCACCCTTCAAGTACTGGGGACTTCTCAGAGTGTCCTTACCTCTGCTTTTACATCCAGCCATCTTACATGGCCCTAAATTAGGAAAGGGTCTTCCACCATCTCTAGCTAGAGTCCCATTTGGAGTGGGAATGTGCTCTAGGTGTCTTTATAGCCTAGATGCTCCAGTCCCCTCCTTGGGTTCCTCTTTATCGGGCAGGTGACTCTGAGGCTGGACAGCTCCAGGTACTATAAAACCTGCTAGATTTTTCTCAGAATTAAAATCTAGTATCCTACTCAGTGGTCATAATTCCAACTTCTGGGCGCACACAGAACATCCGTTTTTGTTTCTTCGTTTAGTATTTGAAGATGAGGGTGGTTTTACCTCTAAATCTATTCTTTGCTTGCTTTGTTTTCTGAGGTAGGGGTTCACACATCCCAGAGAGGCTTCAGTTGTAGCTGAGAGTAACTTTAATCCCACCGCCTCCTCCTTGGAGCGCCAGGGTTAGATGTATGCAGCCAGCCACTTTTGTGTACTGCCAGGGAACAAGCCCAGGTGTTTCTGCATGCTAGACATGAACTTTACCAGCTGAACAGCCCCTAACTATACTACAGATTGTGTGTGTGTGTGTGTGTGTGTGTGTGTGTGTGTGTGTGTGTGTGTGTGTGTGTGTGTATCCCAGCCCTCTTATCAAGACAGGCTCCTGACCCCTGTCCTCCCTCTACCCCATGGTAGACCACTTGCCTACAATGTGTGAAGCCTCTGGTCCTATTCCCAGCATCAAACCAAAAACAAAACAAAAGCCCCAAATGTATCTTCTGTTTTCCTTGTAGTGTGATCTCCAGACCTTTCGCCTTCTTAACCATGCAATAGACCTCTCTGTTTCATCACTGTTCCTGTTAAAAATAAGGAGCCCCCAAAAAGGACCACCTGTCAGGTGGGGTCATTTTAGAGAGGCCAGCATATATCCATAAACAGCTGTAATTCTAGCACTTGGGAGGTTAGCAGGTAGAAATTTCTCAAATTTAATATTGTCCTAGGCTATATGTCAAGTTTAAAGTTAGCCTGATTTGCAAGAAACTGAGTTTTAAGATGTCATAGGCAAGCCGGGTGGTGGTAGCACACTCCTTTAATCTCAGCACTCAGGAGGCAGAGGCAGGTGGATCTCTGTGAGTTCAAGGCCAGCCTGGTCTACAGAATAAGTTCCAGGACAGGCTCCAAAGCTACAGAGAAACCCTGTCTTGAAGAAAACAAACAAATAAATAAACAAAGCCAGCCTGAACTACATGAGACCTTGTCTTCAATCTGCCCATTTACCCCCCAAAAAGAAGCCAAATCTAAGTCTGGCTCTGGGGTTAAATGTCTTTATCAATTGATTTTAGGATCATTTCTAGAATCCCTCTGATGCCAGTTCAGCACCTTTCACCCTTATTCTGGTTTTGGGCAGGATCTCAGCCTAGACTTGGACCCATGACTGCCTGCCTGCCTTAGCCTTACAAACCCAGCTACTCAGCATTCATTTTTAAAATCCCTTTCCTCGTTCTCTCGAAAGTATCATGTCCTCCATCATTCTCTATCCTGTATCTAATGCTGGAAAGCACAGAACAGGCCACGAACGGAGGTTTCAATTAATGTTGACCTAGCCTGGAGACGATAAGAGATTTTTGTACCATGGTTTTCTCCATCAGCATGGACCTAGGATACGGGTTTAACTTGGGTTCTGTTGGGACACTCAGCTGCCTTCTCTCAAGACCATAGTGAAAATGAAAAGCATCACTCAGTGAATTCTAGGATGGAATGTGTGGGGTTTCTGGTAGGAGACCTGGGGCCTATGTATAACCTCTTTTCTCTTCGGCCCCTCTTCTCTGTCTTCATTTATTTACCACACAAAGCTCTCATGATACAGACACTCTGAAGAGGCTTCAATGCCTGGGACCCTTGATATCCACCTTAAATAATCTTCAGGCCAGCTTCCCAACACAAAGCAGCCACAGACATATCTGGTACTAGATCGAGGTCACTTTAATTTTTCTTTTTGTAAGAAATGAAGAGTGTAACCAGAGAGAGACTGACACACAGGCCACCAGACACAGAGTGCTCTTGTGGTATTGGAAAAAGCAGGGCCGACAAAAGGAATGGAGGTGGGAAGGACTGGAGTGGGATTGTTGGGTTGGGAGGACACCCAGGAGGTGGGAGGCTGGGGGAGGGGCACTATTCCAGAGGAAAGGGGGTGGGAAAAGATGGAGCTGAGGAAGGGTTACTGGTATGGTGGGTGCAGGGGTCCCCACACATACCTGCGCTGGAGAAGGAGCAAGAAAAGGAAAGAAGTTGTCAAGGAGAAAGGAGGATCCCAGCTAGAACTAGCTGCAGGGAGCCCCCCTCACCATACATACCCCAAAGTGCATAACTCAGTAATAAATAGCAATATTTATAAATAAATAAATAAAGGAATGAATAAATAAATAAATAAATAAATATCCTTGCAGAGCTAGGAGTTTGGTGTGAGGGTGGATGGAGGGCAGGAAAGCAATGAGTTCATTTCTTCTCCAGGGATTCTAAGGCCCATCGACTCCTGTTGCACAGGCTACAATGGGCAGGTGGGGCTCAGCAGCAGGGCTCCCTTCCAGGGCAGATTAAGAAAAGAAGGGTGGGGAAATAGTAAGAAGGCCCCAGAGCATGCACAGGGGCAGTAGTTGGCATCCCCTTGCATCTGAGGGAGGAGCTCACAGGGTTTGCATGTTTTTAAGGTCTGCTGGGACGGAAGCAGCTGCTGCTGAGCTGCCCCACCCAGGGCCTGGGCCTGCTGCAAGGGGCCCTGGGCTGTTTGGAGATGTCATTGTCATCCCAGGACTGAGGTTTTCCTTTTTCTAGCCCGCATAGGGAAAGGGAGAAAACTGGAAGGGGCAGGGGAGTGGCCAGACAGCTCCAGGAGGCAAGGCACTCACTACCAAGTAAGATCTGAGGTCTGTATATTCTAAGCCTCAGGAATGAGATAGACAAAGGAAAGGCAGACTTTTTCTGTAACCCCTGGTTACCCAGAAGTCACCTCACTCATTTCTCTGTGTCCCAAGAGCCCATCTCTCCCCGATGGCTAGAGAAGTCTTCCACTCCCCATTCTGCCACTGGCCATTTCCCCTTCGGATTCTGATGCCAGAAGAGAATCTGGGTCTGGGGTCTCTGAAAACTTGGACATAGGGCCGAGGAGGCAGCAGCTGAGTCGAGATTAGGGCTAGTAAATCCAGAAAGGACTCCATTCTGACCACTGTGGCAAGCAGCTCCGACCAGCCAGGCCCTAACAACTCCCTGAAGGAACCCATGAGAACGAACATCCCTCACATGCCTAGGTTAATGAAAAGAAACTGGCCTTCAGGACCAGCGGTGTGGGCCCGGTCCTCTGGGTTGGGAAGGAGACGGCCATTCTAAGTAATGCGTGGTGACAGGGGGCTCTGGAGAGACCCCGGGAGGAGGGGAGAATCCAGGGCAGGAGGCGGGCTGAGTTCAGACATCCAGCACGTGATTCAGGTAGGAGATATAGCAGATGGCTAGGCGCAGAATCTCAATCTTGGAGAGCTTCTTGTCTGGGGGCAGAGTGGGCAGCAGCTTGCGCAGCTCGGCGAAGGCCAGGTTGAAGGCTTCCACGCGGATGCGCTCCCGCGTGGCATGTGCCGTGCGGTACTTGGCCGTGGCGCGGCGCCGGCGCCTGCGCTCCTCCCGACTTAGGTGCTGCAGGTCTTTGCGGCCCGACTCTCCGAGCTCTGAGCTCCGGACCTGGCCCACTCCGGGATCCCCCGACCCAGCACCATCCGGGCCCGGGCCGCCCCCACAGTCGCTAAAGCCCGACTCGGTCTCCGAGTGGGTGGGAGGCAGGTCCAGTTCCATGGTGTCGGAGTTGAGCATCATGATGGAAGGTCCCCGCAGCCTAATGAAAACCGGATCACCTCCCCACCTCTCCCGCTCGCTCGGGAGCTTGAAAACTGGGCTGTGGAAGAGGTAGGAAGGGTCTGGAGTGCCGGCTCGGCTCAGGAAATCAGGGTCACTTCAAGGTTCCATGGTCAGGATTCCAGCCTAGAGCATGAAACAGAGAAGGAAAATTAAGAATTAATCGCTAAAGGGGTGAGCGGCTTAGAGCTGGGAGAAGAGTTGAGAGCCAAAACTTGGAGTCAGGGCTGTCCAAAGCTAGCGAGACCAATTGGTAGAAAGGAGTGGGAGGAAAAATAGAGGTAAGAGAAAGTGCTAGGAAAGACATAGTAGGCAAGCTAACACTGAACGAGAGAACTGAAGACCTAAAACCGCTGAATTACTAGAAGAAATCAGAGGGGAGATCTTTCAAGACATTGGACTTGACAGTCATTTCTTGAATATGAGAACAGAAGCATAAGCAAAAAAAAAAAAAAAAAAAAAAAAAAACTGCAGTGCCTAAGGACAACAATTACCACAGTGAAAATTCAACCTATGGAATAAGGAAACAATCTTGAACCATAGATCTGATAATAAGTTGTTATCCACAGTATATAAACCACTTCTTAGCCAGGTGTGGAAGCATACACCGGTGGTGCAACCCCAGCACTCGGGAGACTGAGGCAGGAGGATTGTGAATTTGAAACTATCCAGTTTCTCAAAAGAGGAAAGTCTGAAATAACCAAAATATTACATAACATAATTTTAAAATGGGAAAAGGACTTAACAGACATTTCTTCAAAGATGATGCACACATGTTTATGAAAATACATGGGACATCACTGATCACTAAAAATGCAAATTAAGAACACAGTGAAACATCACCTCTTACCCACTAGAGACAGACAGTGGGGGGGGACCCAAAAGAACAAACTAAATTAGTGTTGTTGAGAATTTGAGGAAGCAGGACTGTAAAATGGTATGACTACTATGGAAAGCAGCTTGGATGTCCCTCAGGGGGTCGAAAAATGAAACTGGAAATAAAAGCATGCCCTAGCATTCATGAGACACTGGCACACCCTTGCTCCTAACAGAGGCAAAAGCAACTCAAATGTTCGCCAGTGGAAGAGTGGATGAAAGAATGCAAACACGCGTAATAGACTATGAGCTTTGAATAGGAAGGGGATCTCTGTCATGCTGCAACATCGATTAAACCTTGAGGACCTTACACTAGTGAAGTAAGAGCTCACAAAAAGATAAGTCCTATGACTCGGTTCATTGAAGTGTCTAAAGCAGTCTAATTCACAGAAACAGAAAGGGGAGTGGTGGTTGCCAGGGGCTGGAGGGATATTTTATAAGGAGCATAGAATTTCACATTCACAAGACAGAAAAGTTCTGGAGGTCAGTTTTATACTCTTAGGCTCCACACTCATTTGCTGTGATAACAAATGTTTTGTTATGTTTCTTTTGAGGGAGAGCATAATAATAAATAAGGGGAAAGGCAGAGCAACAGCCCTAAGGGAAGCTGGCTATAACTCTAGCCCTTCCCCAGTAGTGAGGGAAGGACTGCAAGCCTTGGCTTTAGGACATTCTGCCCCCTTGTTTCTTGCAGGGGGAGGACACAAACACATAGACTAGTCATTGTTGAGTGGATTGGGATATATGAAGCTTGGCACAACTTCTTCAACATCACCACCATAGACATTAGGTCCTAACACCCTGCCCATTAGAACCAAAAAAAAAAAAAAAAAAAAAAAAAAATCCCTTCTCAACACAAACTGTTGCTTGGGACCACCAGAATTCCCAGTTCTGTCCTTCACACATTTACCCTTGCCATTCCATGGCCTCTTAGAAATCCTGCAAAGAAGACTGTGGGAATCTTGCCCACAGCCTGTGCCATGGCCTGCAAAGGAGACCTAGGAAGTTCCTTGGGAGCTACCTTTATGAAGGCCAGCTAAGTTTGCTTGTTCCAGAATCACTGCATTTTTCAAGGTGAGCTTAAGCTTTAATAGAAACAGACATACTGAAGTTCCTTCCCAGTCACCCTCCCCTTCGTCCCAAGCCCTGGCTCTCCATCTGATAGACAGTCTCACAGGACACACCCTTTCTCTGAGGCTCACCCCCACCCCATCACACAGAAGACAGGTTTGAGGCCAGAGCAGTTACCAAGCCCTTGCTGGGGGTGAGGGGACACAAGACCACCAGCACCTGATGGTGGAGAGTCACCTACACACCAACCACAACATAAAACAGAAGCTGATTACAGCTGTAATTATGAACATCCTATATATTCTAGAGTCCAAAGAAAGAAGAGAAGAGAGAAATAGTGTGGAGTGGTAGGAGAACATTTCCCAGCACATGTGGTGCCCCTAAATCCCCACTCCAAGGTGGGTTGGAACCAAGAGTTCAGCCTTGGAGTTCCTGGTACCTCTATCACAACTGGAACTCCTCTCTGTCCAATACTCATGTTCCTGCATTCTCCATCACTCTCTGATGCCCTCCCTTTCTCTCTCCTGCTCCCCATCTGTCACGACCCATCTCCACCTGCCCCTCCCTTCTTCCCACCTCCACTCCCAGCAGCAGCCTCTATTCCCCCATCAAGTCTGCCCTCCATGTCTGGTCTCAAAGTCTCAGGGAAGCAACACTTTTAAGCATCCAAGACAGGGATTCCCACCCTACTTTCTCCAACTGCAGCTGACCGAGGCTGCACAAAGCATCCAAGAGACATGTAAAGAGAGAGGCAGAGGTTGAGAGAGACCCAGCTAGAGGAAGGTTCTGGGAGGGGACTCTAGTCAGAGGTTGGGAGTGGCATGCCCACCCTTCCCCAACCCATGGCTCCCCCTTACCTAGAAGGACTCTGCAAAAGGATCCAAGCAGGTGAGCGAGGGGGTCAGTGTAGAAAGCTCCAGTCTCTTCGGGCTGCTCAAGTGTCATCTGTCTGCAAAGTTAGTGACCAGTTTCTAGTGCTCTAAGGGACAGCTTGTTGTGTCTACACAGGCTCCAGGACAGAAGAGAGGGGTGCACATGATGGGGATGCAGGGCCTAGGCAGAAGGGGTGATCTTAGTCAAGCACCGGAGTCACCCACACTCATACACTCATACACACAGACACATACACACCTGAACTGGCCCAGCCTTATGTGTATATATATATGTGGAGATACACACTCACACACCCCCAGCTCTCCATTGGCTGGCCCAGGCAACCCCCTCATCAATATTAAACAGCCAGGCCAGGCAGCCATTGGCAGAGGGATCTGGGAACCTCTTGGGAGCTGGGGGCGGGGGCTCGCCCTGAGGGGGGCGGGGAGTGGGGGAGTGGGGGAGCAGGGACATCTGTTCTCCATGCATATTTCATAAGCAAGAAATAGAGAGCTGGGAAAGGGGTGGGGCTGGGGCGAGAGCCAGGGCAGGACCACAGATGAACCCCCTCAGTCTCCACACTAGAGGCAGCAGGGCACAGCCTCCAAAAAAGCTGGACTGAAAATAGTTCCACTCTGAGTCCCAGAGTGGCTTTGACTGCCCCTTCTCCTGGGAAGATGGCTCTCCCTACCACTAACAGCAAAACTAGGAACAGACTATGACTAAAGTCCTCCCCCTGAGTAAGTTTTCATACAGACAGTATTCACAGCTTAACATGCTGCTTTTCAGTACTGGTCAGGCCCTAACCCTTGTCATCCTGGAACTCAAGTACCCTGACAGGCTCTTTTCCAGGTCTCATTCTCCCACATACCCCATCACCAGTCCAGGAGTAGGGTCAGATACTGGATGGAGACTACCCCCACCACCACCATCACGGGGAGTTTTTGTAGACTGGCCAGCCCAAGCTGATCCATGAGGAGTCAGGGGCTTGGGAAGAAAGTGGTTTAAGAGCTAATAGGAGAGGAAGAACAGAGATCGGAAGGACTGGAGGAGTGGAGGGCAGAGCAGTCCAGGCTGCCTGAGTGTGCACCAAGAAAAGGAAATACAAAATCAGTACAAATGAGCACTGCTTACATTCACATCGCTAGCTCAGCTGCCTCCAGGGTCTGTGCCTGTGCATATGCGTGTGCTTGTGTCTGTGTGGGTGCATGGCAGGGTGGCCTGAGAGGAGAGCAAGTTTCTAGGGCCAAGGGGAGAAGCAGTGGGCTGGGTTTCCGCATGGAAACCCTCCCATGCATTCAGCTGTAGGACCTTTCCATTGAGCCTGTGTCCGACACAAACCACAGCTGGAGAGACTCCAGACAAGGTGATTTACAGCGAAGGGGGCTCTGTTAACTGTATGACCTTGGACAAGTAATGACCTTTGAGCCTCAGTGTTTTGTTTTGTTTTTTTTTTTTTTTTTAAATAGGGTAAATTAAAAACTGTTTAGGTTGCCATGGAGATCAAGTGAGGTAATGCTTGTAGTAAGCATGGACCCTAGTAGGAGTCCAGGGTGTGGGAGGGATTCGCCACTTCACTGTATCTTCTCAACCTTTTCTGGGCTTTCTCCAGGGTGAGGCCTTCCCTGTGGGGAGTCCTATAATTCCTCCCCAAGCTCACCCTCCTCTCCCCACCCCCCAGGCCTGGGAGGTGCCAACTCCCACCTGGGCAGGCCCAGACAGGTGCCCAGGCGCCAGCAGATGGGCTGAGCTGGAGGGGAAAGAGGGCCTGAGGAGGGGGTGGAGGGGCAGGGGATCAGGTGTCGGCTTGGTTCTTGCATCATCATTACCATGGTGCTGATTAAAAACCAATCTCCACCTAATGAGCCCCCAGCAACAACAATCCTGTTTCCCCACCCTCCTGCCCTCTAACCCATCCAAGAAATTGGGAGACCAAGACTCAGGAGAAGGTGCCATGGGAGAGATGAAAGAAGACAGGGAGAAGCAGAGGACGATGATGAGGAGCAGAGGAGAGGAGAGCAGAGCAGAGGAGATGCTGAGACACGAAGAAAATGACACAGACATAGGGAAGAGAGAGGCAGAGAAGGAGGATGGGGCCAGGTTGCCAAGTCTTTGCAGGAGATGCAAGAAGAGAGAAACTTGGAGAGCAACCTGACAAGAGACTGTTGGAGATTCAGGTGTGAAGAGATGTACTCAGGGATAGGAAAATGCTAATATGAGAAAGTCCAAGGCAATCTGTAAGACAGAGGGGGGATGTAGACATGGAGAAAGCAGAGAGCGAACTGTCAGGAAGAGAAACATTATGGGTGGCAAGGTAGGAAGACACCATAATCAAGTATTAAGCTGTCACCAAAATGGGGGACCCAGATCCCAAAGGGTAAGGTGTTGAGGAACACAGAAGCAGAGAGACCACGGAGCAGAAAGGACACTGGAATAGAGGGCCAAACTCCTGCCCCCCCCCCCAGGCTATTCAGCTCAGACACTTTCAGCTCAGACACTTTCAGCCCTGCGAGCCCTGTCCCTGAAGCATTCTGCCCTAGCTATCCCACATGCTCTGGTGACTACTTCCTCCTCCACTGCACCTGTCATCCCAAGATCTTAAGCTCTGGGGATGCCCAGTCCCGGGCCTCACTCAGGAATTCAGTTTTTACATTAGGGCAGCAGCGGAAAAGAGCGTAGGCAGCTAACAAAGAGGCACTAATAGCATAGAGCTATAGACAAACACTGTGTCTACTGAAGCCAGGGTCTGCTGGGCCCCGGTCCAGGTCCTTGTGACCTTGGACAAGTCATGTAACTTTCACTGCATTCTTTTCACTGTAACATGGGCATAATGTTGCCTTCTCCATAGGGCTGTTGCGACACCCAGTGAAAGTTTGTGGGAGACTGCTGAGTGAACTGTAGAGTGTTCACCCCAAATCTCTACATATGCATGGTGATTAAAACAATACAAGGTTTCATTCACACACACAGGTACATAAGGCAACATGACTGAGGGAAATCCGAGAATCGGGGTGAAATCTCCATGTTGGGAGCTAGAGAGAGAGAGAGTGTGTGTGTGTGTGTGGTTTGTGTAGGGGCTGTCTTCCCTGCAAGGAAGATGAGAGGAGCAGGCCTTGGGGATGGAGAAAATGATTATACCTTTGTGGTTTATTGTTATTTTGTAGGCTCTCTCAGATTGTGGATCACAAATGTCTTTCTATCCTTAGGCAGACTGTGAGGTTCTGAGGGGTAGGGTAGGTTAGATTCAGGGGCTGGGGCTAGTCCTTGAGGGTGAGGGGAGGGCCTGGAGAAGCTGGGAAGCAGTGGGCTTGGCAGGAGAGGGGGTGACATATGTGGGGAGCCCTGGGGACCCAACCAGGCAAATGGCTGGCAGGGAGAGCAGACAGTGTTAACTCTTGCTGTGCCGCACTGCCTGACCCTTCTCTGAGAGTGGCTGTGGTTGAGGTGTTATTGTGTCAGCTGCTGGAGGTGTGCTGGGTCACAGGGGCCAAGGCAAGCAAAAGAGCCCAGAGCAGGAGCTGCTGTCACTTGGAAATGGCAGCAGGCAATGCTTTATGTGTCTTCATCTTGGCTTCCACATGGTCTCTGTCAGTCCGTCTTTCCATCTCCACCTCTCTGTGCCTCTAGAAGGTGACAGCGGGTCTCCACTCTGGCTAACTACACAATCTGTCACTCTCTGCGCTGCCAGCCCAGCTGGAAGCCCCCCTTCTCAGCACCCAGCCCAAGCCCTCTGCCCCTGGCCCCTAGGCCTTATCGCCTTTGTCTCTTAAGGCGGCCGCCCCTTTCTTCCTTCTCTTCACTCACCTCAGAGCCCATCTCCAATCTCATTACAGCCTCAGCCTCCAACCACTGTACCCCCACCCCCAGCCTCTTCCCTTCCCTCCCCCACCCATCTGTCTTCCCTGAAGCTCTCCTCTTTGTGTTGTCCCATCTGTCACCACCAGCACTGGATCTACTCCCCTCCTGGCCACACCCGCCTGGCCTTTCTCCCCTTGGGCTCAGTTCCCTCTCCCACCCCTTCCTCCTTCAACCCTGCTAAGAACCCAACTTCCTCTGTTTCCTTTCACAATCTTGTTTTTGTTTTTGTTTTTTCCTTTTCAGGATGTCCCCTCTCACTTCAGGTTTTAGTTCCAGCCCTCTAGTATCTCGGACTTATGAGTTGGGGGAAGAGGGAGGACTCCAGGGTCCCAGCCCCTAAGCCCTGAGCAACCACTCAGTTGGGACAGAGGATGGTAATGTTGGCTCACAGTTGCATCATCTCAGTGAATGACTTCTCCTAGGCCCCCTGAGATGACCCTCCACTCTTGCTCCATGTTTCTCTGTTTGGGCCCAGGGCTTACAGTGCCCTTCTGTACCACAGGAGTGTGAGGCTCCTGTACCTTCTAAATCTGAATTCATGAGAAACAAAAAATGTATCCAGAAGCCCACTGGGACCCCTGGCCTCCCAAGTGCTCCTGATTCTCCAGCATTTCTCTTTTATTTGTTGTTTATTTATTTATTGGCTTTTTGAGACGGGGTTTCTCTGTGTAACAGCCTTGACTATTCCTGGAAAATTCTGTAGATCAGGCTGGCCTCAAACTCACAGAGATCCACCTGCCTCTACCTCCACCACTGCCCAGCTTTTTTTATTTATTTTTATGATTACAGTCTCCTTTTATTTCTCCTATTTCTTTATTGTCCTTTCTTCCTTTTCTCCTTCCTTCTTTTTTTATTTCTTTTGAAGAAATGATGCCATATTTATCAAATTTCTACTGTTCCTGGCCTAGGGGACAACAGTGTCCCTTTCTAGAGTTGATCCTTGTGCTATCTTGAGAGTTCATGAATTGATCATTTTTTTCAAATGGTCCTTGCCTGGAGGAGCTTAGGGAGAAGAAAGAGGAGGCCGGAACCCCAGTTGTTCTTTCACAGAACCAGACAGCCAGTGCGGACTAGAGAGAGCAGCCCCTTGTCAAAGACTAGACTCTAGAAAGAACACTGGAGCCCAGAGAGGGGCAATGTCCCTCCCAGTGTCACACAAGCAGCAGACCAAAATTCTGGTCATGAGCCCTTCCCACCACGTGAAACTCTTCTCCACTGACCTTTGCCTGAAGGAATCCATTGTCCTCTGAACTTGGGTAGAACCTGGCTAAGACCGATCTAGTATGGAGCATGCACAGCCTTGCTGGGTTAGCTTGTGTTTCATCCCTTCCCTCCATCCAAACTTTGGAATCTTAAAGAAAGGACACTGTATGTATCTCTTATGCTTTTACCATGCAGGGACAAACCGCCTTTCCTGTGGCCATGCTCAGTAAATGTTTAGTACTGCTACTGCTGTTGGCAGAGATATATGTTTTTGTCTCATCTGTCTCTCCTTTATTATATGTCCCTACATAAGCAGCATCACTTCTCTGGGCTACTTTCCCCCATTTATCAAATCAAATGAGCAGAGGCTCTCCTCTAGACATGGGTGGGACATGCCTGTAATTCCAGCAGTCAAGATACTGAGTAGGAATGACTGAGTTTGAGGCTAACCTAGGCTTCCTAGAAAGACTTTGTCTCAAAAAGAGAAGGAGGAGGAGAAGAGGAGGAGGAGAAGAAGAAGAAGAAGCACATTATTTCTAAGGTCTTGGAAATTATAAGTCCCTAGATGTAAAGAGTATGAGAAATGCAATGGGGAAGATGACACTTGTATGAAAATGCCATAATAAAACCCATTGCTTTGTATGCTAACTTAAAAAAAAATGTTGGCAGGGCTGGAGAGATAGCTCAGTGGTTAAGAGCACCGGCTGCTCTTCCAGAGGACCGAGGTTCAATTCCCAGCACCCACATAGCAGCTCATAACTGCCTGTACCTCCTGGAATAGGAGATCCAACACCCTCACAAGGATGCAGGCAAAACACCAATGTATATAAAATATAAATAAATTAAAAAATAGTAAAATGAAAGCAAAAAAGTTGGCTGTGGCACACTCCTTAAATCCTACCAATCAAAAGGCAGAGAGAGGCTGGTAGATCTCTGTGAGTTTGAGGTCAGCAAGTGCCAGGCTAGTCAGGACTACATAGTGAAACCCTACCTCAAAATTAATTAATTTCTCTCAAAGGCACAAGGTTCTGCTGAGTAATGTGGGGTTTTGGAGCACCAGAATACAGATTTTTTAAAAAAAACTCTTGGACCAAAGAGATGACTTAGTAAATAAAAGTACTTGTATGTAAGCCTGACAACCTGAGTTTGATTCTTGGGTCCAAGAATGATAGGAAGGAACAGAGTCCCCATAGGTGTCCTCTGACTACACACATGCTATGGCACGTGCGCGCACGCACACACACACACACACACACACACACACACACACACACACATACGCACACACGCATGCACGCACAAGTAAATACCTCTTCCTAGAATGTACCTTTGGGCAGCAACCATGATGTTCCAAAGAGAAAAATAATCCCCTTCATTCAAATAGTCTGGTAGAGACACCAGCTGGAGGAAAGTCTCCCGATACTGTGTCACAGTGGGCACTCAGGCTGGTATCAAGGCATAGGGGGTCATTCACTCAACTTCCTATGTTGGCTGGAAGAGCAGGGCCAATATGAACTGACCACAGTAGCAAAGGAGAGAGGCCCTCAGGGGGCTAGAAAACGGCACATTTCAGAAGGCTAGGGCCTATCTAGGGGACAAAGGAAAACTAAGGGATTACAAAGTGTTGTGGCTCCTAAAATGATGCAGGCCAGTTGGTCTTCGGAGCCACCACACTGGTCTGAGAGGGAGACACTGAAGGTCAGACTCAGTGGCTATACACCCTCCATGGTGGCTGGCCTCCACAAAGACCATGAAGAAGTGGGTTCTACTGTTGCTGTCATGGAGTGGGGGTGGGTGGGTGGGGAGTGGTGCAATATGAGCCAAGACAGGAAAGAGACAGAAGATGAGCTTCTATTCTGTGTTGCCCCCTAAGAATAGGAAGCATCTTGTCCTCTTCTTTTTCATGCACCCCAGTCCCTTGACTCTGCCCAAGCCTCTGTTTCATCTCTCCGTTTAGCCCCCTCTCTGGTACTCAGCCATGTCCCTGCTTCCTGAAGCTGCCAGCAGGATGAGGGAGTTTACTGCTCTGCCGCTGGGAGACCTGTTGGCCAAGGGAGGCATGGAGCGGGCCCAGACGATGGCGATGGCGGCAGCTGTGCTCAGCTCCCACCAGTGCCAGCACAGCACACAGCTTATCCAGCTCCAACTGGGGGCTGGCAGGGGAGCAGCAGGGTACATTTCCTATCTCAGAACCCTAAACATGACTCCTCCAGGGAGCCTGGAGACAAACCTGGAGAAAAAGCATCTCCTCTCAGCAGGATGCTCGAAAAGGTAAACAGCTCAACCAAGGAACAGTGTCTGCACTGGATACCAGTTTCCCATCTCTGCTGGTCTTTAGGCGTGTGTGAGCAATAGTCTCCTGGCCAGCAACAAGGAGAGAAAGCCCCACTTAGGCTTCCTCCCCTGCTGGCTCCCTTCTCCCACCCTCCGCTGACTCAGCCACTGCCCACGATCACTTGCAGCTCTGCTCTGCTCTACAATTTGGCTTCCATGAAGACACAGGGAGTTTGTCCAAGAGCTCAGGTTCTTTCTGAAGCAGTCCCAAACGACTCCGGTGTTGAGCTACAGAAAGTCTGCCATTACTGGAGGGCCCAAACTCCTTAACAGGCTACCCCAAACCTTGTGCTGTGGCCCCAGCCACACCTCCTGTTTCTCTTCATGTTTCAGGCACACACACGTGCTTTTGCTTGTGGTGGAGTCTCAACCCTGACTCACAGGCATTCCACTGCCCTGTATCCCATCTGCAGCACATCACGCTTCTGTTGGCTACACTAGATATTACACCTGGGTGTAAGTCTGCCTTTGTCTCTCACTCCAACCCTGAGCTCCTGGAGGCTAAGGGCTGCATCTGCTTCATCTCTGTATCTGCTCAGAGTGAATTAACTGAGTAGAAGCTCTGCTCATAGTGTCCTTCTAAGGGGGGCTCGGGGCTGTCAGGGTCCTTCTTCACCTGAGTTTTAACAGTATCTTACTTCTGGTGAGCACTGTTCACCAGGGTCACTGAACATGGTGATCTGGGAAGAATACGAAGCGACAGGTACAAATTGTATGGGATGATTTTAATGAAACTTGCTATTTATATATTTACAAAAAGAAAAAAAAAAGAGAGAGAAAAAAAGAAACCCCAACAAAAATAGATATTACAGTTTAATAATAAAAAGTACAACTGAGCACTGTGGGCTAGAGGTGGGATACCCACCTAACAGCATGCCCACGTTAACATGTCATCTGAGGACCTGGAGAAAGGACAGTGAGAAACACAGCTGGCTCAGCCACAGAACCCACTCTTCTCCCCAAGGGTTCGGGCGGTTTGATCCTGATGCTCAGTCCTTCACATCCTTCTTCCTGGTCCAGAGAGTGGTTGGGTACAGGGGTGGGGGTAGGGTGACAGTGGAACCAGAGACAGGTACAGGGCAGGGTGGAAAGACAGAGGTATCCCAAGAAAAGGCAGATGAGGGTGAGCAACTGGGGAGTTAAAACAGGAGCAGGAAGCTTCTATCATAATCCCCGGTATTAGAGGAGGAGGAACAATTAGGAAAGGGGAGTGGGGAAGGGGAGGCAATTTGTCCATCTCTCCCTGGCTCCACTCACAGTTCCAGTCTAAGACAGACCCAGAGACAGTCCAGTGACAAATTAATGGTCTGTTCCCAGTGGAACAACTGGTCTAGGAAATGAAGTCCAAAGCTGGCAGGGAGAACTGGAGTCCTCTTCAGTAAGACACGGCTCCTGGCTCTCGGGGAGCAACGAAAAGGACATCAGCTTTGGCATTGATGCAGTAAGTGACGATGAGAGAGAAGACCAGGATGCCGAAGCCCACGATCAGGGTGATAAACTGCAAGGGTGAAGGTATGAGCAGGAGAGAAAAGAGTTCTCAGATGCCACAGTCTAAGGGAACTCCGGAGCCAACAATATCAGAATTCTGGCAGTAGACTCAAGTACCAAGAGCAAGGAACAACCAGGGGCAGCATCCTCCCACTGAGCAGACTGAGCTCACCTTAGGTGGAAAGAGCAGTGTCTGTGTTCTTTGTTTAAGTGATCTGATGGTAGGTAGGACCCAAGGCTTTGGTCCTCTGGCATTATACTTGTGCTCATGACTTACTTATAACAGGGGCTCAATAACTATCTGACTGACTCCGCCCAGCTGTACCAGAAAGTAAATGCTAGGCAAGAGTGGGAGGCCCTGCAGACCTTCTTAATTCCAAACAAGGCTCTCCTAAAAGGTACGCATTCCAACTATCAGCACAGAGAGGCCTCCTAATGGGAGGCAATGGCAGATTAGGCACAGATTTGAATTGGTTTTGCTGTAAATCTGGGACAAATGAGAAACAACAGAAAGGAACCTAACAGAACTGAGACAAGAGGTAGTGAAAAGACCCCAAAGAAACTCTTCCACCTCCCTCAGCCCAGTCTCACCTCAAGTTCTTTGCTGGCAACTAGGAATATCCGAGCTTGGATGTCTTTCCAGCGGCTCTCGGCCCATGTGGAATACTCTGTGGAACCCCACTGACTCAGTTCAAAGGCAGGGGACAAGGCTCTGGCCAGTCGTACCGTGGAGCGCACACACCGGGGGAGGCGCTCTGTCTTGTTGGAATTCAAAGGGCCTTGTACCCATGAGTATTCATACAGCTGCACAAGAAGACAGGGCTGAGGTCACATTCTTCTCACTCACTCCTGTTTCCCTATCAGCACCATATGTCAGCCAACTTCATCAACTAGCTGACTCTTCACCTCACAGGTGGCCTAATTTCACTCAGGCTACTGCTTCCTAAACACACAGGCTCACAGAACCATATCCCTTGGCCTTTCCATGCCAATCCCCACATCTGCCCAGCAGATTTCCAACTCTCCCAAGGGAAAGAGGCCCCAGGACACCTCCGACACCCACCGCCACTCACATCCTTGCTTTCGTTTGGGACTTTACTTGGATCCTGGCATTGCTCTCGGGTGAGGTTGGTCGCCTTGCCAGTCAGGTTTGCCAAGGCATACTGCACAACGTAAGTCGTGTTGGTAGGGCTGGAGACAGCGATGTAATGTTGAAGAGGCCCATCATCTGATTGAGGGCCAAAGGGAAAGGAGGATTTGGAAGGCGAGGTCAAGGTGGGCAGAACGAGAAAGAACCCAGAATTCATCAGGAGCCAGATGAGAGCAGGTTAAGAGAAAAGGGCCCAATAAACATCAAGAAAAGGAAAAGAAAACAGTGAGAAAGAAAGCAGAGAAGGGAAAAAAGTGTAAAGATTAAAGCAAAAATGATGCCTTTGCTCCTATTATTTTGTCAGCTAGGGATCCCCCTTACCACGGCAGATGCTTACCCAAATAGGACCTTAGGTCCTGTCTGAGGATAGACTGAAACCATGAGTTGTTGGCTCTAACCAGGAACCCATAGAGCAGGCGTGTAACCTAGGATTGTGACAGAGAAGGAAAAAATGCTGTAACTTGCAGCAAGATCAGGGAAACCATGAGCAGAGACCAGTTATAAGATAGGAACTCTACTGAGGCTGGGAGACAGTGGCCAATTCACAAGGATGTAGATGAAGCCCACTCAAGAACGCTTGAGGGTATCATCGTTGTAGGCTCAATTCCAAAGTTTGGAAAGCTGGCAAGGACCATGGAGAAGGGGAGCAGCCTGTGTTAACAGAAACAGAAAGGACCAGGGGCCCATATTTTCTTACTGTTTGGGGATCAGCCTGAATCGAGTCACTGAAGTTGGTTCCTCCTGCAAGCTCGTATAACGCACGTGCCAGCACCGTGGCCACATTTGCCAGTGCCTGCAGCAGGTGAGGAAAAGGGCTGGATGGCTCACCCGTCTCATGGGGGTTCACTTGTACCGTTCCTGTTGTATTTCCCATGCTCCCACCAGTCCAGGCCAATACTACCTTGGCAGTGTCTGTCACAAAGTTCAGGTCCTCTTCTGGGCTCTGCCACTCAGGATAGGTCACATTAATGTTCTCAGCAGTGTCATAAATGCTCTGGTAATACCTGCCAGAAAAGTCAGTATGAGCCCTGGCTATATAAAGCCAGGTCCTTGTCCTTTTCCTATCGAAATGTCCTTATGTGGGAACTTGCTGTCTTGGTTTTCATCACCCAGTGGGAAATGACAGAGAAGATTAGGCTCCATTATTAAAAAGAGGTATTGGAATTGGGAAAGTAGAGATGACAGTGAGGTAAAGCAATGTGAAGCCTCTGCTGCTGGACAAAGTATAAAAAGTAAGCCAGCCCTAAGCACTGAACACACAGGAGGCTGGCTAGCTTTTCAGAGAACTACTGCCCTGTATGAGTGTTCCCATGAATGCTCAGTGACAGAGGGGAAGCTGTTGGTGCTAGCTAAGATCAGGGATGCTCACAGACAGACACTTTGGATCAGATCGCTGTGATGGTCCTGTGAACTCCAAGGAAACAGATTTTAAAGAGCATCCTTAACCTTCCTACTCAAATGCCCCTTATGCAGTAATAAATTGCAGCCCCATTGAAAGCCAAGTGAATTATTTCTTACCCCAAAGTACCACACACACACACACACACACACACACACACACACACACAAAGAGATTTGGAAAGCTGATAGTAATCTAGATCTGTCACTCCCTTGAGTGAGTGAGAAAAAAAAATGTTTGTTCAGGTCAGAGAATCAAAGTTTAAACATTTTTATTTAAAAACTCATTTGGCCCCAGTGAGGCTGGAGTTAGAGCCAAGTAGCCTGACTGAGAATCCTGTTATCCCTGGCCTCAAGTTAGGAGCATGGTCAGGATTTCTAGAACCAGTAGAGAGGTAACATGGTGCCTTCCTATCTTCAGAGTCCCTTGGTATACTAAGCCACATGCACCTACCACGTGGTGACAACATGTTACATTTCAGAGTAAGAACGCTGCTTGTGGATCCCAACTAGGACTACTCTTGCCCTTCAGCCAAGGAACCCCTTCTAGCTTTCCATGCTTTGGCTTGAGATGATGCCCTTGGGAACTCAGATGTCAGGACAGCCTGGGAGAAGTGGAGCCAAAGCAGAGGATGATCACACTAGGAGTGCTGAAGGTTGAGGACCGAGTTCCGGGCCTCCTGTGATAGGTTACTGGGTGAAGAATCCAAACTTCCCGGAGTTTTTGGAGAAAGTATATAAGGTGGGAGAAGACAGCAATCTTCCTCCCAGACTTCAGACTAGACTGCTTCTGAAAACAAAGAAGGTGCAGGACTTACCGGTTATGGAAGGAACCAGAGTGGTCAGCCAGAACCACACCAGAAATGTTTCGAGCCCGAAGAAATCGTTGTAAAGATGATGGTGGAAGGGCCTGTGAGTGATTCTGTCTCCTGAGGACAACTTCAGGGATACCAGCACCACTCTTCTCCAGAGTGACCAGAAGGTCCTCCACCTGAGGAAGCAACAGAAGCAGACTGCTGGGAGCGGGGAGGGGAAGTGGGAGGGCTCTCTCAGCCTGTGCCCTCCTAGATATGGTCTTCAAACACTCTGGAATCAAGACTCTGAACTTCCTACAGTTCCCTTGGTTCTTTCTACAGTTGGGTAATTAGAGCACAGAGAGACGTCGTTACTTTTACATTTATAGGTACGTTCTATCCTTGGGACTCTGCCTTATCCTCAGTGGATGTTTCACATATCATTTGTCGTGCAGAAGTGGAGGGAGCCAATCCACAACAGAATGACAAATATGTAATTCTCTAGGTGCTACAGGAGCTCAAGAGCAGGGGTGACAGCAAAGGCTGCTTCAGTGGCAACAAGGCACTCGGCAGGGAGTAGGAGCCACAAATAAGCATGAAGGAAGAGTACGGCAGGGGCAAGAGGCAAGGCTCAGGGGTTATGAGAGCACTTGTTGCTTTTGCAGAGGACCCAGGTTTGGTCCTCAGTACCAAGATTGTGGTTCATAACCACGTGTAATTCCAGCCCTAAGGGCTTTGCCCCTCTTCTGACCTCCTTGGGCACAAACACACACATGGTGCATATATATGCAGGCAAATACTCATATATATAAAATAAATCCATGTCCAATTCCCAATATGGGCAGGAGCCTGACGCAGACAGGACTCTGGCCAGCAGCTTTGACAACTGGGTCCATGAGACAGCAAGAGTAGAACAGAAGGATCAAGTCACACTAGGCAGTGGTGGCTCACACCTTTAATCCCAGCACTTGGGAGGCAGACGCAGACAAATCTGAGTTTGAGGGCAGCCTGGTCTACAAAGTGAGTTTTAGGACAGCTAGCCAGGGCTACACAGAGAAACCCTGTCTTGAAAAACAAACAAAAACAAAAATAGAAACAAAAAAGAAAACAGGAAAAGAAAAAAGGAAAAGCAAAAAAAAAAAAAAAAAAACCAAAAGGAGCAGTCACTCACCTGTCAGCAGTGACAGTATTTAGGTGCTGAATGGTCAGAGAGAACTACCTATTCCAGGGAACCAATGAGATACCACTGTGTTTATGATGCTTTTCACAAAGCAGTGGTGTTCATCTTTAGCCAACAGTGAATTTTATCCTTTCTGTGATCTGTTGGGTTACCTGGTTCTTCACAGATTCATTTTTCTGAGACATGGGATCTGTATGCATCCAGAGATCTAGTGAAGTTCTTAAGGCCACCTGGGAAGGATGAAGAGCAACATGTCTGATCTGCCTCCTGTTGTGACCCACGTCTAGGAGACAGGCATCAGGGTAGCTGTAGAGCAGGGTGCTTAAGTGCAAGAAAGAGGTGGAGGGTAGAGGCTCACACCTGTCCCAGTTCCACAAATGAGTCAATGTTCTCTAGCCGCACAGGAAACTTGCCGTTCTCCATGTCATAGACCATCCTTGAGCTGCCAATGTAGTCAAAAGTTTCCTGAGGGGCCGAGATAAGAGAGATTCCCAAGGGATAGGGCAGTCTGAGGTCAACAAAGTGGGTTGCTTTCTTGGGTCATCTCAGCTGATAGTCATCTTACAGCCATGTGATCTACCACTCCCCAATATCTTCCCAGCTGTCTCTCACATGTATGCATCATGGGATTTTTTTTGAGCCTGGAGGTGAGGAAAGCAGCCTTTGTAAAGGCTCAAAGCAAACACGAGCAGTTACACAGTTGCTTCTTGATTCTCCTCTGTCTCCACAGCTCTGGCTGCTATTATCTTACACATGAGCTAGGCTGTAACACCACAGGAATTGGGACACTAAACATGAAGGGAAACCTCAAATAGATTTTGTTAATGGGAGGAGGGTACACACCAATTCAGGAAATATAAGCTCCCTAAAACAGAGGATTCCCAAGGGGAAACAGAAAGATACATGCAAAAACTCTGAGTAACAGCTCAGGTCAATAATTCCTCTCCCACCATTATCATCCCCTTCTTCCTTGCCATCTTGCCCTAGGGAAAAAGCCCTTACCCCCTGGAAGAAGACAAACATCACATTTCGGGGTAGGGTGGTGATATCTGGTGCCTTGTGCAAAGCTTCAGCTGCAGCCAGCTGAGATACAAAGGAGGCTACAGCACTTTCTGCTCCTGGGGCCACATTCCAGAAAAAGGACCGGCTATCTAGCTGGAATAGCAGAAGACGAGTTAGGGTGGTGTACTTTAAAGCTGGATCACTGAGCCAAGCCAAAATCCTTCTCTTTGGAGCAAGTATTAGAGTCACAGAGTCCAACAGCCCAACTCCCTCTCCATTTAAGGCTCCCCAATGTGATCACTCTGAAATTGATCCATCTAAAGAGCCCTGCCCATGCTGCACAGGGGCAACACTCACCCGGGTGGCAGCAACCACAACCCTGTCATCAGGTTCTAATGCCCCAGATGTATTTATAGGCTTCAGCATGCTCCATACGTTGTAGTCGGATAAGGGGTCACAGACGATTTCTAAGTAGGACACAAACAATGAGAGATCATAGCACTAAGGGAGAGGGTAGTGTAGAGAAGGCCTTCAAGACCGTTTGGACCCAGTCCTCATAAACTTCAAAGAGTTTCTCCACCTTCAACAGCTCTAGCTCTGGCTCCCTGCCAACATCCACTTCAGGTGCAGGCTGCCTCTGCTCAAGGTTCTCCCATCCAATGCTTGCTGCCTGCCCGGGCCCATTCTTCCCTGGATGATCTCACCAAGCTCCCGGGCTGGGTCCACCTCCTTCACCACAGTCCACCTGCACAGGCATGGCTCGGCCTACCTGGGTTGATGCTGAAGGTGCTCTGGATGAAGCTGCGTCGCATGCAGGTGGCAGTGCTGATGACGGCATGCATGTGTGAGAAGAGCTGCATAGCACACAATGGGAAGCTTGGTGCAGAGCCGTTCAGACCCAGGTTGTGATCTTGATAGCACTGGAGAGGAGATGGACCCCACTGAGACAGCTAGCTGTGGAGGTCCTCTCTCGCTTTCCAGGAAGAGGAAGGCCCAGCTCCATTCTTAGGCCACTCCCTTTTGGGAGACATAAGTCCCCAAGCTACAGGTGTCCTGGGATAACCATATGAGGTCAAAGAGAAAAATTCCTCAATCAGTACAAATAGCATAGACTCAACAACAGATTGGCTGGAGCAGATGAACTTATCCAATTCTAACTTGAGTGGTCCAAGCTTCAGTCACCACGGGGTCTTGCTACACAGTTTACAAAAGCCTCAAACACATAATCCTCTTTTAGCTTCCCAAGCATTGACAGTACAGGTGTGTGCTACTGTGCCTGGCTTCAGTCACTGTTCAGAATGACCTGAAATAAGGAGCACTGGCTAGAAATAAAGAATAAAAATTCACAACAGCTTGATCATCAACTCATTTTGTCGTTCTAATTGTCATTCTAAAGACAAATCTCTTAGCTTCTCTTAACTTATCTTAAAATGAAGACACTAGACTAGACAGAACCAGGACATATTATCTGGCTGGGGGAAGGTGGCATATGCCTTCAATCCCAGCACTAGGCAAAGCAGAGGCAGGTGGATCTCTATAATAAGTTTGAGGCCAGCCTGGTCTACAGAGTGAGTTCCAGGGCAGCCAGGACTGTTTCACAGAGAAACCCAGTCTCAAAAAAACAAAACAAAAAAAGAAAAAAGACGACTTGAGATAAGAGTGTTTGCTGTGCAAATGTGAAGAGTTATGTTCCAATCTTAGCACCCATGTAAAAAGCTGGACATGGCTGAGCATGTACCTGTAACCCCAGTGACGCTGGGAGAAAAGACATGAGGACTGCAGGGGTTGCCGGCTGCCAGCCTAGGTTTAGGTTTCCTGTCTCAAGGGAGTAAGGTGGAGAGTGATAGAACAGGACATCACATGTCCTCCTCTGACCTTTACATTATATACTCATGTACGCACACGTACACACATACTATGAGAGAGAGAGAACCTCAGGGACTTACTGAACTCAAATCTCTCAAATCCTAGTTCAATGCTCCCTGTTTATGTTTTGTTCTTTATTAGACAAGGTCTTACTGCATTGGCCAGGCTGGCCTATCTTGCCTGTGCCTGGGATTAAGCATGAGGCATCATGCCTGGTCCAGTGTTCTTTTTATGTGGCTCTTTTTTGGTTTTGGTTTATTCTGAGGCAGTGTTTCTCCGTGTAGTCCTGGCTATCCTGGAACTCCCTCTGTAGACCAGGCTGGCCTTGAACTCAAGAGAGCTGCTTGCCTCTGCCTCCTGAGTGCTGGGATTAAAGGCTTGCACCACCACCTCCCAGCTCATTGACAGCTTTTTATCTGGTTCTTAATCATGGCTGAACACCTTGCTTCATATTTCTGTCCATCTAAAAGCGTTCATTGCTATAATACCAGACAGGAAAGAAATGATAGAGGGAAATGTCAAGACACTAGACACTAAACTTTTTAATTCTTGTTCTGTTTGTGAGACGGGAATTTACTATGTAGCCCTGGTTGGTCTGGAACTCCCTATGTATCTGCCTCCTGAGTGCTGGGACTCGGGTGCCATCACATTTGATCAAACTCCTCAGTGGTTTTGAGGCACCATCTTTCAAAGTGTACACTAGCAGAACAAGCCTCCCTGCCAACAGGACAGGAACATGAAAATAATCCTCTTTCTCACTGGGACTGCCAGAAGCTGGCAGAGTCAGTACCTGCTTGATGACCTTGGTCTCATTCTCATCTTCAAGAAGAAAGATGGGAAAACTAAAGTCTTCATAAGCCAAGCCATTGCCCAGTTCATTCCACAATGTTTGTTTGCAGTGAGCAAACTCTGAGCCGTAGGAATTGGAGTAAATACCTGAAGGAAGGAAGCAGACAGGGCTGTAGGGAACAGTTTATTGAGGTACCAAGTATTTAGGGACCAGAAGTATGAAGGTTAGGATACCATAAGGTGGGGGCTAAGAGTACAAAAAGAAGCAATGACTCTAAGAGGCAGTCATGAATCTATTACCAGTTCCACTAGAATAGACACTAGTATAGGGAACCCTAGACTGGCAGATTAGTTATCTGAGCACATGACAAGAAGGAAGGATGGAAGAGGAGGAGGGAAAGAAGATGAAGTGGGATGGGGGTACAGCGGGGAAAGGGGACAACTCAGTTGTACCCACACAGAACTATGGCCCCTACCCCTGAAACCTAACATGGGTGCAACAATGAGCTTTGTACAACAGAAGGGTCTCATGATCTTTTTGAGGCTCTTACCAAACCCATCATTTGGGCACTGCACACTAGGAGAGAAGCTTGAAGTGGAGTTGGGCTTGGCTAGAGTCACTGCAAGACCAGCGATTCTGCTTGTCCTCCCCTTCAGCTTTTCCATCACATCCCTACAACAGAGAAGAAAGGACAAGAGAGAGACAGGAAGGCATCAGACATATTGGTACCCAGGATGGAAACAACTGGAGAGTTAGGAACTCAGAACTACCAACTCACTTCTCTTCTGAGTCTGGACTAAGAACTACCCTGAGTTCAGGGTTTCATCTACCTTGTCCCTAAGTGATTTTGGACATTGCTCCTTCTTCCCTGAAGAAAGTCTAATTTTGAGGGCAATAAGATTATTCCTTTTGATGT
Source organism: Phodopus roborovskii (assembly GCF_943737965.1). Taxonomy (NCBI): domain Eukaryota; kingdom Metazoa; phylum Chordata; class Mammalia; order Rodentia; family Cricetidae; genus Phodopus; species Phodopus roborovskii. The sequence continues at coordinate 42,686,060 of NW_026126433.1, forward strand.
ATCTTCTCTTTTCTTAAAATAAACCCTGCTTCCTATCCCACAGCAGACTAGAGCAATGCAAGTTTCCATTCATCAGTACAAGGACCAAATCTTTCTTTCTCTCCACACAGTCCCAGAAGACACATACAGTTCTTACCTGATAAAGAGCTTGCCCTCCAGTAGAACCATGTAAGGGGGATTGGGGCCATCTGTCAACACCCACTGCAGGTCCTCTTCTTTCTCCACTACGTGGATAACCCCTGTATCCCCACTAATTGAAGCTGTCAGGACAGAATGGGTCAAATTAAAGCTCCCACAGTTGTTAACTCTGTAGATTTTTTTTTTTTTTTTTTTTTTTTAAAAACAGGATCTCACTATGTAACCCTGGCTGACCTGAACTGACTGTTGACCAGGCTGGCCTTGAATTTGCAGTGATCCTCCTGCCTCTGCTTTCCAAGTGCTGTGATTCAAGGCTACCACATCCAGCTTCTGTAGATCTTTTATCTCTAAAGATGTCACAAAATATTAGGATAAACACCGCCACTTCTAGAACTTGAAGAGCTGAACTACCCCAGCTCCATTTGAATGAGGAAACGGAGAACAGAAGCCCAAGAGGACTCATTAGAAAGTTTTCTGATTTTTTTTTTTTTTTTTTTTAAGTTTGAACTTGGGTCATTAGGATTGTATAGCAAGCACTTTTACCCTTTGAGTCATCTTGCTGGCCTTTACAACCCTTTTTATTAGATGCTGGAAAGGCTCTGCAATTTTCAGGCTTTGGAAAAGCAGCCAGTGTTCTTAACCGCTGTGCCATCTCTCCAGCCCTTTTTTAGCCCAACTCTAACAACCCCACTTAACTATATACCAAGATTCTAGAATACTAGACATCCATGTTTCAAAATCTGAATTTTCCACCAGAAAATGCCAGACTCTCCATTTCCAATTAGACTTCTAGCTTTGATCTTGCTTTGAAAGGACATAGATTCTGTGGCCTTGTAGATTCTGTGGCCTCGACAGTCTTTTCAGGTTGCCGTCCTCCAGCCTCCTTTGGGAATGCCTTTAATTGCTCCTGGCCAGTTTTAGGTGATTTTAACCTAGAGCTCCGAGCTCTCTAGAGCAGAGCTTCCCAAATGACAGGCCTGGAATGGATTGAAGACATGCTGAAACTCACTGACTCCTTCCTGGGAATCTAGGATTTCAAAAGACCCTCAGTTGCCCAAATACAAGAGTAGACTCCTCATTTACCCAGGATGACCTATGAATAATACCCACTTTTATATGTAAAAGGATGCCAACTCCAGTATTTCTATGAATCTCAAGATGTGACAAAGACTGGGAAGTACTGTTTCAGAGGATGGACGGTCCACAGTCCAGGATGTCTAGAACCTGACATGATATCCTGAGTCTCTAGAGGTTCATTTGGTGACATCTTAGAGGAGACTGGATGTGCTATTCAAGAGTTACTTTAGACCCAGTCAGAGGCCTCATGGACAGTACACACACTACCAATGAGCTGTACCCCCAGGTCCTGGAATTTTAGGAAAGATAAGTGTTTGGGCTTTCTCTCAGTGGGGCTGAGACATAAGCATTTTCTAAAATTCTTGGCTATACATGGTCAGACATAAGAACTACACTTTTAGACCCAGCACTGAAATACTTGCAACTGGCAGACTGAAAACAATCAAGTACTTCCCAATTGATAACCAAACTGAACTCTTGTTCTGGGACATCTACTAAAAAGTAAATATGGTGGAAGGGTCTACAACATTTTGCCTATGGCTTCTATTTAGTAAATCCGTAGCAGGATGGTTTCCATGACAATAATAAAACATGGAAGAACAGTAGAGTCAGAGACAGCTTTAGTCAAGACCCAGACATGAAGAAAGGTTTTAAGTAAAACAGCAGAAAGAATATACTACTTGCAGAAGCTCTTAAAATATGAGGAGAAGAAACGCTAGTGTAGTAAATTAAGAATAAATAAATAAAGGTAACCAGCTCTTATGGGGCCAGGGAAGAGACAAACTGAGATTCTGGACTCAAGAATCTGTACTTCAATCCGGGTCCTAACTGGTGGTTGCATAGTTTTAAGCAACGTGTTTGCTTTCTCCAGAGCTTTAGTAAGGAACAATTTTCTTATCCCTATTCATCTTCTACAGTGGGGATGGAGGGAAAACAAAGTTACATGTAGCTCTCTTTGAGCACTTTAAGGATCCAACAGAAGTAGGTCAAAGTAATCATAACATCAAATCTGGAGCTCAAATGTACTCCTCAGTCATTATGCTCCCAACCCTAATTAAAAAGGGTGTTGGCTGTGAAGGAATGGACAGATGTGATAAAACAAGACTCAGAAACAAGCAGGTTGAAAAGGAAACAAGATCTTAATGAGGAAATGGCCAGAGTTCGACCCCTCCCTCTTCTCTCCACACTGGCTATGGCTTTATCTCCAGAGGCTACTGCTTTGCTTCCCATAGGGCTCCAGAAAAAACATGTAATGTAATGACTCATCTCCAAAGGAGTTTTCAGAGCCCAGCTTCAGAAGGAAGGAGTTCAGCAGTCTGATCTCAGCTACCCAGGATCTAGTTCTCCTTCATCCACAACTCAGATAAGAAACTAAATCCAACAAAAACCTTAAGGCTGTCTATAACCAATGAATCCACTTGCAGTGTTTCCTGTGTGGGGGATTTGGGACAATTTGCTTGTAGTACAGCTCATGGAAGTATACGTAGAAAAGTATTAACTACTTCCCTGAGTAAATTCCTTACATTCCAGTAACTGAGTTTCTTTTCACCAAGACAGATGGTTTCTGGCAATCATGCAATACTGTTTGATACTTTATTCCACATCAACAACAGCCATTTATTTAAAAAGTGTTTGAAACAGGAAATAGAGGACCATGCCTACAATGTCAGCATTAGGAAGCCTGAGGCAAGAAGGTCACAAATTCAAGACCAGTCTGGGTTATATAATGAGATCCTGTCTTAAAAAACATAAAAGGGGGGGGGGAGGAGAAAAGGTACTTTGACGTTCAGCTTTGCATATCACTATTTCAGCCACTATTAAAAGAATAAACTAAAATTCAGAAGTTATTAATTTGATGATAAAGCCAAGATCAGGCCCTGTTTATCTTCAAAATGATATCCTGACAGGGCTACTGTTCTTGGAAGACTAAATCTGATGATAATAGATAGCTTAAACAGAAAACAAGCTGTGGTTTTTATTTATTTTTAATATGTGTAGTACCCAGAGATTGAATTCAGGGCCTTGTGCATACTAGGCAAGTGCTCTACACTGAGCTACACTTCCAGCAATTTATACAGTGTTAAGAATGACAGTGTTGTCATGGTATTCTGCTTTGGAACACATTTACAAAGCACAAGGATAAGTCCAAATACTTCACTTATTACTCTTACGACTATTTACTTGATGGATGGGATAGGCAATAGGTTCTCTAGCTCAGACTGGCTTTAGCAACCGACCTTCTGAGTGTTGTGATCACAGCAGTGTCACTATATATAATTTACATGATGCTAGGGACTAAAGCCAGGACTTTGGATTTGCTAGGAAAACACTCTATTGACTACTTACACCCCACCCCAGTGCTTATCTGGCATTTGTGTGTATATTCCTAAGTGCAGATGCTATCTGTCTTGTCTTCTCTTGTGTGAGAGGGGATCTCTGTGTTGTTTTTCTGCTGTACACACAGACTACCTGGCCTGTGAGTTTCCATGTAATCTTCTGTCTCTGCATCTAGTCTCTCTATAGGAGTGCTGGGATTATAAGCATTCACATTATGACTCTTAAGTTTTTGTTTTTTTAATGTGGGTTCTAGAGATTCAAATTCAGATTGTCATGCATACCCAAAAGCTTTTTTTTTAAACCCACTGAGCCATGCCCCAGCCCTTAGTTGTCATTAAAATAAATATTTCTAAAAAAACATTTATATGTATGAGTGTTTTGCCTGCATGAATGTATGTGCTCAGTGCCAGCAGAGGTTGCAAGCATCACCAGATCTCCTGGAACAGAAGTAATGGATAGTTCAGAGCCACCATGTGAGTACTGGGAACCAAAAGTCAGCGCTCAGTAAGAGCAACAAGTGCTCTTAATCACTGAACCATCTCCAAAGCTCCCTGCTTAGCATTTTCAATGCCTTTTCTTCAACTAGTTTACTGCCCTTGAAGAAGCTGATTTGGGGGATGAGGGCTTCGGGATACTAGCGTGAAGGTAGGGATTCAATCAACAGCATTACAAAATAACAACAGAAAGCTTAGATAAAGAGTGCTACATGTTTACAGTCCCAGAACTCATGGGAAGGCTAAAGCCAGACTAGGGTACACAGCAAGGTTCTGCTCAAATGAAAAAACAAACAAACAAAGATCACTCAGAGTGCCAGAGTGATGATCAGATTCCACAGACTATGGGATTTCTTTTTCCTTAGACAACTGTACGGTAGGAGAGTTAAGAGTCCCACCAGGATTCAGATCCTACCGTGATTTCTTACTATCATGATGATGCTGGGGAATTGAAGCAATTCTCTAAGTTTTAGTCCCACAACGTTAATAATAAGGATTATTGCAGAAGTAAAAGTAAAATGCACATATTAAAACAGCATTTACTAAATTTTAGCTCGTATTAATTATCTTGCCTGGTTTGACAGATGATAATCACCTCCTGTACACACACTTTAATTTGAATGCCAAGATTCATAAGCAGGACATGAGTATTTCTGAGTATCCAGGATACATACTGGCCACAAATACAAATCCCAATTTCAACTTACACTGGCAGCCAATCTGATGAGTGGCATTGAGCAGGCGGACACAAGGAGCTGTTTTATTTAAGGGGATGTAGATTTTCCTCTCCACTGAGTTTGCCACACACAATCCTGACCAGAAGATAAACAGTATTAGGGAAAAATCAAAGGTATTTGGTATTAGCCTCTATCATCATTAGCTTGACTAATGGTTGAGGTAAAGTGTTCACTATCACATTGTCTACCATGGGATAAATGATCATTGTTTTCACTTCTCTGGTCATATTATTGGGACATAAGTATTGTATAAGAGTACTTAGCTATGTATCTTAGGAAATTATTAAACCCCATGCAAATCAATTAACAATAAAGCTAAAATATAATTTGTCAAAGGAAAAACTTTGATATGTCAGCCATCTAGTTGCATGGGCAAACACTTCTGCTTTTCTGTCTTGTATGTATATTACTAATTAGTTACCAAAATCCCTCTGGTCTAAGAATATAGACTATCAAAACCAAACAAAGAAAAACATTCAACAACAAAACCCAGCTAGGAATCTGAACAGACCTAGGAGAAACCTTATGCCACACACCTGTTAGGTTAATCAAACACCAGATCATTTGTGTGCAAACCCAGAATGTGTGGCAGCTACAGTTTCTTCCTTGAAGACAGTCAAAAAACAATGTGAAGCAGGGGGAGATATAGTCATGGGTACAAACAGAAATGTTTGCATTTTTGCAAAATCACTAAATAAATATTAGAATGAAAATATTCATCTATACTAAACGTCTAAAATTCCTTGAATCATTACTTCCCTATTAACAGTTTAAAGCGGCCATGCCCACATAGCCTCACTTTAGAAAGAAAATAAGGAACACACATTTAGTGTAGAACCACCGACAGGAGGAAATGAGGTCTCTCAGGTTTTTTTTTCCAGTGTTGCAAAAGCGCCCACAAAACAAGACTTTTGATCCCCAAAATACTAAACCAGAGGAAGGAGGCTGAGTTTTTTTTACACCTGTTCCTTTTGATTGTGGGTGGGGTGGCTGGGGCTTTAAAGAAAACGAGGCATGTGAATAAGGAAGAGAATCAGGTTGGAAACGCAAAAAGGGGTTGGAGAGAACTAAGCGATACGACGTGCCTCGGGAGATAAGAAATGAACGTCCAGGCAAAGGGGGAACTTATGTCATGGGAACGAAAGACAAGAAGGGTTTACAGGGCGGGGGAATAGAGGGGCAATAGGAACCAGAAAGGCAACAACGCCTGCACTTGCGATGGGCCGATCCGGACGGTTCTCCTTATAGAGCGGAGCCCCGGGGTGGGGTGGCCTCACCTGCCAGCATCACTGAAAAAGACAGAAGGAGAAGGAGACCCCGACTTCCTGGGTCAGGCCCAGTGCCGCCCCAAGTCGTAGCCATCTTGCCTCTCGGCTGAGCGGAAGCCTCGGGTCCCTTCCAGCCTCGTATCCGCCTCTCTAGGCTCCCGCAGGCACTGTCTCTATGGCCCAGCACTCGAGACCGGAAGTTAGTGTCTGAGGAGCTTCCGGGAGCCACGACCTCGGGTAGCTGACGTGGAGACTTTAGGAAGGCAACCGGGAGCGGCGGGACCGGTAATCGGACCTGGGAGCCCGAGGCCTGAAGGATGCTAACCAAATTCGAGACCAAGAGCGCGCGGGTCAAAGGTAGTGAAGAAAAAGAGGGGGCAACGGAGGTTGGATGTTGGGGGCGGTGCTGTCACCAAGGAAGAGAGAATGGGCGGGCTCGCTGACCGACTTGGGCCCACTTGAACCCAGAGGACTAGCCGAGGGAGGCGGGTTAGGGCTAGTGCAGTCTCCGCAGGCTGCGCTTCGTAGTGAGTTCCGGGACTTGATTTACTCGTGAAATGGTTCCTGCGTTGTAGGAGATTCCCAGGCCCGCTCCCTGTTTCCATCCACCTCTTCTGAGGGTTGTGCTCCGGCTTCTGTTCTTTCTCTTCTTAAGGCCTTGTGACTTTTATGCTCTTTTGATGACCATGTTCAATGGAGTACCTCTGGGGGTGGGTTCTCAGCCTCTGTCACTGTAGCCCTTTTGGAGTCAGCCACCGGCTACTCCATTAGCCTATCTCAATGTCCAGTGCTTCCGTTGGATTTTATTGCCTACAGTCCCATATAATTCAGAAACTGCTAAGACTGTGCGATGAAATACAAGATGCTTTGTATTAATAGGTTTGAATATCAGATAAACTATTTTTTTGGTAATAAATTTTGAAGAACGGAGGCCTGAGAGATCATACATACTCTTTCATAATGTTGAAATTAGGAAAACAGAGAATGAAGTCTACGGAAATCCAGTTAAAAATATATCTGGAATACTTCCTAAAATGCGTTATAGTGAAGTGGTTTGAAATTTGTCTTTTGGAGTCACGTGAACTTGCTGAGGAATTCTGAAGCATCCACTAATAAGCTATAAGACCTTAGGCAGTATATTTACCATCTCTCAATCTGTGCGTTCTTATTTTTAAAACTAAGGGTAATTAACATTCTTTTATAAAGAGAATTAGAATGTGAAAGTATATTAAATATGCTTATAAAATTCCTGTCCAGACTCGGTAACTCAAAAACTGGAAGCTATTTAATGTGAGGCTATATTCTTAGCAGTTTCTTAGTCTCATGGGAATTTTGGTCATGAAGGGTGCCATTGAGAATTCCTACTACCACCATGACAGATGCAGGTGGATCTCTGAGAGTTAGAGGCCAGCATGGTCTACACAGTGAGCTCCAGGCCAGTCAAAGCTACATAGTGAAGCATTATTAAAAAAAAAGGGGGGGGCTGGAGGGAAATGGATTTATTAACAAGATTTACTGCTCCTTCTTTTTTCTTTTTTCTTTTTTTTTCCGAGATAGGGTTTCTCTGTGTAGCATTGGCTGTCCTGGAACTCGCTCTGTAGACCAGGCTGTCCTGGAACTCACAGAAGTCTGACTGCCTCTGCCTCTGCCTCCTGAGTGCTGGGATGTGCCACTGTCACCACCACCACCACCACCCAGCTGATTTACTGCTCTTTGCAGAGGATTTGAGTTTGGTTCCCAGTTCCCATGTTTGACAGCTCACAACCACCTCTATGTAAATTCAGCTCCAGATGATCTTATCCTGTCTTCTGGGCTCTGTGGGCACCTGAACTTACATATGCCCAAACATAATTTAAAAACAAAACCAGTTTCTGAGTTTGAAATGAGTCTTCATTTCCTGTTCTTTTCATATGTCTTCTTGGTCAATAGAAAGTCATAGAGGGGATCAGTAGTCAGAGTTCATAAAAAGTGCTGAATCAGGGTTAAAAGTACATGCAATTCATACAGAATTTGGTTCCCATCATCCATGTCATGTTACAACTGCCTATCACTCCAGCTATATGGGATTCAGTGCCCTTTTCTGTCCCCCTTCAAGGGACCTGTACTAACGTGCACATAACCCACACACAAATACACATAATTAAAAATTTAAAAAAATTTAAGTGCTAAGTTGGACACTGTGGTTTGTGTCTGTAAATCCCAGTACATGAGATGCTGAAGCAAGAGAATTGCTGTGAATTGGAGGCTACATGGTAAGACCTGTCCAAAAGAAAACAAAAAGGTGTTAACAGTATATCATAAAAATAAAAGAAACACTGTGCCGTCATAAACTTGCTGATATTCATACAGTGTCTTTACAACCAAGCAATAGCTACCAGTGTTGGATGTGGTGGCTCTCACCTGTAATCCTAGCACACGGGAAGCTAAGGCAAGAGGGTTGCTGCAAGTCTGAGACCAGCCTAAACTACAAAGTGAGACCATGTTTTTAAAAACTCAAACATTAGCCAGCTAGTGAAGGTGCATGCCTTTAGTCCCAGCACTGTGGAGGCAGAGGCAGGTGAATCTCTGTGAGTTCCAGGACAGCCTGGTCTACAGAGCTAGTTCCAGGATAGGCTCCAAAGTTACAGAGAGAAACCCTGTCTCAGAAACAAACAAACAAACAAACAAACAAAAAAAAACCCCAAAAACAAAAAATTGCTGGTTGTGGTGGCACAGAAGCAGGCAGATCTCAGAGTTGGTGGCAAGCCTAGTCTATATAGAGAGGTTTAAGACAGCCAGGGCTACACAAAGAAACCTTAGCTCTAAAAAACAAAAACATCAAAACCCCAAACATTTACCAAGACATTAAATGTACATGTTCCAAACCAGTGAGATGGCTCAGTAGGTAAAGGTGCCTGTCACCAAGCCTTGATCCCCATGATCCATATGGAAGGAGAGAGCTGATTGCCACACACATATATCATGGCATGTGTGCATATGTATACAAACACATTATACACTCACAAATGAATGAAATACAAACTTTTTAATGTACATGCTCTATTTTATAGTCCATTTTCAAGACTTTAACCTAAAGATATTTTTTAAATTTTTGTTTTGTTTTTGAGACAAGGTTTCTCTGTATAATGACCCTGGCTGTCCTAGAATTCACTGTGTAGACCAGGCTGGCCTTTAACTCTCCTGCCTCTGCCACCTCTGCCTCTGCTCCACCTCCTGAGTCCTGGGAATAAAGGTGTGTACCACCACTGCCCGGCTTCAGCAGTGGTGATAACCAGAAACTATAGTTGAAATTGAAATGTTTTCTAAGAATAAGATAGTTTGCTTGCTTGTTTGTATTTGGGTTTCTTTTTTTTTTTTCCTGACAATTGTCTCCCTATATAGCCCATGTGGGCCTCAGCCTCTCAGATGCCAGGATTACTGGTGTGTGACACCATGCTCCACTTGTGAGTTTGTGTGTGTTTGTGTGTATGTGACTAAACTCAGCACTAGGCAAGCCACCCCTCTACCACTGAACTAAATATCCCAACTCCAAAATAGCTTAAAATGTGATAGACTAGTGCGATGACTCAGTGGTTAAAGTTCTTACCACCAAGCCTGATGACCTAAGTGCAGTCCTCAGGGCCGTATGGTAGGAAGGAATTGACAACTGCAAGGTTCTCTTTTTTGTTTCTGATTTTTTGTTTGTTTGTTTTTACCATGTCTTTATATATATAGCCAACATTGTCCTCAGGCTTCAACACATGCACTCTGGTACATGTGTACCCATATAAAAACACATGCTCATATACATAGTAAATAACTAAATAAATGTAATTGAACATTTTAAGTTTGGTGCCTTTGCTCCTTATAGTTGTAAAAAAGAATGAGTTTCCATTAATTGAAGTGTAAAAAGATTTATATCATATATTTAAGTGAAAAAGGTTTGCAAAAGAGCATCTTAAGATACCATGTCCATAAAATAGTGTAGCTGTATTAAAAACCTGGACACACTTCAAACTAACAGTTTGTTCTTCCAGTTTGTCCTTTTATTGTCCTGATGGAGTAACAAGGACTAGATTTGTTTTCCTGCCTTAAAACGCTAAACAACTAAACCAAACTACAAAGGAAGGTTTTAGACAGTGTTCAGTGAAGAGTTCAGCATTCAGGAAATTATTTCTTGAGGGAAGGGAAATAAACAGGGCAAGTCCTATGTTTGTTTCCATTAGTGCTTGGAGAGAGATTCCAGGCTGTAATGAAGGAAGAGAGAAGAACCCTGTGGTCTAGCTGAGGAACAAGAGTTCAGCATTTGGGACAGCAAAGATAGCTAAAATATGCTTGGGAAATACCAGAAAAGGAGACCATTGGACTTCTGAATGGGTTCCCTGGGTCCCTGTTAGAGTGTCGACAGGTACATACATGTGAGAAAAATATCCAAGATTTAGAAAAGAACCACCAAGAGGCAGTTGTGGGGCTGGAGTGATGGCTCAGTGGTTAAGAACCCTTGCTGTTCTTGCAGAGGAGCTGGGTTCGATTCTCAGCACCCACATGGTGGCTCATGACCATTTGTAACTCCAGTTCCAGAGGATCTGATGCCCTCTTCTGACCTCCACAGGCAACAGGCATGCATGTCATGCACATAGACACATATAGGCAAAATATTCATACACATAAAAATGTATTAAGAAATTAAGTTATAGTTATGGTATTTGCACATATCTATGATCCCAGCACTAGGAAGCTGATGTGGGATGATTGTGATTTGGAGACCAGCCTAGATGTAAAAGTGAGGTCTGTTTTAAAAAAGAGAAGAAAAATAATTAAGGTAGCTCAGTGGTTAAGAGCACTTATCTTCAGAGTACACAAGTTCAGTTCCCAGAATCCATGCCAGGAGCTCACAAACACCTGTAACTCCAGTTTTAGAGGATCCAACACATCTGTCTTATACACAGACCCATAGCTCACAAAATTAAAAATAGTACAAAAATCTTTTTGTTTGTTTCTTTGTTTTTGTTTTTCGAGACAAGAGTTTCTTTGTGTAACAGTCCTGGCTGTCCTAGAACTAGCTCCGTATACCTCGAACTCACAGAGATCTGCCTGCTTCTGCCTCTTTAGTGCTGGGATTAAAGGCATACACTACCACCTCCTGGCACAAAGCAAATCTTAATAATTTTTAAATAAAGAATGGAAAGTTATCCCCGGAGCTCACTCAAAGCTTGAAATAGTCTGTGCTCCTATAAAAGAAATAGAAAGATGTTTTTGTGGGGCTAGAGAGCTGGCTCAGAGATTACAAAAGATTTCCTGACATTATTGAGCATCCTGTGGAGACCCTGTGGTGGGTATTCCCTTGACAGTGGTTCCACATTAGACCTAGACTATAAAGGCAGCTGTAGACTTGCAGTAACAAATTTAAGGTCATATATGTCAGCTGATTCCAACTAAGACACACCTCAGAACAAAGCTCAACAATGTTTAAAGAAATCCGTAACAAGATTTATTGTATTTTCTATCCAATCAGAAGCTAGCTCTCAGCTGGGTAGGGATACTGTGTGCCTTTAATCTTAGCACTCAGGGAGGCAGAGGCAGGTGGAACTTTTAATAAGTTCCAGGGCAGTCAGGGCTACACAGATAATTTTTAAAATTAGGGGAAAAGTTATCAAGTATGTTGAAGGAATAGCTAGATGGTCTCTGGTTGATCTAGTTGTTCCTTTCTTAAATCAGACTTGACAAAAGAAGATATCAGGGACCTTACCTCATTGTATAATTTTCTGTTTTTTCCCCTTCTCCAGGCCTTAGTTTTCATCCCAAAAGACCCTGGATCCTGACCAGTTTACACAATGGAGTCATCCAGTTATGGGACTATCGGATGTGCACTCTCATTGACAAGTTTGATGAACACGATGGTAAGTTAGTTTCTGGGGGTAGATTAAAGGATATAAGTATTGGGGCTACAGAGATGTCTCAATGGTGAAAAGTGCTAACTGTCCTTGCAGAGGACCTGAGTTCAGTTCCCTGCATCCACATCAATCCAGGGCTCACAACCATCTGTCACTCCAGCTGTAGGGGGTCTGGTGCTCTCTTGGCCTCCACCAGCTCTTGAACACATGTGCACATGCATATACACATAATAAAAATGAATTTAAAGACCCAGTATTTATTAACAGGGTGACTTAATCATCCCCCAAATAAGAATCCCAGTTTGACAAGGATTCTCCCTAAAACTAAAGAATGTGGAAGTGGAAAGGGGTAGAAACAAACAAACAAAAATTACAAATAGAAATCTTAAGCCAGGTAGTGGTGGCACATGCCTTAGCCCCAGCACTTGGGAGGCAGAGGCAGGCAGGTCTCTGAGTTCGAGGCCAGTCTGGTCTACAGAATGAGTTCCAGAACAGCCAAGCCACACAGAGAAAAAACCCTGTCTCAAAAAACAATAACAAAAAAGAATCTTGCTAGGGCTCTTTCCACCTTCTTAGCACCTGTGGAGGCCTGCTGGGTACAGAACTTCTAAAGGACAAATATGTCTGGAGTACTGTGGGGCAAGACCATTTTTACTGGCTATAAGTGAGGTCTCTGAAACCAAAGGAAGCACATAGCTCTTCTTTGAATTGAAGGTGTTTATGGCCTAGATGAAACTGAATTTTACTTGGGCAAGAGATGTGCAAACAAAACCAGAGTGATCTGAGGAAAGGACACTCAGGTGTAGAAACAGTAGCATGATTCATTCCTGAAGCCACCTCCCTACAAAGGCTATGGGACACAGAATCTGCATGATGGTGTACCCCTCACAGATTTAAACTAGGGAAAATTAAATATATAAAAGTGGGTTTGTTTTTTGTTAAAAGAAAAAAGATTCTTAATAGGGACTGGTGAGATGACTCAGAGGGTTAGCAAATGCTGCCAAGTCTGAGTTACTTGACTTCCATCCCCAGGACCCATATGGTAGAAGGAGAGAATTGACTCTGCTACTTGTCTTCTGACCTCTGCATATGCACCACACACCTACACACAAATAAAAAGAGGATAGCTTCCCTTAACATACATCACCTGCCTTCTTCCCCAGGTCCAGTGCGAGGCATTGACTTCCATAAGCAGCAGCCACTGTTCGTCTCTGGAGGAGATGACTATAAGATTAAGGTACAGGCGATCAATCTGTCATGGCTGGGGATAATGGATATGAATACTTACTGTATATCAGAAACTTTTCTTTTGTGGGAATTGAAAGATAAGTACAAAGTAACTTTTGTTCTCAAGGAGCCTTTATTCTAATACGAGAAATAAATGTACACTCAAATAATAACATGTATTGTGTACTGGCTGGTTTTGTGTGTCAACTTGACATGAGCTAGAGTCATCAGAGAGAAGGGAACCTCAGTTGAGGAAATGCCTCCATGAGATCCAGCTGTAAGGTATTTTCTCATGTTCAGTAGGGGAGGACCCAGCCCATGGTAGGTGGTGCCATCCCTGGGCTGCTGGTCCTGGGTTCTATAAGAAGGTGGGCTGAGCAAGCCAAGGAAAGCAAGCTAGTAAGCAGCTCCCCTCCATGGTCTCTGCATCAGCTCCTGCCTCCTGGATTCTGCCCTGTTTGGGTTCCTGTCCTGACTTCCTTCAGTGATGAACAGCAATGCTGAAGTATAAGCCAAATAAACCCTTTCCTCCCCAACTAGCTTTTTGGTCATGGTGTTTCATTGGAGCAAGAAACTGTAACTAACACAAATAGTTCAGTCAATAATATAAGAAATACTCAAAATAGGAAAGAACAGTCCAATTATGAAGATGTCCATGGCACAGGTGGATGTGTTTGAGAATCTTCTGTTCCTTTTAGATAAACTCTAGAGACAGTGAAAGGGGGCAGAAGATAGATCTCAGATAGGTTAGATCATGTGTGTTTGCAGTGCTCACGGGTTCTCTCGTTATTACACAAGCACAGAACCAATACTGGGGCTTATATAGGAGTGGCATAAGACTTAATCACTGGCATTTCTTTAATTATTCAAGGGATAACAAAGAAAAGATTGGATGAATTGGGAAGGACTAAAGACATAGATACCAATGAGGAAACTATTTTAAAAATGTTTGTGGCAAGTGAACAGAGCCTCAACTTAGGCAATACCATTTGAAATAGAGAGAAGGAGATGGATATGAGAGCTTAACGAAAAGAATTTGTTTTTTTTGTGGTGGATATTGAAGGGATGATGAAGAAAAGTGAATGAGATACCATCGAGGTATTTTTCCCCTCAGTGCTGGGAATTAATCTTAAGGCCTTATGGCCCCAGCCTCAACAGGTCATTAACTTGGAAAGAAAAATGTGGAGTTTTGGAGAATGGGTAATTCCATATTGTCTCAAATGTGTTTGAGGAACCTAGGAGACTCACTGAAGACACTTGGGATTTGTCAGCAGGAAGGAGGAAGCTAAAGCCATAGTGTAGAAGGCACTGCACAGAGAATAGTTTGAATGATAATCTCTGAGAGAGGCTCGCTTTTAATCCCAGCACTTGGGAGGCAGAAGCAGACAGATCTCCGAAAGTTTGAGGTCTACAGAGTGAGTTCCAGGACAGGATCCAAAGCACCAAAGCAATACAGAGAAACCTTGTCTTGCAAACCGCCCCCCCCCCAAAAAAAAAAAGAAAGAAAGAGACAGGCAACTTTCCCTTGAGCCCATTCCCACATGTGGATAGGTCTTACATTTTTACATTTTTGTGACTTAAGAGAAGCCTATATTCATGCTCTTGGGTGTTCTCTTTTACCCCTTGTGCTTAATTAAGTCTGCATTAAGGGATCCTTTAGTAAACCCCAACTCTACTTAAAAGGGAAAAGAAGTATTGGTATAGGAAAGAGTCATTTTATAGTTTGGAGATAAACCAAGGGAAAGCCAAGGAAGTTTGGGAAAAGATGAAGTTGTCAGAAAAAGAACCAGACAGAAGAAACCTTTAGATTGCCGAGTTAGGAACTTAGTAGTAATAGTAGTACCTTAATGTTAGGTGAGATAATTTCAGGGCTGGGAATGTGGCTCATTTAAGTGAGCCACAATATTTACCTACTGTTTTTGAAGTTTGGCACCATATAAAACTGGGTCTCAGCATTCAGGAATTGGAGGTAGGATTAGCAATTCAGGGTCATTGTTGGCTGCATAGCAAGTGGCAGGACCATCTAGGCTATGTGAAACCCATCTCAAGCAAATAAACAAAAGAAAACCTATGAGACTTTCATAAGTCCAAGTTGTTCACATCCTATTTCTTGGTTGAATTTCTGTCTTTTCAGGTTTGGAATTATAAACTTCGGCGCTGCCTCTTCACATTGCTTGGGCACTTAGATTATATTCGTACCACATTTTTTCATCATGTAAGTGGCTGTTGACCTTCATTATGCAGTGTTCCATAATTTCTTCATAGTAATCTATATGCCTGGCCTGACCTACTGGCCAACCTTCCTTCCTTCTTCCTTCCTTCCTGTTTTTTTTTTTTTTTTTTTTTTTGCCATGCTGGGCAGTGAACCTAGTGCCTTATAAATACCATCAAAATGTTCTGCTGTTGAGTGATAACCACAGCAGCACTCTCTCTATTCTCAAGAGCTTAAGCTTTAGGGTTGAGGAGGCTAGTTCAGTTGGTATGTACTTCCACACAGGCAAGGGGATATGAGTTCAGTCCCTAACACCCACATAAAAAGCCAAGCATGGAAGCACACAGTTGTAATCCCAGTGCTGGGGAGACAGACACAGACAGATGAGGTTATACTCAGCATAATTGGATCCAGTGGGCTCTAAGAGGAAATCATTGCTTTTCCATAGAGAAATGTAGGGATTTTATTTTGTTTGCTGAGCTGTCAAACAAAAGTGAGTAGTAGACTGATCCCATGTGTGGTATTGTTATTAAACATTAGATAGGCCCAGAAGGTCAAAGTAGCACACTGTTTGGATGAACTAATAAATATTTTGAAGTATAACAATCAGGTTTGTCTGTCCAAAGATTTTGGAACCTGTTCCCCTAGCCAGGCTTAGGCTCTCTGCCTTCTTTGAGCTGTCAAGTCTCTCTCTGTCTCTCTTCCCCTCTCTCTTCCTCTCTCTCCTTTTATTATGTAGCAATGCCTGGCCTGGAACTCAACTATGTAGACAGGTTGACCTTGAACTCACAAAGATCCAGTGGCTTTTCTTTCCCAAGTCCCATGCCTTTTTGTCTGGTTTCATAGTAGATTAGAGAGTGAGTTACAGAGATGCCTGGCCTCTTAGTCTAATTCTGTCATGTCTAAGGTGTCCCTATAATTCAGTGCTATAATTCAAGTAAGCAAGTATTTACTAATTGAGTTTGCTTATTTCCTTAAAAAACTTAAAATATGACTAACTTTTGGGTGGAGATTAGAGATATGGATTTTGTGTTGTTGTTTTGAAACAGGCACTCATTGTGTAGCTCTGGCTGTCCTGGAACTCACTGTGTTGACCATGTTAGCCTCCAACTCAAAGAGATTTACCTGTCTCTGCCTCTCAAATGCTGGGATTAAAATTAAAGGCATGCCCCCCACAGCATTTTGAGGCAGAGGCAGGCAGATCTCTATGAGTTCAAGGCCAACCAGATCTACATTGTGAGTTCCAGGACAACCGAGGCCCAGTAGAAAGGTTAAAATTATGTATATGTCTCTTTACTAAACACTAGAGCTACACCTGTGAATGACAAGCTAGGCACTTGTGGCTACATAGTTTAAGGCTAGCCTAAACTGCATAGTGAGACCCTGTCTGAAACAAACAAGGGCTGGAATGTAACTCAGTGAGAGAATACTTGTCAAGCATGCACGAGGCTCTGTCATGACAGAACAGCATTGTTTAGACCCTTCTCTGAAATGTCTTTCAGGAATACCCTTGGATTCTGAGTGCCTCAGATGACCAGACCATTCGAGTATGGAACTGGCAGTCTAGAACCTGTGTCTGGTAAACCAAAAGGCAGTAGCTTCAAAAAAGGGTTATAGGTCTTTCTAAATAAATAAGTAATCAGCTTCTTCTCAGGTCAGTTATCTTCCTTCCATGGCAGGCCATGCCTGCTGATTAAGTACTGATGTTTGTAGAATTCTAATATATAATAATGTCAATCTGGATTTTGTGATATCTTAACAAGAGGAATAGGTCAGATAACTAGGCCTTTGGAGTATAATGTTTAGTTCCTTTTCAGTTCTGTTCCCAAAAAACTTGAGTTAGGATATATACAATGAATCTTACTCAGTGTTTGGACTGGTCCTCTAGTACAATTCCCATTAAAGGTACCCTACTAAAATCTATCAAGTATATTTCCTATATTAATTGCTAAGATTGCATTTATTTTCATATTTTTATGTCTTTAATCTGAGAGAGTACTCTCAGTTCCATGAAAATAGTAATGTTAAAATATTAAGCAATTAGTATCAGAAAAAGAATTATTAGAGTGGCAGAAAGGTGCTAAGCCTGGTCACCTGAGTTTGATCCATATAAAGGTGGAAGGAGAGAACTGATCCTATATGCTATCTACTGCTTATTTTTGGGGGAGTGGGGAGTGTTTGTTTGTTTGGTTTTTCAGGACATGGTCTCTCTGTTTAGCCCTGGCTGTCCAGGAATTTCTAAAAAGGCATACCTTTAATCCTAGCACTCAGGATTAAAAGAACCACAAAAAAAGAAAAAGAAAAAAAAAAAAAAGAAAAAGAAAAAGAAAAAAGAAAGAAAGGAAAAAAAAAAAAGAAAAAGAAAAGGAGCCATTGTTAGCACAGGTGGTATTCTTATTACTAGTTCAGAATTGTGAGGATGATTTACATTGCCTCTACAAAAAAAATCAGAAACGCATCCATTGACTATGAAGAAGTGATTTAGCTTAGGAGTCTGTTGATTTCTGCCTTTAATGTAATGTTTTTTTTTCCTTGCAGTGTGTTAACAGGACACAACCATTATGTAATGTGTGCTCAGTTCCACCCTTCTGAAGACCTGGTGGTATCAGCTAGCCTGGACCAGACTGTCCGCGTTTGGGATATTTCTGGTGAGCTGCCCAAGTTCAGGGGACAATCTAGTCATGTCTGGCGCAAAACTGCAATTGCTTAAAACAGCAAGGATTAGAACAACAAAATTCAGAATATTCCATTCCTGTATAATATCTTTGTTTTTGAAGGTATTGAGTCTGCTTTGACAGTTCATGTTAGCAGTATTTTCTCTGAAAGTGGCTTACTCTAGGAAACTACTTTGATTTTTTTTAATTACCTCAGATTTCCATTAAAATATGTACATTTGAATTATTTGATTAAGAACCAAGCTTTCTACTCAAATAAAATACAAAAAAAAAAAAAAAAAAGAAAATGAGAATATGCAAGTATATGGGATCCTATAACAAGGAACAAAGAGTGGGAAGGAGCTGACAACTTTTTTATTAAGAATACTTTCCTAATAAGCTTTCTAAGACATTGGATAATTAGTCCAGTTCCTCCTGTCATAGTTTACATTTAATGACTTTTGAGATAAAGGTTGAAATTTTAGTGTCATACAGAGATCTAAAATGTTGCTGCATGGAATTGAAATACTGAGAGAGGATGCTGTCTATGAGATGAGTGGAGGGCTTCGTCCTGGAAAGGGAACTGAGACCCTAAATGCTAAGCTTCACTGCTCAGTTACATTAAAGAAAAAAACTTACTAAATTATCTTTATTTGCCCCTTCAAAAATTCTAAGAGATCGAGTTCTTAGGAAACTCATGTGAGACTCCAAAAGAGGAAGGCCCTCATGGGCCCTTACCTGCTTCTCTATAGATGTAAAGGAGCTTGCTTTCCCTTTATACTGCTAAAGTGGTAATTACCCTACTTCCTTCTGACAGGGCTGGCCTAGGGCAGTTAGTAGTTGCTATTTCTATAAGCCATTAGTGAACAGCAAGTGAAACATTTGGGTTTTGAATACAACATTTGGAATATTGTAGCAGCAATTACAATTTATATATTGTAGAAATAAACCAAGGGAATTGGGCATGGTCTTGCATGCTATAATGCCAGCGTTTGGGAGGTAGGAACAGGAAGATCAGATATTGAAAGTCATTCTTGACTACATAATGAGTTCAAGGCCAGCCTGAGCTGCATAAGACCTCATCTGAAAGAACCAAACCAGAGTGGGGTGGGGATGAGAGGGACAAGTCGAGAGAGGAGAGCAGTTGGAGAGTGGGGTTACTGTATCATGCTGTCTCTGCAGTTTTCAAACGCTTATTACACTTGCAAGACAGTGGTGTAAACAAGACTGTTTTGGAGATAGGGTAGTTATTTTCATCCTCTAGGGCTTTGCCATTGCAGTTTTCCGTCAGACTGACTGGGCTATTTGAAGTACACCCAGATGAGACCAGCCATGCCAACAGGAGGAGCTCAGTACAGGCACTGTGAGCCTGTGCTCTCTTCTCACTGCCAGTTCTGGGGAGCTTAGCTTTCACTCTGCAATAACCCAGCTGTGGCTTTCCATAGGGTTTCTCCTTGAATGCACACATTCAAGACATACGCACCAAAAGAGGTTGGCTCTCAGCTCATGCTGTCCCAGCTGATCAGGGAAAGTTATGTAGAATAGAGTTCTGTGAGAAAGGTGCTAGAGGAAGTATCTTGAGTGACTTCTCAATTCTCCCAGGAACAGTGTACAGCTAATTCTATCCTAGAACATATGTCAATTTCATACATAGATTGTTGTTCTTAGATGTTAGGGTTCATTCCCCAGAACGTTGGCTTAAGAAGGCCCTTACACTGCTCCACGCACTGCTTGTACCACCTGCTGCTAGCACCTCATGTTCCCTGTGGTCTAGCTAAAGTGATTTTGGAAATACATTTTTAAAAATCTGTTAATTAAATAAGAAGCAACTTGGGGAAGTACAGTGGCTAGATTCTCATTTGTGACCATAAAATGCCCAGGACAAGAAGTACTTTCTTCACCTTTAGCAGGCAGAAAACATGTTTACATAAAAATTAAGGGCCTTAGATTATAGGAGTGAGGGAGAGTCTGACCTTAGTGGGGTTTATGTTGCTCTTGAATGTGTGAATTGCATGGATTGATTACTATGTGGTATTGCAATTGCTAGTTTGTAGACTTACAGGGAAGAATGTTGTGCTAACTTGCTATACTAATGTGAACGCTCTATATCATTTCTCTGCTGACTCTGTTGACCTAAGTAATCCCTTAACCAAAGTGGAAGGAGATGCTTTGGTATTTAAATAAGTGGAAGAACATTTGGGTTAGACTTTTTACACTTAGATTTTCCTGTCCTCAAAATTAGCACACTCTTCAGAATTCCATTTTGCTTTAGTTCAGTTAAGTCTGAACACAGTAAGAGAAATCAGCTTGCTGGTCTCTTAGGGACTGACAATAACATTTCCAAGACAGGAAAGAACCTTCTTAATAAAGGAATGAATATTCCCAAAGTTAGGGAACTGTGAAATTTCTGATTATTTTCTTGAAAAGAACACTCTAAGTTAGTGGGTAACACTAAAACAATGTAGAACTCTTTAGAGGCAAAGCAATCCCTTAACACCCTCTCATGTGGATTTAGCCCCTGGAGCTTACTATAACCTGAATATTCTGTTAGCCTGGCAAAAATCATTTGTTTTTAGGGCAAGAGTTTTAAAAAATAGCTATGGAAGATAGGTTACTGTTTTAGCTCTTGCTTCCAAGTAAACTGTCAGTTAAATTTTTTTAATATGCTTACACCTTTGCATGTCAAGCCCGTGTAATTCAGGCTCACTCTTTGAAATATCCACTAAAATGTATTAATATGCGCCAAACCCTTTCCTCATCCCTCTCTCTTTACTGCTTCCTCTGGTCCCCACTGGGAGGCATACAATAACTGGTCCATTCTGAGAGTGTTTGCTCCCTCTGGATTTGGGTAGCTGTAGAAATTTCCCATCTGTCGCTCAGTCCTAGTGAGTGGCTTGTTGAAGGCTCAAATATTTCTTCTCTAAGTATCTTTTCACTGCCTGTCACTATTCATCTGTTTCGTCCTTCCCCTTTTCCTGGATCATTGCAGGCAAGTGCAACAAAGGCTTCAATTCTGCCATACAGCTTTCTTTTTAATGTGTTTGTTGAAGCTTATTGGATGTGAAGTTCCTCACAGCTGTCTGCTTTTGTATCTTTCTTTGAACCTATTTCATACACTAACCTCATTAGAAAAAGTTGACAGATCCCATTAAAGGGACAAATGAAATAAGTAAAAGGCATACTTGTGATCATGTTTTTATGAAGCTTGAGGAGAGTGCTTTTTTTCATCACTTTTATGTCTCTATACCTACAATCATTCTCTTCAGTGGGGCATAAACTAATTAAAACTGTTCCTCCAATGCTGATGTTAGATACTATCCTAACAGAAGAAATACATTGTAGTTTAAAACAATAGTGATAAATTCAGTCATTGAACTTAACTTTTTTTTATTCCTACAGATGCCACATTTTAGCCTGGAGTTTCTTAGGTTTTATTTTCAGTGATATGTTTTATTTAGTCCCTGTCTTAAAATACTGTCAATTAACAAATGTTATCTTACCATTTTTTCTCCCAAATATTTTGAAAGGATTTTTTCCCCAATTTTGTTTTGTTATATACAACTTGGTATAATATACATGATTATTACCTAGCTCTAAAAGTTGTTATCAGAATTAAATCTGATACTGGTACTTTGTACTACAATTTTGGTTCTGGTTTTGACACAAGTAGTCTGCTTTCTACCACCCCTCCCTGTTTTTTGAAACAGGGCTTTGAAAAAAAAAAAAAAAGAAAAGAAAAGAAAGAATAGGACTTTGCCCTGTAGCCCAGGCTAGCCTGAAACTCACTATGTAGCCCAGGCTCAACTTGTGGCAGCCTCTACCTCCTGAGTGCTAAAACTGCATGGATAAGCCACCACACATTACTTCAAGTAGTCATCTTTTAAAGATGTGTAGATGAATCATAAACATGGGTCATCTACAAATAAAACACTTCTTATCCTGTTGTCTTTTGCCTATCATTTAAAATTATCAGCAAGGCAATGGCAACTCATGCTCTTAATCCCAGCACTCGGGATGCAGAGAGGCAGGTGGATCTCTGTGAATTTGAAGCTAGCCTGGTGTGCAGAGTGAGGTCCATCCAGGAGGGCCAGGACTACACAGTGAAATCCTGTCACAAAAAACAACAATAGCAAAATTGTCAGCTAATAATTCTTCCTAGTAAAATTAGCATCTGTAGGTTTTAATGGAAAAATACAATATGTTCGTATCTATAATCGTCCTTTTATGCAAGAACATGAAAAATCATAACAGTTTTAATTATTTGGTGTCCTGTCCACGAGGCCAGTAAGAGGTATGAGTACACTTTTTACTAATAATTTATTGCTATATCTTCTCATATTTGTAATAGTTCTTCCAAACTAGATGGCTGTTTTGTTTGATATGTGTAGTTCTGCAGTACATTTGGAATGTCTCAGTATGTTGCTTCCAGTTTGGAAAACACTGAAGTGAGATCTCTTTAAATTGATTTTATTGTGAGAATTGAAGATATGACTCAGCAGCTAAGAGCACTAACCACTCTTCCAAAGAACCTGGCAGTTTACAAACACCTGTAACCTTAATTCCAAGAGATCTGTAGCCGTCTTCTGGCCTTTGTTGGCACTGGATATGTATGTGATGCACAGATGTACATGTAGTCAAACACCCATATACATCAAATAATAAAATATATTAAAAAATTAAAAGGTGAAAAAATAAAATCTTAAGATGATAAGAAAAGGTTGCTAAAGAGTTTATGAACCTGAAAGTAGACATTGAATGATTACCATTTGAGGACATGTTTGGGGAAGATTAAAGAATGGAAAGTGATATTAATATGAAATAATCAGCCCTTTAAGGTGAATTTAATGAATGAGTTGAGTTGGAAATTTGAGTGGCTCCCAGCAAGGGATCTTCTTAGTGTTAATGAAGGAGCTAGTGCATACATAAGTAGGTGCTTGAGAGCACCTTTCCTCCTTCCCTCTATGTTTATTTGCCCCTGTTTCATTTGATCTTAGTCTTTCAATATATCTTTGTGTGGTTCTGCTGCTTTGCTCTTATGACATTATCTTTGCATCTTTCGTCCCACTCCTTAACCCTCCAAAGGTCTAAGGAAAAAAAATCTGTCTCCTGGTGCTGTGGAGTCGGATGTGAGAGGAATAACTGGGGTTGACCTATTTGGGACTACAGATGCAGTGGTGAAGCATGTACTTGAGGTATTTATCAGTTGCCGTTGGTGAGTATGTGCCCTCTCCGGGAACATCTCAGTGTGCTATTCATTTCATTCTCATCTCTGCATGAGGATGTGATGTGTGTGGGCACGTGTACCACAACACGTGGAGTTTGTAGAGTCAGTTCTCTCCATCTTTTTGTGAATCCTGGGATTTGAATGGTGGCTTAGGGAACAAGCATTTTTTTCCAGTGGCCCATACTTTCATTCTTTCAGTAAATGTTGAAGTCCCAGGCACCATTTTAGGTTTGGAGGATAGAATTGTAAGTAAGCCAGCAATGAAAGGGAGATTACGTGTCATCTCAGGGAGCATTCCTTATGTCATCTTGTCAACCCAGTGGGGAGAAAGGAAGAAAGCTGGACACGTGCTCTATCACTGTCACAAAGCACAGTCTGTTCTTAGGCCCCCTGGAAGGAGGGCTCCTAAAGAAAGTCAGTGAGAACCAATCATACGTAAGAAACTTCGTTCGTGCTGGGGAATAGGAAAGCATTTCTGGTGGTGGTTAGTGGTGCATGCCTTTAATCCCAGCACTCAGAGGCAGGTGGATTTCTGTGAGTTCAAGACCAGGCTGGTCTACAAAGAGAGTTTCAAGACAGTTACACAGAGAAACCCTGTCAAAAAAGAAAAAAAGAAACTAGATTTTCTAAAATTAAATTGTCTTTTTTTTTTTTTTTTTTTTTTTTTTTACGTACACTGCAATGTGTACTGTTTAATATCCCAGACTGGAAAAAAAAAATAGGATTTAGAGAAATCACACAGTTAGCAAAAGTCTAGGTGTATGCAAAGAATGGTGGGCTTCAAATGTGGCTCTAACTTTGAAATCCAGATGCTTTTACAAACATTATAAAAATATTTCTCAATCAAACTGCCTTATCCATAATTCTGTCAAAGAATGAACTACAACTATAAAATAGAATAGATTCTATCTTAAAGTCATTATCCTTAAACTTTTTGGTCTTTATATTTTTAAATTTTCATAAGAATTCCAAAGAGTTTATTTATGTGTTATATCTGTCAACTTTAGTCATATTTGAAATGAGTCAGGTTTCTTTATTTATATTTATGTATAAGAATGTTTTACTTTTTGGGGAAAGGAGGAGTGGAGGTAAGGGAAGTTGTGGTTGGGATGAATTGAATGAGAGAAGAATCTATTTTCAATTAAAAATTTTAAGTGTTTTACTTGCAAGTAAATCTGTACCAAATGAATTTATGATGCCATCAGAGGCCATAAGATCCCTTGGGCACTAGATCCCTTGGGACTGGAGTTACATGCAGTTATGAGCAATCATTTATTGTTGCTGGGAACCATACTCTTAACCTTTGTTTTTGGTGTGTGTGCGTGCGCGTGAGCACACGCACGCACTACGAATTGAACCTGATACCTCGCACATAGTAAGCAGATGCTCTACCACTGAATTATATCCCTGTCCTAAAACTGAAAACCTTTAAAAATATGGACTTTGTCAGCTGTCAGACCAATGATGTCATCACCTATTATGTACCCTGTGGAAAACATGGATAATAACAATAAAAGCAAGTAAAGTCTAGGGTTAAGGGACTAGAGAGATGGCTCAGAGGTTAAGAGCACTGGCAGCTGCTCTTCCAGTGGTCTTGATTTCAATTCCCAACAACCACATCGTGGCTTATAACCATCTGTAATGAGATCTGGTACCCTCTTCTGGCATGCAGGCTGAACACTGTACACATAATCAATAAACAAATCTTAAAAAAAAAAAAAAAAGTCTTCTTACCAGCAAATAGTAGTTTGGAAAGAACAATGCCCAAATTCCCAAATATTGTGTATAAATGTTTGTTTTCATTTAAATGGACTTTGTTATATAAAATAAATTAAAAAAAAAAGTCTTAGGGTTAGGAAGATAGCTTTGAACTTGCAAACTTCTCAGATGAAACTCCTCCAAGGGATTCTAGATAATACTTTGAGAACTACTGCATTAATTTATAAAATAGATCGTTTATACTTTATACAATTACTTGGAGAAATAAAACATACATAGACAAGTAAAAAGGAAGGCAAAAATCCTAAATACAAATAAAACTGAATTTCCTGGTGGAAATCTTTAGAACAACCCATGAGAATTTGGACAGATTACCATGGTTATTCTAATGTTCAAAGCTTTACAATAAGCCAAGTATAATGCCACATATCTGTACTCCAGGAGGCTGAAACAGAAAGGTCTGGAGTTCAAACCCAGCTCAGTCTATACAAGACCCTGTCTCAAAAAAAAACAAATCAAATGAAAATAAAACAACAGCAAATGAGCTTTACAATGACACAGTCCCTTGAGTCTTTTTACTTGAAGAGTGTTTCAGAGGGCTGGGGAAATAGCTCAGTGGTAGAGTTCAAGACTATGAGTTAGAATGCCCAAATTGCAGAAAAAAGAAACACCAGCATGATTGCTTTGAATTGTGTCTTTAATTGGAAGACCCATCTTTTCTTTTTAACAGGGTCATGATCGTGGAGTAAACTGGGCTGCCTTTCACCCTACTATGCCCCTTATTGTATCTGGGGCTGATGACCGGCAAGTGAAGATCTGGCGCATGAATGGTGAGTAAGGTATTAGTTGTGTAGCCATATCCACCAAGAAAGTGACTGCTGACTAGTAAAGGAAAGTAGCCAGGTCTTCTGGACTTTGATCTGTTTTCCTGCCTTAGGTAATTATTTCCTGCTAGTTCTAAGTGCATAGTCATTGTTATCTCTTCCTTTTTCCCTCATGGCTGTAATCTGATTTTGAGAGACATGAGCATAGTTAAGAGTGAAAATTCATGCAGTCATCTGACAAATAGTAACTGTTTTAGACCATATACAGGACTCTGTTTATATTATTGTGACTAGAAAATTGCATGCTATAGAGTTTATATTGCTCTAAAATGTCAACTAGTGATATATACCGAGAGAACAAAACAGAATAAAAACATAAAAACATTTTAATATAGCTATTATAGTTGATAAGGACTCAGAATAAAAAAACAGAAATGTACAGAAAAACTAGGAAACTTAGAGCTGAGATAGCATGTGATAGTAGCTCCAGCTATTCAAGAGGCTGAGTCTGTAGGATTATCTGTTCCTAGGAATTCAGGGGCAGCCTGTGCAACATAGCAAAACTTTGTCTCATCTCAAAAAAGAGTAAATAACAACAACAATAACAACCAAAACAAACCACCAAAATACATAAAGAGGAAGAAACTTAGATGGAAAACATTGCCCCATTTGGGGAAAAATTAATGTAGTATTTTGCAGTAGTACTTAGCACTTGATTAAGAGTATTATACCTAGACATGGCGGTATGTCTTTGTAGTCTCAGCATATATGAGGTTGAGGCAAGAGGATCACAGGTACAAGACTAGCTGAGACACATAGCAAAACCTGTCTCTTCAAGAGATGGCTCAGTGGGCCTGCAGAGGACCTGCTGGTTCCCAGCACCTATGTCAGGCATCTCATAACCATCTGTTACTCCAGCTCTGGGGAATCCATTGCCACCTTCTGGCCTCCACAGGCACTATACTTAGATGCACAAACCCATACAAAGATACACACATGTAATTAAAAATACAAATAAAATATTTTTCTAAAAGGATGTTGGATTTGTAGATCCCAGATTTATAGAGAATTGTGATCATAATTCCTTTCGTTCTTCAGAATCAAAGGCATGGGAGGTTGACACCTGCAGGGGCCATTACAACAACGTGTCTTGTGCTGTCTTCCACCCTCGCCAAGAGTTGATTCTCAGCAATTCTGAGGACAAGAGTATTCGAGTCTGGGATATGTCTAAACGGTAAGGAAGTTATTTATGTTATGTGACCAAACTCGAAAGAAGGTTCTTTCTATGTCTAAGAAAATTGGAATTCTGGTGATGGTGGCACATGCCTTTAATCCCAGCACTGAAGAGGAAGAGACAGGCAGATCTCTGTGAATTCCAGGCCAGCCTGGTCTTAACAGCAAGTTCCAGGACAGGCTCCAGATCTACAGAGAAACCCTGTATCAAAAAACAAAAACAAAAACCAAAAAAAAGGAAAAAAGAAAGAATGAATTAGACTAGAAACCATCCATGGTAGCACATACCTGTAATGTCAGTACTTGGGTGTTGGCAGGGGAACTTCAGGTCAATGTCATCTTCTGTTATATGGTGAGATGGCTCAGAAGGCAAAATCACTTTCCATACAAGCTTGTTGACCTGCTTTAACCCTTGAACCTGCAGTAGAAGAGAGCTATCTCCAAAAAGTTGTCCTCTGACTTCCACACAAGTAAGCCATGTGTGCGCGTGTGTGTGCGCGCGCGCACACACACACACACACACCTTATACAATAATACTATTTTTAAAAGGAAAGGGAAAAGTTAGACTATTTTTTCTCTTTAGTATGAAGAAAACTGAGGCCCTACATTATGAAAATTTGAAGGTATAGGTCTTTGTGGTAAAATGCTTGCCTATTGTGCATGAGGCCCACTATTGTAAAAAATAAATAAGCAAACAAGCAAACCTAGAGACTAAAATATCAATGCATTACATATCAATTTATTAGATAGAAATCTCAATGTATTCTTTTTCTCCTCTAAACTTAAATGTGATTTTTTTCCTTCTCTTGAATGTTTAGCTTAGGAGGTAAGAATTGTGAAATGAAAGCATGATAGGAAATGATAAATCACCATAATAGGATTGGTTTGAAGCCACCTCAGTTTGTTCCTTGAAGACTGTTTCCTGCTACATAACTTCATTTACACTGTTTTCTGTGCCTTTTAAATGCACTTTTAAAGTCAGCTTATATTTTTCCTGTCCAGTTTTCTTGTGTATGGTATACTGAAGATTCTTAATTAACAGGTTTTTTTTTTTTTTTTTATTTTTTATGTGTGTGTGTGTGTGTGTGTGTGTACCTTTTTGTTTCCTAGGACTGGGGTCCAGACTTTCCGCCGGGATCATGATCGTTTCTGGGTCCTAGCTGCCCATCCCAACCTCAACCTGTTTGCAGCAGGTAAGGACCATTTCTCCTCCCACTCTCCACTGATGTAGTTAAATGTTTCTAAGATTTGAAGGCAATTTTTCATTAGCTTTGTTTCTAGTATGTAGTAATAGGATAACAAAAAGAATTTTCAGAGCCACCTAATTGAAGCTTTTCTCATTTTTACCTCTCTACTTTTTGGGGAATAGTGTTCTTCTTCACTCAGATCAGTTTAACCTTCAGCTCGTTCTCTTGGATATGCTCCTGGGAGCTCATAGGAGACTAATATTGAACACTTAGAAAGCTCGCAGACTGAGAAACTAGAAACCAAGTCTGATTCATTCATTTGTCAAATACATAATAAATGTCAGACCTTACTCTGGGTGCTGGTGTCAAGGCAGTTCATAGAAGAGTCCCTGTCTTGATGGAGCTTTGAGGGAGGTAGATTGTAAATAGTAAGGATATAAAGTGATGTGTGTTGGAAAATGCTTTGAACATACATGAAGAGAAAAGGTGATGACAGTGTGTGTACTACTAGTTTATATTGATTGTTCAGGAAAATGAAAATGAATGAGAAAGGAAGACTGTCATAGGCAAAGAAATGGAATGGATGAAAAGGAGAAGTTCTTAGCATAGTAGGGGAATATTAGAGATGCCAGTGAGACTGTAGTAAGGCATTGATAAAGTAGTAGGAAGTAAGACTATATCAGAATTTGCTTGGTTTCATAGGCTATGGCTTGTAATTGGTTGTTTTTTACTCTTTACTTTTTGGGAGCCTGCCACCAAGCTCCCAAATAAATATACTGAGACTTATTCTTAGGAATGTCCAGCCTTAGCTTGGATTGTTTCTAGCCATCTGTTCTTAATTTAAATTACCCCATCTACCTTTTGCCTCTAGGCTTTTTTTTTTTTTTTTTAACCTTTCTCTATTTCTGTATACCTTTCTTACTCTTTGGCTGGCTGGGTGGCTGGATGGCTTGGCTTGGCTGGCCCTGGTATCCTCCTCTCTTCCTTTTCTCAGCCCTTCCTCTTCTCTTTTTATCCTTCTGTTTATTCTCTCTGCCCCGCCTATCCTTCTCCTACCTAGCTATTGGCCATTCAGTTCTTTATTAGACCAATCAGGTGTTTAGACAGGCAAAGCAACACAGCTTCACAGAGTTAAACAAATACAAGATAAAGAATGCAACACATCTTTGCATCATTAAACAAACATTCTACAGCATAAACAAATGTAGCACATCATAAACTAATATTCGACAACAATGGCTAGAACTTAATATTTTATTCTGGCTGGGCAGTGGTTGTAAACACCTTTAATCGAAGCACTTGGGAGGCAGAGGTAGTTCGATCTCTGCAAGTTCAAGGCCAGCCTGGTCTACAGAGTTAAGTTCAGGACAGCCAGAGTAACACAGAGAAACCCTGTGTCAAAAAGCAAACAAAATTTATTCTGAATGAACTAAAAGCCACTGGAAAGGAGCTAGAAAGATGGCTCACTGGTTAAGATCCCTTGTTGTTCTTGGAAAAGACTTGGATTTGGCTCCCAGGACCCGCACAGTGACTGACTCACTACCATCCATAATTCTAGTTCCAGAGGATCATATTCCCTTTTCTAACCTCTGGAGTCACACATGTGATATACAGATAAATATGCAGGCAAAACACTCATATACAGAAAAATAAAAATTAAAAAAAAAATCAAGTTCTTAAACCACTGGAAGATTTTGAATATGAAAGTGAAGCAGGTTTTCATATGGAGAGGAGGCAGTTGGAGTATAAAAATTGGATTATTGGGGATGGATAATGCTAATCAGAAAAATACAGACTTTTTTCCCCCCCAGACAGGGTTTCTCTGTGTAGCAGCTACTGTCCTCGAACTCATAGAAATCTGCCTGCCTCTGCTTTCATTGTGCTGGAAGTAAAGACATTCACCACTACCACATAGTAACATTTTCTTAAAAACGATCATAAAAGCTTTTTTATCAGGCTGGGCAGTAGTACCTTACTCCTTTAATCCCAGCACTCAGGAGGCAGAGGCAGGAGGATCTCCAAATTCAAGGCCAGCCTAGTCTACAAAGTGAGTTCTAGAATAACCAATACTCCACAGAAAGCCTCTGTCTCAAAAAAAACCAAACAAAAACTGTTTAAACCTTTTATTTATTTCATAAAGGCTTTTTAAATTAACTTTCATGTGCAGGTGAAATAACTCAGCTGGTAAAAATGTTTACGTAAGCCTGACCACCTGCGTTCAATACTCGGAACCCACATGGTAGGAGAAAACTGACTCTCATGAGTAGTCCTCCAGCCTCCACACATAAATCATGATATGCCCTCCCCCAATAAACAAATAAATGTAGAAAAAGATAACATTCATTTGTTTAAAATATTTATTTTTATGTATATGAGTGACCTGTCTTCATGTATTCCAGAAGAGGGAGTGATGTGATGGGTACCAATGGCTGTGAACTACCATGTGGGTTCTGGGAATGGAAACTTAGCCCTCTGTAAAAATAACAAGCTATAGAACGAGTTCCAGGACAGGCTTCAAAACAATACAGAAAAATCCTGACTCAAAAAACAAAATAAAACAAAACGAAACAAAAAAAGAATAGCAAGTGCTCTTCACTCATGAGGCATCTCTCCAGCCCAAATCCCTTTTTTCCACCCTCGTTATTTTTTTCCATTTTTTTAAATTTTTTTGATTTCATTTTACATTCCAACCACAGTTTTTTTTTTTTTTTTATTTGTTTGCTTTTGGTTTTGTTTTGTTTGTTGTTGTTGTTGTTCGGTTTTTTTTGTTTGTTTTGTTTTTTTGTTTTGTTTTGTTTTCCGGGACAGGGTTTCTCTGTATTGCTTTGGAGCCTGTTACTCCAGCTCTAGGGAATCTGACACCCTTTTTTGGCTTCCTCAGGCACCAGGTCTACACAGTGTGCATATAATGTGAATGCAGGTAGTCACACGTAGACACAAAATAAAAATAAATAGATCTGAAAAAGAAAAGGCGCTTATTTTATTTACCATTAAGGAGGTTGGAAATCTAAGCTTGAGCAGCCCAAACTATCCTTTGGTGGGGGTTCCTTTGGCTCAATCACAGTGACACAGAGTGTCATGGTAGGAGTGTTCAAGAGGGAGAGATCAGTTGACCAGACCAGAATCCCAGAGAGAATTCAGGATGTGTAGCAACATTCTCCCCTAGTTACTTACCAGTATCTTTTGAGAACATGAATCCCAGGGTGCTTCTCTAATGACGAGTGACATCTCACTAAGCCTCATCTCTTAAAGATCCTACCACCTCAGCAGCATCTCACACAAAGCTTCTATATGTGAGTGCTATCCTTTTAGCATGTGAATGTATTCATCTGTGTATCTCCTATTTCTAGCAATCCTTTCTCCTACAGTTGATGGTTTCCTCTCTTACCTCTGTTCTCTAGGCCATGATGGTGGAATGATTGTATTTAAGCTGGAACGTGAGCGTCCCGCCTATGCTGTTCATGGCAATATGCTGCATTATGTAAAGGACCGATTCCTACGTCAGCTGGATTTCAACAGCTCCAAAGATGTAGCTGTGATGCAGTTGAGGAGGCAAGGCTGATCTATTTTCCTTTCCAAACACTTTCATCTGTTGTACTTCCTCAAGCAGGGCTCTTTAACCTTTTGTGTCTCAGCTATCAGATATAGATTCCCACTGAACAAACTTCCTCTGACAGACGCAGAGGTATCCATGAGGAGGATGGGATGTCCCTATTGGGACTGCTAGTGGCCCTGTGCCAAAGACATTCTCCTGCTAATGCCTGCAAAATCTCTTACAGATCACAGAAAGCTAGCTAGAGTGTAGCCCAATTTGGTAATATAACTTTTGGCCTTTGTCATTTATGTCTTGAGGAACCTTGTGGCAGAGTGGGGTGATAGACTTAAATGACTACATTCGGTATAATAAGAAAATAATGACGGTTTTTTTTTTTTTTTTTTTTTTTTTTAAGAAGAGTTGTAGTTTATTAGAACTCTACCTTTAAAGCAAAATACCACAACCTTAAAAAGCAGAAGTGTGTCTCTGTCACAGTTAGCTCTGAAGATATGATAACCTCTGGGATGCCTGGCCAAAGGAACTGTGCTCTGAATGCCAGCAGCAGCATGCTGAAACATTCATGGTGGCAAACACTGGCATGTAGGCTTGATAACCACCCACTGGCTTCACTGTGACAAAAAGATGGGTTTATGTGAACAGTCCCAGGGACAGAAGAAAACAGGCAGAGAAATCCCATTATT
Source organism: Phodopus roborovskii (assembly GCF_943737965.1). Lineage (NCBI taxonomy): Eukaryota > Metazoa > Chordata > Mammalia > Rodentia > Cricetidae > Phodopus > Phodopus roborovskii. Next base: position 42,718,501 of record NW_026126433.1, read on the forward strand.
CTACACTGTGGTGTCCACTGCAGTTATGCATAGGAATTTGTACCAGGCATAACTATCACCATTCACCACCTTCTGATGAAAATGGCCTTGTGCTATTCTTTGCCATTTGAACCATTAAGTAGTTGAGTTTTAATGAAAAGAAAAAACACGGTATCTGTTTTTCCTCAGTATAGAAGTAGTGAGCATGTGTGTACTGAACGGTTATGTAGACATTGAGGGGATAATTCTTTTCTGTTTTTATACCTATTCTATTCCCTCTTTTTTTATGTAGTGGTTCCAAGTTTCCAGTATTCAACATGTCATACAATCCAGCAGAAAATGCAGTTCTACTGTGCACTGTAAGTAATTATGGAGTCTCTCTAAGTTCTCCATAGTTTTTGTAAGTATCTTATTGCCCCTAAAGAACCTCTACTGGCATTGTTTGTTTTTTCAAGCCAGAGTTTCTCTGTGTATCTTTGGAACTCTCTCTGTAGACCAGGCTGGCCTCCAACTCCTCTGCCTCCCAAGTGCTGAGATTAAAGGCATGCGCCACCACCACCCAATCTCTAATGGACTCTTAAAAGCTTTTTTCACCCCAGTACTGAAAATTAAATATGTAGGCACATGCAAAGTAAGTTGTCCCCTCTCCTGATAGAGTTCTTGACTGACATTTTGTAAGAGCTAACACAGTGGATACTCAGAGGCTCACACTAAATGATTTCAGTTATCATAAACTTATTAAGGATTTGTGAAGTGGTCGGAAGAATATTTGGAATTGTTGTTGTGCACAAGAGGTGCCTTTTCTGTCCCTTCTGCTCAGGTGAACACAAAAGACATGTGTTAGAAAACTCTTTTCAGTGAAGTCACCTTCCAAGTTATCAGGGCTCTACCCATTTCCTGCCACACAATTTAAAAAAAAAAAAAAAGAAGTGGCATTCTAACTTTAGTACCCTGGGGGCTGAACACAAACTGTTTTCCTTATATAACTTTTTATAGGTCATTTTGTATCTAGCACTACCATGTTCTCATGATGGTTTTCTTGAATGTTTTTTTTAGATCTGTTTTGTTTTCCTTTGCTTTTCTTTTGTTGTTGTTGTTGTATTTTTGTTTTGTTTTTGGAGACAGGGTTTCTCTAACAGTCCTGGCTCACTTTGTCGACCAGGCTGGCCTCAGACTCACTGAGATCTGCCTGCTTTTGCCTCCCAGGTACTGAGATTAGAAGCATGAACCACCACCACCTAGCTTCCTTTTCTTTTTTTTCAAGTACTTTTAAGTTGACAAGTGTATTCAGATGAGGTACCAGGTTCCTCATCTTTTAATTTGTGGAATATAGAGAAATCTTTGTCTTTATTCAGATGATATCTGCATTTTTTAGAGGATAAAGAAAATAGTGACATCGTGCTTAGTTGTTTGGCTATGAGCATTATAATTCTTACATATGAAAATAACTAAAATATCCTTTGGGTGCAGATAATGGAAGTATACATTCAGTTTTGTATATGTTGCAGTAATGTTTTCTCTGTCAGAAAAAGTGTGTTCAGTGCTGCTCGCTAAATATGTTTTCTTTTTCCCCTACAGAGAGCAAGCAATTTAGAGAATAGTACCTATGATCTATACACCATCCCCAAAGATGCAGACTCCCAGAATCCTGATGGTAGGTGCTCTTTGTCTTCTCTACTCTGCTTCCAGCTCTCCTCACCCATATCATCTTCTGTTCAAGTTCTTCACATCCCATTTGCAGGCTGTGGCTACATCACTCATGTCTGTTGGCAGGTGCTACTGACAGTTGCACCATAGGCAATTGTGGTGTGAAATATTCATGTTCTGCCTCCATTTTATTACCCCAGCTAGATATATATATTTTATAATTTGGTTATTAGAAACTCTCCATTTTCTCTTTCAGCACAGCATGTTATCCTAGATTATTGTCAGCTGATATGACTTTCACCCTAGTAGTTTCATTTATTTAAAAATGTGGCTCCAGTCTTACAATGTCTCATCCTGGGACTGGGGATTTATTCTCGCCTATCTATATCCAGATCCGATTTGCTTCCTTTGCCTGTCAAAAAGATGAGGCTGCTAACAGCCCCATGACCCACCTGGGATCCCAGGATCCAGCTGAGACCCCTGCCTGCCTCTTTCATCACCACCATCCCTTGTTGATGTCCTTACTATTAGAACTTGCTGACAACACTCTCAGAGTAGTTTAGAATCTCATTTATGCGCGTTTCAATGCAGTTCTGCAGTAAATTTACAGGCTTTACCCAGCCTGAAGTTTATTCCACAGGCCCTGTCTTTACTTGTACATTTTGATATTTTATATCCTCCAAAGTTCTGAGAAATACTTTGTTAGGTCTGTCCATTTTGAGAGTGCCAACAGGTCGTTATTATTGTAATACTCTAGTTTTGTTTTTTAGAGGGAGTATGAGACAGGATCTAACTGTGTAACCCAGATCAGCCTCGCGCTCATGGTTCCCCTTAGTATTGGAATTATACATTATGCCAACTCAGTTTACCCTTATAATTGTGCTCAGGGTGAGATAACGAGAGAAACAAGAAACCTGTATATGTTTGGGATCCATAAAGTAAAATCTCCCTCACAAATGAGTCAGTTAAGCCTTCCTAACTAAATAAACTTGTGATTTGATGACTTCCAACCCACCTTGATTTTTGTTCTTTTTCTTATCCATTAACAATCAATAGAACTTCCTTTCTCCATCCTTTAAGAGGGATAATAATTATAAAGGTGCGGTCCAGTAGTGGACATCAGAGAGGAGAAAGCAGAAACTAGAGTAGTATGGGTTGTGATAAAAATTTGTTTTGTAAATTCTTTGACATTCCAGTTACCACAAAAGAACAAAGTAAAGCTGGCCAGCATGTTCTATGCTGTTTTCCATTGGTATAACTGATAAAACTGTTTGAATATATTCTTTACAAGTTTCTCAGAGAGTAGAGTAGCCATTTCAAAATTCTAATCAGCTACAAACTGAGGAACATTTTATAACTCTCCTCAGGGCGATAATGCTGAATTGACATTCACAGAGCAACAGCTTGATGCTGTGTTGCCCAGCACCGAGCCTGTCAAGATTTAACTGGAAGTGCCTAGTCCCACCCTGCCCGACTAGGGGGCCAGCATTAGCATGTTAAAAGCAGCAGAGCAGCTGCGTCCTGGGGTGGGGTTCTGTCACTTCTCCAGCTTGTGTAGATGGGAGGCCTTAGACTTTGACAGGCTGCTTGCTGTGCCTCAGCTTGGCCAGGAAGGCCCTGCTCGTTAGCTTGATGGAGTATGCTGTCTCCCAAGATGGGCAGGGTTTCTGCCAGTATGTGGTGCTGGCTGAAAAGCAGCCACTTGGCCTGGAGATAAGAGCCTTGGCAGGGGTGGGGGCTGGAGTTTGGAGAAAACCAGTGGGGAAGAGTCACTGGCAGTAGCCTGAGGTTATGGCTGAATTAGTTAAGAAGCAGCTGAACTGGCGAAGCCAAAATGGCAGCTCCATGGCACCTGACTCTGTCACCTGCTAGTGGCTCACCACATGCTCCCACACTTTGGTTTTGTTCTCCTCAGCCCCTGAAGGGAAACGATCCTCGGGCCTAACAGCAGTTTGGGTTGCTCGGAATCGGTTTGCTGTCCTAGATCGCATGCATTCGGTGAGTTAAGGCTAAAAGTGGAAATCAGCTTAGGGAGAATGGTAGCAGTGTTCAAAAAAGAGCACTGTTTTTCCGTAGTCTTAGTCTCTCCAGAGCACTTGTGTTCCTTGGGTACTGGGACCCTCTCTAGCCTTAGCCCTAGACTAATCCCTTGGGAAGGAAACGTTGATTTGTTTGGGTTGATGTTACCAGGATTCAGGGCTTCTGAACTTAGAGGACCATCAGATTTTAAGTATATTGTTTACATGTAGAGATTTTCCTCCCTGTCCCACTCCCTTTATTGGTATTTAAAATCTAATAGGTTTAGAGAGCTAGGCATAGTGACCCACACCTTTAAGGCGGAGGGAGGCAGATCTCTGTGAATTCAAGGCAAGCCTGGTCTACAAAACGAGTTCCAGGGCAGCCAGGGCTACACAGAGAAACCCCACCTATTAATTAATTATTAAGGTAGGCCCAACTCAGGATAAGCAAACAGAGAAACCCTACCAGTGAATGAATGAGATAGGCCCAACTCAGGATAAGTAAAGGTCTCCCGATAAAATATTCAACTAAAGCTTAATTTCTGACCCTTTTCTTTCTAACTGGTTGAAAAACTCAGATTTAGGTGAATATTTTTTGTTGTTGTTGTTTGCTGTTTTTAAGTCCTGGGAATTGAATTTAGGGCCTTGTTCATGCAAGGTAAGTGCTCTGCCACTAAGGTATATTCCCAACTTTCATTTTCAGTTTTTTGTTTGTTGTATAATTTTGAGAACTAAGACTAGGAGGATCTATGTAGACTGGGAATGAACTCACTTTGTAACCCTGACAGGGCTTGAATTTATAATCCTACCTCAGCCTTTCAAGTGACTGAGATTACAGGCCTGTACCATGAGGCCCAGCCTCTCAGGGTTTCTTTAAAGAGAGGTTAGAGGCCATTGAAATGTTTCAGTGGGTAAGTAAGGACCCTTACTTACCAAGGTAGCTGACCTAAATTCAATCCTTGGAACCCATGTGTAGAAAGAGATTCTACACATTCTTTAATTTTTCTTTGACCCCCCCCCACAGGTGGGCACCATAATGTGTGTGTGTGCACACACACGCGCGTGCGCGCACATACACACACACACACACACACACACACACACACAGGGGCTCAATAAACAAATAAAATGAGAGAGTTGGGGAGGGAAGAAGAGAGAAAAGGCAAAGGTTAATAAGGTCCTGGAGTGGTCTTGGGGGTCTTGGAGTGATCAACTTGGTGTATAAATGACTTGAACAGGGGGGAAAAGAACTCAATATTATTGAAGAATAATTGCTGAGGGACATCATTAGCTGTTAGTGTGTTTATTCATGTCTCATAACTCCACCTGTACTCATTTCAGCTTCTGATAAAGAATCTGAAGAATGAGATCACCAAAAAAATCCAGGTGCCCAACTGTGATGAAATCTTCTACGCTGGCACTGGCAACCTCCTGCTTAGGGATGCAGACTCCATCACACTCTTTGATGTCCAGCAAAAGCGGTAACATGATAGATGCCCCTGACAGACAGATGGAGTGAGGGGCAGTAGAAATCTTTAATGAGGGCTTTTTTTTTTTTTTTTTTTTATAAGCTTGCCATGTGGCCAAGCTGCTTTTTAGACACTTAACTCCAAGACTGTTTGTAGTCCTCTTTTGCCCTCCATGGCTAGCTATTCTACCACCCTGTGCATACTCTCCAGTATAGCAAGGGGCTATGTATTTAGGTATTTTTTGTAGTGCATATCTGAACAAAGAATGCTTTCAGGTCTTAGAATGAATGAGGACACAAATTTGTGAAACTGATAGGTGTACATGCCTATAGAAGGGAATGGAAGGCAAAGAATGAGGAAGGAGGCAGTGCAGGCTGTGTGCCAAAAGACATTTTAGCTCACTGACCTACAGTTGTTACATTAAGAAGTTGAGTTTTATGTTAATTAAAGATGGAAAAAGACATAGATCATACCTTGAGACAAGGAAATTAGGCCCATTCATGATTATGTTTCTCTTGCTATCCCAGGACTCTGGCATCAGTGAAGATTTCCAAGGTGAAATATGTTATCTGGTCAGCAGACATGTCTCATGTAGCACTACTGGCCAAACATGGTAAGACTTCATTATATCCACCATCTTAGAGCCCACCTCCTCTCTGCCAGTCTATAGCACTCACCCTGTCCAACAGAGCACTCATGCCCTTTGCCTCTTACAGCCATTGTGATCTGTAACCGCAAGCTGGATGCTCTGTGTAACATTCATGAGAACATTCGTGTCAAGAGTGGGGCCTGGGATGAGAGTGGGGTGTTTATCTATACCACAAGCAACCACATCAAATATGCCGTCACTACGGGGTAAGTCAATTACCTGGGACACAGTGGGAGAAGGTGTCTTCTCAAAGATATAATATTCTCTATGAAAATCTAACAGGGCATATGTGCTAACGTGTGTGTGTGTGTGTGTGTGTGTGTGTGTGTGTGTGTGTGTGAGCGCGCGCGCGCACGTGCATGCGTGCCCGTACTTACATACGTGCATGAGTGGGTAAAGGCAGTTTCTCACAGGCCAGACACCCTAAGTTCAATCCCCAGGTTCCTCACAGTGGCTGGAGCCAGCTCTTGATAGTTAACCTACCACCTCCCCCCTCTACACACACACACACACCTGCATTATGTATACATACAAACACACATATATAAAAATTTTTTCAAAACTTAGGAAACAGTATAAAGGACTAGGGAGGGACCAGTGAGATAGTGCAGCAGGTTTTTTTGTTTTGTTTTTTAAAAAAACATTTATGAGCCTGGCAATCTGAGTTTGACCCCAGAGTTCTTATATAGGTGGAAGGAGAAAACTATCTCCCCAGAGCTGTTGGCTGACTTCCACACATGCACTGCAGCACACATTTCTACACTCATTGTACACACAAATATACTGATTGTTTCTCTGTGTAATAGCCATGGCTATCCTGGAACTTACCAGGCTGGCCTCGAACTCACAGAGAGCCACCTGCCTCTGCCTCCCAAGTGCTGGTATTAAAGGCATGTGCCACCACCGTCCGGCTATGATTTGTTATTTTTTAAGGGAAACTGGTCAATGGTAGCATGCTTTCCTAGAATGTCCAAGCCTCTAGGTTTAGTCCCTTATATTGCCAAATGTAAAAATGAAAAGTTCATAACATCTGTTCTGTCATAGAAAAAACTAAAATCAATTTCAAACACTTCTGTCTGTACCATCGTTTAAGTAGCACTCAGTGAAAGGGTAGCAAGGAAAGACTGTTCTAACTTTGTTCATTATTACTGGAGTTCCTCTCACTTCCTGAAAATTGTGCCTTTTACCCCTATTCGTAGGGACCATGGGATTATCCGAACTCTGGATTTACCCATCTATGTCACAAGAGTGAAGGGCAACAATGTATATTGCCTAGACAGGGAGTGCCGCCCTCGAGTACTCACCATTGATCCCACAGAGTTCAAATTCAAGTTGGCCCTGATCAACAGAAAATATGATGAGGTATGAAACAAGGAAACCTAACAAAATTCATTAAAAGGCCATGCTCCTTTTTCCTTATAAGCAATCTCCATTTCCTGCCTTCCAAACCAAATGTCTAGGTACTGCACATGGTGAGGAACGCCAAACTAGTGGGCCAGTCAATCATTGCTTATCTCCAGAAGAAGGGTTATCCTGAAGTGGCCCTGCATTTTGTAAAGGATGAGAAAACTCGCTTCAGCCTAGCTCTGGAGTGTGGAAACATTGAGGTAAGAGGAATATGGTCATGTGTCCAAGATAGCTGTAAAGAAAGGGAGAAGCTTAATAGAGTGCTAGGCATGAGACTGGTTTATCCTGGGCTCGTGTCTTAGCCAGAGTGGAATTTAGGATGTTTTTTAGGTAAATTGAGCCATTTTCCTGTTGTTTCTGCTTCTTCTGTCTCTTCCTCCACCACAGTATTTCTACTCCTTTGACTATTTTCTTTTCTTTCTTTTTTTTGGGGGGACGGGGCGGTGGGTTGGGGGGGTGAATTCAAATTTGAAGGAAGTTTTAAATACTGACCAAGAGGATGAACTCTGGCCAGATCCACTCCTGGGTTCCCAGGAGATGGCCTCTTGTTTATTTTCAAACTAAATTTAAGAATTTCTAAGCTAGGCAGGGGTGGCAAACACGTTTTGATCCCAGCATTTGGGAGGCAGGGGCAAGTGGCTCTCCAAGTTCGAGGCCAGCCTGGTCTACAGAGAGAGTTCCTGGGCAGCCAGGACTAAAACACAGAGGAATCCAGTCTGTAAAAACCAATTAAAAAAAAAAAATTAAGAATTTCTAGTATAGAAGTAAGATAGTAAGAAATCCAAAGAATATGCTTATTTTCCTTGATGCTTGGCATTCGTTGATGGATGAAGTACTTACAGAAGGATGGGGTCCAGAGAGCACAGGCATTGTTTCAATGAGGAAAGGACTTAGGAAAGCTACTTTTTCAGTTATGCATTTCATTTCTTCTCTTACTATTTCCTCTGCCTTTCCTATAGTTCCTGTGGAGCTTCAGAACTAGCAGATAGGAAATAAGATAGCATAAGTAAGGACTATCTGTGGAGTATGTTGCTGATAGGTGATTGTACTGTACAAGTAGATTTCAGAGGGCAAGAACACTATAGTGTGAGTCTTCATTTGTGAACCCAATCAAATGTACATAGAATTCTTAATCAAAATCAAGTAGACGTAATGATTGCAAGTAGAGAGAATTCCTTGGGAAGTGTTACAGACAAAAGTTTTGATGGCCTCCCCTGGTTTTAAGTCAAGAGTGCCCACACTGAACACTGACATGAGAATTCTTTAGATTGCTCTAGAAGCAGCCAAAGCTCTGGATGACAAGAACTGCTGGGAGAAGCTGGGAGAAGTGGCCCTGTTACAGGGTAATCACCAGATTGTAGAAATGTGCTATCAGCGAACCAAAAACTTTGACAAACTTTCCTTCTTGTACCTTATTACCGGCAACCTGGAGAAACTTCGAAAGATGATGAAGATTGGTGAGTTCCCTAAACTAAGGTTGGGAAATGTGGGACTTGTGGGGAAGGAAGATAGAGGAGAGAGATCTCTAGAGAGAAGGCTTAAGTTAGTTTCTCATTGGCTTTATGCAGCTGAGATCCGAAAGGACATGAGTGGCCATTATCAGAATGCCTTATACCTGGGTGATGTGTCAGAGAGAGTACGAATCCTGAAGAACTGTGGACAGAGTAAGTATCTATCCAGAACTCACCAACTACTCTGAGACCTTTGCAGTGTTTTTTTTGGAAATTGCCCTTTATTATATATTTTGTGTGTATATGTGAAAAATGATACTATGTTTAAAATTTTTCTTCTAAACCAAATGGTGTTGGAGTCAGACAAGGAGTCCTGGTGCTTCCTTAACATCCACTGTAGACATTAGACTCATGCAGTTTAAAGGACTTGATTTGTCGTTACTGTTGTTTGTTGACAACTCAGTGTATACCAAATATTATGCTAGAATTTGAGATCTATTAATTAATTGAGATCCTAGCACTCAGGAGGCCAAGGAAAATGATTTCTATGAATTTAAGGCCATCCTGGGCTAAGAGTGAGACTATCTCAAAAAAAAAAAAAAAAAAAAAAAAAAAAAAAACAAAGAGCTGGAGAGGTGGGTCAGCTGTTAAGAGCCCTTGTTGCTCTTGCAGAGAACCTGAGTTCAGTTTCCTGTATAGGGGCTCACAACTCTACTTAACTCCAGTTCCGGGGGGATCTAATTCCTTCTGACTTCTGTGGGTACCAAGCATATTCATGATGTACGTACATACATGCAGGCAAATCACACTTAAAATATAATAACTCTATTATAATTTAAGTACTAGATGTAGATATAGGTTGTGATAGAGGGGAATCATCTATCACATGTTCATCAGTCGTGTTATTTTCATTGATGAAAAGCAATGAACTAATTCCTTTGTAAGAACTTATCAGTCCAAAGCCTGGGAGTCAGAAATAGGCAGATCTCTATGAGTTTGAGGCCAGCCTACTCTGCAAAGCGAGTTCTAGGAAAGGCTCCAAAGCTACAGAGAAACCCTGTCTTGAAAAACAAACAAAAATTAGAAAAAGAGATGCACTGTGGTAGCACATGCCTAACCAAAAAAACAAAACAAAACAAAAACAAAAAAAAACTTAAATATTCCTAAATGAAATCCAAAATTTGAAATGCTCCAAAATCCAAAGAATATATAACCCTGACTAGTCTGGAACTTACTAGCTAAAATCCAGCTTCTTAAATGTCAATACAATGCTTAGAAATTTCTGAATTTATCTGGGCAGTGGTGGTGCATACCTTTAATCCCAGTATTCAGGAGGCAGAGGCAGGCAAACAGATCTCTGTGAGTTCAAGGCCATCCTGGTCTTCAGAATGAGTTCCAGGGCAGCCAGAGCAGTTATACAGAGAAACCCTGTCTTGAAAAACCAAAGAAGCTGAGCGTTGGTGGCACACACCTTTAATCGCAGTACTTGGAAGACAGAGGCAGATGGATCTCTGTGTTTGAGGCCAGCCTGGTCTACAGAGCTAGTTCCAGGACAGGCTCCAAAACAATACAGAGGAAACCAAACAAAAGGGGAATTTCTTTTTTTCAATTTTATTTCATGTGCTTTTGTGTTTTGCCTGCATGTATGTAAGCATAAAGGTGTAGGACTACCTGAAACTGGAGTTTACAGACAGTTGTGACAATGTGTATCCTTGGAACCTGTCCTGGAATTCGCTCTGTAGCCCAGTCTGGTCTCGAACTCACAGAGATCCGCCTGGCTCTGCCTCCCAAGTGCTGGGATTAAAGGTGTAAGCCATCACCACCTGGCTTTAATTTACTTTTTAATAAATGTTTAATGTATAATAGACTCTGATATTAAATACTTCTAGTAAGTGGCAAAAGAAGTGACAGTGAACTCAGATGTTAAATAGGAATGAAATCAAGGGTCACTGTCATCAGGCACAACAAACCAATTTTTTTTCCTCCTGAAGCCTCATTTTGCTGTTTTTTTTTTTTTTTTTTTTTTTTTTTTTCCATTTTATATACCAACTCCAGTTCCCTCTCCTTCTTTTGCCCCCCTCTTCCCCTACCCTCCCACTCCTCGGAGGGGATAGGGTCTTCCTTGGGAAATCAACAAAGTCTGGCATACCAAGTTGAGGCAGGACCAAGCCCTCCCCACTATATCAAGGCTGAGCAAGATATCCCACCATAGGGAGTGGGCTCCAAAAAGCCAGTCCTGGTACCACTGCCAGCCTCCCCCCCAACATAACTGTCATCCACATTTCAGAGGGCCTAGTTCAGTCCCATGCAGGTTCCCCAGCTGTCGGTCCAAAGTCCGTGAGCTCCCACTAGCTCAGGTCAGCTGTCTCTGTGGTTTTCACCATCATGATCTTGACTCCTGACCCCTTGTTATGTAATCCCTCCTTAGGCACCCTCTCCACTATTGCTAGGAGTCTTAGCTAGCATCATCCTTGTGGATTCCTGGGAATTTCCCTAGCACCTAGTTTCTCCCTAGCCCCTTAATGGCTTCCTTGAAGACAGGGTCTCAATATAGTGCCCTCGCTAATCAGGAATCCACTGGATAGAGCAGGTTTCTTATTTCCCTCTTAGCTTTGCTTTTAGCTCAAGTTTTTTCTCTTTGTTTTTATTTGAAAACTGTACTTTTTCATACATATTTTTAGCATGCTTCTTGGGCCATTTCAGGGACTTCTTGCCACATTTGTGGTGTCTATTGCCCCTTTCCCACTTGTATTTTAAAACAACCGAGGGAACCAACTCCCAACAGGTTGTCCTCTGGCCTCCATGTGTGTACTGAGAGACTCCCACAAGAACATGTGTGCACAACAAGCATACAAAAAAATAATAAATAAAACAAACATCCCCTCACATTCATTTAGAGTATGGCTTAGCTTTGGTTCAGTGTGTCTACTAAATCTGCATTCAAAGTGTTGTCCAGGACTATAGTCAAACAAAGACCCAACAGGAGAAGAATGCATTTCCATACTCATTTGTATGGGTGTGGCCATTACTTGGGTCTTTGCTTCCCTTTGAGAGATAGTGTCATCTTGCCACGTTACCTTCTTCATCACAAAGTTTACAACATGGCGCCTGGTTTCCCTCAGGACAGGTTAACCAGATGACAGCCAAAATAGAATCCACAATCATTTCTGACATTCTGTCCATTAGAAGCTAGTTAACAATTTCAGCCTACACTTATGGTTGGGTATTATGGAAGCATTTGGATACTAGGGGATAGGGGTCACCCCCTCCCTCAGGAGTCTACCAAAATAACATTCTCTTGGAAATGTACTTATACCACAAAGCCTGTTTTTTCTTTAGAATCCCTGGCCTATCTCACGGCTGCTACACATGGCTTAGATGAAGAAGCTGAGAGTCTGAAGGAAACATTTGACCCCGAGAAGGAGACGGTGAGTATTATACACATGTCTGATAACAGGACTCATTCTCATCTTGGGATCATTCAAAACCGTAAATTTTACTCTATCAGCAAATTACAGAGAGAGGCTTAAAGATGTCTAGAGGAAGCAGCGTAACCTTTTCTGTATGATGCTGTCATGTTTAACATCTTTATTATCCCACCTCTCAGATCCCAGACATAGACCCTAATGCCAAGCTGCTCCAGCCGCCTGCACCTATCATGCCACTGGATACCAATTGGCCCTTGCTGACTGTGTCCAAAGGGTTCTTTGAAGGCTCCATTGCCAGCAAGGGTAAGTGCCCATTTCTCCTATAGCACAGGACTCTATAGTAGATTGCTTGCCTAGTGTGTATGAAACTCTGGGTTCATTCCCAACCATTATGCACATAACTGTAATACCAGCTAGGGATTCAGAGGTAAAAGAATAAAAAATTCAAGGTCATCCTTGGCCACATAGTCAGTTTTAGGACAGCCTGAACTACATGAGACCATGTCTTAAAAACAATCTTAGAAAGTACCAGTAAGTAACTGTTTTATTGTAACATGAGTCTTCTGGCCCAGCAGGTCCCACTGCCCTGGAGCCCTAAATAAACACACAAGACTTATATTAATTATGAAACTATTGGCTGTTGGCTTGGGCTTCTTATTGGCTAGCTCTGTCTTATTATCAACCCATTTTTATTAATCTAAGAATTTCCATGTGGTCTTATCTTAACCTGAGTAGAGTCCAGACCTCTTACTCCTCTGCAGTCTCACATGGTGTCCCAACTCTTGACTACGTTTCCCAGAATTCTCTTATTCTCCTAGATCAGCCTATCTTGCTGCCTTATTGGCCAACAGTGTTTTATTCATCAACCACTAAGAGAAACATATGTACAGGAGACATACCCATCATTTTATATGTTCTTTTTTTCTGTGTGAAGTTTCACAGAGCACTGAAATGCTAGCCAGGGCTAGGATGTAGTCTCACACACCGAGGAAAGGCTTTTAGAGATAACTAGAGAGAATTTGAGCCAGGTGTGGCACATACCTGTAATCTCAGCCATTAGGAAGTTGAAGCAGGAGGAACAAGAGTTCAAAGCCAGTCATCACAGAATACGTAACTAGTGTAAGGACAGGTTGGGTCACATGAAACCCTTTCTCAACTCTTTAGCCTACTCCCTCCAAAACAAAGAAATATAAAAAATTGTGTAGGTGGGTGTCTATGCTGTTTATGTTTACAGACATCTGTAAACACTTTGGTGTGTTTCTGTAGTTTACCATACATGCAGTCATTTCCACTCATTGTTCTCCTGTTCACCATGTGCTGTGTGTGTATCTGTGGACAACCACTTCTTACTGCCATCCTTGCACTCCTGTTTACTTGGACAGTTTCACTACTTCACCTTTATGTAAGAGCCTAAGCAGACTTTGGGCATTCTGTGTCTGGCATCCTCATTCTCTGCACAGATTGTAGTAATGGTGACTTAGCAAAGATTTCAGGAAGAAGGTCCAAGAGTAGGCACCCAGAGACAGCTAGGTTTTAGTAACAGAGAGTTAGTTCTCTCCTACCTCAACAGGGACTGAACTGTAGCCATCACCACTGTTCCCCCAAAACACAACTTCTGGTTATCTCTTCTATTCTCTTTGTGGAACCTGTTGCAAGTTAGCATAACATATGTATAACAAGAATAATAACTCATAGAATATGGGTGGGAACTTCAGAGGTTGTTCAGTCAGTAAAGCACATGCCATGCAAGAATGAGGACCTGAGTTTGAGTTTGGATTCCCACACTAGAATTGCAGATACTCACATGCACAGACATTAAAAAAAAAAAAAAAAAAACATAGATAGAGCAGAGCAGGACAGAGCCTTGGTAATTATTGTTGGATTTTGTTTGGGGTATTTTTATTGTTTTGAGACTTAAAACAAAAAAAGCATGTTTCCTGACATTCAGAGTTGGCACTTTCTAAGTGGACAGCACATATTCCTAAGGACACAGCCCTGAGCAACTGCCTTTGAAAGAATGCACCTTGCCTGTGGAGGAAATCGGACTTGCTAGTCTCTAATCATCTTCCTTCTGTCCTTCCTTTGGTAGGGAAGGGAGGAGCACTGGCTGCTGACATTGACATTGACACTGTTGGTACTGAAGGCTGGGGAGAGGATGCAGAACTGCAGCTAGACGAAGGTATGAATGCTTTTTAGACTTTTCTGAGATGATAGGCTCCATGGATAGAAATCATCTCTGGAGCAGTCTATATAAGCTTCTAACTCTTGGAGCCAATAGTGTCCTAATATTTTGCTTTTTTTTTTTTTTTTTTTTTTTTCTGGGTATGCTACCACCCAGATCTATTTTGATCCTGGATTTTTCTTACAGATGGGTTTGTGGAGGCTCCAGAAGGTTTGGGAGAGGATGCTCTTGGCAAGGGACAAGAAGAAGGAGGTGGCTGGGATGTAGAAGAAGATCTGGAGCTCCCACCTGAGCTGGTATGTGAAGTTCCTCCCCTTTTCACCCTATAAAAACTGGTGGGTGCATTCTCTCTCTCTCTCCCTCTCTCTCTCTCTCTCTCTCTCTCTCTCTCTCTGTCTCTCTCTCTCTCTCACACACACACACACACACACACACACCTCTTACACTATGCCTATCCTGAAGTCTCCACAAAGGAGGGCTCCAGAGCAGCCTCCTAATCTGATACATTTTGGCTGTGGCCTTGTTTCCATTCTTATGTAGCATTAGAGAAGGGGGATGCATAGCCTCCCTCTAATCTAATGCTTATCTTCTTCTTGAAAGGGGGAGTGTTTAAAATCTGAATTGGAGCTTTTGTTATGTCATTTTCATTTTGGTGAGTGGCTCGCTATTGTATCCCTCTTAAAACCGGTACCTTTTCAACAGAGATAGGCATTTAAATACTGTCTTTTTTGTCCCTGGTGAGGTGGTTCCCGGTCTGTCTCTCCCATAACCATCACTTCTTTTCTTGAACAGAGGTGGGCATGTAGATGTTGAGTCTTGAAATCATCAGAACACAGTTCCTGGACAGCTTTTTTAAATGTCTTGATGTGGGGGCTTATAAACATAGCTGAGTTAACAGGGTGCTTGCCTGGCATGCACAAACCCTTTGCTTTGAACCCCACAATATATAAAGCAGGCCCGTGGTAGAGGCAGGAGGATTCAGTCCTTGCTTCATGGAGAGTTTGAGGCTTTGTCAGACTGTTTAAACAAATAAATAAAGCCTTGATTTTTCTTCTAGGATGTACCCACTGGGGTGGCTGGTGGTGCTGAAGATGGGTTTTTTGTGCCTCCAACCAAGGGAACAAGCCCAACACAGGTAAGCAGGAAAACACAAGTACATAGGTTAATGAGTTGGTTAATATTTGATTTCTGTGAGGGGAAAAAAAAATGTTGGCTACTTTTAAAAGAAACAGAGGAGAATTGGAAAGAAGGAAATTTTTCACTTGACTTCAATTTTCTGTTTCTTACTAGATCTGGTGCAATAACTCTCAGCTTCCAGTTGATCACATCCTGGCAGGTTCTTTTGAAACAGCCATGCGGGTAAGTCTTTAAAAACCTTGGCCTTTCCTCTTGAGTGTCTATTCCAGAGTCTCAGGGAGAATGGTTGACTCATTTTTTCAGCCACATGGGAGTGGTCTGACCCACAAGTGCCCAGCTGTAATTTCATGGAAATAGTTGGCCTTGCTAAAGGAACTTGCTTTTCAAAGTCCTCTTGTGACTGTCCATTTGGTCTGTGCTTGTGTTTGCCAGTGAGTGTTTAAGATGCATCTTCAGCCATTTCCACAGTTTGTAGCCTGCTTTCTGGCTTACATTAGTAAAATCAGCATGTCTCCCTGCACAGATGTGTATTGGGCACACTGTAAGTGTTATGATGACAGTAACAACTGTAACAACCATCAGTGTTCTTTTATTGTTGCTGTGTGTTATTTTAAAATAGTCTATATAGATGTTTAAATGGAGTAGATCCAATAATTACCTGTATGTTGATAATGAAAAAGCAATACAGAAATGTAAAATACCTTGCCCAAGTTTGACTTAATTTTTAATTGGTAGAAAATAAATCCTCCGAGCTGGAGAGCTGGCTCAGTGGTTAAGCACTGACTGCTCTTAAAAAGGTCCAGAGTTCAACTCCCAGCAACCACATGGTGGGTTTCATACATCTGTAATGAGATATGGTGCCCTCTTCTGGCCTGCAACATACATGCAGGCAGAACACTGTATACAAAATAAATAAATAAATGTTGGGGGGGGGGGAAGAAAAGAAATACTCCAGCACTCTAGAAACAGAAGTAGGTGGATCTCTGAGTTGAGGCCAGCCAGGTCTACAAGGTGAGTTTCAGGACAGCCAGGGCAACACAGAGAAACCTTATCCTAAAAAAATAAAAACGAAAGAAAACAAATCCTTATGTTTCTTTTTTGTTTGGTAGCTTCTTCATGACCAGGTGGGAGTAATCCAGTTTGGCCCCTATAAGCAACTGTTCCTACAAACATATGCTCGAGGCCGCACCACCTATCAAGCACTGCCCTGCTTGCCGTCCATGTATAGTTACCCTAATCGCAACTGGTAAGTCCCCTTGCTCCTTGCTACCGGTTCCAAGTTGAAGTGAACACTTCAGATGGTAACCACAGTGACACAGAGTTGCCCCGGAACTAAGGTTTCCAGGAAAAAAGTTCTGTGGCTTGTTACTTTGGAGTTTTGTTTATACCAGCTGTCACCCTGTTCCCAGTTACTTTTACAGTAGGGTGTTGGTGATTGTGTTTGCTAGAAACAGAGCATGACTTAATTATCCTATTTTCTTCATAATTTTCCCTTTCCAGGAAGGATGCAGGGCTAAAGAATGGTGTACCAGCTGTGGGCCTAAAGCTTAATGACCTGATCCAACGATTGCAGCTGTGCTACCAACTCACCACAGTTGGAAAGTTTGAGGAAGCTGTGGAAAAATTCCGCTCCATTTTGCTCAGTGTGCCTCTTCTTGTTGTGGACAATAAACAGGAGATTGCAGAGGTAGGAGGAGTCTATTCACTTGCATGAGCAATCCTGGGCACCTCCATAGTCTTGTCTATGTCATAACTGTCCTCTGCAACCTCTTCAGGCCCAGCAGCTCATCACCATCTGCCGTGAGTACATTGTGGGTTTGTGCATGGAGATAGAAAGAAAGAAGCTGCCTAAGGAGAGCCTAGACCAGCAGAAGCGCATCTGTGAGGTAAGATGTGTGGGATCAGCACTGCAAATCCCCGTAACACTCCTTACATCTACACTGTTTAGTTCAGTAGTTCAGAAGTTTCTTGGCTTTGGGGAGGAAAAGAAACTGGAGTTCATCTCCATTTCTCCACCTTTATTCCTCAGATCATCAGTTCTCATATTTTAAGAGGTAGAACTAATCTCTGTCTTATAGCTAATCATGTTCACTTTGTATTGTTTTGTTTTTTATAATTGTGTACCTGTTTATAAACAGCTAAACATCAGCTTGTCTTGTGTTCCTTTCTGTCCACTAGATGGCAGCCTATTTCACACACTCCAACTTGCAGCCTGTGCACATGATCTTGGTGCTGCGGACAGCCCTCAACCTTTTCTTCAAGCTCAAGAATTTCAAAACAGCTGCCACCTTTGCCCGGCGCTTGCTAGAACTTGGGCCAAAGCCTGAAGTGGCCCAACAGGTACATGGGAATTCCTTCATTGACTTTAGGGGAACCAGATGGAAGGAATAGAAGCCTAAGATCCTTGTCTCTGAAACAAAACAATATAACAGCATTGAAACCAAAATAAAGCCAATAGAATGCCACACTCTGCCTACTTACTGACCTTAGAGCTTCTTTTTTTCCCCTTGAAACCAAAGTAATAATTTATTCAGACATGGCATTGGGTGACTTGCTAAAATACTTTATATAGATGTTTAAATGGAGTAGACCCTATAATTAGCTGTATTTTAATAATGAGAAAGCAATACAGAGAAGTAAAATACCTTGACCAAGTTTGACTCCATTTTTTTTCTCAATGTAGACCAGACTGTCCTAGAATTTACTCTGTAGACCAGGCTGACCTCCAATTCACAGAGATCTGCCTGCCTCTGCCTCTGCCTCCCAAGTGCTGGGGTTAAAAGCATGCACCACCGCAGCAGGCTTGATTCAATTTTTAATTTGACATTTGTACTGCATCTTACTGCTCTTTGGCTTTGCAATCTAGAATAACTCCAGTGCACCTGCAGGTGATGCATCTATCTGTCCTTAAGCTCCAGGTGACACATTTTGACCTCTTGTACTTCTCATACATATTCCATATCCCTGCCATCTAAAGACATTCTTCTTTGGCAATAGAAATCTATTTTAACTCTTGCTGAGGCCAGACCCTAGCAATCTAGTCCCTAGACTTTGTTGGAATTGTGGATTTAAAGCAATGGAGCCATGTTGGAGAAGGAGAAAAATTTCACTGCGTATCCCAAACTGGCCCTCAAAGTTCTGACTCTCCTGTTTCTGCCCTCCTCTGAGTGATGGGATGCACCACTACACCCAGCAGCAACAGCAACTGTTAATTTTTCACATTCATCTTATTGATAGGATGGGACCTATATTCCTGTAGTATACTTACTTTTGTTGTTGTGTTCTGTTGTTTGAGACTGGGTCTCAGTATGTAACTCAGGTAGGCCTGGAACTTGAGATCCTTCTGCTCCTAAGTGCTGGAATTATAGACTTAGACCATCATTTCTAGTATATAGTTTCATCTTCTATCAGAGAGTATTTGTGCTGCTTTCTGTCCTCATAAACAAAATGTTTCTTTCCCCTTCTAGACCAGAAAAATCCTATCTGCTTGTGAGAAGAACCCCACAGATGCCTGCCAGCTCAATTATGACATGCACAACCCCTTTGACATTTGTGCTGCATCTTACCGGCCCATCTACCGTGGAAAACCAGTGGAGAAGTGTCCACTCAGTGGGGCCTGCTATTCCCCTGAGTTCAAGGGGCAAATCTGCAGAGTCACTACAGTAAGTACTGTCCTCAAGAATGTTTCTAGGATGTTGAGGGGAGGGCAGGAGAAGGAAGCATGGCAATGACTTGAGGCAGTGACACTGGGGAGGGCTGGAGCTTCTGCCCACTGGTCCACTTCTCAGTACCAAGCATCCTTCTGACAGCTTTTTGGGCCCTGTAGGGAATGAGCTTTCTGGGGTTTCCACCTTATTAATCTCTAACTTGATCTGTTTCCCACTTCCACAGGTGACAGAGATTGGCAAAGATGTGATTGGTCTGAGGATCAGTCCTCTTCAGTTTCGTTAAGTCCCCTTCACATGCATGGATTAAATCACATATTGTTCCTTCAGAGTGTCTAGCTCCAACCCCCACTCTCCCCTAACACTCACACTTCAGCTTGTTGACATCCATTTCTCCCTAAAACTTCATGTCCTTTCTCTTCTATTGCAAATCATAATTTTCAAGCTTGACTTCCTTGCTCCTGCAGACCTCTCCTGAAGGTAACTGGTTGTGATCATAGATGGATTTGCCGTTCATCCTGGGTCTTCAAGGAACAAATGAAAACTTTGTGCTGGACATTTGTTTAGCATATTCTTTCAATATTCCTCTCTCACCCACCACTCCCCCAGAAAAACAGTGAAATTTAATAAATGCCACGGAATTCTTAACTACCTGTATTTTCCTTGGACATTTAACTTCATTAGTAGGTTCCATCCCTCTGTGGGGCCCAGACACTTGCAGACTGAGAAGTAGTTTTTTTTTTTTTTTCAAAATGTGTACCATTTTCCACTGATTTCTTTCTGTCCTTTATAGCCATTGTTCTTGTGTTTTGTTGCTCACTCTAAATAAAGTAAATTTACATTTACTTTATTTCCCTGGCTTGGCATTTACTTCTTAGACACTTTCACATCCCTGTTTACATCTATATAGCTCTCTCACTAGAGCAGATTCTTTGTTCAGAATCAGTTTTTAATTACTATATTCATTATATACAGTTTTAATTAATACACACTGCAAGGAGAAAATAACATTGCTTTCTTAAGAGACAGGTGAAGCATAGCTCTACATTGTTGGAGAATGGTAAGAAGAGTTCTCTTGGGGCTGGAGAAATGACTCACTGGTTAAGAGCACTGGCTGCTCTTTCAGAGAACCTGGGCTCAATTCTCAGCACCCACATGGCAGCTCACAACTGTCTGTAACTCCAGTTCCAGGGGATTTGACACCCTCACACAGACATACATGCAGGCAAAACACTAATAAAATAAAAATTAAAAGGACGGTTTCTGTTGCATTTCTTACTGTAGTTTTCTATCTATTGCTAATTATAGCCAATATTTGCAAGCACCTATCAGTGTCCATCACTGTTCCATGTATTTGACATACTGTATTCACATAGAAGCTAGTATATAATAAACTATATATTTATAGTAAGCACATAGTTGTCTTAGCTTCTTTTCCCATTGCTGTGATAAAATACTCTGGCAAAGGCAACCACAGAGAGAAAGGTTTATTTGACTCACATTTCCTGCTTACAGTCAGGGAATTTCCAGCTTACACTGCAGGAAAGTGAAGGTGACAGGGATTTGAAGCAGCTAGTCACATTATATCCACAGTCAAGAGCAGAGAACAGTGAATTCAAGTATTCCTGCCAGTACTGGACTAGAGTTTTTTGTTTATTTGTTGTTGGTTTTTTTTTTTTTTTTGAGACAAGTTTCTCTGTGTAGCAACCTGGGCTGTCCTGGAACTCACAGAGATCCTTCTGCCTCTGCCTCCCCAGTGCTGGGATCAAAGGTGTGTACCACTGCCTGGCAAGAAGTCTATCTTTTCAGTACCTGCACTCTGGAGGCAGTCAGGCAACTTTCTCCTTTAAATTCAGGATCTCAGGCCTAGCAAATGCTGCTGCCCACAGTGGGTGTGTAATTCTAAACAGACATTCTCTGTGGTCCTTCTATTAGGTGATTCTAGATTATGCCAAATTCATAGAACTATCACAGTTGTCAGAGCATTTTGCTTCTATACTGAGTCGTGAATAAATGATATATTACTCCTTTGATTTAAAATACAAATGTTCATACCCAGTCTGCTGGCTCCATCTGTTCTATAGCACTTAGAAGGTAGAAACAGGATCACAGGTAAGACCAGCTCAGGTCTTTAACCCCAAGAGTTGGGAGGCAGAGGCAAATCTGTGAATTCAAGACCAGCTTGGTCCATTCTACATATTAAGTTCCAGGTCAGCCAAAGGCTACACAGTGAAATCCTGTTTCAAAAAAAAAAAAAAAAAAAAAAAAAAAAAAGTTGAAGACCAGGGACTGGAGAGCAGTTAAGAGCATTGACTGCTCTTCAGAATACCCAGGTTCAGTCCCAACCACCCTTAACTTCAGTTCCAGGCATTCTAATGCACCCTTCTGGTAGCCACAGGTACTGCATGCACATGGTGCACAAACATGTACACCCATCAAAGCTTTCAACCACAAAATAAGCATTGTGTTTTTTAAGTTCAGGACAACTCCCAGGTATTTCAGGGCCTAGACTATCCTATCTCAAAAACAACAAAATAGGTTAGAAAGGTGGCTCAGCAGTTTAAGAACAAGTATTGTTCTACCAGAGAGCCTGGGTTCAGTTTCCATCACCAGTTAACTCCAGCTTTGGGGGAGCCATGTTTTCTTTGAGCTTCATGGAAACCTGCACTCCCATGTACACCCCCACATACAGATACATAAACACACAGCTGGAGATGTAGCTCCATTGTAGAGTTCTGGCTTAGTATGTACAGGATCCTGGATTTAGTTCCTAGCACTGCATATGATAGCACATACCTTTCTCAAAAACTAGATAGATGTAGAAAATTTGTTTAGTTACAGGGATTGAACCCAGGGGTTTGCATATGATAGGCAAGCATTCTACTACTGAGCTATCTATATCCACTGGGGAAAAAAAGATGTACAAAGTATGTACTTGTTTCTTTGTGTTATTTCTTGAGGCAGGTCTTGAACTATATAATCAAGGATGACCTTGAACATTTTGTTTTATTTTCTCAAGACAGGGTTTCTCTGTCCTGGAACTCACCTCAAACTCACAAAGATCCACATGCCTCTGCCTTCCTGAGTGTGGTGCCACCACCATCCTGTGCTTTGATTTTTTAATCTTCAAGCCTCCACTACCAGAGTACAGGAATTACTCTAAGTTTTCACTTTAATCCATTTTCCATTAACCATGTAGTTGAAACACCAGAACTGCGAACTATGCTATCTCGTCAGTGAAATGGCCAAGGAAGTAAGGGCACTTGATGTCAAGCCTGACACCTGAGATCCACCCAGAAATCCACACAGTGGAAGGAGAGAACTGGATCCCCCAAATTGTCCTGTAATCTCTATACAAGCATTATATTATGTATGCCCACTTATGTACACACTCAAAATATTTTTTAATTATTTAAAAATAACTATTATGACTAGTTTATCCTGTATCTTTTTCCTGAGCCACTCAGTTCCTATCACCTTTCCCCAAACAGGTTGCCTAACAGCCTTCAAAAAAGTATGTATTTGGGAGCAGATATGTGTGTTTTCCCCACCTCCCTTTTATACATAATGAAAACAATATTCTTTGTTGTTGGATTTTGTGTGTGTGTGTGTGTGTGTGTGTGTGTGTGTGTGTAGTTTTTCTCATTGCTCATTTTAAGTTATGAAAGTCTCACAGTATCTGGGTTATTTGCAATGTTTTGCAATTATCAGCATTGCTGCAATAAATAAACTTGAACATACATTGTATGGGTGGGGAAAGTGTCCCTGAGGCTGAAGTACAAAAGGAACACCTACTTCAAGATCACAGGACTTTTATGTTGTCAGATCTAAGAGTTACTTTCTTAAATATAACCCTCAAACTAAGACTGCTTTCTCAAAAACCTGTATATAAATATATATATATAAATATAATATTATATAATAATATATAATAAATATATAAATATAAAATATTTTCTCAAGTTTTAAACATCCTTCTTGCAAGTACAGGCAAGAATCAGACATGGTGGTTCATACCTATAATTCAGATTCTTGGATGGTTGAGATGGAGCAGTTGTCTCATGTTCAAGGCTAGCCTTGTCTGAAGAGTGAGACTCTGTCTCAAAAATGACATCTTGGAGGACACAGACATGGCTTAGCAGTTAAGAGCAAATACTGCCCAGTTCAGTTCCCAGCATCCACATCTGGTGGCTCATAACCACCTATAACTTAGCTCTAGAGAGATTTGTTACCTCTTGCTCCTGACAACAAGTGCACTCACAAACACATACCCAAATGCATATGTACACATACAATTTCAAATAATTAAAAATATTTTTTTAAGTCTTGGATCTTTGTAAGTTCTAGGCCAGCCAGTGCTACATAGTGAGACCCTGTCTAGAAATACATTTTTAAATAAGTTTACAAATTAAATTACAAAATTGTACACATTCTAAAGTAAGTATTGTGAACCAAGTTGACAATCTCTGCTTCTTGATACTTACCTAACTTGGGAAAGAAGAATGGATATATATGAAATAATTGTGACTATCAGTCAAGAATCTGAATTTAATCAATAAGCAGCGGAGAGACATTAAGTCCTTAAACAAGACTGGTACAAAAAAATGTTATGAGCAGAATAGGGCATGTCAGTATGTATCTGTATGTATCTGTAATCCTAGTGTGTAGATAGCATGATGAGTTCTAGGCCAGACTGAGCTAAATGACCAGTCAACCCTTACAGGCAGGACCAACTGTGATTTATTTGTATATTACATTGTGCCCAGCATAAGAGTGTATACAACTGTAGATGCTTGCTTTGTGCTAAAACTACATTTGGCTATCTTTATTTTGTTTATCTGTTTTGTGTATGTGTCAAGGAGCACATGTGGAGGTCAGAGTCCAGAGCATGGTAGATGTCTCTCCAACGGACAGTAGAGACACATACCTTTAATCCCAGTACAGGTAGAGAAGCAGGCGGATCTCTGTGAGTTCGAAGCCAGCCTGGTGTACAGAGAGAGTTCCAGGTCAGCCAGAACTACATACAGAGAAACCCTGTCTTGAAACAACAAAACAAAACAAAAATTCTCTCCTATCATGCAGGCTCTGAGCATGAAACTAAGATTGCCTCGATTTGACAGTTCTGTCTTAGCCTTAAAGAGAAAAAAAAAAAAAAAAAAAAATCACGGAGTTTTATAGCTCCGGGTTTAGCTAAGCCTTGTGGTGTAATATCTGCCTTCGGGAGGTGGAGGCAGTAGGGCAAGAAAAACCTGCCTGAAAACAAAATCTCTCCAAAAGTTCCAGATGAAAGGGAAAGTTAACAAACAAAACGAAAAAAATACATCCTCTCACTTCTGCCCCCCACATCAAGCTGGACCTGGTGAGTCAAGCATTTGGGAAATGGAGACGGGAGGAGCCAGATTTCTAGACCAGCCTGCGCAACATATCTAGTTCAAGTCCAACTGCTGTGGCTGTGTAGTTAGTACGTGCAAGGACCGAGGTTGATCCTCAGAAAAATAAAAACAAAAACAAAAACAAAAAAAGAAAAACAAAGCTAGTTTCCTGTCCCTTTAAAAATGGCGGTCCTGCACAGTAGAGCGATATCATTGGCTGCACAAGTCATGGGGGCGGGGCTAGGGGCGGGACGTGTGGTGGCGCCAGTGGTTCCACCTCCTACGGCAAGTCGGAGGCAGCAAGATGGCGGCCGCTGAGGAAGGTTGCGATGTTGGGGTCGAAGCGGACCGGGAACTGGAGGAGCTTCTGGAAAGTAAGAGCCCATGACGGGAAAGGTCAGAGGGGTCGGAGGCGAGAACCCAGTGGAGGTTAAGGGAACTTGAGATTTCGGGGCGGAGCGGGAGAATCTCGCCAGTGGTTGGCGGGGGAGGTGGTTTGACTTCGACCCCGGTCCTCCTGATTAGCGGACCTTGGCCACTGGTCAATGCAGACCTCAAATCTCTGCGGACACCCCCGCCCCGCGCCAAAACTTGTCTTGCTTTAGAGTGTCAGGTTGTTTTGAGTCTGGCCTTGAACTCGCGACAGCCTCTGGGAGTGCTGAGATTACAGGCTGGAACCGCCAGGACCGGCTTTAGAAAACTATTGAAATCTCTCCTGTCAGTAGCAACATTCACAGAACAAAATAACTCCAAGAGTCCTTATGTCTGTCGTATTATCTTTCCTAACCTGAAAGTATCTTCCTTAACTCCTTTTACCTCACTATCTTTCCTCATTCTTTTACCAGGCCCTGAGTTCTTTCGTGTCAGTACTTCAGGGAAACTACTGTTGGTTTGAGAGATTGTCTCATGTAGTCTAGGCTGGCCTCAGACTCGGGGGCTGGCCTTGAACTTGAGATTTTTTTTCTGCCCCTGCCAGCATGCCACCACCATGCCTGACATCCTTTGGAGAAACTGAGAGTGAGCTAATCCCAGGGGAAAACATTTCGTCTTCCTGAAATGATGGTGGATGTTTGTTTCTTTCTTACTCTTGCCCTCTACCCTGGTTTCCTGCCCAGAGTGAGGCCAGGGCCCTTTCACTGGTCCTGGCAAGCAGTGTGGTGCTGACGACACAGGCTTCTCAGGGCAGAGGTGAACCTTTTATCTGTTGCTCAGTCACAACGATGTAGGCAGGGAGAAAATGAACAGATTTAGTGAGGCGTGGCAAGTGACTCCATTGGCCCAGGGTTACTGCATATAAGGCCAAGGGAAGTAGCTGTAGGTGCCTGCTGAGGGAGAAGAACTAAATTGTAACATAATTTAAGAGTTTAATACCCTCCTGTAGGATCTGTGCAGTTTGTACTGGTAGTAGGGCCCATAGAAAGTTGGGTGGGATATCCTGTGCATTCTTACAAGAGGTTATTGCCTTTAATACCTCAGAGTGAGTTTAAAGAAACAAGTCAGGCTGGGTATTGTTGGTGGCGCACGCCTTTAGTCCCAGCACTTGGGAGGTAGAGGCAGGCAGATCTCTGTGAGTTCAAGGCCAGCGTGGTCTACAGAGCTAGTTCCAGGACAGCCTCCAAAGCAATACAGAGAAACCCTGTCTCAAACCACCCCCCTCCAAAAGAGAAAGAAAAGAAATAATTCTATCTCTCCCCTCTATTTTTGTTGGATAACTGATTTTTAGGGAATTTTATAATATGCATAGAGATTTATTTAGTGCTTTCCTTCCTAGTTCTGAGATGAACACTGTTCTATGTAAAGGGTTTTCTTCCCAGCTGGTCACAATAAGTTAGGTGAATCCCAAGGAAGGCGGGAAACCTGTTTGTTGATCAGTGAATCGGGTAGGAAAGATGCCAAGAAAAGAGAAGGAAGTTCAGGAAAGCTGGCACTTTATATGATTATTTTCCTGACAGTTTACTCAGAATTGCAGCTTGCTAGCTTTATCCATCCCCAACATACCCACCATGTCTCTTGTTTCCAAAGGTGCTCTTGATGATTTCGATAAAGCCAAACCCTCCCCAGCGCCCCCTCCTACCACCTCGGCCCCTGATGCTTCAGGGCCCCAGAAGAGATCGCCAGGAGACACTGCCAAAGTATAAATCCCACCCCCCTTAAGGGAGGGGGGATGTGCATGCACCTCAGAGCAGGGGTGGGGCAGGCCCCAGTGGGCCAGAAGGGTGGGTGGGAGGATGCCTTTGCCTCACGGGAGGATGCCTTTGCCTCACTCTGCTGAGCATTCTTCCAGGCCTCAGCTCCTATGAAACAAGGACCTGGAGTTGTACTGAGGGATAACAAGGAAGGGCCTTGAGAAAAGAGAAGTTTTAAGTGGTTGGATTTGTATGCTACCTCACACCATTCCTTCAGTGGCCAGAATCTTTGCTTGCCACCCTCATGAAAAGAGCAGATAGAATGTTCAGTGGTGGTGTTTGTGGGGCAGAGGTTTCATTTCCCAAGACTACTACCTGAGCTCCTATAGAAGGCTAGACTCAGGGTGGTGCTGTAAGAGGTGAATTTTGTCCACCTTTTCCCTGCAGGATGCCCTCTTCGCCTCCCAAGAGAAATTTTTCCAGGAACTGTTTGATAGTGAGTTGGCTTCCCAAGCCACTGCGGAGTTTGAGAAGGCGATGAAGGAGCTGGCTGAAGAAGAGCCCCACCTGGTGGAACAGTTCCAAAAGCTCTCAGAGGCAGCTGGGAGAGTGGGTGAGGACACCCAAACAAAAAACACTGGACAGACCTCTTTATTGCTTGAGAATACCAGGATTGTAACATTGATAATAGTCATAATGTTACAGCCATGGAGTGTGTAAAGCAAGAGAAAGAAGTGTGGGAATTGGATCTTGCTTACTGTAAAAAAAGGTTAAGATGTTTTGGAAAGTAATCAAAAAAGATTAGTTCAGCCACGTGTAATAGCATGTTCTTTTAATCTATGGCAGACAGAGGCAAACAGATCTCTGTGAGTTTGAGGCCAGCCTGGTCTAAATAGTGAGTTCCAGAACAGCTAGGCCTACATAGTAAGACCTTGTCTTAAAAATAAATAAACAAGGTTATCCCAAACAGCCCTTTTAAAGGACATGCTGTTAGTGTTACTGTGCAGAATAATTAACACATTATCTATATAGATTTATGGCATGACCATGAAGATCACAATAAAGAATAGTTGAGATTTTGAAGTATTAGTAGTTTGCTAGTAAACGCTTTATATCCAGCCTAGTAAGTAGGTCAGTCTAGACAAGCTGACAGTTAAAATCCTAGGTAATTCTGGTTCTTTTCATTTCTCCTAGGCAGTGATGCAAACTCTCAACAAGAATTTACTTCTTGCCTAAAGGAAACATTAAGTGGGCTAGCCAAAAATGCCACTGACCTTCAGGTAAAGGGAAGGAATAGGGGTCCACTTCCAGATGCTTCCTGAGCAGTCTCAAAATCCCTGCCTTGATTTTTGTTACAAGCACATCCAGATAGTTCTTTGCACCTGAAAGTGTGGTAAGCATTCCGGGAAGGCATTGTAACCTGTTGGTCTCTTTTGTCTTGTCCAGAACTCGGGGATGTCTGAAGAGGAACTGACCAAAGCCATGGAAGGGCTGGGCATGGATGAAGGGGATGGGGAAGGGAACATCCTCCCCATCATGCAGAGCATCATGCAGAACCTACTGTCTAAGGATGTACTGTACCCATCCCTGAAGGAGATCACGGAAAAGGTTTGTGAGTTTCCACTTATGCCTTTTCCTTTTCTCCTCACTTCATTCTGTCGACCACGGGCCACTTTGCTCAGACAAGGTGTAGTAAAAGGGCAATTTGAGTGTACAAGTACAGTCTTTTAAACCCTTTGTTTGTTGGAAGAAGTTATTGAGGGAATAAAGGTACATAGGTGATCTGATCATTTTTCCACAGTGGGAGTGTCTGAGCTAGAAGAGGTCAGCTTTAGTTTTCTCTAAATTAGTTCAAGACTCTGAGTTTGACTGATCCATTTCTTTTTTTTTTTTTTTTTTTTTTTTTTTTTGGTTTGTTTGTTTGTTTTTTGAGACAGGATTTCTCTGTGTAATAGTCCTGGTTGTCCTGGAACTCACTATTTACACCAGGCTGTCCTCAAACTCACTGAGATCCACTTGCCTCTGCCTACCAAGTACTGGGAATTAAAGGCATGTTCTACCAATGCCTGGATCCTTCTTGTATTTCTTAACTTTATTAATTTCTCCAGTAAGGATTCACAGGATTTTGTGGTAGTGTTATGAACAGTTTGAGAATAATTTAAATGAATGTCCCTGCTTGAAAAAGCTTATAGTTTCACTAGAGAAATAGAAGCCCTTCAGCATCACAGGGCAACATGTGACTGAGTAGGAAATGAGTAGCAAGACCAGAAGTCTGCAGACCAGTATTTGTATGGTCTAAGTCTAACTCTCAAGCTAAGAGTAGTTTTTACATTGTTTTAAAAAGATTTATTTTTTGCCGGGTGTTGGTAATGCACGCCTTTAGTCCCAGCACTTGGGAGGCAGAGGCAGGTGGATCTCTGTGAGTTCAAGGCCAGCCTGGTCTACAGAGATAGTTCCAGGATGGGCTCCAAAGGTATACAGAGAAACCCTGTCTCAAAAAACCAAAACCAGAAAGAAAAAAAAGATTTATTTTTATTTCTATTTTTTAATTAGGTGTATGTACATGAGTTTGGGTATCTATGAAGGCCGTAGGCATCAGACTACCCTTGAACTAGAGTTACAGCTGGCAGTGAGCCACCTGAGTGCTGACAACTGAACCTAACCTGAACTGTCCTTTACAAGAACAGTATGTACTATTATCCACTGAGCCATATCTCTAGCCCTGGTTTTTATATTTTTAAGTTTTAAAACAATAGCAGGGCTGGAGAAAGATTCAGCAGTTAAGAGCACTAGCTGCTATTCCAGAGGACCTGGGTTCCACCCACATGGCAGCTTACAATGGTCTGGGGCTCCAGTTCCAGGGGATTCTATGCCCTCTTCCAGCTTCTGAGAGCACCAGACACACACATGGTATGCAGACATACATACAGGCAAAATATTCATTCAAAAAATTAATTGAATTTTTATAGCAACACGGGGGGCTTGTTAAAGAGCACTTGCAGAGGACCCAGGTTTGGGTCCCAGCATCTTCTTGGTAACTCATAACCACCCATAACTCCAGTTCTAGGGGATCTGACACCCTTTGTGAATTTCAAGTGCACCAGGTATGTACATGGTACAAATACATACATGCAGGCAAAACACTAATCCAAACAAAAAATAAATAAGTCTAAAAAAAAGATAACAATGTTTAACAGAGACCCTATGTGACTTTGTCCTAGTTAGCCGCAGATGTCAACTTTATGTAGCCCAGAGTCATTTGATGGGGTCTCATTTGGGGGATTGCCAGATCAGATTGGACTATGGCTATGTATATAAGGATTGTCTTGATTGATGGTTGTTGTGGAAGGGCATAGTCCCCACTGTAGGTGGCACCATCCCTAGGCAGGTGGGCTTAGACTATAATAAGAAAGCTAAAAAACAAGCAAGAAAGTAAGCTGGTAGTCCTCCATGGTCTCTGCTTGAGTTCCTGTCCTTAGTGATGGACTGTTACCAGTATCAGATGAAATAAACCTTTTCCTCCCCAAGTTGTTTTTGATATTTTGTTGCAGCAACTGGAATCATCAGAGCCTAAAGTGATTACTTTCTTGCTTTTCACAGACATAGTTTACTAATCTGCAGTTACCATAAATACCAGTGTATCCAGAGGGTCTGTTGGAGTCCACAGTTCTTAGTCCTTTTTACAGTGAACTTGCTTGTTTAGCCTTTCTTTCCCCTTTGTCCTCTTCTCTTCACATTTTAGGTCCCCTTCTCTCCTTGTTCACTGAATTATTTCCATCCATTCTCTCTCTTCCCTTAGTATCCAGAGTGGTTGCAGAGTCACCAGGAATCTATCCCTCCAGAGCAGTTTGAGAAGTACCAGGAGCAGCACAGTGTCATGGGCAAAATATGTGAGCAGTTTGAGGCAGAGACGCCCACAGACAGTGAGGCTACTCACAGGGCTCGTTTTGAGACGGTGCTAGATCTCATGCAGCAGGTAAGACCTCCTTCCGGTGCCTTCCTACTGGTGCTGTCCACTTGGGTGTTGAATGGAGGAGATATCTAGAAAGGGTGCTACACAGCCTGGGTGGAGGGAATACAAAAAAGGCTACATACCACGATCAGAAGAAATCAAATCACTAGTCAGATTGCTTTTGTTACTTTTTGTGTTGTTTTCTGACTTTTATTCATTTTTGATTGCATGTTCTTTTTATTTTCTAGTTACAGGACTTGGGCCATCCTCCAAAAGAGCTGGCTGGGGAGATGGTGAGCATGTTTTGTACATTTTAACCCAATTTGCAGACTCCAGTAATCCCTAGTTAATCCATATAAGGTGACCATTGTAGCTGCTAGGGATGGACCTTCAGAAACTCTGACCTGAAATATGAGTGGTTTTCTCAGTCCCTTCATCTCTTCTCAGCCTCCTGGCCTCAACTTTGACCTGGATACCCTCAATCTGTCGGGCCCACCAGGTGCCAATGGTGAACAGTGTCTGATCATGTGAAACACAACACGTTTTCCTCCATGAGTCCCAGACATGGGGAACATCTGGAGTCAGCAGAACCATTGGGAACTGAGGCAAGAGTATCGTCTCTGGGAGCTGGCCGTCCCACACTCTCTACATCCCATTCAAGACTATGCCATACCAGCTGTGGATCTATTCTGTAGGCCGTTTCTATGAGCCTTACTCCATCATGTATTCTGCTGTTAGAAACAGGCCGGTTCATTGCCAGGTGAAGGAAGGCATCCCTTTGGGGGCATTTCACTTCTTCCTGCTCCCCAAAATAATGTTATATATGGCTGTACTCATGTTCCCCTTTACTCCCAGGGACTTCGTGCCTTGTTTCTACTCCCTCTCTTGGATCTGGGGAGCAGGAGCTGAGTCCTAAGACTTTGTGTTTCTGGCAGGGCCTCTGGGAATGAGAAGAAATGTAGCTTGCCCTGGGGCTGTAGGTTTGTCACCACATCTCCTTGCCTTCATTTTTAACTCTCTGAAGGGAAAGGAATTTTGCACTTACCTGTGGTCAGGTTGGAAGAGAAGCCTGGGCTTTTCCTGTCCCTAGGTGCTGTGTGTGCCCTTAATTCCCCTTTCCTCCTGAGAACTCAAGTTGCTATCTTGGTTGTTTCATCAACTCTGTGGTTTGGGTGAGCCCAGCTCTTGACCTTCTTTGGCCCCTTGGCTGTCCTCTTTCCTCCTATTGTTTTAGATTCTTTTTACTCCAGCCCCTCTGAACCAATGTGATTGATGAAGGCCAATCTTGTTTCCTTTCATCTACTCCTGTACCATTCTCACCAGACCCTTCCCTTCCCTGGCCAGCAACACATAATTGTAGTGTCAGAGTTGGCAAATGAATGGCCATTGTACCCAGATTCATTCTGGATTGCTTGAGATATCAGATTCCCTAGAATTCTTGGTTCAGGAAGGTGCTTGGGGAAGGGGTACACCTGGGTCTTTTTCCTACAAGCCCCAGGAGACAGTATCTAATAAATATTCTGAGTGCATGTGTGGGTTATTTTTCATCCAGGTTTTTTTTCTAATCTTCCTGAGCTTCTATAAGCTACAGAGTGGGAAGTGTTAGAAGATAGTTCTATGTAATGTTAAGCTAGTTTCTACCATGACCCTGCCCTCCAGGTTAGGCTTCCTTTAGTAAAAGGATACTACTGTCTTCATCTCCTTAGTATTTGAGTCTTAACTTCTGACATTATAATTGATGTTAATAATGTATTGTTAACATGTTTTCTAAATTACCTAGGTTTAAATTGAACTTCTCAGTAGGTCTAAGGACCATGGTTGTCATATATTTTATGGATATTTTAGCCCACCTAGCTGTCTAGTTCACTTGGAAAATAACTTTTAAAATATATAATATTAATTTATTCTTTGGGAATTTTATACATGTATACAATGTATTTTGATCATCACCCTCCCCTCCCCCCAGAAAATAACTTTTGCAAGAAGAACAAATTCACATTTATCTTTTTTTGTTTGTTTGTTTTGTTTTTTGGGACAGGGTTTTTCTGTGTAAAACATTGGCTGTCCTCGAACTCACAGAGACTTTATTTCCAAGACATTTCTTTCACTTTTATTTTGCTTGAACATGAAATACCACTTGAATTATTCTAGGGCTGAATAAAACCTGCTGCCCTAGGGCAGTCCTCAAATTATGTGTGGTAAAGTACCAGAGATTTTGACTTTAAACATCTAGTCCCTCATGTATCAATATTTGGATATGTTGCCCATGACAGGTGTTCAGGTGAGACTGTAGACAACTTGTCATGCAAATTTGAAAGCACCTGAACTATCTAGACTCCACTAACAGGTTAAGCCCACACTTGTCATGTAATTTTATTTCACAGCAATATCAAATACTAAAGTTTTTAGACACTTTCTGGTGCCTAAGGTCCAAGTTGATAAAAACAAAACAGCTTTGTGAGAATAACAGTGTTCTGGACATTCCTTAGTCGCTCCTTAGGTCCTAGGCGAATGTGTACTTGCACACTTGAAGTCCTTTCCCATGTGTCACCTGTGGAGACTTGGTTTTCAGAAAAAAAAAAAAATTATCACTATATGGATATTTAGCACTTTTTCTAGCTTGGTTTT
The DNA here is from genome assembly GCF_943737965.1 of Phodopus roborovskii. Taxonomy (NCBI): domain Eukaryota; kingdom Metazoa; phylum Chordata; class Mammalia; order Rodentia; family Cricetidae; genus Phodopus; species Phodopus roborovskii. Next base: position 42,751,611 of record NW_026126433.1, read on the forward strand.
CTTTCCCATTGCATAGCTTAAGTTTAGTGAAGTATTTAAGCTGTTCTCAAAATTTACAAGAGCTGCCCTTCCAAAATTCTGTATGTTTGGGTAACAAATTTTTGACTGGATAGATGGCTTCATGAAACATGAATCTCAAATGCATACAAGATGTATGATAATGTCCATTTCCTATGACCTTAGAAGTGCTCTCAAGGCCCCTGTAGGCTAGAACTAGGCCAAGCTTGGGGAGCTTGGAGGAAATGGCCCACATTTATAAAAATATAAAATTCGTCATCTGACATAAAAAAATTTAAGGTTTATTATGAATCTGTATGTGTATGTGTGTGCTGGGCATCTGATACCCTGGACTGGAGTAGTTGCAAACCACCAGACGTAGATACTGGAGCTGAACTCTGGTTCTCTGAAAGAGCATATAGCTCTTAACCACTGAGCCTCCCTCCAGCACTGTCCCACATTAATCAGACATGGCAGAGAATACAAAAATGTGCAAAAATTATTCAGGAAGTGGACATACAGTGTTTATGTAGAACTTAAAAACTTATTGACCATGAGCCTCTGGAAAGCCAAAGCAGCACTTAACAGAAGCAGAGTGGCAGCTTTTCTACAAGGTTAAGAGCTTGGGTGAAGATTACTAATAGAGCACAGGTGGTCTTAGGAGCAGGACAGACAGGCAGCCAAGAAATATAAATAAGACCTTAAAATCAGGGTCTAAGAAAAGTTATATGTTTTGCTCAGCATCTGAATTATGAACAATCAATTGAAAGATCCATTTAGTAACCAACACACTCAGGAAAGAACATCTAAAGAATTTGGAATACAGTGTTAATAGGGTTTTCTAGAGGAACAGAACCCACAGAATGAATATATTACAAATAACAAAGGGAATTTAGTATTTGGCTTTACATGACATGGAATGAATCTGATAGGTTAAGAACAAGGAGCTTGTTCAGTTAAGGAGTCTAGATACCTCAGTAGTCCCAGTCTGGTGCTAAAGGTCTACTTAGAAGGTTTCTGGAAAGCAGAAACATTGAGACATTATTAAACAAGCTAGCGGCAACAGTAATGGAATAGACATACCTATAAGAATCAGGGCAGATTGAGGTCAGCCTGATCTACAGAGTGAGTTCCAAGATAGGCTCCAAAGCTACACAGAGGAACCCTGTCTCGAAAAAAAACAAACAAATCAAGGCAGAGTCAGGCAGTGGTGACACATGCCTTTAATCCCATCACTCAGAAGGCAGAGGCAGGCGGATCTCTTGAGTTCACCAGCCTGGTCTACAGAGCTAGTTCTAGGATAGCAAGGGCTACACAGAGAAACCCTGTTTCAAACATCAAGGCAGGCAAGCAGGTGAGCAATACTTTCAGCTGGAAGGTGCTTCCCACTTCAGGGAAGGCCTTCCCCTCTCAATTAGTCCTTCACAGAAATGCCCTCACAGATCTGCCCATAGTGTGTCTCCTGATTGATTCCAGATCCAATAAATTAGTATCAAGAGAAATCATCACTGTGATGGAGAAGTAGCTCACTGCTTAATAGTACTTGCTGCTCTTACAGAACTGAATTTGGGACCTAGTATCCACATGATGACTCACAACTCTAATTCCAGGGCATCTGATGCCTTTTTCTGGCTTCTGTGAGCATTGCATGTATGTGATTCACTTACACAGGTATAATGCTCATAACACACATTACAGGTCTATGTTGACATTGATGTCCATAGATTCAAAGCACCAAAGCAGTGTCTCTTATTCAAACATTCCCCATTTAGGGAAATATGGGATGCACAATAAGTGGGATGCTAAACCAAATCTGCCTTACAGTACATCTACAGATTCTATCTTCAGATCATTTTCTCAATATTCAAATGTTATGTCTCATTGTCTGACCTGCCAGTGAAGATGCCTAGCACTTGGCAGAAACACCAAATAGAAACTCTTGGAACTACACCTTTGTCACAATAAAAACAGTGCTATATTGTGAGGGAAATGTAAAGGATTAATTCACCCTTAAAGTGTACATCAGATTCTCAGTTTACTCTTTCTGGCTTTTGCAAAAACTTGCTGGTGGATTACAGTGGACAGTTTGCAAACTAAAGCAAATAGTAGTCCCCAAAGCACTGCTATGTCAGATATTTTCTTTACTGAAAAGTCTAGCACAACATCTGTTATGTGCCAATTACACAGGGGTCAGCAGATTACAGCCTATAAGTCAAATGTGGTTACCCAATTAAATTATTTTAAGAGTGTGTGTGTGTGTGTGTGTGTGAGAGAGAGAGAGAGAGAGAGAGAGAGAGAGAGAGAGAGAGAGAGAGAGAGAGACAGAGAAAGAGATGGGGTGAGCCCATGAACATGTGGAGGTATGGCTTGCAAAGCTAAAATATTTAGTAACTGAAGTTCACAAACCCCCAGTTTACTGAATGTATGCTCTCTCAGTTCCCATCAAAAAGTCTCAGAAATAGTTTGTATTTATAAGGAATAGGTGACAGTCTGTTCACAGTCTTAACCTTCAACATGTCCTTTCTCACTCTAGACTATCCAAAGGGATTGTATATTCTGCAGAATATCATATTTGTTTACTTCAGTAAGGATATGCTAATTAGGTCTTAAGGATATGTTAGTATGTTAGTCAAATGATGGCCTAGCAGTGCAACTATTTTTCCATGCTTTGGTGAGACACGATGGGACATACATCCAGCAAAAGTTTCAGGACCTGCCACAGGTGAAGCTTTTAGAAGATAGTGACCTGAAGCATGCTGGAACATGCCTCTTTCTTCTAAAGAAAAAGGCCAGTTGTGGTAAGCTTTCAGTTTTGGAGACAGCATAATCTGCATTTAGGAATTCAAAGTTTTGTAACAGGTTCCCTGTCATGGGATATTGCGGTTAACTAAGGATCAGGATAGATGTTTATTCAGGGAGAAATAACTTACAACCTAGACAGATGAACACCAGCAAGTTCCACCTGATGCTCTCCTGTCCGAGTTTCGCCAGCAAGAGAGCTTTCCCTGGCTCTTCCTCAGACCTCCTTCCACAGGTCACTTCCGCCCATGGCTCCACCCCCAATGGGCGTGGTCAGTGTCACAGAAGGAGACAAAGTAAATATCTCACTACAATTCCCCTTTTAGTCTAAAGAAAAGATTTAGGCTTGATACAAAACTATATACAAAACAGTGAATAACAAGTGTGCTCTAAGAAAAGGAAAATCGAGAACAAAACGACCTACATATCTAGTCCTAGGGTGAAGGCATAACGGAGTTTACAATAGAGTTGTCCTAAGCTGGAAAACCTAAGTCGAGTACCTAATATATCTAACTAGGAAGAGAGAATAATAGTTATGATAGTTTAATCTTCAACCTCATCAAGACCTGAGAAGGAAAATAATGATACTAGGGTAGACAGGAAGTGCGGATGGGCAACTTCCAAAAGGTGCAGCAAGGACAGAAACAGCAAGCCACCTGGACAGTCACCCTAGGTCTCACAGCAACCTTGGTATACCCAGTTTTGGCTAAGGCCAAGAGAACTTGACAGACCACAACAACAGCAGGGAGGTAGAATGGCTGTCTTACCCTGACTTGGCAAGGTCCAGCAGTCTTCTATATTTGTCTCCTGCTAGCACATAGGACTGCATGTCTAAATCAGTGGTCAAGGTGGGGGCAGTTCTTTGCCCAACAGGTCATTAGCTGAGGCGAGAATAAACTCCAGCAGGAGCAACAACAGTGTCCAACATATTTCGGGAAAGTGCACGGTGCTGTCAGGAGCAACAGTGTCTCATGTCAACAGAGTACTAATATTAAAACATTTAAATGCCATGTTCTGCATGTTTATGAAGTGATTGAAGATTAAGCATATATATCTGACTAATCTCATAGGTACAGGAAAACATGAGTGAAGATAATCTGTAATACTCAGGAACTTAGCTAAAAAACTGATTGAAACTTCCCTGAGTAAAGCAGGAACAAATACTTAAACAATATAACTATATACATATACATACATATAAATCCCTAAAATAGAGGTAGAGTAGAAATGTCAAGACAAGAGGTAGAACTATAAAGGGCAGCATGATAAATATCCCAAATTGTATGAATATACAAAATGTCTTGAATACAAGAAAAGTATACATACATAGAATATGGCAAGATAAATGTGCATAAATTGTATCAATATATGAAATGTCTTGAACATAAGTAAAAGTATACATACATAGAATATGGCAAAAAATAATGTGCATAAAACATCATAAGTGGAAAGATTTCACACAATATAACAAAATATAAACTTAATTTTACATAGCTTACCACATATAAGAATATATAACAATGTAAGCTGTAAAATACTATTCTCACTCTTACTCAAATTCACAAGAAAATAGGCTAATCTACCTATATCCCATCTAAACCATACCTTTCCCAACCATACCCTATTCCTGTCTAAAAGATAAACCCGAGTGTAAGCATCACCTTCCATACCCAACCCTAAATAACCAAAACCAACCCAAAGAAGATGACTATTATCCCAAAATTCCAAGGGTAGGGAGAGGGGACGTCATTATCTTAAGGTTACTTCCTGCTGAAATGGGACGATGATTGCTCCATGGGATCCTGTAGGAAGTAAATTTTTAGCAACCAAATTTCTCAACAGAATTGGCTGTGACATATGTAGCTAGTCACTGTGAGGCAGAAAATGCTTGACTGTAGTTCTATTTGAAACTCTGGCCAGGGTGTAATAAGAAGGTGCACCATTACAGCTAACTAGTCAGTAGTTGTCTCAAGCAAAACAGTCTCAAACCGTTTTTAGGGTGATGTTTGTAGTCCAGATGCATCAGGTTGAGTCAAGTGGAAATGACGAAGTGGGGCCCCAGCTTCTTTCCGGAGAGTTCAAAGATTGCTGTTAGGAATTGTTATTATACCTTGTGGAAAACTTAAACAACATAAAAATTTCAACCTTTAAAGTATGCATATTGGGAAAGGCAACAATAAGCATGAAAATGTATATGAGGAAAATTAAAATTTCAGAGAGGAAACCGAGTATAGGCAAATGAGAGTTCCCAGGTTTTGTTCTCTTCTGCCTTACACCAGTTGGCTTCTTGATTTAAGGCAGAAACCGTGAATTTAATCTTAACAACATGCTTGAATTTAGAGAAGGAAAGCCAAATCCAGCATTGGTTTACATGAATTGGGACTAGAGGAATACTAGATAGTAAAGAGAATTTCTATATAGAAATAGCTCACTAGATTTAAATATTTTTACCATCCATCAGATTCCTCTTCGTTAAATGGTTCTTTCTGGAGAGCTATCTTCTCTTCTGTAGGTACCTACACGTTCAGGGTCTTTTGGCTGTTTGAAGATGGGCGTTTTCTGTTTTCCTGTAAAGAAAAGAACAGAGCACCTCTCCTACCTTTGAGAGGTCTCTGCACATCTCATGGGAACTACGTTGGTGGATGACTTGTCATTTCTCTTCATTAAGATGTTTCTCTTGTTCAACTCAGATCTTGATGAACTTAGATGGTTACAATACTCAAAAAACAGTTTCAATTTGCTGGAAACATATGCTGGAGCATTGTCAGTTTTTATTTGTGCAGGTATGCTGAGAATTATTGCAATTAGGTACAGTGAAGGCAAATTTTTATCTTTTTCTTGTAAAGGTATAGTGAAAAAGCAACCCTTTAAATCAATAACTGTAACAGGCCATTCTTCAGCTATCAAAGAAGGCAAGGGCATTCCAGGCTGTAGAGAGTCCGTTGGCTGGATAAGTTTATTGATGGCTCTCAGGTCTGTAAGCATTCTCCATTTACCAGATTTCTTTTTGATAATAAATACAGGAGAGTTCCAAGGGCTGGTAGATTCCTAGATATGTCCAGCATTTAGCTGTTCCTGAACCAGGTTTTCTAAAGCCTCTAACTTCTCAGAGGTCATAGGCCATTGCCCTACCCAGACAGGTTCATATGTTAGCCATTTTAAGGGTAGGGCTTTTGTTCAGCACTTGTATTCTGTTTTTGTACAGCCTGTATATGTGGTGTCTTGTCTTGTATAGTACTTTATAATGTTTTTTTTTCTACAACCATAAGTTCGTTTATGGTTCATATCTAATACTGGAGGAATGTTAATCTGTGTATTCCATTGCTACAATAGATCACAACCCCATAAATTTATTGCTGTTTTACCTGAGATAGGGTTCTAATCCCTAAGAATTGAACATTTACCTCTTGCAGGGGCCATCTTGGAGGCCAAGATTTATTAGTTATGATGATTACATCAGCAGCCATGTCAACAATCCTCCTAACAAGCCTGTTACGCATCTTAACTATCAATCTAGGTCTTTGACTGTTCATAGAAGTTTGCCAAAATAAACATTTGTTTCCTTCATTCATGTTTGAGTCACCTTCCATCACTAGTTTGTCATCCAGAGAGGTATGAGTTTTTACAATAGACACACAATTTTCTAATTGTCCTGTGGGAGATTGTCCAGACCACCTTTGACATGGGGGCCTTCTAGAGCCCCCCCAAGGAGTTTCCCAATTATAAAGGGTTTCCTTGCTTGTCTCTGGTTGATCTACATTCATTTGTCCAATGTTGGCCTTTGCCACACCTTCTACATAACCCAGAAAGCTGAGGCCCTCTGTTTGATTCATTCCTAGAAGTATTATTCCTAGGAATACTATAATTTCCTCTTAGACGTCTTACCCTACCACAATTAAGATATCTGGTATTTTGATATTTTTTTAAACCTTTGGAGATAGCTTCTCCTATCCAAACTTCTATGTCATCATAGTTAAGACATCTGTTATCTTGATATCTTCTCAGACCTTTGGATATGGCTTCTTCTACCCAAGCTTCAGTGTCATTGTCATTATACTCAATGTTGGCTGTATATAGGACCCATTCATCCAAGGGTGCTGATCACATTTTTAAAGGCCAAAGCACCTGTTTGCACTGTGGATTCGCATTCTCATAAGCTAATGATTCTATGAGTATTCGCCTAGAATCTGGGTCTGCTACCTCTAATTGTACTGCCCTTGACAATCTTTCTAGAAATACACTAAAGCATTCTCTGGGTCCTTGCCTTATCTTGGTTTAGGATTCTCTCCTCTCCCCTAGTTCATGAACCTTATCCCAAGCATTCAGAGCTGCTATACTGCATAGAGACAAGATGTGTTCATCATAGGCAGCTTGGGTTTCTGGGTCAGCATAAAGACCCTCACCAAGGATTTTATCTTGGGGAGCTTTACAACCTTTCTTTAAGCCCTGTATTTCAAGAACTTTTGCTTCCTCTCTCCATAAAGCCTAATTGACAGGAGTTTTCAAGGACAGCTGATATTAATTGATCCCAATCCTTAGGGGTTACCTTGTTATTCCTTGTCCATGATTCTACTAATTGCTTCACATATGGTGAGTGCATGCCATAGGAGATTACTGCTTCCTTTACACTTTTTAAAACTTTCATACATATTGGTTCCCACTGATATGCAATGACACCTTTTGGGTGTTTTTTCATTGTTGATTTTTCAGTAACAGGTACACGGGAAGCCATAGGAGATGACACAATGACCTTAAGCAGGTCTCCCCTGACCCTGAAGGACGTAGGAAATTTTAAATCTCTCTTATGCCCTATTACCTGTACCTCTTCTTTTGGTTTATTAGATCGATGGTCTTCTAAGGTCTGCAATATATTCATTGTTTTTCTCAGTGTTTGAACTTGTTGAATCACAGAATTTTCCAAAGACTTCATTACATCAGTCAATTTATTTTTTCCAACTATGAGTGATTTCATGTATTTAATATTCTCATCCATAGATATTATCTGAATGGCATGTAAACTGCCTTCCAGAAACAATGTTCTATCTGCTAGCTTGCCATTATCCTCAGACATGGAAGAGATTCTATCATCTAGTCTTTCTATCTGATGTTCCAGTTTTTAAAACTTATTAGTAGCTTCCTCCGACCAGGAATGAGCTGTTTCTGCTAGCATGTTAATGCATTGCATTGTTTCTGTTCTGGTTATTGAGGTATCAGACATGAAACAAATTCTGTTTTCAATATTCTGAACCTTTCTTTCTATGCTTTCTATGCTTTGAATTCTATCATTTTCAATGTTTCGAATCGTTACTAAGTCTCCTATGGTTTGTACAAGTTCCTTATTGTTTGCTGTAATCTCAAACCATTTCTTTAAGAATATCATGTTAATGATGAAACCCATGGCTATTACAAAATAAAAGTACATATTGGTCCAGTCATAATTTTCTTCTGCTAAAATTCCTTCTATATATGAAGTAAAATAATTGCTAAAGTCCTGCATTGTAAAATTATCTGCCATAGTTATGGAACAATTGATCTCAGATTCAGATATTATATCAGCTTAAATTGCAAAGGATGTTACAATTACCTTAGGTGTAATTCTGCTGTCCTGGAACTTTGATACTTTTAGTTGTAGATCTCAGCTTGTGGTAGTTATGCCTGGAGGTGTACCACCAAATAGCGTTCAGCCACAGAGGACCCCTCTGATCCCGGTTTTGCCCGGAAGTGTACCGCCAAATATCATCCGGCAGCAGACGATCCTTCTGATCCCAGTCCCTGTAGAATAGCTCTTAACAAACTATGGCAAGCGAAATTTTGTTAGACAAATGAGTAAAAGGAGTCTTGTGGAATTGCCGGGACCACAGGGCTAATCACAGGGAAAGCACAAGCAGGGCAGGCGCCAAGCGGCTCTGCGCAAATGCAAAGTGCAGTGCAGAAATGGGCAAAAAATGAGAAGCAATGAGTGCCTTCTCAGGCCCGCTGTGGTGGCAAAGGAGATGTAAGGAAGAGGAAAATGTCCCAAAGCTATGGTGAGTCCACCTGGTTAGGCAAGGGACCCTGCCCGTTGGGGATGGTGGAGGAGGGGAGTGGCTTCTGCCGCCTGGGTGAAACCCAGGTCCCGTGAAAATCCTAATCCCACTTCTGACACCAGATATTGAGGTTAACTAAGGATCAGGATAAACAGATAGGCTGAATAGATGTTTATTCAGGGAAAAATAACTTACAACCTAGACAGATGAACACCAGCAAGTTCCACCTGATGCTCTCCTGTCCCCAGTCTCGCCAGCAAGAGAGCTTTCCCCGGCACTTCCTCAGACCTCCTTCCACAGGTCACTTCCGCCCATGGCCCCTCATGGGCATGGTCAGTGCCACAGAAGGAGACAAATTAAACATCTCTCTACAATGGGGGTGGGGCATGTTACCTGACAAATGTGGTACTAAGACTCTATAAACACCCATGATTTTGGAGTGAGGCTGTGTATTCAGTGAAGAAATCTACCATTTGAGTAGCATCTCTTGACATCCTGTTGAGCCTTAGTAGAAATTCAGCATCTAATTATAAAATACTAGGTGACTCTGGGCATATCAGCCACACTCCAGGTCAGACCCATGCCTAGGAGTAGTTGGCCAAACACAAAATGAACTCAGTGGTATTTTTTGTAGACTTTGCTTTGAGTTTTTTTTTTTTTTGTTGTTGTTTTTTGTTCATTTGTTTTATTGGTCTTTAGATGATTTAGATTTTCATTTTTGTGGGGGAGGTTTGTTTCTTACTTTTTTATTTTTTCTTGTGTTGGGTTTTTTTTTTTTTTTTGGAGTGGAGAGAGGTATATAACATTGGGTGGGTAGGTAGGTGGGGAGGATCTGGGAGGAGGTGAGGGAAGGGAAAACATGATCAAATATATTTTTTAAATGTTAATTAAAAATAACCTTAGGAGCTAGTGAAATACCCTGGCTTTCCAGAAACAGTTAGGTCCTGAGAATTCTGATGTAATTAGTGAAATTTTCACATACTGTGTTCATAATATGATGTCATTATTGGGAGGGGATAAAAGGTAGGAGGGGATGGGACCTAGTTGGGGGAAGTAGGTCGCTACTGGTCCTTGAGGCTCTGTATCTGCTTGGCATCTTCCTATATTAACCCATTTCACTGCTTCTTGTTTGCCAAGAACAACATCCACCTTGCCTCCTGCTTTAATGCTCTTACCAAACACATGGAGAAAGGCAACCAAAGGCTGAACTCATAAGCCAAAATGAATCTGCCCCTCCTTAAGAAAGAAAGGTGACTAACAGCAACAGATCCCCATTTAATCAGCTGATTATTGTCACACCAACCAAGTCTTAAGGTTGGGTGGATACAAGTGTGGTTCATCTTATTAAGGTGATGCAAAAGGAATTGTGTTTTTGGACTGTGAATTATAAATCATTACAACTACGCTCAGACACATTAACCAAAATAGGAACCATTACAATCAACAGTCTTTGCTATGAGAAGAAAGATTATTTCTGTAGCAATAAAACTCCATGCTTTGGGATTTGACAGAGTTGAATGCTTCCCCTCACAAAACCTGCTCCTTCCTGTTCCCCCACATGTACCTCAGTAAAAGGCATTGGTATTTTGTTAAGATAACCCAATATATCCTCACTTTTTCCCTCTGAGTTCACATCTGTGTTCACTCTATTAGCAAGTTCACCCCTTTTCCACTTCAAGAGTGCATCCTAAGTACAGCACTTCACACCACTTGTGCTGCAATACTGGTCCTGCTGGTCTTTTGCAGTACCTTCCTTCCTAACGAGTTTGTCAGCTTCTGTTTTGCCTCCCTGAAGGCAGTTAAAGAAATTAATCAAGGTGAACTTCTTCAGTTATAAATCAAATCATGCCACACTTACTTATTTTTATCCTTCTCTTGTATCACCTGGCTTCCTACATAAGCACACTTGGCCTTCAGAGTCTTTGCTATTCCTTTGGTCTGGAACAATTTCCCCCAGGTGTGTATGGCTCAGTTTCTCACTTTAAGTTCCTATTCAGAGTACCTCTCAGCAAAGGGGCTTTGTCCAAACTCCGGGGTAAAAAAGCACACCAGCCTGGTAATCTGCTTTTACCTTGTTTAACTTCACAACAATCTTCATAACTACGTATTATTTTCTGTGTATCTGTCCTCCCCCTGCTCTCACAACCCTGCACTAAAAAGTTATGTAAACAAAGAATCTTGGTTTGTTTTATTCACTGCTGTAGTGCCAAGATCAAGGCCTCTCATGTAATAGGGACACAATAACTGAAAAAAGAACAAAGTAGGATGAGATGACATTAACTACTTTGTTTACTAGCCGCCTTCTAGGTGTTAAGGTTACAAAGATGAAAAAGGAAAAATTCATGGCCTCAGTAACTTATATTCTAGTATTATAGTTAGATTTAAAATATATAATTGGAGCCTAGAGAGATGGCCTAGTGATTAAATTAGCTGCTCTTCCAGAGGACCCAGGTTTGAGTTCGAGCATCCATATGGCAGTTCACAATCCGCTGTTAACTCCAATTCCTGGTGGCCGATGCCCTCTTCTGGCTTCCACAGGCACTGCACTTACACAAGGTGCACAGAGATACACATTGAGTTAAATCAAATACATAATTATAGGTTGAGTTATAAAGTAAGACATGTTATGAAAGAGTAATACAGACTGGATACAGTAGTGTGCATCTGTATTCCTGCTTTGAAGGCTAAGGCTGGAAGATCTCTTGAGCCCCCCTCCCTGCCTTTCTCCTTGTTTGTTTACCAGATAGCATCTTCCTGCTGTTCTTCCTGTTTCTACCTCTCAAGTGCTGGGATTACATGTATGAGCCACCACACTCAACCCATCAGACAGACCTCTTCTTTTAAAAATAAAAGCAGAGCCAGGTGTGGTGCCTTTAATCTCAGCACTCAGGAGGCAGAGGCACTCAGAAGTTCAAAGCCAGCCAGATCTACATAGTGAGACCCTGTCTCTAAATAAATAAATAAACAAATAAATAAATGCAGAATGGGGATAGAATTCAATAATGTATTTTTCCAAATAGTTCAGAGCTGCCTGTCTTCGGAAGTACCAATTGTGTAGAGGACCTGGCTTAAGAGGAAAGACGCAGTCTAATAAATATAGCTGAATATTCCAAGGTAAAACACCAAGCTGAAGCTGGAACATACTGTGGATTCTGTGATAGCAAGAAGGGTAATGGCGCTAGAGCAGATCCAGGCAACTAGGGAAGAGAAAATCCAAATTAAGACAGTACCAGATCATGTAGAACCTGTGATAATTTTGATTTAATTTTTTTCTTCAAGAGATTTTCTTGTAGACTGAGTTTCTTTCTGTACCACCTGACTCCTCCACCCTTCAGGCCCCAATACATACATAGAGATTTATATTAATTATAAACTGTTTGGCCAATGGCTCAGGCCACTTATTGGCTAGCTCTCTCTTAATTATTAAAACATTTCTATTAAACTATGTATTGACATGAGGCTGTGGTTTACCCATAATGCTCCAGCATGTTACTCCTTTTGGTCACTGCATGCCATCCCCTTTGTGGCTTCTCTCTGTCTCCTCTACCCAGAATTCTCCTGCATCATAGGCCCGCCTATACTTCCTGCCTGGCTGCTAGCCAATCTGTTTTATTCATCAACCAATAAGAGAAACATAAATACAAAAGGACATCTCCCATCAACTTCTCTGTGTAGCCCTGGCTGTCCTGGTACTTGCTCTATAGACAAGGCTGGCCTTAAACTTACAGAGATCCACCTGCCTCTGCCTCCCTAGTGCTGGGACTAAAGGTGTGCACCACCCCTGCACTTAGTCTGTGTACCACTTTTGTGCAAAGCCTACAGAGCCAGAAGAGGGCATCATCTCCCAGAACTGGATTTTGTTAGCCACCATTTGGGTGTTGGGACTTGAACCTGAATCCTCTGGAAGAGCAGTTAATGCTCGCAATTGCTGAGCCATGTCTCCAGTTCCAACAATTTTTATTTTTAGTACGGGATGGGAAAGTATTGGATTTTTGGGTAGGGGAATATGCTCCGACTTACATTTTAAAAGACAGGCTAGCTGTCTTATGTTTGATTGCATCAGGGCACTAATGGAAATAGACAGAGGTGCTGTATTAGTTGCTTTCCTCAGTGCTGGACAAATTATGTGACTGACAAAACTTAAGCAAGGGTTTCTTTCAGCTTATCATTTGAGGGGATGTTCATCATCATAGGGAAGGCATGGCAGCTACAGTATGAGGCTGCTGATCACATGGTGTTCACAGTCAACAGACAGAGTGATGAATACTGGTGCTCAATTCACTTTTCCCTTTTACTTCAGTCAAACCCCCAGCTCATGGAATGGTGCCACCCACAGGTAAGGTAGGTCTTCCCACTTCAATTAACCTAATCTAGGTAATCCCTCACAGGCATGCCCAGAGGCTTGTCTCCTAGCTAATTATGGAGCTTGCCAAGTTAACAGTATTAATCACATGTCTACTGCAGCAAGTAGTTAAGCAAGAGACAGCCTGGAATAGAATGTGGCTGGGAGCATAGCTCAGTTGATAAGAGTGCTTGCCTGGTATGCATGAAGTCCTCAGTTTGATTCCCAAAGATGAATAAAATCAGATATGGTGGTGCATGCCCACCCCTCAGGAGATGGAGACAGTGGTTATAGAAGTGGATTTAAAGCTGCTCTAGGCTACTAAAGTACCAGTCTCAAAAACAAAGAACTGAAGTGGAGAAGAGAGGGAGGGAATGACATTGGTGTGGGGCAGTATTGAGTCTGAACCTCGCACCTTGACCTCCTGTTTAAAAGAAACAGAGGCTGAAGGTGTAGTTTAGTTGGTAGTGTACTATCCCAACAAGTTTGATGCCCTTGCAGCCCAACCTCCAGCACTCCATAAAGTGGGAATAGTGATGCACACCTGTCTGTAATCCCAGCTCTGGAGGTGGAGGCAGGCGGATCTGAAGTGTAAGGTCATCCTCAGCTATTCTGTGAGTTGGAATGTAGCAGTCTATGATGCAGGAGACCCGATCTAAAACATCTTCAGCAAAATAAGGGTGTCCCAGCCTGCTAGCTGGGAGTAATCTAGAACCCTTTGTGGGTTTTCTTTAGGTCAGTAGAAAGCAATATACTAAAGTCACCTGAAGCCATTATTGTGCCTAGTTATATCCATATTCTTGCTGCATTTTCACAACAGCTAAATTATGGAATAAACATAGATGTCCATAAACAGATAAATGGATACAGAAAATAAGGTATACACAATGGAACCTTTAAGCTGTAAGAATGAAATATTTGCAGAATGGATCATGGTAAGCAACATAAGCCAGACTCAGAAAGACAAATATGACATGTTCTTATATGCAGAATCTGAATTTAATTTATTTCTGAGACAGGCTTTCTCTGGGTAGCTTCAGAGCCTGTCCTGGAACTTGATCTGTAGACCAGGCTGGTCTTGAACTCACATAGATCCCTTCTCTACCTGGATTTAAATTTATATGTTTGTGTATATACACATTACACATACTTATTCTTTTTTAACAGGGAAGGAGAAAGGAAGGCAAGGAATAAATATAAAGGGAGGGAATGGAAGAGGAGATAAGAAAGGGAACACAGCTGGATGGTGGTGGAAAATCCCTTCAGACAGGCAGATCTCTGTGAGTTAGAGGCCAGCCTGGTCTATAAGCTCCAGAACAACCAGGGCTGTTACACAGAAAAATAAATAAACAAACAAACAAAAAACAAAACAAACAAACAAAGGAATGAAATGCACACTTGTCAGGAAAGCTAATGGTAACTAATTGAAGGTTATCTAACAAGGAGAAAGGTTATTGGGGAAGGGGACCAATAAGAACTAAGCATGACACATGGGTAGGGTATGAAAATACCACAAGGAAATCTGTTATTTTACTTTTGTGTGTATGTTTGTGTGTGTGTGTGTGGTGTTGGTTGGGAAAGAACTCATTCTAGCCTAGAATCTCCAACTTGTGTATATCCTAACTCAGCCTCCTAAGTGATAGGTGTGCACTGCTATGCCCAGTTTGAACCTTGTTAGTTTGTATGCTAACTTAAACAATTCAATTCTGGGGGCTGGAGAGATGGCTCAGTGGTTAAGAACACTAGCTGGTTTCCCAGAGGTCATGAGTTCAATTCTCAGCAACCACATGAGCTCACAACCATCTGTAATTAAATCTGGTGCCCTCTTCTGACTTGCAGGAATACATATAGGCAGAATAACAAACAACCTCACATACTGAGTTCTAGGGCAGTTATGGCTATGTAGATAGAACCTGCCTCAAAACAAACCAAACAAAAACCCAATAAATAAATCCTGTCTCTGATCCTTCTCACCCCACTCCTTCTTCTAGGGTCAAACTTTTAGACACTTAGAAAACATTCCAACACTGAGCCACATGCCCAGTCCTTGTTGGTTCTTCAAACAAATGGGTGCTGTCAGGAGGAAGTGAATTTCGACAGAAGGCCTCTTAAGAAGCCACTGAAGAAAATGCAGTCTTGATTCTCAAAGGAGACTTTGTTTTGTTCTTTTTCTTTAAACAAGAAATGTGAGCCCGGCGGTGGTGGTGGCCGTGCACACCTTTAGTCTCAGCATTTGTGAGGCAGAGGCAGGAGGATCTCTGAGTTCGAGACCAGCCTGGTCTACAGAGCGAGTTCCAGGACAACCTCCAAAGCAATACAGAGAAACCCTGCCTCGAAAAACCAAACAAAGAAAAAAGAAAAGAAAGAAAAGGTGGCAAGAATTAGAACCTCAGGGCTGGAGGACGGGCTAGGGATTTGCCTGCCAGTCCCTTGGAAGCTGGGTCCATTTTCCGTCACAAGGCTAAGGCGCCCCTAAATCACACGTGTTTTGAATACCAGGACCAAGCCACCACTCAGAAACTACGAAAACAACTTGACTCCTCCGCAACGCGCACGCGCCTCTCACTGCTTCGGTTGGCCTTAAGCCCCGCCCCTTGTGCGGCCACCGGGAGGGTTGGGATCCGAGAGCTCGCGCGACCGTTCCGTTCTCCCTCAGCCTCCTCCAGCACGGCGTCGCAAACCCGGCCGGAAAGCGCGACGGCGCAGGCGCAGGCGCAGAGACCCGAGGCGGCGGTGGTGGCTGCCGCTGGCCAGTGTAAGATGGCGGCGGCGTTGGTGGCGGCAGTGGACGGGGCGGCTGGGCCTGGAACAGTCGGAGCATCCGCTGGCAGAAGGATGACCCAAGACGGGAAGCGGGCGGCCGAGCCTCGCCGGCTCCCGTGCTTGTAACTGTCCCAGCCGGACACCCTCCCCTTGACCTACCCGGTCCGTGTCTCGTTCCGACTCGGCCTGTTTCCCCGCTCCCTGACCGCTTCCCCGCAGCATGGGCCCGACCCCTTCCCCGAGCTCCCAGGGTTTAGGTCTTCCCCCTCCCGCCCCCCCCCCCACCCCAGTCAGTGCTGGGAGCACTGCTTGTCCTTTGCCCAGGTCAGCCCCGGGTTGCCCCCTGGAGCTACCCCCATAGTTCACAGGGACTTTTCGTTCATCCGGTGACCCATTTGTATGTTCTCGTTTCTTTCTTTATAATCTGAGGACCCGGTTCTGCCTGTGTCTCCCTGTCACTTCAGGGCCACCGCGCAGTGTGTCCCCCCTCCCCCATCCCAAGTTCTCAGGCCCAGCACCTTGCCAAGAAACTGGCAGTCTGTATTTGAGGTCTGGTCTTGGACGCTTTGTGATAGAATTCTCTTAGTGTGCCTCCCCCTGTCCCAAAATCTTTTAGGACACCTTAGAACGGCCCCTCTCGGTCCTTATTAGTTGGAAAGCATCTGGCGGCTTGAATTTCTGACTCATATGATTGTTGGTGGAGTCTGTAAACAAACCGCACTAGCGCTATCACATTCTCCCCCGGATTCCTCCCCCCTCCCCCTTTCCTCTGTAGCTCCTGGACGAGAGGTGGTTTGTTTTACAGTTGAGAAGTTGCAGGTTTTCCTCATAAAAGACTTCCTAATGTTGGTGGAGCTGGGAGATAACTCGCCTGGCGTTTAGGTCTTGTGTTAATTCTTTGCATTTACATTCCGTGTATGGGTTTTTTGTTCAGTAGTCCGAATTAAGTTCTTTTGGTTTTAAGTAGTTCTGAGGAGGGCTGAAAAATAGTAAAGTGTGGTCATAAATGTTTTGACTACGTTCAGAAGAAGAGACAGCTTTGCCATGTAAACTTTAACTTTTCTCAGTTCTTCAGTGAACCTCCAGACCCGTTTTCTCAGGAGCCAGCCTGGCCTTACGTCATTGATAAAAGGAGGAAAGGTGAGTAGGGGAGTGGAAGACCTTCAATTCCTCAATTCAGGACAGACTTTCCTGATGCTCAAGTGCAGACCACTAAACTCAAGAATTTTACCACCGTTTCCAAAAGTTTGGATATTGTTCATAACTTTGTTCCAGCTTTGGTTCAGTTAATCTACTGTGTTTTGACCAGCTGCCCTAAACTATTGCCATGTGTTTTCAAATGATTTGTGTTAAGCCTAGAGTGAACACGCTGCCTCTGTTGTTTGTTCATTTACATTGTGTTTTGTCTTTGTGTGGATAATGTCTTATGTTGTTAAAAATTGAGAATTGGTTTGCCTGAATTGTCTAGTCTTTTTTATTTTTATTTATTTTTATTTTTATTTTTTATTTTTTTTGGTTTTTCAAGGCAGGGGGTTGCTTTGGAGCCTGTCCTGGAACTTGTTTTGTAGGTCAGGCTGGCCTTGAACTTACAGAGATTCCACTGCCTCTGCCTTCCTGGTGCTAAGGATTAAAGGCAGTTAGGTTTTTGTCAAATCAGATCTCTTTTCCCAGACCCAAAAGTTATCAAACATGCCATAGGAGTGATGAGTGAGCTTCCATTTAATTGGTGTCCATTTAGTCTCAGAGGTCCAACTTTTCAAAGCACAGTGGGAAGTTTTTGGTTAAAAGTATCTCCTTTGTAGCTAGCTTGCAGAATTTTTGATTAGTAGAAACAGCATATGTGTGCTGTCTTCAACATGGGCCAAGCCAAAGAGTTAGGAAATAGTTGTTTAAGTGTAGCTTTGTAAGGCTTTAGGTTTCTGGTAACAGATAGCAGAACTGTTCTCGAGACTCAGGAGCTCTAATAGAAAAGCTAAGTGGCTCTGTAAGGTAGGCCTGACCAGTTCTTAGTAGGAAAACTTGAGAGTGACTATGTTAAGTTTTATTCACGGTGCCCAAACTAGAAAATGTTCATTGTGAACTAAAAGAAAAATGTTAATGCTAGCCTGGCCGTGGTGGCACACGCCTTTAATCCCCTCCTGTCACTCAGGAGGCAAAGGCAGGCGGATCTCCGAGTTCCAGGACAGCTAGAGCTATTACACAGAGAAACCGAAAAAAAAAAAAAAGTTAATGTTGATGTATATATGTAAGACTAAGACTAAAAGTACAGCTTTAATATGTAGTTTTATGTGTATTGTTGTTTTACCTGCATGGCTACCTGTGCACCACTTGCGTGACTGATAGAAAAGGAGATGATGTCCTGGAACTGGAGGTATAGATGATGGTTGTGAGCTGCCATGTGGGTATTGTGAATCAAATCTGGGTCCTCTGCAAGAACAGTCAGATGCTCTTATTCACTGAACCATTTCTCTGGCCCGTTTATTTGGTTTTTGAAACAGGAACTTACTTTATCCTGGGCTAGCCTAAAATTTGTTATGTAGATCAGGCTCATCTTGCAAACTAAGCCTTCTCTAGCTTCCCAAGTGCTTGGTGTACAGATGTGAGGCACTGTGCATAGGTAATATTTTCATGTTTTTGTTTTAGCACTCATCTTTCTAGTTTTTTTGTTTTGTTTGGTTTTTGCTTTTTGGTTTTTTGTCTTTTGTTGTTTTTTTTAAAGAACTGGGAGACTAGGCTGGTATTGGTAGTGCACACCCTTAATCCCAGCACTTGGAAGCAGAGTAGGTAGATATCTGTGAGTTTGAGGTCATCCTAGTCTTCCAGGAAGCCAGAGCTACATAGTGAGACCCTATCTCAAAAAAAAAAAAAAAAAAAAAAAAAAAAAGAACAAAATCTTTGTTACTGAGCCACAGCCTCAGTCCCTCAGATTTATTTCTAAGATTATGATCTGTATCTGTGTGATAATTTTTGCATGTGAGGGCAGTGCCTGTGGAGGCTAGAACAGAAGGCACCAGATTCCCTGGAGCTGGAGTTATAGCCTGTTGTGAACTGTCATGTGTGGTGGTATATTTATGATTTATTAAAACTTAGCAAAGTCAGCCACAAGCCATACCAGCTAGCCTGGCAGTGGTGGCACATACCGTTAATCCTAGGATTTAAGTTTAAGAGGTAGATGGTTCTCTGTTAGTTCAAGGCCACACTGACTACAAGAAGTTGATCCAGTCCTAAAAGAAACAGCTTACACAAAGGTGATCTCAGCACCTGGAGTCACACACCTTTAATCCCATCTCTAGAGAGGTGGAGACAGGAGTGATATGGCTGGACTGAGAAAAGAATAAAAGGGAGAAGACAGGAACTGAGAGCTTTTGCCTTTGAGGATTCTTGGAGACAGGATTGCCATTTCAGCTTGGTAGAGGTAAGGTCTACTGGCTTGGCTGCTTTGCTTCTCTTGTCTTCAGCTTGAAGCTTGAACCCCAATACTGTCCCTGGGTCTTTTTAAATTTTTTGTGCTACAGTCATGTGGTTTCCAGAAACCGAACTTAGATGCTTTGCAAAAGCATCAAGCACTTTAATTGCTGAGCCATCTCCAGTCCTCTCAAATTATTTAATTGTTCATATCAGATGTTTGCTGTGTAAATGCTCACATAGGATGTCTCTTAAATTTGATTTCTGAACATAGGAATAGGGAATGTTTGTATATGTGTATTTCTAAATGCATTTCTCCCCCCAACAATATTTCTCTGTGTAGCCCTGGTTGTCCTGGGACTTGCTCTATAGACCAGGCTGGCTCTAAATGCATTCTTAAACTAAGCATCAATATTTATTTATTTGTTAATGTATTTGCTTAATTTTGGTTTTTCGAGGCAGGGTTTCTCTCTATAACAGTTCTGGCTGTCCTGGAACTCTCCTTGTAGATCAGGCTGGCCTTGAACTCAAGAGAAATACACATGCCTCTGCCTCTGCCTCCCAAGTGCTGGAATTAAAGAGGTGAGCCACCACCTTGCAATCATCAATAAATTTTTTTTTCATTGATTTTGTCCCCTTTGTTAGCATACCTTATCAGAGTATATTCTAATTCCTTCCCCTTCTGCTATAATGTCCACTGGTTCTGTAACTAGTCCCTGTGTGATTCACTTTTGCTATAAAAGGGATACATTTTCTCCAAGATGATGAGCCCTGTGATGAGACTCACCAACAGATTATTAGGAATGTGATAGAGAAATACTTTCTGCTGGGTGGTGGTGGCACAGCCTTTAATCTCAGCACTCTTTGGGAGGCAGAGGCAAGGAGATCTCTTGAGTTCAAGGCCAGCCTGGTCTACAGAGTGAGTTCCAGGACAGCCTCCACAGCTATTCATAGATGCCCATTCTCAATTAAAAAAAAAAAAATTGTGTTGGAAATACTTTCTTTTTCTAAAGTGAATCAGGGATCTTTTCATCTTGAAGCTACACCAGTGCAGATGAAGAATTTTAAACCTTTTCTTGATTTGTTTTTCCACATCTGTTTTGGAAGAGTCAAGGATTTACAAAAGTTGAAGTTTGATCACAGTGTAGTGTAAAGGCAACTTCATTTAGACCAGTGTATGTGGTTCATTTTTATTTATTTTGGTTTTTCGAGACAGGATTTCTCTGTGTTGTTTTGGAGCCTGTCCTGGAACTAGCTCCGTAGACCAGGCTGGCCTCGCCTGTGCCTCCCCAGTGCTGGGATCAAAGGCGTGTGCCACCAACGCCCGGCTATTTTGTGTTTTTTTAGGGTTGATTAACTTTTATTACCACCACCCAGGGGCTAGATTTCCTATAGTAATGCCAAGATCTTGGCAGTGGTCATGAGTTAGGCATTTGTATTTTATGAGATCTGGAGGTTTTGTTGCATGAAGAGGGTGGAGGAGAAAAGGAAATAGTTTGAAAGAATAACTTGACTATCTGTCCCTCTCTGCTCTTTTTTACTGGGTAAGGGCACTTCACCACCCACTCCCCAAACCTGCAGGAAAGATTTTAGGTAACTCCTTGTATGCATTGAATCATATTTTTAGCCTATGTATCACAGCTGTAAAATTCTTGTCTTTCTAAAGATATTTCAGGGTTCTAAGTATCTAAGGAACAAGGATTTTTTTTTGTTCTTTCTCTCTTCTAAAGATGGACTCTTCGTGTAGCTCTGCTTGGCCTCAAACTCAGTATGTAACTGAGAATGACCTTGAACTTCCAGTCTTAGGCAGCCTCTATCTTGCTAATGCCATCACAAACCTGTACCACCATCCTCAGTTTATCTTGAGCTTATTGTGTATCCCAGACTGATCCTAAACTCACACTACTACTACTCCTGTCTCAATTTTGTGAGTGCTAGGATAATAATGTGGGTGACCATGCCTGGCACTAGAAGCTTTTAAAAATCAAATGACTAGTTAAGCTGTGTTGTCAGTAGATTTGCTACTGTATTCTTGCTGTATAAAAATTACTTTAAACATGTCTAGGAAATATCTAGATTATAAAGTAGCAACAAGGATACAATCTCAACACTTAGGAGGCAGGGGCAGGGGCAGGCAGATCTCTGTTCCAGAACAGTTAGAAGTTTTTACTATATAGCTTTGGTGTTAAAGTTGTTTTTTTGTTTTGCTTTAATTTATTTTTTTTTTTTTTTTTTTTTTTTTTTTTTTTTTTTTTACACATTTTGTATATGTTGGTATTTTGCCTGCATATATGCCTGTGTGAGGATGTTGGATCCTGGAGTTACAGACAGTTGTGAGCTGCCATGTGGGTGCTAGGAATTGAACCTGGGTCCTCTCAAAGAGCAGTCAGTCAGTACTCTTAACCTCTGAGCCATCTGTTCAGTCTCCTAGAGTTGTCTTTAATTTTATCTGTCTATCTGTCTCTCTATCTGCCTACGAAGTTAGTTTTTAAGTCTTTGGGATTGAGCTTGCCCTTTTCTTTTCTTAACTGATCATCAGTAAGCTGCGATAATCTGTTACTCACCTCCCCTATTTAGAACTGGAGTACCTGAGTGAATGAGCTTAGCAGTAGGCATGGGAATCTTAAGAGAACTGAGTGTACAATAAGTCCCATTACTTGTAGTTTGGATTTTTTTTTTTTTTGTCAGCCATGAGATTGATACTGATTGACAAAGTACAGAATTAAATAGTTCATGAGTTTTAAATTGTGTGCTTTTCTGAGTAGCAAGATGGAATCTACCCCAGCTTTCCTGAGACCTGAATCACTTCAGGTTCTGTATCTAAGTTGTATTAGTTACTCATTACCTATTATCAGACTACTCCTGCTATAATAGTGTCTGTGTTCAGGTAAATGGCCCCCAAATGTAGAATAGTGATGCCAGCAACTCAAATTACAAAGAGCAGCTATAAATGCTTCCTTTAAATGAAGAGGAAAATTTCCAGTAAGGTAAAGGTAGGTACATGCCTGTAATACCAGATATTCAGAAGGCTGAGGCAGGAGAATCTTGACTTCAAGACCAGCGTGGGCATCCTAAGTGCTCCCCAAGACCCCCTCTCCCCAAAGAATAGAACAAGAATCTGTGGTTTCTAAGATATAAAATAAAGTAGCATCAGGGAGATACCACACTGCATTTATATTGGTATATATATATATATATTTTTTTTTAATACTTTATTTAACTTTATTGTATGTATGTTTGTGTGAAGGTGTCACATCCCTGAACTGGAGTTGCAGACAGTCATGAGGTGCCATGTGGGTTGTGGGAACTGAACCTGGGTCCTCTGGAAGAGCAGCCAGTGCTCTTAACTGCTGAGCCATCCCTCCAGCCCCTATATTGGTATATTTTTTTTTTAAAAGATTTGTTTTTAAAAAGTTATATTTGTGTTGTGTGACAAAAGTTTTCCTGGGGAGAAAAACATAGATCTACTCACCTCAGATAGGGAGTCTACCACAGACCACAAAGTATGGGTCTGGGTACCACCAAAATCTAGCCTGCAGGAATATGTGTGAGAGGTGACTTGAGGAGCAGAGTAACTTAAAGGCAGGGTTTTCCTATGTAGCTCTCGCTAGCCTAGTGCTGTTGTGTCTGTGCCTCTTAGGTGGGAGACAGGCCTCCTGCTTCAGTCTCCTCTGAGTGTGGAGATTACAGGCATGTATTGCCATGCTCAGCTTCCTGTTGTTTCAAGCTGTTTATTTTTATTTTAAGTAGTATATTTGGAGTCATACCTTTTCATTTCTGTAATTTCCTGTTTATTGATAAAAGAAAAACTGAAGTGTGAATGACTAACAGTGGTAATGGGGACAGAATTCTGATGGAAAAGGTAAATCAGAAAGGGAACAGTTGAGTAGATGATCCCTTATGGTCACTTAAATTGATAAATGGGTTTGACTTTTCTAAAAAGTCTTTTAGTTTTTTGAGACAGTTTCTCCGTGTGTAACAGCCCTAGCTGTCCTGGAACTTGCTGACCTCTAACAGATCTGTCTACCCCTGCTTCCTGAGTGCTGGGCTTAAAGTCATAGAGTGCATTCTTAACATGCTCTAAAGCATTGTCACTAGAATTAAAGCCTAAGAGTATTAAGCACTGGCATTTGATGTTATATAACATAGAGAATGGGACATTAATCCAAAGAATAGTTTCTTTCTTACCTCCTCCCTTTAATAAAGTGATAGGCTCTCATGTAGTCCAGTCTGGACCTTAAGTTAGTTGAGAATGATCTTGCCTCTACCTCCTAAAGATGTAAGTGTGAGCCACCAGTATAGACTTGACTGAAAGTTAACTGAATCCTAGTGTTTTATGATCCTTGGATGGGGAAACACACTTGTTAGCTTGGCCCCCAGGAGACTGAGGCAGGAGGGTCTCTTTGAGTTTAAGACAAACCTGGGCTAAAATAGCAAGTTTCAGGTCAATATATGCTACATAATAAGTAAGACCTCGTCTCAGTTGCCACCCCCTCTCCCCCAAGAAAACACACACACACACACACACACACACACACACACACACACACACACACACACACACACACACACACACGAGAGGGAGGGAGGAGAGTGTTATGTGCCCCCTAGGGTAATTCTATGAGATTTTTTTGGTTTTGGTTTTTCGAGATAGGGTTTCTCTGTATTGTTTTGGAGCCTGTCCTGGAACTAGCTCTGTAGACCAGACTGGCCTCAAACTCACAGAGATCTGCCTGCCTGTGCCTCCGAGTGCTCGGACTAAAGGTGTGCGCCACCAGTGCCCCTCTTAAGATCTTTGTGTTTCTTTATAGTGGTGGAAATAAGAGGAAACATGAATAATTTGAAATCTTTGGTTTGGTTTGGTTTTTCTGAGAGAAGGTTTTTCTGTGTATCCCTGACTAGCCTGGAACTTGCTCCGTATGGATCAAGCTGGCCTTGAACTTGGTGATTGCCTCTGTGTCCTGAGTGCTGGACTAAAGGCATGAACCATCATTTCCAGTGAAGTATTTTTGTCCTTGACTTTCTTCACCCTTTCTGTCACCACTTGTCTTTTCTCTAAGGATAGGTATTTCCTAAGATTCTTGCCTCAGACTTCCTCTCTTAAAGCATAGATACTCTTAGGTACTGATTTGGTTTGTTTTTAGTAATGTTTAGTTTACTAGGTATCTGATTTTGAAGTTTCTATTTAGATAATTTGTAAGAGTATATCTAGTTCTAATTTATTATGTTGGCCGTATGTATGTGTGTGGGGGTAGGCATGTGCCATGATGTTCATGTGGAATCCAGGGAACAACATGCATCCAGGGAACAACATGCCAGAGTTGATTGCCTCCTCCTATCACGTGGGTCTAAGTTTGACATCCACTGCACTGGTTCTCACTCCCTTTATAACATGTCTGCTTGGATGAGAATTAGGCTTCTGGGTGCCAGCTTGTCATTTGTGGCATTTGATTTCTGTGCTCAAATGTCTTTTTAACTGTTCGTTTTAGAACTGTTTATAAAGGCACTGTCTATCCAGTGTTTCTCATGTTCATTCCCCAGTATTTCAATGTACCACCAGTCATAAGATAGACTCTTCGCAACTATAATAGCTTTTAAACTTGTTTCTCCTTCAATTTCAGATTGTCTTATCTTTTTTTTTTAAAAGATGTATTAATATATTTTACATATATAAGTGCTCTGTCGACTTTATGCCAGAAGAGAACATCAGATCCCATTACAGATGGTTGTGAGCCACTATGTGGGTACTGGGAATTGAACTCAGAACCTCTGGAAGAACAGCCAGTGCTCTTCATCTCTGAGCCATTTCTCCAACCTGTCTTACATCTTTGACAAAATAACCTTCTGATGACCCACAGGCAAGCCCTGTACTTTTTTCTCATACTATGGAGAGAAGGCCAGGCCAGGACCTTGTGGATGCTCAGCAAGCACTGCACACAGAGCATCCTGGTGGACTAGCTCTTCCTGAAGTTAACTGAAGGACTCATACTGTTTCCTTGAATTTACTGGGTTATTTTATTTTTTCTTCTGGGCAGTCAGAGTATCATTGCCATCTTCCTCATCTTTCTCCTCTTTGAAATTTTATCCTGCTTTTAAGGCAACTTAAAAACTTGTTTTCCCTTCTTACCAAAAGTGAAAATAGCACTTTAGTTTCTTTGTTTCTCTGTGTAACAGCCATGGTCATCCTGGAACTCACTCTAGACCAGGCTGACTTGGAACTCAGAGATCCACCAGCCTTTGCCTCCTGAGTGCTGGGATTAAATAAAATCTGACACTTTACTCTCCTTAATGGTAACATTTTACTAATTAAATTACTTTTCTTTTTGAGGGAGGGTCTCATTGTGTAGCTAATGCTGATCTCAAACTTGTAATTTATGATTGCCAGCTTTAGTCTCTTGTATTTATTTTTAATCTTGATATTTGTATCTTTTGTATTATAATTGCATAGTTACTTTTCCCAGTTGATTAGTTGGCTATACAAGGGATTATGGATGCATTATTTATATTATATAGGTATGGTGGCCTATATCTTTAATTCCAGTACTCGGGAGGAAGAGGCAAGCAGAACTCTGAGTTCAAGGCCAGCCAGAATTACATGTTAAGCCTCTTTAAATAATAATAAAAAAATGTTTTTAGCGTTATTGCCTGGCACATTGTTACCAGCTTGTTTGTGTACAGATGGACTACTTAATGATGCAAGAGACTTACAGTGTGGATGGGTTATCTAGCAACTCTGTATAGTTGGGTTGCTTTGTGCTGTCAGATTTTTGCACAAAAAAATAAATGTTAATTTATCTGATTCCTAGATGTTAGTATCCCTGATCATGAAATACCCAATTTTCCTTCTGTTCCTGCATTGAATATACAAAAGGAGAAAATATTGGTTATTCATCCCATCCAAATATTTAATAATTGAAAGTAGTTCAAAGCCCTCATTCCATAAACATTTGTTTTTTCAGTTATTATTTATTTATTGAGGTAGGACCTCACTATATAACCCAGGTCTGACTCCTGGAACTCACAGAGATCCACCTGCCTCTGCCTCCTGAGTGCTGAGATCAAAGGTGTGTACCACCACACCTGGCCCCATAAATATAACTTACGTGATGTGTCTCTCTTGCTTTGAATTTCAGTGCTATTAGGATAATAAATAGTATATACTATGAGAATGTAACTGGCAGTATTAACTAGCAAATTGGCTTGGAGGATTATTTGTTATTGAAGAAAAATACTAAAGTGAGTGAGAAAATAATTTAATTTTAAAGTTTATTTTTCGGGATAGGCCATCTTTTAAAGCTCTCTCTGGAGACTAGGCTTGTCTCAAACTCACAGAGATCCATCTGTTTGCCTCCTGGGTGCTGGAATTAAAAGTGTGGACCACCACCAACTAGCTTAATGTCTTTATTTTTTGAAATTAAGATATAATTACTATTATGTAAGGGAGATAATATTCTCTCTTTCTTTTTATTCTCTCCAACCCCTTCCCTCACATTCATGGTCTCTTTTTTCCTTATAGTTTTGCTCACACACTTCTAAATATGTAAATATAACCTGTTCAATCTGTTTAATGTCACTTGTGTGTATGAGTTCAGGTCTGATCACTTGGTATTGGATAATGAATTTGAGGGCTTTTCCCTGGGGAAGACTATTTCTCCTGCTGTCCTTTTCTCCTGTCAGGGTTCCTTTGTTTCCTGATCTTTGTCTAGTGCTGGGGCCTGGTAAGGCTGGCTTCCCATTCCATGTTAACATGTCTATTGGTGTCATCTTTGTTCAGCTCTTGTTTAGGCAGCCACACTGATGAGACTTCATGGGTGTATCTTCTGAAGTTTCTAGAATAGGTGATCATGTGGTATCCAGTTCTAGCTGATATATTTACAACACAGTTCCTCACCTAAGACTTAGAGATATCATCTGGGATAGGGGCCAGATTGTAAGAGCTAGAGGAAAATTAATTTTTAAATGAGACATTTTTGTTTAAAACAAGAATTGATAATAAAGAGAGGAAGACTAATTCCAGATGATGATGGAATCTAGAAAAGCAAATTCATACTTGGGTGGAAATTATTGTTGAGCAGCTGTTGTATTGTTGGATTATAAGCCACGTAGGACATCTGTCTTCTCAGTGGGGACTGAGAACTATGTGGCTTAGAAATAAATACCTGTCTTACTAATAATTGAACTTTTGGAGCATCACCTTTTAGTTTCATTTAAAAGTAGATATTTAGGTAGGAGATTTGTTAGTTGCATAGCAGAATGAGACATGGATTGGCCTGGGAGAATGCTGGGAAAATAAGAAGTCATAAGAACTGACTAAAACTGAGTTCTTAGTGAAAGGATCAAGGACAGTACCTATTGTAATGTTACTTAGATGTTTCTATCAGGCCCAAAGTAAAGTGGAGTCATCAGACCAGTTTTTATAAGTCCTAGATGCTAAAAGGAATTAGCCTGAATCTTAAGGAAGGTTAAAAAAAAAATAATGTCACCATGGGGGGTGGGTGATAGAGATTATAGCTCAGAAGTGTGTGTTTATAATGCCTGTGTGAACCCTGGGCTCTATCTCCAGCATCAGTAAAGATTCAAATTAATAGCTCGCTTGTTAGAAATACATTGAATTATTTTAAGCTGAATATTCTTAGTATATGCCAAAACAGTAAAGTTGGAGCCTCTTTCTGTGATGTTGGAGTTATATAGCTATTTGTGTTGGTTGCTGATAAATAAGTGCTTTAACTGAGGCACAGATCCTTTCAGCACTTTGATTTCAAGTTAGGAGATGTACCATTATACTTATTTGCTGTGATGCATTGACCACTTTCATAGCTTATATTAATAATGATAGTTTTATCTAGCCATGCCAGTTCATGGATCTATAACCCCAGCATTGTTTTGATAGAAGGTTAAATGCAAGGCTGGGACCAACTTGGGTTACATAGTGAGTTCTAGGCTGCCCTGGACCATGTGGTAATAACTTAGCTCAAAAAACAAAACAAATAACTCCCTCCTACAAACAAAGACCAGAGTGTTTATAGGGATAATAGTGCAGCCTTGAAAATTTAGTGGCTTAAAAAAACAATTTATAGCTGGGCAGTGGTGGCGTATACCTTTAATTCCAGTAGGCGAATCTCTGAGTTGGAGGCTAGCCTGGTCTACAGGGCAATTTCAGGACAGCCAAGGCTATACAGAGAAACTCTGTCTCGAAAAACAAAACACAAACCAATATTTGTATTTTTTAAAATGATAGTATGTGTCTGTGTGGAGAGTGAAGGTGTTCACAGAGGCCAGGAGCATTGAATCCCTCAGGCCTTACAGGTGGTGTGGGTTCTGGGAACTGAACTCTGATCCTCTGCAAGAGCAACATGTTCTCTTATTCATTGAGATACCTTACCAGCCTCAGATTTAATGTGCTTAACAGTTGGGGGTTAAAGGCATGTTTACCACCAAACCTGACCCCCTGATACTTTTTAAATAAGAGATTCTTGGTTATTTTTCTACTTGACTTTCAGTTAATAGTTTGTCTTATAGTTAGCTAAAAAACTTAAGGCCTATTATTACTAAAACAGAAAAAAAAATAGATTACTGGGATTTACTTCTGAACTTGACATAACATCTGGGTGCCCCCCCCCCCAATCCTCAAATAGTTTACTCTTTAACCTTCAGTTTGGCAGGAGTCGTGGTTATTTTTGGAGTATAGGCAGTAGAGCTAATCTAAACTCCTCAAGCAACCTGAAACAGTGACCTCATCAGCTCTTTCAGCTGAGCATGGCTTGTTCTGGATCATATTTTACGTGTTACTTGACCAGAGAGGAAACAATGGAGTTTAGGGGTACATAATGCATTGAAAAATGGAAAAGATGCTTAGGGCCTGAATCAAAATGTATTTATCTTGTTCAATGGAAGAGATTCTGCAGTGGCTATGATATTAAAATTGTAGGGCACAGTTACTGTGTCTCTACTTGTCTTAGTTTGGACAGTATCTTAAGATGACTCAGGCTGCTAGAACAAAATACCAGCAGAACTTAATTTTCTTATTATTCTATAGGGTAAAGTCTAAGAGTAATGTACCAGTATGGATGGTTTCTGGTCATGGATGTCTTTTAGTTTATAGAGATCTATCTGCCTCTTCACTGTATCCTCACATGCTAGAGAGAAAGGGAGAAATAAAGAACTCTGCTTCTTACAAAGGTAACAATCCTGTTCCTTTTATATATACATACATACATACAAATATACATACATAATGCCAGTGGTTACTATAGTTTCTGCACTAGAGTTGTAGAGTTGAATTTGGTTATATTTATTTATTTATTTATTTATTTTTTGAGACAGGGTTTCTCTGTATTGTTTTAGAGCCTGTCCTGGAAGTCACCTCTTTAGACCAGGCTGGCCTAGAACTCACAGAGATCCACCTGCCTCTGTCTCCCTAGTGCTGGGATTAAAAGCAAGCACCACCAACACTTGGCAAAGTTATATTTAATTTTAAATGATTCAGAATTATAGCTTCTCTCAATTGTAGTTATATTGTAATTACTTTTTTGTGTGTGTGTGTGTATGTATGTATGTGCATGTGCACATACTTGCATGTACAAGTATGCCACTGCATTCATGTTGGGTGTCCTCATGCATCTCAAGTGGCTGTCCTCACTTTTCACCTGTCTGTGGTTGGGTCTTTGCGCCTGTGTATACTAGGCTAACTAGACTGCAAGTTTCTGGGAATTCTCTTGTTTCTAGCTCCCATCTTTCCTATGAACACTGCAGTGACAGATGTGAGCTGGACCATATTTTGCTTTTCTGTGGCACCTGAGAATTTGAACTCATCCTTAATGCTTGTGTGGCAAGCACTTTTTTTTTTTTTTTTTTACCCACTAAACTATCTCCTCAGCCCCTAATTACATGATTCTCTAGAGAAATAGTTCCCCAAAAGGGTATTTATAATATCATTAAAGGATATGTAAGATGATCCAGTGGTGTATAGAAAAAGAATGTTGAATATTTATTTGGCATATATTCTAGAAAAAAGTACCTTTTTAAAATTATTACATTTTTCTTATTTTGTGTGTGTGCCATGGTGCATGTGTGAACTCTGAGGACAATTTGTTGGAGTTCATTTTCCTTCCACCACATAAATCCCAGGCATCAAACTCAGATTTGCAGGCTTGGTGCCAGGTCAGGTATGTTACTACTAAGCTATCTTGCTAGCCCTATTACATATTTTTTTAAATTATTTTTATTTTATTATTGTGTATATGGGCGCCTGTGGAGGCCAGAAGAGGGCATCCTGTTCCTTAGTACTAGAGTTACACAGACTATTGTGAGCAGCAATGTGGGTCTTGGGGAATTGAACCTGAGTCCTCTGAAAGAACAGGAAGTGCTCTTAAGCTCTGAGCCATCTTTTCAGCTCCCCTATTTTTGCACTTTTGAGCTAGGGTCATATTATGTAGCTTTGGCTGGCTGTTACTCAGTATGTAGCCCAAGTTGACCTCTAACTCTTGGCAGCTCTCTTGCCTCAGCCTGTCAAGTGCTGGGATTACAAAGGTGTGTTTGGCTAGCCTTACTATTTAATGCAGTCTGATTGTATATGTACACATAAATATTGGGGTAGATACCCAAAGTTTACATTGAAGTTCACGAATAAAATTTTGATCACTGTTCCTTTCTGCAGAGGTTTTAACATAAAATTCTACTAATGTATAACACCTTCGGAATAGCTACATGTTGAATATCCCTTCCTTCCATAAAGTGTGCTGCAGGACCAGAATTATTTTACATTTCAGTTTTTCAGATTAGCGTTTGTTGTTGCAGTATTGGGCATTGAACCCAGGGCCTCATGTGTGCTGGCCAAGCACTCTGTTAAACCATACTTTAAGCCCAGATTTGGGAATATTTGCATACAAACAATGTGAACATCTGAAATGTTCTAAAATTTGAAACTGACTGAGGATCATGGTAATTCTCAGAAAGTTTCACAATTTGGGGGCACGAAGTCTTTTTGTTTATGGTTTCTTATTGTTTTCTTTGAGGACAGGGTCTCATGTAGCACACACCAACTTTGAACTTGCTATGTGTCCAAGGATAAACTTGAACTCATAGGCCTTCCTTTACTTAAGAGCTGGGACTATAGGCATTTGTTACCATATCCAGCTTTCTATTTTATAGATGAAAGAAGCAAAGTCTAGTGGGCTCATCGAGGTGCAGTGCATGAACAGCTTCTCTCATTTGCTGGGATCTAGAACTGCTACTTTTTAGTCTGGGACTGATTTTGCTCAGTTTTTATTTTTAGAAACTGCTATGGTTTGCATAAGCATTCACAGGTTTTTATGTTTCTGACTTACTAATAAGGTCTATCAACTTATCTCAAAGAAGATCCCTTTTTGAAAGAAACTTAAGCCATTTTCTCTCCCGAAAGACTATCCTGTGAACTCTGGAAATGAGGTGAACATCATGTCTCTCTTGTCCCCACTTCTCAGGACAGGGCATAGAGGCTGGCCAAGCCTTTTCTAGAGCAATATGACAAGTTAACACATTCCCAGCCCCCCCAGAGAGGATGCTCTTTAGTTATGAGAAAGGTTTTTGGTAGCTGCTGTTTTATAGTCTGAAATGAATAATGGTGGGATGAGGGTGTGGTGTGGTAGACAGTTTAATTCTAGAAATGGAAGAATAGATCAGTTACTTCTAACTTACCATGATACAGTGGTCTGCTTTATGACCAGTAATGAAATTACCTATTTTACAGGACTTTTACAATAATGTAATTAACTTTAAACCTGTAGATTCAGGCTTGAGGAGATTACTGAGATGCTGAAGAATATAAATAGTGACTAATGAAGACAAACCAAGTGCTGTGTGAGAAATGCTTTATCAAAATACATCCAAATAGGGTGGGAGAGGTGGCTCAGAGGTTAAGAGCACTTACTTGACTTGGAGAGGACTTGGGCTCATTTCTCAGCACCTGCATGGTGGCTCACAAACTATCTCTTCTGACCTCAGACACTAGGCCTATATGTGGTATACATACATACATGCATGTAAAGAAACCTCATTCATAAACCTTTGTTTTAAAATTAAGACACATCAAAGGAGGGAAAATAAGCTAGCTGTTGTGGCTCACAGTTGTGGCCCTAGCTTTGGGGAATCTGAGGCAGAAAGGTCCCCATGGATTTGAGACTTACCCTGAGTGAAGTACAGAGTGGTGAGACCCTGTCTCAAACAAAATTAAACCAAATAGACAAGAGTGAGAGGAAGAAGTAATTTGCTCTGGAAATAGCTTTTATACAGCTATTCACACCCTGTGTTGGCACTGTCTATTGTTTGCAGTATTTCTACTTCTCCACTATGGTCTGCTACAAGCATTCTTTGGGCAGCTGCCTCTTCAGAGGGCAGTTTTTGTGAAATAGCATAGGTTTCTGTAAAAGGGAGAAGTAGAGGGTGAGGATAAGGATGGGCTTCTAAGATAATTGTTAAGGAAATGAAAGGGCTCTTGAAAGATTGGAGGACGGTGCCTGGATGTTCGGTCTTAGGTCATAATCATACTTTGTCTTTTACCACTGCCTTTTGTTCAAGACACTGAAAGGGCTAAACAAAACTCTGGCCTGAATAATATTATTCTTTGCTCTTTGGAATTTGTAGGAGGTGGCAGTAAGGTCCTGGAGAGGGGTGGGAATGTTATATAAGCATTAAAGAAATAAGATACATTCCCTAGTTCTAGTTAGGGTTTTGCTACAGAGGTAAGTCTGGTGAAAATTAGTAGAATTAGCTGAAGTAATGTTTGCCACTATGTAAAATGAGCTAAGATGGTTTAGTGGCAATTCTCTCTCTTTCACATACCTTCGTATGGCCAATATAGCACTCACAGAGATCCGTTTGCCTCTGCCTCCCAAGAACTGGGATCAAAGGTGTGGGTCAGTCGGCCTGCTTATAATCTTATGTGTCTTTGCTTATAATAGGCTTGACACTGCATCCAAATGACCAAAGGTTAGGTTGCTTTGCAAGGGCTTGATTTCTACTATTTGTGCGGAAACAAGATTCAGAATCTTGACTCATGTATTCATTTTGTGGAAACAAATGTTTCACAGAGTTTGTGGAAACAAGTGTTACTAACAGTGGGAAATCTTGCTTAGAGAGCAGTCAGTGCTGAAGGTAGTTTTGTGTTAATTAATTTGAGGTTCTTAGATAGCAGCTTGTTATTAGATTTGTGTTTGCGGTTTCAAGTTTTATCTCAGTTCCTTCTTTCCCA
Organism: Phodopus roborovskii; assembly: GCF_943737965.1. Classification (NCBI taxonomy): domain Eukaryota; kingdom Metazoa; phylum Chordata; class Mammalia; order Rodentia; family Cricetidae; genus Phodopus; species Phodopus roborovskii. The sequence goes on from NW_026126433.1 coordinate 42,785,170, forward strand.
TGTGGAAAAATATAACACTGTCAGCTACTGAAGAAAGAAGGGAAAGAGTTGACAGTTAGCCTCCCCCCCCACTCCAAAGTATGTCTCTTTATGGAATTACATACAGGGAGGCATGGGTGGGGGTTAGCTACTGAATAGTTAATATTGTGTACCCATACAAAAGATTGATTCTTATGGTAAACCTATGAATTGTTAAATATCCTTGTCTATTTTATTTATTGTCTTTTTCAGGGGCTTTTCTAATTATTTTATTTCTTTTTTCCCAAATCCAGGCTGGATACAGCAAATATCATTTTCAAGATGTCCAGCAAAGGGAGCAGCACAGATGGCATAACAGATTTAGTTAATGGTAAGGGACCAAAGGTGAAACTCTTTACTGTCACTTGAGGCCTCTCCCCTCGCTAAGGGAGAGTGGAGACCTGGATTTAGTGGGACAAAGGAGACCTTTGTATGTTGTTTGAGTATGAGAAAAGCACACAGCCATTATCTTGGATTGCCTGGTACTTTTGCTCTTTCAAATTGTATCTGTTGTTTTCAGAAGATGAATGCAGAGATGCTTCTTTCTTTTTTTAATTTTTGTGTTGTATATGCTTTTTTTGTCTGTTTGACTGTCTGTGCACCACTTTTGTTTTGTGCCTGGTGCCTGCAGAGGCCAGAAGAGGGCATTAGATCCTTGTACTGGAGTTACAGATAGTTGTGAACTACCATGTGGATGCTGGGTCCTCTGAAAGAGCAGCTGGTACTCTTAGCTGCCTGAACCTTCCCTCTAACCCCAGAGATACAGTGACCTTTTGGTAAAGTGGTTTGGACTTTTGAAAGCCTGTTTACAGAAGGGCGTACTTAAGAAATATTACTAAAAAGAAAAGTAAGGTAGAGGGAGTTTCAGGGAAGACTTAATTGAAAAGTCTGTTTCTATGGTAGATAATAGTTTCAGAGTGATAAGAAATCAAGTTACTGATCTGGGAGTGTGCCTCAATGATAGAGTCCATGAGGCCCTTGGTTCAGTCACCAGTGCCAAAAGGAGGAGGAGAGGTAGAGAGAGAAAAGTTAAAACCAAAACTATCCAAAATCAGGTCTTCCTTACCTCCCTTTAACATTGGGCTTAATTCAAAGGGACAGGAGTCTAGAGAAATTTTTGGTATTTGTGTGTGTGTGTAGATGCCAGGTGGGCATAGTGTGGCCACATGTAATTCCAGTGCTCAGAAAGTGGAGACAGGAGAGGTCCCTAAACAAGCTACCCAGCTAGATTAACTGTATCAATAAGCTCTGGGTTCAGTTGACAGACTATTTCAGTAAGGTGGAAAGTGATGAGTGAGACGCCTGATGTCAACCTTAGGCCTCTGCTGTGTGTCCTACACCCCCCTGCAAACATAGCACATAGTCACATGCAAACACCACACACAGTAGAAAAGGGTTCACCAATCACAGTCATACCCCTTTATGTAGTGTTTGAGTTGCTTTTGTACAAGTGAGATTCAGTAGTTAAGGTAGTGATCAATGGTCTTTAACTTAGACCATCTGGGTCTGTACAGGAAAAAAAAAAAAAATCTAGATCCTAAAGTAGATTTTGGTCAATGACTACTAAGCCCTTCTTCAAGCATGTGATTGATATATATATATATATATATATATATATATACACACACACACACACACACATACATACTCTGTCCCTTATATTAATGTGCTACCACCTTCACAGTCTAAATTTGTTAATCACAACTTTTAAAGTTTTATATTCCATTTATTTAGTGTTCAAGGGTGCCCATCCTTTAGTAGAATCAGGTTCCCCTCTATCCTGTGAGTCCTGGAGATCAAAATTTGTGTTGTCAGGCTTCATGACAAATGCTTCTACCTGGTGGACCATCTTGCTGGCCCTTGTTAATCATAATTTTCACAGTAAATTCCAGGAGTTTGCATCTAGGGCTCTGTTATGTGTTGTGTGCAGGAATATAGTATTAGGCATTTAACCTGGAACCTTGTACATACCAAATAGGTACTCTACCATTGAACTGTACCTTCAGCTCTAGGTATGCTTTTATCCCTTCTAGCCAACCCCAAGCTTAAGCCCAGCTGCATTTAAACACATCTGTTATACTTAATCAGCATATGTAATTCTCAGATCTGCTTTCTAGTTCACACACACACACACACACACACACAGACCCTTTACTTTCTTCTACCTCCTAGCCCAGTTTTCTGAGACAGAATCTTTGTGAGTTTGAGGCCAATGTGGGCTACATAATGAGACCATATCTAAAACCAAGATAACTAATTGAAGTAAATTAAAATACATTTGCTAGAAAGGGGCAAGTGAAAATCTGTGCTAAGTGATCATAATGATCAACATCAACTTAAAGACTGACTAGCACTATAGCTCAGTGGATAAAGTTGTTTGCCACCTACCTGGTTGATGCCTGAGTTTGATCCTGGAGCACACATGGTTGAAGGAAGAAACTCACACCTTTAAGTTGTCCTTTTATAGCCACATGTTCATTGTGGCACACCCCCCCCCCCCATAAATTAATGTCATAGTAATAAAAAGTCTTTAAGGGAGAAAGTTAGCACGAAAGCAGGTGTGGGAAGTGGCATGAGCCACTGTGCTTTTTGTCAGTTACCATCTTCTCATTAAACGATGGCTAGCTGTGTTAGTTCTTGCTGAGGTATTTTTTCTTATTGATTATTTTCAATTTAAATAGTGCCTTGTTAGCTGGGCATTGGTTAGCTGGGCATTGGTGGCCAAAATCTTTAATTCCAGCACTTGGGAGGCAGAGGCAAGTGGATCTCTGAGTTTGAGTCCAGCCTAGTCTACAGAGCTAGTTCCAGGACAGGCTCCAAAGTAAAAGCAATACAGAGAAACCTTGTCTGGGAAAACAAAAAAAGAAAGAAAGAAATGGTGCCTTGTTATTGCTGGAGATTTTAAAATTGTTTTCTGTAATCAGTATATGCCTGTCAAACAGAGCATAGCCTAATACCAGGTGTGGTGGTGTATGCCTGTGATCTCAGCATTCAGAAAGTAAATGAGAATTTCCACAATTAGAGATCAGTCTGCTTTATTTACATAATGAGTTCCAGGCCAGGGTTATATTGGGAGATCATGTCTCAAACAGAGGGCACAATCTAAGGTAGTTGCATAAGACACACACTTTTTTTTTTTTTTTCCTGAGACAGGGTTTCTCTGTGTACCAGCTCTGGCTGTCCTGGAAAACTCTTTGTAGACTGGTTAGCTTTGAACTCACAAAGACTGTCTTGGCTTCTCAAGTGTTAGGATTACAGGCATGAATGCCTCTGCTTCCCAAGTGCTGGGATTAAAGGAGTGCATCGCTACCACCTGGCCACACTGCTGTTTTCCTTGTTTTGTTTTTTAATTAAGATTTATTCTCTCTCTCTCTCTCTCTCTCTCTCTCTCTCTCTGTGTGTGTGTGTGTGCGCGTGTGCGCGTGCACGCGCACGCGCGCGCACACACACACACACATTTTTGTGAGACAGGGTTTCTCTGTGTAGCTCTACTGTCCTGGAACTTCGTAGACCAAGCTGGCTTCAACCTCAGAGATCCACCTGTCTCTGCTTCCCAAGTGCTGGGGTTAAAGGCATGCACCACCATCACCTGACCAAAAGTTTACTCTTAACAGTTTCATGCATGAATAAAATATATCATGATCATATCCACCCGCATTTTCCCCCATTCCCTTTGAACTCCTCTCGTATGTTCTCCCCAACCTTCATGCTGTCATTGTGTGTTTTTTTCTTTTTTCTTTTCTTTTTTTTTTTAATAACACATTAAATTTAGTTTGTGCTTCTAGCAGTCACATGGTTGGGAGACCATCCACAGGAGCATGGGTAATCTACCAGTTGCCATGCTGATGAAGAGCGTGGTTTCCAATCAGTTTCCAAAAAGCTCCTTAGTCGGGGTAGGGCTTCTCGAGCCCTCACCTGTCTATGCTGGAGTGCTAACTGACTTGTTCTTTTGCAGGTTATGTGCAGGAAACCACAGCTGCTGTGAGAACAGTTTTCAACACACCTCTCCATTCTCCAGCTGTTACATTCTTTCTGCCCCTTCTTTTGTGATAGATACTTCCTGAGCCTTGGCAGTTGATAATTGTCCTATTTATGATTGAGCACTACATAGTCATTTATTCTTAGCACTTTGGCCAACAAGTCTCTGTATTAACCATTGCTCGCTGAAAAAAGGAACACCTATCTCTGAATATAAACACAGATATTTAGAAAGCAGTTTAACATGCTGACTTAGCAAAACAACAATAGGTTTCACCTGTGGACTTCTGTAGCCATGAGCTTTTGAATCCCCCCCCCTTTTTTTTTTTTTTTTTTTTTTTTTTTTTTTGTTTGTTTGTTTGTTTTGTTTTTCTGAGACAGGGTTTCTCTGTGTACCCTGAGCAATCTCAGAAAGCAATTGGCTATTCAAGTGACAGCCATGCCACTATTGCATCAGTGAGCCTGTGGGCAGGGTGTAGCATACAGGTTCCAAAGTTGGGTAAGTGTTAGTGGCTTGTTTGCATTTTGTTTGTTTTGTTGTTGTTTTGAGTAAGGGTCTCACTGTGTACTCATGCCTGACCTGGAGCTCATGATGTAGATCAGGCTGGCCTCAAACACAAGAGATCCGTCTGCCTCTGCATCCTAAGTGCCGAAATTAAAGGTGTATACTACCATGCCTGGCTGTTGGTATATTTTCAAAAAGGGGGGTAGGGTAGTTACTGTATTTTATGTATATGGATGTTTTGCTCGAATGATGTCAGTGCACCATGCACCTGCAGTGTCTGAAGTGCAAAGACTTGTACATACAGTGCCTGAAAGTCTTCCTGATCCCCTTCCTAACTATTTTTCTTTTGTATCTATGCATTAATGTCCAGGAAGCCTGTCTAGCAGTCCAGAAGAGATGTCTGGAGCTGAAGAGGGGAGGGAAACATCCTCAGGTATTGAAGTAGAGGCCTCAGACCTGAGTTTGAGTTTGACTGGGGATGATGGTGGCCCCAACCGCACCAGCACAGAAAGTCGAGGCACAGACACAGAGAGCTCAGGTGAAGAAAAGGACTCTGACAGCATGGAGGACACTGGTCATTACTCCATCAATGATGACAGCCGAGTCCATGACCACTCAGAAGAAGAGGAAGAGGAACAACCTCGGCACCGAGTACAGCGCAAACGGGCCAGCCGTGATCAGGACTCCTCAGATGATGAACGAGCCCTGGAAGACTGGGTATCCTCAGAGACAACAGCTTTGCCCCGACCTCGCTGGAAAGCCCTTCCTGCCCTTCGGGAGCGGGAGCTGGGTTCAAGTGCCCGTTTTGTGTATGAGGCTTGTGGGGCAAGAGTCTTTGTACAGCGTTTCCGCCTGCAACATGGGCTTGAGGGCCATACTGGTTGTGTCAATACCTTGCACTTTAACCAGCGTGGGACCTGGCTGGCCAGTGGCAGTGATGACTTGAAGGTGGTGGTGTGGGATTGGGTGAGACGGCAACCAGTACTGGACTTTGAGAGTGGCCACAAAAGTAATGTCTTCCAGGTAAGACAAAGAGACATCATAGTAACTTGAGAAAATGAAGTGTGAGGGTAGACAAAATTGAGTTGCTGCCAAGAACAGAAGCTAGTAGCAAGCTGTGATTGGAATTAGATATCAGGACTCGATTGAGCCATAGACTCCATAATGATACACTGAGAGACCCATGGCAGCCTTTTGTTTCCTTGTACATAAGGACAATTGTACAAGTTATCCATATGGATAGGAAACTTAAAATAGGTGTATCGATACAAGGCAGTGTAGTAAAGTGCACAGACTCTTGAACCAAACTGCTTGGTTTCCAAATCCTAGCCCTATGTAAGTTTGAACAATTACCTAACTTGAAGTTTATGTAGCTATGAAATAGGGTTTGTAACAACTTATCAGAACTAAGTAACAGCTCAGTAGTAGGTACTTGCTAAGACTCTGAGTTCTTTTTCCCGTCCTCAAGAAAAAGAAAACAAGGGGAGCTGAATACTTAGATTCATGGCTGGTATTTAATCACATTTGATAAAATTTGGCTAATAGTGATTATTCCATGGAGCTATTACACCTTTCCATATTGTCCCATTGTCTATACTGGTACTAGCCATTCATCCATAAGCATGTCCTTTTTCCTTCTTTCCAGGTTCCTTTCCTTTTGTGGCAGATTTATGTTTGTTTGGTAAATGAAGATTTGTCCTTGCTTATTCCTTGCTTTATTCCCCTGTAAGACACAATTGCAATTTTCCAGTGTTTAGTTATGTTGGGTTCATCCTTCCAGAGCCATCCAGAATGTACTTTTATGTCAGAATGACTTCCTTTCTCTTCCTTTTACTTTACCTCTGAAAGGATTTGGGCTAAGCTATCTGTACAGACAGTAGGAAAGGCACATCCAGCTGCACAAGGAAAGGGTGACAAGGGGCCATCAACACATTTTTCTCTTGTTTCCTCTTTAATTATTTTGTGTCCCTTTTTCATTTTTACATCTTCAGGCCAAGTTCCTTCCTAACAGTGGTGATTCCACCCTGGCTATGTGTGCCAGGGATGGGCAGGTCCGTGTAGCAGAATTGTCTGCTACACAGTGCTGCAAGAACACAAAGCGTGTGGCCCAGCACAAAGGAGCATCCCACAAGGTAAGTAAGCCTTTGTTCCCAGATTGTGAATTCATGTCTGTAGTTAGGTATCTACCTGTTGCACTGACCATGCCCATTTGGTCACAGTCACGGGTGTGGATGTGTTTGGGGCAGGGGTCCCCGCTAGGTCTGGGTGACATCCATGGACCGGGAACCCATGGCAGTTACCTGTTTCATGTGTAAGTGAATTCTCCCGGAATAAAACTTACTTAACCTATACTGAGTCCAGTGAATCTTAATTCCCACTCACATATCCTCTGTGGATCTCAGTGTTTTCACTTGTGTTCCCTGTATTGTCTTCACCTGCCTTACTTCATTCAGCCCCTAGATTTATTTGTTAACAGCTGTCCTAAAGTTCCTAAAAACCAGTATTTCAGATAGTTACTGTTTTTCCATGCCATGCAAAGGATGATACTCTCTTAACAAATCTGAGGATATTTAGAGGAATCCAGAAGGCTCAAGACATATGAAAAATACCCACTTCTTTGATTTTTTTTTTTCCCCTCACTTTGATTTTTAAGTTTAGTTCCCACCCACTAGGTAACTTTTAGAGTTAAGATACAGAAATAGAAAAAGAAAGAAGTTTCTTTATTGTTTGTCTGCAGGCCTGAATGTAATGGACATTATTTTAAAATAAGTCCTTTGTGCTTTTTGAGACAGGGTTCCTCTGTAGTGATAGCTATCCTGGAACTCATTGTGTCAGCCAGGCTGGCCTCTAACTCAAAGAGATCCACCTGCCTCTGCCTCCCTAGGTAGTGCTGGGATTAAAGGTGTGTGCTACCACACCTGACTTAGAATGGGCTCTTAATAGTTGATATTTTCCTTCACTGTCTGTGTTCATATCTTTTGGGATTTGGTTAAAATAGAAAATTAATTGTCCTGTGACCTTTATAGAATAAATGGACTATTAATTCACACAGAGTTAATAAGCTTAAATTATTTCCTTTCTTAGGATTTTTAAAGATTTATTCATTATGTACACAGTGTTCTGCCTGCATGTATGCCTGCATGCCAGAAGAGGGCACCAGATCTCATTATAGGTAGTTGTGAGCCATCATGTGGTTGCTAGGAATTGAACTCAGGATCTCTGAAGAGCAGCCAGTGCTCTGAGTCATTTCTATAGCCCCCTTCTTCCCTTCTTAGGATTTTATAACAAAATTTCACTTGCTAAGACTTTTTCACTATGTAGACCAGGTTGCTCTTGAACTCACAAAGATCTCCCTGCCTAGCCTGCTAAGACACTTGAATCACTTCCCTTCTTAAATGTAAGTCAATGAACTTGATTCCCTCTGATACTTAGAAACCACATTCTTTCCCTTTCTTTCTTTCAGTTGGCCCTAGAACCAGATTCTCCCTGTACGTTCCTGTCAGCTGGTGAAGATGCTGTTGTCTTCACCATTGACCTGAGACAAGATCGGCCAGCTTCGTAAGTTTAGCCATAATATCTTTTTTTTTTTTTTTTAAAGATTTGTTTTAGATTTAGCCAGGTGGTGGTGGGACATGACTTTAATCCCAGGAGGCAGAGTCGGGTGAATCTCTGAGTTGGAGGAGAGCCAGGGCACACAGATGTGTTTTATTTTTATACTTGATCTTAGCCAAAATGCCTAGAAGTGCTGATATATTTTCAAGTTTGTGTATGTGTATATATCTGTGTGGGGGTATGTACACATGAATACAGATGTTCACAGAGGCCCCTAGAAGATCCCTTGGAAGCTAGAGTACAGGTGGTTATGAACCACACAACAAGGATGCTGAAAGCCAAACTCTGGTCCTGTGCCAAAGCAATATGTACTCTTAACCTCTGGGCCATCTTTCTAATCCACATTTTTTCATTGCAAAACTCTATTCCTTGGTCTTGAAAATGCTCTACATGTCATGGTAATGTTACTCTTAGGTTCACCAGAATATAGTACCTTTGAGCCTATGTATGATAAGAGATAGCTTCAAGTTTTGGAGAAATCCTTACTTACTTACTTACTTACTTACTTACTTACTTACTTGCCTAATATTTTCCAGAGAGAGCTCACTTTTTATAGGTAGACTTTAATGATTTGGTAGACTTCTGCTTTTCATTCACCTAAGTACCCACATTCAGCTTACCAGAAGAAGCACATTACTCTACATTCTAGCTTAAAGATAGACTCTTATATCTTATAAATGTCCAGTCGAATTACAGGAACATAAAGGATAAGTCTTGAAAATAAGATTGATGCTACAATAGAGTTTTGTTGTATTATACATAATTTGTACATGGAAGTCTGTTTTCCTTTTTTTTTTTTTTTGAGACTGGGTCTCTCTGTATTGCTTTGGAACCTGTCCTGGAATTAGCTCTGCAGACCAGCCTGGACTCAAACTCCACCTGCCTCTGCCTCCCAAGTGGGATTAAAGGCGTGCACCACCAACGCTCAGCTTTTTTGTCATTTTTATCTTACTGTTAGTGTGTGTATGTACACAGTATGGATGTATGTGTGTGCATGTGCCATGGTATGTATATGGAGGTCAGAGGACAACTTTGTGGAGTTGGTTTTCTCCTTCTACCTTTATGTGGGTTCCAGGAATTGTCCTCAGGTTACCAGGCTTGTACATTAAGTACTTTACCCACTAAACCATCACTGGTTGAAAAACAAATGTCTTTTGTGGGTCCAGGCAGATCAAGTCAAATCTCAGTCCAGTTATTACTAGTTAAATAACTTTATGTAACTTACTGAATTTCAGTATCTTTGTTTATATTATATCTCCCTCCCTTTCTGGAAGTCTTATCTATACATTACCATTCATACATAGATGCATACATTGTCTGTTTTCATTTTTGTTGGTTTTACAATAATTACATCTTAAACTCAAGTAATGAAAACTCATAGACAAAATAGAAATGCTCCTTATGTATCTTTTCCCATTTTTCTAGCTATTGATAACCATTGTTAATAATTTTGAGTATTTTTCCTGTCATTTTTTTAAATATAGTTACATGTGTGCTTTTCGATGATCTCTATACTTTTTAAAGGTAAGGTCTCATGTTGCCCAGACTGGCCTAGAACTCAGTTTAGTCAAGGATAACTGTGAATTTTTGATGATCCTACCTTTCACACCACCATGCCTGGCATCTGTATTCTTTTAATGGAAAGTTGTATAAATTTTAAAATCAAAAATCTCACTGTCCAGAACAGTTCTAAGCTAGAGTGGCTTTGACCATGAAGAGAGAATGCTAAGATTATTTCTTTATGAAAAAATTTGTTATGGTGGTTGTCTTTTTCTTGTTTCCATTTCCATTATTCTAAAGTGAATAAAAGCTTAAAATAAAAAACAAAAGCTCAGTTAGGTTCATTTTTAATGATTTCTTTTTTATTTTATGTGCATTGGTGTTTTGCCTGCATGTCTGTGTGAGAGATCCCACGAAACTGGAGTTACAGACATTTGTGAGCTGCCATGTGGTTGCCAGGGATTGAACTCGGGTTCCCTGGAAGAGCAGCCTGTTATGAGTAAGGTTTTTCCGCCAGCCTGGTCCCAGAGCTGCGGCAGCCCCAAACAACACACAGAGAGACACTGTATTAGATATAAAGCTGGTGGCCTCTTTCTCATGTTTCTTATTGACTGGCTCTGTCTTAATGATTTCTATTAATCTAAGCATTTCCACGTGGTCTCATTTATTGGAGAGAGGGGCTGGCATTCTTCTCTCCATCCTCCATCTTGAATCTCCTCCCTAGTACTTCCTCTCTCCTCCTTGTCTCCTAGTCCCTCCTATCTTGCTTTCCTATTGGCCAACACTGCTTTATTCATTAACCAATAAGAGAAACATATTTACAGAATGACATCTCCCATCATCTCTTTCTGTCTAAAATAAAAAGAAGAGTTTTAACCTTAACATAGTAAAATATATTACACAACAGTTATCAAATAAGAACCACAGTTAATATATTTAGTCCATTAACATTTAGTAAGACTTAAAGAAAATATTCTATCATTTATCCTATCTTTGTGAGTCTAAAGTCTTACGTGTAATTTATCTTTACTCCTAACTAAGGAAAACTATAACCATAACTATCTGTCTTCAACTCCTTCAAAGACCACAGAAGGATAATACATAAACTCTAGAAATGACAGAGGCAACTCACTACCTGGTCAGGCACCTGAAGTTCTTCTGTAATGTTCCATCTTCAGCCTATAGGCCATAGTGTGTCTGGCAGACTCCTCAGCAAAGCAGAAAACTTTAAACTATCTACCTGTATTGGCAGTTTGTCAGTCACTTTTCTCTGTGTCCTGCAGAATGTCTGGCAGACTCTTCCATGAAGCAGAACTCTGTGGCAATGTTCATCTTGTATCAGCAGTTACTTTTCTGTGGGTCCTGCATGTCCAGTTTATACAGCATAAAGTCAAACAGTCCAGACAAGAGCAGTATCTTGCCCAAATGGCTAGTCTTACAATATTGAAAGTAAACTCCATAATGAATTTCTTTGACGTCCATCTTCTTTTCTGACACAGGCGGTATTGCCAGGAGCAGTTATGCTTCACTTTCAAGAAAAACCCTAAACCATTTTAAATGCAATATCTGTAGGTCTTTGAAAGGTTTGAAGAATGCCTAGTCATCTCAAATACATCTATATATATCTAGAATCTAACTAACTTAACTCTAAGTTTTGACTATCATAGGTAACTATCTATAATAATCTGTGCTAAATTATACGTTACATTTCTAAATGAGCTACATAAACACAATACCTAAACAAGAGGACAAATATACATATCATAAAATTGACCTTAAATTGTATCAATAAAAGAAAATCTATTCCAAAACAAAGTATTCATATCTATACCATAATCCCCTTTTTACCTTTAAAGATCTCTGCTCTTTTGCTTGGTTGTGATCATTAATCATTTATAACCAACCCCATTTAAATGAAAACATTTAATTAATTAAATGAAAACAAACATTTATAGACAGTATTTGCGAATTTGGGTGTTCTTTCCAAACTGCTTCCTGCTGGTAGAGGGCGCTGTCATGGGGGATCCTAAGAAGACGCAGAAATCCTGGCTGTAGGCTGCAAGGCTGCCTTGTCCCAACTGTTCTGAATGTTGGATCACCTGAAATGCTGTTTCAGGGGGTCTGGCTTGATCAAACCATGTTAGTCTGGAAGGAATCCACAGCTTTTCATTTTCTGTGGAAACAAAAATAGAAATCCTTTTCCCCAGTAACCTGTCCTTGGATTTTGGAGTCAAAGCATTTTTAAAATATATAAATTGAATTAAATCCTGCAGCATTTCTTTTACCAGTTGTTGCTATTTCCTCGGCAGTCAAACAATTTAAAGATAACAGAACAGCATATAGTATCCAAAGTTTCTCTGTGCTTTCTACTTCTATTTTTTTTTTTTTTTTTTTTTTTTTTATATTTTGAGACAGGGTTTCTCTATGTAACTTTTATCAGTCCTGGAATTAACTCTGTATACCAGGTTTATTTTGAAATCACATAGATATGCTTGCCTCTGCCTCCCGAGTGCTGGAATTTAAGGCATGTGCCATCACACCACGCTACTCTTTGTCTTTTTAAAACCATTTTATTATGTTTTTCTCCCAAGCCTATGTATATTTTAAAACACACTGTAAATCTTTAGAGGTTTTTCTTAATTTGAATCTATCATTATTGTAATCTTTATCTTTTTCTGTCCACAAGTCTTTTATCTGGTAAACAACATTGCTAAAATGAAAGCCACAGCTGTATTAGCCGCGGTCTATCCAAGATGGCAGTGGGTATCTTTACGGCCAGAATTGAGAGCTGTGCTCACTGCCTTGGTCTACGCTGCCATCCAGCAGCATGTTGCCAGCTTGGAGATGTGGTCACTGCCATTGCTAGCTTTCATACACATAGTTCATTTGTTAGCAGAGCTCTTTAAAAGCCTTGAGGGTTTTTTGCCGCTTATGCTGAGTCAGGAAATCTCCCTTAAAGGAGCTGCACAAATCTCTGCTGAATCTAGCAAAACAGTCCAACTGAGAAAAGTGCTGCTACCAATAACCCTTGCTTATCTCTGCTCTTTTGCTTCTAAAACCCTTTTTTAAGCTTTTTTTAAGTTTTAAGTGGAAGTTCTTATTAGCCACATTGAAGGCGCCATTATGTTGAGTAGTTTTTTTCCCTGCAAGCTTGGTTCCACCACCATGCCAACCCCAAATAACACACAGAGACCCTGTATTAGATTATAATTCTGTTGGCCAGTTACTAGTTTCTTATCTGCTTATCTGTCTTAATTATTAACCCATTTCTATTAATCTAAGTACTTCCACGTGGCCTCATCTTACTGGAGAGAGGGGCTGGCATTCTGCTCTTTCTGTCTTCCATCTTCCACCTCCTCCCTACTACTTCCTCTCTCCTAGTCTCCTAGTCCCACCTATCTTGCTTTCCCATTGGCCAACACTGCTTTATTCATTAACCAATAAGAGAAACATATTTACAGAATGACATCTCCCATTAGCAGCCAGTGTTTTTTGCCAACTGAGCCATCTCACCAGCTCAGGTTCCTTTTAATAGTTTAACATCTTTTCTGTAAGCTTAGTAAATCTGCATGATACCATGTTTGATAAATTGACACCTAGATTTGGGGAAAGTTCTGTACAACTACTCCTAACGTGAGGTAAATTATGGCTGGTTAACTACATTCTTGTAACCAAGGGGTTCTCTTAGGACCCCTTGACATGACGATCATCCGAAGGATCATACTTCTGTGTTTTCAGTTTTACATATAGCTATCTTCATAAAACCATTCTTTGCTAATTTGTTGTTTTAATCTTAAATTACATTTATTGTGTGTATACATGCACAATGCACACAGGCAGGTTAGAGGTCAGTTTGAGGGACTTGGTTCTCTTCTTCCACCATTGGGTCCTGAAGATCACTCAGGTTGTCAAGCTTGATGGCAAGCGCCGTTACCCACTGAGCCATCTTGCGAGATGTGCTCACTGAATTTGGAGCTCACCAGTTTGGCAAGACTAACTGGCCAACAAGCTTTGGGGATCACTCGTTGTCTGCCTCACCAGCACTGGGGTTAGAGCCTTTCCTGTGGGAGCTCTGGCTCTAACTCAGTACGGCAGACACTTCACTGGCTGGTCCATCTCTCCAATCCCAAAGCTGCGTTTTCAGTGACTTTTTTATTTTTCCATAAAAACTGGGAGACAGACTTTGATGTCTAGAGCTTCTTAGCTTCTTGTTGCTGTGATTCTTGCAGCAAGCCCTTTATCTCCAGGTGTTTTGTATCACGTTAACTAAGGCAATAGACTCATTCACATGTTCTTATACTTAATTTTGTAAATTTACTTTATTATTTATGTGGATGGGTATTTTGCCTGCACATGTCTGTGGACTGTGTGTAAACCTGGTATCCACGAAGACCAGAAAAAGGCATTGGATCCCCTAGAACTGGAACCCACGTGGATGTTCAGACTCAGGTCCTCTGGAAGGGCAGACAGTGCTCTTAACCACTGAGCCATCTCCTTATATTTTTTTATTATCTCATATATTTATCCTACAAAATGATGGCTTCATTATCACATGTTTAAGTACATAGAATATGGTTTGAGCATAGTTACCTCTAGGTTCTTCTCTTACCCTTTAAAAAGCATCTTCCTTTCCCTCATATTTCTTCCTTTTTAAAAGACAAGGTCTCTTAACCAGGCTGAAGATGGCTTCAGTCCTGATGTTGCCTCTGTCTGCTGAGGGCTGGGGTTTCCAGGCATGTGCCACCTACCCAGATTATGTGGTGCTGAGAGTGGAAGCCATGGCTGTGCACTGGCTGAGAAATCACGATTTTTCTGTCTCTACCTTCTGAGTGCTACAATGACAGACATGCCACAATGGCAGCCTTTTCTTTTTCTTTGTTGAGTGCTGGGGTTACAGATCTGAGCTACCTATCATGCTGAGCTCCATCTGGGTCTTTTGGACAATGTAACTGTATGCTTTTTCTACTCTTTGAAGGAAGCTGGTGGTGACAAAAGAGAAGGAGAAGAAAGTGGGGCTGTACACAATCTATGTGAACCCTGCCAATACCCACCAGTTTGCAGTAGGGGGACGAGACCAGTTTGTAAGGTGAGTTTGTCAGTCCTTTGTATCTTTGAGAGTTTGAGACTTGGGGTATATTGTATATTGTTAGATACTCCCCAGTGCAATGTTAGCGAATTGTAGAAATTCACTAACTACCATGTTGAACTTTTTACCCTTTTAGAAATGCTTAAGCCCCTTCTGAGACATTCTGTTCCCTATGACAACAATCTGAAGAGCTTCATATTATGTGGATTATCACTTTTTAAAATGAATATATTTTATTTGTATGGTTGTTGTGTATAACTGGGCACTGTTCATGAGTGGTGCCTGAGGAAGCCAGAGGAAAACTTCGAATATTCTTGGACTGGAGTTAGAGATTGTTGTTGGGCATGGTGTTGGTGCTGATCATTGACCCTGATCCTCTTAACCACTATGCCATCATTTCAGCCCTGGGATTATCACATTTTAAAGAAGATTGATAAATTTGCCCCGCATAGTGGTTTAAGACATAAATCCATATGTGGTTTTCACTATTTTTCTATGTAGATGAACATTGTACTAGCAATCTTTTCAAATAATTTTTATATTTGATTTTTGTATTATCTGTGTTAGTATGATGTGTATATGAGGTGTGTATGCCATAGTGCATGTTTAGCATTCGTGTAGAAATCATAGGACAACTCTGTGGATTCATTCAATCCTTTACACTTGTTTGGAAATCAAACTATCAGACTCAAGTTGTGAGGATTGCATCATTGAGCAGGAAGTGTGCTTACCCAGTTAATCATCTTGACAGCTCTGCACTAATCATGTTGAGCATTGGTTAGATTTAGAAAAATTTGGCTTTGGAACACTCTGTAACTGAGGATTTTTGTTTCTGTTGTCCTGGACAACTTTTCTTTATTTGTAGTAATATCTTTCTTTGTTACTGTGAACATCTGTTTTTAACACTGGCTATTGAGACACATCCTAAGGGAAAACAGACATCATGCTTTCAATCCCCATTGTACCAGTTGTTTTCCTTCCGACCCTTATTCCCTAGCTAGCCATCTGCTGTATTTAACTACATTTCTTTGGGATTGTCAGTTTGAAAAAGGAGGGATAGCATAATTAGAAAAATGGTGTTTTGTTTTTCTGTTCTGCTGGTAGTTGAAAAGTGACTTCTTTTGGAATGAAAGCACATTTTAAAAACTATTTTGAAATTACTTGTATTAATTAGAATTGTGAGGTAAATTTTCAGAAAAATCTATTATTTACTTTGTTTAAGAGTTCTGGATAATGTGTTAAGGACAGTATCATTAGCAGATTGAGGAGTAGGGATAGGTTTGAAAGACTTTAGTTTTGGGAGAAAACAGTTTCCTTTTGGACAACCTATTATAACATCTAAATGTTAAGTAGATGTTGTAGATGTTAAGTCTAGAACTCAGAGTAAGAGACACAGATTTAAAACATTTCTAGATGTAGGGAGCTAGTGATAGTCAAAGAATTTCCTCATCAAAAAAGAGTACAGTCATTTCCCCTAATCTATAAAGGACATATTCCTGGTGTTAGCTTTGAACTTCTGGATAGTAATAAACTCTAAAGGTGCTGGGCTTTGTTATTAAAACTAGTGAATTTTTTTTTTCCTGGACTTTTTTTATTCAACATTTTGAGTAGTCGTTTACAGGTAACTTCAGGAGATTGGTGGTTTGGGGATCATTTTTTGTGGCCCATGAGAGGGAGAACTAGCCAAATAAAAGTTCAAGGAAGGAGGGATAGGGAAATGGCTCAGCAGTTTATGAAGGCTTACTGTTCTTTCAGAGGCTCTGGGTTCAGTTTCTCGCACCCACATGGCAGCTCACAACCATCTGTAAGTCCAGTTCTCTGGTGTCTGGCACCCTATCCTGTCCTTGCAACACTACACTCATAACTGTGATGCATATACATACATGCAGTCAAAACACTCAGTATACATGAATAAAAATAAATCTTAAAAAAATTCAAAGGACTTAAGACCTACTTACATAAAATATGACCTCTGCCCAAATAAATGCTTTGGGATAAGTAAGAAACATATAAAAGGTGTGATAATTAATTGCTTCAGTGAAAATAAATCATAAATGGGGCTCGAGAGATGTATAGTTTAATTCATAAAATGTGAGATGAGATGTACTTACTTGCATTCCCAGTACTGGAGAGGCAGAGACAAAGATTCCTGGGGCTTGCTTGCCAGCTGGTCTAGTATAATTGGTGAGCTTCAGGATAATGAGAAACCCTGTTGTAAAGGATTTGGATGGTGTTCCAAAGAATGACACTCAAGGTTCTCCTTTTGGCTTGCACATACATGAAACTTATCACCACTAAAATAAACAGTAAGTGAACTGCTTGTTGAGAATATCTGGATAAGGCAGAGTTTGGAGATTGATTAGAGAAGGGAACACCTTTCCTGAAGAGAACAAAGCAAAAGCTTGGTTAGGAAAGAGCCTGTGTCTTACAACTCTGCAAGGGATCACTTTTTTTAAGTTTTGACGCTTTGATTGCATCTTTCATTAAAGGATTTATGACCAGAGGAAAATTGATGAGAATGAGAACAATGGAGTACTGAAGAAGTTCTGTCCTCATCACTTGGTAAGATTCGTGAAGGACCAGTGGCTCCTGGCTTTCTTGATTTCATCCTGAGCTGCCTCCAAACTTTTTGGCCTAATGTGGAGAGTTTGGAATTTGAAGTCAGACAGATTTTAACCCTGGTTTTCTCACTTACAAGCTTTATGACTTGAGGCAGCCATTTGACCTTTTCTAGCCTTGGTGATCTCAACAGCAAAATGGAGATCAGCACCATTATGTTGGCCTATTGAGATAATGCATCTGAAATGGCTAGCACACAGCAGAGAACCAAGAGAGGGCCTCACTAAGACTCTGCTTCTTGAGGTGGACACGTTTCCTCAGTTATATAACTCACTCTCACCCCTCCTCCTGCATCTTTCTGTTTATCTCTTATCTGTCTCTGGAAAAAAGATACACAGGGAAGTTTCTAGAAAAACCTGTTCCTGAAGTTGATATAACAAACGGGGTGGGGGTGGGGGCATCAGTCAGTATCTGCTCCTTATTGCAGGTGAACAGTGAGTCCAAAGCAAACATCACCTGTCTTGTGTACAGCCACGACGGCACAGGTACGTGAGCAGGGCCCAGCTCCTAGGCTGGCATGTCCCCTCTGTCTAGGCAGCTGCTGAGCCAGTGAGGCATGTGCCCTCCAGGGTTCACCACTGTACAGTAGCTCCAAGTGGAGCAGCTGGCAATAGTTACTGATGGTAAGCATGTAGTGGGAGGATATAGCAGATGGCCCTTGGAAATGCTTCAGCTGACACTTCACGGACTTGTCCTGAAGCCTAAGCTACTGTAAGCCTAAGCATCTGCTGCCTTTGATGACTTAGTAAGTTAGAGGCTTCGATCTCCTGAGTGTTCTACTGCCCCTGGGCTGGTAATGTGTTCATCATAGATCCTATGTGACCTTACTTGCCTGCTGTTCCAAACTTAAGTAAGATGGGTACTTTATCTGGGTGCTAAGAGGATTCACTACCAGCAATAAGTCCCATCCTAGACAACCCCCCCATCCGTCCTAATCTTCTGGTCTCTGCATTTTTCAGCCTTTGCCTTCACTGCTGTGTTCTTGTTCTTGGCAGAGCTCCTGGCCAGTTACAATGATGAAGACATTTACCTTTTCAACTCTTCTCACAGTGATGGGGCCCAGTATATTAAGAGATATAAAGGTCATAGAAATAATGCTACAGGTGAGTCTGCCCTTTTTGGCTTTGTGACTCAAGTCACATTGAAAACCTACATTACCTTATTCCCATTGTGTAGGAGGCAACTACCTGAGGAGTAGGCTGCCTGTGTCTACTAGGGCAGTGTGAGATTATGCCTAGTCGGGCTGGAATTTTCTTTTTTCCAGTGTGATACAGGGAGGGCTCATTAGCATCTTCTCTGCAGTGATGTTGCATGAAGCTAGACTTTACTTTCTGTGATTTCAGGTACTGTAGAGTAGGCACAAAGGTCCTTCTGTAAAGTTAGGAAAAACTGAATTACATATATGTATAAGGTGGTATTGTCAGAGGGAGAGATGGGAATGATTCCTTTGAATGAATAAAGCAAAGTAGGGGATAATGGTGGTATCTAGTCCAAGTTTTCAGTGGAGTCTGGCTTTTAGTTCTATATCTGTGGTTCCTAAACACTGGAGCTCACTGGACTCACCTCAGTCCTTTAATAAGAGCAGTGATGCCCATCTCCCCCACACATTGGATATAATTGGAGCCTTGGGCTTTTTTAAAGTGTTCTGACAGGTCTAATGTAGAGAAGGTAGAGAATTACTGCACTTGGTTGGTGCCACTCCTCTCAGCTGTGTGTCATCTCTTGACTGGTAAGAAGGAAAGAGGGCAGAGTTCTGTGTTTGAATTTCATTATGTGGGCAAGCAAAAGGCTTAAAGTGTCGGTATTGTGGCTGGTATGTGGAACAAGTTCTGATAGTGGGGTTCCTGTCTTTTACAAATGGTAAAGATTTGAGCCTTTTTTACTGGGTTCTGCCAGTGATGCTTCTCATAGGTGACTGTGCCATCTACCTTTGTTAGTCACAGGCCAACTGGGCACCACTAAAACATACATAAACCAAGAACAATCCTAGGGCCTAAGATGGACAGAGTTGAAATGAATCTGGTTAGGACAGATAGGGCATTAGTTTGAAGCAGACTGTCGCCCAAGATAGTAAACTCCTGATAGAGCTCTTCAGGAGAATGTAAATAGTCTCTGGGACTGGTGTGGTTCTTATTATAATTATCTATCACATACATAATCTCTTGATTTGTAGGAATGAAAAGAATAATTTGGCATCCAGCCGACTCAGAGTTTGTGAATTACTAAATTCTTGGTGAGGTAAAAAAAATACAGGCCAGGTGCCAATCCTTATGTGGTTTCTTCCCTCATTTATCCTTTCAGTAAAAGGTGTCAATTTCTATGGCCCCAAGAGTGAGTTTGTGGTGAGCGGTAGTGACTGCGGGCATATCTTTCTCTGGGAGAAGTCATCTTGCCAAATCATTCAGTTCATGGAGGGGGACAAAGGAGGTGTGGTGAGTATGGTGTGCTGGACTGGGTGGCTCCTAGTTTCTTAGGTCAGTAAGGTAGGTCTTAAGTGGGCCACTGATTTTACAGTTCCATCCAGCTAAATTAAAGGTATTATGCCTTAAGGGTTGCTGAGGTTTTGGTAGAATGCTGTCTTCTATTCCTTTCTTCTGCCCTTACAAGGTATAGTTTATTGAAAAGAATAAATCTCTTAGGCATGGGCTTTTTCCAAACAAGAAACCTTCCTATACAATGTCAAAAAAAGATAACCTCTTGCATTGGCTCTAAGTAAGCCAAGCAGGACCTTGACTGATTCCTGCCTGGATCAGCAGAGAAAAGCTAGAAGCACATTTATTTTTCTTTTACTGATTTTAGAAGAAACATTTTTTTGAATATTTGGAGAAATAATTATGGTTTGTAACTTATGTAACATGGTATTCAATACTGAATTTATTTGATATACTATTTAGAAGAATATCCTTGTACTTATCAGATGTACCCTGTATTTAGGGATAAAGTGCCATGGCTATTGTCAAATGGATACAAATACACATAATGTAATAAAATACATTGAAAAGAACAGCCGAACAGCCTGTTCAGATAATATGCTTATATCATTGTCTGCCTGTCCTTTGAGTTTTGCAAGCATCCTCTATGTTAGTGGATCAAGAAAGAAACATGAAAATCAAGTTAGAAAATGAAGAATGGTCAATCATGATGTATTTATTTAGCTTACCATATTTTTTTTCTTTCCTTTTTTAAGAACCAGCATTAGGAAAGAGTTAAATAGCTTTCTACAGCAAGGTTTTTGAGCCACTGAAGAAAGGAAAGAGACAGTTTGAAAGATTACACTTTACTAATTACCCAAGATGCTTTGGCTACCTACATCTTGTAAGGCATGATTAGAACTGCTTTGACTCTCATCCTTTTCATTTTCCTGAGCTTCGGGGAACTCAGACACCAGCTGTGACTTGATAATGCTTGCCAGAGAGTGGCTTTAGAGTTGAAGGTGCCTCTTTGGCATCCGGATCCCATGCCCTCTTCCTGTTTTCTTGGTCTGCTTATGAGGCTATTTTGTATCTTATTCTGGTTTCCTTTAAATCTTTTGGACCTAGGGCGTCTGTAGCCTGAATGTAAGAGGAGAGGAATCTTTTAAGTTCTAGATGTGTCTTCCTCTTCTCTACTTGTATTTCCTTTCCTGTGTCACCTGTAGTTAACAAGTTCAGACACCGGAATCTTAAAAGTCTACAGTAGACACATAGTGAGTCAGAAAGGACTAGTGAATCCTTTCTTGATCATAAACTATTATCTTACATTCTGTTGCAGAAAGATGCAGGGATGAATGCCCTCTCCCAGCACTTGTCAGTTCTCTAGAAGCCGTCTGCTTTCAGCTCAGCCACTACAAGGGTTTTTTGATTAATCCAGTGCTCAGGAGAAGTATCTTCTTAGGATGGGTGGACCCCAGGCCAGAGATTAGTGGCTGCCCCCTGAAGAGTTTCTGTAGGGAGTAAGGTTTTTCCTCCCGCCGCCGCGCCAGCCCCAAATAACACACAGAGACTCTGTATATGATGTAATTCTGTTGGGCAGTCACTAGTTTCTTATCGGCTAGCTCTGTGTTAATTATTAACCCATTTCTATGTATTTCCACGTGGTCTTACCAGGTGGTTCTATTCTCTCCAGATTCTCCATCTTGACTCTCCTTCCTACTTCCTCTTTCCTCCTTGTCTCCTAGTCCCTCCTATCTTCCTTTCCTATTGGCCAACAGTGCTTTATTCAGTAACCAGTATGAGAAACATATTTACAGAATCACATCTCCCATCAAGTTTCTTTACTTCTTCTTACCTTTATGTGAGTCAAATGATCCATGTTGTTCTTACCTGGTTCCTTCTGTGATAGTTTTGTTTTTGTTACAACCTTTCAGCAGTAGAGGTCACCAGGTTCCAGCCTAGATGTAGATGTAGAATGTTAGCATCAGCAGGATCTTAGACATTATTGCCCACCTGGCCCAGGTCTCCTAGTTCTTGTTTTGGGATCCTTTCTTTGTTCCCATTCGCAGGGCCAAGAGTGGGAAATGATGTCAAGGAAAAAGTCCTTGGTCTCCCAAGAGCACTTGATGTTTTATATTTCCCCCTCACCCCCCCATCCCCACCCCAAGTCTTGTAAGGCCAGAGTTCTTTCTGTGCTCCATCCAGCATTATTGACAGTAAGTCCTGGCATTCAGACAGGTCTGGTGAGGCTCCCTAGCCCAGAAGCTCTCTGTTGACTCCCCCTGCAGGCTCCAACTCCTGGTATTGTATATAATTTATTCTCTTGTCCTCTTGCCATTGGCCTTAACCTTAGGCTTAAGTTCCAAGGAATTGTCCCTTTAAGTTTTTTTTTTTTTTTATTTTACCCACTTGTTGGAAGCTCAAGAGTACAGGTCTTTAACAAGATTTCATGAGGAAATGGATGAATGAGGTCAGGTTTGCATGTGTAAGTCATCAAGTATCTGTTGATAACATTTTTGTACTCAGGTTTGTTCTCTAGTGCTTTCTCAGGCTCCAAAGTACACAGCCTAAAAGAAACAGCAGTGAGCTTATATGTGAAATTAGAACAGAAGAAAACTGGGCTTCTGTGTTACTCTCAGGTTCAGAGTTAGATTTGGCCATCTGAGCCTGTTTTATTTGTAAATTCAAAGTTAAAGAAAATGAAGTCATCTTTATTCTCTGTGCCTGCCTTTCGTTTTCCTTAGCTGTGGTCTGAGTGTGCAGGCACAGCAGCCAAGGTTGGCCCTGAGAGAGAACTAGAAAAGGCTTTTTGCCAGGGGTTTATTTTCTAGGACTGTAGAGCAGAAGCAAGGCGGGGTGCTTTTCCTATCTGTTCCTCATCTGACTAAAAGCCTAAAAATGTTTTAGTGGCTAGATCTGGGACTGGCTCTTCCGGTGGGGATGGGAACTTCCCTGTCCTGCCCTGCCCTGCCTTGCCCTGCCCCGTTAAGGAAGCTCCTGTTTTCAAGTCAGACAGCAGAGGGCATGGGTGGTTTTAGACAAAAGGAAATTGTCTGAGACCCAATGTCTGCCATCCGTCCACTGTTTTTTCTCCTGTTCCATGAATGAGGGTAGCTGAAATTGATTCAGTGGAGAAACTGCATGACTACATTGTGCTTCCCTGTAGCGGAGTTTACTATGCCCTTAGGGCAGATAGCAGGATGTTGCCCTCTGACAGGGCATTCTTAAGCAGACACAAACCTCCGTTATCCTTAGTTCATTCTCTTCTCAGCGTTGACATCATCCAATTAGTAAACAGCACCGAGTAGGAATAATTATTTTCCATTTTTTGTGGAAGTGCAGGAGCAGCTGCTGATTTCCTAATTTTTACTTATTGTCACTTGATGAAAGCCACTGAGATATTTTTTCTAGTCTTAGGCAAATTGGCGCTTTAGATTTTGGAGTGAATGAGGTCATGAAGTGTATCTATCTTATGAAGCTACAATATGCATGGCCTATCATTCACCTGCTCCTGGGGCTATGTCTAGGGAAGCAGCCTCCCCTCAACTACATATTGGAAATGATAAAAAGGCTGATTTTTTTTTTTTTTTTTTTTTTAAATCTAGTTTGTGTCTCCTCTACTGCCAGAGCTATTTGGTCTAAGCTCAAGTAGGTGATCCTGCTTCAGCCCAGGTCAAAGATAACTATTTGACTCAAGGCCATCATAGTTCTTAAACTCTACACCCATATGCTCCTAAACTTCTGCTTTTTTTCCCTCCCAAACCAGGTAAACTGTCTTGAGCCCCATCCTCACCTACCTGTTTTGGCAACCAGTGGCCTGGACCATGATGTGAAGATCTGGGCACCCACAGCTGAAGCTTCCACTGAGCTCACAGGGTTAAAGGATGTAAGTGACTGGCTGAAAGCATTCACTTGTAGAAACAAATGGGTGTAATAGTTGCCTTTATGTTAAAGTGTTCTTTCACAGTGACCAACAATGGGCATCCTTTCCTAATCTAATCTTGCTCAACATTAGCTTAATGGTATCTGAAGGAATGCTTTATTGGGATGAAAGACATGGTCTGCTTCCCCCACCCCCCCCCCCACAGTGCTGGGGGTTGTAGCCAGGACCTTGCATATACTCTACCACTGAACTACGATCTAGCTAGCCCTTGGTTTTCAGAGACAAGCTTTTAATACCTAGCTCAGGCTGGCCTTGAATTTGTGATCCTCATATCTCTATTTTCCAGTGCTGGGTTATAGTCATATGCAAACACCAGCCTTGTTGATCAAGCCCAGGATTTCTATTCATTACTATCCCTTCTAACTCTTGGGTTCCAGGTGATTAAGAAGAACAAGCGAGAACGGGATGAAGATAGCTTGCATCACACTGACCTGTTTGATAGTCACATGCTTTGGTTCCTTATGCATCACCTGAGACAGAGACGCCATCATCGGGTAAGTTTCAGTTGGAAGTGAGTTCCCAAGGACCACATGCCTTTAAAGAAGGCTAAAAAATTTAATACCACACTTCCTTACTACTTAAAGAGGAATGGAGTGGCTTTGGTTGGGTGTCTCATGCACTGGCCTTTATCCCTAATAGAGCAACTGGTAGAAAGCAGGTCATGTGTGATTGTGTTCTCTGTCACCATATATCCAGAGGGTGGGTTATTGTTACAGTTGCAGTAGCAGGAGGGGGGGGGGTGGGGGAGTAGAGAAGAAATAATAATTACTCTGGATGACCTGTGTTAACTTTCATGCTAACAGAGGTCGGGAGCAGGGGTCAGCAAACAAATTTTTATTGAAAATGCAGCCACACTCATTCTCTGTATTATCTGTGGCTGCTTTCATGGTACAGAGACAGGGCTGAACAATTCTAACAGAGACCATATGCCCACAGAAATTTGCAGTCTGGCCTTCTAAGGAAAATTCTGAGCCAGGTATATTAGTAGGCACGTATATAATTCTAGCTACAGGGGAGGCCAAAATAGGATGAGGACCACTCATCCTAGGTTATTTAAAAGAAAAAAAAAAAAAAAAAATTCTGCTGATCCCTGATCCATTCTAGATTTAACATCTTGTCCTTGATCCAGGGACATTACTAACAAGGATTTCCCATCCTACAGCGCTGGCGAGAACCTGGGGTTGGGGCCACAGATGCGGACTCTGATGAGTCTCCCAGCTCCTCAGACACATCCGACGAGGAGGAGGGCCCTGACCGGGTGCAGTGCATGCCATCCTGAGGCCCCAAACTTAAGAGGGATGGGCTGGGGCTGCCAACCCAATCCTGCCTGGGCAACTCTTTTTGGTCCCAGGCCCTTACATTCATCAGAAATGCACTTTGGACTTTTTGTTTAAATAAAAGAAAGATATCTGAGAAGGACAGACCACAGGAGATTGAACCAGCAGAGAGCCCCTAGGAGTGAGAGACGCCGGTATGAGCTTCCATGGAAAGGTGCAAAGGACTCAGCAGAAATGGGCCTCTCCCTGAAGCCTTTTGTTCAGGGGGTGAGAAACAAAGCCTTTTGTTAGCAGGCTTGGATAGGAAATGGGGCTTATTTTTCTTTAACCTCCCTTGTTTCTTTTGTGGGGGGTGGGGGAAGGACTGACTGTTCAATACCAAGGGGCCAGAGAGGAGGGTGAGAATGCCACTCTTCTTTGGTTTAGGTTTTTCTCCCCCCTTCCCCTCTTTTTTTTTTTTTTTTTTAAAGAAATCTGACAGTTCCTTTATTTTTTTTTTTTTTTTATCCCTGAGCAACCACATCCCAGGACCCTGTTTTTCTGGAAAATCCTTAAGAGTCCCTAACCATCCCAGTACTTTTCCCTTCACTGCACTATTCTCTGTACTTGTCACAGTGTTTTGCACTTGATTACGTATCTTCCACTTTGTCTCTCCATCCTGCCACTCTCTAAATGGGGGTCTGCGATGGAGGCTGTGAAGAAGGGGCTGGGCAAGAGGTGGAAGAGCAGGAAGAAGTTACCTCTGTTTTGTTTTTAATTTTTCGGTGGCAGCAATTTCCCTGTCCCTATCACTGTTAGAGGCCTAATTTTATATCTATAAATATATTAAAAAGCAAGTTAAACTTGGATGTATCAAGTTAAAATTATTGTCGAAAGTTTAAATGCCTATATATTCTCTATGAATACAATGCAATAAAGGGACTTACAGGAAGAATGAGCGAGAGTGATGATGCAGAAGTGACACGTGGGGTCAGTCTGCTGTTTATATATGGCTGTCAGAGCCTGCGGCCTAAACATGGTAGGATATTTAGCTGTGCCCTTCTCTGCCTTGGTGCAGAGGTTTGGAAAAACAGAAAATTCCTTTCAACTTTGCCTCAGGTCTCCTAGTTTCCTTAAGTCTTGTGGGGGATCCCAAGATTTCTCTTCTCTTTGGAGGCTGGCCTGTCTTTAAAACATGACTGGCCTGTGACTTCAGGAAGGGCACACTGCTGCAAACCTTATCCTGGTTCTGCTATGACAGAAAGCACACTCGACCCCTGGCCTTTTAGCTGCTTGATTCTTTAAGCCATTCAACTCCATACCAGCTCCCTTCCTACGGAAAGGATGAAGGGGAAAGTTCCTGGGAATTGAGGGGCAAGCCAGTAATTGGAAGGTTTATTCTGGTGACTGGGTCTTAGACACATGTCTTAACATTGGCCACTGAGCATGAAGTCCCTATTGAATTGTTGCCCTAAATCCTTTTGCTGCTATTTCTTTGCCCCTAGTTTTCACAAGATTCAATCAGGAATCCTGCATCCTGGGACATTTCGATTTGACCACTCTGGGCCAAGAAGGGGGAAAGAGCAGACGGTGGTATTTGTACCCACTCCTTCCTCCTGACCCCTTCCTAGCAGCTCAGACCAGATGCCAGCTGCTGTACTTCCTTCCTGAGGCAGGGAGTGTAGCAAGCGAGTAGTCCTCACTGCTAGCGGGATTATGAGGTGGGCTTAAACCATGCACTCTGGAATTTGTTGTATTTTTGTCAGTAAAGCTTTTCCCCCCCGACTGCTGCTTGTGTGGTATGTGGTCCATTTATTTGTGATAAGAGTACTTTTGTTCCTTCCAGTATAAATACTTGATTCTGCTAAAGTCCGCTCAGGATATCCCTGTTTCTAGTGCTTGAGCTACAGAAGATTGTTGTAAGATAGGCCTGTTTATGCCTGTGATACTTAGAGGTGTGTGTGTGGGGTTATTATATAGGGGTGTTTTTGAGGCCTGTGTTTCATACAGAAGTGAATGATAATACGGAAAACATGGCTACACATTCCCTCCCAGTCATTCAGAGGTTCCCCAACTCTTAATGACTCACAGAAATTCTAGAATCAGTCAGGTACAGTACAGTCACCTTTATTCCAGGGTTAGAACAGGGCTGTGCATGCTGCAGACAGGAGCATGGGCTAGGGGCAACCTCACAGCAGCACAAAGGTAGCAGGGTAGGTCAGTCTATTAGGGCAGGTTAGTCTATTTAAAGGTTTTTTTTTTTTTTTTTTTTTTTTTTTTTTGCCTTACAGAGAAACTGCTGAAAAGTACCCTCTCTCCTCTCCTGTTTCTTCCATAAGAAAAGCTCCATCTTACTCTGGTTCTCATGTACCATCCTAGATGGAAAGATGGTTTATACTTATTTTTGTTCTCCCAGTTGTACAAGTATCCCTTTTCTTAAAGGAGAAGCCAGACAAGACTAGGGAGTCTTAGGAAGGACCTTTAAGGCAAAACTGGAGTCTTGGAGGTGTGTGTGTTAAGGCAGGTGTCTGCAGCAGTAGCCAGAGGGGATGGGCAGACTGGGTTGGGCTAGAAGTTGAGGGTGCACTAGCCAGTCTGGCTTCTTCCCTCTTCTGACAGCCTGTCTTCCCCTCCCTGTGAAGCTTTGCTCCCACATCCTAGAAGCTCCTACCTTCAACTTCCTCTGAATAGTCTCTGAACTTGCATGTAATTTTAATGTTTGCTGTGGTTGGTTTCAGTGCTTGCTTTTCTGTTTGGACTATGTAACTATTTGGCTCTGCCACTCCCTTCACTGTGGCATCCGCTTCCCACTCCTGCTCTGGCCTAGACAATAAGTTAACGCTAAAAACCACAAAAAAAGGGCAGACATGGCAGTGCGGGTTTAATATACATATATGTAGAATATATATGTACACACAGTTAGCACGGTCAAAATGGGGAAGGGCATCTTGGGACAGGTAGGAGGCTGGGTTCACTCACTGTACTCTAATGACTTGGCTTGGAGGCATCCACAAACCCAAATGAGAAAGGTTACCAAGTCCCTTCCTGTATTGAATTGGGGTGATACTAGGTGCAAAGGAAACCACTATAAGTAACTTCTTGCTTGCTTGGGGTATTCTAAACTGGAGAGTGTAGAGGTTGCCTACAATATCCATATTGGGACACTGTAGGGAATGCAGGTTGAGGATAAAACCTATAGATCTCATTCCCCAACGGCCTTAGGTTTAGGGTCAGTATATTCAACAGTCTGTATTTAGGTGTAAAGGAGTAGAAGTTGGGCCTGTCTCTGCCTGCATCCCTATCTCAGGCTCAGTAGTGCATGGTCCCAGCATAGTCTCTCCACAGCAGAAGTTGGGGGCATCAAATGCTGGCTTCACCATGGGGTTTGATTTTTGGGGGCCAGGAAAGGATCCTACTGGTCTTCTCATTAAGATTTCTGGCTCATACCCATCCCAGGCCCATGACAAGGGCATAAAAGACGGCCTATTGGCCCTTAGGACTTCGGCCTAAGGAATAGCAGGAAACTGGATTCTAGCCAGTCCAGCATAGATCTACAAACACTGAATTCTGGCTTTTCTTTCCCCTTCCAGGTAGAGGTTGGGTAGCCTCTTGTCTTCCTTCCCCATTGGTTTTCTTTAACTCTAACCATATCTCCCATACCTCATCTTCACCTTAGCTCCTCAGTGTAGGAAAATGCAGGTCCTTTCTGCTTCCATACTTTAAAGATGTGGGGGAAGAGTGGAGGGAAGGGGAGGAGGAGGAATGTGCCCGTTTCTGTTTACATAGAAGTAACTTCCACCTCCCCCTATAGTGGGGAAATTAAACCCCCCCTCCCCTGGCTCCAGTCCCCTCATGAGGAGGAGGAACTAGATGAGCTAGACAGACAGACAGCCAGAGCGTGTGAACACGCGCACACACACGCGCATAGTAAGGGGGTTAGGACCAAGTTAGTAAGTGGGTGTGGGGCAGGGGGTTGCCCTGGCCCCTCCCATTGAGGATGGGGAAGGGAGTGGTCTGATGAAGATCCAACCTTCCTCCTCTTCCTCCCCCTTGCTCAGGCCTTCTTTGGTGGGGGAGCCAATTTGATGATTTCTTCCTCAGAGGGCTGCCGGATAATGTCTGGAAAAGCAAAGATGGGGTGTGTCCAGGGATGGAGTTGCCAGGCAGGGCCATTGAGCATGATTCTCTACTCTATGAATATAGTCAGAAGGGAAAAGTAGAAGTGTAGCTATGCCCAAGGCATGGCCAGTTACCTTTGTACTTCTTGGCACTGGGGATACGGGTTAGCTTGGTGTCCAGTTCATCCTCCTCTGAGATCTTCAGCACACGGGTTCTGTAGTCAACCACCATAGTGAGTAGGTCAGGACGACGGGATATCTCAAAGATGTGCTCAATGTAGGAGAGGTTGTCTGGAGGAAGGCAGCTTGAGTCAGAGCTAGGCTAGAGAGGTCAACTTTTACCTTGCCAAACTGGTATTCTTGAACCAACACTGGGTTTATGTTGGTTATTGGAGGGGACAACAGTGAAAGAAGGTGCTACTAAGACAGCTCAAGAAAGTTCAAGGCAGCCACACAGTTTCAAGGACTGATCCTAGGAAGGATGGGTGGCAATGAAATTTTCTAGGGCATAAGTGAAAAAGAGAGACTTTGGGCTAGATATCAAGTCCATCTTCAGGGGAAAAGCTGCATTCATAATTACCCCACAGTCACCCTGTCCTTTTTCCACTTTCCTTCCAAATGAGTATCGGGAAGAATTCCCAGACACCACATGTGGAACAGGAGGATGGGATTTATAGCCAAAGAGGATCTGAACCCAGTAAGAAAAGTTACTTATTAAGGGAGCGAAAGCTCTGACATTGTCAGGGTGGTTTGAGAAGATTCTATATGCCATCAGATCAGCAGCCTCCTTCCTGCCCCGGTGGTGGCAACTGTCTGAATTGTGGTAGATCCTCCTTTGGTTTTCCTCATACTATGTATGTATTGTACTATAGCCAGAGTAGCTCATACAAATACAAAGGACTCTGAGGTTACTTTACTTTTCACACACATGTAACTCAAGATTTACATTCTCAGCTACCTGTAATCAGACCCAATATTTTTAGTCTGGCTAAGCTACACTGCATTCCTTTGCTTAGGTCCTCTGGATTCTACATTAGGAATCCCAATTGCCTTTGGGGTGGTCTATTATCATTGTGTGCATGTGCATGTGTGTGTGTGAATGAGCAAGGAGGTGGTGGTCTGTTATCTCGTGTGTGTGTGTGTGTGTGTGCACGTGTGTGTGTGTGCACGTGTGTGCGATGTGAGCATGAGCAAGGAGGTGGGAGGACAGCTTTGAGGAGTTGGTTCACCTCTTTCACTGTGAGCCCTGGGCCCTCCTTAGGCACACATGGCAAGTGTTTTTACGTGCTACTCTGCCATTAGTTACACACACCATTTCACTCTACAAGCCCCAGCTTCACAAGTTACTGCTTTAATCCAGTGTCTCCTACTTTTTAAAAAACAGCAGTCTCTAAAAGTAGGTAAGACAGCATTAGAATCATGATTTTAAGTTTTATCACTTTAAATTGTTTTCATGTGCTGTTATATATGTAGTGATAGAACAGGAGTATTGAAAAACTTTTTATAATAATAAAGGCACCCTGTAGTCTCTTGCATTGTATCATTTACCCTGCCCCATCTTAGGGCTTCACTTTAGGTAAAAGGCTTGTGTTCGTTTCTATTTGCTGAATGAACAGAGCCCCCTCCACAACCTTTGTCCAGCTTGTTGTGGCTCTCCAGGAAGCTAAACCAGGCACTGCCTGTAGTGATCTCTTCACTCTTCTCGCTGGGGATATCCTCCTTGCAGGCTGACTTGAGCTGTTCCAGATCTTCAAGGGTAATGTTGTTGGTCAGGTCCTGAAGGAGAGTGCCGTACTCTGCCATGACTGGAGGGGAAGGTAATAAAGGGTTAGGAAACTGAGCTTAGTTGTGTGGGGTCTGGTTCACTTACTGCCCATACTTATCTGTGCCGCCTTACCCCCAATGCTCAACAACGCGCGCACAAGGGAGTACACACTTTGTCCTGCCAGAGTAGTGTGTACCTAAAATGTGGAGGTTTAGGAGAGAGGGCAGGTCTGGAGGGAGAAAAGGAAAACCCTCTGACACACAAGAAGAAACTTAGGAAAGCTTGGAGCCTAGAGTGACAAGTCATACACTCCCCACCCCATACACACAATCTTTCTCTTTTTCCCTCCCTTAACAGTAACCCTGGCAACAGCTCCCCTGACTGAGGAGGCGGTTACCATGGCAACGTTCTCCAGACTTTCTTGCAGTCTCCAAGTCCCCCTCCCCAATTGCCCCACCTACCTACAACTCCTCCCCCTGTCACAGGCTTTGCTTAGCAGTGAAGCTAAAAAGGTTTGGTTGAAGCCCCTCTATTCTATCTTCCATTCTTCCCCAGAAGCAAAGGGGTCCCTCATTTCATCTTCCCACCACCCCACTAATGACTCATTTTGGATGGATGCCTAGTTACTTGGTTTGATGGATCCCTGCCCCCCCCCCACTTACCCCTGCATTAGATTATTAGGTCTTAGGGTAGCAGGGAGCAGTAGGCACCCCCACCTCTGTGGAGCCCATTTTCTCCCTTGATAGTGTACTAGGCCCCAACTCAGCCCTCTTTCCTAGCCTTTGTGCTGTGTCTGCAGCCCCCGCGCCCAAGAATACCAAGCGGCTGGCTCTGGCCCCCTGCCCAGTTCCCAGGCAGTCTGGGCGATGGGGGGAGGGGAGTTTAGATGTAGTTTTCAGTCTAGCAGGAAGGGGGATGCTAACCTTTTATCAACATCCTCTGATACTACCTTCAACCTGGCCTCCCACAGGCAAGGCTGTAGGTCTTAATATCATGCCTCTCTGGATCCTTAAGTGGGGAGGACCACATTTGTCCAAGGACACCCTCACTGAAGTAGAAACTATAGCTAAAATAGAAAGATCAGACCTGGGGCCCAGTAGATGGCCCAGTGCTTATGGGCACTGGCTGCTGCTCTTCTAGAGGTTCAATTTCCAGCACCCACAAGGCAGCTCACAAACTTCTGTTGCAGGGGATCCAACACCTCACATAGACATCCAAACAAGCAAAACACCAATGTATGTTTGAGGAAAAGAAAAAGAGGTTAGACCTTAGAATGAACTTTACAGAACTTTATGGATTTGATAAAACGTAAAACTCCATGGTAAGCTACAATCTGTGACCTAACTGAGCACGCTGACTTAGGCCTGTAGTTCCAACATTCAGGAGTCTAAGACAGGAGAACTGTTGCACATTTAAAGTCAGCCTGGACTACATAGCAAAACCTTGTTTCAAATAAAGAACTTTTCTGCAATGAGTATATATTTTATATTCAGAAAATTAAAGCATTAAAGTATATCATAAACATTCTGTGGCTAGACCAAAAGGTGGGCAGGAAGTGGAATGAATGGCCTTGGACCTGACCAAAGCTGCCCATGCATCACCCAATACTGAGCTGAAACTGGCAGATCAAAGGGGGCAGGTTGACAAACCTGTTTTCCTTGTTTCTAGCCTCTCTTGTAGGGGAACTGAGGCAGGGCCATGGGCACTGCATCATTGTGAACCTGTGAGTCCCTATTCTCAGCCTCCTACTTTGACCAGAATAAACAAACCTCCTTCAGTGGTAGGCACAAACAAACAATAAGCCAGACTGCAGGACAAGCACTACCCCCAGAAGAAACATTTTTACTTGCACACCCAGGTGCCACCAGACAGAAGGGCCCAGCGGTGGTCCTACCAGGCAGGACCAGGGACAATGCTCTCTGACTGTCAGCACCAGGAACCATCTCTGCCTAGAAATCTAGGTCACACAGCAGCAAGCTGGAGCCTAGCCCCACCTCCACTGATAATCCTAGGGCAGAAAAGGGGACGAGGGGGAGGGGCCGGAGGAGGCTGGAAGAGTAGCCCAGGATGGAGACATGAAGACCCTGCCCCAAATGAGGCCCTAGGACCTCATTGGAAAAGGGGTGACATTGCCTTGATTTCACAGGGAGGAAGAGTTTGTAAATATGAGAGCAGCTGTGGGAGGAGAGTGTGTAGCGCTGTGTGTGAATCTCAGGAGGAGTTAAGATTCAGCTCTGGTTCTAAAACACAGATCTACCCAGGAGGTAGGCGGGAAGGGATTAGTGTGTGTAACACACACCCACAAAGGTTGGGGGCAGTGGGTAGGAGCTTTCCAAGAGTAAAATATACAAGGAGGCCCTGAAGAGGAAATGTGGATAGGAAAATAGAAAGTGGCTAGGGCGAGATGGTGTGTACATGTGTGTATGCATGCACTTGAGTTTTCCTGGGTGAGAACAGGTATGTGGAAGATGGTAGTAGGTATGTTTGGGTGCTCTGGTAATGGAGCTATGTGCATAGCTAACTGTGAGTTTATGTAGGACGTATGTTTGTGTTTGAACCAGTTGAGCTTATGCAAGAAAATGTAAGTACAGACTCACTCAGAGGGAGTGAGGAGAACCCACAATATGACAGAAGAGAGCTGGCCTTGGGAAAGACTGCACATGAGGAATTCAGTGTGTATGACTGGTGTGGGGGGATGGGGACAGTTAAGCTGCAGTTTCCACTGAGCTGTTACCACAGCAGCCCCAGTTCAGGGCACACCCCCTCCCCACACACACATACCCTGCTAGCCATCAGGACAATGGCACCACCAATGGAAAGAGTGTGGAGAGGGCTAAGGGACAGAAGAAAAGAAGAAAATAGGAATAGGGACTCCAGCCAGGCGTGGCAGAGGCAAGGGCAGAGTAGTTAGGGGACATTTTTTAGGGGCCAGATAGGCAAAATCTTCCCTACATGACTTTCAGGTTTTACTAATCAGCTGTTATCCTGGCTGGTCAGTCTGGTTATGGTGGGGCTCTGCAGAGCTTGCTTCCTTCATCCTCACCAAAGCTAGAACTTGTAAGGACCTATCAGAACTCTGCCTTCTTGGCTCTGAAAGAAAAGTCTCATCTCTGGAGCAGCACAGAGGGCTGCCTCAGGGACACCGGCAGGAGGCCATTCTCAGGACAGGATACCAGGGCAGGAACTGGATCTGAGGCTGCCAGGAAGTCAGTTCCCTTCCCTCCCATCTCAGTCTCTGTGTTCTGCTCTCTGCTTCCTCACACCTTCCTTCCTTCCTTCCTCCCCACCTAAGCTGGCTCTAGGCATAGCCTTGACCACTGAGGATGCTGGGGAAGAAGGGACCTTTAGACAAGTGGGAAGCAAGCTGAGGTTGCTCAGAGAAGCCTAGCAAATGGATAAGCTCCTGTGGTGGAGGTGGTGACACCAAAGTAATTTCTGAGCAGTCTGACCCCAGTTTGTGGAGGATTGTCCCTTCTCCCCAGCATTTGGTTCCATAGAGGAAACCTAAAAAGGAAGTCTGTGGGTTAGATTTTACCCCTTCCTTCATATGTGTCCATCTGGCTGAGGGGAGGGGCCGCCTGATACAGATGCAAGGACCTGAAGGGCCCTTTAATGGGCATGGGCAGGAGGGGATTCCTTGGCATTCACTTTACTCAGTCAGTCGTGTCAAGTTGAGAGCTGGAGGAAGTAATCAACGGAAACAGGTGGAAGGGAGCTAGTAGGGTCATAGCTATTGTACTGTAAGTGATGTCTGGGCCCCAAATCCAAGCAGGACAGCAGTTTATTTCTCCCAGTATCTTAACTGACTTCTCCACCTAACCTTTTTATCCAACTTTGGGTATCTCACCACACGCTCTCTTTCTTCCTGTAACAAAGAAGAGGGTTTTACAGTTCCAAGGCCAGTCTGCCTGGGAGGGGGGCTCCAAAAGGTCTACCTAAGAAGAAAAACAGGTTGCCTCTGGGACTGGAAAGGGCCATGCCCAAGATGCAGGCCGCCAGAGATAGCTAGCTGGCATTGGATTAGGCAGGGCGGAAGACAGCTTAATACTTGTGAGCAGGTAATGGGCCCTGTGGCTCTCCCTGCACTAGCTCTGTTTGTCGTTCCCAGCTATCCCTTCCACATTCTTTTCCTTCCTCCTTAGTCATTTTTAGTTTCTCTTTCTACCTCTTTCAGCCTTTTTTAACGCCACTTCAGAGGACCAAACCCAGGGCCTTGGGCTTGCTAGGCAAGTACTCTACCACTGAGCTACTCTTCCCATGGCATTCATACCTTCTAACTCTTCCTATTCACTCATCCCATTTGCTGGTAGCCATGGATACATTTGAACTTCATGAGACTCAGTGTCCCTACCTAAATACCCAGAGCTACCACAAGGAAGGGATGAGCTCCCCTACTGAAAATAAAAAGTTTGACTGGGGGGGGGCGGCACATACATATATATGGTTGGCTACTGACTAGCTGGTGAAAATGGCTGTCTTGACATTGTACATGAAGCTCTGTGTGTGAGGGGTAGTGTGAGTCTGTGACCTTATGTGTGAAGTAGATGACACCTGCTGAGCACGAGTGGCATATAAGAAGTAGGCAACCAGACGAGCTGGCAGCCTAGGGCATGCTGGCAGTTTCCCCACTGGAGTGTTTAACCGCAAAGGGAAGAGCAATTAACACTAATCGCTCATACAGCCTGGGGGCCAGACTCATAACCTAGAGAAACAAGACACAAATGTTCACATGTTCCTTCTAACTCCCTGCTTCCTTCACCCTCCCTAACTTCTGATCCTCTTTAACTTACTGGCCAGCATCCTTCTGGTTCCTCTGGTCACCCCTTTCTCTCTCTCTCTCTCTCTCTCTCTCTCTCTCTCTCTCTCTCTCTCTCTCTCTCTCTCTCTTCGCCCCCCCAACTTGGGTTCCATCCTTGGCTGACTCATTCTTTTCACGCTCTCCCTTGCTTCTACTTCCTCCTCCATCCTTTGGCCACACCGATGCCCAGAATCGAGCCACTCCCAGGTACCCGTGCTCTAAAAGCACAGTCAGCAAGGAAGGTCACAAGAAGCCCCTCACCCAGGTAAGAGGGCAGACTCACCAGTCCTTGAGGTATTGTCTACTATAGCTGTCTATAAAATCTGGGTGCGTTTGTGGACAGTGGCCCCCTCCATTCACTACTCAACATTCCTGTTAGGATGTCTTAGAGGCTCCGGTCAAGGAGACTGACTCCACATGGGAGGCAATTGGTTGTGGTGGGTGGATGCGTAGTGCAGGGATGTTGTGATTTGGTTTGTATGAGAGGATGTGTGTAAGTCACATGGGTGTGTGTCACTGTGTGGTTGGCTTTTTTTTTTTTTTTTTTTTTTCCCTTAAAGGTGTGTTTATGTCCCTGTCGGTTTTGACACGGATTTTTTTTTTTCTTTAAATTAGGGTCTTTACGTAGGCTACGTCATTCCTCTGCACCCCTAGCTCCTTCCTCCTTTCCTCCAGGCAAGCTTCTACCAATCCCACTCTCCCCAGACGCACTGGGCTGGGTATGAGAGCACACGTACCAGCTGCCCGCTGCCTGAGCAACTGAGGCAGGGCTGAGGCGAGCCCGGAGACTGCCTGCAGAGGCGAGTCCGAAGCTAGAGCGAGGAGGGAGGGGCGGGAGCTGGTCTGGCCAGGCCGGCTGGGCGGGAAGCAGGCTACATCTTAATCCCCAGGCCCCATCGGACTCCCAAACTGCTGTTCAGCATGGAATGGGCGCACGAAGCCACTCTGTCTGCAGCACAATCCAGGCTCTGGATGCACCGACATAAACCCCACGGGGCCTGACACCATGAACCTGTCTAGATCCTCAAGCTCCCCTATTTGTCCCCCGGGTTCAGGATCGTGACCTCTCCAAACCCAGACCCCCCAATCTACCTCCTCCCCACCAAACATCTCCCCTTTGCCCCTCTCACCGCCTCCGGAGCTGAGAGCTCAGGGTGCGGGCACTCCTGGGTCCCCGGTTCCTAAGCAGCGTCTGGAGCCTGCTTCTTGGCTCCTGCCACCGCTGCCGCCGCTCCTGCCGCCGCCGCCTCTTCCGCCGGTGGAGCAGAGCCTGAGCCCAGCACCGCCTCACCCCACCCGACTGGCCGGTGATGTCAGAGCCGGGGAGGGGCGGGGGGCGGGGAGCGGCGAGAGAAGGGGGAGGGGAGGCAGGAGGGGCAGGGACTGTGGGACTGGGGTTCTGGAAGACTCCTAGGATGAGGACAGCACTGGGCTCGAGTATGGACTCTGCCTCTTCCACTTAAACTGTGGAACAATCCTCACATTAATTTTTCCCCAGTGGGTTGCTTTTCTGCCCTCTGCCCTTTGAATGGTCACAGTGGTCAGGACCCCTAGAAGGCGGAAGCAATTTTGATTGGGGGATTTGGAAAACCTATGGCCTCTGGGTTCTCTTGCTACTTTGGAAAAACCAGCTTCCCAGCCTTATAGGTCAGAGGATCAGTAGAAAATGACCAAGTTTATACACGCTAGGAATAGAAATGAGGATGGGGGCAGGCAGCAACAGGGTAATCTCTTACTTGGCCTGGAGCCATGATCTCTTCTGGATAATAGCAGCTGGATCCTGTGCTCCTCCTGGCTTTCCCAAATATACCCCTACATACTCACCCCCTACACACACACACACACACACACACACACACACACACACACACACAATGATGTAATTTTATTTTCTGGGGAAAAAAAGCCATGAGCTCAGCATGCAAATATAGACAACTAACAAAGCCACACTCAGCTGTCTCCTAGCTCTGTCCCTCTGCCTAGGCCCAGTGTGATAATTCTCACTTCCCCTCCACCTCAGGGACTTTCCTCCCCCAGATTCTCAGCCAGACTGAAAGAGGGAAGGGAGAATTGGAGAAGCATCCGATTTTCATTCCATCTCAGCTCAACTCTGAGAGTGTCTGGCCCAGAAGGAAAAGTGTGAACATCTTTAGTGTTTGCATGCCACCAGAACACCCCATCTTGCCTCAGACCCAGATGAGTCCATCCCTCCATACTTGGGGCTTACACTTCTGGGAGAGGCAGGTCATGTTGCTGCCACCTCAATTTTTACAGTGTTTCTCTTTGTTGTTCTCCCCCAGCATGGCTGGCCACTGGAGTTGCCCCTTTGAAGATAACATATCCTTGGAATTTGCTTCTGTTTCTAATTTTGCTGGGCCAAATCTATCTTGTTGACCCATCTTTGAGACTTGAAGGAACTGCACAACATGTAGTATTTAAACGAAACAAGCCAGGCAGTGAGACTTACTGTGTCGTTAAGTCTGAAAAGTTCAGTGTCCTCATCAGCCAGACAAGGATGCTAATGACACTTGAGAGGGATCATCTTGGAATCAGAAATAGTAAGTCTTTGGGGACTGTACCAGATAAATGCTTAAAAAATAAGAAGTTGTTCAGTCTGGTAGCTGTCACTGACCTATACTAAACAAATCCCATAATATTTTTATAATGTAACCTAATACCCAATTACTTATTAGTTATCCATTGTGTGTGAACCATCGATTAAATATTTCATTTCTGTTCTGTATACTTCTGCCGTTTTCTCTAAGAGCACTATCTGGATTTGTCTGTGGAGAGTGAAAACTTCTCTAATCTCAGGGCTCATTTTTCCAGACTTAGACATCCATGGGTACAATTGTTTATGTACAAGGTCCTATAGAAATAAAAAGAAAGCCTGGGTGCCTGCCCTCAGGACTCAGTTCAGTGGCTGTGTAACTGAAGAGGGTTAACAGGGTGCATTAAGTACAAGAATGGAGGTGTACACAGAAAGAGATGGCAGGACCATCGCTAAGGAAGAACAGTGGACTCAATTTTTGACGTTCAAATAAAATGCTTCAGGTAGGGCTCTATCAGCAGCAACATAATCAATTACATATTGCTATGTTATTCTTCAGTTGTCCGGTGCTTGTCTTGACTTTTCAGCAAGGCCAATCAGCTTGAGAGCAGGTACAGGCTTGGCACTGTGTGTTCCTCCAGAGCCCAACAACAGCACGGGACAAACACCATGTGTTCAGAAAAGGCTTGCTGTCTGGAGGCAGAAAAATATCCAGCCTTCTCTGGGACAACTGCTGGAGTGAGTCCCTGCCCCTACCCCTGCTGATGAGCCCCCTAGCTCGTTCTTAACAAGACACTTAGTTAAATCTTCCATCCTTTGGGCGCCTCCCTCCTTCCATAAGGGTGAGACTTCAACAACAGACACTTGCTCATTCTGCCCCAGATCTCTTTATTAAGGCCTTGCATTTGACCCAAATACATTAACATGAGATGGGTGAGATACATCCCTACATACAGTACCTCCCCTCCTTCTGGCCAAGGTCAGGATAGTCAGAAAGCTTTAAGATTTGAAAAGTAGAAGACTGTATTGATGGAAGGGACAAAGAAATGGCAATAGAATCACAGATACGGGGAGTAACAGGAGAGAAACAGTAGATACGGATAAGGTATAGGATAAGAAACAAAGAGATTAATAACTGGGCTGGCATCTCAGGAAAAGCAGCTCCTTTTCTCACCACTGAGGGAGACCAGGATCTCAAGCACCCTGTATCTAGACCACAGTTGGCCCTATAGTAGAGAATGACCCAGTGTCCCGAGGAGCTCGGGGAAGTGCGAGGATGGTGGGAAGGTACATGTAAAGAGCAAGTGGGGCTGGTAGATGGTTGCCATGGCAACTAGTCATCATCGTCATCATCATCATCGTCATCATCATCGTCATCCTCTGTGTTGATTTCACCCTCCAGCACATCCTCCAGCCAGTCCTCCAGCTCCTCAGCAGAAGGCAGGTCCTCCTCATTGTCCATCTCCATCCATATGCTGTCCGCCTAGGTGATGGCACAGGTAGGGGGCAGAAGCTAAATTTAATACAGATCTGGTTCTGTCCTCCCACTCATTGTACATCCTCTTTGTCTCTTCCTGGCACCCTTCAGTGGCCAGAGGAACTATCCTGGTGAAGATCAGAGTTGGAATATCGATGGATATGAGTGGGGAGAAAAGGTGATCTGGGTAAACACCTCGCTTCAGCCTCTCCCCTTTACTGTTGCCATCCTGAGCAGCTATCATGTCTGTGATATAAACGCATTGGTGGTTACTCATGGCCAACAGATTAAAGTCAGAGACGCTAACATTCAAGGATTGTCACAGATCGATTTTCTAGCAATAGCTTCAGTGATCTTAAACTCTAAACTCTATTTTTAAAAATGCTTGCCAAGCCAGGCAGTGGTGGCACACACCTTTAATCCCAGCACTCGGGAGACAGAGGCAGGTGGATCTCTGTGAGTTCGAGACCAGTGGTCTACAAGAGCTAGTTCCAGTACAGTCTCAATTGCCACAGAGAAACCCTGTCTCAAAAATAAATAAATAAAATAAAATGCCTGCTCCCAAACCTGATACTCTCTCTCTCTCTCTCTTTTTTTTTTTTTAAAGATGTGCTCTTGATGGCTCTCACCTTTAATCCCAGCACTTGGGAAGAAGAAGTAGGTAGATCTCTGAGTTTGAGGCCAACCTGGTCTGTAGAGTGTGTTCCAGGACAGCTAAGGCTATATTAAAAAATCCTGTCACAAACAAAAAATGTGCACTTGCTTTATAGACTTGACCAGCCAGCCTCAGACTCTGCTATGTAACACAAGCTGGCTTTGAACTCGCTGCAGTACTCCAATCTTTGCCTCTCCAATACTTAGACTTCAGGCTTGTACCATCATGCCTGGCTTTGCTTTTTTGTCCTTTGATCACCCTTTACTCTGTTTGGAGACTCGTATTTGTCCCTTATTGGAATCTTGTACACTACATAATCTCCATTGTAATGCTACTTTCTCTTAAACTCCACTCCTAGTCTCTGAAGCAGAAACCACAGCCTTGCTAGCATTTTATTTATATTATAAAATTTTCCAGGGCCAGCCTTACAATG
The DNA here is from genome assembly GCF_943737965.1 of Phodopus roborovskii. Classification (NCBI taxonomy): domain Eukaryota; kingdom Metazoa; phylum Chordata; class Mammalia; order Rodentia; family Cricetidae; genus Phodopus; species Phodopus roborovskii. The sequence goes on from NW_026126433.1 coordinate 42,825,895, forward strand.
GATGGAATACTTGCCTATTGCGTTAGACTGAGAATACTATGAAAGCAACAGCTACACCTGCTCAATTCAGATCAACAAATAAGTGTCTACTATGTCGTCACCAGAAGAATTCTGCTTTTAAAATGTTAAGAATCTGCTAGAAGAGATAGGATGCTAATTCAAAGATCTCAATGACAATGAGCTTCAAGGGTGGGGTGCCATGAGGGAATAATTCCAAAGGAAAACTTAATGGAGGACAAAAAGTTGAACTGGACTTTGAAGAATGACCAGGTGGTTCCAGTGAGTGGGTGATTCAAATGCTCACATCACGCATTCCCACTACACAGGTCCAGCCATTAGACCCGAACATCCCCTGTTCCTGGGCAGTGCTTGCTGCCTAGTTTGCAGCAGTGTAGAAGTGAACTAGCTATACTGAGATAAGTTGGTGCTCTGTCTAAGGCCATACCACCCTAACCACACCCAGTCTCATCTGATCTTGGGAGGAGCAGCACAGTTAGTAATTGGGTGGGAGATGATCTTGTGCATAGCCGGGAATGAGGAACGGACACTCACATCTGTAACATTGACAACTCCTATTTGTGGAGCTGACAAGTCGATGTCAAACGTCTTCTCCCAGTATGGGACCAACTGTGGAGAGAACCAAATACGTCAACTTAATAGAGGTCAGGAATACATGAGTCCAGCAGAGGATAAGAGTCAAGTCAGGGATAAAAGGAGGCAGGATGAATTGGCAATGGATGGAGGAACAGCCCAGCCGTGCACCACAAGCTGGTGGGTAAGGCTAATCAGCAGAAGAGTAGGAACCTCAAAGGAAACAGATGAGGAAGGCAGCTTCCCCCTTCAGAGGAGATCAGCAACCCTGCTTTGTTCTTGGGTCTGCTTATGATTGGCCATGTACCTTTGGCAACTCATTTCTCTCTGCAGAGCCCTCAGTTTCTTTATCTCTTATTAAGACTTATTATTTTTACTTATGTGTGGTTTGTGTGAGCATTTACCACATGTGTGCATACCTTTAGAAGAGTATGTGAGCTACTGGGTAGCTACAAGACATGGATGGGTGCTGAGAACTGAACTCCAGTCCTCTGGGAGAACAGCACATGCTCCTAACCTCTGAGCCATCAGGCCAGCCCAGCTCCTATGTGTCTTAAGTACTTACACCTGGCAATCATCAGTATTCTGTCACATCCCTGTTTGCTCATCCAACAATAAATTTTAGATGTTGAAGGTTCAGCTGAGGACAAAGCCATCTCCGGATCATGGAATCTGCTGATTCTCTGAATATACATTCATGTGCAATGTTGTATCCAGCTGCTCAACAGAGTACTGCTTTTCAGCTCTGGTACACTAATTACCTGTCTGCCTCTGATCTGGGAATCACATATTTCACCCCATGCAATTCACTTCTCATCCCTGTTCCCCTAGCTCAGGATGCCCTCTGTGTCTCCATTGTTCACGAGTATGCAGCAGGCATAGCTTTCTGGGTCCCCAACCCAGAAGTGGGAATAGGCACTCTGAAACAATAACAAAAAGGCACCCCAGGCCAAGTCCCCACATTAGGATTCCAGTGCTTGAGCAGGGTCTCTTACCAGTGGGAAGTCATCAGGGTCAATCCAGATGATACTAAGGTCGGGGTTTTCAGTGTTGTCTTGGGCCACAGCCTTGAGAGTCTCTAAGAACTCATAACCATCTTGTGGGGAGCAGAAGGGAGAAAATGACAGGGAGGCGAAAGGAGAGGGACACAGTAGACAGGAATCCAGTCCTGTTCCCTTGCCTCCCACACCAACACATTTCAGGCCCCAGGCTGCTTGCAAACTCGTAGGAATGCCTTCCGTGTGAGGCCAGTGATCCAACAAACACACCACCCACCCCTGGCTTCCCTGAGGCCACTCCAGGGTTCCTTCCTCACCAGGATCAGCTTCCTCTGCAAAGGCCACAATGTGGATTCCATCCAGGTCATCCTCCTGTTGGAAGATGAGGAAGGGGGCAGGGTTAGAGGTGGGGGTGACCTTACTCTATTCCTTGTCAGCCTTCTGGTGTTGCCTGAGCCTGCATCAGGAACACCAGCTTGTGTTTTCATGGTGGTGACTCTTCTGAATGACACCTTTTCAGCTCTGGTAATCCCTTTACCCTCAGAGTTTGAAACTGCCTTGTCATATTCATTCACTTATGCCTGTCACCTGAGATGCGCTCTTCAGTACAAAAACCTTGCCTCTTGGCTGAGATGCTTTCCTTCTCTCTCCCTCTCTCTCTCCTCTCTCTCTCTCTCAGAAGGCACAAAGAAGAACAGGGAAGGTCATTTCTAAGACTTGTCCCCCCCCTCCCCAAGCACAGGGTCCTGGGGGAAGCACTCACCCAAGTCTCATACATACTCTCAGGCTTCAGCTTCCTCAGGGTCGATCTAGGAGAAAGACAGGGTCCCTACTCAGTGCATGAGGAGAACATCTCCCTCCAGAAGGTCTCCATAGCTGAAGCCACCACTGGGTCAGGCCTAGTGCTTAGACAGCTTGTATCCCAGAACAAAGCCAACTAGCAAATCTAAGCTCTGGGCATCAGGCCCAGATCATTGCATGGCTGCAAAACAATGGTTAGTGGGAAGGGGATGGCTGGAAGAGAGACTTTGAGGCAGGGAGGTAAGAACTGGATACCAGGGTGGTCATTTTTTTTTTTTTTTTTTTTTTTTTTTTGCTCATTCAGTAAAATTGACAGCCTGGGCTCAATAGAATTACATGCCTAATGTGTGCCAGGTCCTGGGTTCACTGCCCGGTACCAGGAGCGGGAGGGGCTGAGATAGGCTCTAAGGACTGAGTTGGGTAGAGTTAAACTGTGCAAACATGTGGTGCCCCAATGAAAGAGGCCAGAGTCTAGTGGGAGGGAGTAAGTGGTATTTAGACTGATGAGTGGGTATTTCTAGTTGTGGAGTCACATGAAGAAAGAGAATTATGTGTGAGTATAGGGCATCGCTGACACAGTGGAGAAGGGGTGTCCTGTGCACAGTAGGATGCTTAATAGGATCTCTGGCCTCTAATTACTGAATACCAGCAACACTCCTCACAGACAAAAAATGTTCTGAAAACATTGCCTAACAGCCACTGGAAGACAAAAAACCCTTGTCCTGCTGGCCACTCCCTCTACCTCTGTTGACAACTGCTAGTGTGGAGAAAAAGAAAAGGCACGGGACTGGGTTAAGGCTTAAATCCCGGTTCCTACTCTTCTTCCCCTTGAGCCTTTCATTGCAGATGACAAACAATGAAATTAACAGTAGAGAGAAGGTGCCGTTTAAACCTTTGGTCAGAACACAGGCACTCACTACTCACCTGCTGATGAATTACTTAAATCATAATCAGCCCCCACTGTACCCATTTACAGAGGACTTTCTCCGAGTAAGGCTCAGGACTAAGGTCTGGGGTACAGAGCTACTAGTGTATCACTGATCACCCATGCCCAGAAGTGCATTCATCTCCAGTGGAAACTGGCTTCCAGGTTGGCTTCCAGGTTGGCTAGACTGGTGTTCTAGCCCCAGGTGGGACCTGCCCCAGTAAGAGTTGCCCTGTCCCCACCTCCTGTGTTCCTCCACGAAGTTGACAATCTCCTCTTCACTGTTGGGCTTGTCTGGGATGGTCACAGGCTCATCCATGAAGGCCTCATAGAAATCAATCTCATTCAACTTCAGGGTCAGCTTCTTTGCCACCTTTGAGGAAGTACAAGAAGAAGGGCAGAGTGAGAAAAGGAGTCAGAAAATGCGGGTCTCTGTCACTACCACAGTGACACTGGGAGGTGTCTTTACCTCTCTGGGTTAGTTGAACACGACAAAGATGAGTTAGACAATCTAGTAGCCCTCTTCCCTTCAGTTCTATAGGAGAAGGCAGGGGTGGGTTTGGGGTGGGGATGCCAGCTTGTAGAATGAGACTTAGACTCTTTCAATTGAGAAGGTTGGGGCAACCTTGAGAGTGTTGGGAGACTCAGTGTGACTACGGGGAAGAGAACCTTGCTGTCGAAGGTAGCGAAGAAAGGGATGTAGGGATGGAACTCTTCTGCTGCATCCTCAAAGGCTTTGTAATCTGAGGGGAAGAAGGGATAGTCATTCTCAGGGTCTGCCAAAGAATTATCCCTTTGGCTTCTCTGCAGATCTTCCTTGACACGAGACCCATTCCCTCTAACCTCCAGATGTCTGAGAATAAAATACAATAGAATTGTAGAGGAAGTGGTGGAATGCAGGACTGGGTCGGGTGGGGGTGGGAATGCCCCAGAGTACAGGACAGATGAAGGAGCTGACCATGCAGAAGAAAGGAGAGGGATGGCGAGTTCAGAGCCGGAGATGCTGAGCACTGGCAGAAGTAGAGAGGCAGGAGGATAGGTGCCATGCAGGGTCAGAGAGGGGAATAGTGGAGCTGTTACCCACGCTCTGAGTCTTTGCTCTTGAAGTAGCCAATGAGTTTGATCTCATCCTCAATATTCTCAAATGCCTGCAGCTCTCGTTCACCTTCAATCAATTCCACAGGGTCTTCTAGGACCTGCAAGAATGAGAACATTGAGCAGATCATTTCTGTCCTCACTGATGGGACCCAAAGAGGGATCTAGGGGAAAGGCAGGAACTAGAAGAGGAGTCAAATGTTAGTAGAGGGTGGGTATGTGGCCCATGTGTTATACGCTATTGATGGCATTCGTGTATAGTCTGTGTTGTGCAATGTGTGTGATGTATATGTTCTGTATGGTATATGTATGATATAAACTGAGTATGTTGCATGTTATGTGTGATATGTGTGTGTTGTCATGTATGCTGCATAGAAGTGTGCATTGTATGTATGTTGTGGGTCTGGTATATGTGGTACATATACATGATGTGTATTATGTGTGAGCATATATGCATGGTATGTGGGTGTTTTATGTGCATTGTGCCTGATCTATGTGATATATGTATGTGATATCTATTGTATGTTGCATGTAGTATGTGTGCAATGTATGTAGTGTATGTGTGTCTGGTTTGTGGTATCTGTGGTGTGTGTAGGGGTGTAGGGTAAATTAGGAACTAAGGGGCATTGGAAACTTCAAGGCTGTCAGGTTCAGGAGAATCCTCACATCAAGCAGAAACTCCACCAGAGTGTCCGCTGACAATTCACCATCGTACTCAATGACTTCGTCACCTTTAAACACGTAAATGCTGTCCTCTTCAGTTAGTCCTAAGGAGCATATTGGAGGTGAGCTGTAACCCAGCCTTCCCTGAGTCTAACTTCTGTTTATAGTCCTCTTGATAATCTCAGTAGATTCATCCTCTGTCTCTCCATTTCTCTCCCCCACCTACCTTCAACAAGTCCTTAAAGCCTGAATTCCTATGTCCATGTCTCTATTTAGTTCAGGAGCTAGCCTCACAGCCAAGCAACTAGGGTAAGGGGTGGGGTGGAGAGAGCAGATATGGTCTGAGGGGGAGGAAACTGGAAAGGTGCGGATCCTAGCAACACAGCGCCCTTGCTCTGCCTGCATAGGCAGGGATGGATATTCCTGCCAGCATCTCTGAAGTCTCTAGGAGCTGCTTCTCTGCTATTGCCAGCCAGATGACTTGTTGCTAACTACCCTTCCCCCATCCACATCCGGTGTCCAGCCTGTGCTGCCGCCTGGTGGCCGGGTGATGTAACATCCGGGCTCTGCTAAGAGGGGGGAGGGAAAAAAGGGGGAGGAGAGAGGGAGGAGTTGAAAAAGGACTTGGCAGGTTTCTCTGGCTATGTCTATATTCCCTGATTTCCCCTTCCTTCTATCATCTAGCTGTGTTTCTTTTTCTTTCCTGCTTAGAAAAACAAAAACAAAATAATTGCTTAGGTTAGTATACAAAGCAAAGTATCTACAAGCCCTTTTTTTTTTTTTTGTAACCCCGGAGGCTTTGAGCACACAATACTATCGACAAGAATGAGCCACCATGCCCATGCTCATGCCCAGCCTTAGCCATTTTCTAGATATGCATAAAGAAGGCCGCCACCCCACCCCACCCCATCTCCTCATGCTGGGATTAGAGCATGCTTGGGTCTGTACACAGACTAGTCTCCAGTCTTGATGCCCCCCCCCCAACACACACTTCAGAATACATATGGTAGAAGAGCTCCTGAGCTCCTCAGCTCTCCCCCAAGTCCTCCATGTAGGCCTTTCTGGTCTTCCATCCCCTTTCTGCTTCTTGCCCTTTCCCCTCCCTTACCTAGTTTCTTGGCCACAGCTGCATCCTTCTCAGAGTCCACCAGGCCAAAGCCAACACCCTTGTCTTCTAGGACTTGGGCTGCTAACTGGAAGAAAGAGATAGGATTAAAATTATCTTCTAGAATTCTTAATAACCTCTTCCCCATTTAATGTTTTCCTATTATCAAGCATTGACCTTGGCCACTTGTTAAGATCCAGACTATCCCCGGACACCCCATAATCCTAGTCTGTCTTAGGCTCAACTTTTTCAAAGACCGTGGGCATTTGCTGTTCATTGCAATGTTCCTGAGGGAAGCTGAGGAATCTCACCTCCCATTAAAGGCTGGGCCCTGCCTTCCATCCTGATCAAAGGCCAAACTCAGCATAGGGGAATGTGGGACCCTTGGGATCCTCAAGTGACTCCCAAAGTGAGAACTGTGGAGGATGGGGTGGGGGAGTGGTCATGCTGTTGAGGGGTGGGAAAGGCCACAAAGTCAAGAGGTCTCAGCCGTTCATCTCCTGGTGGAGAGAGAGCCACTGGCAGAAACTAAGCAGCACTCTTCTTCCAGGCCAACAAGCCTCCCCACCCCGCAGTCCACCCTGATACTTTCTGCCATGGGCATACTTTGCAGCTGTACCCCACCCAGCACTGCAGCACAGTGATTGTTGGGGGGACTGGAGGGCGGGTGGCAGGTGGATGGCAGAGGCCGCTCAGCACCCAGGATAAAAATACTTGGCTCATTAATCAGACAGTGGTTTCCAGAGCCCAATAGGGCTCACAGAAATGCAAGCCTGGGGCCTGGTGTCTTACACTGAAATGTTCCAAGCTCTGTACAAAGTGGGGCCTCTCTGTACCAGCAAGCCAAAGAAGGGGCCAGGGAAATTCAGACAAGGAAACAAACATATCCTAGTTCCCTTTAAGGATGTGTGGCCATGTATCTCAATTATAAATATTCCAGACACCTACCCTGCATTTTTTGTTTTTGTATTAACCATCTCTGCTGTGAGTAAAGTCAGATTGACAGGTAAAGAAATCTCTTCTCTGAAGGAAAAGATGGGAAAGGCATGCTGAAGCCTCCTTCAACCACAAGAATTTTCTACTGAGGACAATTGTTTAATCCAGTAAGAACAAAAGAGAAATTGGAGGAGGGGGACTGAGCTAGGAAGCCTGTGGGAGGCCTCTAGAGGATCTTTAACTATATAGTCATTAAATCTGTTATAGGTAAATAAAATATCAGTCATGTTTACAATCCTGGCTAGGAGAATACATTGGTGGTATGGAGTGAAATGCATAGTACTGCATGCAGCCCCCCTCCATCCCAGCCCAAACATAGTAACCCCCCCCCCCCCGCCTCCTACAGCACAGAGGGGGCAGACCCCTACAGCCCTGGCCCTATAGTTACCAGAAGAATAACTTCCCTGAGTCTTTTTCTTTTGGCTAAGGCCACATTCCAGTCATGCTCTCTGTGAAGACAAAGGCCCTGTGATGCTCTTACCCCAGCCACCACGCTCAGACACGGGGCTCACAGAGGGGACTGGGTATGCTCTTGAGGCCTGCTATCTTCTACTCACCTCCAGGATTAGCTCCTCCATCTCAAATTGTCTTTGTGAGGCCTTGTCGTCCTCGGGGGGCTCATGGTAGAGGAGGGCCAGTACCTCATACTTCTTGAACACATTCTTGTAGTTCTTTGCATTCACATTGATGACACGGTCCACACCATCGTACTCAGGGAAGTCCAGCCCCTCCTCCCCCTGGACCCCTGACTTGGGTGTCCCTAGCACCAGTACAAACAGCAGTGCTAGCCTCAGCTTGGACACTGCCCTGGCCCCCATCCTGTCAGCAGCTCTCATGGAGGTAGTGGGATCTGGGTCTGCTCTCCTGGTCCAGAGGTTAGCTGAGATAGGGAGGTGCCCCTGGATACAGAACCCTCAGTTAGAGGCTTCAGGTGGGGGTGGGGCAGGGAGTGGGCTAGAGCCGTAGACAGAGGACTCTGCTGGGGCCTGGAGAAACTGCCCACAGAGCCAAGTGAAAGAGGGTCAGGACGGGGAATAGGAGCAGGGGCGGGGAGGGAACTGGAGCTGCCCCTTGAAACTGGCACCCCTCTGTCCCCACCTGGTCCTGTCTAAATATGTCTCTGTGGTTGGCAGGGGAGATGGATAACCTTCTGAGGCCAGGACAGCTCCATGAGAGCCCGAGTCCTCCCCTCCTACACTTCTTCTCTGGGCTCCCAGCAGCTCCTTCCTCCCCCCTCCCCCAGTGGCTAGGGCTCCTCAGCCCCTGGCCCCATGCAGGCCTAAGAGCTCATCGCCATATTAAGAAAGGGAAAGGGAGAGGTGCCGGATCTAAAAATAAGACCAGATGAGTTAGGGGTAAGTGAAGCCGGGCCTGGAGGAGGGGTAGGGGTAACCGAGGATCCCAGGGTAGGACAAGGCTAATCAGAAAGAAATGTAGGTGAAGAGGAGGACACAGAATGGGTCAGAGGCTAAACTGAACACACAGGACGAAGTGGGGAGGAAATGTGATTTCTTCTGACACCTAAAATCTGGCAATCATCTGTAGGTGAAGTCTATTTCTTTGATCTTAGGGAGGAGAAGGTGGCAACAAAAATGCATTCCAGGCTCCAGAAAAGAAAGCCCCTGCAGTTCCCTTTAGAGAATGTGGACCAAGGATGAGATCATTCTCTGAATAAAAGATGGAGTGGAGTCCAAGACCAGAGACCTGGCTTGGCTCCAGCCAGTTTCCTTTGCTTCACTCAACAGTCCCAAGTCAGGAATGTAGGGGGAAGGACAGGGCTGGCCCGTAGTTCATCCTGTAGGGATGTTGACTGGGGCTCTCTCTGCCTGGAGGGACCACTGTGAGGAAGGGGATGCTTCCTCTGGATGCTCTCTGCCCCGATCCTGTGGGACTCTGTTTCCAGGACACAGTGGGCTCAGAGGATTCCCCAGGCTGCAGGATTCTAAAGAGGGCTAATAGCTACTGTTTATTCCTATGTCTTTGATAAGGCACAGATGATCAGTATAAACATGGGGAATAACATGAGGTAAACAGGAAGAGCTGGGCCCTGTGGCCTTACCTAAGGCTGTGTGTCTGAGACCCAAAGCAGAGCTGGAGGTGTGAAAGCTGTAGTTTCAGGTTCCTCGCTTGGAGGCCAAGAGTTGAATTTAGCTTGAAGTATCTAGCAAGATCCCTTTTGTGGGCTTCTAGGGCTCATACTATATAGGTAAACTGAGGCTAGAGGGGGATCATTGAGAGATCACATAAAGCCAGCTTTCCTTGTCCCCTGTGTATTTCTCATTTTCAAAGGGTAGTGTTTATTTTGCATCTAGGTAGAAACATGAAGTTACATTAGCAGAACTTCTTCCATGGCCATGGGGCACACCTTACGCAGCTAAGGACTGGCAGGAGTGGGTACAAGAGAGACAGCTGTCACTTTGCAGGAGAGGCCAGAGCATGGCACTGGAGCTGGGGAGATCTCAGAATCCTGTCTCCATCTCCCAGGGGAGTGCCTGATGTGCCAGGCAGAGCTTACGACCCTGGCTGCAAAGGCCACCCAGGAGTGATGGGCAGGCCTGCTCCTGAGCAGATGCAGCCTCGGTGTCTCATCTCTGCAGGGTTGTGGGGAGAGGTGAATGTCTGAACAGACAGTGGAGCGCTAGACTTCTTCCATCATGAATGGGACCTTTGGGATGAGACAGGTGACCCTGGCCCCTTCAGCTCCTCCTATGTAGCCTCCACTCCCCACTGGTGGCCCTTTCTGGCTTCGTTTCCATCCTTAACCTCTTCAGGTCCCACATCACTACTCTAGGCCTCCTCTCTCTGATGCTTTACTCCATACTGTCTACTCAGTGCCCTTCCTTCCAGGCTCCCTGTGTGCAGGCCTTTGGATTTAACACGCCCCAGCCACCGGTATCAAATGACCCTGAGTTGGGGCATCAGTATTTTTAACCCACCAGACACTCAAAGTTCCTCACTACTGAAACTTGAGGAGCTGGTCCCTCCGCTCCCCCTCCCCATCTCACTCACAGCCCTCCCCACCCCTACTTCCATCTTCCAGGGTCTGTTTCAGCTCTGTCAGCAGCCGGGGTGGACCCCAGACTGACATAGCTCTGTCCCCAGGAGACCTTGTGTGAGAAGAGGAAAGGAGTGGAAGGAACCCTCTGAGAAAGGAGCCCTGATACAGAGAAAGGGACTGGCTACACCTTCCAATGGGAGGGTTGGTTGGTTGGTTGGTTTTGTTTTCTGCCAGCCTGCAAAAGATCCTGTCCTCCAGGTCCACGCTCCTCTGCCGTTATCCCACTTCGTTTTTCTCTTGCTCATAACAGTGTTCAGTCCCAGGTACCACTGTAAGACTAGTTTGAAAATGCTTAATAGTACAAGTTCTGGAGTGAGGCTTTAGTTTCCCCTCCTTCGAAACAGAGTGGAGTGGTGGGAATGGAGTGCTGAGAACTACAGTGGGTACGGCCCTTGTCCCAGTGCCAGGTGGTGTGCAGTTGCCCCCATGCTTCTCTTTGGTAACGGTGTTGGTTTCCTCGGCATCCCTCTGTGCCATGTGGGGCAGATACCTCTGAAAGGTACCTAAGAGTGAACTGAGAGTCACAGAGCAAAGCAGAGGTGCAGAAATGAGTTCATGAGGGGGAAGACGAAGGGGGGAAGAAGCTAGGGAGGAGGGTGGGTAGGAGAGAGGCCCTTTGCACCTTTTTACTAAGACCAGACCAGAAGAGCCTGGGTTCAGGGCTCCGGGGGAAGCTCAGCAATGCAATATTTGCCTAGCATGCTCATAGCCTGTTTCAAGGTTATACTGGAGGGAAAAGGCTAAAAGATGGGATAGGGTAGAGCTGAGTTGATGACAGGGCTAGCAGGCAGGGACCACTAGTCTGCCCTAGAGGAGAGGACCTTGCCCCCCACTCCATGTGACCTTCCCAAGTCATTGAACCTTGCTGGACCCTGATGTTAACAGGTCTCTTTTAGAGCAGCAACGCTGTGGCCTGTAGTCTGGCCTGAGGAAATCGAAGTCAGAGTCTAGATTATGTGGCCCCACAAGCCCCAAATGTGGGTACAGATATGGGTTCTGTAGTATCTCTACAAGATGTAACTCAGCTGGTCTTCTCTTGTCTCCCTTTCATTAGCTGGTTCTAGTTAGACTTTGGGGGCATTCTCTTGTCCCTTACACTGACAGGACAAGTATGCTTAATCTTCTGTGCTTAAAATCAGGATCTCACTGTGTAGCCCTGTCTGGCCTGGAACTCGCCATGTAGACAGGTTGACCTCGAATTCACAGAGATCCACCTACCTCTACCTTCCAAATGCTGGTATCAAGGGTAAGTACCACCACACCCAGATCCAGATGCTTGATTCTAGTACTTTTTCAGGCTCCTCTCAGATCCCTGGAGGTCTCCCTTGGCCAGTTAAAATGTAGGTGTTGGAAAGGAGCTTTATAGCACCCCTTATTCCCCACAAATCAGACTTGTACACATAGAGTTAGTTAGGTGAGGGCTGTTCTAAATGTTTACTCTCTAGACTGACTACTGGATGTAACAAGATTGTGCACCTCCTCACTGGGCTCCAGGTAGAGAAAGCTGGGCTTTCCCCATTCCACCCCATCACCTATCAGATGCTCTTGGTCTAGCCTCAGTAATGCTTCTCCCTCATCCAGAGTAAATTCAATCCAGTGTCTCTGCCCCATGCCCAACTTTATCTCAGATGCTGTGTCACACTCAGTCTCTCAGGTTTTATGAGATCAGTGTCATGTGAAGATCTTTCTCTGTTGCATTTAGTAGTATGTTTCCTTCTCCAGCCATCCTGTGGAGAAGAGACAAGGGGAACTCAGGGGGTCATCAGGAGATGTGTGCAGAGGGGCTCAACAGAAGGGCAGATAAGGGGCAGGTGGAAAGCCTGCCACATGGAACAGGGCCTCCAAGCATTGGGAGGAACATGTGGGTCAGGAGTAGAGGACAGGGGTCCAGGAAGAGCAAAGGACAGACAGTGAGATAGAGAAAGCTGGTGGCTCTGGAGGAGCCAGATGGGACGACGGGAAAACTTGCTAGAGCAAGGTCCAGGGCAGCCTTACCACCAGGCCGTCTACGGATGATGAGTTTTCTGCTTTCATCATAGATGAAGATGAGAACACTGTAGGGAATGGCACATAACCACCAGTTTATCCTGCAGAGAACAAGAGTTGGTCAATGCGACTGAAGATACAGGGGCCACAGAAGGGTAAGCAGCGATGGCTCATGGAAACTATGGAGACTGAGCTGGATGCTGGAGATGGGGAGGTGTGGATAGCCCCTGTGAGGAGGCCAGAGCCTAAGTGCTAAGGGATTTGGGGTGGAGAGGAAAGACACAAGACAAATCTAAAATGCCAGTGGCAATATGACAAATGCCATGTCCAGAGTTAAGTGCAGCATTTATAGATTGTCAGCTGACTTTAATGAGCTACGGAGAGTCCCTCCTTCCCCCTGCTGTTTTTCTGCACACTCTAAGCCTTGCAACTGTGGAAGGGCATATATACACTTATTTATGTGTGTTTATATGCACTCCCATATTGCCAAATAGATACTTCTTTCCTCTTTGAGCTTCTTCTATAATTAGGGTTTAGGAAAAAGGACTCAAGGAATTTTATACCTTTGACAGGGAACCGTACAAAAAATAGCAACACTGTTCAACAGAAATATAACGCAAGGGTGAGGAGATGGATGGAGATAATGGCTTGGTGGATGAAGTGCTTGCTGCACAAGCCAGGTTACCTGTGTTCAGAACTCTAGAACTTACACAAAACCCAGATACATTAACACAAGTCTCTCAGTCCCCTATTGGGAGATGGGAAGCAGAGGCCGGAGAACCTGCAGAATCAGGTAGATCAGCTAGCCTAGTACATGCAGCAGCAGCGAACAGCACAGAGACTCTTTGTCTCTAACAAGGTGGGAGGTGGAGACTGACACCAGAAGTTGTCCTCTGACCTCCTCATGTGTTCTGTGGTGCATGTGTCCCTGCACTCATGTAGGAACACACATCATAGGCACACACAGACATACACACAGAGAGAAAAAGGAGAGAATACAAACCACATATGAACTTTAAAGTTTTCTAATACCCATATTAAGATAAGTGAAACACAAGAAATTGTAATGATTTTATTTAACTCAATCAATATACCCAAAATACCATTTCAGCATATGTGTAATCAATATAAACATCCTTTTGTTTTGTTTTGTCTTAGGACAAAGCAGTCTTTCTGTATGACTCAAGTTGTCTTCAAACTTGGTATCCTACTGTCTCGAGGCAAGCATATACCCCCATGCCAATCAATGTAAACATTACTAATGAGAGTGTACATTCTTCTTTTATTAATCAATCTTGGAAATCTGATGGATAGCATGTACTGCTCACCTATCTTAACTTAGCTATGAAATATTCTCTTCCCCCTCTCAGGATCTCATCACCCAGACTGGCCTGGAACTCGCTGTGTAGCCAAGTATGACCCTGAACTCCTGACCTTTCTGGTTCCATCTCTCAAGTGCTAGGATCACAGTCACACATCATGTCCAGGTTTGGAATATGAAACTCCAATGACTAAAAGGAAATACAACCCAAAAGAAGAAAATTATCTTTTCCTTTCCTTCCATTTAAAAAAAACAAAAACAAAAACAAAAAACTTTTTTTTTTTAATGGGGTGGCCTTAAATTCATGATTTTCTAGCCTCAGTCTCCTACATTGCTAGGACTGTAGATTATAGTGCCATTTACATTGTGTTTATAGAAATATTTAATGTTGCTTTAGTTCTTAACTTTAAGCAAGTTAAAATTACAAATACATATTTTCATGCTCATTCGTCACATTCCAGAGCTCAGTAGTCACACATGGACAGTGGCTGCCGTACTGGATAGTTCAGACGGAGGTCAGGGTTCATCTGCTACACGCCACAAATATGAACACTAATATACAAACATCTTTCCATTCATTGAACAACATTTATATGTGTACCCTGAATCTGTGTGAGGTATCAGGGAAACAAATGATTACATGGTGACTTTTTATCTCAAGGAGTTCAGAGAGACATGACATAAGAGATGAATGAATGGGCACACAAAATAATTTTACGTGCTAAGCTTTGTGGCTGAGGTGTATACAGAGTACAACAGGGTCCACTTCCATTTGTTATTGACATCAACAGCAACAAAAGCAAACCTACTATTAATACAGCCTCCATGAGCCAATATGCTCAGTGCTTAGAACCAAGTTTTACATGTAATTCTCAACACTTTGCCGGATTCTACTTTTTCCCCCAGTTCTGGAGCACAGTTCTAGGGTCTCACATATGTTGTACCTTGTGCTCTGCCATTAAACTACATACTGAGCCCTGCCAGATGTGTACTGATGGCTGAGGCTCAGAATAGTTGCATATTTCTTCAGAGTCACAAAATAATACAGAGTTGAGTTTCAAATTTAGGATTGTCCATGTCTAACGCTAGTCCCATCATTAAATACTAATTAGGCACCTATATTGTATGAAGCAAAGTGTATAACACTGCAAGGGATAGGTAGGTGAGCAAAGCATGTGAGAACATAAGAAATTGATTGAAAGAATACACACTAAATTATCCTTATAGGCTGCCTGTGCGGGTGGCAATGAGGAAGGCATGTCTGCTTTCTTTTTTCTTGGCAAATTTTAAATTTTTTTTTCAGTGCTGGGGATAGAATCCAGGACCTTGTACATGCTAGGCAAGCACACCATCACTGAGCTACACCCCCACTTTCTCTGTAAATTTTAAGATGACCAACCGAAAACAAGCATGGTGGCATACTCCCATAATTCCAACACTGGAAGACGGAGGCAAGGATGATCAGGAGTTCAAGGTCACTCTCTGCTACACAGCAAGCACAAAGCCAGCTGGGTACATGAGCATGAGACCTTGTCTCGAAAATTAAGTATGTATTAATGTTAAAGCAAAACATAATAAAAAGCTGAGAAATGGATAAGGTCATGAACTAGACAATAAAAATTTCAGTATTATCATTCTCATATATTAAAAACAAATTAATGTTATTAACATTAATAATCTCATGTATTAAAACATTCTCACATTAAAACAGACTTGTATAGAAACAAAAGAATTAGTTAAGCTGACTATAAATATAGCTTTTTGTTTCAAGACAGGTTGACCTCAAACTTACTACTATGTAACCAAGGATATCCTTGAATTTATGATGATCTTGATTCTGCTTCCTAGGACTACAGGCATGCACCCCTCCACCTGGTAAAATAGACTATTGATGTGAGTATATTAGGACCAAGAAATGTGCATCTTCATTCAGCTCCATTAGATACTGTCATCTAAACCCACTCAATTAAACATGCCTAAGTCTGCTGAATTTGCAAGTCCAATGGCTTGTGATCCCTGACATGGTCACTAATACTACCTTAAACAAAGGCCACGGATTGGAGTGTTAGAGAATCTCTGAGTCACTGAGTGTAGCTCCAGTGGTCTGGGCAGACCCTTACCTGGTGATTGTCCCAGTCAAGCACACATTTCCTCCCACTTCTTCCCAAATGTTCTCCCTGCATTGGCATCCCCTCCTTTACTCACTTGAGTGGGTACATTCGCAGGGCCACACCCATGCCTGGAGTGTAGGACAGGATAGCTGCCAAGACTGTCTCCTCAAAGATTCCAAATAATAGGACTTTGTTTCTGGGAAGGGAGATTGATTAGTGAAATATATGTAGGAAGAAAAGACGAGGAAATGGTGTGTTTGAGTGTGGGGAGGGTCGGTAGCTATTAGTGGACGTTAGTGGACACTCACTTCATGCCCTGTTTGAAGAGTGAATTTCGGCGTGTCTTGCAGATGAGGAGGTCAGCCCACTGCACAACCACAATGCTGATAAAGAAGGATGTTTGGCATGTGTACTCCACCACCTTCCGCTGCTCATAGGTCTGGGGGTAGGATGAGCAAAAAGGTGACATCTGAGTCAGAAAGGAGTTTAGGTACACCCAAGAGTTTCTCGTCACTGTGCACATAGTTTCTTATTTAATATTTGTGTATTTTTCCTACATGACTGTAAGTTCCTAGTGTCCCTTCATCATACTTTGCCTATTGAATGTTGTGTAGCAAGCCTAAGTACTAAATTTACTAAATTGGGAATATGATTAAAAGAAGGTGGGTTTAGGCCAGCAGAATCCAGAGGTCATAGGTCAGAAGACAAGGGAGATCCAGAGGGCGATATGAATGCAGATCAGGGAGGAATGTTCCAGAAGAGTGGTAGACAGAAGGCTGGGACTCTAGCTCAATTGTAGAGCACTTGCATAGCATGTTCAAGGCCCCATAGGATGGTAGACAGAATGCACTCTTATTTATCCTATGGTTCTTTCATTTGTATTTTGTACATGAGGGGCTTATAATCTAGTAGGAGGCATAAAAATACTAACAATGCCAACACAATAGTTCAGTTTTAACAGAGAAGCCAAGGGCACTGTAGGAACACAGAAGAGAAGCACCTACATTAGACTGGCAGGCAGGGTGAACTGGAGAAAAGAGAATATGTTTCTAATAGATAATAAATTAAAGGTGGGTTTTCACAATATTAAGATACCAACTAAAAAACTACTTGGGATGTACCTAAAGTTGTACTTGGATAGAAATAAAAAGGCTTAGGTGTTTAGAAAACAAAGGTAAAAAATTGTCTGGGTATGGCTTAAACATTAAACATAACAGCATTTGGGAGGTAGAGGCAGGCTGACCTCTATATTCAAAACCAGCCTGGTCTATATAATGAAACATTGCCTCAAACAAACAAACAAACAAAAAAATTGGTGAGCCAAAAGGGAACATAGACCAAGACCAGTCAGCTTATTTGTGTGCCAGTGAGCTTTCCCCCACCCACCGTCGGTGACAATCCCTGCCATTGCTTAGAGTTTAGTGTTTGAGTCTCTGTTACTCTACTTCTGCTCTTTGTCCTCATTGTTTTTTGAGATTTAAATATTCATATTTATGAATCATCTTCCATTACCATGGCTTCCCAGTTTTTTATCCACTCTAATTCTGTTGTCTTTCACACTCTAACTGGGCAGCTTGCTCTTAGAGTTAAGCTTTAGATAGTATCCTAAATCCTTCCCAATACCTACAGTTTTTCTGCAATTTAAATTTCAAGCATCTTTATCTCCTGTGTTTATCCTTCCATCTCTTTCTAGTATGTCAATTTTAGTATTTCCTGGTCTCCCTTGAACTTAAAATCTGTTAACTTGGTATATTTTATGTACACACACATGCACACACACACACACACACACACACACACACACACACACACACACGTAAAAAAAGAAAAAGAAATGTAACCAAAACAGAAATTGGTACCAGGAGTAGGGTATTGTTGTGGCAGACCTGACCATGTGGTTTTCTTGGAGGAATATGGAAGACTTTGGTACTTTGGTCTGAAAAAGTGGTTGAATGCTGTAAGCAGAGATCAATGGGCCAATCTAGTAGGAGTTTGGAAGACAGCAGTAAGTCAAGATCTATGTGGACTGTGGAGGCCCAGCTCAAGAGGTTTGAGAGGGGAAGAATATTAGTCACTGGACTAGAGATGGTTCTTGTGATATTTTGGCAAATAATGTGTCTGGGTTTTTTTTTTTTTTTTTTTTTTTTTTTACACTTCATCCTAAAACTTACCTAAGGCTAAATTTGAAAGTAACAGACTAATTTCTTTGGCAAAGGAGATTTCAAGACAGCCTGATATTGACTCTACCACATGGTTATTATGTAGTATTATGTAGCAGTATTATGTAGGTCAACATTAAAAAAGAGTAAGCATGGCAAACAAAGAAATACAAAGTGTACAGCTTGAGGAGAAAAAGAATAGTGTTAACGTTGCCCCCAACGTGTTGGAAGCAATAAGAAGAGACCTGATCTACATTGGGATAATGGGAGTGTGTCCTCAGGGTAAGACCCCATGGGTAAAGTTAGCATCAAGTCATCCAACTTGTGAAAAGAAAGAGCCTAAGGAATTCTCTGCTCCTAATAACAAAACCAAAGCTGCTGCAAACCAGATCCAAGGGGGACAGGATTTACCCCAAATTGCCATCCACATGATGCTGGCTTTAAAGTCATGAAGGACACAGGAGGGGTTATGGAGTGTTTCTTTGTGATTATGAGACTGAGGCCAGGCATGTGACAAGGTAGTCCATGAAGCTCCAAGAGGCCATGGTATGAAGCTATGAAAGTGAAGCCTGGATTGCACTAGACCACAAGATGTTGGAGATGCCAGGGCCATAATATGTCTGACAAGCAGATCTACAGATGGAGTGTAACCGGGCCAAGAATGAGAAGCAAGTTGTAGGCAGCAATGCTGGACAAGTGGCAACAGCTAAGCCCTCTGACACCGGAACTATAGGATCTGGGTTTTCCCTCTTGGGTTTGTCTTACTTTGATTCAGTATTTCTTCACTGTGTGCTGATTCCTCCCTTTTGGAACAGTAATGTATATTCTGTGCCATTGTACGTTGAAAGTATGTAATTTGCTTTTTGATTTTACAGGGGTTTATAGTTAGATTGAGTCTCAGGAAAAAAAATTTAACTTTAAAATAGTGTTGAGACTATGAAAGACTATTGGGAACTAAAAGCATTTTGTATTATTATATGGCCAGGAACCTATGGGTCCCAGGAAGTAGCATGTGGTGGTTTAAATGATAATGTAGGCTTATATGTTTGAGTACTTGGTCTTCAGTTGATGGAGCTCTTTGGGAAGGATTAGAAGGTGTGGACTTGTTCCTGAGAGCAGGCTTTGAAGTTTCAAAAGCTTCCTGTCATGCGCCTGTGCACTCTTTGCCTCCAGCTTTGAGATGTGAGCTTTCAGCTGTTGCTTGGCTGCCTGCCATTTACTAGCTTCTCAGGTCTTCAGTGTGTTAGAGAAATTCTTGTCATGTAAAATTATTTTTATAGAATGTGAAACTAACAAGAGCTTGAGTTGAAGGTTGGGGAGATGTTGGTACCGTGAACAGTAAGAATTTTGGGTATCACCGGCTACTGGATCATTGGAACATGGACTTCTGATGGCTTCATGGGGTTCAAATGGCAGAAGCCACAGTGTGTAAGAGGTATCTTTTCAACAACTAAGATTTGAGCACACATTTTTTGAGACAAAGAATTAATAGCATAGCCAGGTGTTGGTGGTGCACACCTTTAATCTCTGTGAGTTTGAGGCCAACCTAGTCTACAGAGCTAGTTCCAGGACAGGCTCCAAAACAATACAGAGAAACCCTGTCTTAAAAAACCAAAAAAAAAAAAAAAAAAAAAAAAAAAAAAACCCAAAAACAAATAGCCTAGGCTAACTTTGAACTCACTATGTTCCTAGGCTGGCCTTCAATTTGTGGTAATCCTACCTCAGCTTCCCAAGTGCTGGGATTATACTACTACACTTGGGTGACTTCCTAATCAGCTAATATTCAGATCCCGCCCGCCCTTTCTACTTACCCACTGCTGTCCATAGCTGTCTTCTAGGTCATTTAGGTTTGCATCGTCCCAGAATAGACGGATACCCAGCAGATCCAAAGGCTTAAAACCATTCTCTGCCAGGATCACAAAATAGGAGAAGAATCCTGCCAGTGCCTGTATCATCCCTGTGAGTGACAGCCATAGGGGAGGAGAATCTGTTTAGAGGATGGCCCCAAAGACATTATAGAAGTGGTGGGCTAGCCCTTGCTACTAGCTGGGTTAGTGTGTATCTGCACAGTGATTAACATTCTTGTCATCAGTGATCTGATCTTTCCATCTCTGAGAGACTTGGTTCCAAACTCTGACATTTGTTTCTAAACTCTAAGTCAGAAGAGCAGAGCCACCTTCATCCTTCTCTGACACCAAACACAGAGTTGCAGGATTTGGAGTCTGCCCTGCTGGATTTCAGTCTTGTTTTGGTCCCGCTAGGATCATCCTTGAATCACATATAGTTTTAACATCCCTGCCATGGGCAGGGATATTCATGGTGCTTACAGAGGCCAGAAGAGAACTTCGGATCCCCTAGAGCTGGAAATACAGGTAATGCAAGCTGAGAGTTGGGTCCACTTCAAGACAGGATGTGCTCTTGGCCACTGAGCTATCTCTCTAGCCCTTGAATCAAATAATTTTAAAACTAAAAAGGACTTTGCTATCAATTCATTTTTTCTGTAGAGTGATAGCTGAGCAATAGCAATAGTTATAACAATAACATTTGCCTACTAGTTACTTTGCACTATGCAGGTTCTTGGGGACATAGCTCCTTCCAGGTCTGAGCAGTTGTCTTAAGTGGAAAAATCAAAACACATGACTCAGTTATCTTCTGGGCCATAGAGGCAGTATGAAGTGAATCAGGTTTCCAATGGGTCTGACTCCTAAGTCACTGCTGTTTAGACATATTTCCTTCCCTGAACACTTTCTTCTGTCTCCAATCTCTTCCCTGTACATCTCTAGCTTACCCTCTGAAACACTCCATCATACTGAGCTGGTCAAGGACAGAGACCTTATATGGTTCTTACATGTTTTTTTGAGGTTGGTCCCAATGTTAATACTAATGTCTACAGCCTTATTTTCCACTACTTCCTTATGAAGACTAAACACCACCAAAACAATTTACTAGGCACTAACCATGCTCTGTGAATTTCCTTTCTCTGCTGTTTCAGCATCCTTGCCTACATACTTACTAGTCAAAACCTTATCTTCAGTCTTAAGTTTTTTCCTCTCTCTGTCTTCAAAGATGGTGAATTAGCATGCTTTGTGTTCCCATAGCATTATGTCTTTACTCCTTGCTCAGCATGTGGGAAGGCACAACACTGCCATTTTATGTAGGTTTTCCCTTTATCACTGGTCTTTAAGGGCAGATCAGAGCTCAACGGTTCTTTTTGGTCCCAGGACTAAGCACAATTTGTTATTGAGAAACAATCACCCTGACTGCTAAACAGAAGTGTCTAAATGGCCAGTTAAGCAACCCTCTCCCTCCCTTCACCTTTCACTTCTCTGAGCTCACCAATCTGCCCATAGGCCATGCCAATGAGACGGTGGTTCACGAGATTGTCAGTTTTTGGGTTCCGTGGAAGCCTCTTCATGATGTCACTTTCAGGTGTCTCATAAGCCAAGGAGATCGCAGGGACCTGGAGGATATAGTAGGTTGGGAATGATAGGCACACATAGATGCTCTAGCTCTGTCCCCTCATGTGACAGATTTTCCCCTATACTTGGCCTATTTTAGGAATTCCCAGAGTGAGAGCTGGTGCTCACCATGTCAGTGCCCAGGTCAATGCAGAGAATGGTAATGGTACCCAGAGGCAAGGGTATACTTAGGACGATGAACATCAGGAAGGGGGTGATCTCAGGGATGTTGCTGGTCAGGGTGTATGCAATGGACTTCTTCAAGTTATCAAAGATGAGGCGACCTGGAGAAGATGGCCAAACTTCTGTGAGAAGCAACCAGAGGACACACCTCCAATAAATCAGCTCCTTGTCAGAAAGACTGCTAGAAAGGAGTGGTCCATGAAAATGCTGGGAAGTCCTAGACCTTGGTGGGGAGGGGTGTCCATGTTTTGTCTATAAATTGTGAGATTACCAAGTAAAGTCATGATTTATTAGCCATGGCCTGGCTTTGTACCCTTTGTTCTTGGAGTCACCATGGCTAGTGTTACCCAATCTCTTACAATCAGGCAGAGTTGGGTAGAGTTAATCCTGGAGGTGTCTGAGAATGCCACTGTTAAAGTCTTTGCAAGATTACAAACTAGTGGAAAGAACCTGAGCTTGGTATAGGCTTGGGCTTGAATCTGGTTTTCTGCCTTATTTAACTTGTGACCTTGTTCTCTCTTTACATCCAGTGCCACTCCTGCTTTGTAAGATTGCTGAGTCCTGCCTTGGCTACCCTTCCAAAGGCTGTCATCCTTGCCTGAGCTCCCTGCTTTATTCTTTCCCATTGCTTTAACATACTATGGAATTTACTTTGTTTGCTGTCTGACTCTCCCCACTACAAAATAAGTTAGTTGTATGTGGGCAGGAATTTGTCTTTTGTCTTCTGTATAAGGATAGTATCTTGCAAATGGTGCTCAGAAAAATTTACTGAATTAAATATATTTAAAATACCGAGCAAACTGTCAGATTCATACCAGCTTTCAATAAAATGGATTGGTGTGTTTTAGTAAGATAGCTTTAGACAACAGTGAGGGAGTCTGGCAGGTAACCCTATGGGGTTTTCTGTTTCAATGGGCATTCTCTTTAGAATTCTCTGGAAAGAGGGTAATTGAGTTCATGCTGTTAATTTGCAGATAATCTCCAATTGGTCTTAACATGTCCCCATAATTCAGGCAACAAGTTCCTAGGCGTCCCTGACAAGCACTGAGTTTCCTGGGGTATGGCTATCTCTAAAAATTTGCATACATTTGAATTCCAGTGAGAACATAAAGAATGAATTGTGTTGTGCTAGAGTCTAGGTCTCCCTGGCCAATCTGGAAAACCTTCCAACTTTGTCTTAAAATGAATACCCTCAACTATTAGAAGTATTAGCTGAATTTTTTTTTTTTTAAATATAGATTCTCTCAATATAGGCCTCACAATTGCTCTGTAGCCAAGGATGACCTTCAACTCATGATCCTCCTGCCTCCATGTTTCTCTTCTCTCTCTCTCTTCTTTTTTTTTTCTTTCTTAAAGACAGGGTTTCTCTGTGTAACAGTCCTGTCCTTTGTAGACCAGGCTGGCCTTGAACTCACAGAGATCCACCTGCCTCTGCCTCCCAAGTGTTGGGATCAAAGGCCTGCACCACCACCATCCAGCATCCTGCCTCTATCTTCAGAGTGCTGGGATAATAGGTATTTTATGCAGTGCCAGGACTTCAACCCAGGGCTTCATGCACACTAGGTAAGCAGTCTACCAAGAGAGTCACATTCCCCTGGCCCAAGCTAAATGGAATTTTCAAGATTTTATGTTTTTTTTTTTTTTCAGTTCATACAGGATTAAGAGGTTAGATGCTGACCAAAAGCAATGAAGGTAATGTACACTAAGCCCTGTTCCAACGATCAAGTCCCACCATTAGGTACCCTGCCTCCTCACCCTCCTCCACGCCTGTGACGATGGAAGCAAAGTTGTCGTCCAGAAGGATCATGTCAGCTGCCTGCTTAGAGACATCGGAGCCAGTGATACCCATGGCAATGCCAATGTCAGCCTTCTTCAGCGCCGGGGAGTCATTCACCCCGTCACCAGTCACTGCCACAATGGCTCCCTGGTGAAATTCAGACAAGAGTGTTAGATTCAGGATCACTTTCAAAGATCAATTTGATTCAAGCATCTTTTCTTTTTGATTTTTTTCTTTTCAAGACAGTGCTTCCCTATGTATCTCTGGCTGTCCTGTAACTCATTCTGTAGACCAGGCTCTAACTCAGAGATCTGCCTGCCTCCCAGTGCTAGGATTAAAGGCGTTCACTACTGCCACCCAATTGCATCTCATTTCTTAATGCAGCCATGTTTGATTTGTCTATGCTTAGCCCTGTTTTCTGTTCCCCTGAGCTATTTAAGCTTTCAGGGAACTTCCAAACTAAAGGCCATCACTGAAGCAGGATGAGATTCTCTCCATTACCCTTCTACCCAGCCCACTTGTTTCCCTGCTGGGTTCCCCAGGACACCTTGGCTCCCTTACCAGTCTCTGACACCCCTCCACGATGATGAGCTTCTGCTGAGGAGAGGTTCGAGCAAACACTATCTCTTTGTAGTTCTTAAGGACATAGTCCAGCTGTTCTGAGTTCATGTCCTTTAGCACTGAGCCGTGCACTACGATGGCTTTAATAGACCTAAGGGAAGGAGTTTCTGAAGGCTAGATCAGCGTGTTGAGGACTCATGTCATATTCTAGTGTTCGCTACTAAACCCCTAAGTTCTGGTTTCCTTCCCACCCAGTCTCCTAGTCCTCAGCATGTACTGTCCTTAAATTGACCATACCCTCCTGTCCTCATCTCCCTTCTTCTTTTGGTTCTATTTCTTTTCCTGTCTCCTCGGAAAATTCAGTGGCCTAATCACGTAAGCTACTACTCTGTCATATTTTATTTGGTAGTGTATATATCCTACAGTCCTACTTGCTGAAGGAGACTCCAGAACTTTAAGAAATGGTTTTTGATGGGATGGGCTGAGGTTGGAGGGGCAAATGTCAGATCTGAGTTCTGGGGGTCTCACTTAGTATTGACTTGACTGACAGGGATATTAAGCCGAGCAGCCATGTCCTCTGCTGTCTCGCTGGTTTCTGAAATGATGCCCACACTTTTGGCAATAGCCTTGGCGGTGATGGGATGATCCCCTGTTACCATGATTACCTGGATTGGGAGGGAGAAGGAAAAGGAGAAAGTTTTAGATAAGATCAGGATCCATTACCCCCTAAGTAATAACCCATTTAGTAACTCAATTCCAAGCACAACTCATACAGGTCAAGAGCTGTGCTACTGCAGTGTCAATCCTTGGAGGTAGGCGGGGATGTCAGCTGATGTGGCACAGATCCTTCAGGTTCTGTATTGCCCAGGAAGAAGTCAGTGATTTGGAAATACTACACAATTCAGAATTCCAGAGTGGTTTGAAACTTTAAGCAACGACACAAAAACACATACCAAATATTAAGGAATGTCTGGAAGAATCTGTTGCCCAGCAAAACTTCACCAAGACCCAGTGCATATAGAGCCTGACTCTATACCTTGCCTTGCCTTGTCCTACACTTTCTACTTGGAGGCTCATTGTATCCCATTCCTACCCAAAGGTGAGGGTCTTGTGTCCTGTGCTTTCATAGCATTCTGTTCTTTCCATGTGCTGCCCTTTAGCGCTTCTCTCTGGTGATCTCTTCCCCACTGGCCTGAGAGCTTCATGAGGATGATGTGCACATATATGCATTTGCCTCTTTACAGTGGCCTGCACTTTACAGGCCACCAACCCATAATTACAGTAGAAGCTGGCTACCTGGGAGCTCCTTCTCAAGGTGCCCAGCTGTCCTCTGGGCATGCTGTCAGCCTCATACATTCCTAGTATCTCACCACGTTTGATCATTTTATGGATTGTTGTCTAGTGGCTTCAGCCATATTACCTCCCTGCCAAGTCAGAGAAATAAAAGTGACAATGCTATTTCAAGAGTGAGTTCCTTGGACACAATTTTACTAAACACCAGCACACCTGTATGAGATACACTCCTACAATAGAAGTGCAGCTCTACAAAGAATTGCTTCCTCTGAAGTAAAGGGTATCCAACTGCTTTTGGAATCCATTAGTTCTGTAAGAATTTAACATACCTGTGATGTTTCCACACCATTGTACCAGTTACCCTTGTGCTCCCTTCTACCATCTTCCCCCAGATCAGACCACCTGAAAGAAACTTTCAAAGGCTGGCAAGGAAACTATATCCCTGGGACAGTTTTCAAAGTCTGACTTCCTTGTAGATGGAAGCCAGGGTTATAATGTGCTAAGTATCTTCATTCTACTAAAGTCTTAGTGATTAATATAATGGGGATATTTTTAAAATTTTTTTAAAAATCACATTTATTTCAAAGTCATGGGCATATGGCTGCCTGCTTAGTCCTCTAATCATTTCCCTGTAAAAGGCTTTGGGGGTCACGCAACGATGATATGACTTCTTTTATTCAGTAGTCTGTGACAGTCGTTGGCTCTGTGTCACCACCACTTTGAGGGGGATGGTGGCTCTGGAAGGGTTCGCTTCAGAACAAGATCCTACATGTCTGTTACATTTTGTACATTTTGAAAGATGATGCCATCCTTCTGTCTTATACTTCCCTACCCAGAGACGGAATGATTCACAATTCTTCACTGAGTCTGCCAATTTCCCATTGGATTGGAGTCCAGGAGGAGGTACATAATTGTAGCAAGACCTATAAACAGGCCCCAAACAAGGGCTGTTCAGACAGCACTGAAGCCTCCTAACTCACGGCCAGCCTTACGAGTCCTCACAGACTATAATGAGCTCCTGTGCCTCCGGCTCTGGGGGCATGCTGATCTGTTGGGCATCCTGACCCACATACTGCTTCTTTGGTCCCTTTGGTCCCTATTCAGCACCTGTTGGCACACTTGTGGCTCTCTTCTTGCCAAAGAGATTCACAAATCCCCAGGTGAGACAAATTACCGGCTACATTCATAATGTTATTCCTCATTCTAATAATCTACCTCAAAGCACAGAACATCTAAATGAACACTTCTTCCACAATATGGGACGGCAGCTTACAGCACTTTGGGGAAACATCAACATTGGTTGCTCTATGGAGCTGTTCTGTAATGATCCCGTCTCCACAAAGAACTTACTGCCTCAAAGGTTTTATAAGGTGGTAATTAAAAAAATCGATGCATTATAATTTCCCACATAATTTCTTTCATTTCCACTCCAGTGAACCATTGTTTAGCTAAGCATTGTTCAGGATGACTCTTAGACAAATTGCCAGCAGTCACAAGTCTAATATAAGAGCAACTCCAGCTGGAAGCACCTACTCCCTCAAAGTACCTCCAACTCCTCTGCTCTAGCCAGCTCTTCCCAAGTCTAGAGGATGCAGGTGATCCAGAATACAAGGCATGAGCAGCAAGTGCCATACCTAATCTGTAAGAAGAGTCTTGGGCCAGTGGAATGGCTTAGTGGTTACAAGCACTTGCTGTACAAGCCTGACAACCTGGGTTCACATCCTGAAGCCCCCAAGGTGGAAAGAAAGAAGTGACTTCCAAAGGCTTTTCTCTGAACTACCCATGTGCATTGTGGCATGTGTGTTAATATAAGTCTTTGACTTAGAAACGTGAATACACAGAGTCTCAGAATTGGAAAAATTCCATTGCTGCCTCCCTGTGAAAGCCAAGATCCACCTCATCAAAGGCTTCCCACCTCTGGGTTTGCTCTGTAGTGGAATTTCACTCTTAGTCCCTAGTTTTTCTTTGAGGATCAGAGGTTTCTGTCTGTCATCGCAGCTGCTCACTGCAGGTCAGACCCACAGAGAGCTCCCCAGCTCTGTAGCTCATCACCACTATTGCCTGCTCCAGACACCAGGCACCCTAGCCTCACAGTGTTGCCACCCATCCCAACATCAGCTCCGCTTATAGTCGGTAGCTCAGTAGTAACATGGTATAGGAGCTTGTTTAAATGTGCAACCTCCCAGGGCCCAAGATCTACTGAATCAAGAATCAAGAGGGGTTGGGGGAGGAAGGGGAAGAGGGAGAGGAAGAGAGAGAATATTCATCACTGTTCTAAGAAACACTGCTTGACAGTGAATGATTTCAAACTTGTATACCCATTAAAATTTCTGGAAACCTTTGAAGTACTGATGCCTGAGAACCAGTCTGGGGTTTGGGGTTTAGCTTAGAGTTTTCACACTTCCCTGGTGATTCTCACAGTCAGTGGGAGGCAGGCTTCTGGAAGAAACATCCTATTAGACATCTCCGAACTGTAGACACCATAAGCTCATGGAGGCAGAAATCAATTCAGCTAAGATTATGCGGTACCTGCTGTGGGCCAAGCTTTCTACTGGCTGCTCCAACTTGTGAGAGATGAGGGGTTTTGCGGGGAGGGCGCGAATTTACCTTAATGCCTGCACTTCGACACTTGCCCACAGCATCAGGCACGGCAGTTCGAGGAGGGTCAATCATCGATATGAGGCCGGCGAAACACAGGTTCTCCATGGGGAAATTTAACTCCTCTGTATTAAACTGGAATCCCTTCGAGAAGTTGCTAGGCAAGTTCAAGAAGCAGAAACCTGGGGAGAGAAGAAGGGACCCAGAAGTCATCCCCATGCTATGTCTCCTGCCTGCCACACAGCCCACAAATGGTCACTTTGAAGGCATTCTTTCAAAGCCGCCCCCATTTCCCAGCTCCTCACCCAGCACTCGTTCTCCCAGACCTCCCAGTTCTAAGTAGGCATTTTGGAAGTCTGCCCTCATTTCCTCGTCCATAGGGTACTCCTGCCCACTCAGCATGAAACTGGTGCAGAAATCCAAGATCCTCTCGGGAGCGCCCTTCATCAGCAGCACATGGGCTTGGGGATTGTCTTCCATAAGATGGATGGACATCTGGGGAGAGGGGACATAGGGGAAGGGCCAGAGGGGGGGAGAGAGGGGAGGCATGGGGCAAACGTCAATAAGGAAGTCTTTAAAGATTAAATCAGTCTGTCAACCTGCTTCACACCCACCTACCACCCTCAATCAGGCCAAATCAGACTCAAGCAGACCCCACCACCCCCCGTCGTCTGCAGCAGAATCTAGTATCTTCTTAGAAGCTCTCCAAGGGCATAGCAGGTACTGTCCTTTCTCCCGGATTCCTTCCTGATGGATGGCTCAAGTGAGCTAGAATCATCTCTTATCTACTTTGTGACCTCAGCTAAGTTCAGTCAAGCCTGCAAAACCGTTAAGAGGGTGAAAATACTTTGCCTTGACAATTGTTTGTTTTTTAATGATTTATTTTTATTTTATGTGCATTGGTGTTTTACCTGCATATTTGTGTCTGTGTGAGGGTGTCAATGTGAGCTGTCATGTGGGTGCTGGGATGAACCCCGGCCCTCTGGAAGACCACCCAGTGCTCTTAACCACTGAGCCATCTCTCCAGTCCCGTTTACTGTTTGTTTTTAAGAAGAACTAGTTGCAAAACAAAAGCAAGCAAACAAACAACAAAAAACCCTAAACTTTGAAACTGAAACACAAACTAAATAATTTAGCCCTGTAAGCCATTCTTCTACAGGCAGGGGTTGCCATCGAGGAAGACTGCCTACACTGGTTGGATGCCCGATGATGGAGGATAAGGTATGTATGTTCATGACACAAATCTGCAGAAACCACACAGCCAGAGGGAGCAGTCTGCTGGCTTGGGTTTAGCCTTTCACTTGGATCTCTGGTCTATGAAAAGACACCCATAGTGTTCCTCTTTTGACTTATAGGAACTGCCTGCTAAGTGCGCCCCCCACCCCCATAGGGACAAAATCAGCAAATTGAAAGGAACCATGGGAACACCAAGGAGGCCAGACACTTCCTGGATGTTAAGTGGAGTGGCACTGGTGCATAAAATGTGGCTGCAACTGATCTGTTAGAGAAAGATCAGCTGTGTTCAGGACATGCTTGGGTGGTTAAGAGGGAAAACCCTCATTTAAAGGAGGAAGCTGTAAGATTAACCAAGCTCAAAGAATCTTGGTTGATTGAATAAAAGGCTCAGGTAAACACAAGCTTTTTACCTATTAACTTGGTCATAGGGAATAAAAGCCTTGTTAGGAGATTACAAATAGGGGCTTACAAGATGGCTCAACAAATAAAGATGCTTGAGGCCAAACTCTGAAGACCTGAACTTGATCCCTGGACTGACAGTGGAAGGTGTGGACCAGTTCCCACAGATTGTCCTCTAGCCACATGGAATCCATCACACACACACACACACACACACACACACACACACACACACACACCCCTCCCACCCCAAAAGAAAGAAGTGTTCTGGCTGGGTGTGGTGGCACATGCTTTTAATCCCACTTGGGAGGCAGAAGCAGGCAGATCTCTGAGTTTGAGGTCTGTCTGGTCTACAAAGCGAGTTCCTGGAGTTCCTGGACAGGCTCCAAAGCTACACAGAGAAACCTTGTCTCAAAACAAAACAAAACAACATATACATACACTACATATACCAGCTGGCCTCAAATTTACAGAGATCCTCCTGTCTCTGCCTCATTAGAGCTGGGATTAAAGGCATGCGCCACCACCATACTTGACCAAAAAAAAAAAAAAAAAAAAAAAAAAAAATTCCATTTCAGAGATGGTAAGAGACCAAGCTTTGCAAATGACTGACAGGCTAAGTAAGACACATTCCTTTCAAAGACTGGAGTCTCTGCCCTTGGAGCAAGCTAATTATAGTAGTTCACTCGAAGTCTGCCAGAGCTAGGTCTGCTGGAGCTGAGTCCAGACCATGTACTAGAGACCAGTTCTGTCACTTGAATGATACTCAGGAACTCAGAAGCACTCATACGGTAATTTGGGGGAATATGGTTACTTGTTGGACATTCCAACAATGTGGTGAATATGTTTGACTTTTATTTTTAACCACATAGAGGGAGAGATACCTAATTCATCCAAAGGCTTTATTCACACTCTGCCAAGCCACAAAATTCCTGTCTGGTTAGTGAGGCCACCAAGTGTCAGGAAAAAAAAAAAAAAAGAAGAAATGGGAATACAGTTTGCAGCTTATTTGCAGATATGGGAGATCTATTTTATAAAAGTGACTAAGACAAGTTTAGACAGGAAGTGTGGATCTACTTATCTTTTAGTGTTCCATCACAAATTATAAGTAATCGAGTTAAAATATATATATATAGTGTGTGTTTTTTTGTTTGTTTGTTTTTGGGTTTTTGTTGTTGTTATATCTGAAGACAGAAGGCAAAACTGTCTTAGGAGTCTTATAGCCCTGCTCACACACTCAAATGTCTGGTTTTTGCCTGAGCAAACTGGCCTGGTGGGCTGCCAGCCATAGAGAGGTCACTCATAGTCTCTGCTCTCTCCTGAAAACCTCTCTTCAAATGAGGCTTGGATTCTTGCTACCCCCACGTGTTACTTTGACTTTTCTTCTTTTTCTCTTAGACAGGGTCTCAAACTACAAGTCAAAATTACCTGGAACCCAGCCTCAGCCCCTGACTCAATGCAGAGATTATAGGCATGAACCACCATGCATAGCTTCTCTGGATTTCATTGTTTGAGCCACTGTCCATTACTCAAACTTTCCCTTTCACACCTGCTTCCTCCCTGGCTAATAAATCAATGCTTTTAGAAAATGAGAACTATGACCCACATGCCGTCTAACTACCTCACTGATGTCTGCACTAGAACTCTATGGAGGCAAAGGGGGCAGAATGCCCTGCAGACACAGCCTTTTGTCTACAGAGGCAAACTGCATAGCAAACACTAGTCTAGACTATTCGTTAGTTATATGTGAGTCTGATGTGACTCCTACAAGCCAGCCTTGTCTACCTCTGTCTCAGAGATATGCTTTTGAGATATGCTTTCATTGAAGGTGGCATGGGTGAGAATTCTGCTAGGAACTAATCCTTTATCACCTATTTCTCCTCTCTTTACTGTCACTTTCCTTGAGGTACACTTTGTTCCTAGTTAGCATGCTGGCTTTCCTGAGCGACTACTCTGCTCAGAAGTACAGCTGGAGGCAAAGGCAAAAGCTTCCTCATTACCCCCCCCCATTCTCCTACCTTTGTCAGTTCTGTACCTGGTACTTGTTGGTAGAATTAAAGGGAATCTCTGCCACCTTGGGGTTTTTCTGTCTCATTTCATCCACAGAGTTGTAAGACTGTTCAATGAATTTGAGGAGGGCTGACTCAGAAGCGTCTCCTGTTGTTGCCCGCTGCAAGGAAGGATTTGTATAAGTTCCAGGGAATCCCATCTGGGCATAGGATTTACCTGTGGTCTCGAGGAGAGAGGCAGGATGGGGAGGGAAGGGCGTGTGTATGAAAAACACCAAGGGTGGAGAGGCAGACTTTTTTGGAAGTGGAGCAGTGATATACTAGTCCCCAAGGTACCTTAGCTATGGGGACAGATTCCTGATGGGGCTTAAAGTCAGCCCGGTTACAGAGGCCAGCAATTCGAGCCAGGTAAAACCAGGTGTCGGAAGACTTGGGAAATGTTTTCCCTGGGGAAGAAGAAGGGGAGAACTGTAAACAGAATTTAATACAAGGGATTACACTTGGAGGGAGAGGTCAGGGATTAGAAGGTTCAAGGTCATCTGCAGCTACTTACTGAGTTGAAGGCTAAACAAACATCGAGGCAGGAGGTTATTCATATTCAAAAACTGCCTCCTCCTCCTCTCCTCTCATTCCACATTCCAGCTAACAATCCCACTCCCAATGCCACTAGTCACCGGTCGTATGATCTTCACTGGTGTCAGCCTCATACACAGTCTTGTCAAACCACAAGTGGGCCACCGTCATGCGGTTCTGGGTGAGGGTGCCCGTCTTGTCGGAGCATATGGTGGATGTGGAGCCCAGGGTCTCTACTGCCTCCAGATTCTTCACCAGGCAGTTCTTCCGAGCCATGCGCTTGGCTGTCAGCGTCAGGCACACCTGAAGCCACCAGAAGGGGAAAGAGTGGTTTGCTTTGGAAATTCGGTTGTTTTCAAGTCCTTTTTATCCTAGCCCAGTCTTTAGACATCCCACAAAATACGGAGGAAATGATTTAGATGTGTGCTTTATGGCAAGAGCTTCGGTATCTTCCTTCACAGAGTGACTGTCAAAGAGCACACGCTCCTTCCCCAGGAGGCGGTTAGGTTTTCTAGTCAGGAGCCTCTTTTTCATCCCGGGCCACTTCCTCTCTCTCAGATCCAGTCTCTCCAAGGACCATATAGATAGGTAATGTCTTATTATGGTATACAGTGCTGTGTATGGACTGGGCATTTTGCCAGTAGTTTCAGAAGTTTGGGCAGGAGGGAATGATGACATTGGGAAAGAAATGTCACAGTACTGAAAAGCCCTTGAGAAATATGTAAGTATAGAATTCCAATTGTGAAATTACAATCAGTAGTCCCAATGTTTTAAAACTAGTCCAAACACACCCTAAATATTATTTTCATTTCTATTTTAAGAAGAATATTGAAGCCGTGAGTTGATGACACA
This sequence comes from Phodopus roborovskii, assembly GCF_943737965.1. Classification (NCBI taxonomy): domain Eukaryota; kingdom Metazoa; phylum Chordata; class Mammalia; order Rodentia; family Cricetidae; genus Phodopus; species Phodopus roborovskii. The sequence goes on from NW_026126433.1 coordinate 42,858,643, forward strand.
CGTCTTTGATCTCAGCACTCGGGAGGCAGAGGCAGGCATATCTCTGTGAGTTCGAGGCCAGCCTGGTCTACAGCGTGAGTTCCAGGACAGGCTCCAAAGCAATACAGAGAAACCCTGCCTCGAAAAACAAAAAATGAAAAAAAAAAAGAATATTGAAAAACTAGAGTATACCCCAAACAAGCTGTTAGTAAGACAAAGAGCTAAGACCCTGTCATAGGAAGAATGGTTAAGAAAAAGATTACCTGTAGAATCTGAAGGGACATCAAAGAGGAGGGGAGGCTAGAACACAGGAGACAGAGAATCACCTTACTTCAGTTGGGAAAAGTAGGATGAAATAGGGAATCATATTTCTGTTCAACAGAATGAAATAAAACTAAGTAGTCAAAGAGGAAAACAGGCTGATACAGAGAGAAGCTATGTTCTTCATTCTCAGAAAAAACAACAACAACAACAAAAAAAAAAACTACAATTGTCTTTTCATGGATTTTTATAGAGAACATTCAATGTTGGCACAAAGGTTGACTTTAAATGGCCTCGAAGTCCTTTCCAGTAGGATTCTCTAATCCCAAATTAAGCTTTCTCTAAAAACTAATGGATACTTGAGGCCCGAAGATCTTAAGTGATTTGGCCAAGTTTAACAGCCAATTCACCTGCGACCAGAATGCACTTTCTCTGTGTTGCCTCTTGCTTCCCCTTTCACTGAGGAGAAGGAGGTGTGGGTAAAGGAAGCCAATGAATGTAGTGTTGGGAACTACTGACTCAAACTTAAGATGTTCAACAACAACAAAATCCATACTTGTGTTTCCTTCCCCTTGGTTTTCACCTGCCCAGAGGCCACCCCCCCCAACCTTGCTTACTCACAGTGACAGTGGCCAGCAACCCTTCAGGCACATTGGCCACAATGATGCCAATAAGGAAAATGACAGCCTCCAGCCAGCCGTAGCCCAAGACCAATGAAAGTAAAAAGAAAGTGATGCCAAGGAAGACAGCGACAGCTGTGATCAGATGGATGAAGTGTTCAATTTCAGCAGCAATGGGGGTCTGGCCCAATGCCAAGCCAGACGTCAGTGAAGCAATTCGGCCCATTACTGTGTTGTCTCCTGTAGCAATCACAATACCCCGGGCTGTCCCTGTGAATAAAGGAAGAAGCTGTAATAGCGTGCTGTGCTAAAGTAAGAAACGCCTGTCTTGGTATCGTCCCCCAAGTCATTGACATAGGATTTCTAAAACCCTTAGACTGGATTGCCAGGAGAATCTTTTGTTATCATAGTTGGTCCCTAGCACTTCATAATTTCTGGAGTAATGGGCATATCTGGCATAGAGTGTCTAAATGCTGTAGAATTCCCTAGGTGGTAAGAGAACCTTTCATTTTAATGAGGCAACTCTTGGTTCTTGTCTAGCCACAGGAAGAGGAAGTTGCCAGGGGAACCAACCAAGTGGTTACATGGTGGACTTTCACATCTTCAGTCCAACTTCTGAGAAGAGTGAGGCTGACGGTGGAGTCGATTACTGGTGGCATGTAATAAAAAACCTACCAAAAAGTCAAGACACGGCCAGGCAGTGGTGGCCCATGCCTTTGATCCCAGCACTCGGGAGGCAGAGGCAAGCGGATCTCTGTGACTTTGAGACCAGCCTGGTCTACAGAGAGAGTTCCAGGATAGGCTCCAAAGCTATAGAGAAGGAAACCCTGTCTTGAAGAATGAAAAACAAACAAGCAAACAAACAAAACAAAACAAAACAAAACAAAACAAAAAAGCCAGGACAACTGGATTGGGAGAGCTTCCAGACTGGCAACACGTGGAGGTGTCTGGAGGATGGCATCCTCAGAGAGGGTACAAAAGCTCCATCCAGAGGAGACACAGAAGCCCACATGCCATTCCCTATGTGAGCTTCCCATCTGGGTGTTCACTTGCAGCCTAGCAACTCTAATAGATGGGAAACATAGGCCAAATTGCATCCCTGAGTTCTGACAGATAGCCTCAAGGACAAAGTCATGGGGACTGTAGTGCAGTCAATCTGTCACAAGCATGGATGGCAACCTATTACTTGGAATAGAGTCTGAAGTAGGAAGAGTCCCATGGGATAAGGCCCTCATCTGATGCTATTTTGAGGCAGTTAGAGTCAAAATTGGACTGAGTTTTGGGGAACTGATAGGGAATCCCTACAGTAGGACACCAGATTCTGTGCAGACAGTAAAAGGGTGGAAACCAAAGCCTGCTAAGCATACTACAGTGCACACAGTTCAGCTCCCTTTCCGCTCACGACAAAGAGCTCTCCAGAGCTCAGGATTACAAATTGAGAAACTGCCTGAGGAGCCCCCTCCCTGCTTTTCTGGCTAGAGCTAGTCTGACCTCTGCTGGGTAGCTCAGGCCATAACAGCTGTGCCCTGGGCTTTTCCAGCTCTTCTCTCTACCTAGAAGGTTGACTTTATCTTACCCACAAAAGGTATGGGATGTTCACCTACAATCTGGAAACAAGATTGTCTGAAACCATACTTCCTGCTTTACCGCTGTGCCTGCCACTCCCACCATTCAAGTCAGTGTTACAAAGGAAAGAACCCTAAGGAAAAAGCAGAATGGCCAACTTTCTAAACAACTAGCTCTGCTCCCTAAGACAAAGTACTATGCTCTTGGAAACTCAGGTTTCCCCATGCTAAAAATGGAATGAAGCATATCCGATACACCTAGAAATGCAGCATTTGAAAGGCCGAGGCTAGAGGATTGCCTGAATTCAAAGCCAGTGTGGGCTGTGCTGTGAGACTTTTGTCTAAAGAAGAAAGAGGAGGGGGAAGAGGAAAAAGGAGAAGGAGGAGGAGAAGAAACTATGTACCTACAAAGACAAGGTTGGGTATGTGGGAGACTAGGCACTCAACTTTATTCTTTCATTCATGTGACTAAAATATTACCTAAAGAACTGGTATAAAATTATATGTGTGGCCCCAGGAGGAGCAGCTCCCACCTACAGGGGCAGGGAGTTGGGGGTGTCCAGTTCTAGAATCACCTTTAGCAACTATCCAGGAGCATGTGACTGGAGAGATGGCTCATTGGTTAAGAGGATTACTGCTCTTGCAGACAACTTGGACTTGGTTCCAAGACCTACACTATGGCTCACACCCATCTATAACTTCAGTTGAAGGGGTACACTTCCTCTGACCTCCTTGGGCTCCTGAATATACTGGGACTTACATATAGACTCAGGAGCACACATTCATACATAACATTTTAAAAATATATTTAAAAGAGAGTCTAGGTGTCAGGTGTTGGAGGTGAACACCTTTAATCCCAGCACTCAGGAGACAGAGGCAGGTGAATCTCTGTGAGTTTGAGGCCAGCCTGATCTACAGAGTGAGTTCCAGGACAGGCTCCAAAGCAATACAGAGAAACCCTGTCTCAAAAAAACCAAAACCAACCAAACAAACAAACAAACAAAAAGAGTAGAGTTCTCAGCTGGATTGTGGGGAAGGAGACCCTGGGAAGTTCACACTACAAAGCAGCCTAAAGACAAGCTTTGAGTTGGTGACAGAGTGTTCTGAGCTCTCATGAAAATACTAAAATGACTGAAAGATATTGAACACATTTCACATAGGGTCGTGTGGGTGGCTATAATGTCATCTAAATCCATTTTATGGGATGCTTTAGCTTGGAAAGATGAAATACAGTAAATGGTCCATATGTTTCTAGAGATGGAGTAGGTTAGCATCAAACTAGAAGACTGATAAGGGCAGGTATACCGCATCCTAAGCCAGACTGTTCCCTCATATATCTTCCACGTATCATCAGTGAAAGGGCTCAGGCTCCCCAGAAGCATGTGAACACAGAGGTGCATTTGTGCCATTGCCCATCAAGTTCCACAGCAATGACAGCTGGGAGACAAGGCTAAAGCTGTATTTATGTAACACGTTTATAAATTGTAGGTCTAGGGATAAGGTTAAAGGGGAAACTGGTCTAAGGAAAATTACTGAGAAAGTTGCATAAAAACTCCTTTGTTTGGCAGACAAGGGAGCACACTTTGTTAACCTCACCACTCAGGAGGCTGAGGAATGAAGATCTTCATGAGTTCAAGGCCAGCCTGGTCTACTGAGCGAATTCAAGGATGACCAGAGCTACATAGTGAGGCCTGACATGTTTCAAAAAGCAAATATTTTTTTTAGCTTAATCTAGCTATTTCTACCCTCTTGGCTACATTTGGGTTCTGTTGGTCTATTAAATCCCCTTTCACTGCAGTGTCGTTACCCACTCTTCTCCAGGCCTCTTGTCTATAGCATATACTTAGCTGATTAAAAAAAAAAAAACTACAGCAGAAAGATAAATCTGAGCAAACTTCTTCCTAAAATGTAACAGCAGAAATCCAGTATTTTTAGAGAAAGCTTGTTAATTTACATTTTTATGTCCATTCAACTAATTATGTATTTTATATATTGTGTATAAATCATGTAATACAATTTTTTTCTGGTTGGATTCTTCCTTGATGTTCATGAACATCATAGTTATTAAGGTATTTTCAAGTTAGATGATTTGATGAGGAGAGATTATTAACAACCTTAGCGCTGAGGAGAGTGGAGAAGTGAGGGAGAGTACATGGCCTTTTGGAGACAGACTTGCTTTAGAATCACCATACTTCCTCTTTTCTGTTGAGTTATGCTCTTAAATATGGTGAGCATGTAATTTCTTTGAACTTTAGACTTTTGTTTGTGATACAATGAGAATCAAAAAAGATGTTTATAGTAGTTGACACTGTAGCTATATGAGTTTATGCACTTAGCAAAAAGCAACTATTTTTGACAAAACATTTATTCTTAAGCATTAATAATGGTTTGCAAGTGGATTCCAGACTTCTGGTTCGGGAGATGCCTTACTGTGTCATTCTAGGGACAAAGCCAACATTTGAGTGGTAAGGCTGGAAGGACACCTCTGCTAACTCAAACTTCTGGAAGGTAAAAAGAAGTTAGGAGAATAACCTAGCAGGATGGTTAACTTTTCTCCATTTTGTGCTATTTTCAATACATAAAGCAGTCTCTCCATCAGCTAAAACAATCGTCAACAGCTATAAGGCACTTACAGTGTATTAGACCTTGCACTAAGCAGTTTGTATTTTATGTTACACAGTTCATAAGCAATCTGTGGGTAACAATTTTTAGTAATATCAGTAGGCAAATTTGGAAATGGTGGTGTTGACCTTTGGCCAAAGGTCATCAAGCTCCTGAGTGATGGAGAAGCCAACTTGGTAACCATCTTCCTACTCCAAAATCTTTAGAAACAGAAGGTTTTAAAAGCTTTCTGTTTCCACCTCTGCTTTTAGTCTATGCTGCATATGGTACACTATTCACCTTCTACACAGTTGGTAGAGAAAAAGATGATGTTCCGTGTCTCCAGAGGATTCTCATGGGTGCAATCAGGGCAGCGAGACTGGGGTTCTGACTCCCCAGTCAAGGAAGAATTGTCTACCTGGGGTGGAAAGGAGGATAGGTTAAAAGGCAAACATAGGAGATTTGTTTCTAAAGACATCACCTTAGCTATCATAACCGTCATATCATTAACATACAGAGATAAGCAAATGTACCTCCAACACTTTATTTTCTCACTCTAAACCATCCTCATCACCATTTCAAGGTTCTAAATAACAAGAATACATTTTCTGGACTTAAGCCCAGGTCCTTATTGAACCTTAAAACCATACATTGCCTTAGGCTCCCTCCTATAGCTTTCCGTATCTCCTCACCTTACATCCTTGTGCAGAGATAACCCTGACATCAGCAGGGACTTGGTCTCCACCCTTCACTTCTACTAGGTCTCCCAAAACCACATCTTTTACATTGATTTGCATCTTCTCTCCATCTCGAATTACCAGAGCTTGCTGTAGGAAGATAATGTAGGATTGGTATGCAGCTTCCTGCCTTGCCTATCCTGCTCCAACCCCCAGAAGGTTCCATTCCTAGCCCCTTTCTTTGTTATCCACCATATTTGAAGGGTCTTGGACGGTTGCGTATTTCTACTGTTGCTGTCTGCAGTACCTTTGTAAAATGACTTTGGAAAGTGACCTTTCCACTAAGGGGTGGGATTTATCTCTTTGTTCCTAAATGTAGAATTGGCCATGTAATTCCCCTCTCCCCCAACCTAAGATATTCGCAAATGTGGTACAAGGAAAGGCTTTAAAAATTCTTTCATGGCTGGGTGGTGGTGGCACATGCCTTTAATCCCAGCATTCGGGAGGCAGAGACAGACAGATCTCTGTTGAGTTCAAGGCCAGCCTTGGTTTACAGAGTGCGTGCCAGGACAGACACCAAAGCTACAAAGAAACCCTGTCTTGAAAAACTAAAACCAACCAAACAAACAAAGCTTTCACGTTAAGGTCTGCCCTGCTGTTTCTGGGAATCCCTCTGCTCCTATGAACAAACCAAAGCCCCAGCCAACTCAATCATTTCAACTGAGGTTCCAGAAGAGTGAATAAAGTTATCCTTATATTTCTACCCAGTACAAGCTCAAGTCAGCTCAAACCAGAGCTATAACCCAGACACAGAACTGAGACAAAAGTCATGTTTGGGGTGGTGCATTAGGCAACCAGTGCTACCAGATAAACTCCAAGTTGCTAGTCAAAACTCTTATTGGAGGAAAAATTTAAATTATGTTGACATTAAAGAGAGAAGAAAATCTTAGGCTCCAAAGCTGGAACATGGTAATATTGTTGCATGATTTTGGAGACTTTCTAATCATCTAGACCTGTATTTAAAGACTCCAATCTGCTGTCATACTATTTCCAGGTACCTTTACAAAAATTTAACTTGAAAATAATTCTTAAATTTCAGAAAAGTTTCAGTAAAGAAAATGATGAGAAGCACACCTATAACACTTTTACCTATATCCATCCACTAACTTTTAATCTCATTTTCTTTGTCCTTTTCTATCTCTAAATTACATGTATCTTGACAATTTATTCTAAACACTTCTGTGTTTATTTTCTAAGAATTATGTTATCTTCTCTCTCTTAAAAATATTTGTTTTATTTTATGTGAATATATATATACTGTGTTCATGCCTGGTGAAAGTCCTTTGACACTCCAGTTCAAATGTAAGCCACCATTAGGGTACGGGAACTGAACCCAGATCCTCTGCAAGAGCAGGGGTCTTAGGGTTTCTATTGTTATGATAAACACCACTATCAAAAGCAATGTTGGGAGGAAAGGATTTATACCACTTAAACTTGGTACACAGCCCATTTATCCAAGCAACTCAGGAACTCAAGGCAAGCTTCTGGAGGCAGGAGCTGATGCGCAGCCCATGGAGGATGCTGCTTACTGGCTTGCTCAGGCTGCTTTCTTATAGAACTCAGGACCACCATCCCAGGGATGACACTATCCACAGTGAGCTGGGGCCTCCCACATCCAACAGTCAAGGAAAGGTACCATAGGATAACCCACAGGCCAACTTGGTGGAGGACGTTTTCTCAATGGAGTTCTCTCTTCCCAAATAGCTCTAGCTTGCTTGTCAAGTTACATAAAAATGAACCAATGCAAGCAACAAGTGCTGTTAACTGTGGAACTACCTCTTGGCCCCTATATTGTTTTCTTATACAACAATACAGTGGTTAGTTTCAGCAGGTTTCACACTGATGCAGTACTCACATCTACTTTCTACGCTCCACCTTTTGTCACCTGACCCCAAATATCTTTTGAGACATTGTCTGCCAGCGCAGCATCAGGCCTAGGACCTGTATCTTTACCAGGATATTCATACCATATTTTTTAGCTTCTATTAAGCTAGAACACTTCACAGGTTCATTGACTTCAGTGTCAGCCTACCCGCTGCCCTCTTTTTTGTTTTGTTTTTGGTAGAATGTTCTTATTTGAGTTGGGGAGAGTCTTTCTTCGATTGTCACTTTCAGACTAGACAATTCTTGGGTGGCATCACCAGAGTTTTAAATTTTCTCCTGATGATTTCCAGGTTCTCTCATCACCAGCCTCACTCAACACACTCACAGTGGGTTATAGTCTCCAGGGGACTGAGTGATTATATAATTGTCACAATCTGCACTTCCTCTCATTAGATCCTCCCAGACAAGTCCTACTTACCTGAGGCACCATGTTCTTAAAAGATTCCATGATCTTGGAGCTCTTGGCCTCCTGGTAATATGAGAAGCAGCCAGTAATGAGGACCACAGCAGCTAGTACAATACCCAGGTACAGCTGGAGACAGGGGGAGAAAGTGTCATTAGCTCATCCCTTTCTCCCTCTTCATCCTCAAGGATTGCCAAGGTAACAACTTCCTCCTGATGAAGGAAATCATAGGACTGAGTTGCAGGGCAGAAGGGCTGGGAAGAATCCGGGACAGTGTCGGCACACTCAGCTTCCTAGTAATGGAAACCTAAGCTCTTGTGATGAGTGGTCAGAAAAATCCCAGCCTGACAGTGTGCAGGTGGGAGGTAGATAATGAGCTGGGAAAGTGAGAGATGAAGTCGACGGTCAGGGCTGTAGAGATGGCTCAATGGTTAAGAGCACTGACTGCTCTTTCAGAGGAAGCTAGGTTCAATCCTCAGTACCACACGGCGGCTCACAACTGTCTGTAGTTCCAGTTCCAGGGGACCTGACACCCATGGCAAAGCACCAATGTGGAAGAAGAAGAAGAAGAAGAAGAAGAAGAAGAAGAAGAAGAAGAAGAAGAAGAAGAAGAAGAAGAAGAAGAAGAAGAAGGAGAAGAAGAAGAAGTTGACATTCTGAGTAAGAAAAAAGGTCTGCAGAGTGCTGTGGTAGTGATTGGGTGGGAAGACTGATGGGATAATTCCTCTTAGGGAGCAGAGGACCAGAAGCTTTCTAGATGAGAGGGTGCAGGGGATCAAGATGGGCCAAGAACTTCCCTAGGAAGTTCTGAACTATTGGGGATTTGGACCAGAAGACTCCGGAAGTTCCAGGCTGCTGAACACAAGAGTTTTCGGGGCTCAGCATAGACTAGACTAGATGGTACAAGATGAGCAAGCTCACATTATCTTTGTCGGCATTTTTGTTGTACTGTAGATTGATGCCATAGGCCAGGAAACAGAGGAAGGCCCCAGTCCACAACAAGAGGGAGAAGCCACCAAATAGTTGTTTACAGAATTTAATCCACTGTGGAATAGACGGGGGAGGGGTTAGTGCATTCGGTCCATTTATAAGCAGAATTTCCTGGGCATCTTTGAGGCTGTGGCCCTGTGGAGGAAAAGAAATAGGGATGGAAAGCAAAGTTACAACAAAGGAGGACATATTGGTTATTACAGTCTTAGGATAAGCTTACCCCCACCCCCACCACCAAAGCCGGCCTCTGAACATTCTTCTAATGCTTCTTCCTCCAAAAGGGAGGGTTTTAGAATTTGTATTGTGTAAGGGCTGTCATTTAGCAAGCTTATATGGAGCTTTTTTGACTTGTTCATTTGTTTATGAATTGGTTTACAAACATTTGAACTTGAATTCTTTATCTTGGGGCTTGATAGGATGATAGGCACTGAGAATAGCATTATGAATAAGAATGGCCTTTAATCCAAGGGTCTGGTGAGATAGCTTAATGGGTAAGGGTGGATGCAGCAAGGACTGACAACAACATAAATCCAACTCTTGGACTCACAAGGGTGGAGGGAACTGATTCCCACAAGTTGTCCTCTGACCTCCATGTGCATGCTGTGACATAGGCATTGTACCTATGCACAAGCCTAGGTACAATCAACGGATTAATAAATGAAATTAAAGGACACTCTTGGGGAGCTCAAGTCAGAAAACAAACATACAGAAATGATTATGTTGGACCAGTCTAACTGGGACTATGATCCACGATGCTGATTACATACTGGCATTTACACTTTGGCTGTCTAAATTGGAAACAAGGGAAAAGTCAAACTAAAGACATAAATGCATAATCTTTATTCTAGTGTTATACACACACTTCTCTGCTTTCTCCTTTATATTTTGTGACAATAGAATCTACGGAAACCTACCAGCCATTCCCTTAGCCTCTCCTCAAAAAGACCCAAGGGGCCATAAATACTCTCTCAAGGGATCCATAAGGCCCAAAGCTTTTAATAGCAATGCTAAATCATTATCTTCTTCACTCAAGAATGGATGGTTGGCCAGCAAGTTTCAGGACAGCCTGATCTACATAGTGAGGAGATGTTAGGGTTTGACTATTTTTTTTTTTTTTTCTTCGAGACAGGGTAGGTAGGGTTCCTCTTGTGGCTTTAGAGGCTGTCCTGGAACTAGCTCTTGTAGACCCTGCTGGTCTAGAACTCAGAGATCTGCTTTCCTCTGCCAAGTGCTGTGATTAAAAGCATGCACCACCACTGCCAGGCAGGTTTGACTCTTAAAATACTTGTTCCCAGGTGATGGCAGGACTATTAGGAGACGATTTAGGAGGAGGAAGGCGGCCATGGAAAGGTACTCTTGAAAGGTATGTTGGAATTCTTCCTGCACCTGCCTGTCTGCTCTGAGGTAAGCAGCTTTGTTCTATCACAAGCTTCCTTCCTCCCCACAGACTCAGAAATAGTGGTGTTGCTGGGCAATGGTGGCGTATGCCTTTAACCCAGCACTCAGGAGGCAGAGACAGGTGAATCTCTGTGAGTTCAAGGCTAGCCTGGTATACAAAACAAGTTCTGGAACAGTTAGGGCTTCATAGTTAGGGCTCACCTCCTTCCCCAAAAGGAAAAGAAGGTGGCATCAAAAGACCATGACCTGAACCCTCAGAGCTGTGAGTCAGAATGACTCCTTCTTTACATTGTTTGTCTTATTTTTCTCCTGCTGTGAAGAGATACCATTACCGATGCAAGTTATACAAGAAGGAGTTTACTGGGGCTTACAGTTCCAGAGGGTTAGAATCCTTAATTATCACAGTGGGGAACATGGCAGCTGGCAGGCAGTAGCTGAGAGCTTGTGTCCTGATCCACAGGCATAAGGCAGAGAGACAGACAGAGAGAGAGAGAGAGACAGAGAGAGAGACAGAGACAGAGAGATAGAGAGAGACAGAGAGAGCACTAACTGAGAGTGGCTAGACTTTTGGAACTTCAAAGCCTCAGTGACACATTTCTTCCAACAAGGCCACACCTAGTCCTTCCCAAGTGTTCCATCAACTAGGGACAAAGTATTCAACATATGAGCCTATGGGGCCACCACAGACTGAGGTATTCTGTCATCCTGATAACACTTAGATTTTTTCAGAGACTTCATGATATATCCCAATAGATTTAATACCAAATATAGGAAAATTCCAATTTTTCGATTAGCTAGACATTGAAGAAGTTTAAAAAACATAAGATGACTAGTTTAAAAAAAAAAGAACCAGTTATTTGGTCAAACATATTGCTACCAGTGTACAATACAAAGAAATCTTTCTTTTGAAACTCTAGGGGTTGAACTCAGGACCTCACTTAGGCCTGTACCTCTGAGCTATATTCCCAGCAACTACTCTATTTGTAAATGAACTGGGAAATACTTCTAAAATTTGCCAGTTTTCATTTTACTATGGTAAATGCTGATACTGTTATTTCTACCTAAGCAAAAGCTCTTTGGAGACCTTGACAATTCCTAGCAACATAAGCAGGCCCAGAGAATAAACAAAAGCACACCCCCAACCATCCATCCTATCCTATCTATCCATAGCCTCTCTCTGAGATAGTTACTGTGGTCATCTCTTCCAATTAGAGTTTTGTGTAACTGTTCAGGGCTGAGGGTAAGAGGTCCACATTTGGGGGTGAAGTTATGGGGAGGCGATCACTTTCAGTCCCTGCACTGTCCTTATGGCCTCAAGTCAGTGAGAACCTCTGCCTCCTTCAGATAGTTCTTACTCACCCTCGTCAAGTCCACAGAGTACTTGGCACTCAATTCATCTAAGGTAAGCTTGTGATCATCCTGAGGGGACAGAAGAGTTATCAAGGTGAGATGGTGACCTCGGGTTATGTGCAGGGAGGAGGGAGGAAGTGGAAAGGGCCAGGGTGCTTTGTTCTTTAGGTAGGGCGTGGAAGGCAAGCAGGCCGAAGGCCGAGGGGTGTTTCAGGGGCAATTTGCTTTGGGTTTCCTCACCATAACCACTTCTTTCTTCAGTTCTTCTAAATCACTCTTCCTTTTTCCCCCTTTCCGCAGATTTTTATTCATTGTTATAGGGTTCAAGGTAGATCTTTGATTCTGCTCTCCAGGGGCCTCTGACCCCTTTTCCTTTCCTGGCTCCATGGTGTGATTTCTAGGTATTAGCTGGCACAGCTCAACTAGTGGGAAGAAAGCAAAGCGCCTAAGGGTGTGGGAGCAAGTGGAAGGAAGGGCAGTGTGGTGGGAAGAGAAAAGGCCAGCCACAGAATGGCAAGGATGGAGAGAGGAGTCCCGCACAACATGGGAAAGGAAAGGTGAGTAAGGGAGCCTGTGTGAGTAGCAAGGGTGGAGAAGGTAGGTAGCACCAGGCTCAGTGAACCTAGACTCTGAAAGTGAGGGTGGAGGTAAAGAGGCGTGGAAGGTACCTGGGTACCTAAATGATGAAGACCAGGGGGCTCAGCAGGTGGGAAGTACGGTGGGCGCCCAGGTGAGAGTGAGCTTCTGGGCAGGCCAGGTGCCCCCAGCCCTAGGTCCTGTGGGTGCCATGGCAACAGCCCAGTCCTGACATCATAGTGGACTCAGGAAAGATCTAATCAAGAACACACAAACCTCTGTGTTTGGGTGAGGATTACTGGAGCAGATTCTGCCACAGGAAGAATTTAGATCAGACAGAAAAACTAAAAGCCTTTGTATGGTCTCGTGACTTCTGAGGCTGGAAATACTCCACTTAGGTGGCTCAAAAACTAAAGACAGTAGTGTGTGTGTGTAGCTATGGAGCCCTTGCTGGTTCAGAACTAACCCTGTAGTAGGCTGGCCGAGGGTTTGTACTACTTCTCTTGTCCTGCATCCCTGAGTGTTGGGATCAGTGATGTGGGCTGCCATTTCCAGTTCTGGTGAGGATCAGACAATGACCAATATGGAGTTTAATTTTTTAGTTTTAGAGATTAACTAGGGAGATAAACTTTAGAATTTGGAATTTGTCCTGTGTTTGAATATTGAGTCCTCATCTAACAGCTATGTGACTTTGAACAAATTAACTGCCCTTTCTGTATTTTTCTGTTTAGAAAAAATACCTTCATGGGGCTGAAGAGATGGCTTAGCAGTTAAGAGCTCTGACTGCTCTTCTAGAGGATCTGAGTTCAATTCTCAGCAAGCACATAGCAGCTCACAACTGTCTGTAACTCCAGTTCCAGAGGACCTGGCATCATCATACAGACATGTATGCAGGCAAAACACCAATGCACATGAAATAAAATAAATTGATTTAAAAAAGAAAAATACCTTCTACCTTGTAGCAATTAAAGTGAGGTGCTCTCTACATCCTAGCGTCTCAAACTCTGGCATGTATGTATGTATATATGGTTGTATGACTAAATGGTTGTGTGTATGCAAAAAAAAATTGGCAACAGTAAAAAAATCTCTGATTCTACAACAACAAAATATGGGTTTGGAAGCAAGCATATGATAAATCTGAGGTGTCTCTGGCAGTGCCCACTCATGTAACATCATCACAGCCTTGGTTCTGAACACACACCATGCACAGTTGGCACTGTTGTACAGGTGCAACAAATGCTGTGTGAAATACTATGGCCCAATTAGACATTGTGTGTGTGTGTGTGTGTGTGTGTGTGTGTGTGTGTGTGTGTGTATTGTATGCATGCACATGACAGTGCATGTGTGGAAATCAGAGGACAACTTGGGTCCTAGGGCTGGAGCTCAGGATCTCATGTGAGCAGCAAGTTCCTTTACCACAGAGCCATCACCTCCACCCTCAATGTTTTTACTGTACATATGAATTTTTCTGTTCTCACAGAAACAGGACAGAAAACAATTTCGGAAATGTGCTTCCCCCGTTTCGTCCTATGTACTTATGAGGAATGGTGTTCTCAGCATTGGTGATTGATTATAAAATGAAAATATCGATCAACTCTGAAAAATATTGTTGTGCAACAGCAGATATTCAGCCAATATTTAATTCTTTATGTAAAGATAAAGAAGCACATCCATGTCATTAGTATGCCATTTGTGTAACAATTTCTCAGGAGAAAAGGGGTCGCAAGTGGAACATTGGAAGAACCCTCCCTTACTCCACATGAAGAATAACTTCTGTCAATATATGGTGTGTGTTCAGTGAATAGTCTGGATTCACTATTAGCAGTTTTACACCCAGCTAAATGTGCAGCTCTTCTCAGTGAGAGCAAAACCGCCCCATGTGGTACATAGCATTCCCTTACTTTAACATGTATTGGTTAGCAAGATGGCTCAGTATGTAAAGACACTTGTTGCCAAGCTTGAGGACCCAAGTTGGATCCCCAGGACCCACAAGGTGGAGAGGGAGAACCAACTTCCACAAGTTGTCTTCTGACCTACACATTTATGTCATGAACCCGCACACAAAAAATAAGTGTATAAAATTAAATTGTGTGTTTATCTCTTCTGTTTACCTTCTCTAATATCTCACTAAGTGCCTTGACTTTTATGTGCTAATTATGCTTTCGTTTAAAAAATTTTTAGATTATAATTGCATTTCTCTCTGTTTCCTCCCTTCAAACCATCCCATATGCCTCCCCCACTTTCATTCATGGCTTTTTTTTTTTTTTTTAGCTAATTGTTAGTGCATCGTGTTAATTATTTTTTAACATTTTATTCAAAATGATATGAAGTGTTTCTATCAATTATTGTGTTTTTTTTTTTCCAGTTACAAGATCACACACATTTCTGCTATTTGCTATTTGTCTAACTGCATTTTTGGCTGCTTGTGGTTTTGACTATGATGGACCCTAAAGCATCTATCACACTGATGGAGCCCTTCACACTTGCTCCCCTTCCCAGCCAGAACAGAGGTTAGTCTCTTTCCTTCGGAGCTTGTCTTCCTTCTTTAGTAAAAAGAAGAAAACAAATGGGGTTATGGACATAGCTCAGTCTGTGAAGAGCTTGCCATGCAAGGCTAGGGACCTCAGTTCTCAGCACACACACAAAAAGCTGGGTGTGGTGATGTGTGTCTGTGCTCACAGGGTTAGGAAGATGAGACAAGAGGATCCCTGGAGATGGCTGGCCTGCTACTCTAGCTTGATCAGTGAGTTCCTGGGTCAGCGAGACCTTGTCCCAAGGGTTGAGGTGGAGGGTAGTAGAAGACTCTGCATCAGCCTCTAGCCTCTACACACATGTGCACACACTAACATACATGCATCTTCTCTGCTATATATAAAATAAAATAATCTCAACACTCAGGAAATGAACCAAGGGAACCTTGAGTTTGAGACCAGCCTGAGCTACATAGTGAGATCTTGTATTTAAAAAAAGGTGTAGGCTGGGTGGTGGCAGCAAGCACCTTTAATCCTAGGGGCAGAGGCAGGTGAATCTCTGAGTTCAAGGTTGGCTTCGTCTACCAGAGTGAATTCCAGGACAGCCAGGACTATACAGAGAAACCCTGTCTCAAAAAAAAAAAAAACCAAAAACCAAACCTAAACAAAAGTATAAAATAGAAGCTAGAAGTCCTCCTTTCCCTTCCCACAAACTTTCCAAGGCTGAAACAACTGATAATAATTTGCTGCACATCTTTTCAGTTTTTATACTTATTCAAATAGAGACCCAAGAGGAGACGTGTTTTTACTTCTACACGACCATTCATCAACGTGTCAGGTGCATGAAGCTTGTCTTTCAGTTCCTGAAGGCTTTCCATAGTCTGTATTGACCATGGCTTGTACAATAAGTCCCACAGCTGAGATGTTGGTAGGCAATTTTCCATTTGTTTTCTTAACCATGAAGAACGTTGCCATGGTGGCGAACTGGTTAGAGAGCCTCTATTTCTGTAGAATCGATTTCCATTGCTGAAATCATATGGTAAGCTCATTTAAAATCTTAAAATATTCTGCCAACTGCTATTAAAAGGGCATTTCCCTGGAGCTTAGCAGTAAGAGGTAACTAAGTTCACCCTTCACACAGGGTGACCTTGATGTCTCAGAGTCTTCATTTTTTAAAATGATTGAGTATTTTCTAATATGTTGGTGGGTTTTCTGGATTGCATTTTCCTTTTTGTAACTTATACTATCATTTGTTAATTTTACGTTATTTTCTTTTTAAAAATTGAGCTGTTGGGCTCTTTTGCCATTAATATTGCAAATGTTTTCTCAGTCTTTTTTTTATGTTTTTGTTATATAAAATTTAAATATATTTTCATCATCTTCTTCCCCTCCCCCAACTCCTTCCAGATCCTTTCCACCTCCCTACCCACCCAACTTTAAGTTCTTTCTAAAAAAAAAAAAAAAAAAAAAAAAAAACCAATATAAGAATAAAACCCCCAAAACTTAGAACACAAAACACATCAATATTCAAAAAGAAAAAGCAAACAAACAAAAACCAAAAACCAGGTCAATTGCTCCAGAACATGAGACCTCCCCCTGGAGTAGTTGATATATCCAGTGTCAGTCCACTGGAAAAAACTGGTTTTTCCCTCTCCCAGCAGGTATAAATGACAGTTTAGTTGTTAACCTTTACCCTAGTGGCTAGGTTTTCATTTATTCATTCATTTAAAAAGATAACAAAATAAAATATAAATGATAAAATAAAGACTATCACATCAAAGTTGAACAAGACAGAGGGAAGAGAGCCCAAGAGGAGGCAGAAGAGTCACAGACCCATTTGTTCACACAACACTAAGCAGGATCATAATGTAAACACAGAGAACCTGGTGCAGACCCGTGCAGGCCCTGTGCCTGCTGCTTCAGTCTGAGTTCACATCAGCTTTGCTCATGTTGATTTAGAGGGCTTTGTCCTTTTGGTGTCCTCCATGTCCTCTGTCAGTTTCCTGAGCTCCGAGGGGAAGAATCTGATGGAGACGTCTTATTTAGTGTTCCAGGGTCTCCCATTCTCTATGTAATGTCTGACTGTGGGTTTACATGTCTGTTTCCATCTGCCGCAGGAGGAAGCTTTGATGGTGTCTGAACAAAGTATTTGTCTATGAGTATAGCAGAATGTCATTAGGAATCATTTTATCATTATGTATATTTTCCTGTTTTCAGACCAGTTTTATTTGGTTTTACCCTAGGTCTCTGGGCCATCTGTCTCAGGTTCTTGGTTGTTGTTGGCTCAGCAGTGTTGGCTATGGGTTCTATCTCGTGGACTGGGCCTTAAGTCAGATCAGTTATTGGTTGGTTACACCTACAAGATTTGTGCCCCCATTGCCCTAGCCTATGATGCAGCGAGTGCGCTGTAGACAAAGGGTTTGAGGCTGGCTTGCTGTTTACATTTCTCTTTTGATAACAAAAGAGTACCAAAGACCCTGGAACATAGAGGTGAAGGCTCTGTGTAGGCATCAACTTGACTTCTTCATGTTCAATGAGTTATATAGGTGTTATCTTCAGCAATGGGGTTTTGCTGTCAGTTTATAGGGAACAACCTATTGTCTTGGTAACAGCTTGGGTTTCTGGGGGTTCCCATGGTTCCCCTTTGGCCAACAACTAATTTAGATGTAACCCATTTCTGGTACTGGAAGCTTCATTTGATGACAAGAGATGGTCACTTGGGACTCTGTCTCCCCCATAACTTGGCAATTTCATTTAGATCACCTTCATACACACACACACACACACACACACACACACACACACACACACACACACGTTTCCTCTGTATTAAGTTCTCATATTACCCCTCAAATGCTCCTCAATTTTTACCTCTCTCCCCATATTCCCTCCCACAACTCTGTCTCCTCTCCCCTATCATTCAATCCTCTTATTCCAGCCCCCTTCCATCCATACACAAATATCTATTCTATTCCCCTTTCTTGAGATCTTGTCTTCAATGTCAATCACAAGTCTTAAGGTCAGAGGAGGTGGAAGACTTCTCAGCAGGCAATAGCATCTTTCAGAGGACCCAGCCAGGTTCAGTTCCCAGGACCCTCATGACAGCTCATAGCCATCTGTAATTCCAGTTCCAGGAGATCCAATGCTCTCTTCTGGCTTCCATTAGCACCGGGGATGCCTGTAGTGCACATTCACAGTACAGGCAAACACTTATGAAGATATTTAAAAATAAATAAATAAGAACAAGGTTGGAACTGGAGTTGAAATCACAGTTTCTTTTTATGCAGCAACTCTGTGAAGTACTTAGATGTGAACCTTGGGAGGTTCCCAGAGGCAGCACTGAGGGGACATAATTCATTCAAAGTGTTTTGGAAAGCTCATCCTGATCTGAAGATCTTAGACCCCAAAGCTTACCTTTCCAGAGAAACCTTTGGTGGCTCAGTTTGTACAAAGCAGAACCTCTGGCCAGCCCTATCCATCACTTCAAGCACTTTCACCCTTAGAGATTGTCCTGCCCATTCTCTCTTGACTTGCTAATTGCCCATTCCCTACAGCCTTTGTTGGCTGTACACCCGGCCTCTGGAGCGGTGCCTGGCACAGAGCAGACAGTCCACAAATGATGAGGGCTGAGTTTCAGATTCCATCTTTATAAGATTTTGATAATGAAGTCAACTGAGGTCTGAAGTGTTTAAAACATGTTTGGTTAAATAGGCTAAGCATCAGACTTACCTGTTAATTTACCCTATAAGAACTCAGAGTCTTGCCTGGTACCATTATGGGTGAATTTCACAAACAGTGAGTTACGTTTTATGAAAATACAGTGAAGACTTTGGTTGATATTTTATTGACTCCTCTAGAATAATTTGTTTATTTTTACACCTTCAGTCTTCCTGAACAGCTGCCAGTATTAGTCTCCCATGTATTCACAATTTAAATTTTCTTTTTTTTTATTCTTTACTAGTCTATTGAGTTAAAAATTGAAGATCCAACATTTTAAGAGGCTCTTACATACAGTACAAGTCTAATTATTGACAGATGTGGAAATCAATCAAAGGAGACTTCCTCAGACACTGCCTTGACACAGACTTGATGCCTTGTCTCAAAAGATCCTATAAAAATTGCCCCTCTGAAACTGCAATAGTGCAGCAAAACCCCAGGTAAACAGCTGCCTGCTGACCCAATACTCAAATATAGACTGAGAGCCAACAGGCATTTTTTTTTTCTGTGTGCAACTTTTAAAAACAAATCATTAAGTTGAAATATCCAATCTGCACAGTGCTGTCCCTTCACGGAAGGCAAGAAACGGCCAGAGCATCATGTCAGAGGCTGGCCTCGGTGCTGTAGGCTGTGAAAGTGGGCCTCCTTCAGGGTCTGATTGATAAGGAAGTAAGGGCCTTGGCATAGTGCAGACTGCTCGGGCACCGGCTGGGGGGTGCTGGGGCAGGATCTGGGGATGATCTGGCTCAAGCTGCTCTCTGGCCCACTGGCCTTGTCCGGGCTGTTGATGCTGCTGCCGCCGCCACTGTCACTGCTCAAAGACTCTGTGTCCCAGGAGTCCTGGAAGATGGGGTTCCTACTGCTCCTTTTGGTCTGGGGCGGGAGGTGGTTATCATCATCATTTCTTCTCCTTTTCCTGGAGCGGAGGCGCTCACTCATGGCAGCTGGTGAAGGCAAGCGGACGCGGCACCGCCCCGCGCCGACAGCGAACAGACGGAGCTGTGTTCTGACGACCGCCACGCCCACCCCCGCGGGCCTGGGCTCCGGGTGGAGGCTGCTGGCCGAGAGTACCCCTCAGGCTGACCCGCACCGCCGCCACTTCCGGCGCCTCCTCCCTTAAATTTTCTTTAACACAATATGCTGTACACATTAAGACTTGAGCACGATTTGTTTTGATTCTGTTGTGAAAACAAGTCCTTTGTTCTCTATTTTGCATCTCTAGTATTTCAAGATACATTTGACTGAATTCTGTGTCCTGTAACATCGAGCTTACAGCTTCCAGGGCTTTTTTTGTGGCTGCTGTGCCTTTGGGTGGGTTGTGTCTCAGTTATCTTTCCCAGTGCTGTGAAGAGACACATGACCAAGCCAACCTGTAAAGGAAAGGTTTGTTGGGGCTCACAGCTTCAGAGGGTCAGAGTCCATGATCATCTTAGTGGGGAACATGGCAGCAGGCAGGCCTAGTCCTGGAACAGTAGCTGAGGGCTTACCTGTTGAAATAACAACCACAAGGCAGAGAAAGACAGAGGAACTAACTGGAACTGGCATGGACTTTTGAAACCCCAAGGCCCTCAGTGACACACCTCTACCAACAAGATCACACCCTCTAATCCTTCCCAAACAGTTCTACCAACTGGGGGCCAAGCATGCAAATATATAAGCCTATGGGGACCATTCTCCAAATCACCACAGTCTGCTTTCTTGGTGTTATAGGCAGTTGTGCTCTTCGAAAACACACTGTATTTTTTACTTGTTATAGTTTGGCTCTTGGTTTTTTGTTTTTTAGGTTTTTTTGTTTGCTTGCTTTTGCTTTTGTTTTTCTAGACAGACTCACTATGTAGCCTAGGCAGGCCTCAAATGTGTAGTTCTTCTGCTTCAATGTCCCAAATGCTGGGATTTACAGATATGGGCTACTACTCCTAGCTAATTAAAACTTTTTTGTTTATGTGTTTGTAAATATTCATGAGTGTGTAGATTCAGTGTGTGTGTGTGTGTGTGTGTGTGTGTGTGTGTCTACTGGCTCACATATTTGCATGTGTGGTTCCTAGCTGGTGGACTATTGTGAAGGATTAAGAGTGACCTTGTTGAAATAGATGTATCACTGGGAGTAGGCCTGATGTAGCTCTCGGCTACTTCTCCATGCCTGCTACATGCTGCCATGTTCCCCACCATGATGATAATGGACTATCCTTTTGAAACTGTAAGCAAGCCCCCAATTAAATGCTTCCTTTTGTAAGAATTGTCTTGAGCATGGTTTCTCTTCACAGCCATAGAACAGTGACTAGGAGAATGTGTGTTTCGCCTGCATGCATGTCTGTGTGCCATGTGCATCCAGTGTCCATAGAGGCCAAAAAGGTGAGTGGGGGAGGTGTTGAGCCATCTGGGACTGGAGTTAACAGTTACAGAAAGCTGTGAGCCACCATGTGGGTGCTGGGAATTGAACCCTGGTCCTCTCTGGAAGAGTGTTCAGTGCTCTTAACCAATGAGTCATCTCTCCAGCCTCTGTTATGTACATATACTATAACATAGATCTATCTAGCCATCCATCCATTTCATACCTGACTTTGAGTTAGTATTTACAAATAAAAACAAATTGAACAGAAAAGAAATGCCAGCAATGCTAGCTGCCTGAGGCAGGTATGAAGGTGCTTCCCAGGAGAGGTGATATCACGTTAATGTCTAAATGAAGGAAGGGTGGAAAGCCAGGCATGAGAAAGAAAAGTGTTCTTGGCAAAGGATCCATCAAGAACACAGGCCCTGAGGTGAGATCAAAGTAACCTTTAATCTGGTTTTATTCTTAAATTTTAAAACAAAAACTGATATTTTATTTATTTATTTTTAAGACAGGATTTCTCTGTGTTGCTTTGGCTGGCCTGGTAACTCACTCTGTGGACTAGGTTGGCCTGGAACTCACAGAGGTCCACGTGCCTCTGCCTCCTGAGTTCTGGGACTAAAGATGTGTGCCACCACTGCCCAGTGAAAACTCATATTTTAAAGGCACAGAATGAGTCACTGTGACAGCTGCTAGGATGACAAATCTTACCACCACAGTGAGAGTTATAATAAAGGGGCCAGTACATAGCTGGGGCTGGAGCTGACATCTCATGGTTATTCTGATATTCTGGTGTAGGTAGTAAGAACCAGTGTCTCCCTGTCTCCTATCCCCATTTGCTACTGCAGGAATGTGCCTCATACAGCTGTTTCCCATCTCAGTGCAGAGGGTCCCTCCTTGCTGCCCATCACACACATGCTGGGCAAGAAAATTGCCAACATCTACTCAGGTAGATTTCGAGGTTGCATGTGCTTTACCTCACCCCCTAAAGATGGCTTTGAGTACAGTATAGACTGCTAATCAGTGCTCACTTGGCTGCAGAACTCCCAATGTAACACCTCCATTCCGTGCCTCTAAGGCTGGGAGTGGGCTGATTTGTGTCTGAAACAGAGAAAACGGAAATGGCTGTGCTTCTCATAGACCCACAGGCATTCTTTCCTCTCCTGGACAAACTCCAGTGGCTTCCTGGTGGGACTGGCCACGAGGAAGAGGGCTCTGATTATTACATTTTCTTCTAGGTTATTTTGCAACCTAACTTCCCTTTCAGCTTCCCCCACAGTCCTTCCCCCACCCCCACCCCGCTCCCCATCTGTGGCCAGATTATTTCCATACTCTTCTGGACGTTTGCCTTTTCCTCTGGTTCCCTTTGCAAGCCAAGCCCTTGCACAGCACACATCCAATACCACTATTTGAGAGGGTTAGGCAAGTATGAATTATAGGAAATCAACCATGGAGTCATTTTCTCTTTTTTCATAAAGAAATGCAACTTTATTATTTTCAAGTACGTATGCAGTACCTCAAACTAAAGTCTTACACAGGGTCACCAGTAAGGATCTTGTAGCTGTTCCTTTACCAAATATATCAGGACTGATGACACTTTAGCCTATGCATTTGCTGAGTCTAAAGGGGGAGTTCTAAAGTGCCTGAAAAGCATACTTGGAGACAGACTAAATATGCCACGCCTAGCAATACTCTTAATTTACTGACCAAATGACTTCTTTATTGATTTGCAAAGGTAAACTTTTGTGCAAAGTCAGTGATCTCAAATTAATCAGGCCTGAATAAATATGGTGTCCTATTTAGACTTCTAGCCCAAGGCCATGACTTACGATAAAGCAAAAGTCCACTGCGGTGAGACAGTAGCCCTTGGGGGCTGGCCTAATGCTTTTCTTGTCTTTCATGGTTCCATCCTAGGCCTTCCTATTTTCTTGCTGTCTCTGTCACTTGCTTGGTTCGCTCATATAGGTCCAGCTAGTCAATGCTTTCTAGGCCAGGCTTAGAGAATGGACAGCAAAATGTTACATGAGAAGGGAGTAAGGCAAGACAACTCTATACCATAGGAACCTGAAGCCAGCTTCCTGTCTCTAGGAAAATGGGCACTTGCCTGGGAGTGGTGGCCCTGTCATCTGAGAGGTCCAGGGCAGATTCTCTTCAGATTTTCTCTCTTGTCTAAAGTTCTGACAGCCTTTTCCAGGACCAGCTAGGCAATACTGGAAATGACATGGGTTCAGCAGGATGGGCATGAAGGGGAATGAGCGGGAGAGCCGGGGGGTGGGGACTGGCAGCTAACTGGGGTCTCAGAACAGCATGGTGAGCTTAAGAAATTATTCTAAAGAGAGGGGTGTTCCCAAAAGTATGTGGTTGAGAAGGCTGGACCTTCTGTGACACCTGAATCTTGTGGACAAAGAGCCTTGTGACCACTACCCAAGGTGGCACACTGCCTCCTGGTCTTGCCCCTGCTGCTAATCTGACGTGATGGAAATTTGATCTGCTCAAGTGCTAGCCTATAAGGGCAGGACACAGAGCCAGAGCCCACCCCACCTACCTGGAGACTCAAGGGGACAAACTTGTGGTCACTGCCTACCTTTTCTCCCTTTGTCTCTTTCAGCCAGCATGTCCCAATCTCTCCTTGCCAGCCCAGCTCTCCTCTCTAGGTTCTTGACTGGCCTTGGCTGGGAGATACTCCTAATCTCCCCAACCAGCTTCCCTTTCTGGCCTCAGGCTCCTGGACCCACAGAAGGACAGTTTTGTGTTATCGAGGTCTGAAGGAAAGACTCAGGTAGGAAGCTAAGGAAGGCAAGGATGGGAAGCGGAATGAAGCCAGAGATGTGAACACTTGACGGTCTGAGAGGATTTCCTTCTGGATTAGACAGAATTAACCTTTGGGTGTTGATCTGTTTGAAGAACACAGGTGAGAGTAAAGGGCTGGGACATAGGGAGGGCTGGGGTAACCCTCAGTGCTTCAGGAAAAGTAGAGACCCTGGTAGAGTGGGATGAGAGGGATCTGAAGAAGGGACCCCGGCATACACTGAGGGTTCACAGTTGGAACAGTCACCTCAAGCTTATTTACCCAAGCCTGCCACTTGGTTCACTCGGTTACCTCATTCTGTCTCCCTCAAATCTTCCCCTAAAATACAACCCCAGTTTTCCCCAGCTCTTCTCTCCACCACCCCAGCACCACCTCCAGAGCACCCCATCTCTCCCATTCTTCTTCTCCAGTGAGCTCAGTAGTACGTCTCCTTCTCCACCCAGCCTGTTAGAGAGATGGGATAAAGGTTGCAGCAGGAGCATAAAAAGAAGCAAAAGATCAACCCCAAGGGCTTGAATAGCTGAGGTCAGAGGGAAGAAGTCTGGGGAATAGGGCAGAGATAAGGACCAAGCCCTCACCTTGTGGGTGGGCTGTATGTTTTTAAAGGGGAAGGAGGGGACAAACCTGTCTAGAGGGGAGGCCTGTATTTCATTCAGTAGATGCTGAAAATGCCTCCTGGGCTCCCCAGGTAGCAAGTGTCTAAGGAAACAGCTGTCCCACTGGTGCTAGGAAGAAATGCAGTGGAGGACCGGCAGCCCTTTACAAATGTTCTGGGAACCAGATTTCAGATTTTATGTGAAAACACTGAAGTCTTAGATGCTGGGTCCGGTAGAAAACCACACATCTGAAATATTGGGCCACTCAACCCAAACACTGTTCATGGACCATGTGTGGCTTGTAGGCCATCCAGTTCAATCCAGAAAATGATCAAAAATGCTTTTCCAGGGGGAAATAATCGAACTCTCGGTTGATGCCTGAGAACCAGGAGCCCTGTGTCCCGGTGCCAGTTCCTATTTCTTACCTTATGATCCTAAAGGAAAAAAAATCACCTCTGTGCATTGCTTTATCAGCGAAATGTGTATGTGACTAGATGACCTCGAAGGGCCCTTCTAATCTGATGGTCTGTAATCCTAGAGCAGTGGGTCTCAGGACCTCTTTGGCCAGTTGAACAAACGTTTTACAGGGGTCACATAACAGGCATCATGCATGTCAGGTATTTACATTATGATTCATAACAGTAACAAAGTTACAGTTGTGAAGTAGTAATGACAATAATTTTAGGGTTGGGGGTCACCACAGCATGAGGAATGGTTGAGAACCATTGCTCTAGAGGAAGGTGGGAAGCCTTGAAGAACTGTGTTAATCTAGGTGGGATACAGGAAGGGTCCGGGGTGTGCCTGCTCAGGGCTTTTGGAACACCAAAAGCCGTCTGCAGAGAGGAAGTGCTTACCCCCAGGGTAGCGCCTTAGGATGAGCTTTCGGACTTCATCATAGATGAAGATGAGGAGACTGTAGGGAAAGGCACAGAACCACCAAGTGACCCTAAAAACAATGGAGGGGAGTGTCAGGGGCTTGAGAGGGCTGACGCAGCATCACAGAAGTGGAATGGAAATGAATTAGACAGCCTGGGTCCCAAAAGGGGCCCGAGATTTCCCTTGGCCACCTGAAGAGACACTCACTTGAGTGGGTACATTCGGAGAGCCACCCCCATGCCCGGACAGTAAGACAGAAAGGCAGCCAAGGCCGTCTCTTCTAGGAGCCCAAAAATCAGGATCTTGTTTCTAAAAGGCAAAGTAAAGAAGGCAGTTAGCATGGGAGAGGGTGTGGAGGGAGAGCTCCAGGGACGCACTCCTGGGGGCAGAAGGGTAGGAGAGGAGGGAAATGTGGGGGG
The DNA here is from genome assembly GCF_943737965.1 of Phodopus roborovskii. Lineage (NCBI taxonomy): Eukaryota > Metazoa > Chordata > Mammalia > Rodentia > Cricetidae > Phodopus > Phodopus roborovskii. The sequence goes on from NW_026126433.1 coordinate 42,884,224, forward strand.
TGGGTTCTTCCTCCCTATTCTCTTCAAACCTCTTTTCATGCTTTATGTAACCAAAGAAAAAAACATTTATTTCCTTTCCTTCTGCTTGTTCTGTTCACCCCTGGTTACTGTCTATACTACATATATCCACTCATTAAATAATTATTTCTTATATAACTCAGTGCCAGAGATGCAGTAGTCAACAGGGGCCTGCTCCTAGACAGCTTATAATTGTTATTGCTTCAGGCCCATGGGCTGGGAAGATACCATCTTCCCAACAAGGGGTCTTAAAAGCTCCTGTGGGTGGAGCCCATGGATGCCTTCCACCTCTCAGCATCTCCTACAGACTTGGGTGGTTGCTCATCACAGACACTGAATGAAGAGGATGTTTGCAAAATACTGATCCCAGCCAACACTTGGGCAGGAAGAAGTTAACCTATATTCGCTGCATCAGGAGTTAAAAGCACGATGGAACACATTTCTGAGGGCAGTTTCTGGAATCAGACCTGCCAAGTCTATGGCTAGCTTAGCTACTTCCTGACTTTGGGAGGAGGGTTAAAGCGTGCTTAATTTCTTAGAGCCTCATGCTTCTTCTCTACATATAATACGCATAAAAAGACAAGTTTTCTTTAGTTAAACAAAACATGGGACAATGTCTGAAGAGGACATAGGGCTATCTCATTGCTTTTCTTCCACACAACCCATATTTTAAATGATTTTTGTCTCAGGTTACACTTGGTAGTAAGTGGTGAATACATCAAAGTTTATTATAAATATTCATGGATTCCCAGTAGAACTGGATTAACATGCCATCCTGTCTTCTTGGGGTTTGCCCAAGGGTGGCCTACTAGAAAACCTGGCAGTTTCTTGCAAGTAAGTGCCTGGTTCATATGGCTTTTTGAAATACTGCTGGGAGGTATCTCTGAGGACTTTCAACTGCCCAAGGGCAGAAGGTGAGGCCCAGGCACACTAAAGCTGCCTCTGGCCAGGTGGTTTGTGGGTATCAATCCCTGTACTTAGCCACAGTCACATTGATTCTTTCTTATTTGCCTCTTGGATGGGCTGAGTTAATTAGTTTGGTTTCCTCTTCATTCTCCTGTGTCACCCATATGCTGCCCTGTAATTGTGTGATACAAGACTGTGCCTAATTTCTTAGATTTTTCTGGGACAAAATTCATTTAGGGAATAGTGGCCTTTGTTTATAGTAGGAAAAATAAATACAAAATAGAAACCAGCCTGGCCCCTTCAGTATACAGTGCCCATCTGTGTTAAAATCACCAGTGACCGAGGCGCCAGATGTATAGCAAACGAACTACTACAGTGTAGGGTGGAGACCAACCTGGGAGGCCCTGGCCAGCTGAATGACCTTATCAGCTACCCTTGGGGGTTTGTTGCCCATGCAGGGTACAGTCAAACCCACCCTGGCAGAGCTGTGTGAGGTTAGAGCGAGGCACTTAGTTCACTGACTGACATGTGGTTCCACACTGTAGGAAGGCCCCTGGGCAGATGCAGAAACCAGAGGTCAAGTGCCAAGTGTTGGTGTGGAGTACAGGAGACCTGACCCTGGGTTTAGAACTGGGCAAAGGATATGGCTAGGTGCCACTCAAATAAGGAATGGAAGAGGAAGAGGGTAAGAGGAAAATAAGAAAAATGGATACGAAAGTAGGAAGCCATGATAAGGTTATTTTAGGAGCAATGTTAGAATTCAGTAGGAAGGGTCTTGCCATTCTGTTCTAATCCTCAATGAGTGTGTGTGTGTGTGTGTGTGTGTGTGTGTGTTTCAAACCTGGCTATGGATAAGTAGCTAGGTTATTACAACCACATACCTTATCCTTAGCAAACCTGAGCCCTGGGAGCAGAGGTGATCTGGTATTGGGATCCTGGCCTATACTGGTTGGTGACCATGTCTAGAGGACTCTGTCAGGGTGGTAGGTACTGGTAGTGGTAGGCACTCACTTCATGCCCTGCTGGAAAACTGAATTGCGACGGGTCTTGCAAATGATGAGGTCAGCCCACTGCACAACCACGATGCTGGCAAAGAAGGCCGTGTGGCATGTGAACTCGACCACCTTCCGCTGCTCATAGGTCTGGGCAGGAGGCAGGCCGAGAGAGGTAAAGTGTGAGCAGAAGGGATAGATAGCAAACAGCACACTTTAGGCAGTTGCTAAACTTGGCGCTTAACCCATCTTCTGCCCCTAGCTTGCTCCTGGCCAATTCCTGCCAGGCCTTCAGCCCCACCCCTTCTGCTTTGCATACACTTACACAACTGTGCTCACCCATTCTTGTCCATAGCTGTCCTCCAGGTCATTGGTAGTCCGATCATCCCAGTCAAGGCGGATTCCCAGCAGCCGTGATGGTAAAAACCCGTTCTCTGCCAGTATCACAAAGTAGGTGAAGAAGCCGCCCAGAGCCTGGATCATGCCTGGAAGTGGTTGTAAACAGAAGGTGGGACCTGAGTAGAGAAAGAGGCAGGAAAGCGGCCACCCCTCGGGAATGGAGATGGAAGTCTCTGGCTCTCAGGGAGCTGAACTCTTTCCTGAAACTTCACTCATCTCTCTTAGGCATTAGAAGCTTTTGGGGACACCCTCCCAAGCCCCTGGCTGGGCGCACCAATCTGTCCATAAGCCATGCTGATAAGCCTCTCGTTCACCAGCTTGTCTGTCTGGGAGTTTCTCGGCTGCCGTTTCATGATGTCGCTCTCAGCTGCCTCGTATGCTAATGAGATCGCAGGAACCTGTGCACAGAGAACGTGGGGAGGAGAAAGTGTTGGAAGAGATCTGGGAAATAAGAGCAGCAAATGCTCAGTGAAGAATCAACAGACTGCAGTACATCAGTATTTAAGATCCTGTTATCACTAGGGGTATAGCTTAGGGGTGGAGCGCTTGCCGAGCATGAATGAGTCCTGGGTTCAGTGCCGTCCCCTACATGACAGGGTGGTGGGGAGAAACTTCCTGTTTTCCTCCAGGCCTGGGCTTATCTGCTGTCTACTAGTTGGGGTCTGGCCCTTGCCCTGGTGCAGCTCCTCTGTGGGCTGTTCACCCTACCCCCGTTCTGTGTGACAGCCTGGTCTGATTGTACTCCACTCTGATCTCACCATATCTGTGCCCAGGTCAATGCAGAGGATGGTCACAGTACCCAGGGGCAGTGGGATGTTGGCAATGATGAACAGCAGGAAGGGGGTGATCTCAGGGATGTTGCTGGTCAGGGTGTACGCAATGGACTTCTTCAAGTTGTCAAAGATCAGGCGGCCTGTGGAGAGGTTCTGAGGGTATCAGGGAGGTTAGAGGAACTCTCCCCCGCCCCAGGCCCTGGGATATGTTTGGCTGCTCATTTTTTCTAAGAGGAAGGTTTAAAGCTGAAACAGCTCGGAATCTTAGTGTGAGAATCAGAGGAAACAAAAGGTCTGGCTTCAGACATCCTGGATGTCACACAGCCTCCTCACCCTCCTCCACGCCAGTCACAATGGAGGCAAAGTTGTCATCCAGAAGGATCATGTCAGCTGCCTGCTTAGAGACATCAGAGCCAGAGATGCCCATGGCAATGCCAATGTCAGCCTTCTTCAGTGCCGGGGAGTCGTTCACCCCGTCACCAGTCACTGCCACAATAGCTCCCTGGGGGAAGATGCCAAACGCGCTTGAAGACAAAGTCTTTGCCTGTCTGGCCCCTGACTTTTCTGCTCGCTGTCTTGCTCACCTGCCTCTGACACCCCTCCACAATGATGAGCTTCTGCTGAGGGGAGGTCCGGGCAAACACAATCTCCGTGTGGTCCCTGAGGATCTCATCCAGCTGTTCTGACGTCATGTCCTTCAGGTCCGACCCATGCACTACACACGCTTTGGCTTCTCTGGAGGGTAGAGGCAGAGACAGCTGACCATCCACACTCGTGCCAATCCTGATGCCCCTCCCTGCCACCCCCACCCCGTCTGCCATAGCTCCTCTGTGAGGTGGGACTCTGCTAGCTCTACTACTTCTCTGAGAGAGAGAAGGCAATGCTACATCTACCTCATGCAGTACCACACAAGTATAAGTGCTGTTTGCTAGGCATATCTCATCCCTATAGCAACTCTGCTGTGTGGACAGCATCTTGATTTCATAACTGAGAAAATAGAAGTTCAGGACTGCAAGATGTTTCCAAGGTTACACAGCTCATCAGTGAGTGGTACAGGCTGGACACAAACTTGTCTGGGGGAAATGGCCATTAGGCTGGCAAAGGAAAGATTTTAGTCTAAGGGTACCGAAGATGCTGTCCAGATATGCCCAAGGTATCCTCTGTGGGACAGAAGGTGTGACCCAGGAATAGGTCTTGGTAAAGGCCTTACCTGGGATTGACTTGACTCACAGGAATGTTGAGTCGTGCTGCAATGTCCTCCACAGTCTCGTTACCCTCTGATATAATGCCCACACCTTTGGCAATGGCCTTGGCTGTGATAGGGTGGTCCCCAGTCACCATGATCACCTAATAGGAGGAAGACAGAAAAAGAAAGCAGTGTTGATTTCCCCCCTCCCATTCCTTTCCCCAAATCATGTAAAGTTAGACTAGTAGATGTCTGAGGCTGGTGAATCCCAGCCAGAACACGGAGGTGTGTGTGTGTGTGTGTGTGTGTGTGTGTGTGTGTGTGTGTGTGTGTGTGTGTGTGTCCTCTACTCTCTTTGAGACGAGATCTTGAGTTATGTAGCCCAAGCTGGCCTCAAACTTGCAGGATCCTCTTGCCCTCTTGCCTGTGCCTGTCAAGTGCTGGGATTATAAGCATACATTACCATGCCTGGGTTGTCTGGGAAATTTCTTTAGGAGTTTGGCTATGTGGGAAATGAGGCAGTCAGAAGTGGATGGGTACATCCCCTAACAGCTCTTCCCCTTTTCCTCCTCCTCCTTTTATTATTTTATGTGTATGGGTGTTTTGTCTGTCTGTGTGTCTGTGTACCACATATGCACCTGGTGCCTTGGACACCAGAAGAGGGCATCCAATACCGTGAATGGTTATGAGCTGCCATGTGAGTCCTCTGAAAGAGCATCCTGTGAGTGATCTTAACTGCTGGGCCAGTCTCCAACCTTTAACTGCTCCCTCTGAATATAGTGAAGGAGATCAGTTTTGTGAGCATTCATGATTTCTTCAAGGTCACAGGGACCCAGTCCTGACCCTCTTTCTTGAACTCTAACTATATTGCAACTGTCCCTCTATAGCCTCTCTCTCTCTCTCTCTCTCTCTCTCTCTCTCTCTCGTGTGTGTGTGTGTGTGTGTGTGTGTGTGTGTGTGTGTGTGTGTGTGTATGTGTGTTTCTTACAGATGCTTTAAACTTAAGGTCCATGCTATACTTCTCTCTGTACTCCCTGTACCCCCCCACCTCCAGCTCCTCTCTTCTTAGATATCATCTGCTCTATTCACTCTGTCCTGTTCTCTTCTGCATCTTCCTACCCCATGCCCAGCTTGCTCACCAAGTTCTCAAGAATGCTTCTCAAGTGCAATTATGTGTCTTCACTGCCTTTGTCTCTGTGTTCAGATCTTTATCCCTTCTTGGGCAATTAATCGTGCACTTTCAATCTGTCTCCCTATTCCCAATTTCATCTTTCCCCCAAATCTAGTCCCTCCTCCATTAGGTAGCCTTAAAGTAGCCACAGTTATGGCCTTCCGAGGCACACAGGTTAAGGCTCAAGTCTGGCATTTAAAGGAAATCCTTCCAACTGGCCTTGACTCAATGTTTCCGTCCCAATTCCCACTGCTCCTTGCCATCTCTCCCCTGTTGACCCATACACCTCCACCCCCTGATAGTGTGGGCATGTCCGGGCACGAACTGTTCCCTGAGCTTGCCATGCCTCCCTTCCTTTATAGCCTGCTGAATCCTCTTCAGCCTTCAAGGCCCAGGTCAAATATCATCCCTTCTGTTAAACCCTGTCTAGTTCTCAGAGGCAGAATTAACAGCTCCTGGTTGAGTTGTCCATAGAGTCCTTGCCCAGCCTCTGTGCTATTTCTCCTCATGCCGAGAGGCACCTGACTGGGCAGAAAGAAGGAGTGTGGCTTCCAGACAAGCCAACTGTGCTTTGTAATCCCAGGTCACCTCTTACCAACAGTTCTATTTTGGGGAAACTATTTACCTACTCTGAGTTTCTATGTGTTTGTGTATTACAGTGGGGGTAATAATGCCTACTTTCCATTCTGAGTGGTTATTGTGGTCAAAACTGATATACACACACAGTACCAAGATTTCTGGTGTGGTGGTTAAGAAATAGACTGCCTTGTCCCAAATTCTGACTTTACAACTTACTATCTATGTGGTCTTGGGCTTGCTATTCTGTGCCTCAGTTTCTCTGTAACAGGGAAGATACTTGTGCTTACCCAGAAGGCCACCATTCTTAATGTTTACAGCAGTGTCTGGTGCATATAAAAAAATTAAGATAACTTATCGTTGGGGCATCTAAACAATAGATACTCAATTACCTCAACTCTTTTGTTTTGTTTTTTTTTAGGGTTTCTCTGTGTAGCATTGTATACCAGGCTGGCCTTGAACTTAGAGATTCCATCTGCCTCTGCCTCCAGAGTGCTGGGATTAAGACTGTCCTATGATATGTTTAGAAGCATCTGCCTCTGTGAGAGATCTTGAGATGTGGAGGCCAGGCCCAGTTTCTATTCACCTTTATGCTCCCAGTGGGCTACAAAGACTTGGCTCTCAGGGAGCAAGTTGAATTGCATTGTTCAAAAAAAAAAAAAAAAAAAAAAAAAAAAAGAAGAGCAACAGACGGCACCAACAGAACTGGTGAACAGAAAAAGAGGATGTCAGGGACCCGTCTTGGAAATAGGGAACTGAGTTACTGGATACTTGGTTGGTTTATTAAACAACTTGGCACTTTACATGGTGCCCAATGCACAGTTGGTAACAATAAATATTTGCTGAATGAAGAACAAGCCAAACAAATGAGATAGAATGTTCAGTGAGAAGTGGTTGTGGTTGGTCAAGAACTCAGTGGGGAGTCATGGGTGAGTGAGGAGAATATGGAGTGATATGGGGAGACCGTTGGGGCAGACGAGAGTTTACTAGTCCCCATGCCAAATGGATAGACTGAGCAGTAGGGCAGTCAGATAACCAAGTAGCCATGATGGGAGTGCCAGCTGGTGCTTAGAATGAGGAGGGAAGGGTGCACATGCAGGTGGGGCAGTGAGCTGGGCTAGAGGACAGGCATGGGCAGAAGGAAGAAGCAGGAGCTCTCGCCAGGCACGCACTTTTCTCTGAAGATGGACAGTTTCTCTGTGTCAGTGGGAAGGAGGCCACCAGGAGCCCGTGTCTCCTCAGGACACAGCTGCCGTGGCCCCTTGACCTCTGGCAGGTGGACAGGCATACAAGGACAGAGGAGGGGGATGGGAGAGAGGCCAGTACCTTGATGCCTGCACTTCGGCATTTGCCCACAGCATCTGGCACAGCTGCCCTGGGTGGGTCAATCATAGACATGAGCCCCACAAAACAGAGCTTCTCGGTGGGAAAGTTCAGCTCATCTGTGTCAAATTTAAAGCCCCGAGGAAACTTCCCAGAAGGCAGGTTCAGCTGACAGAAGCCTGAGGAGGACAGGGGACAGTGAGAGAAGCAGAGTGGCTACCTGGCGGCCTCCAGGACCCTCGTGCTAGGGACACGACCAAGGCTCAGGACAGTCCTTCTCAACCCTGCCCCCTTACCTAGCACACGCTCCCCGAGTCCTCCCAGCTCCATGTAGGCGTTTTGAAAGGCATCTTGCATCTCCTTGTCCAGAGGGATCTCCTTGCCCTGTACCAGGATGGTAGAGCATCGGTCCAGGATGCGCTCTGGGGCTCCTTTCATCACCAGCACATGGCTCTGGGGGCTGTCTTCTCTCTCATGGATGGACAGCTGGAGAGGAGAAAGGCGGTCGGTCACAGGGGAGACACGATATCCTGGTGGGTTAGCACAGGATCTGAGAGGAAGCAGCTTCTGAGAAGGAATAGCATAACTCGTTTGTTCCTTAACGTAACTCTGATCCATCAAAGAGTGTCACAAAGGAGAAAGTATGCCTGGAGGGTGTTTGCGTATAGTCCCAAGTCTTAAAATCTGAGAGTCACTTCCATAGGACAGTGACTCATTTGACAAATAAGTATTAGGATCATTTAGGGCAGGCGTTGTGCTAGGGGCTGGTTGGATGGTTTTCATTATCACCCCACCCCCATTCCCCAGTGACCCAGGAACTTTACCTCCAATGGTGCATGCAGAGTAGAGCTGAGACTATTTTTGGCATTAACAGACACCTAAATACTGAGGGATGCAGTATAGGAATTAATGGAAGTGTGCTTTAGTTATATGGATGGCAGTGTTGGAGGACCATTGCCAGTGCATGGAAATGGGGGCTATCGGAAGAGGAGAGGAGACGGTGACAGGTTGCCAATCAGAGGATGATGGCAAGCATGCATGTAGCCAGGCCCTTTGTTGGCTCACTTTCTCCTATTGAGGCTCTGTTCACTCACTCTCCTCATTTTTGTCCCTCTTTCTTTAAGTGTCCCAGCAGCCCAGCCAGACCTGATATTTGTTGGTAGAGTTGAAGGGAATTTCTGCCACTTTCGGGTTCCTGTCCCTCATCTTCCTCACTGAGCCACAGGACAACTCAATGCATTTGAGCAGCGCTGACTCAGAGGCATCACCAGCTGTGTCCCGCTGCCAGAAGAAAATAGAATTCAGTGTCACAGTGGCAGGAGGGAAGGCAGTGGAGGATGGGAGAGACAGAGCACCAACGGAGGTCACTGAAGGCAGCTACAGGATGTGAGAGGGAAAGCTGGGCATCAGCAAGGGGGCTTGGGGGACATTCCCCTAACACATCTGTGTCTGTACTCACTGATTGACCCCCTACCTTAGACACAGAGATGTTCTCCTGCCCAGCCTTGAAGACAGCCCGATTGCAGAGACCAGCAATCCGAGACAGGGCTGTCCATGTCGGGGACCGTTTGTCAAAAGTAGCCCCTGGGAAGAAACAAGAGAGAAGCTTGGCTCCCTGTTCGAGTGTCCTCACACCTTTGTCCCCCTCTTCTGCCAGGAATCAGCACTAGCTACTTCCCTACACCCTTTCTGGAGCACCCAATCACCGGACTGATCCTCAGTGGTGTCAGCCTCGTGGATCTGGTTGTCGAACCACATGTGGGCCACCGTCATGCGGTTCTGGGTGAGGGTGCCCGTCTTGTCGGAGCAGATGGTGGATGTGGAGCCCAGGGTCTCTACCGCCTCCAGATTCTTCACCAGGCAGTTCTTCCGAGCCATGCGCTTGGCTGTCAGTGTCAGGCACACCTGGTACACAGACAGGAGAATAGAAAGATCCAAGTCTAGAGTGCCAGGTGTCCATGGCCAATTGCTATCCTGAAGCTCTGTTCTTTTTTCTTTAATCCTACTTACAAATAAGATTGGGTGGGACCGAGCAGTAAATAGTGACAGTTCAACATGAGGCACGTTGAACTGGTTCCTAAGTGCATTAGTAGTAAATGCCCAGCAGAGTTGAACATATGACTCTATAGCAGACACAAAGATGTGAGAGCCACCGACACAGAAGGGACAACAGAAGAAAATGGATTTCTTTGTGGGCAACAAAGAGGAAAATAGAGAGGGTCTGGGGCTTGACAGCCATTGAGTGTCTGTGAGGATACAGGACAGGAGAACCAGGATGGTGACACATCACAGTAGCTGATGAAGGACAGAGTGCAAGAGGGTGGACAGGCGTATCCATTTCAGTAGCAGAGTTAAGGATGAGAGCTGAGAAATATCACTGGATTTGCTAGTTAGTCACTGGTGACCTTTGAAAGAGTCTTTATAGCAAGTGAGACAGGATGAACCCCAGACTGCATCGGGAGACAAGCACACAGATGGTGAGGATCATGACCATAACAAGCCCCCCAAGAGAAGCTGAATGCTCAGACACAGCTCAACCTCCAAATTTTCAAGTTAAAATGTGCGCCTTGGAAGGCACACATTAAACAATTTCTGCGTACAGCGTCTGCTATGTGCCTGCAGGGACTTGAAGGGAAGAACATTGCTGAAAAGCAATAAGCAACTGTGTTTGCATCAAATGGGGAGAAGGACAAGGACAGCACTTCGGCCTGATCCACTCACAGTAACAGTGGCCAAGAGCCCTTCAGGCACGTTGGCTACGATGATGCCGATGAGGAAGATGACTGCCTCCAGCCAGCTGTAGCCCAGGATGAGGGACAGCACGAAGAAAGAGACCCCCAGGAACACTGCCACTCCTGTGATCAGCTGGATGAAGTGCTCAATTTCCATGGCTATGGGCGTCTGCCCCACCTCTAGGCCAGAGGCGAGGGTGGCTATGCGGCCCATCACTGTCCGGTCACCTGTGGCAATCACAATGCCCCTGGCAGTGCCTGCAATAGAGGAAAGGACAGAGAATGTTTGCTAAGGAAATAAAACCATCACAGACTAAATAAGCCAAAGACTAACCCTGGAGGCTACTTTTAGTAAACCAGGCTTACCCTCCCTGCCTAGATCACCAATCTCAGACTTAAACCTTTTCTATTTGGGCCTGAGACGACATCTTGCAAGTAATACTAAAGTTCAAATTGAAGAGATTCAATAAATGAAATAAAAATTGCCTGCAATATTTCAGCAATCAATCTTATTCTAGACATTTTTCAAGAGCATGTTATAAACAGAAGGAAAGTACTTATTGATTTGGGGGGAAGGGGTTGGACTTAAGATTTTCTTGGACCGGCAAGATAGTTCAGTGTGTAAGGGCTCTACCTGCTATTCTCGATGACCTGAGTTCAGTCTCTGGAGCCCATATGGTGGAGGACAGAAAGAACCAAGTCCTGAAAGTCTTTCATGTGTATACTGTGGCAAGAGTGTGCTCACTTACACACACACACCACACACACAACACACATACCACACACACACACACACACACAACGCACACTCACGCATACACATGCACAATAATAATTACAAGAATTTTTTTTGAGACAGGGTTTCCCTGTATTGCTTTGAAGTTTGTCCTGGAACTAGCTCTGTAGACCAGGCTGGCCTCAAACTCACAAGAGATCCACCTGCCTCTGCCTCCCAAATGCCAGGATTAAAGGCGTGAGCCACCAATGCCTGTCCAGAGATTTTTAATTAAAAAAAAAAAAAAAAGATCCCAGTATTAGGTATGAATCTCTATAAAGGAAGTTAGGTAATCAATCATTCGCCATGTGTGACATTACAGGGGTCTTAGGGAAAGGAAGTGTGATGTGTGGGGACAGCATGCACATTGAATGCCTGTTTGAATGCCTACCTAGGGGCCAGTAGTCAAATGGAATGACTGTGTGAAGCACTTTGACTTGTGCCTGTCTCATAGCAGGCACACAACCAATGTGACTTCCGCTCATATCCTCTCCTCTCTTTGGAGCTAGCTGCTGAATAAGCAATATGAACACCTTATCTGACCCTTCAAATACATTCCGTTATGGGAAATGTATGATAAATCAGAATCTCAGTACATTAAAAATTTAGGAAATTTAATGTGTAGTGATTTTTATTGTAATTCCAATTCTCTGAAGGAGGGAACCAAGCCCAAAGAACCAATATATGGAGTAGAAAGAGTATCAGGGAAAGAAAAGTATGGAGTTGGGATGCAAAAAGCCATTCTTTATCCCCATGTGAGAGAGGTCCATGGTCTAGGAAGCCTCTCTCTTGCCACCTCCTACCCACAGACTCTTTCCCAGAGCCAGCCCTGCCTGAGCTCCCTAGCTGGACCATAGAGTATGGGTTGCAGTTGTGCTTAGCTCCTATTCTTATGTGGTAAGAGATCCCAGAGCTCTCATTCGCCACCAGCGTTCATTGCTAGAACCCAGAACTGAGATGGGACAGCCAGGGCAGACAGCACATTATGAGAATTTTCTTTTCATCATGGCCTACATGGATGATGCAGCCTGAAGGAGGGCCTGATTTTCACCGGAAAGTTTTCCTGACCCAGACTGAGCCTCCAGTTTCTAATCAAGAGATGAGGAAGGAAGAAATTGGCCCAGAACTGGTCTAGAAGACATCACATGACTCCCCACATTTCTAAGAGTCAAGGCTGTGTGTGGGATGCATCTTGACCCAGCATCTGAAAGTTTTGTGGGAGGCTTTCAGTCTGGGGATGGGTAGAACAGAGAGCTTCTTGAGGAGAGGTGACTTCCAACAGAGTCAGTCTGCCCTTGGCCAATGCCTGCTCTCCAGAGATGACTATTTCTGCAATTCTCAGGGCCCTGTTCCCTCAATGCCCTTTACATACAGAGCTTTTGCCAAGTAAGTACAGCTTCAGGAGTTAGACCCTTCCCTGCACTGTGCTGGGATGACATGCGTTCTTGGGAGGCTAGCTTCTCACCTTCCACGCAGTTGGTAGAGAAGAAACAGATATTGCGGGTCTCCAGTGGGTTCTCATGGGTGAACTCAGGGGAACGGGTCTGGGGCTCCGACTCCCCTGTTAGGGACGAGTTATCCACCTGAGGAGGAAGGGGCGTGGTCATCAGACTGGCAGCAGTAGTGCTGTGTGAGCACAGCTGTCTCCTGAGCCAGATCCAACCACCCTCAGTCTTCATGACAACAGGGACAAAATTACACTTGCCCTCATCACATATTTATGGCATTACTCAGCTATTGCTCCTTCTTTGGTGTGGATGACTGACTGTTCCTGACTTTTATGTGTCTTTGGGTTATTTACTTAACCCACAAGGCCTTCATTTGTCCACCTGTAAAGTGGGGAATGTAAACAAGATCATCGTGTTGCACAACTCCAGAAGTACCACCAACAAGGCTGTCTGTGAAAATGCTGCCTCCTGGGGTTGCTCAAGCTGCAACATACAGCTGCCTTCATGTTTACATCATCTTTCCCCAGACACCTCTTTGTGTAGCCAGGCTGGGCTGACTTTGAACTCCCCATCCTCCCGCTTCCACTCTCTACCTGCAGAGAACTAAGATTACAGGTGTGAAGACCCAGCTCCTTCATCTTTATTTCCTTGAATTTTTATTTATGTATTATCCCTGGCTCTCTGTAGGCCAGGCTGGTCTGGAATCTTTCAGAGTGAAATTGGGCAGAGTATGTATGGCTTCTGTTACATAAATGTTATTCCATATACAATGGCTATAAAGTGGCTGGATCAAAGAAATCCCAGGGCATAGAGCATTCCTAGCACAGAAACACAGAGGTAGCATGTAGCTATCATATACTGGAAGGGGGTTGAGTTGGGAGGTGCAGAGGAGACTCAATGTTTGCAATTGAGTTTCTTTTAAACTCTCAAGAGGGCCTCTTTTGACTCTATACAGACCCAACTAGTTGCTCTTGGCAACCTCCTCACCTTGCAGCCATGGGAAGAGATGATCCGGAGGTCAGCAGGGACGCGGTCCCCACCCTTCACTTCTACTAGGTCTCCTACCACCACCTCCTCCGCATTGATCTGCATCTTCTCTCCCTCTCGGATAACCAGAGCTTGCTGTGGAAAGGCCAGGAGCACCTCATGAAACACTTGTTTCCGCCTTTGCTCTCAATCTGTTGCTCCCCCTCCAAAGGAGGAGAAGAAACCCCTACAGCTTCAGCAACAAAACTTGTTTCTGGTGTGGAGAGCTGAAAAGGCTATTTTCTGTCCATCTTTCTTCTACCTCAAGACGGTAAGAGGTGAGCCATCTCAGAAACCTTATGCCCCAAGCTGGATGGAGCCAGTCCCTGGCATCTACCTGAGGCACCATGTTCTTGAAGGAGTCCATGATCTTGGAGCTCTTGGCTTCCTGGTAGTAGGAGAAGCAGCCGGTGACGATGACTACAGCTGCTAGCACGATACCTAGGTATAACTGGTAAGGAGAAAGGGTTCAAAGGACCTGCCATTTCTCACCACTTGGGATGAGCACTCAGAGTCATCCCATGTGGGATTTCCCCAGCCTTCGTCTGAGTCCAGGCGTGAGAATGACATAAGTCTTTCTCTCCAGCCTCCCCAGTCTAACTCATATTCCTAGCATGGAAGAAGCAAAGAAATGAGTTCCCATGACTGAGGCTTTTCTGCAGACCAGCCTCTTTTAGTGGAATGAGTTTGGAGGAATCATCTCTCATCACTGACTGTATGTGTTGGAGGATGCTCCACAGGTTATGTACAGAAGCCTCACCTCTCTTCATCCTGAGGTACTGGGACTGTGATCTCTTGTCCCCGAGCCCTCCCTTTCACCTTAATTGGATTTGAGAGTTGGAGCACAGAGGCATTGGCTGTCCAGGGGTTGGGTGCGTGGCTCACATTATCATTGGATGGTTCGTCCTCCATGGCCGCCAGGATACCATAGGCGAGGAAGCAGAGGAGGGCCCCGATCCAAAGAAGGATAGAGAAGCCCCCAAAAAGCTGACGGCAGAACTTGACCCACTCAGGAGTTGTCGGGGGTGGCGTGAGGGCATTGGGTCCATCCCGAGCCAGAATGTCCTGAGCGCGCTGGTTGGTGAGGCCCTAGAGAGTGAGAAAAGGGGTGGGAGGAGTGGGTGTACGGAACAAACCTGACCCTCACCACATCTCTCAGCGTGGTGGAGAATAATGTGCAGCTGGGGGGGGGATTACCCTGTGGTTGGAAGGGGTGGGAACGTCAGGAGGGACCACACAGAGAAACTAGTGTCTATAAATGGGACTTGCGCCTTGAGGCTAGAAAGACTCTTCACTGTAGCCCCGCCTTTGGTTATTCTTGGGTTGAAACATATTTTTGTTGGGACAGCAAGGATAAGCACACCGGAAAGATTCCTTGTCAGACCACCCTCGTGTCTTCCTGCAGATCCTTCCTTTCTCCAGGGCTCCAGGGAAAGACCCTGCCCCTCGCACAGCTTTGCCCCTTCGTGTCATGTGACCTATCACTTTCCAAAGAAAACCTAGCCAAGCTCACTATTCTTTAGGCACCAGGCTAGACCAAAGGCCATTTTCCGGATCCAGGTAGCCCCCCATGCTTGATTCTAGTGTGGTGCTTACTAGGTTGCCCTGGAATTCTGTTTGTGTGGTTTTTGTTTTTAAATTTTGTTGTTACTGACTTTGAGGAGGATTCTCTTGTTAACTCCATGTCATTCATTCACCTACTTTATATATAAACATTGAGCCTGACTACATGCCCAGCACTGGGAAGGATCTAGAGACAGGCAAGCTCAACAAAGCTCCACCCACAATCTAAATGGGAAACTTGCATAATCATAGAAAATAATGTTAAAAAATGGGAGCATAGCGGGCCGCTAGTGCCACATGCCTTTAATCCCAGCACTGGGGAGGCAGAGGCAGGTGACTCTCTGTGAGTTCCAGGCCAGCTTGATCTACAGAGTGAGTTCCAGGACAGGTTCCAAAGCTACACAGAGAAACCCTGTCTCAAAAAAACAAAAAACAAACAAAAAACAAACAACAACAAAAAAAAACAAAACAACAAAAATAATGGGCATATAGCAGTTTAGGAACAGAGACAGAAAGTAATGTGCCAGGGGTATTATCAACGTAGTTTTTGTTGTTGTTGTTGCTTTTTGTCTTTTGTTTTTTAAGACAAGGTATTATTCTAGCTTGGAAGTGACTTTATAGCCCAAGCTGGCCTTGAACTTGTGGCTGGCTTTACATTGTTTTCCTTTGTTTGAGCCAGGATTTCAATATTTTGTCTAGGATGGTCTTGAATTGTTGGGCCCAAGTGTTCTTTCTGCTAAGAACCTAGGGCTACAGTTGACCACCATAGCACTTATACATACATACATACACACACACACACACACACACACACACACACACACAATTTTAAACTAAGGATTGAATTTAGGGCATCACACAAGCTACACGGCACTCTGACTATTTAAACTACATGCATAGCCCTCTTTGATTTAGTTTTATGACAGGGACTCTTAAGTTGTCTACTCTAGCCTTGAACTTACAATCTTCCTGCCTCGGCCTCCTAAATAGCTGGGGTTACAGGTGTGTGCCAGTGCACCTAGCTTAGAGGAACAATTTAAAATATTTTTAAATGATGGGTTTGGCAATCTGGCTGTGGCCTGTGTTCATTTACATAACCTAGCTCATCCAAGGACAGGAGACATTCATCCTGGAGAAGGGAGAAAGGAGGCTGAACACACTTTGGGGCACAGGATTAAGTGAGGGGTGTCGGCCTGGGGGCTTGGGTACAAATTCAGCAAGTAATTTTCCCTGATTCTCCTTGCTTTAATAAACAGGCTGACCATGCCTGACAGAGCTAGGGTGAGGATTAAAGAAATGGCCAAGCTGCCTCTGATTACAGAGCCACTGATGCAGGGGGAGCCAGCAAGTACTATCACAACAGGGATGAGTCACCTTGCTGGCCCATGTCTGTCATCTCTGAGAGCAGCTGCTTGAGGCAAAGCACAGAGCCTTGCCAGGATCTGAGTCCTGGGTTCCAAGGGATTCTAGCTTCCAGACACACAGGGAAAGAGGGGGGAAACAGGGGGCCTAAAGTCTATTTCTGACTGTGCCACCAACTGATCCCATGAGCTCTCATCCCTGGGCTGCTTCCCTCACCTGCAAAGGGCGTTGTGTTCTAGTGTTGACTCCCCCACCTAAAGCTGCCTCTCTCACCTCGCGGCTCCACTCACCTTGGACAGATCCACTTGGTATTTTCGGCCCAGCTCATCCAAGGACAACTTGTGGTCATCCTGGGGAAGGGGAAATGCGGACACTTTGAGAAAGGAGGCTGGGCACACACTGGATGGGGACACTTTGGGAAGGGAGGCTGGGCACACACTGGGGGCACAGAATTAAGTGAGGAGCATGCGCCTGAGTACAAAGCTTCTTTGGCTGCCCGGTGGCTGCTGGTGTGTGACTGTCGGAGCAAGCAGAGCTGTTCCTGCATGGCCCTGATGAAAGCAACGTGGTCCTTACCATGGCAACCTCCTTCTTTAACTCATCGAGCTCCTTCTCTTTCTGTTTCTTCTTGCCACCCCCATTCTCCGCAGTGGTGGCGGCAGGCGAGTACTCACGCCCTGCCTGCAAAAGGAAGGGAGGACACAGAGGATCAGGGAGACTGTCTGGGGCCTGTTCCCACCAGCCATGGAGGATGTCCCAGCATGGGAATCGGGGTGGTGGGGGAGAATGGAAGCAGTAGGTGGAAGAGCCCGGCAGAGCCGTGAGGACCCCCACATTTGAATCTGTTTACTATGCGATATGGGATTCTGCCAGATAAAAAAAGAAAACACATAAACAATTTAAAAAACATGATCCTATGTTATTTGAGAGAATCCTGGGATTGGACAGGGATTGTGTTGATGGGTAGGGTATCCTGTGGGAATGTCTTTGCCTAGTTTAGAGAGGAATCCTGGGAAACCAAGAGAAGCAGGCGTGGTGGTGGGAATGGAATGGGCAGGGATGAGGGACTGGAAGATGCTAATGGTAACAGATTCAAGTCTGTCTATAAAGTGGGAGCCCAGGGTATGCTGAGAGCCCTCACCAGCCTGCTGGGCAGGCTTACCTGGAACTGGACAAAGGCAACTCACAGACCTGTAAACCCAAAGCACAGCTGAGTTCCCTTTGTCAAGAAGTGTTGCAGGGGTTGTGGAGGGGTTGGGGAGTAGGGGATGGTGCACGCCTTTAATCCCAGCACTTGGGAGGCAGGGTCAGACAGATTTCTGTGAGTATGAGGTCTACAGAGTGAGTTCCAGGACAGTCAGAGCTACACAGAAAAAAAAAAAAAAAAAACAAAAGTCTTTAAAAAGTAAAAACAACGCAAAATAAAAAGCAAAAGAAAGAAAAAGAAATGTATATGAGAGTAAATAGAGAACTGAGATCATTTCAAAGTTATGATCCGTCTTGGGCTTCTGTCCAGGTTAGCTGGGTGTTTTGTTTTATTTATTTATTTGTTTGTTTTTTTCAAGACAGGGTTTCTTCTTGTAACAGCCCTGGCTGTGCTGGAACTTACTTTGTAGACCAGGCTGGCCTCCAACTCACAGAGATCTGCCTGCCTCTGCCTCTTGAGTGCTGGGATTAAAGGCGTGTGTCACCAAGTCCGTGATTTTGATAGTGATCTTTGAGATACCCATTTACCCTTATCTTCTGGGCTACTGCGGGCTTTCAGAGTCTCATAGGGGCCTCTTGAGGGAGATGGTGGGGATTCTTCATTCAGATGGAGGCAGCCTTGGAGGAATGGGTTAGGAGAGGGCTAGGAAAGGCCAGGGGCATTATGTATAGATAGTGTGAAAAGTACTGTCATCTCCTTCCATGGCTCTCCATCTCCCTCAGGATACAGGAGGTTGATAACTTTCTGGCTTTTCTATGGATACTGAAGGCTACATTGAGCTTTAGAAGTGGGTTTTGCTACTTCATGGTTATGACTGGTGTTTTCCATAAAGAATAGTTACCTGGTAGAAACATTAGCCTGTGCGTTTTTTGTTTGTTTTGTTTTTCAAGATTATGCATTTGTAGGGTGGGGTTCATTTTCTTTTCTTTTTAAAGCATTTGTTTAGCTGACTAAGTAGAAAGTAGAGGAAGTACTCATGAATCTCTTACCCCTACACTTGGACAGCCTCCCTCCCTATCAGCATCCCATGTTGCTGGAGTAGTACATTGTTTCCTCGCTGCCTCTCAGTGGCCATAGCTGTAATGCTGGCGGTGTTTGTTCTGTGGATTTAGGCAGATGTCTATCAGTGTGGATTTCCTGTTTCTCTAGCATGTGGCTGTGCCATCCTGAGTCCTAAGTGCTCCTGGATAATGTATTTTCACTCATCAGAGTTAGAGCGAACCTGGGGAATATGACAGCTGCTGTGATCATAAGAAACCTTACAAACTTAGTACCCTGAGTAACAGAATTCTTCCCAGTGATGGACACTTGTTCCAGGATTCAAGGACCTAGGCAGAAGGAGGTGTGTGTGCTCTTGGAGGCTGTGTTGCTCAGATATTCTCCATGTAGAAAGGGTGACCAATAATACATCATGCTCTCTTCTCTATCTGAAATACCTATGAATCCAGTCCAGTCTTGATCTTCTGAAGGCCAAGCATCCTGGGGAGACTGAAGTGGCCATCAGCAGAGTAGAGAAGGACTGAGAGGTAATCTACCCCTCCCTTCCTCAGGTTATGCAAGAGGCTTCCTTTATTGTTTGGATTGAGAGGCTTTGGTCTCTTTGGTGAGGCAGGGCTGAGTAAAGGATGGGAAACCACAAAAGGACCAAATGCAAGAAAGCAATCTGGACAGCTGTCAGTGTGATCCTTGGAGGCTTCAGGGATGGGGGCCTCCCTCCAGGAAAGGCATGTGTTGGGGGCCAACGAGCAGAGCCCAGGGTTATCTGCACATTTGGTGTAAAATAAAATATGTGAAAATAAGGGTCAAATGCCCTCTTCTGGAGGTGGGAATGGTGGCATGCACACCTGCATTCCCACAATTCAGGAGGTGGGGGCAGGAGGATTGCAAGTCCAGCCTGGGCTACATAGTGAGATCCTATCTCAAACAAATAAACAAATGCATGTTTCTGGAGGGAAAAATGTGCTGGCTCTTGCATGTTGGTATGTTGGATTGTGCCTGAGCTAAACAACTCCATGTGGTGTGCACCCCCCTCCCTCCATTATCCCTTAAGTGCAAAGCTTGGAACACACTGCCCTTCCCCCTCCTCCTGCCCTGGCAAGGATCTCAGGCTCCACAGCCAGGAGCCTGCCGAGATTTGGGGCCAGTGGCTGCCCAGGGAAGAAAGAAAGAGGAAGCGGTGACCCTCCCTCTCCCTCCCTGCTCTTCCCTCCCTCCCCTAGCCCAAGTCCCTCTCTTTGGGTCTTGAATGCTAAAGGAGAACAGAGAGTTCTTTTTGAGAAAGCTAGAGTCTGGGACAGAGTGGGGGTAGCTGGAAATCAACCAACGATCCCTGCACCCCCACCCCCACCTCAGCCTCTGGCTCCTTCCCACCAGTGTGATTTCTTCCCTCAACTCCCACACTGCCTTTCACAGCCACACAGTGATCGGCTGGAGTGGAGGCAAAGCAGGCCACAGAGTGGACTGTGGAGAACGGGAGTTTGTGTTCTGCTGGGCCTCCCTGGTAGGTAGGACTCTGAGCTCCCAACCTTAAGGTCCCAAACTTAACCCGGCTTTTCAAACCAAGGAGACCAGACCAACGGCAGCCTCACTCAGAGCCACTAGGTTAGGGGTACCACAGGTTATAGACCCAGCAAGGGTGCTGGGGGGAAGTTCCGAATGGGGAAATTCAAGGTCAAATTGCTTTTCATTTATTTCTTCCTTCCTTTCTTTTTATATGTATTTATTTATTTTTGAGACAAGGTTTCTCTGTAGTTTTGGAGCCTGTCCTGGAACTTGCTCTGTAGATCGGGCTGGTCTTGAACTTACAGAGATCCTTCTACCTCTGCCTTTCGAGTGCTGGGATTAAAGGCATATGCCATCACCACCCCACTCAAATTGCTTTTCAAGTAGAAAGAACTCTGTGAGTTAGGTCCACCCTGCTGTAAGGTAGAGTGGGGGGTGGGAGGCATCCTCCCTCTCTGACCTGCTTGGCCCTGGCCTTTCAGAGGTTCTGCGTCTCAGCTGGACCTTCTTTCCCTCTCTGTGGGGAGCAGGAGATACCCAGCTATTGCTGAAGGTCCCAGGACAGTATGCCTTCCTATGACTGTGACCATTTACTCAGGGAAACCCATTGCCCATAGATAGCCCTCACTCCCACTCCATCTATGCCCCTGAGAGCACAAAGGCTGTTCATTTGCAAATTCACCTGCTGAAACATAGTGTGAATTTAGTTATGAATGCCTGTAGCACTACCAGCTTACTGGGAGCACAGGGGTGTGAGATTGTGGGTACATATACACATGTACACACACACACACACACACACACACACACACACACACACACACACGTAAGCACAGTACTCTTCTATTTCCAGTTCCCACCCTAACTCTGGAAACCTGGTGGCCAGGCGCAGAGTTTCTCCAGCTGTTGAGCTGAGCCCAACAACATGTCCTCGCCTGACTCCTCCTTGGGCCCAGAAATTGGCCCTCAGCACCCTGTGGCACTGTCTCCCTCACATTTTGCAATGCGTTGTCAATTCCTTTCCCTCCATGCCCTCTTTTGCCAGAATTCCACAAAAGGAGAGCGGCCAAGGGCGCGGTATGTAAAGGGATTGGGTCACTTTTCTTCATATGGGAATTTCATTTCCAAGAATTGGGAACCTTGTCCTTGCTCTCACAGACATGGCTATCAATCTTTTCATTGGCAAATCCATTGCTTCAGGATGCCATGGGCATGGACAGTTCTCACCAGCCTTTGGAAAGGTCCCCGAAGCCTATAACCAGGAGCTGAGGACAGTGTTTCTGGGAACATCCGGACGGGTGCTGGGGTGAGGGTTGGGGATAGATCCCTGCTCTCCCTCTCAGCTGACACTGGCATGCAGGGCTCTTGGAGTTAGTGTAGCAAACTGCTTGGTGGCTCTGAGAGTGGGGTGTTCCACAGCTGCTTTGCAACCTCAGGCTGGCCCCTGTCCTCTTTGGCTAGGACCTCAGAGGAATAGATACTTTCAGTGGGTAACAGGGGCAGGTGAGAACTGACAATACCAAATATCTCTTCAGCTGAGAGGCCAGGAACTGTGGTGAGATCGGAGGGATTTGGAGAGAAGAGATGAGGGGATGGAGTGCAGGGAGATGTAGAAGGGCACTTGGGTAGCTTCTGGGCTAGTTGTGGGGGAGGAGGAGGCCAGGGTGGCTGCAAAAGAGGATAGTACTTGGGCTAGCACTGTGGAATCCACAGTGCAGCTGGGAGACTAGTTCCAAGTTCAAACCACCCCACTCGGTCAGCGTCTCTCACCATCCCTCCACATCCCATTCCCACCCACCCCTTCTCCATTGTCTTCCTCACCCTCCAGAGAGTGGCCCCTGATCTTTGGGGATACTCACCCCACGACCCATCTTGGGGTAGAGTGGCTGAGGGGACCTAGGCTGAAAAGGTCACCAGGAGGATCCCAAGACCACACCGCCTGTCTGAGGCAGCTGGAGACCCTGGCAGACAGACAGAGACAGCCTGAGCAACAGGGTAGCTTTAAATAGGTCCCTCTCCCCCTCACCCCCGCCTTCCCCTTCTCGGGGGAAAGAAACGTTTGTTGAAACTGGATCCCTGAGGACTCCTCCCCTCCCTCCCCTTCAGCTACTGGCCCAGCTGATGGTCCTGTTTTGGCTTGTGTCCCCCTCAGCTACCCTCAGCGCTTTCCTATCCCATGGTGGCAGCTACAACAGCTACAACAGAGAGAGAGAGAGAGAGAGAGAGAGAGAGAGAGAGAGAGAGAGAGAGAGAGAAGCAAGGAAGCAAGGGGAAAGAGATGGGGAGGGGGCGGTTAGCAGGAGGAAAAGATATGGCCCCTAGGGAGGAGGCATTTGCTCAGGGTCCTAGGATGCCAGAGGTCTTGTGGACTAACTACCTATATTTTCAAGTGAGGAAGCTGAGGTGATAAGAATTCGGCAATCTGAGTAGATAAGACAGAA
Source organism: Phodopus roborovskii (assembly GCF_943737965.1). NCBI lineage: Eukaryota > Metazoa > Chordata > Mammalia > Rodentia > Cricetidae > Phodopus > Phodopus roborovskii. The sequence goes on from NW_026126433.1 coordinate 42,906,624, forward strand.
GCAGAATCTCCCAATTCCACATCCACTTTCCCAGAAAAAAAGCAACAGTCAGGTCCCTCTGCTACTGAAGCTGCATGGACACTGTGACAAAGAGAGTTAGAAGTGGGGCACAAGATGACTCTTGCATTTGAAGCTCCTTGCAAAGACCAGCATCTGGAGATGGAGGAGAGAGAGTCCTCCTAAGGCCTCCCAAATGCAACCTCTGAGCCAGGCATGTCTGACTTGTTGCTCCTGGCCTGCATACACACCGAGATAGCTACGCATCTGGCCCAACACAATATCCTGAATTCACTTCAAACATTATGAGGTACTTTATAGTGGCCATTTGTTTTTGATAAGATCATTGCATAGTTCTCCTAGATGATGTGAATGTTGTAGATGACAACTTTGTGTCACAACATTTAAAAGTTGGCCAGACCTGCAGCCTGTATTCAGGACAAGCAAGACTCTCCTAGAGGCAGGCGGGAAGGTGAAGGACAGAAGACATGAAAGGTGAAGGAACCGAGAAGGCAGCACTAAGCCAGGCACAGCAGGCACTGGGTAGCATCTCAGCCATTCTGTGTGTGGAGTGGAAAACCCTCTCCTTCCTTGCTATAGAGGAGTTCTGGCTGAGTCTGAGTCTGAGGTTGGTGAATGGCATGGGAGCAAGTCAAAACGGGAAGGTGTGGCATTTCTGAGGACAGCATGGAAGTCATTATCACCTCAAATACCAAGTCCATGAACTAGAAAGAACAATGACTTCCTTGAGCTCCTGTGAGGAAGAGACAGGCATCTCCTCTGAGAGTGACTTGCTTAAGGAGGCGTTGGGAGATCCAGGAAGTTGGGGAGAGGGGGGGATTCTCCTCCAGCTGGGAAGGTATTTTCAGCATTATATTCAATAGAAACAGGGACAGAGAAGATAACCAGCAGGGCCAGCTGCTCTGGGAGTGATGGGGTAGTTCATTTGATAAAGAGCCAAAGAATAAGGGTGGGGGACAGAGAAAAGAAATTCCTGCCACCACCTACCAGGAGTAGTCAGAGCACAGGGTTCTCCTGCCATTTCTCCAGGCCTAGAGGTGGAGTGAATGGACCCCTGCTGAGCAGGGCCACGTCTGAGAACCCTGACTGGAAAAGAAGGGGAGAGAGGATGGGGCTTTGGCAGGAGGCCTAAGGCACCCGCTGGCTTGGCTGGCTGGGTCGCATCCCCTCCAGGCTTGGAGGGAGCTCCCTGTAGAGGGGATTATAGACCTCTTGTTCAGGAAATCTACCCTCAGGGCATAGGGCTCACATCTGAATTCCCTAAATAACTGGCCCCCTCCTGGTCTGCAGTGAGATCTTTCCATTACAGGCATGGAGAATCAGACCCTACCTGCCCCTATTGCTTCCTCCTGGGTCTAGGCAGGAAAGGATGGGCAGGATAAGCATGCATGGATTTTCTCATGGTCTGTGGTCCCTTCCAGACCTCAGACTTGGGTCTGGAATAGATAAGACTGGGAAATTATGACAGGAAATGGACACAGTCCCTGCATAGAGACATAGAGAGCAGCTGAAGAAGTAAAGTGTAGTGAAGAAGATTCTAGAAGATTTATCCAAAGACTAGTGGAGTTTAGGGGTGAATAGATGATCTCTTGGGGCCAAGGGGCATCTATACTCCTGGGCTGGAGTTCCTGGGAAATCTCCTTAGCTTCTTCAAGATATAAGGGGAGACAAAAGAGAAACATGAGACTCTGAGCTCCTGCTTTCACACACCCCCCCTCTGCTGGCACTTTCCAGTGTTGCCCAGTCCTTCCCACGCCCTGGCTCTGCTGTCCATAGCCAGGCTCAATAACGGAAAGGGCTGTGCCCTTCCTCTGCTCTCAGTCTGTTAGGGCTCCCTGCCATGCCCTGCAATTAGGGTGACTACGGTCCCAAGGACACTGCTGCTCACATACCTGGGCTGCAACAAGTGAAGGTAGGCAGGGCATCCACGGCTTGCTCTTCACTCATACCTCCCTGGCCTCTCCCTCTGTGGAGGCACTGGGAGTCTATCTCTGACTTCAGAACACAGTGGGAATAGACACCTGGCCCTTTGGTGTGTTGTGCATGGGTTGGCTACTGGTGGACTCAGACAGGGGGACTCATCTGAGTCAAGAAAGGAACAAAGGAGGAAGACAGAAAGACGTGAAAGCAGGAGGTTGGAAGGCAGGAGTGGCCTTGAGAGAAAACACAGAATAGAAAGGTTACAGGGATAGGATGGAGAAGGTCTGAATCATGTTTGGTTGGCAGAAATCTGGGAAGTAGGCATGTGTATGCAGGGGTAGAGAAGAGAAAGAAATAGAGGTCGGGTGCTAGTTCTGACCGAAGGGGACACTGGTGTGTGGGGGTTATGTAGGTAAGTGCTAATTCCAAAGGAGTTTCACTCTGGGCATGTGGCTCAGTTGGTAGAGTGTCTTCCTGGCAAGCATGGAACCCTGGGATCTAGCCCTAATACCCCCCAAACCTTACAAGCCTCTAATCACAGTAGTTGGGAGGTAGAGGCAGGAGGATCAGAAGTTCAAGGTCACCCTAAACTACATAGCAAGGTTAGAAGCCAACACAGACTATAGGAGACAGACTGTCCTTTTCTTTAGGAGTTGATGGTGAAAGGGCAGTGCTCGCTTGGATGCGTGGCCCATCAATTACAAATTAGTCATCTGCACAGGAGTGTGTGGCATGCACATGTCCGTGTGCAGGCGTGCACGTGTGCTACAGCAAAGGCTGTGCAGTTCTGTGGGTGTACGTGAGAGTCCATGGGAGAGTGTGCAAGGGGGAGGGTGGGCGCTCAGCTGCAGATGGACTTGTAAAAGAAACAGTTTTGTTTCCTAAGTGACTGGCCTCCTGGGGCCTCCAGCCCAGACTTGAAGGTTGTTTCAAGATCGTGAAGGAGAGTGGGAGGGACAGAGGGAGGGAAGGAAGAGCTGGGAGAGGCTCCATCATTCCCTCCCACGTCCCTCCTCCTCCCCCTCACCCCACTCCTCTGCCCTAGTCCCCCTTGCCTGCCTCTCCTGCTGCCAGCAGGACTGTCCTGTCTCGCTCATTGCCTGCATCTTTTTTCTTCCTTTTTAACTGGGTTTTGTCATTGCTGCCTGGCTTCTAGAGCCTTCTGGGGGGTGTGAGTGAGAATTGTTCTGCTTTCAAAGAAGACCATCTTGGGGTGAAAAATTAGTTGGGAGTCTAGAAGGCCATTTGTTCTCTCATTCTCCCGAGGCCTCTGCTCCCATCCACTCAGATTGTAGTGGCCTTGGCAGTGGGAATATCAGGCTCCAAGTCACAGACATAGCAGCCCTAGGCCCACTGCTCCTGAGTTTCCCCACTGGACCACAAGGACTGTGTGGCTTTTCTTCTCGTCTATTCCCTGATATTGGTTCCTCTGTTTTCTTCCTAATCTCTTTTCAGTGTACTCAGTACTTCTCTTCCTCAGAATCTCCCGAGCCTGCTGTCTTTAATCTTTTCCCCAGATGGTTTTTATGGTCCTGTTCGAATTACTCAAATCATACTGTATAGAATTAAGAAAAGAGAAGGAAAAGGCTCTGGGAAGCAGTCTCCACGGTCCCTCTGCCTCGGACCCATTGTCTTTTTGCTTTCTTTGCTCCTCTGATTTCAGAAAGGTCCACACTGGGATCCCTTCAGGACACACTGGTGAGGTGCTGAAGAAATTACAGAAGAAAACATTTGTATGCAGGCTCTCTCAGGCACGGTGTACCCGTTTCTCTCCTACCCTTTCTGGCGTCTGGGTTTTTGTCTGGTGCCGTGGGAACTTGCCTGAGAGTCAGACCCCAGGGGTCCCACCCGCCACTTGTATGACCTTATGATAGCCTTGACATTTCCCACCTGAGTTAGGAGGCGCACCAGAAAGCCTTGGGGACCCCTTTTCACTTTTGGTGCTCCCTGAATTCTGGGCTACTTCCTCTTAACTCACAGCCCAGCTTGGGATCAGTAGAAGTAGCCTGCAGTTACTTTGGGCTGGGAGATGAGGGGGCAGTTGCTTCTGCCTGGTCTGTTAGTAGGGTACAGTTATGTCTACTTTGATTATTGTGATTCTAGGAAATGAGTCTGGACCCTTTAACTCTGGGCATAGAAATGAAGAAAGGCTTATGTTTTGTTATGCTTTTTTTTTTTTTTTAAGCAAAGATGACCTTGCTATTTTATGCAGAGCCACTGTGAAGGTGGGCTGGGCCTGGGTACCTTTGGGCTGGAGAACCTGGCATCTCTTGGCTGGCATCCAGGCAGCAAATGCCAGGTGAGGCTGTTCCAGGGGATTCTTTGTGCAGCGAGAGGACTTTAGAAGAGATGGGAGGAAGGGGTTATTGGGTCTTGCTGAGCTTGGGGGCAGGGGTCACAGCTGGGCCCTGCAGGGTTCCTGTTTGCCTTTGATTCCATCTGTGTGGGGAAGGAATGGCCCCCCAGCCCCCTGAGGTAGGTTTGTTTTGGCTGAGGATCTGACCCAGCCACTGGCCCAGAACTCTCCACCCTCCCTGCTCTCCCTATCAGGAGGCAGCCTGGCCAGATCCCTAGCCTCCTCCTTCTGCCTGCTGCCTTCTTTCCTTCCCATGCCCCTTCCTTTTTACCTAGCATACAGTTCTGCTTGTACCCTTCGGCCTTCTGTATGCCCACCTAGGATAGGATGCCCTGTAAACATCTGGCACCCAGAGCCATGGCCTCTTCTGTGTCTCTGTTTCTCTTCCCAGGGTCTTTTCCCTATAGAAATGTGGCGTGATCAACAGTGTGCATTCCTCTAATGCTACTGAGTCATCAAGATATTCAACTTGCATTTGTTGAACTCTTTTTATATACCCCATTCTGGGCCAGCACTGGAGAGACCATCACAACCCAGAGAGTCAAATTTCCCACTCTTCTAGTCCTTGCTTCGAATCCAGGCCATTTAGTCTCTACCCCACCCCACCCCCAGCCTTTGCCTCTATGGTCCCAGAGTGGGTACTGAGCCTTTGGGATCTCTCCTCTCCATTTCTTTAATCTTCTTCCAACTTCTCCAGCCCTACTCCCTCCACATGGGTCCCCTTGGGAGGTGCTCCTATCCCACCAGTACAGGAGCAAAGACTGGGCCTTTGTGTTAAAAGTTGTGCTGGACTGGACTGGCTATGAGGGAGGGAAGGGTTTTAATCCAGAATTCAATGTACTTACCAAGAACACTTGAATAAGTTCTACACCTCCCATGGGTAAAATGAAGGATTCTCACCCTCGCTTCATGTTCATATCCCAGATCCAGACCTCACACCAACAATCGTCGGTTTGAGGTCAGGCCCAGGCCTCTGGAGTTCCCAAAGTTCTCCAGTGGGCAGGCAGAGTTGAGGGTTACTGAGCCAGACTGTCCCCAAGAAGTTCTGTGTATCAAAGCTAATGAATGGTGAGTGAGCTCTAACCTTGCACTGCATGCTGGGTGTGATGGCTAACCTTGACTGTCAATTTGGCAGGCTCTAGAATCATCTAGGAGACTTGGTGATTCTGGGCATGTCTCTGAGAATTTCTAGGTTAGGTTGACTGAGGTGGGAAGATCCACGGTAAAAGTGGAAAGAAGAAAGGGAATTGAGCACCTGCACCCATCTCTCTCTCTCTCTCTCTCTCTCTCTCTCTCTGATTCCTGATTGTGCACACAATGTGACACAGCTATCTCTCGGTCCTACTCTGCTTTCCCCAAAGTGATGGATGGCACCCTCAAACAATGAACCAAAATAAACTCTTTCTTCTTGAAGTTGCTCTGCCAGGCATTTTGTCACAGCAACAGGAAAAGAAACCAATACACTGAGCCCCATTATGTCACAGGCTCAAATCTCATTGTCCATCATGAGGGTATTAGGAGGCAGGGCCTCTGAGAGGTACTTACACAATGGGGTCTCTATGATGAGTCTCCCTAGGTAGGTTTCAACTTGCAGTAGTATTGCCTTGACTGCCAGAGTGCTAGGATTATGTGTCATCCAGATGCAGGTCAGTGCTCTTATGAGGACAGATGTGTATACCCTGTTTCCTCTCCCTTCGCTTGTTGCCATGTGGAGAGGTACAGCATCACAGTAGCTATGTGAGAACCAGGAATAGGTTCTCACTAGGTGTGGCAACTGTCAGTACCTTGAAATTACCTTTTCCAGGCTCTAAAACTAAAGTCAATGCATGCTATTTAGTCCTTGTACTAACTCCATTTTACAGATAGGGAAACTGAGACAACAGCTCCTAAATAGCTAAGTCAGGCCGGGGACCTGGGACTCAGACCTAGTCTGTTTAGTTCTAGTAGTTGAACATTTAACACCCTTGCTATGGAAAAGAGTAATCTCCGGGTCCAAGGTTCCTGGCTACAGTGGTGACAAGAGAGCACAGAGTATAAAGGGGAAGGAAAGGTGCCAATAGCATGCCTCTGTGAGCCAGGCTGTAATGGCTGCTCATTGCACATAGATGCACTCAGACCAGAGGGTGATATTAGCTTCAAGAAGAGGGAGATGATCTTCAGCTGGAAGAATCAGGGAGATCTTCATGGAGGAGGTGACATTCTATCTAGGTCTTGATAGAAAGGAGAAGTCTGGTCCAGATAGAGGGAACCCTATGAACTCAGGCACAGGAGGCTGCAGCAGCGTCCAGAACACAGGGGAGACTGTGAAGCCGATCTTGGAAGCGGGTACAGAGAGCCTTGAATGCCAGACTAAGTGTTATCCTAAATGCCAGTGTTCTGTTAAAAAAAAAATGAAAAAATAAAAACCTGTGATGATAAGAGTCACCTGGATGCTTGTTAAAAATACAGAACAGCGGGCACAGCTCTTAGAGACTCTGATTCATGTGGTCGGGGGCGGGGAGTGGGAGTCTGTATTTTTACCACCAAGAAAGTTTGAAAAACATTGCTACAAACAATATGGAGACATTTAAAGTTTTTGAGGAGAGAAATACTCGCACTCAAATTGTGCCCTAGGTAGACTCATTTGATTGAAGGGTGTGTGTGCACATGGGTGTGAGGTGTATGACTGGAAGGAAGAGATAAGTAGCAGCTCTTTGGGTGAGGGGGTGATGGCTGAGGAGGTGGGGATATATGAAGAGGAACATTTAGGATTTGGCAGCTGCTTGTTTGCCAGGGCAAGGGAGGAAGGACTTGAGGGTTGGGGCGCACTGTATAGTTATTAAAATAGGCTAGGAAAGGAAGACAATTGTTTGGGAAAGGAAACATAACTTCACTGTGGGTGGTAAGGTTGAGGTGGTATGACCGAGCTGCAGGAGGATCCTTGTGAGTGATTGAGACAGGACTAGAGAATGGCACTGAGCATGGGCTATGGAAATCACCTACATGGAGGTGACTGCTGAGGCAGAGACCACCAAGGTGGGGAATCTGGAGGACAAATGGCCAAGAGTCTTAGGCAGAGCTTTGCTCAACCTAGGCCAAAGAAGGGTCAAGAACATCAAGAACACTGGTTCTCAACCTATGGGTTGGGACTCCCTTTCAGAAGGGTCCCATATCAGAGATCCTGTACATCAGATATTTACATCACAATCCAAAACAGTAGCAAAATTACAGTTACAAGGTAACAATGAAATAATTTTAGGATTGGGGGTTATCACAATACAAGGAACTGTATGAAAGGGAAGCAGCATTAGGAAGGTTGAGAACCATTGATCTAGAAGATGGTGGAGGAGAGAAATGGGAAAGACTGGAGAGAAAGCTAGACCAAGCCAAAGGACTTATAGCTGAAAGCAAAACCCTTTCCAGGAACAAAACAAAGAACTCTAAAACCTAAGTTTCAAATGGCAAAAGAAAATGAAGGCTGGTTACTTTTTTACTTGTTTTTTTTTTTTTTTTTTTCCTCTCACTTCAGAGGTAACTGGTGCTACCTTTAAGAAAGCCACCTTAATAGTAGCAAGGTCAAGCCTGAAAACAACACCCCTCATCCCACACTAAGGAGGCTTAAACAGCTAGGAAGCTGGGGACAAAGCAGGCTACCCTCTTCTAAGATGCTCCAGGAAGCAGAAGACAAAGAAGACAGTGGATAACTGAGGGAGGAGATAGCGTGGGGGTTTAGGGGACTAGGGCCACCCCGCGCTCTTCTCCTATCTGCTGGGTCCACCCTGCTACTCATGTGCCCCAGTGCTTATCATAATTTCTCTTCCTGACAATCGCTCGGAAACAGTGAGGTCAATACTGTATGGTGTAGTGATTCCCACTATTGAGATAATGAAACTGAAGTTAGGGAGGGGTAGACAGAGATAGGATGAAGGCCACTGGCTGTGAGAGCCACGGCTGCCCAAAGCCTTGCACCACCTATCAGACCTTAAACTCTAGGTTTGCCTTGTCTGCTCCCTTCTCCCCCAGAACATCAAGAGATGAAATCCTCTGTGCCGACACTCAGTGCCTGCTTACTGGGATACCCTGCCACCACGGCTGGCAGCTAGTCAGACCTCCATACCCACATCATGCCACAGACACAAATTGAGTCGGAATGCCCAGAAAATAAATCTTAGGCTGACCACAATTTGGACAAAATCTTTTCTGAACCTGTTATATGGTCACTCACTCAGCGCGGAGGACAGCGAGCATAACTATTACTTTCTATCCTTGATTTCCAAGGTGCTGGCCTTTGGACTGTAATTTCTTTTTCAGCGAGACGTAAGTCTAGCACCTTCCCTCTTTGGAGCACAGGACCTGCCCTAAATAGGCTGTCCAGGAAGCTTCGTGGCTTGATTTCTGAAAGACAGAAGTTTGAGTTGTGGAACTTTCATTTGTGGGTGGAAGTGGTCAGGGTGAGATAGAATCAGGGAAAATAGAAGTGTCCACTGTGGAGGCCATGGGGTAACCAGAGAGAAGAGACCGATTTCCTCCAGTCCACCCCCTCACTGCTCACTCACTCACTCACTCACTGCAAATGTCTGCTGAACTTCTAGGCCTTGCCAGGCAGAGCAAGAATTGACGGTGGCCTTGAGCAGCTCAGGCAAGACAGGGAGGCAGATGGAAACAAGCTCTGTCTATACAGTTCAATGTGGAAAATGCCATCCAGGGGCCAAGGGCAGCGTGTGTGTGTGTGTGTGTGTGTGTGTGTGTGTGTGTGTGTGTGTGTGTGTGTGTGTGTTGGGGGGGTTGTCTAATCATCCGGACCTAACTCACACTCACTCCCATAGCCAGCACGGTCACCCCCACTGTTCCATCTGTTGCTTTGTTTTTGCAGTTTTTATTTCTGGCTTTGTTTTTCCTTTACTTTCCTAATAGAGAGCCTTTGGAAAAATTTCACCCTTGTTTCAGTTGGACCAAGCAAAAAGGGAATTGTCCACTCTTCAGCCAGAATAGCCAAGGGGTACTGGCCTCCTATGGAGTCCAGGTGGACAAGTGGAACAGGCAGGGCCTGGCAGGAAAGAGGCTGAGGAAGACGCTCAGCTGAGACAGAGGGAGGTAAGAGCGCAGGAGGATCCCAGCTTGGTTAAGCTGGATGGGTTGGCTGCGCACCCCCTCCCACACCTCCCCTCACACCTCCCTGCCTTCTGTTCTGGTTGGAGGGAGAAGACAGAAGCCTTTCCCCCTCAGAGTGCTTTAGAGCTCTTCCCTCACCTCGGAGGCTGTGAGGGGCTGAGACCCCAGAGTTAGAAGTGAGTCTGGTGTGTGTGCGTAAAATTCACTCTTGCTCCTCTTGACCTTCAAAGTCACAGCACACAACTCTCATTGTTTCCTCTTACCCAGGGTCTCTAGCACTGCACTCGTTCACTCACGAAATATTTACAGAACACCCACTGTATGCTACACACACACACACACACACACACACACACACACACACACACACACACTGTGCAGTTTACAATATAGGAGGGAGAAAAATACGTTCAGAAAATGTAAGCTCTGAAGTTAGTTTGCTTTTGCCTGTGAGTACTACGGTTTGCTTGCTAGGCAAACTTGGGTAAATTACAGAAGATCTCAATGCATGTTTCCTGGTCTTAATGCAGAGGTAAGCACAGCTCTTTGCTTCCTGGGCCGTGGTGAGGACCCAATGAGTGAGTGTATAGTGTGTACACAGCGCCTAGCACAAAGCAGCCTTTCAGTAAGCATTAGCCATTGTTTCTCCTCACCTCACTCAGCTGGAGGCAGTCAAACCTGTAAATGACCTGTTCTTCAAATTTGCCTCTTGCTCAACCCGGTGACTCAGAGGTGGTCACCTGCTAATCACCTCTTGCCCCTAGGCTTATCTATGCAGTCTATAGACATCTGTCTACTGAAACCCCAGCTATCTGCAGCCTTCATTGCCGTCCACCCCACTAGGGATCGCCTGCAATGAGAGTGAGGGTGGCCTCAGCTCTTTGATACCCTCCAGATGGAAGTCTGAACCAGCTGTTCCTTCTCGGCTGGCTGGGAACAGAGAAGAAGAATGGGGAACTTTGGGGGGGGGGTGGAGCCCAGACACCTACAATGCAGGAGTAGGGAACACAGGACTTGGCAGGGGAGAAGGCTGAGGTGATTCCAGCTCAGAGGGATCCATGTGTGGCATTCCAAAGTGGGAAGGAGCTGGCACTCATCCTGGCTGCAGAAATGGCTAGGCCCACTCAGTGGGTCAGCACTAGGGCATGCCAAGGCCCAAGCAGCATAGTAGCTCCTCTATTCTTGAACAACAGTGCTGCCCACTTGGCACGGGGCTTGAGAACTAGGAGTGTGAACTCAGTCAGGGCAAGAGGAGGGACACACACACACACTCACACACACACACACAGAGAGACAGAGACAGAGACAGAGAGAACACACTCTAAGGGTGCACATGCCTGGCTCAGAGGAGGAAGAAGTGGAATGTGCTGTGGGGGCCATCTTTGTGGGTCTGGGAATGTGTTTGGGTGTGTATGGTGATTGCTTGTTTTTATTTGCGAATGCACCTGGTTTTTTTTTCTCTTCATAAATTTGTTGTCCAGGTGAGGGGTAGGGTTTTGTTCTTGCTTTGACTCTGACCCCTTTTGTAACCTCTGGGCAGAAAGGACTTTCCCTTTGGGGAGGGTGGGAGACTATAATTCATTAGTGTAGTCCAGGTCAAGGCTTTGTAAACACAAACACAGGACATACCTGTATGTGATTCTTGTTCTGCTGCAAGCTGGAGTTTGCACATATTTAAGAGAGAGTGGCATGCTATATGGGTTTGTATCATTTTTGTATTAGTTTAATGGCTGGTATGCTTGTTTGTCTCAGTTTGTCTCAGCAATACCTGTGTCCAAAGCTCTATACGTGTATGTGTATGTATGTGCTGAGATTATGTTTCTCCCCCCCCCCCCGTGATATTTGCTTTTACAGTGTAACAGGCTAGAGGATTCTAGCCTCATCTGAATTTGGACTACAAGGAATCAAACACTGGACAAGTCTAACCTTCCCTAGTCCATCCATGGCTCAGTTTTCTATGGAGACCATAAGTGCTGAGGACCGAATGAGATTGGGTTAATAGCTGGCCCAGGACAGAATACTTCACCTCAACAGTCTTGTCTTTGAATATGAGGGGCATGCCCCCCTTGGCTGTGACTGTAGCATAGGCCAGTTCAGCCAGATTATAACCGTTTCAGAGCACACCTTGGGTATAATGAGTTTTAATGACACTCATGACACCTTACTGTCACATAGATGTCTCATGCATATGCCATCTGGAGGCAAAATGAGTTAAGTAAGCCCATGAAACAAAGCTGGTGACTGATGCCTGCCCACTTGCGGTAGTATATGGAAATGCGGGTGGGAAACTGGTGACGATGGTAACTAGAATCCCAGGGGTCATAACCATGTCCGTGTCTCTACAGTCCCTTCCTTCTCTGCTCACGCTACCCCAGGACACCAGTCAAGATACTGCATAAGCCCTTTCCTAATGGGAGTGACGCACGAGTGCAGGGCTGCCCTCCAGTCTTTGGCATTGATCTGGCTCTCCTTTGCAGCCTGTGCATGTGTTTAAGCATTGCATTGCTGGGTGTGTGGGCAACGCCTTTCTGTGTGAAGCCCCTTGATTTCGGCGGGGACGTGTGCCTGTATGTGATGTGCCTCGTGCCTGGCATTTGCTCTCCTCCCCCAACTTTCTCAGTTACATAAGCATCTTCCGAGTAAGTCGGTCCTGGACTTTGGGCTCCCTCTGCTGGCTACTGCTGGACTTCACAGTTTTGGGAGGGGTGTATTGGACTCTAGGCCCCAACTCCTCTGGAGATTCTAGCCCAGCCCCTAAGCCCTATTTACTGGTGTGGGAGTCCCTTCATCCCAAGACAAGAGGTAAGATCCTTGAAAAGTGCTCTTCCCCCATCCATCCCACAACGATTAGGTTGAGTGTTGACGGCTACCTCTTTGCCTGATAGTGCACTGACAAGAGCTGTATCCCTGCTAAATGGTGTTAATCCCAGCACTCAGGAGGCAGAGGCAAGCGGATCTCTGTGAGTTCAAGGATAGCTGGGCTATAGAGTGAGTGTCAGGACAGTCTCCAAAGCTACAGAGAAACCAGTCTCGAACTCCCTCCTACAAAAGAAGAATGGCATCCCTGAGGGTAGGAGACCATGATAGCCTTAGTTACTAGGGCATTACCAAAATTCATGCCTGGCCCAATCAGTATCTGTTCCATGAATGAGTTTTCACCCTAAATGAAGTGAGCAGTGGTGTACAAGAGGATTTGGAGACAGTTTGGGCTGAGGTTTTGTGGATTTTTTATGTTTTGTGTTTTGTTTGTTTTCTTTAAGACAGGGTCTCACTATGTAGTGTTGGCTGGCGGGGAACTCAGAGATCTGCCTGCCTCTGCCTCCTGAGCATTAGGTTTAAGATGCTGAGGACCGAATGAGATTGGGTTAATAGCTGGCCCAGGACAGAATACTTCACCTCAACAGTCTTGTCTTTGAATATGAGGGGCATGGCCCCCTTGGCTGTGACTGTAGCATAGGCCAGTTCAGCCAGATTATAACCGTTTCAGAGCACACCTTGGGTATAATGAGTTTTAATGACACTCATGACACCTTACTGTCACATAGATGTCTCATGCATATGCCATCTGGAGGCAAAATGAGTTAAGTAAGCCCATGAAACAAGGCTGGTGACTGATGCCTGCCCACTTGCGGTAGTATATGGAAATGCGGGTGGGAAACTGGTGACGATGGTAACCAGAATCCCAGGGGTCACAACTATGTCTGTGTCTCTACAGTCCGTCTCTATAGTCCCTTCCTTCTCTGCTCACGCCTGAGCTTTAAAGTCATAGTTAACTTAAAATGTGTGTGACCTTGGGCATGATACTTAACCGTTTTGAAGTTCAGAATTCCCTTGTGTTAATGACTTTGACTTGTAAAATAAACTATAAAGGCTGGAAAGGATATCTACGAGTGGTGTTATTGTGTAATCATCCCATAAATGGCTGCCATTATGGTGATGATTGACTTTCAAACCTTAAGTACCAGGGAGACTTCCACTACAGAGAGAGTGCTTTTTCTCCCAAAGTCTCCCTGTAACCTGTAGTTTCCACACAGCTCACCAGGGCTTCTAGAGAAGTAGTGTGAGGACTTCAGGCTGGGATATGTCCATGTGGGAAGCCTGAGGTCCCTTATCCTGTTGCTGGGCAGTCTTGGGAGACCAGGATTGGATTTCTGACTTCTTCATGGGTTCCCAAATTCTATCAGTGTTTCTCTGTGGTTCGTGGATATGGCTTTAACTGGCAGCCCCATGAATACTTCCTCTGCCTGCCAGTAGGAAGTCCACTCTGGCCAGGACCACTTTTGCTCTTTGTGCCTTATTTTCCTCAATAGGGTGCAGTAAGCGGAGGAAGCAGGGATAAAGGGAACAAGTCGGGTGTGGAGGTGAAGGACCTAGATGTGCTCTAAGCCAGTTCCCACTAAAGGCCGCTTCCACAGCCTTGGCTTTGCGGGCTGGCCTGTCCCATCTCCCCATTCTGGCTCCACCCTTCCTGCTCTCCGCCTTTTTCCACAGTGGAGAAGGAACAGAAGGGACTCTTGCCTTTCTCCTACCTCCAGGCTCTAGCTCCACCCTTCCCAGCAGAGAGGTGTGTCCATATCTTCTCATTGGAGACTCTAATTGGTAGAAAGCGGTTTAATGCAAAAACAAAACACCCCCCATAGTTACCGTGTGCAACAAACGAATGTGCGTGATCTCAGTTAATTGTCACCACAAATCTGAGTGTTTACAATCTCTCTTCCGTATGTGGAGGGGAAAAACTGAGGTCGAAGCGATTGGGCTGAACAAGGATCTTCCAGCTAGGAAGTCTGGGCGGCTAACCCACTTTCTTTTCGCTTTACTTTCTGACGGGGTATTAGTGCAGATTTCAGTGATATTCCAGAGCCCTGAGGCCTTTTGATTCCAACCGCTTCACGTGAAGGAAGTCCTGGGTCCCACCATACCCACATAAGTCAGCAGGGTTTGCTGCCGGGATTCAGCAGCCCACATCACCCAACTGGATTCTGAGTGCGTAACCACAGTCACCCCATTATCCCCAGAGGCTCTGCAAGCACCGATTCTCCCGGAAAGGCTGGCAGGTGCAGGGCGGGGTGCGCTCTGAGCGAGGGTGGGTGGGGGTAGAAGAGTCCAGGTGCCGCCAGTTGGCCCAGCCTGAGGCCAAAGGCGGAGCCTCTGTTAGGGTCGAAGTCTGGCCGAGGCGTCGGTCCGGGGCGGGGCGGGGCGGGGCGGGGCGGACTGTGGGCGGGGCCGGGCAGCGGGGCGCGGCGGGAATGGTCTCAGAGCTGCGGAGGGCGGGAAGAGCGTCGGGAGGCGGGGAAGAGGAGAAGAGGGCGGGGAGTTGGCGGCTCCCGTTTAGCTGGGCTCTGCGCACCCACGCTTCACTGCTCCGCTTCTGCCCCCCACCCGGGCATGTGCCCCCCGCGGCCCTGGCCCTCCAGAGCCCACTCCGACCCCCGGAGCCTCCCCAGAGCCGCCTACGCAGAATGGGCGCCCCCAGCCCCACGCCGTTGAGTTCACTGCTGCTGCTACTGCTGTTGCTAATGCTTGGTAAGCCTGGTGGTCGCCGCGCCCCTGTCCCGGCCGGGTAGGTGCTGACATTGCGCATCCAGTTAGCCCACCTTCCTAGCATTTCGGAGTTGGTTGCAGCCCTGCTTCTCCATCCGGCGTATCTCCAGTCTCTCTGGGCTCGGCGCTTCGCTTCGTTTTGCGTCTGCCTGTCTAGTCAGTTATGGGGAGGGTGGTGGTGCCCTAGCTTTAGGCCCCGAGCTGGAGCATATCAGCGAGCTACTGAAGTATCTCCTGAGACACCATAGGACCCCCGGAGGGAGGCACCACTTCTCAGCTTTTACACTCAGGCCCTGGGGTGGTTGTGCCCAAATACTGTGACAACCTTCTACCCCACTCTAGGCTCCAGGCCTGGCCTTGGGTGCGTGCTTTGCGTGGGCAGTGCCTGGCGGGCTTCATAATTGCCCCAGAGTTGGCTGTAGGCCCAGGGGCTGATTCTGCCACGGCCTTTAAAGAAAGTCTCCCCTAACCCCCCCCACCCCCAACACACACATTTTACCATCCCTCCCTCACCTCTGTCTCCACCCTGGGCCAGTTCCTCTTTGCCCTTCTTCCATTCTCCAAGACATTTGGCTCCTTGTCACACTCACTTGGTCCCAACATCATCATCTCAGGAGAAACCAGGCTCCATGGAAACTGAACCTGGCATCTCCAAGCGCCCAGTGTCTGTTCTGGTGGGTTTTTATGATGATGTGTTTCTGGGCCAACCTTGAATGGCTGGTGTGTGTGTGTGTGTGTGTGTGTGTGTTGGGAATATAGGGAAGGTGTGTTGGTGTGGGGAACATTCTGTGTTGCTGTAGTCAGGCAGAAGCCTATGGCACCCCAGCTGTCTTCTCTGGCTTAGACCAGAACTGCAGGTCTTGGGCTTCTGAGGCCAGGATGAAGACTGTCCTTGGGGAACAAGGCAGGAGGCAGAATGATGGAGGGAAATGAAGGAGCTGTGGGGCTTGGTTGCCTGGTGATTGCTTCTTTTCCCCCGTGGGCTTTATGGGGCAGGGATGAGACTAGGGGAGGTCTGGAGGAGTGAGTGTTGCAGAGAGGCGGAAGAGTCTTCTGGCATCTGAGCCCACCCCATTTAGCGCTGATGTTCACTTCTCAGACAAGGAAAATGGAATACCTTATTCCAGAGAGCATATCCAGTGAGGGTTGGAGCTGGGATTTGAACTTGGATCTGACTCCCGGTCAGGCCTTTGACTGTTAGACAGGAGGTGACCTGGTAAGAGAGAACCTTGTAGCAGCCTATTTCCTGCAGCTGTGGGGACAACTTTCCCGTGGGGATCTCCAAGCATCAGCACTTGTGGAGCCAGCAAGGTGGGAGGGGGCCTTCCTAGCACCCCGCCCATGGGCAGCCAGCTGGGAAGATGTCAGCTTGGCCATCTTTAACATCACCCTGATTATGAAATGTGCCTGGAGCAGTGTGTGCCTGAGTCACACTTCACTGGTTCAGCGTCAGAACTAGAAGCTCTGAGTTCTTAAAGGTAGAAACTGAGATCAGGCAGAGGAGAGAATTGGTCCTGTGTTGGCTTCCTGACTCTAGCCTCAGCTTCAAGTGATGATCATGTGTTCTCTGAGTGACGTAGCCAGAAGAACTCAGTAGGATGGGAGGGCAGGCTCTCAGGCTCCTGGGTGTTTTCCTCCAGTGCCAGTAGCAAGGCTGTGGACTTCCCCTGGGAATCCTGGAAATTACAGTTTGGGAAATCAGGCCTCCCCTTGGAAGTGTCTCATCTTCTTGGTTTTGTCCCTTTTGAGGGGTGTGTAGAGGCCCTCCAGAAATGGCAGGATCTTGACCAAAACATCACACTCTGTCTTACTTTTCTCATCTAGAAGAGACGCAGTTCTCTCCCCAGCCAGGCCTTCTCTTCAGTGTTGACTAGGAGTGTAATTACAAAGCTTTAGGCTCAGATCTGGGTTCGGATCGAATCCTAGCCCCAGCACTCCCTAGATGTGCTCTCAGGGAGCTACGTCATTTCCCTCATCTGTGAAACGACTGCCTGCCCGCCCTCCTTGCATTCTGGGATTCTGTGGTCTTTTCTAGAAGTAGCTATGGAATGGATGGTGGAGAGAAGAAAGGAGCTGAACACTCCATGGTTTGTCTGTTGGGACAGGAGTGAGGGTAAAATAGGTGGAGAGAGAGAAGAGTCAGCTGGAGCTTAGGGTCTCTTCAGAAAGGGGGCCTATGTAAATGATGCATAGCACATGCAAATCATATGCAAATAAAAGCTTTTGTTGAGGAGGGGGTGCATGGTACATCATCTGGGCTAGCCAGAAGGTTGGCAGACTCTGGGGGGGAAGGGATCTTCTGCCCCAGGCCAGGGCAGAGCCTGATTCTTGCCCCAGAAGCCACAGCTGCCTGTGTAGCCCTGTGCGCTGGGAGAAGCAGTGAGCTCATGGCACAGCTGTAGTGGGGAGGGTATTGTGTGGTGAGAACTGACTAGGCCCGTGCCCTGTTCAGCATGGTGCCCTGTCCAGTACAGTACCCCATCCAGCCTGGGCCGCTGGCTCCATTGTCTAGCCCAGGTGACAGAGCTAAGCCAAGCTGCCTTTCTGTAAGATTTTGTCAGGTCCCCTCCAAGCAAAGGTCTCAGAATCCCTGAGCAGGCCCCCACACATGACTGGAGGGTGAGAGAGAAAGATCCAGCCAAGACCGGGGGCGTCAGGAGTCAGACATGCTTCTTATTTTAAATTGTATGTTTTTGTGGTATATGGGGGTGCACGTGTATGCATGGGTGCAAGTGCACATATGTGAGTGTGCATGTAAAGGCCAAAGATGAACCTCAGGTGCCATAGAGCCTTCTCTTCTATTATTGTTATTAGAGACGCTGTATATGTGTGTGTGTGTGTGTGTGTGTGTGTGTTTAGGACGGAGGACAATTTTCAGGATTTGGTTCTTTCCATGGTGTATTCTGGGGATGGAACTCAGGTTGTCAGGCCTATGTGACAGCTGTGTTTACCCACTGAGCCACCTCACCAGCCACCATGCCAAGCTTTTTACATGGTTTCAGGGA
This sequence comes from Phodopus roborovskii, assembly GCF_943737965.1. Classification (NCBI taxonomy): domain Eukaryota; kingdom Metazoa; phylum Chordata; class Mammalia; order Rodentia; family Cricetidae; genus Phodopus; species Phodopus roborovskii. Next base: position 42,924,555 of record NW_026126433.1, read on the forward strand.
CTTGAACTCAGAAATCATTTTCCTTACTGGGCTGTCTCCCTGGCCTCCACATGTATGATTTTGTTCATGTAGGTGCTCTACCTCTAGTTAGCTAGAAGTAGACACTTCCTCTGTTCTGAGGTGGATCTGGGCTTATGTCGCTATGCTGAGATGCTGCTGTCTTATGTTCCAGCATCTCTTCCCTGGTCTCATCTGTGCTTTACAGCCCAGCTGTGTTCTAACCTTCTCTAGGTTTCCCTTTGCTCCCTGGGCAGCCGCCAAGAATGGTGCTGATGGTACTGGGCATCAAATAAAGGCCCAGTCTTTCTTAAAAAATTCCACTTCTTTCTACCTTTCCCCACAGGAGCCAGGTGCTATGCACGGCAGGTGCATGTCCCCAAGGGGCCTCTTTACCGCGTAGCCGGCACCGCTGTCTCTATCTCTTGCAATGTGAGTGCCTACGAGGGCCCTTCCCAGCAAGACTTCGAGTGGTTCATGTACAGACCAGAGGCCCCAGCTACTTCGCTGGGCATCATCAGCACCAAGGATAGCCAGTTCTCCTACGCTGTGTTTGGGCCTCGTGTGGCTTCTGGTGACCTGCAAGTGCAGCGCCTGAAGGGAGATTCCGTGGTGCTCAAGATTGCTCGACTGCAGACCCAGGACTCTGGCTTTTATGAATGCTACACCCCCTCTACAGATACTCAGTACCTGGGCAACTACAGTGCCAAGGTGGAGCTGAGAGGTACTGGGCTCTGGGCTGGGTGGTGAGAGAGCCTCCCAGATTTAGTTCTTCTTTCTCCTCTCACTTCCTCTTCTCCTCTCCTTCCTCTTTCCACTCCACCCCACCACCACCCCCAGTGCCCTTCATGGCACTGGAGACTGAACCTACGGTGCTGAGCATACCAAGGAAGTAGTTACTAAGCTATATTCCCTTTGTTGCTTTTTTTGAGATTGGGTCTCACCCTGTAGCCCAGGCTGGCCTACAGTTCACTAGCCTAGGCTGGCCTGTAATTCATGGCAATTCTTCCACAATTTACTGTGTAGCCCAGGTTACTTTAACACTCAGTAGTCTTCCGGTGTAGCCTCCTGTGCCTTCAAGCCTGCCTTTGCAGCACTTTCTTTTCTTTCCTGGGGAACCAGATGCAGAGACTTTCCAAGTTGCCCACACTGACATCTGAACTTGAACTTGTTCTATAGCCCCAGTGGGCCTTGAATTTGGTCCTTCTACCTTAGTCCCCTGGGGAGCTGGGATGATAGACCTGCACCATCAGGTCCAGCCTCTTTAGAGAAGGACGACAGAATTACTTTTTTTGAGTATTTAAAACAAGTCAATCTCAGACACCAGAGTGGGTGTCAACAGGCCTGTTCTGTGAAATTCAGGAAGTATTTATTGAGTATCTTGGTCTGCCCAGACTGGGCCTGGCACCACTGATTTATAGAAGTCCTTATCATCCAGGATCCCACACAGTGGGGAGTGAAGTAAAACACAGCTCCCAGCCATCTCTCACTGAAGCCTTTCTCTCCAGTTCTTCCAGATGAGCTGCAGGTATCTGCTGCCCCTCCAGGGCCCCGAGGCCGGCAGGCTGCAACCTCCCCCTCACGCCTGACAGTGCATGAGGGGCAGGAGCTGGCGCTGGGCTGCCTGGCCCAGACCAAAACAAAGAAGCACACACACCTGTCCGTATCCTTTGGGAGAGCCATTCCTGAGGCGCCAGTGGGGCGGGCCACTTTACAGGAAGTAGTGGGATTGCGCTCGGACATGGCCGTGGAGGCTGGAGCTCCCTATGCTGAGAGGCTGGCTGCGGGGGAGCTGCGGCTGAGCAAGGAAGGGACTGATCGGTACCGCATGGTGGTTGGGGGTGCCCAGGCTGCAGACTCAGGCACCTACCACTGCACTGCCGCTGAATGGATCCAGGATCCTGACGGCTCCTGGGTCCAGATCGCAGAGAAGAGGGCAGTCCTGGCTCACGTGGATGTGCAGACACTGTGTGAGTGCCACATGTCCCCCTGAGGGGGCATGTCAGTGGGCATCAGGGGTGTTGGTGACACACGACCGTCATCTGACTAGAGCTGTTCTTCCATCGAGTGAGCAGTGGTCTAGACATTATTCACTCTCTATCCGTGTTTTCTCTGCTCAGAAATTGGATGTGGAGACACAAGGGCTATGGGGGGAGGGTGACATTCAGGTCCTGGGGTGAGGGACAATAAAAGGCCTCTAATTCTTTGCAAAGAAGTATAGTAGATGGGGGCCCAGGCATCTCCATGATCCCTCCCTTCCCCTGCTGTATTTCAGCCAGCCAGCTGGCAGTGACTGTGGGACCTGGTGAACATCGGATTGGCCCAGGGGAACCCTTGGAACTGCTATGCAATGTGTCAGGGGCACTGCCCCCATCAGGCCGGCATGCTGCATACTCAGTGGGCTGGGAGATGGCTCCTGCAGGGGCTCCTGGGCCTGGCCGCCTGGTGGCGCAGCTGGACACAGAAGGTGTAGGCAGCCTGGGCCCTGGCTATGAGGGCCGGCACATTGCCATGGAAAAAGTGGCATCCAGGACCTACCGGCTACGACTGGAGGCTGCCAGGCCTGGTGACGCAGGCACCTACCGCTGCCTCGCCAAAGCCTATGTTCGAGGGTCTGGGACCCGGCTTCGTGAAGCGGCCAGTGCTCGTTCCCGGCCTCTCCCTGTGCATGTGAGGGAAGAAGGTGAGAGCTGAGCTCTTGGTAGGGTTCGGAGCTTATGGAACTTATTTCCTAGCCCCTGAGCCTTTACCCAGTAACCCCCATGCCCTTTGTTCTGCAGGTGTGGTGCTGGAGGCGGTGGCCTGGCTCGCAGGGGGCACTGTGTACCGGGGAGAGACTGCCTCCCTGCTATGCAACATCTCTGTGCGTGGTGGGCCCCCAGGGCTGCGTCTAGCAGCCAGCTGGTGGGTGGAGAGACCAGAAGAGGGCGAGTTAAGCTCTGGCCCTGCTCATCTTGTGGGTGGAGTGGGTCAGGATGGTGTGGCAGAGCTGGGAGTCCGGCCTGGAGGGCGTCCTGTCAGTGTGGAGCTGGTGGGACCCAGAAGTCATCGGCTGAGACTGCACAGTTTGGGGCGTGAGGATGAAGGCATATACCACTGCGCCCCAAGCGCCTGGGTGCAGCATGCTGACTATAGCTGGTACCAGGCTGGCAGTGCGCGCTCTGGGCCTGTCACAGTCTACCCTTACACGCATGGTGAGTGATAACTACTCTCCACTCACCTGCTCCAGATGTGTTTGCCCCCTTCCCTTTTCCTGGCTTTGCTGCTATCCATCCCGCCCCCCCCCCATCACTTTGCATGAAGAACCCCAAGCTGACCTCTGTGCTGACTGGGGCATTTGCGGGTGGGCAAGGACGGCCCTCTGTAGTAGGGGCTGAGTCTAGAAAACCTGCTGGGGGAAGTGCCAGAGACCTGTACGGAGGACCATGGCACTCTCTGAGCAGAGCCATGTTTCTTCCAGCCCTGGATACCCTCTTCGTGCCCCTGTTGGTGGGCACAGGAGTCGCTCTAGTCACTGGCGCCAGCGTCCTTGCTACTATCACCTGCTGCTTTATGAAGAGACTGCGGAAGCGGTGATCTGTAGCACCCCAGGTGAGGGAAAGGGACCCCCAAGCCCTGTCTTCCACGGGCTTCCTGTGTGCTCCATCTAGACGAGAAGCAGCCAGTTCAGTCAGTCCTGCAGGGTCGTGTAGCAGGGTGAGGGCCAAAGGGAGCCTGGTCCTCAGCCTACTACATGCTCTCTCTAGTTTCTGCAGGTGTCAACTGTCTTCCAGCCAGCGCTGCCCCTTCTCTGGTTGCCTGGATACCCTCTCCCTCCTCCGTCCGGTCCAGCCCTCCTTTAATTTATTTGACCTGTTCCTGCCTAGAGTGGAAGATGCAGATGCTGCTCCCTGGTTCTCCACACCTTTCCTCAAGGCCTTCCTTCGGGTTCCCTGTTCTTGGTCTCACTTATGCTGTAGGAAGGCTAGTTCCTGTCCTCAAACTAGTTTTTTTTTTTTTTTTTCTAAAATGTGAATAAACTGGTTTTTATAAAATCCAGGCCTGGTTGTGTCTTCCTTTGCCATGGATCTATAAAAGGCAGCAGCGTGGGTGCATGGGGAGAGGGTGGCAGTAGGGAGGTTGCTGGGGGTTAACAACTTATTCTGGACAACCCAAGCCTCTTTTCCCACCATAAACGCCATCTGTCCTTCGTGGGCCTTGCTACCCACCCACTGCAGGAGGGGATGCCTGGGTCCCATCTGTTGCCTAAAATGTCAGTGCAGGGGTGGGGGGTGGGACTCCTAATGGGGCTTCCACATTGGGAGAGAGGGTGAGTTCCAGCTGAGCTTGGCCGCTTTCGTTCGCAGCTTCCCAGACTGGGCACACCCTCCTTGTCTCCTTCTCCTGGTTGGGCTAGTCTCGGACCAGACTCCTCCCACCAGGCCCTGGGGCCTCAGTCTTTGTCATCCTGACCTTAATTATTCTCTGACTGCAGCAGAACTGGAGCCTCAGAACACAGCTGCCTACTTAGCAACAAAGGTGGTGGGGAGGGCCTGTGTCCTCTGTGTACACCGAGCCACAGCATCTCCCTGCCTGAGCGCTCTTGGGCCCCGAGAGAGAGTCTCGGCTGCTCTGTACTTCAGGTGGCATCCAGTGTACCTTTTTCATTTCATTTAGTAGTTTTAGCATTTATTGAGCGTTATGAGTTTACCAAGTATCTTTTTTTTTTCAGATGAGGAAACTGCGGCCCCAGAAAAGTAATGTCTTGCTGAGAGTCATAGAGGTAATTAGTGACGATCAGCACTGGCACCAGAACATAGGTCTCCTGACTGCCCTGGACCGTGGTGCTGGCATCTCAGTGACTTCCATGAGCAGCTTCAGTGTCTCCATTCTAATGCTTTGTATGAGGATGCCAACACCCACCCCGTTTTGCGCAGACTCCACCCCTTCCCCAGGATTTAAACCCTGGCTGCGCTCCCTGTGCTCTAGTTCAGTATGTGTGTGTAGGACTCCACACGGACCTCATTTTTGAGGGTGACCCAGGTGGTCCAGTGTTAGACTTGAAGGGGAGAGGTGACAGCTTTCGTCCTCTGAGTGGGCCCAAGCTGAGATGGGCACTGCGAGGGAGGCATAGTGCCCCCATTGGATGCTGGCTTCTTAGCCTGGAATAGAGCAGCAGACCTTTATTCAAGGACAGGAGTGGGTGTAGCCAGGGCCAAGGTTTCAACTAACCCCATCAGAGGATATGTTTACCTGGGCTACACTTAGCTCCAGGGGGCTAGCCTCAAGTCCCTTGACTGATCTTCTGCTCCTCAATCTGCCATTGCTGTCCCCTCACCAGCCCGAGATGACTGGGGACAAGGCCAGGATGCAGTGGAGGTAGGCTGGGAGTGTGTATCTCCAGGATTCCCTGTCTTGGCAGGAAGAAGGCAGGCAGCAGATACCTGGAAGTATAAGCTTCGTTTTGTTCCCACTAGTCAGTTTTGCCTTGTCAGTCCTGTTAGCGAATTGGTCCTTTGTGTTGAAGCCCCTTTGAGCCTCAGCTGCCCCTGCCTCCTCAGGAGTCCCCAAAGGCCTTCTTATGGTCTCTGTTGCCCTCTCATCTTCCCAGATGCCACCTCAGTGTCACTGGCCAGTTACCACTGATGTTTCAGTTTTGGGACTCAAAGTTAAGCTCTTTGGTGGGGACCTGAGTCCCTTTCCCCGACATTTCCCCTCTCATTTCTCTGTTCTAGAGTCCTTGGCTTCTTTTTTAGTGCCTGCAGCTCTTCCACTTAGACACCTCATCCCAGTGTAGTCCCCAGAGTAACAGTGTCAGCAGGATCTGAGAACCTGTTAGATCTGGAAACTAGTTAGACATGCAGATTTTAGGTTTCCATCGGGGACCTACTGAGTCAGAATGTTGGGAGTGGGACCCAGCAATCTGTTTGAACAAGTCCTCCAGGTGAGTGATGCAAAGTTCTGTAACTGCTAGCTCCTACCATTCCCCCTGCTTTACTCGTCCGTAGCTTCCTGGTTGCTAATATCCTCTTACTTCTTGCCCTAAGAGCTTCCTTGGGCTCCTAGTGTGAGCCATACTTCCTTCAGTTGCTGTGGGGTGTTTCTGATTTCCACTTGTGCTATGCTCTGGTGTTCCAACCAGGTCTTTGCATACCACACCAGATTGATACCCAATCGCTATTTTGAGTGGGCCCTTGTCACTGTGCCCCAAGGATAAACTGCTTTCCCCAGGATCAGGCTTGCCTCATAAAACCACTTATTAAGTCTCCCATGACCTTTCTTCTGCTTTAAGGTTTCACTCCACTGCCACAAAAATAGTTGTCCTTGGGTCTCTCCTGGTCCTGCTCCAGGGCCCCTGCTCAGCATCTACCCCCTTTGCTTGTTTGCCTATACCCTGAGGGTTAAGGCTGTGGACACCTTTCTGAGCTGGATAGGGCCATATCTATACCCTCATCCACCCAGCTTCCCCTTCTCTGGCTCAACAGTGGCCACTTTGTCTAGACAGGTGTGTTGCACATAGGCCAGGTGAGGGGGTGAGTGGGGGCAGCAATCCATCTGACACTCTACTCCCCAAGCCAGCCCCCCTGGTTTAGCCAGGTCCCCTGGTTTGAGGCTGCCTCTGCGTGGAAGAAAAGGGAAGGTTTCACACAAAGGTGTGCTGCAGGTTAAAGCAGCACTGGCTTCACCAACTCTTGATCCATTTGCCACCCAAGCTATCCATTGGCTGACTCTGTCTGCTCCACCTTCCCATTCAACCCCATAAGCCCATCCCTTCTGTCCATCCATCCACCCACACACAGATGTGAAGGTCAAACACGGACAGACTAATATGTTCTTCCATCCCTGTCCTCTCTTCAAACCAGGACTTCTTCCTTCCCTACTGGATCCTGGACTCAGTGGGCCTCTCCCAGTTTTAACCATTCCTTGGGACATCACCTGCCTCCTCTTCTTCCATCTCCATCCTGCATCTTCCTTGTACCTGTGTCTAGCTCCCCGGTCTGCCACAGGGGTTTGGAGAAAACCAGTCACACCTTGGACTCACTCTCTGGGGGTGGTAGGCAGCCATTCTGCTCCTTGTCAGCTCCGTCTCCCCCACCTGCTCCCTCCCCAGCCCCCTCTTCCTCCACCTTCTCATCCAGCCTGCTAGGGATGGACCAGTAGAGATGGGCATCAAGGCGGGCTGCAGCTTCTGCCAACTCCCGGGCACTGCACGAGGGTGTGGGCACCTCAAAGGTCTCATGGAAGCTGGCATAGTCCACCTCATAGAAGCCATCCTCCAGCGTGAGCACAGATGTGAATCGATGGCCCCACAGCACTTCATCTACCAGGTAGGAGCTTCGAGCTTGGCATGTCATTCCTGTGGGGAGGGGAAGAGGCATGTTAGTCAGAGATTGCAGCAGCAGCCTGAGCTTCCCTGTCCTGCCTCTTACCCCACAACCCTCTGCTTTCCCCAAGAATCCCAACTCTCTTTGGTTGGCTCTCTTCTCCATTTGCCAGCCTATGTTTCCCCTGCTCTCCTTTGAGAAGTTTAACCTTAAAACTAACCTTAGGGATCACCTGGTCCAGCTTCCCACTTCCCACAGTCTCCTCATCCCACCTCCAAGCACTCCCAAATAATGGGCAGCTAGCTGAATTGATTACCTCCCGGGACTAAAAGCTCACCACCTCATTAGAAGGCCAGTCCTTTGTGTATCGCATTGATTTGTGTTTATATTCGTGTGTGTGTGTGTGTGTGTGTGTGTGTGTGCGCGCATGTGCAAATGTGCCCCAGGATGTATATGGAGGTCAGAGGACAACTTGTGGGAGTCTGTTCACTCCACAATATGAGAGCTGGAGATCTAACTCAGGTACTCAGTCCTGGTGTCAAGTACCTTAGCTTGCTGAGCCATCTGGCTCTGGGTTGTCTTTTATACAAACTGGAATCTGTTCCCTAGGATCTCTAGGCCTTGGGTTTCATTCCCTTCCCATCTGGTGATCCCTTTGCAGCTGTAAATATGGAGCCAGGTTCCCTGAGATCTCTTCCTCAGATGGAACACTCATGAGCATTCCTCACTTGATCTGGTTTCACTGCAAATGAGAGTGGTCACAGAGGACCACCAGGTAGGGGTCCATCTGAAGTGTGATGACTTTACCAATGTGGCCTCTTCTGTGCATAAAAGAAGGCTTTCCACCTCTTGCTTCTGGCCAGGATGCTGTAGCAAAGTGGCCTGTGATTACATTACATAAATGCCTTTGGAAGCTGCATCACGTTGCTACGGCAAAGCCTGTGGCCAACTAAAACCCCCAGTTCTTTCTCCACCAGAGCCTTTCCATGCTGTGCTTACATAAGTGATTTTTTTAAAGCCTAAATGTAGAATTTTATATTTATTCCCTTTAAATGTCATCGTGTTGGGTTTTGGCTCATTATTCTTGCTTTTCAAAAGCAGTTTGGATCCCAAAATACTACCATCCTTCCCAGCTTTATCTCTAGAAAAATCAAACAATCTCCCACCCCCCTTGTCCTTTGCACTGTCCTTCTCAGCCCTTGCCCTGGCTCTGTGTCCTGCCTTCCCTGCTGAGATTTTGCACCTCAGGGCAGATCATTTTGGTCCTACTTCAGGGTCTCCCCAAACTAATACCATCTCAGAAACAGGTGTAAACATTCACCAGCCAGAGACTGGCTGACATTGAAAGTCTGGCCCCGTGGCATCTTGGGGACATTGATATTCTACGGTAAAGCTGGAATAAGACATATCCAGGGATGTGGGAAGGAGAGGTCCCCAGGACTTCTGCAGAGAGAAGGCCTGAGAATCAGAGATGGGGCTGTGGGGTGTAGGGGTAGGTGGGAGGCAGAAGCAAAAGGGAAAAGAAGACAATTCAAAAAGTTCTTGTAGGGAAACTGCCCAAGATAGTGTCAAAAAGGAGGGATGGCTGGAGAGATGGGGGAGTTGTAAGGGAAGGGGAAAGGTTAGGACCAGCCTAGCTGGAGTGAAGGAGGAGTGGGGAGTGAATATTACAGAGGTGGCTACTGAGGTAGCAGAGGCTGTTTCTGCCTAGGACCAGGAGCCTGGTTTCAAGACTAGCAGCAGCCAGTAGCAGCACTGTCGCTCCCCCTAGTGGTTCGTCCTTTGGTTCTCCAGCTGCATGTTCCTTATTATCTTTGGTGGCTAGAACCTCTTAAGGGACCCGCTTTTGCTCCTATATGGGTCCCAAGCTCTTGACAGCGTGGGCCGAGTGAAGGTACTGACATCACACTTCATTCTGGAAAGGTGCTAGAAATGCCAACATCAGGGCAAGTTAAGAGTGACAGATGGGGTAAGTGAGACCAGTTCTCACCTCTCCACACCCAAGTTTGCCTCCTTGGGGAATAATTCCAGGGCTTTGGACCTCTGGGCATCAAGAACCCTGCACTTAACCTTCCTGCTTTCAGTTCAGGCTACACTATTTATTGGCATGTGACAACGTGCTATTTATGGGGCCTTTCTTTGGGGCTACTCTCTGAAAAGTGACCACAGTAATAAGTAACCTCCAGGGGAACTTTGCTAGGATTAAATGAATTCAGAGATGTAAAGTGCTATTCAAAGTGACATACCTGTCAGGCCAGGGCCTCAAACTAGCATCGTTTCATAGAACTCTTCCAAGCTTTTGTCTTGACTCTGCAAAGTCACCCTGTCCATCTCTTTCACTTCCAGCCCTGACCCAGCACACCCTCCTCCTCCACCTGTCACCCTGGACTCCACTCCCCGTCCATCTTTCTGCACCCACCTTCCCCACCCCACTCCACCCCACCGCTCCGGTGCTTTTCTCGCTATTGCCCTGCATCACCGCTCCCGTCCTCCAGCCTGCCCGCACCCGTGGCCTCCACCATGCCCTCTAGAATGACTACGATCTCGAAGTCGTCCCTCTCCAGGGCGCGACGAGACGCCTCCCAGAAGGGGCTGGCAGCATCGATCTCGTGGCTGATGACCAAAGGTGACACGAGGAAGAGGCGGTCGTCCCCTGTGTCGAAACCCACGCTGAGGTCAGTCTGGTGCAAAGGGATGAACTCGCCCTCGAGCGTCTGACGCGAGCGGATAAGCTTGGCGCGGATGGAGGCCTCAACGATGTGCGAGGATCGCAGGTCGCCCACACGGAACATGAGGCAGAGGCGCCCGTCGCGCAGCGACACCACGGCGTGCGAGGAGAAGACCAGAGTGGCGGCCCGCTTGTTGGGCTGCGAGATCTTGACGAACATACAACCCACCATGAAGGCGTTCACCATGGAGCCCAGGATGGCCTGCAGCAGCAGCAGCACGATGCCCTCTGGGCACTGGTCAGTAATGACGCGGTGCCCGTAGCCGATGGTGGTCTCGGTCTCGATGGAGAAGAGGAAGGCGGCCACGAAGCCATTGAGGTTGTTGACACACGGGGTCCACGCGGTGTCCTCCAGGTGCTCCAGGTCGCCGCGGCCGTAGGCGATGAGCCACCAGATGGCGCCGAAGAAGAGCCAAGTGAGCGCGTAGGCGAGCACGAAGAAGAGCAGGCTGAGGCGCCACTGCAGGTCCACCAGTGTGGTGAACAAGTCGGTCAGGTAGCGGTAGGTCTCGCGCACGTTGCCCTGCTGCACGTTGCAGCGCCCGTCCTTCTCCACGTAGCGCTGGCGGCCACGGCGTCGGGGCGGCTCCTCCGACACCGGAGAGAAAGCTGCATTCTCCTGTGCCATGGCTGCTGGCCGCAGTCGGAATCCTGCAGGGGGGCTTAATAAAGGGGTGCTCGAGTTGATGGATCCTCCCCGAACTCAGAGCAACGGCGAGTAGCCCCCCTGAGTAAACCTCCCCTTCCTGTCTCTTAGCCTTAATTTTCCCCACTTGGTGGAATGGGAACTACAACCCTCACAGCTCATAAACTCAGAAAGTTTGGGGCCAGGAGGGCTGGGGAGATGGCTCAAATGGTTCACTGGTTGCTCTTCCAGAGGATTTGGAAATGTTTGACTGCCAGCACCCACATGTGGGCTTACAACCGGTTGTCACTCCAGTCTCTTGCCCTCTTCTGGCCTCCGAGGGTGATGCGCTGACATACATGAAGGCAAAACACTCATACACATAAAATAAAAATGAAGGTTAAGAAAAAGTATGGATCACACAGGGTAATGAACATGAACTGGGCAGCACAGTGTAAGCCCACTGGGTAGGAGGCATTACAGATCTCCGTGTCACAGACCTCGGTGTCACTACCTCAAGCCGGAGTGTGTAGCACCTCACAGGCAAGGCCGGACCAGACACCCGGGATTCTAAAACCATAACAGGTGGGCTCTTTGGCAGTCCCTTGTCTATGCAGAGGCCCCTCTGCCATGAGGTCTTCCACTGCTCTTTCCCAGGCTATTATTTTCCTCAGGACTCTTCATCATCCTAATGGAACACTCACCTAAAGACTGTTTGGAAGTTCACACCAAGACTATCCCCTCTCTTCGCTTCCTGAATCTCACTCTTTCTACCTCTTCCTACATCTTTTCTCCACCCCAGACTTACTGAGGAGAAAGAAATGTAAGCCACACACAAAAAACAAATAAGCAAACAAAAAAACCTCTCCAGTGTGCAAAGGTTGGATGTTCCTGTTAGGAAATTCCCACTGGCAATTCTGACTGCTTAACCATGGTCACTGATGCTTTGATATCAGCCTATTTCTCCTGGGCTCTTTCCCAAAGCAGACATGCTGAACAGGGTTAGCAATAGGAGGTTGGAGGTCATATGAGATCAATTGCCCACCGCAAGAATAAAGGAAGTGCCCAGTCATCCAGGGTTACTCTAGTATCTTTGAACTCTATTCTTTCTAAGAGATTAAAAAAAAAATCAGACCAAGTGAAACACCAAACGCCCACATCAGTCCCCCTCCCAGTTTTCTGCTTTGCATTTACTATCCTAACAGCAAGCCCACCCACACCAGCCATATGTCCCAAAGCCCACATTCCAAGCAAAGCCCAGATTCCAAGCAAAACCCACCTGATTTTGTTTCAAATTCTTCCCCCTGAAATGCACTCTGAGTTGCAATCTTCCCAGAGAGATGGATATCCAGAGTCCTTCCCTAGGCGCTTAGGGTCCCCTAAGAGATATGGACCATATGAATCAAAGTCTGTAGAACAAGGATTTAGGATTCAGCAACCTTCCCTTCTCTTATTCCATGGGAACCTGGGGTGGGAGGGGGAGGAGAGGCAGGAGGACTGGGAGGGCAAGGGAACGCAAGAATGTGACATAAGGTTCACAGATGGCTTAGATGACCAGGTCCTAGGGAGACACTGCATGGATATGTAACTACAAGCTCGACATTCCAATTTTAAAATTTTGGAGTGAAGTGCTCTGCGGCCAGACCTTTGGTGGATGTGTGTACATTAGATAACAGGCAGAAGGAGAAACCATAAAGAGACGGTTTGTATCCTAGGGAGCCCCATGCTTATTTTCCATGGGAATCAGGAGACAGGAACACCTTGGCAATGGCAGATTAGATCTTCCCCTCCCCCAACAGCAGGCTTGCTCTTCCCTCTCTGCAGCTCGGGGTGTCCTCTGTAAGTGATCTGTAAGTACTCAGTGCCCCAGGACCCCAGGTCTCTCTTGTCCTAGCAGTAGTGTCAGATGGGCTTCTAGACATTCTTCTTAGGGTCTTAGGTAATCTGACCTCCATCGATGGCCAGGAATGGGTAAGGGGTCCTAGTGTCCGATCGTCCCCCAAAAGCTGATTGCCCAGGGAACCTTCTGATTGTGTCCTAGCAGTTGTCATCCCAAGGAATGGTCTCTTCTTCATGGGACAAGAAAGGTGTGCACTGTCCACTACCTGAGGAGCAAGGTCTTTATTTCTATTTCTTCCCTCCAAATAACTCCTGCTCTTCCAACCTCAGTTTTTGGGCATGCTGGGATCACTTTCAGTAAGATTCCAGTACCACATTCTCTTGGTACTCTTTTCCTCCCCCAAGAGAGTGCTGGCCAGTACCGGGGTGGGTAGGTTGTCATCTATAGGAGGTCTGTCTGGTGGAAACTCCCTCAGGGACCAGCTCCACCCAAACCCCACTTGCCTTAGAAATCGGGGCCCAAATCCCAAGTCCCACAACTCAACTCACAGAGCCTGGAGAGGAGAGGAGCCGGCAGCAGAGGCTCTTGGGGGTTGGTGCCCATGTCCCTGACACCATCTCCCCTCTACCATGGGTCCCTTCTGAGAGTTGGAGCCGCAGACACTGCTGTTTCTCCTAAATGTAGCGGCAGCTCAGACTAGGACTTGGTATCTGTGTCATCCCCACTTCCCAGGTTCCCCTGCTCCTCTCTCGTTTCCATGGCAACCAGTCTGGCTACAGCTTCACAGCGTCGCCCTCCCTTTCCCAGTCCTGGGTACCACTCTGACTGATCCACACGCCATAGCTATTTTTAGCCAAAGTCCCTCCTCCTGGACACTGACAGTTGTCTCCTCACCCCTTTATGGGGGGGGAGCATGTATGGGGGAGCAGACGACGATGTGTGTGTGGGGGGCTTGGCATGTTGGCTCTTTTCTAAGAAGCTCCTCATTCTGGGAAAACAGAGGCCTGGAATAAAACGTTTGATTTCAGGGGATCATCTGGGAGCTCGCAGCTCATGATTTCCCGCAGGGACCACTGCGTAAAGGTGATGCTCTCAAACCAGGCTCACTCTACAGGCTCCATTTTTGAAGAGACCCCGATGAAGAAAGCAGCAGCTAGGAGGAAAAGAGGTCTGTGGAGGTAGGGAGTAGAAGGAGGGCCAGACGATCTGTCGTCACCGATACACGATGTGACAGAAGTCCCTTCACTTTGCTGAGCCATAGTTGTTCCATCTCAAGAGTGTGGGCATGGGCAAACAGCCCTCTTCCGCCTGCTTTACATGGGATTCAGGCCAAATCAGGAAATGTAAATAGAAGGGTTTTGAGATATATTTTGCTAATAGCAAAAAGTTGAGAAAACCCTCAAATGTCCAATGGAGAGAAAAGTGTAGCCTAGTGCTCTCTATCAACAGACTTATGGGGCCCAAATACCACACACTGTGCTAGGTAGAGGTGATTATGAAGCGAGGAGGACCCTACCCAGAAGCAGCTTATGATGCCATGGGGAGGAAAGACACAAAATTGCATAGGACTACTGCTGCATGCTATTATTGCTCATCCACCAAGCATCGGCTCATTTGATACCTATGAGACAGTTATTTTTTTTTCCACTTATGGGTGAGGAAAATGGAAAAAGTAGCTTATTAAATTTCAGAGTTGGACAGAGATAAGAGTCACACATCTTGTCACTGCCCCCAAGCTTATCATAAAAAAGACTTGTGATATTTTTGTGTGTTAGGCAACCCTCCTCCCCCCACCTCCCCAGGTCTTACTGTCTAGCCCAGGTTGGCTTCAACTTCCTCCATGTTGGGATTATAGGCATGCATACAAAAGACTTTTTTCAAAGGGTAGTTTTAATTTTACAGCAAAATATTAAGAGAGGAACCTGTGGAGATGGATTTGTAAGTGCTTGCCTTTCAAATGGGAACCTAGGCACAAAGCAGGAGCTGGCAGCAAGCACCTGTAATCCTAGCACTGGGAAGGTAGAGACAGGATGATGCTTGGGGCCCACTGGCCAGTTAGTATCACTGAATTGGTGAGTTCCAGTTTTAATGAGGGACTCAGCCTCAAAAAACTAAGATGGAGAGTGACATAGGAAGACATTTATTTCTGGCCTCTGTGTGTACACACGTGTACATGCACACACACACATACACACACACACACACACACACACACACACACACACAAATGTATGAACAAACACAAATTGAGAGGCACAAAGAATTCCCTTAAGTCTTCTGCCTGGCATATACACAGCCTCTCCCACTATCAACATCCCCAACGAAAATAGTAGCTTGGTTACAATGGACAAACCTTAATTGACACAGCATGATCAGCAGTCTCCAGACCTCATTAGAGCTTTCTGTTGGTGTACTTTCTCTTGCTGTATGTCTGGAACAATGTATCATGGCATGTATCCACCATTACAGTGTTGAGTGCTTTCCTCTGCTCTCTGCTTAGTCATCCCATTCTCCCATTAGCCTTTGGCAATCTCAGATTTTTTAACCGTTTCCATAGTTCTACCTTTCCCAGAATGTCATGGAGTTAGAATCATACAATATGTAGCTCCTCAGATTGACTCCTTGTTACATTTAAGGTTGTTCCATGTCTTTTTATTGCTCCATAAATCATTTCTTTTTTATTCTGAGTAATAGTCCATTGCCAGGATGTACCATGGTTCATTTGTCCATTCACCCCCAAAAGACATTTTGCTTTCAGCTTTTGTCAATTACAAATAAAGGTGCTATAAACATCTATGGGCAGGATTTTTATTTGGAAAAGTTTTCAAGTTTTGGGGAGGTAAATACCAAGGAGTATGGTTGCAATATCATATGGGAAGAATATGTTTAGTTTTGCAGGTGACTGCCAAACTATCTTCCAAAGTGACTGTACCATTTTGCAGTCTCACTAGCAACACATTCCTGTTCCCATTGCTCTGTATCCCTGCCAGCATTTGGTACTGTCAGCTCCATGAGCTTTGCATAACCAGAAGGAATGTGATAACTGTAGCATTCGGTTAATAGGTTACTGCAAAGTCATGGTAGTTGATATGCTTATGTATGCAAATGTGCATGTAGATAGTGCTGCTACATAAAAGGGTAGAACATAGGCTGGAGTTCAAGACTAACCTGTCTTTACATGAAAACTTCTCTTTAAAAAAGAAAGGAAGAAAGAAAAGAAGGAAGAAAGAAAGAGAGAGAGAAAGAAAAGAAAAAAAGGAAATCAAGACAAAATATTCATACAAGCTGATTATGGTCATATAAAGACAATTACAAAATGACTGGATAAAAATTAGGAACTGTTTTGGAGAAATAAAAATATTTCAATGTTAATTCCATCCCGAGGATTTATTTATTTATTTATTTATTTATTTATTTATTTATTTGCACTTCTGTGGGTAGAACCCAGGGACTTGTGCATGTTAGGTAAGGAATGTGCCACAGAACTATATCCCCATCCTTCAATCACCAGCCCCAGGGGAATAAGTAAAAGCAAAGAGTGGTATATGAATTCAAGCTGTTATTATTACTATCACCAATATTGTTATATGTAAGATGCCTTTTATGTGTTCTCTTAAGCCTTAATGTGGCAAGGACATATAACTGGAAGAGCAGGAATAAGAGTGCACATTAGGAGGTTAGAAGTTTCTGTAATGCACTGAAGAATGTCATTGGTGTATGGATCAATATAAATTTCAGAGGCAATGACTTGGGTTCAAATCCCACTCCATTTTTTTTTCTCTTCTGACTGGCTTGGAAATATATATATATATTCCAGGCCAGCCTTGAACGTGTAGCTCCTCCTGCTTCAGCCTCTCTAGTTCTGGGATTACAGACATGAGCCACCATGTTTGAAAAATGTTAGTTTTTTTAAATCTCAGAAATGAGAATAATCATGTTGTATTAGTCACTTTTCATTGCTATGACAGAAGACTCGAACCAATTTAAACAATGGGAAGTTAATTTTGGTTTCCAGTTTCAGAAGTTTCAGTCCAGGGTTGTTTGGCTCCATTTTTCTTGGGTCCTATGAGACAGAGAATTGTGATAGGCAGCAGGGAAAAGTAGACTGGAGAGGTAGGGGTGGGGAGAGAGAAGGGAAGGGGAGAGCAAAGCAAAGGCAAAGGTGAGGAGAGAAGAGAGGAGAGGAAGAGCTGCTCTTTTACAGCAGAGGTCCTCAACCTGTGGGTGGTGCGTATCAGATAGTTACATTGCAATTCATAACAGTAGAAAAATTAGGGTTATGAAGTAGCAATGAAGTAATGCTATGGTGGGGGTCACCACAACAAGAGGAACCGTATTAAAAGGCCGAAGGGTTATAAAGAATGAGAGCCACTGTTCTAGAGCATGCCACGGGTGGTCTACTTCCTCCAGTAGCCTACTCCCTTATAGTCCATTCAGGGTTATTCCATCAATCCTTCACAATCTAATCACCTCTCAATTGCACCACAAGCTGGGGCTCAAAACCTCCAATACCTGGGACTTTGGGAGGGGCATTTCATATGGAAACCACAATAAATAGTATCCACTTCTTCCAACATACTGTGTTTTCCTCTTTCTTCCTCTTGCTTTTCCTTGCAACTGCCATCATCATCTTCATCAGTACCCTCATCCTCATCATCTCAGGGGACTCCTGAGATCCCTGTCCAGCAGGGCCTGGCCTCCTCTCTTCTGGCATCACCCAGTGAGGCCTGCAGGGGGCTCTCCTTGTTCACTGACCTCTCTCCAATCCTGTTGGCTGTTTCTTATTGTTCCAAGTGGAAATATCAGGTTTTTGCCCGAGATTGGCATCAACAGTGCTGTTAAAGCCCCAGTCAACATCCCTGTCTCCTGGGCCTGGCTCTGTCACCTGAGCCTGGGGACTGCTAGCTTGCTCTTCTCTGCCCTGCCAAGTGGCTGCTCATGTTGGTTTCACTGTGCCAGGCGCTCAGAGAGAAGAAAACAAACTCCTGGGCAAGAACATGTCTGCAAAGAGCGACAGTCCCAGAGCTGACAGTGCCCTCCAGGTGTTGTCAGCTAACCCTCTGACTCCAGCCTGGCTACCCTGAGCCTAACCTAGCTGACAGGCGACATCACTCTTTTAACCGGTTTCCAGATCCTCCAGGTCCTGGGCTTAACTTGTTAAGTTTAACCTCAATTCTTTGTTTAATCTAGCTTGAACTGAGTCAGGAGAAAAGAAAATTTCACAAGCCACCAGTGTACAGAAAAATAGGTAAGGTTCTCAATTTTATGTACTAAGAGGACAAAAGCAGTTCTGCAAGTGATCAAACTGGCTATGTCAGTGGAGTTGCAATAAATGAAGATTGGAAGATAGAGGGCACTGGAGTCAGGAAGGCCACCTCTGGAGCTGCACAAAGTACCGTGGTGTAGAGCTGGGGAGATAGGTTAGTGGGCAAAGTATTTGCGGAGCAAGTGTGAGGACCCGGGTTTGATTCCACAGAGGTAGGGTTTGAGTTTTACTGTTGCTGTTTTGAGGAGACAAAGGTAGGGGCATTTCCTTCCT
Source organism: Phodopus roborovskii (assembly GCF_943737965.1). Lineage (NCBI taxonomy): Eukaryota > Metazoa > Chordata > Mammalia > Rodentia > Cricetidae > Phodopus > Phodopus roborovskii. Next base: position 42,942,588 of record NW_026126433.1, read on the forward strand.
TTCCCCAACGGCTCTGAGTTTGTGTGCGAGATGAGTGCAATGCAGCCTTCTACTCACACTCACACAGCAGCAGCTGCCTTTATTGCCAGCTGCAGGTCAGCCAATCTGGGAAATCTTCCTTAAACACAATCATGAGACTTCTTGGGAAAAAGTGTGGAGATGGGGGAGGCAGTATGAAAGGGAAGGCAGGAGATAGTTGAGGATTTGGCTTTAGTGGAACAGGAAGGTCAAGTCAGTCCAAATAACAATTGGTATGAATTCAAGGGGACTGTGTGTATGGTGGTGCATGCTTTAACCCCAGCATTGGAGAAGTGTTGGCAGGTGGATCCCTGTGAGTTTGAGGCCACCCTGGTCTGTATAGTGAGCTCCAGTTCAGCCAGAGCGACATAGTGAGACCTCACCTCTAAATAAATAAGTAAAGGTGGATTTGGCCCTAGGCAAATCACACATTGGTCTGTTTTGTCTGCCAGTCTACTGGGTTGGCTAGAGACAGACTAGAACTTACACACCAGCAGTTAGAGGTGGTCCAGGGGCAGCTCTCACTTTGTAGAGGAAAACAAGGTCTCAAGAGAAGAAGCAGGGGTTCCCGATTTCCTGTTTCTTACCTCTCCACAGTGTATTGGGTGTTAACAGAATTTTCATCAGTGGAACCAGTTTCAGAGGTCCTAAATAAGCCTGATAGTTAAAGAACATATTCCTCCCTCCCATCTTCCCTCTCTGCCTTCCGTAGCTCTTCTGTACTGTAATTAGTCATTTATAACTTAAGTCTTATAAACATGGGCTTGCATATATTATATGCATTTACCTAAACATGCTCTCTTCTGTGACCCATCATCCTGCCACGAGTTGCTCTACTTTTAGTGGAACTTGTTAATATTGTGGGACCTAAGCACAAACATGTTCCTCGGAGTCTAGGGGACTTCATGTCTCATTCCTTCTAACCACTTCTGATGACTAGTCAAGTGCTGCTTGCTCCGAGGATCAGCCTTGCCTCTCAGTGCAAACTTCCTTGCTTCCCTGCATCCTCACCTGTTCTTCCCAGCAAAAAAAGTCCTTTGCCCCATGCCCACTCGTGGCTTCTCCTTCTGCAAAGGGTCTTCACTCCATGATCCTCTTTTGGGCTGAGGGGGACTGAACTAATTTTGAATGAGGTGAAAGAAGAAAGGGGGCCAGTGATGAGAGGGTTAAATCTGAACGTTGCAATGAATCAAAATGGGGAAGACACAAGAGAAAAGGAGTTCCTCAGGAAAAGGGTTCCCCTCTCCTCTTGCATGGACACCATTGAACACCATACCCTGGCAGATTTATTTTTTATTTGTTTTTTTGTTTGTTTGTTTTGGTATACTGACATTTTGCCAAGAACCATAATCTCTACTTGGGAAAATGAGATTGTGTTTAAATCAAGCAAGGTCTCTCTCTTTTCTATTACCCACTGACAAACTTTGGGGTCAAACAGGTAGATTTAAATGCCAGAATTAACACTAGCTGGGCATATTACTGTTTATAGAGCAAACACCTAATGTCTTTTGGCTCTGGACTTTCCCATCTTGTGACCTATCATACACAGTTAGGAGCGGTGGTACACATCTATAATCCCACCATTTAGGAAGCCGAGGCAGGAGCATGTCAAGTTCCAGGTCAGCCTGGGCTATATAGTAAGATCCTGTTTCAAACAGAACAAATGGAAACAAAAAGAGCAAAATCAAATTTATCACTCAGAAACATTAATTTGCTAAGCATCCATGGTGCTGTTGTGGTTGCGGTGTATTCCAGGACTTCTCTTTGGCAAAAGGTTAAATATTAAAAACTGACATGGTCTATACAGAGAATATAGCTGGTAATAAAGCATGATTGCTTAAGAATGGGAACCTGATTTAAGTCACTCTTAACATGAGAACATGACGTACTGATGAAGTTGCTTTTCACACAGCCTTGCAGCCCTGTGCTTCTAGAATATCTAACTCTTTCCAACTGGCCAGTTCCATCCCACACCACCTCACCCTCACTCTGGGCTTTGGCAAATGGCTGCTCTTCTCTCCCTATTTGGAAGGAACTTACCCAGTTTCTCTTCTTTAGGGTATTGATTTTCTGTCCTGCCCTTTGGTTCTGTTTCCACCATCACTTCAAAACATTTAAGCGAAGGGGACTAGACTAGTAAGAGGTGGGGGGGCTTTTACTCTGTGTGTGTGTGTGTGTGTGTGTGTGTGTGTGTGTGTGTTGGTATAAAGCCTTGGCTATGGCAGGCTTGAAACTGGTTATGTAAACCAGACTTGAATTCCCTTGAAGTCTCCTGCCTCTGCCTCCTGAGTGCTGAGATTATAGGTGTATACCACCACACCCCACTTTGCCAAGGTTTTAGTTCTAGGTTTTATATGGAACCAGTATGTTTCCCTTTGAGACTGGAGACAAAGGTGAAGGATGGGTCAGATCCTGGGTGAGTGGTAATCTTCATGATTCCAGATATGGAAATGACAATTTGCATCCTAGAGAGATATAACCAAGGGAGACTTAACAGAACTTGGTGGCTGAATCCGTGGCCACAAAATAGGACACAGCAGGGCAAACATGGAAACCAAGGCTTTCTGACAGTTTTTCAGTCTGCTTGACAGGAGTTCCACAGAAATACAGAAGCTGTGAGTATTCCCAACATTGATGGGGAGGTTGGGGGAAGAGGGTGGGTTCAGTCAGGTCTGACAAGTGAGGGTGGAAACCCCTTGCAGGTACTGGAATGTAAGTGGAGCTCCATTGAGAAGACCAGGGAAACTCAAGATTTGTACAACACTCAGGCTGTGTGAGCAAGGGGCAAGGAGCAAGACACAGAAAAAACACAAGACCTGACCATGGGTATTAGAGGAGGACGAGGCTGTCGATTTGGAAGTGAAGTGTCAGAGGAAGACAAGAGTAGAATGGTGTCAGGCCAGGTTATAATGAGCCTTCTGTCTATGCTAAATAATGTGGATTTTATTTATATGCAAGTACAGTTGTTGAAGGTTTTTGAAGTGGAAAGTGGAGAGTCTGATTTGAGTTTTGGAGAGAAATACATTATTGATGTTTAATTCTCTTTTAAGAAGTTACATTTCTCCCCCTTACCCCGTGTGTGTGTGTGTGTGTGTGTGTGTGTGTGTGTGTGTGTGTTTGTGGATGTGCCACAACATACTCTTGGAAGTCAGAGAACAACTTTTGGTAGTTGCTTCTCACCTTCTACCATGTGAGTACTAGAGATTGCTGAGGTCATTAAGTTTGGCAGCAAGAACCTTTACCCTCTGAGCCATCTTGCTGGTCTTAATTGTTTTTACATAAAGGAATTCATGATCTGAAGGATAATTATTAGTGTGTAGAATGAACCAGTTAGATGGTTGCTACAGTAGCTCTGCTGAGAGGTGCATCTGCTCTAGACTACAGCAACAATAATGACATAGTGGGGGAGTGTCCAGGGGCTTAGAATGGAGATGCTTTGGTTAGACAATGGAGTGGTATAAGGAGGAATAGAGTCTGGGACGACTGCTGTGTTTCCAGTTGAATGGTGGTGACATATTCACCGTGGTTTGGAATAAAGAGGAGCACACCTGCAAGCAAGATGATTCTGTCTATGTTGTACTAAGTTTGAAATATATATCCAGGTGGATTAGAGTCATGGACACATGGTGGTGATTAATGCCAAATGCTTGGGTAACATTTTTTTAAAATAATAAATTCATGATAAATGTCATGTAATAATCTCATAAACCATGACAGTTCTTTGGCTTATCTTCTGTGCATTTGTTCTCCATTTTATATTGTAGTCTAAGATCAGCCTCCAAATTCTCCCTGTCTTGAAAATCAAGACTGTGGGCCCTGCTCAGTTGTTCAAGGTGGCCTTGAACTTACTTTGTAGCTCAGGAAGGCTTTGAATTTACAGTCCTTCTGCTTTAGCTTCCCAAGCAGCTGGGATTGCAGGCCTAACCACCATGTTTTCAGATCATCTTACTTTAGCCACTCATCTATATTTGCTCAGGAGCAGAAGATATAAGAAATTATGAAAAACAAAACATGCACACACACACACAAGAAAGAAAAAAAAAATCAAGCAGGAAGATAGTTCCTGGTCCATTGCTTTGGCTCTGGTTGTATTTTTCTCCTCTTTAATCAAAATTCTGTGGTGGTAATGGAACCCAGGGCTATGTAATCACTCTACCACCCAGCTACACCCTCAGCCCAAATGAGGGAGGGCTTCTCAAAAGGCACATTTATTCATCTAATGAATTTTAGAGATTCACTCTAAACTAAAATATATAATTATTCTACTTTTAACCCCGATTTATCTTAACATAGTAAGTAAGTAATAATGGCTATTGAAAGTAGTTTGGTGTCTACTATGAATAAAAATGGGAAGTCACTATTTTCTTCTTTAATGCATGCTATACATGAGATAGTGGATGCAAATCACTCAAAACAGGTTCAGGTAAAGAGCAGCCCTTGGTGAGGGTACTCTAGTGTGTAGGAATAGTTTGATGCTATTTCCTTAGCCGTTATGTACTTCTGTGTGCCCTCAGGACTTCACTTAGGCCGTTCCTCTGCCATAAGTGTCCTCCCTGCCATCTCCTAGGACATGGGCCCCTGTGTGTCCCTAAGTAAATGTTTTATCTCTTTCCTCGAACATTTGTGGGGAACCCCCTAAATAGAGCGACCTTTTGCTCTTCTTCCACAGCTTTGGGTGGCTCCAGCACTTTGCACACTGCCGCTTATTTTTCCTTCCAGATGAAGTTGTTGCAGGTGTCGATGGTTTTAGGTGGCCTTTTGCACCCAGCGCCGCACTCTCTAAACAGGGAACAGAGAATAACCTGGAAATTGTATGGGATGCCAGGGCCCTGTAGCCCCAGGAGCCCAAGCCAAGTCTGCCAGTCTCGTCCTAGTCGCAGCCTAGTCCTGAATACATTTCCACCTCATTAACTGGGACCCAGTCCCGCCCCCGCGGCCCTCGCCCTGGTTCCTCCATTCTGACACCGCCGCCTCGCTTTTCCTCTTTCTCTCTCCCCCTGTCATCTTGCCAGCTCGGCTTCTATCGCTTCTCGTATCGTCTCTTCATCTCTCTTTCTCCGGGACTCTGTCTGGGTCTCTCTGTCTTTGGGTGTTTCTGCGCCCTAGTCAGTCTGGGTTTGCGCTTCCTAGCCCCCTACGCCCCGCCCCTTGCCCAAGTATGTCCAATAGCCAGGCTCGGTCCTGGCGCTCCGCTCTGCCATTGGTCGGCCCCGAGCTCCCCCGCCCCCGTCGTCCCGGCCCCCTCCCGGCCCCTCCATTCACTCAAAGTTTGGCTCCAGCGCTGCAGAGGGAGGGGGCGGCCCGGCCCGGCCCAACTCTGCCCCCGGCCGGCCCGACCCCGGCCCCGGCCCCCGGACAAGCCCTTATCTGATCCGAGCTCGGGGTTTAAGAGTCTTGGCCCTGCCCGTCGCACAGCTCCGCTCGTCACTCCTGCCCGCCCCGTCTGTTCATCTGTCCAGCTGCCAGGCGGTCCATCCGTGCAACTACTCCACCTGCGAGCCAAGGTAAGACTTTGACCCTGATGAAGGAGTGCTGCCGCCCTGGCCGGGGTCCTGTCCACTTAGACACATCGCTCCCCCTCCCCCCCAGCCCTTTGGTCTCTACTAAGGTTGGCTGGCCTCAGCAGTACAATCCTGATCTTCCTCCTTCAGTCCAAGTGAACTTTCCTGGGAAGGGCTCCTCATCAAGGGTACCTTACTTAGGCTAGTCACCTCAGGCCTTCCACCTAAGAAAGGGGCTTCCGTGATGTCTCCGCCTCACTTGGCATACCTGCTGTTGCATGAGGCTCGTCCGGTTACTAGAATGACTGCTACATACAAGCCTGCACCCACCACAGAAGCATGCAGACACTGCTCCTGCTTCCAGTAGCGACAGGTTACTCCTGCTCCCAGCCCTCCCCCTTACAGTGACACTCACACAGTGACACCCATTGACGATGTTCTGATCACCCGTTTACACATACACAAGCATTAGATTAGAAGACACACTCAGCCTGGTGCATCGGAGACCCTCCTCTCCCCTCCTTCCTTTTTCTCTCCCTTCCATTCCAACTTGGATCCCACATCAAGACACCCCTCCCTACTGACACCCCTCAAATTGCTTCACAAGGAGAATTTCAGAAGGAGCAGGCTGTTTCTTCTGGAGTCAGAGGGTAGATTGGGGCCTATGAATTCGCCCTCCAGAGATTTCCCTCTCCTATTTCCTCTTCCAACAGGGGCTAACAGGAAAGAACTGATTCTAGGGAGAGCTGAGATGGTTAGAAGGTCAAAATAGAAAAAAATAGAAAAAAAAAAGTAGTGGGAGTAGGGCTTCTGGTATCTTGGGATTTCATTCCAGTAACTGAAGTGCCCTGGGGAGGCTGAGGCTGACCAAGAAGTTAGGGTATAAAGAAAAAAAAAAAAAAATGACAGAGTTGGACCCAAAAGGAAGGCAAGCTTAAAAGCTGATTAGGTTGCTCATCAATACAAATTCTGATGAGATTTCTGGCCAGATGGCCGTGGCTGTGGGGTTTGAAATTTTTTCTCCCTGTGGTATGTAGTCTGAGAGGGCAGGAGATGGTGAAGGAAGATTTGAGAACCTCCTGTTTGGGATTATGTGGAAGGCATTGAGAGACTATCGCCATGAGCCCACAGTTACCATGAGCTCAAATGAGTTTCATTGTGGCCACTTTTCCCTGATCTCCAAGGAGTTTTGAATATGTTCCTGGAATGATGGCAATTCCATTTTCTGCCAAAGGGTAGGGCTTGTCAGTTCCCCAGGGTGTCGATTGGGTATGGGGACCAAGTCTAGAAGGAACCAGGTGTCCTGGCTCATGGCTGGTTCTTCAGGAAGGAGGAAAAGGGGAAGAGGGGGAGAGATGGCATCATGCCGGGGCATGGGGGGTAGAGGTCCAGGGCTAGACCGAACAGGCAGTAGGCTTGACCCAGGCAGTGCCAATCTCTCCACCCACCCGCCCAGCCTTTGGTGGTGGTGGCAAGGGAGGGAGGGAAGAAGGGGGAGTTAGGGGGTGATCTGGGCCAGGCCAGCCTCCCAAAGCCCTTGCCAACCTGGGTCCTGAAAGGAGCTGCTGTTTTCCGAGGCCCCCCCCCCCCATCCAGAGCCCAGAGCAGCCAAGTTGTCTCAGTGGGTATCAAATGGCAATGACTCCACTGACTGGGGGGTAATGGGGAGAGCGGTATGGTCCCATTTCTTGTGTAGCTCTAATACAGAATCCTACTGTTTTCCCTTACCCTGGGGTGGGGAGGATAATATCTCTCCAACATGTATCCATACATCTTTGAGGGGGCACTATTTATGTGGGGATAGACTGGCATTTCCCAAGTTTTTTCTATGGTTCCCATCTGCACTCTGTAGGAGCTCATTTATGCTCAGCCTTGCTGGCTTGGGATAGGAAGGAAGTGGCTGGCAGAAGACCCAGGGACCTTCTTCTCTGTCTTTCCCCTAGGAAGGCTGGGATGTTCAGACCTGGGTTCATATTGCAGTCCTTTACCTTTGAGCTGAGACTGGTGGGGTAAGACTTTTAAAGTCTCTGCTGGGTGAGTTGTGTAGTAGCAGGGCCCATTTCCATAAAGGAGATTTCTGGGTCTCCTAGGCTGGGTTTCTGCACACAAGATGCAAATACAGGTGGTTGAGGCACAAAGCACTGGTGAGGAGGGAAAGATGCTTGAGTCCCTTAAATTTTCCTGCAAAAAGTTATTTAGGATGAAAGGAAAAAAAAAAAAAAAAAAAAAAAAAAAAAAAAAAAAGAAGAAGAAGAAGAAGAAAGCAACTCCACTCTCCCTCCCGGCCTAGATTCTTCTCTTGCCTGACTGGCCAGTGCTACTGCCCAGACTGAGGCCAAGTTGTCCAGGACAGTAGTGAGGCCCTGGAAAGGGCAGAGAAAGGGGATAGCATGAGGCAACCCGTTGAGATTCAACTGCAAGAAGACTGGCCAGAAAGGGGAGTTTTGGACTCCAAATGTCTTAGAACAGAATGAAGGACAGTTGCCTAAGGCCACTCCTGAGAATGGGGAGTTTTTGCATTCACCTCATCACCTCGGTCTGAAGCCAAGGGCTTTTTTCCCTCATCAGAGACTAGTGCCCATGTTGTCACCATCCTTCATAGAGAGAGTACGTCCTGGGTGGCCCCTTTCCTCCCTTCCCCCCATCAGAACCTTGAAAGGACAAAGAGAAAAGGATTGTGGGAGCAACCCTCCTGTGGGTGTCTGCCAGCCTGAAGCCTGGATTTGAGGTGGTGGGGAAGGGAGAGGCTGTCTTTGGAATGTGGGTGAGAAGTCAGAGCTAAGTTATGCGGTCTGAAGAAGAAGCTTGGAGAAGTGGGGGCTCCAGACCAGTGGGTTAATACATGGCACTTCTGCCATCCTTCCAGTGGCAGAAAACCCAGGGAGAAATTAGGCGCCAGTAGAAAAGATGGCCCATAAAAAGAAAGACATTTGAAATGATGGCTGGAAAGGAAAAGGAGACACATTTCTGGAGGTTAAAAAAAAAAAAAAAGTTCTAGGGGCTGGAGAGATGGCTCCGTGGTTAAGAGCACTTGATGCTCTTGCAGAGGACCTGGGTTTAGTTCTAGCACTCACACGGCAGCTCAAAGCCATCTGTAACTTCAATTCCAAGGGATCTGACACCCTCTTCTGGCCACCCCTACACATGGGTTGCATGCACTCAGGTATACACATGACATCGAGTTGCCAACATGATGAATAAAGATCTTTTAAAAGTAGCCCAAACAATAAAATCCCATCATTCAGGCTTCTGAAAGAGCTGTGAAGTTCTGAAATATAGGGGTGTCAAGAGGTTTCTCGTAATGGTGATGTGACCCTAACTCGCCACCTCTTCACTCTGAGAGATTACACACACGATGGTTTGGAGCAAAGCCTTGGAGTCCCCCTTTCAGGGTTTAAGTCCTGGTTTTACCAGTTAGTAACCACACAGCTTTGTTCACGCTTCCATCGGGGATAATAATAGTTGTGAGGATTACAAGAGCCAATATTTGTAAAGGATTTAGAAGGTGGGAAACCTGTAAAAGGTGTGGTGGCTATTAGCTTTCTCTAGGCTTGCTAACTCTTTCTACTCTGCCATCTGTACTGGCTCCTGAGACTGGTCTCAGACCTCCACAGTGGTTTTCTGAGCCCCCCATCCTAGATCTGGGAAGGTAGGAGAATTATTGAGAAGTTAAACTTGGGGTTCCTGTTTCATACCAACAGCCTGGCTGTTACCAGAAGCTGGGCCTTCATACCGCAGCCCATTCTTCCCATGAAATCTGTGCCAAACAGATGTCCTGTCTTCAATACATACTCAACACTGTGATCTGTCAAGTGCTGCTCCCTTCCCCAGATAATCTCTTGTCCTTAGAAACCTCTGCTTTTTAGCCAAAGATACAAGTTTCTACCCCCACATATGGGGTATTTCTATGTATCTTCATGTATCCCCCTCTCCACACTGCATGGCTCTGTCTCCCCTCTTTTGTATGGTGCATGTGTGTGGATGTGGGTTGCATGTATATTTGCATGAGTGTGGGTGGTGGAGGTTGCTGTTGAGTGTCTTCCTCAACCTTTGTCTACCTTGTATTTTAAGATAGGATCTCTCATTGAAGCTGGAGTTCATCAATTTGGTCAGACTGACTGGCCAGCAAGCCCCAAGGATCTTTCTCTTTTCCCCAGTCCCTGTGCCTGGCTTTTTGTGGGTGCTGGGTATCCAAACTCAGGCATTAATGCTTGTGTAGCAAGCCCTTTACTTAATGAGCTATCTCTTCAGAACTTTGTAGGTGTGTGTTGCGCAGAGGGTGTCTTATGATGCTTGCTGGGTATTCAAGGATGACCTTGAACTTCTGAACCTCCATCTCTCGAGTGCTGAGATTATAGTCTATGTCACCACACCTCCTTCCAGGCCTGGTGTTAAGGGTGGAAACCTGCTCTTTGTACATGCTAGGTAAGCAATCTACCAACTGAGCTGCATCCCTAGCCTGCCTGCCTGTCTCTTGATCTCTTCATCTAGCATCTCTTCCTTCTCAAGTGGCTCGGGTGTCCTTCTCTACATCTGTCCCCTGATCAGCCTGTCAATAGAATTAGCTTAGTTACCAATGACAGCCTTCATCACGACTTTCCTGACTCTGGCCCCACTCCTTGATTCCTTCTCTTCGCTGCTCCATGTTTGGCGTTATCATTACAGGGCAGTGGCTTTATCTCGCCCCTTCCATGCCTAGACATTCATTTTCAGTCACAGTATTCAGTGACTTCCTGCCTTTGTCACCTCCCCTCCTGAACCCCATCTCTTGAGACTGTGTTTTCCATGGTCTGATCCTGAGGGATGCATGCAAGGACAGTTAGTCCCCTAGTACACTCTTCCATCTACTCTTGGACATAACACGTCATTCCAAGGTTCACCTGCTCGAAAAGTACCATACTCCTTTTTTCTCCTTCTGTTTACCCGTCTCATTTTATCTTTTCACCTTTGACATTTTCCTGGACCCCTCATACATGGCAAATGTTAGAGGGGGTATCCCATCTGTCTTACTTGCTAATGAGTTTCTCTAGGACAAGCCTATGTCCCTGTTATAGTGAGGGCCTCCTGAAGCAAAGGCAAGACTTCCCCTCCTTTGGTCCCTGGGATGCAAAATGGCTCTGTCCACCTTGAATCTAGGCAGGACTCTGTTTGCTCATTTGGGAGGAGTACCCTGATTTTAAGACCTAAGTGGGCATTCTCCAGCACCATGTGTATGAGGTTCCATTACCTAGCTTCAAGCTTGATCAGCCATTTCACCTGGTGGCAACAGCTCTTGGACTCCAGTTTCTTGTCCTCTAAGCACTGATGGTCCCTCAGAGGGAAGTCTGACTCCAGCCTGAAGCTGGGCTTGTCAGCTAGTGCCTGGGGTGAAAACAGAGCTAGAGGTCAGGGTCCAGTCTGGGAGAGTCCCATTGTCTAGAGTCCCTTCTGAGCAAGGATGTGCAAGGTGAGAAATGTGGGGGTATCGCCTGGCCTCTTAGTGTTACATTCTCCCTAGAGTAGCCCCCTGCGCTCTTCTCCTCTTTCCAGTCCTAACCCTGAGATCCATGTACACACCTCGCCCCGTGCCTAAACCCGGGGAAATAGGGGAAGCTTACACAAGGTGAAGGTGAGTGTCTGAGGCTGTCAGGAGCATTTGTTTTTAAATCTCAGCAACCCTTTACATTTACATTTTCCTGAGGGCTCCAAAGAGCATTATTTTCATGGGTTATAGCTATTAATGTGCAGCGTGTTAGAAATGAATGCTGAGGAGACGCGAGCCTATTCGTAATTAATTTAAAACTATGGTTACCCCATTGCCTGTTGATGTGAGGTTTTAAATGAAAATAGCTGTCTGTGTTTTACAAATCAAAGGTTTAGTAAGAGTGACACTGCCTTTTAGTAACACAAATCTTTTTAATGTCTAGCTCAGGAAGAATGAGCTGGTTCCTTCTATTTACTTCTGCATTTAATATGTTGCAATATCACATGTGATGCACCCATGAGAAACTCCACCGATCATCCCTGAAATAATGAAAGTGGAATAAATAGTGCCATATTAGCACTATTTATGACAAGGGCAGGTTTGACCTCAGAAAGCCTCCAAAAGTGCCTCAGGAACTTCGGTGGGTCCCTAAGATATCCCTTGAGAACTGTCACTTTGAGAAACTGCTATGTGTGTTGGGGGTGGGCTTGAGTTGGGAACAGGTGCACACCCTTGGGAAGAGTAGCCCGGCTTGCTGGTCATGTGGCTAATTCCCTTTACCTAGACAGCTGATATTACTTTGTGGGTTTAGAGACTGGCCTCCTTGGAAGAGCCCAAAGGCAGTGGTCCTTGTTCTTAGTTAACTTCTCTGTCACCACAGCTGTCCCAGCAGAGGTCTTATGAGAGGGGCAGCACTGGACTTGTGAGATCTCCATCACCCATGTAAAATCTGGGTGTTGCGTGCATCGGTGGAGACAGGTCGCTCCCTGACATTTGCTGGCCAGCCAGTCTCCTTGAGATAGCAAGCCCCAGGTTCAGTGAGAGACCTTGTCTCAACAACTAGAGCTATAGCAGAAGACACATGACATCAACCTGGGGCCTTCATACACCCAGCCACCTACCCATCTACGCAGAATAAGAGGGCATCAGCCAGGGAAACAAGACCAGAGGCCCCCATCTCCCAAATCTGAGCATCCTGAGTTTTAGAGGTTCAGATCCCTCTGTCCCTGAAGTCTGATCACTCTGGCCCACTTCCGCTACCAGCTGTGGCTCTGGGCTGTGGCTTGGGACCTTGCCCTCTCATGCTGGTGTTCACAGCCCTACCCACAAAATTCTCTTGATTACACAGCAAATTCCCTTATCTCCTTAGCAAAACAGAGGTAAGGGGTGGGTGGACTCACACTGCCCACCCATATCCCTCCTCCCAATTCCTCTCCCCAAGGCCTTCCCTGTTTAGATTGTCCTTATTGGTCAGTGGCAGGTTTGGAGACCCTAGTTGAATCTCCTTTCCCTGGCTCTTGGTCAGTGACCCCAGGGGAGCTGGGAGGGCTAAAATCTCCTCAGTCTTAGCTGTGCCCCACCCTGTCTCCCACTGCCAGCAACTCCCCAGCTCCCGCCCCTGGGCTGTGGGACAGTGAGAGGGCTGAGGGGCTGGCTCTGCATACTAATGTCTGGCCCATTGTCAAAGCCCCTTTGTGTCAGAGAGCTCCATTGAGGCGGCTCTGGGGCGGGCACAATGGGGGCTCTGTCCCCAAGTTCCCCCAAACAGTCACCTGCTTTCAGAGCCTCCCCCACCACCCCTCACCCGCCCCAGTGTCCAGAGAGCCCAGAGAGCATGGGGGAGTGGACCCAGGGTGAGGGGGGACAGTATGTGGGCAGTATGACATCCCCCCTTTGCGCAGTCTGGGGAGATGGACATTTGACAGGGCCGACTGTGGAGGGCAAGTAAAGCCTGGACCACAGGGGTGGGGGTGGTCTGTGGAGGGAGTTGGAATGTGGGTCTGTGAGGCCCATGAAAGGACAGGGGCACACACAGCCTGCTCATGCCTCCTTCTATATGCCCAGCCTGGACCAATGACTGCCCAGCCCCTTCCTTCTCATGGACACATGGCTCATATATGCAGAGACACACAGGCACACACTCATCTATGCGGCCCCACACCTGCTCCGACCCCACACCCACACAGATGTGTCCTGATACAACATGCAGAGCTGTGTTCACAGACCACATGTGCACACCACCTTCGGTCAGCATATGCACGTGCACGTGCACGCCTCCTCTCTCCACTTCACTCCTTTCCCTCCTACCCTCCTCCAGCAGCTACTGGCACCTAGGTACCACCCCCGCCCCGCCCCTTGCTGCCCTCTGCTGCTCTGACACAGGTTTTAACAAGTTTGCACTTGTTGTGACCTCAAGAATGTGGCCCTGGGGCGGGGAATGTCCTGCTGCCCCAGACTTTACCTGCTTATACGTTAACCATGGACACAGCCTCTGCTGGACTTTGAGTACAACTTTCCTACCTCTACTCTAGCTGTGGAGTGAGGTCAGTGGACCAAGACCTCCACCCCAGCAGAGTCAAGCATACAGTATATGTATGTGTGGGTAGCAAACATCCTGAACATCCTAGTGCAGGCCCTGGTGGACTCTCTTTTGTATTTCCCCCAGAACACTTTCCACATCCCAAGTCCTCATGGCCCTGAGAGGTAGACAAAACAATTATCCTTTTCCCAGCAAGACTGAGATGGAGAGATGCAGTGCCCAGGTAGCTGGCAACAAGACTGGGTGGGGGGTGGGCTCTTGCCTCTAGTTTTTTTTTTTTTTTTTTTTGTACTGGCTGCTTCTGGCTCTACTCAGATGGTCCTCTGCTCCTGAGGAATTTTACCATAGCTGTCTTTATTCCCCTTTCTCAGAAAGAAGTTGTGGGCATGGTAACAGTTGGGAGCAGAGAATCAGCAGTTAGGGGGGCCTTCTTTGGGCTTCTGCGCATAGAAAGGGTTTCAGAAGGTCACTGAGCAGGGTGAACCTACCTCCTTTCACTTCCTCCGCTGCCACCAGTGCTACTCCAAGCTGTGTTAGCACTGCAGACCTCTGCTGGCTGCAAGTCTTCGTGGTACCCAGCTCTGCCCTTCCCAGCTCATATGTCCCTATCTGTATAACTGCTGGCTGGCTGTGCCTCAGCTTCCATTCTGGTCTGGGGCATCTCTCTAGTAGCTTGGAGTAGGCGCTATAAAGGGGGACACTTTATAGTGGGGCACTCCAGGGACCTGAGGGTTGAGCTGACTGCAGAGATGCACTGGGTCCTGGGAGGGTGGAGGAGGTCCCAGCTGCAGTAACTCTAGCAGAGAGCAAGCTGCAAGTGGTCCCTGTACACTGATTTCCACGATGCTCCCTTACATAAGAACTGTGCAAAGGAACTGCAGAATCCTTCTTCTATCCCTCCCCTCTATTCCTTACTAGATGCTTCTCCCTGATCACTGGATTCAGCCTAAATCACCTTACCCACTGGTTTTTCTTTTTTCTTTTCTTTTCTTTTCTTTTCTTTTTTTTTTTTTTTTACCTCATCCATCGCTTCTAGTCCTGTTCTTCTACCTCTAAATGTCTCGTGTTGGCAAAAGAAACCTGCCCACAACCCTCCTGCTGTACTGGAGCAATTAGTTGGGGGGCAGGGTGGGGACACAATAAGACTCCCCCACTCTGAACGCAGCTCTGTATCTATTCCAAGTACATGCCACCCTCACCCCAACCCCATCTTTCTCAAGTGGAATGAGGATTAAAGAAACTGGGGGAGAGTTAGGAAGGAGTAGAGAGATTGCCTCCTCCGGGGTGAAGGTTGACCTCCTGGGACTTCTCTGTGAGTCAGAGACTGCTTTCTGCATGGTAGCCTTGAGGAGGGGATGGGATTGAGAGGACCTGTCCAGGAGGAGGCACAATTCCCTGAGTCATAGGTAGAGTACCTCCATTGCCATCAAGGGTACAGATAAGAATAAATTGCTTATCGGTAGTGGCGATGGAGGCCTTTAGTCCTAGCACTCAGGAGGCAGAGGCAGGTGGATTTCTGTGAGTTCAAGACCAGCCTGGTCCAGAACAAGTTCTAGGACATCCAGGGCTATGCAGAGAAACCATGTCTCAATAAACAAACAAACAAACAAACAAACAAATAATAAATTGCTTAAGAACAGCAGGTAACATTTGTCTTAAAGAATTTCCTGTGTGTTAGGTGTTACTAGGCACAGGAGGAAGGGAGAAAGTCTGTACCTCTGTAAGAAGATCTCCATGTAGTCACTTACAAAACAAAGGTTGAATGGCCTAAGCAATAGTTCAAATGATATTCAAAACCCCTGTGGGTAGTGGGATTTCTAAATGTCTCCAAGGAACTGTCCATTTTTTCCAGCCTGCAGAGAAAGCATCATCAAATATGTCCCCTATTCTCTCTAGGGACGGCACTAATTTCTGTTTCACTTCTCACAGCATGTTTCTGGGTGAGTTGCTGCAGGAGGTGAGGGAGGCCCTAAGCCCTGATGGACAGAGAGTCAAACCAAACCCACCCCAGGCTGGGTGAGCCAGAGAACAAGCTCCGTGGATAGTATTTCAAGTGTAAACCAACTGTCACTTCAGGACCCCAGGGTCAGATCTTATAGGAAGAAAGGAGTTGGGATGAAGGCCAGGGCTACTCTCTGATGCCAATGTAATGTGTCCCATTGGCAAGCCATGTGACCTGGGGGGCGTTGCTCATCTTTTCTAAGCGGTGTCTCCTTTTTTCAGTATATTGATGGGACTGAGTGGGATGTGCGTGAAGACCTCGCGGCACCTGTGACCTAGGGCAAGATGACAAGCATAGGCTGGGTTCAGCCTGCGGTGCCAGTCCTCTTAAACAGCTTCCTTGATCAGGAGCAAGCAGCTAACTCTCTGCTTCCATGCCATTAACATGAAGGCAATGTTATCACCAGCCTCCTGGGGAGGGTCAGTCCACACATCACATCATATCACATGGAGCAATCAGCAAAATACTAGCACGTGGGAAGGGTTGGGATGGGGCCTTTGGTGATGCTGTAGGAACACAGATGAGGGCACTACCCACACAGGGGCTGGAGGCCTTCTGAAAGGTTTTCCAGAGAAAGTGGCATTCAAGCTGAATCCTGGCGGGAGAGAAGAAATGAGACAGAAAAGTGGGATTGGAAGAGGCCCCGTTTTGCAAAGAACTGTCCGTAGGTGTATGTTCCAGAAGGAAAAGATGTTTGGTATGGCTAACGGATGGAGGGTGTGTGTGGGGAGTAAAGGTAAGATAGAGAGTATTGCTGCTTTGGAGGTTAGCAAAGGTCAGACTGTAAGGAATGGCCTTCTGGGAGCTCTAGACACAAGTCCCCCAACTTCTCCTCAACCCTTTCCTTCCTTGTCTCTTTCCCTTTCTCTCAAGACTCTGTCTTCTTGCCTTGGTCACACTGTCCTGGGGGCACTGCCTGGAGGATCCCTTGATCAATCTCAGATAAAGCATTAGCAGTTTTAGGTCAGGGCTTGCCATTGTTTCTGCTTCTTCTAACCATGAAAGAATGATCTACTTCCTCTGGAAAACTGGCATTAAGACATCCCTGATAAGCAGAGTAGTGACTGCATACAGACAAGGCTCCTCCATATGCCCATCCTTACCCTGAGGGCAGGGGTAATTCTGAGGAGGTGAGGCTAAGGATGACCTGCACACTAGATAGAGCACAGCCTTTCAGTCCAGAGTAAAGTCCGGGGTGGGGGGGGGCTGAGTCCATGTCCCCCAAGCACTCTGAGATTCTATAGGAATCTAAGAGAGAGGGTGTGCTGGGATAGAGCATGACGCACACCCAGCAAGGGGAGCCTCAGGGAGTGCTAACCATGTGTGCATGGGTGTGCAGATATGGAGGACAGATGATGACCCATGGGAGTTAGCTCTCTCCTTCCACCATGCAGGTCCCAGAGGCCAAACTCATGGCACACCCACCTATTGAGCCATCTCATTGTCCCCTTATGGGCTCCTTTAAGTATAAATAAATACCAGGCATTGAGGAAGAGACAAAAATGAGCCCCCCCCAAAAAAACAATAAAACAACGACAACAACCAAAAACCAACATAGATTAAGAGCCAATTCAGGGGCTGGAGAAATGGCTCAGCAGTTAAGAGTCTGTTCTTCCCAAGGATCAGGGTTCAATTCCCAGCATCTCCACATGGCAAATCACAATTGTCTCCAATTCCAGTTCCAGGGTCTCCAACGCACACAGGTATGTGCAGGCAAAAACATATATACTAAAAATAATCATTAATTTTTTTTTTTAAGAATCAGTTCAGAAAAGCTTCTCATTTGGGGAAAGATAGAGGTGTCTCAGTGCAAGGAGGGGGATAATAAAATGATTCCTTGGGGGAGCTGTTCCAGGTGCCTCCACTCCAGAGAGGAGCCCTCCTGCCCCTGCTTCTGCCTCTGGGGCCCTCCATCAACCAGGTCAAGCCCTCCCTGATCACTAGACAATGGAACTTCAAGATGACAGATTAGCAAATTCACAGAGAAGGGACCTTCAGCGGGGGCCTTATTCTCTTTCCTACCTCTCTCTTTTTGAGGTGGGGTCTTACTATGAAGCACTGGCAGTCCTGGTTCTCACTCTGTAGACCAGGCTGGCCTTAAACCCACAGAGATCCACCTGTCTCTGCCTCCAGAGTGCTGGGGTTAAAAGCATGGCTCTTTCTCTTTTCCAAAGTGGGTGGATCGTGTGTGAGTAGGCTCTCAGGATTCCCAAGGAGAAGTCCTGTCAGCTTGGAGACTCTCTAGTGTCCTAGAAGCTGGTGACAGAGGTGCCAGAATATAGTCTAGTCCTAGGCCTGGAGGACCCTGCTAGCTTCCTGGAGCCCCTGAGGTTGAAAGTAGGGGAGGCTCCAGAGAGCAGGCATTGAGGACTCAGCTCTGTTCATCATTGCTTGCTGCAGGCTTTCTCTGGCTCTTGGCAGGCTGGGGGGAGAGGTCTGCAGGAAGTCTCATCAGGAATAAGGGGGGGGGTTGGGATAGAGCAGTGAAGTGGAAGCCCCCCTCGAATTCTGAGGCTATAGTAAATCCTACTGCACCAATCACAGTTGCCCTAGGGAGAACAGTATAAGCTTGGTTCAGCCTGAGTGGCATCAAGCCCTCTGGGGTACCGAGAAGCAATATGAGTAAAAACCCTGTGAGATTCGGAGAGACTTCTGGCTTGCTATTAAGTAAATGTCAACAGTCACCTCACCTTTCTGAGTCTTAGTTTCTTTAATTTGGGGGAATTTTTCCTTCATCTGCAAAGTGCAATAATAATGATATCTTTATTTGCATAAGAGCCTTACAGATCTCATGTACTTTCTGTATCTCTCGTAATCCTGAACACATAATCAAAGTTTATTGCCTCCTTAGATTAGGAAACTGAGCCCACAGGGATTAAGAGATTGACTGGGGTTCCCATAACCGGTAACTGACAAAGAGCAGAATGGCAAACAGTAGCAATGGAGAACAGAGAGTGAACTGGGCTGCAACATGGGGGCACCGGGATAAAAAGCATGTTTTGTCAGGCCCCCTGCACGTGGGTGTCAGCTGGGAGGCCTGGGCAGTCTATGGGGCCTCTGGTAGTGGACAGTATTTTTTTTATTAATTTATTTTATTTTATATAACAAAGTCCAATTAAATGAAAACAAACATTTATACACAATATTTGGGAATTTGGGCGTTGTTCGTTAGTGGATCAGTATTTATCCCTAATGCAGAAATGGGCTTTGGGAGCCCATTCCCTATGGAGAGATACCCTCACAGCCTAGATACAGGGGGGAGGGCCTAGGCCTTGCCCCAAATGATGTGACAGACTTTGATGATTCCCCCATGGGAGACCTCACCCTCCCTGGGGAGTGGAATGGGTGTGGGGAGGTGGGATGGGAGGTTGGTGGGGGGAATGGGAAGATGGGAGGGAGAGGGAACTGGGATTGGTATGTAAAATAAATTAATTTAAAAAATAGGTTTGTTTGTTAGACTAGCTCCACTTGAAAATGGTTTTCTGTGGACTATGTTAAGGAGATTCTGAGGCTCAGGTGGAAAAAAATGTACTTTTATGAATCAGTGATATCTGGAGTGTGTGTGTGTGTGTGTGTGTGTGTGTGTGTGTGTGTGTGTGTGTGAAGATGGCTCATACAGGCTGTATAGTTGACATCTATAACCCAGAATCCATCCTGAGACAGCAAATTTAAGCCCTTATACACTGAACAATTAGGTGAATTTTGACAGCACTAGCTTAAAAATATGCCTGAGGTAAAACCTCTGACTTCAAAAGGCTACAGTGAAATGTCCCAGGAACACAGAGGGAGTCTACATATTTCTACCTGTGAGCCTGGAGCAGCCTCCACGGCAGAGAGAACGCTGGGACAAGGATGGGGCCTTGAGGGATGAAAATTTTAGAGGGAAGAGGTGTGTGGAAGGGAGTTGGGAGCAGAGGAGACATTCCATGGAGAGAGATGCAGAAGTAAAGGTGGTGGTGGTAGGGTGCAGTGTCTCGTGGCAGAAACAGGAGTGTGGGGAGGGGTCAAAGAAGAGACTTCCAGACTGAGCTGGGCTCAGATGGTGGCGAATGATTCTTAGTACCCTGTGAAGTGGTTTTGCCACAAAAGCTCAAGCCTGAGCTGAGCGATGGGGTCAGACTGGGCTGCAGGGCTCTGTGGCAGCTGAGGGATGGGGATGAGGGCATGCAGCTGGGGTAGGAGGACTTGGAAATCATTGCATCATTTCAGGTGAAAGGGACTGTAGGATGGCATAATGGACGCCTCAGAGAATGTGGGCAGACTTGGGAAAAGGCAGGATGGATAAGAGCCGGTGACCAATGGGTTGAGGGGCAAGAGAGGCCAGATGTCCAGCTTGGGTCCTGAATGGGTGGTAATTCTCTGAACAAGAGATTCCTGAGGAGAGGACACGGTCTGAGGTAGAATGCATAGGAAGGGCTGAAATGGTGGAGACAGGAGGAGTGACATTGTTAGGAATGACAATCAAGTGGGGGTTGTGCATGGGAAATGCTGGCATGAAGGGGCAGAGGAGAGACCGCCCCAAAAGAAAAGGATCAAAAGCAAACAGAGGACAGGTGAGCTGGCTCAGTGGACATAGGGGTGTGCTGCCAAGCCTGATGACCTGAGTCTGATGCCTGGGAACCCACATGGTAGAAAGGGAACTGACACTTACAAGTTTCCCTCTGATCGTGTGTGCTACAGCCCCCATATAAACAAATGTAACAAATGCAGAAACAGAGGCAGAGAGAACCTGGGAAATGTGATGTTAGAAAGAAATGGCTGCATTCTTAGCACTCCACACGGAAGATATGCATGACCTCGTATCATTCTCCCATCGCCTCCACGGCATTAGGCCCTTTTTGCAGATGGAGGACACAGAAGCCCAGAAACTCAGGTGAGTTGCCCAGAATCTGAAAGCCTGGAAGCTCTACAAGGTCAAGAGTCTCCATCACACTGCAAGAGAAACAAACAACAAAACACAAAACAGCTTGCCAGGAATGGACCAATGTTAGTCTCAAATGCTGACGAGAAACTGCTGGGGTTGGGAGAAATAACACCCTTGAATTCCCAGTTGCCTTAGCTGCTGCCCAACAGGGCATCAATGGTATGGTTCTAAGTTTGTATAGGCGCTTCCTCAAAGGCAAACTTCTGCTCTCCAGAGATGTTTTTGCTATTGCTACTTGAATTGCTAGTGTTATTGAACCATTTGGTATTGAAGATGTGTGATCTGTTTATTTTTAATTTGTGATTACATGTAGTCCAACTTAAAGGAGTGAATTGACTGGTGCATTGGTAGGGTTGTGAGTTTATGAGGGCAGCCTGCCAGACTAGAGAGCCCTGCCCCCTGGTGGCCAGGACTTAAATCTGCAGCACAGAAGAACGGCAGGTCACCTCTCTCTCTCTCTCTCTCTCTCTCTCTCTCTCTCTCTCTCTCTCTCTCTCTCTCTCTCTCTCTCTGTGTGTGTGTGTGTGTGTGTGTGTGTGTGTGTGTACTCACTCTGTAGGCATGCCAGACGGCTCCTGTCAGCAAACATGGGTGGAGGTGATTTTCCTGAGATGGGGTTTGCCTGATATCTAAACGAGTTTGATTATCTCAATCAATAGCATCACACAGAAGTTGGATTAGGATTCCTTTACGGCATCTAAGTGACTGATTTGAGATCTAGGGCAGAGGTGACCTACAAAGGAGAGATCCCCAACAGATATGTTGTTTATCATCCAGTTTCTTCCCATCTCAACCTAGCCTTCAGTCCCCCAGCCCTGTCCCGCCCCGCAGCCGTGCCCCCCCCCCCCGTGTCCTTGGGAACTGTTTTAGCGTCTTACTGGTAGGAAAATACAGTCTGGGGCAGTAGCTTAATTGGCAGAGTGCTTGCCTAGCATGCTGGAAGCCTGGCTTCAGCCCCCAAACACTGCATGGACTGGGTGTGATGCTGCACTGGAATCCTAGCATTTGGGAGATAGAGGCAAGAGTCATCTTTACTTGCTTTTATGGGTTCAAGGATAGCTTGGACTATATAAGCTCCTGTCTCTGCAGGGGTATGGTGGGGGAATGGAGTTTTTCCTACCCATTGTTTCCTGCTAAATCATACTGTTACTTGAATTTTTTGGGTCTTCCATCAAGGTGACGGAGAATGGGTTAACATCTCTAAGCAACTGTTCTGAGGTGAAGGCTCACATGGGGCCAGGTTTGGAGGCTCTCCGGACCATTGACTCTGAAGCTAATGAGGAGACAGTGGTACAGCTCTGTCCTCAGTTGAACTCTACATACTGCCAAGTCCTCACAAAGGACCAGTTGACAGAAGAGCTCAGGATGTGCAGTTCTGTAGTCCCAGACAACAGCTAAGAACAGATACCATGGCTGGACTACAGCTCAGGGAGGAAGTGGGCTGGAGGTAAGGGGGGGGGTCTGAGAGGGCAGGGACACAAAGAAACAACGTGCCATGGAGTCATCCTCCCCAGCCAGGGACGATGGCTTCTCTGAGATGCCACCCTCTGGAGTTCTCTGCAGGAATGCCGTTTCCTTCCTGAAGGGGGTCAGAAGACATGTCTGGGGAACAGGCTGGAGGAAGGATCAGTGGTCCTGGTCAGCCCACACTGACAGGCAGTGGTGGTGTCTAAACACAGGAGAACATCTGACATGGCCCCATCTCTTTGTCCCTCCCACTCTTGACTGGAAAACAGAGGGGGGTCAGAAGGGCCAGGGGGAGGTCACAGACTCCCAGGAAATGCTTTGAAGGCTTTTATCCTTCCTTCTGATCAAACTCTGAGAACTTTCCAAACGTTGACACAAGGGAAGAAAAGCCTATTCTTCCCTGGCCCAGGGCCTTGGTGTCAGGCTGGGGCTAGAGGATGGGAGGGCCAGGGGGAAGGAGGCTCAGGAGTGGGAGACAGAGGCAGCAGTGACTCAGTGGGGAGTGCAGGCTCCTGGACACACACTGCCCCTTTTCCTCACCTCGAGATTGTGTGCATCTGGCTCCGTTTCTGTTTGTTTATTTTCACTGGGGGAAAGGACAGGAGAGAGATTGATGAATAGGACCCACATCCAAGTCCATTCTTCGAACCTCCAGGGCTTATATAACCCTCAGAGCTTTTCTCGTTGCCCTTCCTCTTCTTCCCCTCTCCTTTCTCTTCCCTTCCTCTCTTTCACTGGAACACTTGGAAGCCCAGAAATGCTTCTTTTCAGGTCCAACCACTCTTCTCCAGGAGGCCTCTTAGACCATTATTTAAGTGGGATTTGGCATTCAAAAAGGAGATGATATGGCTTTGAGAGGAGGCCGAGGAGCTGATTTCTTTCTCCAATGGGAGGAATGGCACTGGACCAGGTTAGACGGATGGATGGTGAGACTTTATTTTTCTTTTTTGTTTTGTTCTGGGATTATAGGCATGTGCCATCATCCCACCAGACAGGGGAGTTTTAAAGCAGAGAGTGACCTCTCCCTTCTTCTGGCACCACACCTCCCAACTGACCTAGCAGTGTGTTGTGAACAACAGAGGACAGGGATGTGTCCACATATGAGCTGCAGCTGCCATGCTCTGTACATCTTAGAGAGCTGTTTTGGCCTTAAGTAATGTAAATGTTTCATTTTATCCCACCATGCTTTGTTTATGTAACATTAAAATATTATTTCCCTAAGACCTTTATGATCTATATCCATGAAGCATGTGCTGAGTTGAATCCCGTGGCTGTCGGTGTCTCTGGGTGCAGCCAGGTGAGTGCTAGAGTTGGTGCAGAGAGACTTTGACACGGCCTTCTTCTTCCACAATGGAAGCTCTGGAGGCCTAGAGGGTTAAGAGCTTGTTCGGGTTCACAGAGAGTCTGTGGCAGAGTTGAGACTGACAATTGCCTGCTTCCTAGTCCAATGCACTTCCCAGTAGGCAAACTGTACTCTGTTCCCAGGCTGGACCTTCCTCATCCTTGTGTCCAACAATCTCATTCCATCTCCAGCATGTGATGCACACATGGACACATGTCTAGGTCATTTATTTAAAGCACATCTTATCTGAAGACGGCCTGCCCATAGTTTCTGTTGGCTGGCTTATATTAGTTACATACCTTGTTGCTGTGACCAAATAGCTGACGAGAGACAACTTAGGGGGAGAGAGGTTTGTTGTGGCTCTTGTTTAAGAGGCAATTCAACCCATCATGGGAGGAAGGCACAGTGCTGGGAGTAGAGTGTTCCACACATGTCCCATCACACCCCTCTCATTCATGCACTTCTTTCGGTTCTTCTTACAAATCCCCAATCACAGTTTGCCCACCCTTTGAACCCAGTCACTTTCTCTTTGTGTCCTTCTCTGAAAGAGACCCTTGGGTATAGCACGGAAAGTTCAATTCCTGGTTGCTATCTACATTTCCTGGTCCAAATAGCAATAATGACAGTTTTCTATGGTGATTAGGAAATCATATTAACCAGTGATTAAAAATATGCCACTCAGTCCCGTACCTACCACACAATAGATGGTCAATATTGGTTACCTCCCAACCCTCATCCCTTGAGCTAGATGTCACCTTTCCCTTCATGCACACTGCTCCCTACATCCATGCTCCCTGCCTCTGTTATGGTTGAGTCCTTTATTAGGCTCTAAAGTAACCAGGGAAATTAATTTACATTACTTCATCTCTATAATTCCAGTGTCTTGTTTAGAATCTGGTACCCAGGAGATACTAACAAGAAACTCACACTGCATGTGGTGAGCAGTGCTACTTCAGATGGAAAAACTTTGTTTTTTTTCTTCTATTTGTTAGTGATTCTAATTATTTATCTGGAGTTTTCATGTGTTTAAGGGGGTGGATCATAAGAAAAATCAAGAGAAGATACAAACAGGACAGGAAGAGGAAAAGATCCCAAGGCCAGAGTAGAATTCCACTCGTTCGGCATAGAACAAGAGGTCCTTCATTTCCTTAGCCCAACAGTGACGACGGCATCTTCTCTTTCCCTTAGAGCAGTGGTTCTCAACCTTCCTAACGCTGAGACCTTTTAATACAGTTCTTTATGTTGTACTAATCTTCAACCGTAAAATTATTTTGTTGCTACTTCATAACTGTGATTTTGCTACTATTATGAATAGTAATGTAAATACCTGATATATAGGATATCTGATATGCTACCCACAGGTTGATTGAGAACCACTGTCTTAGATTGTCTTCTATAGCCAGAAAGGGTTGTGTTTTCTTCTATTCATTAATTCACTCACAAAATACTTCCTGAGCACTCACTCCCTATACACATCACTTCCTATACACATTACTTCCTGAGCACTCACTATGCATTACATCATTGTTAGATATGTCAGTCAGCTTTGTGTTGCTGTGACAAGATACCTGAGATTTAAAGGAGGAAAATTTGAGTTGTAGTTTGGGATATTTTGGTCTGTGTAGTGACCTCTATTGCTTTTAGGCCAGAGGCATGGTAGAAACATCATGGTACAAGGGTGTGTAGGAGGAAAACTGCTCACTTCAGGAAAACAAGGAAGTATAGAGGAAGGTTGGGGGGGGGCAAGATATATCCCTTCAGGTCATGCCCAGTGAGCTATTTCTAACTGGGCCCCAACTCCTAACTTCCAGTTAATCCATGATGAGTTAGAACACTCATGACTGATCACTCATATTTCAGGTCTCACCTCTGAACACTGCTGTAGTAGGGGCCAAGGCGTTCAATACGTGAGTTTTCCTGGGAGAATATTTAATATCTGAGTCATAAGACTCAAGTAATCAAGATATAGTAGACCTAGGTGCTTCCTTCAATAAACTCGTTGTTACTCAATAGATACATATACACAGGAGCTCAGGAACAGGCTGTGGTTCTCAGGGAAGGCTTTATGGAACAGGGGTCATCTGAACCAGGTGTAGGTAGCTTGGAAGACAGAAGACGGATAAGCAAAGGTAAGAAAGCCCGTAAGAGTACAGCAGGGCTTCAACAGCAAGACATGTGTTTGCTTGAATGTGCCACAGGAGGGAAGCATTAGGAAATGAGTCAGGGAAGCTGGGTGAGATGCAGGTCACAGAACTCCTTGGGCGCTGGAGTCAATCTGGTCTCTCTTTGAGATGGGGAAGGAGCTGGGCAGATATAGTATAATGAAAAGTAGGTGGGTTTGGAGCTAGAGGGCTTGATTGCCAGTCCTGTTCTATGATTTAAGGAGCCACGTCATGTTGCTGAGCCTAAATTTCCTTGCTATAAAATAAGGACTAGACTTTATTTTTTTTGGGGGGGGGTCCAAACCCAGAGCCTTGGGTATGCCAGCAAGCACTTCATCTCTTAACTATGATATGTATGTATGTATGTGTATTTATGTATCTTCAGCCTCAGGACTTTGGTCTTACTCTACCTGGAATGCCATGTTCTTTACCTGAAATGTGCATGCGCTTTGGAAAATACCAGATCAGTGTTCATTGCTTCATGATCAGGGTAACCCGGCAGCAATGTAGGATGAGTTTGGTTACAGGAAAATGGAGATATGAGATGAAGAGTAGGTGATGCTGTGATTCATGAAGTCCCTGAAGGATGAAAATGAAAAGATGGGAGAAAGCACAAGGAGTAGATCTGTAACACGGAACATTGCATGGTGAATTGAGGAGGAAGGGAGTTTGAAACGGTTCCAGGATTTTGAACGTGAGTAGCTGGAAAACCATGGCACCTTTAATGATTTAGGAAACGGAAGAGAGGGACAGGTTGGAGAAGAATGAGAAATTGTCTACATTTGGAAATGAACGAGTTTAGTATTCACAGCCCAAAGCTCCTTTCAGTTGAGTTGCTTTTGCTACAGAGAAGCTCTTTCTTTGGGGTTGAAAGGACCCCCCCACACACACACACACACATGCTAGGTCTCAGGAAATGGTACAGTTTACCCCCTGCCCTTCTGCCTGCTGTCTCTGGTGTGTAATTGAATCATCTTTTCTAGCCACCCAATAGACTTTAGTGCCAATTAATCAACTTATTTGAGATAGAGTCTTATGTAGCCCAGATTAACCTTAGATTTGCTACAAAGCCAAGGATAACCTTGAACCTCTCATTCTCCTGTCTCTACCTCTTGAGCATTGGGATTACAGCTATGCCACCATTACTACCTTAAGCACTGTTGGTGATCAAACCCAGGGCAAGCCCTCTGCTAACTTAACTTCCTCCCCAACTGCAGCAGTTTTTTAAACCCACTCTTTTACCAGGCTCCTGCTTAAAAAAAAAAAAAAAAAAATCAGCTGACCCACTGAAGGGTAGGCATTGAAGTCTCTGAGCTGTCTTTCACCTTCTGAAAAGATCTGCAAACAAAGATCTGTAGCATTAGTCATGCCTGAATGACCTTGGATCCCCTCTTGCCTGTCATGGCTCCTCCTGAAGGTCTTCAGGAGGTCATCCCCTGTGAGGTGCATCAAGGCAGCAGCCTCTCAGACCTGTCCACACAGTGCCTTCAGCCATCTCTTCCTCAGGCTTAAAAACAACTTGCTTCTGGTGGAACAGATGCCGGCATAGTCCCTGGCCTTCAATTAAGAGTTCACAGATGGCAAACAAAGGCAAATAAACATTTCAAATCTCTATGGTGTTATAAAGCTGGATTCAGGCAAGAGCATGCTTAGAAAATCCATGTCAGAGTGAGATGGGGTAGGGATACAGAGATACAAAAATGATTTCTCTGATGGTGAGGAAAGCTTCCAAAGGTATCACTAACACTTGCTCCAAGCTTTGGAAGGTAGGCAGGAAGTTGTCAGACAGCCAGGAAGTTGAGCAGGTGGAAAGAATCAGACGGTGGGACTTCCTGCAGAGCTGAGGTCTAAGGGCCTGGGAAGACTGTCAGGGTAAGGCCAAGAAGTAAGCAGAAGCCAGGTGCTATGGCACACACCTTTAGTTCCTGCACTCGGGAGACAGAGGCAGGTGGATCTCAAGGCCAGCCTGGTCTATATAGAGTGTTCCAGGACAACCAGGGCTACACAAAGAAACCCTGTCTTGAAGAAAAAAAAAACACAGAGAAAGAAAGGAAAAAGGAAGGGGGAAGGAAGAAGGAAGGAAGGAAGACAGAAAGGAAAAAGGAAAGAAAGAAGTAAGCAAAGGCTAACTCCTGGAGGACCTTGAATGCCATGCCAAAGGCTTTCAGTTTATCCTAAAAATAATGGAGGACCTTGGCCAATTTTAGTCACAAGAACTATGTCTTGTCTCGTGAGCAATCAAGTACCTGAGAAAGGCGTTGATAAATCCATTCATTCTGAAGCATAAGTGGCTGGCATAAAATAAAAGTGCTTGTAGGTTAGGAAATCTAGCTCTAGGGGGAGCTGAGAGTGTGAAACCAAAGATAGGCCTGGTATTTGCTGGAATGAACATCACGGTCCTTAGGGCTGACCTTTGCTTTAGGGAAAGAATCAGCTCACTTCTCAGAGAAGAAAGGTGGTAGACAGCCAGGTTCTGTCTTTCTCGATTCAGGCTCTTTAGAATGCCAAATCCCAGTGCATGGCCGGCACTGTTCTGGAGAAAGTGCACCCTCTAGAGGAAACAGGATGTATGTTTTTCGGTAGGACAGCTACAAACTATTTCCAGAACCTTGGCTGGCTTCCTTCCCCTAGAGGCCTGGCCAGCTTGGGGGTGGAGTGTGCTGATTGTTTATCTGTTTCTGAGTTTGGCCACCCCTGAGAACAAAGTAGCTTGGCTGTAGGAGGTGGCATAACAGCTGGGAAATTTGGGTCACAGCTGGAGGTGGCAGTCACAGAATGCTGGTGACCTAGACACAACAGTCGGAGGCGGCAAACACAACAGCCAGAGGCAACAACAACAACAAAAGCTAGCGGGTAGCCAAAATCTCTAGGGTTCATAAGTCTGCAGCCTTAAAACCAGGCTTTCAAAGCCACAGGTTCTATCTTCTCTGAGTCAGCATAACTCCTCAGTACAGGGTACCAGGTGTTTTGGATCAGGAACCAGAAGACCTGGGTTTGGCTTCCCATTTTACCACTAATTTGCTTGAAGTGGTTTTCTCTGAGCCTTAGTTTCTAATGATGTCTTTCCTATCTACCTCATAGGGTGGGGGATCAAATTATATATTTTATAAAGTAGCAAATAATATAGGTTATTGTTTGGAGAATGATAAGCTAGGTTTTTGAGAGCCTCCAACCTTCCTGATAGGTAGCATCTTCTTGGAACACAAAGTGAGGGGTTAGATGAATGACCCCTGATTGTCACCACAGAAAGTTCAGGGAAAGAGGTGGGGAAGAGATGGAGGGAGCATGCTTGATGATCCCTATAGCTGTGGCTGGAAGTTTAAATAGATATCCAGTCAGAGCTCTCATCTCCTCTGTAGGATCTCTGGAAACACTGTATAACTTCATCCTTGAACATCCAGGGACAGCTTGTTCTCTACCTTGCTTCACATCTGGACAATCCTGTTTATAGTGTTTTGTTTTGTTTTGTCAATGGAACTGGAGTCTTCCTCCCTATAGTTTGAACTCACTGGTCCTGCTTGTTCTTGGAGCTGGAAAATTAATCTGAACCTTCATTCATGTGACAGTCCCTCAAGCCAAGTATCTTGTACACATCGGTTCTTTCTTTCAGATCATCTTTTCTTTTGACAAAATCCGCCTGTTCTGTTAACTGTTTCCCATGTGATCATGGGATCTGCCCCTAATTTTTTTCAACTTTTGATTGCTGCCTGAGATGGAATACTGAAGATGCAAAATGAACCAAGCAGAGTGGGATCAATTACCTCCTTGTTCTAGAGACTCAGTTCAACCACGATAGCTTAAGATTGTATTGCTTTTTGGCAATAATAACTCATGCTGGATTTTTTTTTTTTTTTACTAAAATGTTTAAATCTCTCTTTTTCCCTATGGTAACATGACTAAATTACATCTTCAAAATCTTTAACTTTCCCAGATAATTTCTAGGTCCCAGTGTATAACCCAATGTTTATCCTTTTTATTAGATTTGGCTCATTCATCTGGTTCTTTTTAGAGCCCATTTCTGCCCAGTGCTTGTAAACTGTCGCAGGTTTGTGTCATCCACACAACTGATGGCCACAATATTCTCTAGTTTTGAATGGAATTAGTGTTCAGAGCGTTGACTAGGGCAAGATCAAGGATCAATCTCTTCCCTGCATCAATAGGAAATGAATTCTAGGTTATTGGGCTCTAATTATGTGTACTACTGAATTTTTAAAACCACCTAATTACATGACCTTTATGGTCATTTTTAAAGGTATAATGATAGATTTTATCAAAACAACAACAACAAAAACTTCTGAAGCTTTACTTACACATCATCTGTATTTTGTTGACTTGTCAATTTAGTAACCTCATCATAGCAGGAAATGAAGTTATTTTGATGTGACTTGTTCTCTGTAAACGCACAGTGAGTCTTACTGACAACTTCCTACTCTCTTGTTCTGTCTACTTACACACAATCCTTGTATTTTATTGGAGATTCTGTCCTAGGATCAGCATAACCCATTTGTCTATAGCTTATGAAATATATTCCATTTTTATTTTTCAAAATTAAAGCTATTTTCTCTCATATCTAACTATGCCATCCCTTTGTTGCTCCAACAGTCCTCAAAATCTCATGTATAGGTTTCACATCTTTAAGAGTTTGAGGATTGAGCAGGGCAGAGGTGGTGCACACCTTTAATCCCAGTGCTTGAAAGGTAGAGGCAGGTGGATCTCAGAGTTCAAGGCCAGCCTGGTGTACAGAGTGAGTTCCATCTAGGACAGCCAGGACCGGTACACAGAGAAGCCCTGACTTGAAAAACCAACCAACTAACCAACCAACAAACAGAGTTTGAACATTCTTATATGCAGACTCTACAATGGTATTTATTATGTATATGTATGTATATAGATTGTGGTAGGTGGTTGTTATTATTAGCATTTCTGAGTATTGAGCAAGGCTTTATTTAAGTTACAAAATAGGAATTATTCAGAGCTATAGCACTTCCATTTTGCTTGAAAGGAACCAAGGCCATTGGGTGGGTGGTGAAGAGCACTGGTGTCTGGCTGAGTAGCAGTCTCTTGTGGATGAGAGTTTCAAACAGTCTCCAGGTTGGTAAAATGGGCAGGCTGCTGCTTCTGACTGTTCTCAGGACCCTTATCCATTGGCGATCTCCAATATCAGTGGATAGGAGTACATGGACAGGACTGTAAAACTTAGACTCTTGCAGAGGCAAAGCAATGGGGGAAGTGGGGGAGCATGACAAAGAACAACCATGAAATGCAATGGCTCAGACATATGGGGTAGGGAATGCAATGGCGGCTCTGATCTCCAAAGAGCCCCAAATCCCAGAAATCATCTTCATCCTTCTCAGGGGTTCAGATGTCAGACTCAGAGTCTCAGTGATTCAGATCTTCTCTACTGGAAAAGTACAAACTTGCTTTTTTGGGCAGAGATGCCAGACGCCTTGTATTAAGTGAATTATCTCCTTTTTCAATGCCTTGTTCCACTTTCTACTATCAGGATGAATGGCAGCCTTGAATTTGAGCTCATGCACACATAGTTACTAGTTAATATGGCGTCCACCCTCACTTCACTCAGTTTTGCTGCCTACAATATGGCATCTCTGCCAACCCGTGGGGGGATGTCTTGGTGCTGGCAGGAAGCTTCAGCCTGTTGCTTCCTTGCTGCTTATTGCTCTTGCTCAGATCTTGTCAGTGCTCTTCCTAACAGCAATCTAGACCCTAACCCAGACTTAACTTCCCCTAGGTAGTACAAACAAATGATGATAATGGTGGCAAATGAAGGAGATCGGATGCTTGACCGGTAGAAGAATGGACACCTTCTGCGTTTTCTCACCAGTGGGCTTTAACTCAGGGCTAAGGGAGAGAATAGTGAAAGTAAAGGTATATATGCATCTTAAGCAGGACTGTCCTAAAAGGAGTTCAGGGGAATAGGTTTTTGTTGTTGTTGTTGTTGTTTTTTTTTTTTTTTTTTTTTTTGCCTTGATATTCATCAGAGAAGTGAGGTTTTATTTTAACTTAGGTATCTCCACAGGAGTGGCTCTGTTGCACACACACTTGTGTGTGTGTGTGTGTGTGTGTGTGTGTGTGTGTGTTCAATGGAGATCAGAAGAGCTCTCATTCCTATTTTCAGGGACCTGTGCACTTCCTACTCATTCACCTCTTCCCCAAATCAGAGCATCATTACACTGTTATGTATTTAATTCATGTCCTCACTAAACTGTGACTTCTTAGCAAGAATTACATCACTTTCATCTCTGACCTATCAGCACCCCACACTGTGGCTGACATTTAAAAAGTGCTCTATGAATATTTGCTAGGGTAAATAGCATCAAAATGAAGGGCAGGGGCTGACAAGATGACCCTGACTCAGCAGGTAAAGGCATTTTCTGCCAAGCTTGACCTGTGCCCACATGGTGGGAGAAAACAAAATCCTGCCAATCGTCCTTGGGCTGTGACACTTAAGCACCCCCCCCACACACACCATAAATAAATATAAGAGATTTTAAAAGGAAATCTTAGTGTCTCTTCCCACTGGGTGTTGCTAGGAGTTGGCTGGGTTTGGACAGTAACCCCCTTTATGCTGTCTTGCTCCTTGCAGATGACATCGGTTGCTAAGGTCTATTACAGTCAGACAACCCAGACAGAAAGCAGGCCCCTAGTGGCCCCAGGAATACGACGGAGGAGGGTCCTAACAAAAGATGGCCGGAGCAACGTGAGGATGGAGCACATTGCTGACAAGCGTTTCCTCTACCTCAAGGACCTATGGACGACCTTCATTGACATGCAATGGCGCTACAAGCTTCTGCTCTTTTCCGCAACCTTTGCAGGCACCTGGTTCCTCTTTGGTGTGGTGTGGTATCTGGTAGCTGTGGCCCATGGGGACCTGTTGGAGCTGGGACCCCCTGCCAACCACACCCCCTGTGTCGTTCAGGTGCACACACTCACTGGAGCCTTCCTCTTCTCCCTCGAATCCCAGACCACCATTGGCTATGGCTTCCGTTATATCAGCGAGGAGTGCCCTCTGGCCATTGTGCTCCTTATTGCACAGTTGGTGCTCACCACCATCCTCGAGATCTTCATCACAGGTACTTTCCTGGCAAAGATTGCCCGGCCCAAGAAGAGGGCTGAGACTATCCGTTTCAGCCAACATGCAGTTGTAGCCTCCCACAACGGGAAGCCTTGCCTTATGATTCGAGTTGCCAATATGCGTAAGAGTCTCCTCATTGGATGCCAGGTGACAGGCAAACTGCTTCAGACCCACCAGACAAAGGAGGGTGAGAATATTCGGCTCAACCAGGTCAATGTGACTTTTCAAGTAGACACGGCCTCTGATAGCCCCTTTCTTATTCTACCCCTGACCTTCTACCACGTGGTAGATGAGACAAGTCCCTTGAGAGATCTCCCCCTCCGCAGTGGGGAGGGGGACTTCGAACTGGTGCTGATCCTGAGTGGGACAGTGGAGTCCACCAGCGCCACCTGTCAAGTTCGCACTTCCTACCTACCGGAGGAGATCCTCTGGGGCTATGAGTTCACACCTGCTATCTCACTGTCAGCCAGTGGCAAATACATAGCCGACTTCAGCCTTTTTGATCAAGTTGTGAAGGTGGCTCCCCCTGGTGGTCTCCGTGATAGCACGGTACGCTACGGAGACCCAGAAAAGCTCAAATTGGAAGAATCATTACGAGAACAAGCTGAAAAGGAAGGCAGTGCCCTTAGTGTTCGCATCAGCAATGTCTGACTTCCTGTCTTCTCCTCCCCAGCCCTTTGGCCTTCTCCCCTTTCAGTGCCTTGGGAAAAGGAGACTATCTGGGTTCTCTGGAGAAGCCCAGAAGCACTCATCCTCTGCTTCCCCTTCCTTAAGTGGATGGCCTGTCAGTAATCCAGGCCACCTGGAGTCCCATGTTTTCCTCTCACTGTCCCCTTGCACCTTCCTTCACTACTATGCCAATGTACTCCACTCTTAAGCCAGGATGGGGGAAGGAGAAGGAAGATTAGGCTGAAAAGGCTTGGAAGGCCTCAGCCATGCTTGAAGATTCACATTAGGAGGACCATGTGATGGGATGAATAGACCCCCCCCCCCCCCCCCCCCGACTACCCTCTGCTAGAAAGTGTCATGACTTGAGACTGGAGCTGCCTCCATCTCTGTTTCTGTCTAGTAATCCCGAGAGTCACCCTATGGACTATGCTCTCAGAAATAAGGAATCAGAAATCAGTTTTCCCTGGGCTCTCTACCAAATCCTCAAGAAAGAAGCCAGGGTTTGTCATGGTGTATTTAATCTCAGCTGGTAACTCCTGACATAACACAGACTTTTGATCACTACCTTATTTTCCAGTTCCTGTTCTCAAGTGGATCTCCTCAGGATTCCCAGTTCTTTCTCAGCCTCTGTTCCCATAGAATTGGGGCTGACCTGAGAAACAGGAACAGCCAGCCATGACCCCTCCTGCACCCATCCTGGGTTCTGAGAAATTCAATTTTGGAACTAGTCTCTAATAGTCTGGCCCTATCCTGGAAATATTTCTTTTACTGTGTCCTGTGAATGGGAAACTTAGCCAATGTTCTCTCTCTCTAAAAACATTTTCTTTTGAGACAGCTCTGACTGTCCTGGCACTCACTCTGTAGACTTGGCTGGTCTGAAACTCACAGAGATCCACCTGCCTCTGCCTCTGAGTGCTGGGATTAAAGGTGATCCACTATGTCCTGTTGCCAATGCTAAGTCCAGTGCTCAGGCCCCATGAAAATATCTCAAACCACCCCAGATTACACTGTACCTGACTTCTATTCTTCCTCTTTTACCCATCCTAGATCCCCTCATCCCTTGACCCAAGCTTTTGAAGAAACACAGTCATGTCCCTTTCTTAGCATCAATCAATTAGAACTAGTCACAGGGCACAGATTCCCTAGGAAAGTTGAACCAACTGCTCAGATTCCCAGATTGTTATCAGAGCCTCTGGGAATTTGTGATGTTTTGTTAGGGTTTGGACTGAAGCAGAACTCAGGCTGACAGCCACTGTTTTGTTACATCTCCTGGTGCCCTGCCCTTCTGAAAAGTGCCAGCTGTTTTATGAGACAATGGGAGAGGGGAGGAACTTACGTTCTGATCTCAGCCATTATAACATGGCATAAAATGATGAAAGTCAGTGTCATCTCTACTCTCTTTGGTCAACGGGCCAGTCTCAGGCAAGTAAAAAAGCAACTTAGGATCAGACCCAGGCCATTCCTACTTCTCTGGTGAGTAGAGTGGCTGGGGTCAGGGAAGGGCATTATAAGCACCAGGTCCAGTTCTAAAGCCCAAAGCACAAGTGAGTTCTGGTTCCACTTAGGTACCCAGGAAACCCCATAAGATGGTTTAGCAGGAACTCCAGCAGTGATGACACAATTGTTGATTTAAGGTGGACTTGACAAATGATGAAAAATTACACGTTTATACAGAATGTATACACACATCTCTCTGCAAAGTATTGCAGATAAACCAGAAGATCCTGAGCCTGTCTCAGCTATGTATGGTCTTTCCTCGAACTCAATTAACTGGTCTTGAAAACAAAGAGCCTCCAACCCCTCCTTACTGTAAAACTCACTATTGTCCTTAAACTCGCATCAAAACAGGAACCAGAAGAACCTGAACTTCTGAAACAGAGCCCCAGGCAAAGAGCCAGTACCTGTGCTTTCAAATATACTCAATGCTGTGCTTACCCGGTGACGTTTGGTGTGCAAGGACCAAGTGTACTGCCATGTGTGTATCTTCTTATCCACTGGCAATTGTTTCCCTGTCTGGTTTCTTCTGCACATTGCTGCTTCCCTTCCTAGTCCCTTGCTTAAGGCCTAAATCTCCTCAGATTATTGGATAACGATGTGAGAAGAGAACATTTTCTGCCTTAATGCTTCTTGAACTTCCTCTACAATCCCAGGCTTTCCTCTAAGTTGCACTTTAAAACCATTCCATCCTATTAATTCAGAATGGCACCCTTCTCCCAGAAGCCCGATGTTCTGCATGGAACAACTCCCACTCCCAATCCTAAGTGGTTCTTCAGATCACAGCCTGGCTAGCCTGACCTGGCATCCCTTTTCAGGATATAGGGAAAGCTTTACTAGCAGCCAGGCCTGATGAGAAATGGGTTCCATGTTTGTACCTGCTATAGGTTTGTAACATCATGAGAGTAACAGGTGAAGATTTTAAGTGGGGTGGGAGATTTCAGGTAGGCAAAACAACCAATGGGGTAGATATCTAGGGTGTGAAAATGAGAAAGATGAGGCTAAGGGATTTAATGGAAAGAAACCCTGAGTCTTACTTATGTTTGACACAGAAAAGGTAGGTGAAAACCTGGGAAATTGGGATATGATATATATGTTTATCTAAGGAAAAAAACAGAGATAATATATAGACAGATATGTATATAGATGTACATATGCCAAATATATGGATTATACAGAAAGGAAGTACTCAGACTTTAGCAAAGGGACAAATATTTTGCCTTGGTTTTATGGAGTAGGATACCCAGATTTTCTGTGTTATGTTCAGCAGAATGGTGAGAGTAGCTGATGGTTTTAAGTTTGATTGATGGCAAAGGGAGGGCTCGACCCTGTCCCTTTCATAATGAACCTGTGCTGATAGGACAAGAGAGCATCTAGAAGAAATGGGGCAAGGAAATGTCCTATCCACGGAGATCTAGGAAAATCTAGCATTCATACTATGTTCTACCTATCCCTGGCAGCAACCTGTCATTGAACAACTTCTAAAACAAACAAGCAAGCAAACAAATAAATCTTCCTTTTCCTCTCCCGAAGGACACTCTGCATTTCCCATTCTTTCACCAGGCCCCACTGAAAACTGAAAAGCTGAAAAATTGGTATTTGGGAGGCATTAAGTGGAAACCATACTGCTAGAATACAAATGCCAGGACTGATGAGCTGTTGAGCTTAAGATACTCCCAAGACAGGCCTGAGCCTATGTATAAAAATCCTAAAGAGGGTGCTGTATATATCATTGTCCCAGTCCTGGCAGGGAGGCAGATGGATGCTTTGGCTTGGAGGCTCTTCTACGAAGAATTCTGTTTTCATCTTTCCAAGAGGATGATACAATTTTATGGGAGGCTTCTGAAACCCCTAAGTTGTTTCACTTAATTCCTGCGACTCCTTACTGCCCCACCCACTTCCTGAAACCCACTTCAGCTAGTAAAACTATGCAAGGGTTTCCCTGAGGTCAGCAGAGAAAGAAAAGCAGTCATAATGTAGCTACTGAACAGGGACATTGCACTTTCTCCATGGCTGCTACCATGAACCTTTACCCCTGCTAGTTAACTTAGTTTCTTTGCAAAATAACACATTACCTATACTGTACAATTAGCTGGCCAATGCTACTGAAGTAGAAGTATGTAAGGATGAGTTTTCTACGAACTGCATTAAAGACTAAACCAGGTCAAATGTATTTAGAAAAAAAAATGTGTGAGGTATTTTTGGTTTATTTTTGTCTGTTCAGAAGAAACTACTAAATAAATGGATGAATCTCTTGTTCTCACTGTATCTTCTTTTAGAAACGGAAAGCTATCTTTTTTTTTTTTTTTTTTTTTTAAATCAAGATTTGAACTCATAGGCTGACTCATAGGGAGAGGAGGGCTCAATTGGCTCTGCTGGAAGAACGTCTGATCATGAGGCCAGCCTTTCTTGCTGGCCTCCCCTTACACTCACACATTTCATTAATAGTATTCCTCCAATCCTTTTCTTGCTCTTTCCCTTATTAATGTCCTTTTAAGAATAATTTTCAAGATCGGGTTTTAAATGAAAAGAAAAACCTTTTATTTGTTTATGTGTGTGTGTATAGGTGTACAAGGGCATGTGGACATCAGAGAACATCTTTCTGGAGTCAGCTCTCTCCTACCATATGGGGAATCAAATTCAGATTGTCAGGCTTGGCAGCAAGCACCTTTACCCACTGAGCCAGCTCTATGGCTTGCAAATCCAGTTCTCCTTTTTTTTTTTTTAAAGTATTTTATTTTATGTGTATGGACATTTTGTATGTATGTATGTGCGCACCATGTGTATGCCCGGTGCCATGAATCCTTTAGAACCAGGATTACAGACAATACAATTGTGAGTTGCTATGTGGATGCCAGGAATTGAACCAGGGTCCTCTTGAGAAGCACTCAGTGCTCCTATCACTGAGCCATTTCTCCAGCCTGAAAATCCAGTTCTTAAAGGGCAAGACTTAAATACTAAGACTCGGGAATCTGAAAACTGGCTTTACTAATTTCAGGGGTCAAATTGGTCTGGATCTGGGACACTCTCCCTTTTAGATGGTGATGTTTGAGTCCATTTTTCTTTTTCTTTTACACTAGGAAATACTTTTTGGATGCTTTTCCTTATACATCCTCAAAGGTCTGGAAGTCCATTTTAAGTAGGAGGCATTTCAATCCCCAAGTCTCAAAATAATGGATTTTCCATCTATTTTTACCTAGCATGAGCCTGAGAAAGTTGTGGTCAATTTCCAACCCCAAATATTCTGGCAAGGAATCAACAGGTTATACTCACTGATTCTTGGTCCTTAAGATGGAAAGACAAAGGGGAGAGGGAAATTGGTTCCTTCATCATTAATAAATGGACAAGTAAGTCATAAAACATACTAAATGTCACTTGGGAGGCAGAGGCAGGAGGATCTCTGTGAGTTCGAGGCCAGCCTGGTCTACAGAGGGAGTGCCAGGATAGGCTCCAAAGCTACACAGAGAAACCCTATCTCGAAAAACAAAAACAAAACAAAACAAAAAAGACATATTAAATGTACAAGATGTATGAAATAACCATATCCCAAATCTGTAGTCTTACATACTTGTGAGAAATAAATGGTACCTAACAAATATAACCAAGGGTGAAGCATTCAGCATACACTAATACAAAACAGATAATTAACATATCCTAAAATGTAAAATCTGTGGAAAACACTTCACAGGGGTGGACACGAAAGGCAGGGAGTGATATCTGCCCAAGAGGTCTGCTATTTTCTGTATCTCACTCATTTGACTCCAGGGACAAGCTGTTTCTTTGATTAGTTGTTTCTTAATCTTCCTGAATACAGTGTCTCTCCTATTTACTAGGCCAGCCATAGCTGAGGCTTTTATGTCAAAATACCTAAAACAATCTACCAAGAAAAATGCTTACTTAATCTTCAGGCATCTCTCTCATATTCTCTACTGAGACTAAACCTCACTTACCTATAACTCACAAAGAAAAATAACAAGCCAGGGATATAAAAAGTGACAATGAGAGTGTATATCAGGAAGATTTCAAGATGAGATTAAGAAGACAAAACAGAGAAACCAGAATTCCAAATCAGCATTTTATTTGCAAGTTCATCACACAACAATTAAGGTATGTTGGGTTTCAACTAACAATCTAAGCAATACTGGAGAGGCTACCTTAAATGCCCTTCTCCAATAATGAGATTAATGGCTACCTTATATGCCATCCTAGAGCCTTCATCCAGTAGCTGATAGAAGCAGAAGCAGACACCACAGCTAAACACTGAGCAGAGCTCCTGGAATCCAGTTGCAGAGAGGGAGGAGTGATGAGCAAAGGGGTCAAGACCAGGCTGGAGAAACCCATAGAATCAGCTGACCTGAACAAGGGGGAACTCATGCACCCCAGTCTGATAGCTGGGAAACCAGCATGGGACTGACCCAGAACCCCTGAACGTGAGTGTTGGTTAGGAGGACTGGGTAGTCTATGAGGCCTCTGGTAGTGGATCAGTCTTTATCTCTAGTATAAGAATGGACTTTGGGAGCCCATACTACATAAAGGGATACTCCCTCAGCCTAGA
The DNA here is from genome assembly GCF_943737965.1 of Phodopus roborovskii. Lineage (NCBI taxonomy): Eukaryota > Metazoa > Chordata > Mammalia > Rodentia > Cricetidae > Phodopus > Phodopus roborovskii. The sequence goes on from NW_026126433.1 coordinate 42,981,818, forward strand.
CACATGGGGGAGGGCCTAGATCCTGCTCCAAATGATGACAGACTTTGAAAGATTTCCTCATGGAAGGCCTCACCCTCCCTGAGGAGCAGAAAGGGGATGAGATGGGGGCTTGGAGGGGGACAGGGAAGGAGGGGAGGATGAGGGAACTGGGATTGACATGTAAAACAAGCTTGTTTCAAATTAAAATAAAAAATATTATCATTAAAAAGAAAAAGATATGTTGTGTTATGTAGACCCTACTTTCAATCCCAGTTCTGCTACTGGTTGGCTGTGTGACTTACTTACTCTATGTAAATTCTGATTTTTCTCCTTGGTGAAGGTAAGAATATCAACTTTACATTAAAAAGTAGTATGTCTGACAATTGTAAATAAGTCCTTAACAAACAATTATGAATCATAACGGTTGTTATTTGAATGGCAATGTGATATCACTGTATATATGGCCAGGGCATGGTGAAAAATGACTAGAAGTAGTTATTAATCCACAACATATACTTACATAAAAGCATTTTAGAGAATAGAAATATCAGGGTATAAGGTTAGTATGGCTCATTTCACAGGATAAACATGTAGTGTAGGATGAGAGATGCATATCCAGACTGAGTGGAGCCACCGCTATACCCATCTAATCTACAAGACTTCCCTAGGAGCAGGCTCAATTTGTAAGATCAAGCCGGTCAGCCTGTGTCTGAGACTGTAACATTACGAGGAAGTACAAAGAAATAAGGGTATATTTTGTACTCTCAAGAACCCTACAATTTAGTTGAAACTGGAAATATTCTAAAAACACGAAGTCCTTAAAAGCCGATTGTAAGTGCAGTAAGTAACCAGGAAAAGAATGAAAGAATTGGGAGTCCTTGGCAAAATAAATAAATAAATAAAATAATGGTGGTGGGGTGGAATGGGGTGGCTGAAGGATGCCTGAAAAGAACGGAGTTGACGGCACTCCGGGAGGTGACCACACAGACTTTTCTGGTGGGAGGAACATTCCTACCAGGGGTAAAACCCGACAACTACTTTAGGTTTATTTCTTTCCTATCTATATTTTTCGCTCAGTCCTCCAAGCCGGCTGTGGGGGATGCAGCCGGCAGGTCCCAGCTCACTCTGTGCCTAGAGTCGTCCTCGGATGCCCCGACCTGGGAGAGCGGCAGCACCGATTACTAAAACACCAAGCTCACCCAACCGCACAACACCTCAGCCACTCCGGGATTTCCGGGCAGCGGACATTTGTCCCAAGGAGGGACCGGAAATCCCGCCTCCGCCGGAAGGAAGCCAGACAGCCAATCCCGAGGAAGGTAATTGCTCCGCTGGGGACAACCCAGAATCAGCGCGAGGCCGGAAGCAGCGTGTGGGGGGCGGGACGTGGTGCCGGAAGTGCTCGTCCCTCGGTTGTTTGTGTTTGCGGTGCGGCGGCGGAGATGCTCCGGGAGGCGGAGTGGGGTGAGCTGGAGCTGGAGGACGGCTAGAGCGGGACAGCGAGCGGGAGAGCGGCGCAGTGTGGACCGGGGCCGGCCGGGCGGCTTCCCGCAGTCACGCCATGAGCTACACCAGGCACTGGGGGGAGTGGTTCCTGAACCTGCGGGTGCCCCCCGCCGGCGTGTTCGGCGTGGCCTTCCTGGCCCGGGTCGCCCTGGTTTTCTACGGCGTCTTCCAGGACCGGACTCTGCTCGTGAGGTACACCGACATAGACTACCACGTGTTCACGGACGCCGCGCGTTTCGTCACGGAAGGGCGCTCCCCGTACCTGAGGGCAACTTACCGCTACACCCCGCTCCTGAGTTGGCTCCTCACTCCCAACGTCTACCTGAGCGAACTCTTCGGCAAGTTCCTCTTCATCAGCTGCGACCTCCTCACCGCCTTCCTCCTATACCGCCTGCTGCTGCTCAAGGGGCTGGGGCGCCGCCAGGCCTGTGGCTACTGCGTCTTCTGGCTGCTTAACCCCTTGCCCATGGCCGTGTCGAGCCGAGGCAACGCGGACTCCATCGTCGCCTCCCTGGTGCTTACGGCCCTGTACCTGATAGAGAAGCGGCTGATCGCGTGTGCCGCGGTGTTCTACGGCTTCGCGGTGCACATGAAGATGTATCCGGTGACCTACATCCTCCCGATCGCGCTCCGCCTGCGGCCCGAGCGCGAAGACGACGAGAGCCTCCGGCAAGCCCGGTACTGTTTCCAGGCCCGTCTCTACGATTTCCTGAAGCGGCTGTGTAGCTGGGCCGTGCTGCTCTTTGTAGCAGTTGCGGGACTCACGTTTTTTGCCCTGAGCTTCGGTTTTTACTCTAAATACGGCTGGGAGTTTTTGGAGCACACGTACTTCTATCACCTGACTAGGAGGGATATCCGCCACAACTTTTCTCCGTACTTCTATATGCTGTATTTGACCGCCGAGAGCAAGTGGAGTTTCACCCTGGGGATTGCCGCATTCCTGCCACAGTTCATCTTGCTTTCGGCCGTGTCTTTTGCCTACTACAGGGACCTTGTCTTCTGTTGTTTTCTCCATACATCCATTTTTGTGACTTTTAACAAAGTCTGCACCTCGCAGTACTTCCTTTGGTACCTCTGCCTTCTGCCTCTAGTGATGCCTCTAGTGAGGATGCCTTGGAAAAGAGCCATAGTACTCCTCATGTTGTGGTTTCTAGGGCAGGCCTTATGGCTGACTCCTGCGTACATTCTGGAGTTCCAAGGAAAGAACACCTTCCTGTTTATTTGGTTAGCTGGTTTGTTCTTTCTTCTGATCAACTGTTCCATACTGATTCAGATTATTTCCCATTACAAGGAGGACCGCCTAATAGAGAGAATCAAATATGACTGATGTGTGTTCTGGACTTCTATTCCTATCTGACTGTACGGAAGTTTTTCCTCCCTGAACATTCTAAGGACTCTGGTGAAAGTTCCCTTGTTCCAATAGAAATTAAAACCAGTGTTGGCCTTATATATAAAGGGACCCAGTAATCGAGGCCCATCCTTTACAAAGTCTTAGGACTCATTCATTTGATGAGAAAGTAAAGGTTTCTTGTTTGACAGTTGAAAAGCCGATGAAACTAGAAGATGCTAAAATGCTTTTTGTACAATAGAGAAATAGACCTAAGTTTCTTAGCAGGGTTTGTTCTCGTTACCCTGTGCCACCGTTGTACCTTCGGCCCTCACCTTTTCCTTCTGCAGTTCTGACAGCTGTGGAAATTTACAAAGTTCCCAAAGTACAACATGTTTACATATAAAATAGTACCATTACCGTGCTTAGTTCGGAAAGTTTAACATTCTTGTATTACATGTTGGGGCTTAGAGATAAACAGTCCAAAGAATTTGAATTGTGATCATGTATTTGTTTTGCAATTAATTTTTTCAGCCTTAATACAGTTGATACTCGTTTTATACAAAAAATTTAAACTCATCCATCTTTTAGAACTGAGTTTTTTTTTTAAAGAAATTGAACATTATATTTATATGCTTATTTTTTCTAATATCTAAAAAAGGTTTTCATCTAGAATTTAAGCTGAGTATTGTCTATTGTAAAAGTAGTAGAATTTAGGTGATAAAACCTAGTTTGCTCTATTCTGGTTTTGTCACTTAAATTGTTACATTGTTGATGAGGCATCTCCCAGCTTCAATCTTATACTCTGAAAATGCAGCAGTGGGAAGGAAGGAAGATTCCTGGGAAGTGTAAGTGCATGGCTAGTACTCACTGGTCTAGATGTGAGCAGATGTGGGGAATTGCAGAAATGAGGCTTTAGTGGGCAGAAGGTCTTTCTTACCACTGTGGGGGGAAATACTTGAACTGTTTGAATAGGCATCCTAAATATTTTTGGAAAAGCTAGAGCCCATCTAAGTTGAGGCTTCCTAACAGTCAAAGATCTAGCAATAGATGAGTATTATTTTATGATCATGATTTTAAAAACTAGTGGATTGTTTTTCCGGAGTCAAAAACAACAAATTCCTGAAAAGAAATATTGCTGCAGAAAAGGAAATTTTTGTTGTTGTTCTTAATGTCAAGGCAAGCCTAAAAAGCCTTAAAATAGTTATAGGCTGGTCACAATTAAAAGTTCTATTATTGGCAGCTTTTCTTTGCTGGATTCCTTTTGGGATTTGGTCTTAGAAAGAATAGGTGATTTTTTTTTTTTTTTTTTTTTTTTTTTTGTGGCTGTCTAAGAAAAGCAGTTGTAGAAAACAGTGACCTTTCCTAAAATGTCACGTTCCATGTTCCTCACTAGCTTGTAACTTAACAGCTCATTATTTAAGATAATTTAAGTAGTGGCTTTCCAATTACCACACATTATACTTTTAAAATTATTATTGTAGGCATTGAAACCTGGGCCTCAAGTATTCTGGGCACATACTCTGCCACTGAGCTATGTATGCATCCAACTCCAAGTGAATTTTTATAGTGAAAATTTGAGGAAGGAAAGGATACCTCTTGAGTTTGTATAGGCCTGACTTCTTTTGTTGTTAGACGAGTCAGTCCAAGCTGGCCTCAGATTTACTTCATAGTTCAAGATAACTTGGAACTCCTGATCCTCATTCCTCTACCTCCCAAGAGCTGAGATCATAGTCCTGTGTTACTGTGTCAAAGAAATGCAAGTGTTTCTTAAGAGATGCAGAAAATATTTTTCAGTTTATCTGCTGCAAAACATTATTTTTATTACTTGTTTTATGTACATGGTGTTTTGCATGTATGTCTTTGCACCATGTGCATTCCTAGTGCCCATAGTGCCCAGAAGTGGGCATTGAATTTCCTAGAACTAGAATTACAGATGATGATGAGCTACCATGAGGGTGCTGGGAATCAAACCTGAGTGAAGAGCAGCCAGTGCTCTTAACTACTGAGCCAACTGTCTAGCTCTCTGTTGCAAAACATTTTAAGTGGAGAAATGACTTGATTTGATCTCTTGGATTTTACTTTTGCTTTGCAGCTTTTAAAATTTTATTTTGGGGAGAGGCACAGGTATAATGTCCTGTGTGTGGAGGTCAGACGCACCTGTGACATCAGAGGAAAACTTGTGCTAGTCAACTTTCCTCTTTCCACTGTGCTGGCCCTGGGGATCAAACTCGGGTTGTCAGGCTTGGCAGCAGGTAACTCTTCATACTGTCTGATGGCTTTGGTTTCTTTTCGTTGGTAATACCTGTTGTTTCCCATTAGTCCTCGAGTAATACCTTAAAATTGTGTGGCTCTTTGGCTTATTTTCTGCATGATTCTCTTGTTCTTACACCACCTGCACTATCTTTATATCACTATAGTAAATGCCTCCTGTCAATCAACTTGTAGAGAAAAGGTTTATTTGGGGATATGGATTTAGAAGTTTCAGTTTGAGATTGGTTGGCCCTGTTTCTTCAGGCTTGTAATGAGGAAGAATATTGTGACAAGGAGCACACATTAACACAAATTATTCACCTCATTGCCTGTGCAGAGAATAGGAAGAGACAAGGGTTTTTCGGTTCCCTTTAAGGGCCCACCCCTGATGCCTTAAAGTCTCCCACTGGGCATGACCAAAAGTTTCCACGGCTTCCCAATAGTGCCACAGGCTTATTAACACATGGGCTTCTGTGAGGAGTGTTCAGATTCATGCTTCAGCATCACCGTGTAAGACTGATTAATAGACAAGCATTAGTTACTAGATTAACAAGAATGTTTCTCCAGATAGGTTGTGTTCTAAACAGAGCACTGTGTTTTCTTCTCTGTTTTTTTGGTGTCTCCAAAATGTCTGTAAATGCCTCAAGTTAAATTCCCTGGATTAGAGACATTATTGCCTCTTTTTTTTTTTTTTTTTTTTTTTTTTTTTTGTTGTTGTTGTTGTTGTTTGTTGCTGTAGGAGATAGGATCTTGTGTAGCCCAGAATGGCCTCAAAGTTGCTATGTAACAGGGGCTTGAACTTGAACTCATTAACCTTTTGACTCTACCTCCCAAGTACTGGGACTAGCAGGTGTGCTGGTTGTTTGGATTAATTTCTTTGGGAAAGCTGTGATAATCATCTATTACTGGCCAGCTCAGCAAAAAGATTCTTAAAACTGTAGATCACAGTTACTGACTTCTCACCATCCAGATTTCATACATGATGTACTGATGTTTCTTAAGTTGTATAAAACTCGTCCTTTAGTTAATTTATGGCTGAATATATATATTTAACATCAGGTGTTATATTACTGACTCTTGCCATCTGTGGTGTGAGAAAAAAATATGAAAAATATTACTTGTGGTCTTTAAATGAAATCTCTTGTCATTCCCCTCATGTTTTTTATTTCTGTGTGTGTGTGTGTGTGTGTGTGTATGCATGCGTGCGTGCAAGTGTGCATCAGCCTTGGGTATCATTCCTCAAGCACCACCCACTTTAGTGTATTTTTATTTTTTAGAGCTGGCCACATTGGCTAGGTTGACAGCAAGCCCTAAGATCAGCCTGTCCCTGTTTTGACAGCACTGGAATTCTAAATAAATGTCACCAAACCTGGCCTCCCCCCCCCCCCAAACATTAGCCATATAACCATTACTGTTCTTTGTCAAAAACCAACCCTATCCCAGCCACAGGGTTTCTCTGTTGTCCTGGCTATCCTGGAACTCACTCTAGACCAGGCTTGCCTCAAATTCAGAGATCTGCCTGCCTCTGTTTGGCTTGCATCACCACTGCCTGATTAGAAAACAAAATTTAACATCCTTGTGTTTTATGGGAAACTTCAGAAATGAAGGAGATACATCTTGGGAATCTTAATATCCATTATTTCCACACACAGTGACAATAGTTGCTGAATTGGTTTCTGTGTCATAATGATGGTTTTTCATGGTTAATCAATTTAGGGTGTTACTCTGCCACAGCTTAATTTTTATAACAACATTCAGATTTGGTGTTTGTATTAGATGTACTTGTTTTATAGATGAGCAAAGTGTTTTAAAGAAGAAATGACTTGGTAGTGAATGACAGAACTGGACTTTTAAGTGAATTCTTCCGACTGGAATAACATGCCCTTTTCACTGCTTCAGATGTTTTCAGAGTGCACAGACCCAGTGGATGATTTCTGCAGAATAAATGGGACTCAATTGTAGCAGATGTCTTGCCTTTCTGCCTTTGTCTCTGTCTCTCTGTCAGTCTATCTCTCTGTGTGTAACTGTTTTATGTGTGTGAGTGTTTTGCAAACATGTATATATACCCTGTGTGTGCTTGGTATTCCTCAGAGTCCAGAAGATGTTGGATCCTCTGGAAGTGGAGTTACAAATGGTTGTAAGGTGATGGGAAATGAACCTATATCCTATGGGAAAATAGCAAGTGCTCTTAACCACCAGGCCACCTGTAGCCCATTTCTGTTCTGTTCTCCCTCTCCCTTCATTTGAGAAACCACCATACTGACTCTCCTAGTAGCTGCGCCAATTTACTCCCTTTAGCAGCTTACATCCTCACCTGGGTTGATTTCCTTTAGTCATTCTGACTAGAGTAAGGACAAGTCACATTGTACACTGCAATGTGAATGTGCATAGTTAAAAGAATGAGCATTCACAGAGTTAGAAAAGTATCCTAGGCTGACTAATAAGAGAGCCTGGGTCATGCAGCTCAGGTTGAGACCTGGAACACAGTATCTTCACATCTAGATACATTGTTTTCCATCTCTAAAATGGGGATGAAAATATAATCTAGAGACTGCTTGTTAAGAGTTTCAAATTAAGCTGGGCAGAGTGGTGCACTTGGAAATCCCAGCACTTGGAAGGCTGGCAGATCTCTGTGAGTTCGAGGCCAGCCTGCTCTAGATTGCTCCAGGACAGCCAGAGCTACATAGTGAGGCCCTCTCTTGACAAAAGAGTTAAATTAATAAATTAATATACCCAATGTCTTTATGCTGGCACAGAACAAGCAACTAAATATTGAAGGCAAATATGTAAAGAAGGAAAACACTAAAAAATACTCAGGTCTTCCAGTCAGTAAAAAGAACTGAACAGTAGTTCTTGAAAGAAGCAACCTGACAATAAACACTTAAAGGGAAATGGAAGTTTGTCCTCAACTCCAGTCAGGCTGAAGTTGAGAAAATAAACCCAGGTGAGGATGTAAGCTGCTAATGAGAGTAAACCTGTGCAGTTACTGTGTAAATCAGGTGGTTTCTCAAAAACAAAACAAAAAACCCCAAACAAACAACAAAAAACGGCTACCATGTGGACCAGTCCAGAGTTGAATTTAAGTATCACAGAGTATCACTTGTTCATTTATGTTTATTGCTTCACAATGTACAGTTCTATAAGAAGTATGACAAGTGAATAAAAAAAATGTGATACATACACCTGAGTTTTATTTAGCAGTAAAATAGTCATGACATTAGCAAGGAAAATGAATTGAGATTATATGTATATATTATACGTATGTTTTATATGTATGTTTATGTACACACAACAGTAGATGGTGGGATGAGAGCAATGGATTATTCTAGAGTTCCAAAGAAGATCCAGCCTTAAGGCTTTGCAGTTGTTTGCTTTTTGTAAGAAATGAGTTTCATTATGCTGTTTCCATACATACTTTTTTGTGGGTCTTTCTCCCTCACCCTCTGCTGCTGGTCCCCCCTCCCCAAACCCTCCCAGTAGCCCTTCTACCTTCATGTTACATTTCTTTTTAAATTTTGAAACAGTTCATTTTAGTTCTGCTGTCCTACTCACTATGTAGACCAGGCTGTCCTGACTGTTCTGGGATTACTGCATAGACCAGGCTGTTCTCGAACCCTCAGAAATCACCTGCCTCTGTTTCCCAAACGCTGGGTCTCTTGTCACATGACTACTTGCCCTCTTTCCTCCCTCAGAACCTTACCTTAAGCTTCTACCCTCCGTTATGTCCCCTTCCTGTTTCTATCCACTCACATAATAATTAAAATGTAGGATCTATATTATAGAAAACAATTTTCAGTTCAATCCTTTTTTGCAAATGCTATGATTTCATTTTTTTAATTTGGGTGTACCTGGGTGTGGTATAGCTGGCTTTATGGCAGGATTTGTGTGTGTGTGTGTGTGTGTGTGTGTGTGTGTGTGTGTGTATTTGTGAGTGTGCATTGCAAGGAGCTTGGATTTGTATAAAATAATTATTTGACTTTTAAAAAACTTCATCTTCACCTAGTTAAGTTGTATATACAAAATAACAGATCCTTCAAATGTCTGTCTCAGGCTGGATAGATTTGTACTTCTATATCCCCATCATAACATTAGCTGATTTTTTTTTTTTTTTGTTTTTACTTTATTTTGTTTTTTTAAGACAGGGTCTCCCTATGTTGCCTGGGAACTCACTCTGTAGACCAGGCTGGCCTTGAACTCAGATACCTTCGTGCCTCTGCCTCCCGAGTGCTGGGATTAAAGGTGTGCGCCACTGCTGTGAGCACTAATCAGTGGTGTTTGACGTGTGCCCCCAATTCACATAGCACTTTCCTCTGTTGTGTAGTTTGGGGTAGAGGGGGTCATTCAAACGTAGTGTCCTGAACATGGAAGCACATGTCTTCTCCTGGGGTCAGAAGCATCACAGTACCATGAACACGTATGAACATGTATTCAGCGCCGCTCTAGTGGAACCATTCATTTAGTCAAAACGCATTCATATCATTGTCCCGAATAAAAGCCAGACTAAATGGCAATGTTTCTAGCTGTGCAGACACTCTGCTAATTGCTATGTCTGCTATCTAAAATGAAATGACACAGTGACTATTTAAAATAATTTAGAGCATGAATATTCCACAAAGGAAAATTTTAACCTCCTTTGCTCTCCATTCTTTTGGCAGTTATTTATAGATCCTAGCCATGTGTCAAATGTGGTAATAAGGAGTCAAATAGTCAGTTTTTGAAGAGTTACCACTAACATTAGAAATGTATTCTGCTAATAAAATGTTATGTGAGACCCCACTAAGCTCCATAAAAATACAGTGTTTTTAGAATGAGGGTGGGCGGGGACTTGGGTAGAGGATGTTCCTATGTTTATTTTACAGATTAAAAATTCTGCTCAGGCTTGGCATTGGTGGTGCACGCCTTTAATCCCAGCACTGGAGAGGCAGAAGCAGATGGATCTCTGTGAGTTCGAGACCAGCCTGGTCTACAAGAGCTAATTCCAAAGTAATAAAGAGAAACCCTGTCTTGAAAAAACAACAACAACAACAACACTGCTCAGAAAAAGAGATTTTCTAAAACTAAAGAATTGGAACCCAGCACTTAGGATTCTAGCTCTTTATTTTATTTTTTAATTTAATTTTTAAAATTTAATTTATTATCTCTGCCCCCTCACATGCACCCTGACCATCCTCCCCTCCCATCCCCCCACCCCAATTCCACATGTAGGGCAATGCCATGCAGTTGGGGTCATGTAGATCTGACAGGTCATTTGAAGTAGGGACTAGGGCTTCTCTCCTGTCTCTAGGTTAAGGCAGTATCCTCCATGGGGGGATGTGTTCGCAAGGTCCTTTTGTGCACCAGGAATACATCCTAGCTCCACTGTCTGAGGTCCCTTAGACTGCTCAGTCCTTCTGGCTGAGACCCATATTCAGGGGGGCCTGAGTCAGTCCCATGCTGGCTTCCCAGCTATCAGTCTGGCGGCCCGTTACCTCCTCCTTGTTGAGGTCAGCTGTCTCTATGTGTTTCTGCAACCTGGTCTTGTCCTCTCCGTCTGCATCTGGATTCTAGTTTGACTCAGTGTATAGGTATGGGTGTTTGCTTCAGTTTCCAACAGGCATTAGTCGAGGGCCCCCATGGATAAGTTAGTTGTTGATCTCACTATCTGGGACGGGCATTTATGGTAGCCTTTCCACGGTTGTTCAAATTGTTACTAGTTCTTTTTATTTAATTACTTTGCAAGTTTCTCTTAATGTGACATGAAGATGTAGCCAATTGTAGAAGAAGATTTCAATTGTGTAGTAAATGTCATTTATTTGACCAGTTTGATCCTCAGGACCCACACATTATAAAGAGAACTGACTTTGAAAGTTGGCCTCTGACCTCCACACACACACTGCCCCATGTATGCCCCCCCAAAATAAATGAAGTAATAAATTACTAAAAGTATGCATGCTTTCTTCAGTGTCCAAGATAGTGCATTTGTTAGGACTAGAACCACAGTCTTCTGGGACTTTCACCATTCCTTTGTATGTGCACACTTAGCTATGTGAACAGAATATGGTCCACTGGCTTCTAGAAGGCTGGAAGGGCAGGAAAGAAACTGTTTGGTGATCATTCAATCATATAGTGGACAGACAGTAGATGCCAACTTAGGTTATGTATTCACATAGGCTCGGAGAATAAAGATGGTGAAAGTAACGGATCTGCCTTTAAGGAATTCATAGTCAGACACAGGCGACTGATGAAAAGGTGATCAGAGCTCACAATTCCATGCATGGCTGGGATAACATATACACGGTTCACCCACCCTTGATCTGGATAAGGCTAGTGTAGAATCTGGGATGGATAGGTAGTGAGATGTTACCTGCTTTCCTTTAATACTGGATAAATACCAGTGGCTTAAAAAAAAAAAAAAAAACTTTCTGCCTAAAAGCACTCAAGGATTGCACATACCTGGCCCCCATAAGCTCATAAGAAGTGGCACTAGTAGGAGGTGTGGCCTTGTGGGAGGAAGTGTGTCGCTGTGGAGGTGGGCTTTGAGGTCTCATATGCTCAAGCCACACTCAGTGGTTCAGTACAACTTCCGGTTGCCTTTGGATCAGGATATAAGAACTCTCAGCTCTAGCACCATGTCTCCCTGCATGCTGCCTTGCTTTTTGCCATGATTGATGATAATGGACTAAACCTCTGAACTGTAAGTGAACTACCACAGTTAAGTGTTTTCCTTTATAAGAGTTGCCATGGTCATAGTATCTTCACAGCAATAGAAACTCTAAGACAATACCTTTAAAAAATAGACATGAACTTTTTAATATAATTTAACTTTTTTTTCTTATTTATTTAATTTTTATATTTCAATCCCAGTTCCCCCTCCCTCTTCTCCTCCTGCTCTCCCCACTCCCCTCCTCCTTCCATCTGCTCTATGGAGAGGATGAGGCCTCGCCTAGGAAGTCTACTAAGTCTGTCCCATCATCTCGCTGAAGCAGGACCTCACACCCTGTGTCTAGACTGGGCCAGGTATCTCACCATATAGAATGGGCTCCACTAAGTCAGTTTATGCATTAGTATTATTAACTTTGTTTTTATGTGCATTAGTGTGAAGGTGTCAGATCCCCTGGAACTGGAGTTATAGACAGTTATGAGTTGCCATGTGGGTGCTGAGAATTGAACTTGGGTCCTCTGGAAGAGCAACCAGTACTCTTAACTGCTGAGCCATCTCTCCAGTCCTGTAAATGGGACCTTCAAAAAAACCCTTTCTGAGGCAGCCTCATTTAGCCTAGCTTGGCCATCTTGACTTCTGGTCCTCCTGTCTCTCTACCTTTTGAGTGCTGTGATTATAGATATGTGGCCCATGCCAGGTTTATGCCTACTGATGATTGTGCATGCTAGGCAAGCATTCTGCCAACCCAGTCAGTGCTCTTCACGGGCCTTTTATGATCAGCCCATTCTTGTTTTGCTTCCTCTGCCTCATCCCAACCACCTTACTAAATTTGACCACCTCTTCATGCTTCTAAAACATCTGCTGTTCCTGTGGTTAAATGCCCTTCTTGTGTCTCTCACCAGCTCATGTTACATTGAAGGGTGACCTTTGCAGAGCTTTCTCTAGTATGGCACTTTTGTTTTACAGTGCAGGCCATCTTGTACTGTAGTTTCAGTGTGTGACTATGGCAGCTAGGCCAAGAGGAGCTCTGTAGGGACTTGGATTATTTCTTACTGCTGTCGTTTTCCAAGGGTTTCACAGACCCAAGCAAAGATGGACATGAGTAACCAACACCACTGAGCTACTGGGGTGTTCCACTTACTCCCAGGTTTGCTGAATTGAGTTATACAAGAGTTTGTCAAGTGGGAGCCCAGGACAGCTGAGTCCTTTGAGCTGTCCATGGTGGCAGCTGTGAAAAGGAAAAGAAAGCAGTTTCTTCCTGCCTGTCATTTCTAAATGCCATTGGTGTCTGCCTAGTTTTCCAAGGTAGGAGTTTATAATCACTCCCTATTCCTTCTCTTACTACCCGCCCCATCTAATCAGTCACTAAATCCTGTCAGCTCTACCCTTTAATGTCCCGAGAGCCTGCTGGCATCTTGCCATTGCCATTGCCAGTCCTCTAGTGCAGGCCCTCATTATCTCTCATCTGGAGTCGATAGCTCTGACTGGTCTTGCTTTCTGTCTCTCTTGCCCTTCATCCCACCTCTCATTTATCCTCCCCACTGCTGCCACAGTCTGCTGTCTAAGGCACATCTGTTCCTGTCACCATTCTGATGAAAGCGTCCTAGGAGGCTTCGTGACCTGCAGGAGTCCAAATGCCTGGCACCTTCTGTCTTGCACCAATTTCCCACACTCAGCCTCACTCTAGCTTACCAGGTAATGCAGTTGTCTGAAATGACCCCAGTGGGAAGCCCTCACTTGTGTGATTTCTCTGCCAAGTGGGCTTTCTTATCTCCTGGCTTTCAGATTGGGGGCCACCCGTTTTTCAAGGCCTAACTCACAAGCCTCTTGAGTTATGAAAGTTGAGCTTGTATGGAGAGGTTAACTATTGAGGAAAAAAAGTAGTTGTAAGACTTGGTAAGTAATACTTTTAATGTACTATTATATTGAATTGGGCTTTTGTTTCTTTCAAAGTAGATTAGCGCCTGAGGACAATTTGTGTGCATGCAAGTGTCTGTGTGTGTGTGCGCGCGCCCATGTGTGTGCACACTCACGCACAGGAGTGCTAACAAGTGTGTTAGACAAGTGCAGTGGGACTGGAAAGGAAGCAAATGTTTTCTGAGCACCATCTGAGAGCCTCTGTGCTTTTCATGGTTCCTTTCATTTAATTCAACGGCCAAAATCTTTTTTTAAAGTTATATGTTATTTGTTGTCAAAAATAAACAAGGCCCGAGGAAATAGCTGTGCCTGCCCCAAAGCTAAAGGCACTGGTTAAAAAAAAAAAAAAAAAATTCTGTTCAGTCTCTCACCTGCTTGCAGTCTTATTCTTTCCCTTCTCTTCTACCTAATCTTTCTTCCTCCACCTTTCTGCTCTCTACTCTTTCTTTTCTAATTTGCCCTGGAGAAGGCTTTCCTGAAAGCTCCAGCATTTTCAAAACTCTTTTCTAATTAGAAGGTAGAGATGATCTGTAAGAAGCTGTAGGTTTCAAATGTCAGTCTCTGGAATCTGGGAGCAAAGCCAAAAATGTCACCCACTAAAATTGACAACAAAAAGTAGATGAGATTAATCACTATGATAATCTTCCCAGGAAATAACCCACCTAAGAAATTCTTGCTAAGTATGTGGCTGATAGGATTTGGCTGGTTTGTAATCTCTGCTAGTGCCTAAGAATTCTCCCTTGCAAGGAAACCATTTAAAATGCAGCGTGTGTGAGGTAAACTGTAATCTAGGAAATTGTGTTTGTCTTGGGGTTATTCTAATGGGAGGGGGGTGCAGCTAGTGACTTATAAGTGTGACTACCTCTAAGTGCTGGAGGAGTGGGGGCTTTAGTTCTATCAATCTCTGACAGCAGAGGTGTGGGTGAGTCATTGCTAGAGGAAGGAGGGGATCAATACTGGTGTGGTACAGTTAGACAGATGCTGGTATAGTTTAGATGTTTGCTTCCTCCCAACTACTAATGGTTTAAGTGCTGGAATCTTGGTCTTTTGTGGTGGAAGGATGTGGTGCACACTATAATGATGGAGACTAGGGGAGGTCTTAGGTCATGGAGGTATACTGTTGGTAGGGACTCTGGGACTCCACCCCCTGCCTCTTTGGCTTTTACTGTGTGATACAGCCAAGATGGTTACCAAAGCTGGCCAAATAAACATTTTGTATTTGTATAGTTAGCTTGCCTTGAGTATTTTGTTGTAATGACCCAAACTAGACTAATACAGCTGGGGATGTAGTTATTAATCAGACTCCCAAGAATCTAGGTTGTATGCCTAATTTTATGTGCATATGTCTTTATTTTTTTGCTCCTTAGGACAATGTTGCTCTCATCAAAGGAATTCCTGATTTCTATAAGGCCAAGCCCTTGCTCTGGTGGTTAATGTCTCTGGAAACAATGACAAAGAAGAAAACATTGGAAAGACATAGACATTAGCTCCTCCTTGGAGAGAGAAGATACCTTTTTAGAGGTCAGATTTACTGGCTTTGCATGCACAAAGCTCTGTTGTGTATACAGAGAGAGTTCCCAGTTCTCTCACAGAAACTGTGAGCAGGTGGAAAGATGAACTGTGAGCAAACACTGGGAGAGAACAGGAACCCAGCCTGAAAGCTGTTGCATAAAAGTACAAAAGGATGCACAAACATGTACATATCAAATTGTTCCACATGGGCCAACATTAATGCTGTTTAGATTTCATACATGCTCTAGCAAAGAGCTCATGAAACTTAACTCTAGGTAACAGATAATTAAAGTAATTAAGATGGGGTTCCTTTGAAGGCCTTGTAGATTGTAAATTATAGAACCCAACTATTGCATGGGAAATAGGATTCTGGGACACAACATAAACTGATTGATGTTTATTTGGGGAGAAATCACACCAGAAACAGATGACCACCACGGGTTTCCACTTCAAAGATATCTCCGAATGCTCTCTGTCTCCGACCAGGAGGTAAGAGAGTGAGCTGGAGTCCAGGACCCCAGACCTAGACCCCACATGTCATATTTGTACCTGTCTCCACGCCACAATGGGCGTGGTCAGTGCAACAAGTGCGGGCAGGTTGGATATCTTACTACAACCAACTTCAGCCAAAGCTGTATTTAAAGACTAGTTAATAACCTCTACAGAAAGACAGGAACAAACAAGTGTGGGAAGGGAGAAATTGAGTGGTTTATATAGACTTCCACAGCACCCCAGTCTCTAGTTTTCTATCTTAGGCTTTAAATTTTCCAGAGCAGAGTTGGGACTGGTCTGGAAAAGATCAGCTCAGTAGCCAGGGAACTACCTCAGGTATTGACCACACTCATGACCAGTACTGGCTTGGAGTGGGTGTCCTGTCTTGAGAATAATGGGAGACTCGTGCAGGTACCCGCATCTTCAGATTATGGGTTTTATGTTGCAGGATCTCAGTGCATTTTTTTTCTTTTTGTTTTTAAATTGAAAATGCATTTGTTTCATATAATATATTCTGATCACAGTTTCCCCTTCCTCATCTCCTCCTAGATCTGATCCCTACCCCACCCATTCAACTCCATCTTTTCTCTCTCTTTGGAAAACAAACAGGCAAATAAAAAACAAAGCAGAACAGAACAATACAATCAAACAGAAAATGCAAGAAGGAGCCAAAGAAGTATACACATACACACACCATGGAAAGTTCATAAAAACACAAAATTGGAAAACACAGAATATATAAGCAAAAGGTCAGTAAGTTAAAAATGCCCAGGTAGAGCATTATGAGACAAAATAATCTATAAAAATACCACTGAGTTTGTTTCGTGTTGGCCATGTAGTACTGAGCATGGGGGTCTACCTTAAGTGTGGTTTGTATAACTAGTGAGACTCTATTGAGGAAAACTAATTTTTCATTTATGAGTAGTTATCAATTGGTTAGGGGTTGGTGGGTCCCATCTGGCTTGGACCTGTACAGACCCCATGCGTGCTGCTATACTCTCTGTGGGTTCAAATGTCCATTTGTTCTGTTGTGTCTGGATGGTTGTTTCCTTGGTGTCTTCCATCCTCACTGGCTTTTACAATCTTCACCTCCTCCTCTGAAAAGTTCCCTGAGACCTGATTTGACGGAGACATCCCATTTGGGATTAGGTGTTCCAAGGTCTCTTACTCTCTGCACATTGTCCAGTTGTGAGTCTCTGCATTTGTTCACATCTACTGCAGGAGGAAGCTTCTCTGATAGTGGCTGAGCTAGACACTGTTCTATGGGTCTAGCAGAATGTCAACAGGAGTCATTATATTGCTACATTCCTTTAGCAGAATAGTAGTATTTGGTTTTCCCCTGTGCGCATGGCCTATCCCAGGTACCCAGTGTCGAGCATGGGCTCCATCTCATCGAGCAGCCTTAAATCCACCCATACAGTGGCTGGTGACTCCCACAGCTTCCGTGCCACTATTGCCCCAGTGTAGTGTGTGGGCAGATCACCATTGTACATCAACGGGCTTACAGCGATTCTCCTCTGGTAGCATCAGTGCAGTTTCCACAATTACAAGACAAGCTAATTGATAGCCACTTACACTTTCCGTTTTGAGAACAGAGTCCAATTCCTCTGCCCATTTATTGATTGGGTTATTTTTCTATTGATGTTTAATTTCTTTTGAATTCTTCATATAAAAATTTTCACCATCGTTAACCATCATGGAAATCAAATCAAAATAGCATTGAAATTTTGACTCACTCCAGTCATAATGTCTATCATAAAGAAAATGGGCTGGCCAGATGGCTCAATGGGTAGAAGTCTTTGATGAGGGGCCAAAGCAGTGACTGCACCAGCCTGATGACTTGAGTTTGGTTCCCAGAACCCTTGTAAAGGTAGAAGGAGAGAACCAAATCCACAAACCTCCACATGCTGTGGAAAAATGCACCCTATTCACTCATCATCATCATCAAAATTTAAAAGAAAACAAACCTCATATGCTGTTAGTCCAACTACTATGGAAATCATGGGTGTTTCTCAAAAAAACTAAAAATAGAACAACTGTATAATTCAGCTATACCACCCACCCCTTGGCATATGCCAGAAGGAATCAAAGTCTGTGTATCATTGAGATATCAGCACAATCATGGTTTTTGCAGTGTTAGTCACAATAGCCAAGTTATGGAATCAGCCTGTGTCCATAAACAGATAAATGGGTAAAGGAAGTATGGGGTATGCACAGAATGGAGTTTTATTTAGAGGAAGGAAAATGGACAGAACTGGAGCTCATGTTAAATAAGCCACACTCAACACCAGAAGTACTCTGTGCTTTCTCATATGTGGAATCTAGATTAGAAACCAACCAACTAACAGATGAACATGAAGGTGAAAAAGTACTATTAGGAGAGAAGAAGGGAACAACGGGAGGTGGGAGGGACATTGGAGGGGACATGGGACAGGGTGTGTGAACATTATCAAAGGAGGGAGGGAGAGAAAGGGGGAGAGGACTAAATCCTAACTGCTAAGCTGTCAGGGAGCTTAAAAAACAAAAACAAACAAACAAACAAACAAACAAAAAAACCCTAATTAATGGAGGCGATTCCTTGGTTCCAGGA
Organism: Phodopus roborovskii; assembly: GCF_943737965.1. Taxonomy (NCBI): domain Eukaryota; kingdom Metazoa; phylum Chordata; class Mammalia; order Rodentia; family Cricetidae; genus Phodopus; species Phodopus roborovskii. The sequence goes on from NW_026126433.1 coordinate 43,000,031, forward strand.
GACCAGTACAACAGTTAACTCTGCTCTTGGAATTATAAAATCTAAAGATAAAAAACTAGAAATGGGCGGTCACAGGAACTGGTCATCTGTTGTGGGGGTTCACACACCGAACCAAACTGAACCAAACCATTCCTTCTTGTTCCCTTCCTTCTCTGGATCTAGCCAGCATTCTCTAAGTCCTTTGTCAGAGGTGTGGAGAGGACACCTTTAGAAAGTGCAGCATCGATGACTGGAGAGGTGGCTCAGAGTTTGAAAGCACTGGCTGCTCTTCCAGAGGTCCTGAGTTCAATTCCCAGCAAACACATGGTGGCTCACAACCATCTGTAATGAGATCTGGTGCCCTCTTCTGGCCTGCAGACACACGTGCAGGCAGAACACTGTATACAAGATAAACAAGTAAACCTTTAAAAAAAAAATTAAGAAAGAAAGTGCAGCAGCTTTCAGGAAAGATGAACCTGACATTCCCAGAAATGGGAAGAAAGCCCTGGAGCCAGAAAGAACTTACTAAGGCAGGAGTGAGGCTTGACCTCACCATGTTGCCTGTGGGACTTGGTGAACAGTTCAGATTTGTTTTGTTTTATTTTCATTTTTTCTCATGTATAACAGTAAACCACTGGAGAGATTTAAGTAGAAAAGACTTCTCTTTTTCATAAGGCCCCATCCCTACAGAGAGAGAGAGAGGGAGGGTCTTTCTCTTGGAATAGCCCCTTATGGCTATCTAATCCCCCAAGAGGTCGTCTCTGAAACACACACATGAGCAATACTAAGTGAACTCAGCAGGTTGTGTATATATTTAACACCCTGGGGGCTGGGGAAACAGCTCAGTGGATCAAGTATCGGCTACACAAGCATGAAGATAGGAGTTCAGACCCCCACCCATATAAAAGCCAGGGAAGTGTGGCAGCTACCTGTAATCCCAACACTTGGGATACAGAGACTACTGATCCCTGGGACAAGCTGGGCAGCTAGGCCAGGTGGAATTGGAGAGTTCCAGGTTTAGTGAGAAACCTTACTTCAATAAACTGGAAAATGGTTGAAGCTTCAGGTCTTCATATGATAGGCATACATGCACACCTACACATATATACACATGTGCAGATTGGAATGTGCATATACACATGCAAGCACACAACACACATACCACTCTGGAGCTGAATATAATGCCACATGCTTATAATCCCCACATATAGGAGGCTGAGGCAAAAATGATTTCCTGGGCTATATAATGAGATGTTGTCTCAATAAACCAAAACCAAACCAGACCAACCAAACAAATAATAAAACAACAAAATGGGATGTAGTTCAGTAGTAGAGCTCTTACCTAGCATGCTAGCATATTCACGCCCTTAGGGTCTATCCCTAGCACTGAAAAGATGAGAGAGGAAAGGAGAGAAGATGAAGGGAAGAAAGGAGGAGAAAAGGAGAAGTGATGGAAGGAAGGAGGGAAGGAGGAAGTAAGGGAGAAGGAAGGGAGGAAGGAAGGAGAGAGGGAGGGAGGGGTTCAAAAATCACTGTAGATACTTGCTAGAGCGTGGCTCCTGCTAAGACCAACAGGAAGTTATTGCAATACCCAGAAGAGAGATCATGACATGGTGGCTGTCCTGGCTAATTCAGTGTCAACCTAACTCAAGATAAAGTTATTTGGGAAAAGGGACTCTCAACTGAAAAAATGTCTCCATAAGATTTCCCTGTAGGCAAATCTGTAGTGCATTTTCTTAGTGATTTTTCTTGATGTTGGAGGAACCAGCACATTGTGGGTGGGGAAGCGATGGTCCTGGGGTGTATAAGTAAGCAGCCCTAGCAAGCCAGGGTAGCAGATCAGTAAGCAACACTCCTCCAAGGCTTCTACTCCAGTTACTGCCCTGAGTTCCTATGCTGGCTTCCTTCAGTGACAGACTTACTAGCTGTAAAATGAAACAAACCCTCACCTCCTCAAATTGCTTTTGGTCATGGTATCTTATCACAGCAATAGAAACCCTAACTAAGACAGTGGCTTAAACCCAAGCATTAGTACAAGACATGTTGAGATGTGGCTGGCTTAGTGTGCATTTGTGTATTTCAGAGAAAGAACTGTCAAGTCTTGCTGATGGATTTGGTGCCCAGGAGAAAGAAAAGGAGAAAGGCTTTTTGTTTTGGTCAATGGGATGTTCTGTACTGAACTGGGGAGATAGATGGGGGATAGATTTAAGGAGGAAGACAGAGTCTGGAATCGATCCTGCCAAGTTCGAGGTGTTGATCTCTTAGTTAAAGTCAGGGGACAGTCAGATATACATTTGGGAACCACCAGACTATAGATGTACTTACAAACAAGGGTCTGGCTGAACATATGTGGGAGGGTATTTACGAACGGGCTCAAGACAATCTAACATGAAGAAATCTGTCTTGGGTGCTGGGAACAGGGAGACAGCTAGTTGGTAAAGTGCTTAGTGCAAGCATGAGGACCTGAGTTCTGGTCTCCAGCTGCCACGTAAAGCCATGTCTATAACTCTAGTGCATGTGGGTAGGTGGTCTGGAGATAGGTGGATATCTAAACATTGCTTTCTAGCCACTCTAGTCAGATTGCGGTCTCCAGGTTCAGTGAGAAATCCTGCATCAAAAGATAAGGTACAGCTGGGCAGTGGTGGTGCACCCTTTAATCCCAGCACTCAGGAGTCAGAGGCAGGTGGATCTCTGTGAATTCAAGGCCAGCCTGGTCTATAGAAAGTTCCAGGACAGCCAGGGCTGCACAGAGAAACCCTGTCTCAAAAAACCAGGGGGAAAAAAAAAAACAAGGTACAGGGTCAGCAAGATGGCTCAGTGGCTAAAGGCTGCCAAGCCTTACAACTTGTGTTTGATCCCTGGGACCACATGATGGAAGGACTCCTGAAAATTGTTGTCTTACTTCCACAAGTATGCTATGACAGTATGCCATCACACACACAGACACACACAGACACACATACACACACACACACACACACACACACACACACACACACACACACACACACACAGACACACACAGTCTGTTTGGGCCAACAATAGGCAAAGGAGAGTGGCCAGTTATGCCAGAACAAATAGCATACTATTTTAGGAGGGTAGGCCCTTACCTTACCTTGTCCTTCTTAATGTATGAAAGCTTGTAATTTAATACTTTTGTTTGTTTGTTTACTTCAGACATCTACACTTTTTTGGCAGGGTTTCTCTGTAGCTTTGGAGTGTGCCCTGGAACATGCTCTGTAGACCAGGCTCTGTAGACCAGGCCTCAAACTCATAGAGATCCACCTACCTCTGTCACTTGAGTGCTGGGATTAAAGGCATGCGCCACCACCACCTGGCTAACATCTACACTCTTATTTATGAATGTCCTCTTAGATTCATGTAGGAAGTGTCACAGCTTTCAGAGGGCAGACGTTTCCTTCCTTGCACCATTGGCAAATCTTTCTGGCTTTTCTTTCCATGTATTTGAGGAGTTGGCAGGAATCCACTGTTCACTGTGCCTAAAAGGAAGGCCAAGTCTGTCAATAAACCTCTTTGGACTTGTAAATATTTGTGTGAATCCATTAACTGTACCAAGTGGCTGGGATAAACCAGGTACTTTACTTACACACTACTCTAATGAGCCACAGGCAGAGAACCCACTCTGTGGATTATTTGCAATAAAATTTAAAATTTTCACAGTGTTAAATTAAAGCCTGTCTAAGCTCTCTTTGGGTTTTTCACTTATTTCTGGGGTGGCTTTCTTTATTAGCATTCAGCATATGAGTTTATTTTAGAAGTGGTATAGGCAAAACACAAGTAGAAAGCCAAGCCTGCTGCTTACATACAGTGTATATATTTAGTAGAAACACACACACACACACACACACACACACACACACACACACACACACGAAAGCACATAATGCTATCTAGCTCTTTCTAGCTCCCCACAGTTAAGTAGCCATAGCAACATAGCAACCAATTAGTTTATATGTCGACTCCAGCTTGCTTTATTTTTAAATAAATGTAAAAGTTCCTCTTGTTATCTAAACAATGTTTGTTATGAAAACCAGGAACAAAAATTTTATGTGAACTTTTAGAACACAGTGACATAGCGTCACAGCCCAGTGAGAACCCCACTTAGTACCTTGGGATTATCCTTCAAGGTCATTGTATATATTTTAAGGTTAACCTTAAATAAAACCTGAGCAAGGTACTACTGAATAGCTTTCAAAAACGAATAGTCTTGAAGACGTTCTTCAGAATTTAAATGTTAAGCATTTCACAATACATTTGTTGATTTTGTTTTGTTTTATTTTTCTGCTAGTGACATTCTTGCAGGAGTTGTTTCTTTCTTTTTCTTTTTTTCTCTTTTTCCAAACTGGAGCAAGCTTTATTAAATACTGACCAGGAAGGTGGGCACTAGCCAGGTCTGCATCCAGGATACCCAGAGAAATGGTCACATGTTGTTTCTTTAGACTAAACTTTTAGAAATGGACTTGCTGAGTTAAAAGTGTTCTGACATGTATTGCCCAATTGTTCTACAGGGTGCATTAATGTAGACAACTACCAACAATAAACACCTTCGTCGACACTGAGCCTAAAAAATAATTTTATGAAATCTTTGTCGAGTCAGTAGGGAAAATTCAATTTGATTTCTTTGATTGCTAGTGAGATTGAACATTATGCTCACTGGCCTTCGGCATTTCTTCCATTATGATTTGCTTAGCCACAGCTCGTGTTCAGTATTCCCTGAAGACACCTGTTATTGATTTCTGAGACCAGCTTTTCTATATAAGGGATATTGATCTTCTGTGTTTAAATATTTTTCCTTACATGAGTTGGTCTCTTATGTTTTGACCTGAAATGGTGAAAAAAAAAAAGTATGTACTCAATGTCTGCTTTTCATTTTATGGTTTTGGTGTCTGTTGTTACTTTTGGGAAGTATTCTTCATCTATTGTGTAGATGTTTGTGTACATGTTTTTGCTATTACTCTCTTCTCTTCCTCTTTACTCTTTCTCTCTTCCACGTTCTCCTCTTTCTTCTGAGTTAATGTGTCATATATCCAGGATGACCTTAGCTTTGCCATATAGCTGAAGCTGGCTTTAAATGCTTGCTGCATGTGTAACTTGCAGATTTAGCTAGCCTTTCTAGTCAGCAAGCCCCAGAGAGCCTCCTGTCTCTGCCTCCCCAAGAATGGGTCACAGCCTTACACCCACAGACTCAGGCCCTCAGGCTTCTGTGACAAACACTTTACAGACTGAGCCACCTCCCGAACTCCTCGCCTTTGGATACATTCTGTTTGAGTGGTTTTTGAATTGGTTGTCTAAAGGTAAAAGCCAAGAAGTTTTATTCCAAACCCCAGCTTTATAAATGTCTCTTCAAGAAATCACTCTGTCTGGCAACCAGGCTTACAATTTCTCTTGACAAACGTGTAGAGCTGAGAATAGTTACTTCTGAGACTCCCCATCCATGCGCTTCATTCATTTTCATGGTCTGCTCAGTTTCTGGTGACATTTAAGATTACAACTAGCTGCTCAATAGTGGCTCACGCCTTTAATCCCAGCACTTGGGAGGCAGAGGCAGGTGTATGTCTGTGAGTTTGAGGCCAGCCTGGTCTACAAAGCTACACAGAGAAAACCAGTCTCCAAAAACAAACAAACAAACCAAAAAGAAAAAGAAAATTATTACAACTATTGGTGTTTAAATCTATGCACATCTTGAAATTAGACAAATTATGAGAATTAGGAAAAGTTGAAGTTCTGAGTTTTCAAGCAGTTACACAAAAACGATAATTTTGTCTTTTCTTTGTCAATTTGTATAGATCCTGATACTTGTTTCTTGCCTTAATTTGTGTGGCTAAAAGCTTTCTAACAAAGCTTGTGAAGGCTAGCTGGCATCTTTATATATACCTGACTTTAGCAGGGAAGTAAGCCTTTCCCATTGTCAAAATACATGCATTTTGTGGTTCTCTGATGTTCCAATGTTTTATTAATATGTCATGCATGTTGAATTTTATAAAATCAAATGACTTTAATATCTACTGATATCCCGTGGCTTTTCTCTAAACTTAATGCTTTATAGTAAAATTTTCTAATGTTGAACCACATGTGTTCTTTTATTATAAATCCTAACAATACTTAACACTACCTAATGTACCCTAATAGTATACTTATTAATCTAATTTGCCTTTTAAAATAATTAGAAAATTTGCATTTCATTTCAAAGATTTGTCTATTATAATCCCACCTCTTTTCCTTTTATACTTTGTCAACTTTTCTCTTGAAAGTACATAATCTTCAATCTCACTGTTGCCATGGTTATTTTTTTATTGCATTAACTGAAATGTCCCTTAATTTGTTTGAAAGTTAATTTTCATATATATGTATATATATATGTGTGTGTGTATGTGTGTGTATATGTATGTATGTATGTATGTATGTATGTATGTATATAGCAGTGACTAATTTTATGTTATTTGATGGAGTAAAAATTGCTCAGAGAGTCGGCAAAATACCACTTCTAGGCATGTTGGGGTTCCAGAGGAGACTGGCCTTTGAATCAGGAAACCGATTAAAGATTGCCCTGTCAAGGTGGGGCCATTTCCCTGTGTGTTGAGGGCTTATATAGAACACAAAGGTAACGAAAGGGCGAGTTTGCCGTGGGTTCTTGAGTGACCACACCCATCTTTTGCCCTTAGTCATGTCCTTGCTTTCTTCTACTTGGGCTCAGGTTGGAACTGATACCCTTGGGGGATCTGGTTAGAACTACATGCTTCTTAGAACTCTAACCCAAAGAAGTCAACTTTTGGGATATTTCTGATTCCCCAATGGTACAAGCCAATCCCTCATAAGATATCTTTTTCATATACTTTTTTTTTTATACATATCTTCCTGGCTTTGGGTCTCTAGAGAACCATAACAAATACTATTTTCTACTTGAATTAAAAAAATAATCTTATAGTTGAGAAGTGGTGACACATGCTTTTGATCCCAGCATTGGGGAGGCAGAGAAGCAGGTGGATCTCTGTGTTATGAGGCCAGCCTGGTCTACAGAGTGAGTTCTGGGACAGCAAGGGCTACACAGAGAAACCCTGTTTTGAAAAACAAACAAACAAACCAAAAACCCAACAAAACACTCCCCCAATCTTACATGTATTTGTTTATTTATTGTGTGCACATGGTGGGGTACAAGCATGTCATGGCACATATGTGGAAGTTAGAGAAAAGTTTCGATTCTTTCCTTCTATTACGTGTACTCAGAGGTTCAAACTCCAGCTGACAGCTTTGGCCACACATGCCTGTATCTGACAAGCTATCTCATCAGACTTTTAAAAACAGTCAGTGGTTGCTCTTCTAAAAAAACTGGGTTCAATTCCCAGCACCTACATGGCAGTTCACAACTGTCTGTAACTCCAATTCCAAGGGACCTAAAACCCTCATACAGGCAAAACCAATAGACATGAAATAATAATAAATTATTTTTTAAAAGTCTTACTGTGAAACATGTATGGAGTAATCTATGGCATGCATTTGTGTAGTTTATTATTTCGTTTTTTTTTTTTTTTTCAAAGCAGTGTCTCACTGTGTATTTATCTCTGACTGGCCTGGAACAGTTACGTAGACCAGGTTGGTCTTGAACTCACAGGAATCTACTTATCTCTGCCTTCTGAGTGTTAGGATTAAAGGTATGTGCCACTATGCCTGGCCACTTGTGTAATTTAAAGAATAATTATTTAAAAAATACCCATACACTCACCACTCAGACCAAGACAACAGATCACCCGTACCTAGAACCTGCTTCCCACTGTGCCCCTTCTCCATCCCCTTTTGAGGTAATATGCTCTTGATTTTGGGTTGCAATTTTTACCTATTACATGCGTATCCTTTAACAACATGCTCTCTAACTGGGCTGCGTCTTAACCTTACACATGTGTGTCTTTACGATGTTCCTTTTGCTCAGTGCTATGCGTATGCCACTCCCCTCAGCGGCTCATGCCAGGGACCACACTCATTTACATTGCCATATCATTTCCCATCATATAGATTTATTGTCTGTTCTACGATTGAGTGACATTGTTGCATTTAAGGTTGCAGAAGAGAAACTGTGTGAGCAGCTTATTTTGTTAGGTTTTCTACCTGAATGATCATTGGATCTTTTTTAAGAAAAAAGTCTTTGTCATAGTTTATTAGAATAAATACAGACAGCTCTTTTAAGTTTGCCTGATGCTCTCCTGTGGCTCTCTCTTCTCTCACCTGGTCGTTTACCTCCATGCTCGCTTCCTCACAGTGGGAGGTCTCTGCTTGTCTAGATGGCAGTGGGTGGCGGTTCTCCTTGATTTATGAGTCTTTGTGGAAATGTCTCAACCTCTGCATGGGAAGCAAATTTACATTTTTGTCACTATAACCACTTTTGAAGTGACATTGCATGGGAGGGGTGGGTAGTTTCACCTAAGCCAGAAGGCCCCCCCTATGTCTGCCATGACAGCTGAATGCTCCTCTACTCCAACAAGCTCACCTTCTACCCCACCCCTTCCCCCCACCCCACCCCCTCCCTCCATCTCACTTTCTCCCTCTACTCTTACCCTCTCCTACCCCCACTCTCTCACCCCTATCCCTACCCTCACCATCCACCCCACCCTCTCACCCTCCACTCCCTCACCCTCCACCCCAACCCCAATCACTGTCTGCCCCTGTTTTGACCTGGCAGTTTTGCCTGGAAGCAAATCTCTACTCTATTCTCTATGCTTCCAAAGACCCGAACAAGCCTTGAGCGAACCTGGGGTTGCCTGGCTCTCCCTGAGTGCTCCAGGTCCCCTTCTGAAGGTGGGGGTGTTTGACTTTGGTACCACAGCCTTGTGATTCACTCATCCCTGGTCTCTGTCACACAATGATGTGTTTGTCCTCTTCTACCCGGCAGGTCTTTTCATCAGGGAGTCCCCAAGAGAGGGCATTAAATACATTGATTTGGGTTGTCCCTTTGGGCTGGAAACACCACCTATTTAGCTGGTATTGACCCTCAAATTGAAAAGTGGGTCTCCTGTGAAGCACACTGGCTTCCAGAGCCTGGTAGGAGGGGAGCAGTGGATAGAGAATGATGGGCAGCCTCTGTTTTCCTTGAGAAAAACTCCAGCTTATTTAGCAGGCTGGCAGGGAAAGTGAACACTACCTAAGATTTATAGTCGCCCAAGGGACAAGCTCGTGTTTCAATGCTGAATAACACAGTCTCTTCCTCATAGTCCCTACAGCAGGCAGGGAGGCCAATCATTTGCCAAACATCTTGTAGACAGGAAAGAAATGCATCAGATGGGAGACTGGACAAAGTCCTTAATATCCTTCCTTTCCGGAAATCTTGTGACTAGTGTTTTCTTTCATTGCTCAGGGCACGTGTGTGTGTGTGTGTGTGTGTGTGTGTGTGTGTGTGTGTGTGTGTGTGTGTGTTTCTCCAATCCTAGAGTCCTGAGTTGTTAATTCTACAATGTCACCTAAAGATTTCCATTCCTTGTTTGAGGGTGGGATTGTCTTGTTATTGCATAGACAATTTTTTATTGCTTTAGGTGTCTGACAAATTAGGGATGGCATTCCTTTTGGAGTTCTGGTTCAGTTCTCCTTTGTGGGCCTTGAAGTGCCCATCCTAGCCATTCAGCACATAGTTAAGATTTTCCCCTTCCTCCTGGGAAACAAAAGTAATTAGCAAAATTTGACTTTGCTTATTGTTCTTAAGTAAATTGCATTAAAATTTATGGGTACCTTTCCAAGAGAAGACAAATTATACATATTAAAAGAAGGGAAGAAAAGACACAGTGATTATGTAATTCCTCTGAGAAATCTTCTTTGTTTTACTTGCTACATAATGTATCCGTCAGAGCAGGCCTGTCCTTTAGTGGGTCTGTGATGCCAGTGAATTCTGTCCGGAGAACCAATTTACTGATCCTATGTCTTTGAAGATAATTGAAAAGTTAGGATACCCCCACCTGTGGGGCATTGTCTGTGTCCTTGGTGTAAGTGTCTTCCTCTTTGACTGAAGACAGAGGTAGGGTAGGGTAAGGAAGGTACTCTTAGATTAATCATATTTGAAAAGAAAACTCTTCTTTTCCAGGCAAGATCTGGAAATGGCATGTTACCATCAAGTGCTTCTTGAACTATCTTGGATAGAGGAGAAAGGGGCAGGGGAGTAAAATCACTCTGTGTTGTAATTTAAAAAGTGGCGCTAGAGAGAAAGGCTTCATGCAACAGAGCTCAGGTGGAGGGGTTCCTTTTATTAAGGGAAAGGAATGCAGAAAAGGGGAGGTGGGGGGAGACTGGCCTCTGGGAATGAACAGGAGCAGCAGAAAAGAGAGGTGGGGTGGAGGAGACAGAAAGACAGGCAGAAAAAAAAAAAAAGAGATGGGGAAGGGGGATGGCAGATGGACAGGGCCCTTTAAAAGGGAATGTAGTGAATATGCACAGGTGGTGCTCTTAGTGGCTGCAGCTGAGGATATATCCTGTCAGAACCCCAAGGGCAGGCCAGTACAGATGCCCGAATACTAACACTCTAATACTAACAAGTTGGTCTCTAAAGGAAGATAAACTCTCATGGACTATTTGCCCTCGGTGGTTTAGAATGGATGTCTGTGTATATAAACAAAGTCTTACATACTTTGTTTAAGCACTGTAGACATGTCAGTCCTTGGTGGTCTATAACTGATGTCTGCGTTGGGACACCAGAGTTTTATACACTTTGTTTAAGCACCATAGACAATGCCCACAAATCTCTCAATGGCACTCAGTTCCCATGAGAAGGAATACTGCTATTCAGTGATGTCTGAGGAGCTCGGCTCTGTCACAAGCTCTCCCTGAGAGACTTCTGAAACACTAGTTTTATAGCAAAGATGCCTTCCAGCTAGACTGACTATAAAAAGATCTCTCTCATTGACTTTTGCTATAAAATCAGAGATATAATCTCATGGGGGGGATCCCCCAAATGATGGACAAGATTGTTAAGGAGTGAATAGATGATGTGCTTACTTTATTCTACAACCACGATCTAAGTCCTTAGCTGGGACTCCACTTTTATAGTTCATAAAGATTTAGTGTGGAGCCTTAAAAGGTTATAGGTGCAGTAAATGTTGATATTGGTTGACCATGTCTGCAGAACAGAAACTACATATATACATATATGAAATTTATGTGGGTTTCTTTGTGAAAAAGAACCTATTCAAAACAATTTATATGAGAAGGAGATAAGACATGCCTAAATTTGGGTCTGGAAAGGGAGTCACAGCCCATGGCCTAGCCTCGTGTAGAGGGCCCTGGTGGTGATTTTAGTGTTTTGATGAACACAATTATAAAGTGCCTCCATATGGCCCAAGATGGAGTTCTGGGGACTGAGTTACCTACCAAGTCTGTACAGCTAATTATGGAAAACCAGGACTAGGACTAAGCACGTTGGCAGTGCTAGGAGATGGCCAGGTTACCTTTCTGCTTTCTCTGCAGGAAAAGAATTTCTGCTATTTTGGCTCACACGGGAGACAGTAAGTAATTTAGCACCAGCCAGCTCCTTTCAGGTCCAACCCTAGATGGCTGCAATACTACAAATGTGCCAGTAGATGACGCTGCAGACTACATTATTGTGTATGTGTCCCCTGTTGTCTTTTACTTGGAATTTCATAATTAAGGGGAGTCTGCAGACGCCTTAGAATCCCCATATGAATTGGGGGTGGGGTGGGGTCCAGGAAACACATAAACATTTTTTAAAAAATCAGGCTTAACAGTGGTAGAAAATTTAAAAAGTCACTTGGCTAGTAAGGAATGCAAAACTTAGTTGAAATCAGTTTTTAAAAGGGAAAAAACGACAAAAAGGAAAACGGGCTATTTAAAGATATGCTTCCTGGATAGACGCGGTCTGTGGCTCTGAGCGGCCCCCATCTCCTTCTCATTCAGCTATGCCTCCCTCTGCTTCACAGATTGAAGAGTGAGGAGAGTCAGCGCATTGCTCAGCTATGATATCCCGGGCTCCTTATTTAGCCTCCTCTGGCTTTGACATAATAGCATCAATTACACTCTGCTGTGAAGATGAATGAGATGATACACGAAAACAAAGATTAGCTGTCACCATTAACTGTGATTATTTCACCCAGCAAGTGTTTTTTTTTTTTTTTTTTTTTTTTTTTGTTAGAAATGTTTGAAAAATACTAGTTTAAGCTTTCGTTTCAAAAACAGGAACTGGAGATTTAAGGGACCGTGTGGTTGGGTTCTTTAAGTTTCACAATTTCAGGACACAATACAGCTATTTATGTAAAACAAGTCGCCCCACTCCTAATCTTTTACAGGTGCTCCTTGCTCCATGAGGGGGGAACTTGATACTTCCCTGTTCGAGTTTAAGAAACTCACGGAATGTGAAACAATTCTTTTTATCATTTAACGTGCCAAATGGTTCATTTTAGTTTTAAAGTAGTACTTATTTGTTCTACGTATAAAGGTGATCCAGAACAAGTTTGTAAGATCGAACTGAGTGATGAGCTTCTTACAAGGTTTCTGTTGATGTGGCTAAAACAGCTTAATCGGTAAATATAGATGTTTTCATAACTTCCCAGATGTGAAACTGATGCTTTGATTTGGCTGATTTGTTGATTAGAAAAATATTTTGGTTAGAAAAGTTCCGGTTTACCGAGTAGCAGTGTGGGAAGGGAAGGCTTCCATGAAGACGGAGTGTTGTATGAGGCCCTTTGGTGCTGACCGCTTTCATGAATTATTAGGTGGGTCATTCAAAGTTTTGAGGGTCCAGCATCCTTTAGTTGTACCTCTCTACTGAGTCCTTGGTTATTTGGGAAAACAAATACTATGCCTACTATGTAGCCCTAGCTGACTTTTAATTTATGATCCTCCGGACTCAGCCTCTCAAGTTTACAGGTGTATGCCCAGGCTTGTTTATGACATGCATCCCCCCCCCCCAAGACAGGGTTCCTCTGTAGCTATGGAGGCTGTTCTGGAACGCGCCCTGTAGACCAGGCTGGCCTCGAACTCACAGAGATCCACCTGTCTCTGCCTCCTGCATACTTGGATTAAAGGCACTGGCTATATAACGATAGAATCTTTCTCTAATCCATGTGCTCTCATCACAGGGTCAGAGAAATCTTTAGATTCTGGAACCAACAAGTTTATTGGATCCTGGATGTTCTGGCTATTTTGAAGGTTTCCACAACAGAGAGGCCATCATAAGAGTCTCAAGATCCCCTAAACTCTTTTGAAAGTGACTTGGGCTTTCCGGTGGTTCTAGAAACCGCCATTGCTGCTTCTACCGGCAGGGGGAGCAAGTGCCATCGAGATAGGGTACACTCATTAATATGCAGTCTATGCTTTCTGGGGATCATGAAGATGTTTAAGGTGATTTTAAGTAAAAAGAAAAATAGGAATGCTGGAGAGATGACTCATCGGTTAAGAGCAGTGACTGCTCTTTCAGAGGACACGGCTTCAATTCCCAGCACCCACACAGCAGCTCACAATTGTCTATTAACTCCAGTTCAAGGGAACCTGACACCTATGGTAAAACACCAATGTACATAAAATAAAAGTAAGTTTAAGAATGTTTTAAAAAGGGGAAACAAGTATAACAATGAATATTCAACCACGAACCCAGCCTAGATTGTATTTGTATACTAACATATAACTAAAATAGAATTTCCTTTTGTTAATGGAGTAAGGGACCCACACATACTGAAGTGTCTCAGGCCCACCAAGAGCATAACGAACTCCAAGTTACACTTTCAAATCGGGAGTTCTAAACTTACTGTAAGGAGGCAGAGGAAGCAGCGTCTGCCGGAGGGAGGGAATTCTTCCCTTCTCCAGAGACCAAGCAGTCTTCTCTAAGTTGGGCCCTGGATGTCTAAAAGGAGGAGGTCTCAGACTACCTGCATAGTTTTAAGTTACCAAGCCGATGGGCCAAAGATCTTTCTGACCTCGAGGCTACCTAACTTCGCCTCTCACCTCCTTCCTGTATCTTCAGCAGCAGGCTCTAAAACAATACAGGTCTGGACTAGACAACGCAGGGCAGGAAACGGGTTTTCTCCCCATCCAGACTTCAGGCAACCGTCCTTCAGGCAAACTACAGGTGAGTCAACTTTTCCCTCTTCTGAAAGTTACTTGGAAGGGCTCAGATGTATCTCCGAAGGACAAGAGATCCATACCTTCTTCTTGGGTGAATAGCAGGCCTTGCTGGTTGGCTGAGGACAAAAGGAGGAGTTTCTAGACTGCTGTTCAGCCTCGACAAGGGCACTGTGGTCTGATACCTCAAACCCTAGCCTGGCTGTACTTGTACCCTCTGGGTTGCAGATCTCCCAAGGCATCCCATGAGGTGGAAGAGGCAAGGCTGGGGGGAGCGGTGTGAAGAATCTGACCACCAGGTGGCGCTGGGCAACCAGCCGGCGGCTTGCGGCATCAGCAGCTACAGTAAGGCAATGAGGTGGTCTTGGAGCCTGTGCCAGTCTGCCATCTGCCTCAAAGAGAAGGGCCTCCTAGGAGCAGTCCAAGGATTAGGCAGAAGATCTTGACACATCGGAGCAAGAGACAGCCTGGGGAGGGGGAAGTGTTGGCGGCGGAGATGCTTCAAGGTCTCTTGGTTCTTGTCTGCTTGAAGGAGAGAAATCAGTAGAGAGACATGTGCAGTTTGAGCGGGTTATTCAGCAAGATTAAGGAAAGCAAACACTCCAGAGAATTTGGAGTGGATGAATCCAAGACAGGAAGCAAGCCAGTAGGGTCTGATTGTGAATTCTAGATTTTTTTTTAATGAATATTTAGGAGGTGGGTGGTATGTTGTTAGGGTTAGGTGACATTTTGCCGTCCCCAAATCATGGAAGATCTTTTGGGCTATTTCTTTCTTGACTTTGTTCCCCTGTGGTGTAAAAACCACAATGTAAGTGATCTTTCAAGGATGTTAGTCTTCAGAGGAGGTCAGTCCTTCCTTAGTGTGCCTGTGTGGGAGAATGCCCCAGCAGGCGCCTTAGTTTCTGATCCAGTGGAAACAACCTAAACGCAGCTTCAAGGATGTTTAACCAGAAAGCAGCGTTCTGATGGCCAGGAGAACAGCTACCCAGAACACAGGGGCAGTTTTCCAGGTACCTCACGTCTGACTCCTTGGCTACCCAGTGTCAGAGGCGCACAGTGTGACGGGACAGGAAGTGGAAAGAGAGGAGCTGCAATGCTTCCCAACATAAGGAGCGATCGGAGAAATAGGTGCAAGATACGTCCTTGGAGGGAAGCTTAAGCAAGATATAGGGGAGCTTTCTCATCTCCTGAGACATCACCACTCCCGCCATCCTCCATTATGCGAAGCTCCTAGGACCAGACGATAGCTTGGGTTACTTAACTTCTGGGTGCCCCATCCTGCAGCACCAAGGGCACCGGTCCTTTCGCCAGGCTGGCCCTGGTAGGTCACAGGGAGAAGTATCCTTATAACGCCATTCCTATGTTCATTTATGACTTCATCTTTTATCCTTGGTGGAGCCAGGCCTGGGGACAGACATGAGTAATTTGCAGCCACTGCCTTCATGGAGCTCAAAGTCTGGTGGGAGAGACAGAAAGCAAATAGGCTGTTGGCACACAGTGACAACTGCTGGGCCAGAGGTGTTCCCAGGAAGGTGGTGGTAGCTATGACTGGTGTTGTTGAGGGGCAGGGTAGACATTCCAGGTAAGTCATGAAGCGCTGTGGGAGTTAGCCGAGGGGAAGCCAAGGAAGGACACATACAGCTCCACTGCCGTAAAAGCAGGGTGCTTGGGACTGCAGATGGGTGGTGCAGCAGGTGGGAGCAGGTTAGCTTTTGTCAGCTTGACACAAGCTACAGTCCCTGGGAACTGTGAGAGTTTCAGATAGGACTATGAGACATATTCCTGCTTGCTGGCTGCTGTGCGAGGGCCCAGCCCATCATGGGCAGTGCCACCCTTAGGCAGATGGTCCTGGGTTGTATAAGAAAGGAGAGTGAGGAAGTCATGGGGAGCAAGCCAGTAAGCAGCTCCGCTCCATGACCTCTGCACCAGCTCCTGCCCTCAGGTCCCTGCCCCGAGTTCCTATCTTGCTTCCCCCTTGATGACAGACTGTAACCCATGAACCAAACACACCATTTCCTCCCCAAGGTTGCTTTGGTCCTTGTTTGATCACAGCAACAGAGAAGCAAACCAGGTGAGGAACTGAGGGGAATGAGAACAGAGAGAGGCAAGGCTGGAGATTATGCCAAGCAGCCAGGCTTTCTCCATGGAAGGCCTGGGAAGTTATCATGAGATTCCCTCAAGGTGAGGGAGATGCACAGATGTGTAATATGTGTTACATCAGGGAGGGGGGGAGGTGCGAGCTAGTGACAGGCAGATCTGCTAGAGGGTTATGGCCAGCAGGAAGTGATAAGAACCCAATAAGGCAGAAAGATGCCTCCTTAGGTTAAGTACTTGTTTCACAAACGTGAGTTCACATCTCCAACATTTACAAAATTGCTGGGTATGGTGGCATAGATTTGTAATCCCAGTGCTAGGGAGGTGAAGGCAGGAGGATCCTTGGGGCTCCCTGGCCAGCCAGTTAGATGACTTTGGACCCTCTGGGTTCAGTACTTCAAACTATAAGGTGTAAAGTAATGGAGGAAAACACCTGATGTCAATTTTTGTCTTGCACACATGTACACACACACACATATGCACCTATACATGCATGCACATGAAAACACACACAAACACACAGCCCCAACATAGAAGAAACTGATGCTTCTCTGCCTGCTTTGGAGCATCTGTTAAACTGGAGTCTGAGATTTATAGGCTTGAAGCTCTGATCACACAGGAATTAATCAAGGTCTCAGGGATGGAAAGGATTCCCAACTCCTCTTCATCTTGTCTTTCTAGCCTCAGGGAGGCAAGTTAGCAATCTGGACAATACCCTATTGACTATGGTTGAAGCCACTGCACAAGTGTGTGTGTGTGTGTGTGTGTGTGTGTGTGTGTGTGTGTGTGGTGTATAGGGTGTAGAGGGTGGAGCCAAGGGCTCAGGAAGCCTAAGCTAGGGACAACAAACTAGGTAATGAAAGAGTGGGAAATGAATCTGGGGTGGAGAAGTGATCCCAGGCCCATGGACAGCAGGGCTGGTTAGAGAGATTCAGCCTGGGAGAGGCTTGGTCTAAGGTGCAGAGTGAGAAGGATAGCCTGGGCTGCCCAACAAGAATCTATTCAATGAATATGAGTAGAAGCTTGCTCCCCTGCCCTGCATACTACCCCTTCCCAGCTCTCTTGGGAAGAACTCCATGTTGCCTGTGGATTCTTACTCTAGTCTATCCTGCCAATAAACCACATTTTCTACTTTATCTTTGGCCAATCCTTTTCAAAATACATAAAGACATGACTGGTTATGTTTGCAAAGACCCAATTTCTGGATTATGGCCCATTCTGAGGTTCCTTGTAGCATGAACTTTGAAGGTTGCTGTTCAGCCTGGGACACTCCTAATCCATGTACATGTATCTCCTACAGATTTGATCTCAGGCTGAGTCAATAGTCCCTTACATATTTTATGTAGATAAATGGCTGACATAAATAGTTTTTGGAAAACTAAACATTGAGATTGATAGATTTTTATCAAATTCTATCTCTTGTTAAAATTCATGGGCCATGAATCTGGCCAAATGTCAACCCATCTGATTGAATACTACTGAACAGATATGCATGGTATAAATCCAGGAAATATGTGGTATAAATCCAGGGCAGGCTTCACCCATATTTTGGATCTATGGATCGATTGCCCATTAGTTAGTAGTTGCTCTTATTTCATCTTTGTCTGTTGGGTTCTTTGAAAATACATACATTAGACATTAATTATAGCTGTTTATAAACCTGATTTTTTTAAAGTCTATCAGTGAGAATTGGGAGGTGAAAGGAGCAGAGATAGGATGAAATGCATTTGCATTTGAATGGTAAAATTTTGTAACAAAAATGATTTTTTTTTGGTTTCCACTTTTTATCGCTTAAAAACATTTTCCCCATAAAATTAATATAAAGTCATTTCAGAAAATGTTATTGTAATCCCAACAATCAGAAGAAATTGTTGTTAGTATTTTGGAGAATGCATTTCTAGTCTTTTTTATGTTCTTTACTATATGCACATGTAGAAGAAAGGACTATACCTGCACACATGTGCCCTCGGCATTGAAGGTGCTTCTGCCTCTTTAAGAGAGAATCATCTCAAGGAAGATTTTTTTTTTTTTTTACATTTAGAGACACTCCTAATAGTCCTAATGAAGTTGAGTAGTAGACACATCTTGCCCCTCTACTAGGAACTAGGAGAGAAGGAACTAAAAAGTTTTATAATTTCTCCTCACAAAGCAAGCCAAATATTGAGTGATACGTTGACAGCTTGAGAGTTTGCATTTACTGGTTTGCTTCTTCTGTTTCACAGTAACCAACACGCTTGACAGGAACAGCTCAATGAGAAAGAGGAGTTTGGGTTCATGGTTCCACACTTCACCATGACCAGGGTGAGACAAACATCAGTGGCTAGTCATGATGAGGAAACAGCATGGGCCAAGCCAGGAGTAGGCATGGTCTTCAACAGCCCACTCCTAGTTACCTCCCTCCACCAACTAGACCCCTTTTCCTAAATCAGCCAGAGAATACGTGCTCAAAACATGTGTCTGCAGGAGACGTTTCAGATTCAAACCCCAACACTGAGGAAGATGAGCATCAGGAGGCAAAGAGGAGAGATATGAGTAGGGGAGTCCAGGAACCAGTCAGGAACCCAGAACAGGGTGACTTCTTTGGAGGGACCTGAGCAGTAGGGAGCTTCCTGTGGCTGGAAAGTATGGTGTGTTATGCAAAATGGTTTCTTGTGTGTTGTAATTACATTCATCTCTCAGCCCTTCGGTAAGATTTAGCTAGTACAGTGTTGCTCAGTTTCAAGGAAGCGTGGGATGAAGTGTGATGGAGACAGAAAAGATGAGTGGAGGCTGTGAGCAAATATTAATGAAGACCTAGAATATTCTGTGGATACGTAGTTAGTTCTATGTCCTTGTGATTCTCTGGATTTCCTCAGTGTCTGTTAATATGTTCCTACTTTCCTTTCCTTTTTTTTTTTTGTTAGTTTGGATATGATTTTCTCAACCTTACTGATTTTTCTCAAAGAACTAATTCTTTATTTCATTGCTTCTTTGTATTTTTGGTTGTTGTTTGTTTGTTTCTGTTTTATTGATTCAGCCTGCAGTATGATTATTTCTTGCCATTTACTCCTTTTGGGTATTGAAAAGTTTCCATGGCCCCTCCCCTCATTAAGTCTTTCTACCAGTGAAATAAATCAGATCAGGCCTAATTTAATCTGAGCAAAGCATTCCCCGGTGGTCCCAGGGGAAAAGGAGAAACCACTAGGGGAAGTCCATGAGCTAGACCTTAAATAGTCTCCCAGGGTGGAGCCGCTGATTGGTGGGCTTTCTTTCGGGCAGAGTCTGGAGAGGGCAGCTCCAGGAGAGGGTGGGGTTTGGACATCGCATCTCCAGGGGAGATCCCTAACAGGTATCATTTCTTTTTGTTCTAGAGCTTTCAGGTGTACTGTTAAGTTACTAATAAATATGATATATGATCTCTCTCCAGTTTTTTTAAATACATAGACACTAGTGTTATACCTCTCAGGACCAGATTTATTGTGCCCCATAAGTTTATTATTTTTGAAAAGACCCTCCAACCATGGGGAGCCCCCCCCCTTAGATTAGGCACAGGCCACACCCAAACAACAATTTTCAACATAAAGAGATTTTTATGAAGCAAGGCAAAGAGACAAGGTTGCTGAATCCGATTGGGCAGAAACAGTGGCAAATAGCTTTGTGGGAGTGATTTTAAAAGGGGAGGTCTGTGTTAGAAGGAGCTGGTGTAAGTTGGTAAGTTTGATTGGGCCTGTTACTTAGGGAAGCCAAATGGGGGTTTTTGATTTCACGACCTTGATGTTTTGATAGTTGGATGTTGGTGAGCAGCCTCAGGAATGAGTCAGGCATAAGGAAGTGGCCAAATAAGGGAACAGACCTTGGCAGCTAGCTTTAGGAATGTAGACATGTCTAAATAAGGGTGGCTAACAATTTAGCAAAGGGGCAGGAGGGCAGGACCTGCCCGTGCCATGCTTGCTATGTTTGGGCCTAGTAGAACCCTTTGGTTTTCACCCAATTCCTAGAAAGTCTTTAATTTCTGTCTTAATTTTGGGCTTGACACACTTTTCATTTAGTAGTGAGTTTTTGAGTTGTCATGAGTTCATAGGTTTTCTGTTGTTTCTGTTGTTGTTGATACCCAGCTTTAGTCAGATGGGATGCACGGTGTTATTTCGATTTTCTCGTATCTGTTGAAGGTGGTTTTGTATCTGAGCATGAGGTAGTGATCTTGGAGAAAGTTCCATGAGGTGCTAAGAAGGAGGTGTATTCTTTTGTTTTGTGTGAAATGATGTGTAGATGTCTGTTATGTCCATTTGGTTTATGTCAGTTAGCCCCAGCATTTCTCTGTTTAATTTTTGTCTGGATGAATTGTGCATTGGTGAGAGTGAGGTACTGAAGTCTCCCACTATCAGTGTCCCAGGGCCAATATGTGATTTAAGCTGGTCATGTTTCTTTCACAAACTTGGGTGGGTGCCCTTGTGTTTGGGCGCATCTGTGAACAATCACAATGGCCTCTTGGTGGATTTTTCCTTGGATGGACATGTAATGTCTTTCCCTATCTCTTCTGGTTAGTTGCCGTTTGAATTCTATATTGTCAGACATTAAAATGGCTACACCAATTTGCTTCTTAGGTCCATTTCTTGGATTATCTTTTTCCATCCTTTCACTCTGAGGTGATATCTATTGTTGATGTTAATAATGTGTGTTTCTTGGATGCAGCAGAAGGATGGGTCATGTTTTCTCCTCCATGTTAGTCTATCTGTTATTGGGGAATTGAGACCATTGATGTTGGGGGAGTCTGAGGGAGTCCACAGGTAGGAGGAAAGCAGGGTGTTCCACCAGGATCTTCTCAGTCCTCTGGGAATGAGGGCAGAGAGTGAGGAAAAGCCACAACAGTCAATCTTCTGCAGAGCTAGGGATGCCCCTAGGGAATTGGATATGGAGGAGAAGAGGCAGAGGGAAGACCTGAAGCTCGCCATACTTGCTTGCTTCTTTGGTGGGCTTGGCTGCTGGTTCTGGGGAATGCCTGCTGGAATTAGGGGTTGGGATAACAGGATGAGTGGGGAAGAAGGTTGGAGGAGTTCTGAATGGTTGATGGAGATGGGGACAGAGGGGAGAGGGGGAGACACTGGAGGTGATCTACAGAGTTGAGGATGAGACAGGGGTAGGGGGTGGAGGTGGGGCGTTGGATTTGGAGTACAGGAGGTAGAGGTGAAGATCTGCAGTTAGCCTACCTTCTTCCCGGGCTGGAACGAAATTTAATTATTTTTCCCCTGGGAGTTTTGCTTATGTTTATATGAGGCATCCATAATAATAAGCTGGTATTTGGTTTTCTCTTGTTAGTTTTTCTTATTTAAATTGCTGTTACATTACTTTTTTTTATTGGTTATTGGAAGTGAACCTAATCTTAAGTGATGGGGCTTTCTGTTAGGTCCTGTGATTTATCCCTGTGCTCATGTAACAAGACTATGCAATTCAATTTTACTCTTGATGCATTTTTTAATATGTGACAATGTAGATCTCTGTGTTAGTTTCTTTTCTTGTTTCTGTGACAAAATACTCAGCAAAAGCAACTTTAGGAGGCGAGGGCTTACTTTGGCTCTCTGTAGGGGGCACAGTCCACCCAGGAGGGGAAGGGGTGTGGCAGACATCTCTGTTGTGGCAGGAGAGTGCACCTGGCACCTCCCACAACCCCTGGAAAAGGAAGCAGAGAGATTCAGGAAGAGGGGCCAGGCTCAGGGCCCAGGCCTAGTAACCCAGCTTCTCCAGAAAGCTCTACCTCCCAAAACTTCCACACTTAGGAATATGAGCTGGGAACCATGTGTTTAGACACGGGAGTCTCTGGGGGGGGGGGGGACGCTTCATAGCAATATTCTTCCTTTTCAATATTTTCTTGATCCTTATCTGTTGTCCTTCATAGACTTTATGCTAATTATGCTAGCTTGCAAAAAAGCCCTTTGAGATTTTCAATAAGATTACATCAGTTTTATGAGAGATATGAAAACACCGACCTTTTCCTTCCCCTCTTCTCTCTTGACAAGTTGAGCTTTGCCTTCCATAAATTTGGTATGTCCTCCCCAAATAGGTTTGCATTTTTTCTTTCTATCAACTTTATACAATTTTTAATGCTTACTACTAAGCATTTTACTTTGTATTGTTTATATTACAAGTGGAATTATTACTGCTAAGATAGTTAACTTTTTTTTAAAACAGCTT
This sequence comes from Phodopus roborovskii, assembly GCF_943737965.1. Taxonomy (NCBI): domain Eukaryota; kingdom Metazoa; phylum Chordata; class Mammalia; order Rodentia; family Cricetidae; genus Phodopus; species Phodopus roborovskii. The sequence goes on from NW_026126433.1 coordinate 43,022,336, forward strand.
GGTATTATGTAGGGAGCGTCCAAAACAAAAACAAACAAACAAATTAAACAACTACAGCTTCCTGGAGGAATGTCCTAACTCTAGATCCCATGTGTTAAGTGTTAGATCTCAAACCCAGGACAAACGGCTGAGGTCCACACACACGCACACACACACACACACATTTTAACCTTTTTGTCCCCTTGGCTGTTACCCTTGTTTCCCTTCTTCCCCCTACTTTCTCTCCTCACAGGGCCCAGTTCAGGGTCATGTCCACTCTGGACTCTCCCAGATGTTTCTTCCTCTGGCTGTGCTCTCCTTCATATCTGCAGTAAACTCGTCCACCACATCCGGGAACAATCATGACCTTTCGTTTTTAATTTATTCACTTTTTTCCAGTCATCTGGTGCCCAAACCCAGGACTGGCATATATGAGTTCCCTTCCAAGGAACTTGGCATCTCCCAACCAAGCTGCTGCTCTGACTTTCCTAAGGCACATATGGATCATTTGGTCCTGCTAGCTCCTGCCATTCACCAAATTAGACCCAAAATTCTGAGTCAGCCTTCTCAGTTACTTCTCCCCTTCCTCTGCTTGTCTGTGCCACACGTATCTCTCCTGGGCACTGGTCTAGCGTCTGTCCACTCTCACCGGCTATTCTGGGTATCTCTACTAAAGACACCACAGCCCCCCCCCCCCCCCTGCCTCTCATTCCTCTCCCTTCCCGCTAGGGGTCTGCAGTCCCACTAGCCATCTCTCAGCTCCGCCCAGCAGTCAGTAGCTTCTGCTCTTGGCCTCCTCCTTAAGCTCCCACCCCTCTCATGACTGCTTGCTGTCTCTTCCTTAAGCCCTCCTAGGCCTGCCCCCTCTTGGGCAGAGGCCCTTCTCCTGAGCCCAGCTAGGCCACTAGGAATTGTCTCCCTCTTGGAGCTTGTAGAAATTCCTACCAGTGGAGTTTCATTTTTCAACACTCGCCTCCTTGTCAGACTATATATATCACTTGGCCCCAGTGCAGATCAATGGCCCAAGACTGATACATTTGATTTTCAAATTCTCCTCACATGGTAACAACCTCTGCCACGCACAAGCAGAGGATCCCTAAATCTCTTCCATCTAAACTTGTTCTGCTCTGCACTTCCAAAAGTCTCTTATCGCTGAGGTTTTCCTACTTCCCACTCTTGAAAATCTTTTATCTCTATTATTTCTCTGCGCTCTGCTCTCAAAAAATCTTTAAAGAAGACTATGCTATAAACTCTGTCTTAAGATTTGTAAGTTCATTGGGTATGGTTAAAAAAAAATTCTATAACATCTGTAACAAAAAATTAGCTTAAAACTTACAACAAAAGGCTTAAAATTAAAGTCTACGCATGTGTAATCATAATTTACCATAACTTACTATATATGTGACTCGACTTGTTTATAATATGCCATATAGGTAACTTAGATTCATCTCTTGTTTAAACATAGATTATTGAAGAAATAGTTGTACAAAAACATAGATGTTGTAAAGTAACAGTTGTGCTTACAGCCATCTTTCCTAAGGTAAAGAGGGTACATGCCATGTTACTTCACTACTATCTTAAGATGACCACATGTCATAAACCAACTGAGGCAACACCTATGAAACTTCTTAGTCCTACTGAGTCTTTGGCTTATCATTGTATCTCTTTCTAAACTAAAAAATCAACATCAGGTTTCCAATGGGATTAGGATTTTTATATGATGGTTAACTTCCAAGGTTATTTAGATATATTTAGGTTAACAAAACCTAAATTAAAAATATATGTATAGCTATTTGTGTCTTTGCTAAATCTGTTCAGCACCAGGCTTCTAGAAAATTTTAAATAAAAAAAAACAAATGTTTAGTGTATATTATATATATATATGTATTTCATAAATAACATGTTTGATAAATAAGGTTGATAAATTCCCAAGGTCTACTCAGATATAGCTTTAGCTATATCGATAAAACTGAGTTATAAAAAAAAAACCTGTGATATTCTGTAATGATACACTATAAAAAGATTGGGAAAATTCCCAGTCTCTATTATTTATGGTTTAACATTTTATTTTGATGCTAAAGAACTACTAAATCTTTTCTAAAACTTTAAAGTCTAGGACTGAACAGGGATAAAGTTTAGATTCCTAATCTTATAAAAGCTACTAACTTGTAAACTGTTATGTAATTCATTTAGTGACAAGCTTTGTTTAGCCTCCTGTATGTGTTTTCAAGGTTGAACTTAAAGCAACTAACTAGCCCAGGTCTACTTAATAGATGGTCTCAAACTCTTCGGAGATCTGCTGATTATAGCATTGAAAGTGTTTAATGAAAAAAGCTTCCCATGATAGACAGACATGTCAGCTCCTACTGGGAACCCTAATGTCTCCAAAGAAGATAGATGGGGTAGGGCAACTCCACCTGAATTGTGGTGATACTAACCACGGGGCAAAACTTCCCCGTGCCTCCCTGGCCGCCAGGACTCTGCACAAACTGTGAACAGTTTGGGGGTGATCGTCCTACCTTTTCTGGTGAAATAAGGTCTGTCCCCCAAGTTCTTCCTCCACAGGAAAATCTCTCAGACCCGAGTCTGACAGTCGAAGGTTGATGCAGCTCTGTGTAGAATCTGAAGAGGAAACACTATCCTGTATGACAGCAGAAGATTGACAATTGCTCCAGTGAAGCCATGGAGACCACAGGAGCCTAGAGCAACCATCTAGATAGTAGGTAAGTGCCATTTTAATTGATACATAGGCCATTAAGGCTACACTTCCTGCTACAATTTATCCTTCTCAGATCTCTGATGATATTGAATAATTGCTTTAACAACAGCAAGGTAAGAGCTCCTCTCCCAAGGCTGTAGCTGCCTCCACTTCATAGTAAAAAATCAGGCCTCAGGCCTCACTTTCTTAGAGCTATAGGTCTCTAGCTGAGAGAGACAGTGTGCCTTGCTACCAGTTGCTTTTAACCCACAATCAGTTTTGGATTCCTAAGCTTTTACTATGACTCAAAGGTGTGAGTCTCTTGCTCTTTCTACAGTGTGGATTTCAGTACAGATTATATACACAGTAGGAATGCTAACATATTTAAAGCTTTTTATCTCTTTTTGTAAATAAACTTTAAAAAATGTATGTAAGCTTCAGGAAGTCGACTTGGATCTACCCCTGGAAGGTCAAATGACTCCAGATAAGTACTCCTAAGTTATTCCTGAGGACGGGGTCTTACTCTCTTTCTCTCCCCTGGTCTTGGGAATCTATCCCCGAACCACCAGGACTATGCATCTGGAAGTTTCAAGTGTACACCCAAGATAAAAAAAAAATTTACTTTAAATCCCTTAACTTGACCTTCTGTCCCTAGTCTATTTGTCCCAGCAGATTTCTCATCAACTACAGTCTGCTTCAGCAACTCATCAGCCCCAGGTGTTCCCTTGGAACTTGCATCCCAGATGAACGCAGAGCCACCAGCCTCAGGGAGTTCAGCCTCACAAACTGCTCTGAATTCGCCTGCATTTCCCTAGCTCCAGGTGGTCCCATAGAGCTTGGACAGCTGTGGAAACAGCCTTCACTCCTCTCTCTCTCTTCCTGTCCTTGGCCAGCATTCCAGTTTTCTTGGGTTCCCAATAACGACATCCCAATGTCAACAGGAAGTAGTCATAGAAAAGATTATGCTGTCCCTGATGAGCTGAATTTGAACTCCAGAACCCACATGGGAGAAGGAGAGAACCAATTCCTCTAAGTTGTCCTCTAACTTCCACATGTGAGCTGTGGTGTGTGCATGAAGTAAATAAATGCAATAAGACTTCCATTCAAAAAAGGAGTGTCAAGAATATGTCCAGAAGAAGGACAGCGGGAGATGCCAGCATTCATTGACATTTAAGAAGGGAGGTGGAGAGTGACTTAAGTCCCTATGCCGAGAAAAGGAAGATACACTTTATGCCTGGGATGTCTTATACTCGGTGTTGCTGTCTATTTGTGCAATAAACGTATTTCTTTATTTTCCCAGTTGTCCTGAGGACAAGTCTGTTCTCTACAACACTCCTTCCTCTCTTATCAGTGATTCTTTTTCTCCATGGTTTCAGTCTTCTGAGAGCAACTGTAATTTTAAAGTGTTCAATGGAAAACCCCACAAGTAAATTAATTCCCAAGTTGTAAATCACATGCTTTGAGGATTGTGAAGAAGTCTCACGCAGCCCTGCTCCACCCTACCCAGATAGACTCATGTGTTTGTCCAAGGTATCCACGCCATATGTACTACCTGCCCTCAGCCGCTTACCCATTTGGTTATAAGGTATCACAGTGCTTGTGTTTAAGTGACCTTTGTCTTACTTAACAATGGTCCCAAAGCACAAGAGTAGTGATGCTGGCAATTCAGATGTGACAAAGAACACAAGGCATCCTTTCTCAGAGAGGGTGAAAACATAGTATTTTCAAGGGACCCCATTCACATAATATATGGCATTATATTAATTGCTCTATTTCACTGTTAATTGCTAATCTTTTACCGTGCCAAATTTCTAACTTAAATTTATTCATAGATATAGGACAAAACATGGAGTGTACAGTGCAATCTATGGCCTCAGATTTTTATCTCCTGGGGTAGTTTTTGAACAGTTGGCCCAATGAGTAGGAGGAGACTACTGCACAACACTCTTGGATATTGGTGCTTGTTGAGTTAAGTTACAGACCCATCTTCTGCTCGTAGAAAAGATAAAGTTGTTATGAGAGGCTGTTGAAGAGTGAAGACTGAGACGTCCATGACAGTTACAGCAAGAAGTAAGCAGAGGGAAAATAAAATCCCCAGAGAAACAGCCAATGGCAAGAGTGCCGAGTGTGCTATGTGTGCTGCGGGAGCTAAGCAGTCTCTGAGCTTAAGAGAACAGTAACCCAAGAAGGGTGAAGGGGCTAGGCATGGTGTGGGGGGCATGCCTGGAACCCAGAAGTCAGGAGGCTGAGGCAAAACAGTTAGGAGTTCAAAGCCAGCCTGAGCTATATAGTGACACCTGTCTCAAGAAAACAAAACAGAGGGTTGAATAACTCAAAGGAAAAAAAAAATCACAGTTATAACTGGATGCTTCATTTTCTGACAGTTATCAAGGACCGAGCATAAAAGGAGGCCAGAACTTTGACCTTTGCAGCATGTAGTAGAAGAGCCAACCAGCTTTGCTGCATTCATGGGCACAGGAAAGCCAGGACTCAGCTAAAAATAGCCTTTCTCCATGGTTTTCCCTCTATTCCCAAGCCAGGACCAACCAGGGAATGTGAAATATGTTCCCTGAGACAGTCTCATAGATGCTGCTTCTAGTCAGCCTGCCTCCTGCTTCCCAGGCCAGCAATTTATCAGTCTTGGTTCGCACTGCTCTGACCGAGTGCCACTCTGTGTGGATTATAAGTGATAGACAATTATTTTTCATAGCTCCAGAAGCAGGAAGTCTGGGGTCAGAATGTGACACTGCTGGTCTCCAAGGAGAACCTTCTTCCAGGCTGCAGACATCGGCCTTCTCAGAGCATCACTTGGGAGAAGGGAAGGTGAAAGCATTTGCCCCCTCTCCCACCGACCCCTCCCCTGCCACCCCAGATTCTTTCCAAGATGCTAATTCCATTGATGAGGGTTCCGCCTTTAAATAGCACCACATCAGGATTAGGGTTTCAACACGAAAAATTGGGGGCAGCTCGTTGAGGGAGATAGAAGGACAAACATTTAGTGTCTGTCCGGGAACACACAAACACCCTTACCAACTATAAAGCTGCCTCAGAATCTTCCAGATGCAAGTGAAGCTGACACCTCACCTTCCTGCTACTAGCAAGCCCAGAATAGATGGTTTCTCTTGTAGCTTGGGTGGCCTTTGTTTGTTTTTACTGTATCTTTGGCTTTTAAGGTAGACAGCTATGTCAACTATAGTTAAGACCCTTCCTTTCAGAAAGCTATGTATTGTCATGTTTCTGATATGATGGCTGTACATCTAATTATTATTTCTTTTTGTAGCAGGACATTCTGTCTCATGGTTGCACACTGAAATGGCCACTGCTGTGAGACATGCCAGTGGTGATAACAACCATTTGATCTTATTACTAACTTTACCGAAAAGTTCTCCAAGATTGAGGTTAGTATTCTTGTCCTATTAAGTAAATATTTCCATTTCCAGATTATTTAGTTTCTTCTTATTTTAAATAGCAAAAGTATATACGTTTTTAGGGTTTATTGAATTAATCTTTTTATTCCTACTGGTAATACGCTATTAATAGAAATTCTAATTTTGGACCTTACTTGTATTCTTATAAAAATAAACCTCCTTGATCATGGTACATTATTCTTTTATGATGCTGCTGCATTTAATTGGCTAATATTTTATTCAGGATTTTCGCATCTATATTCATAAGTCAGGTTGGTCTGTAATTTTCTCTTTCTGGTGCTATTTTAGTCACATTTATGACCGGGAAATCTATTCTATCTGCTATTAGCACTCTAGACTCCCCTTTTGTTAGTATTAATGACGACTGACTGTGTGTTTGAAATACATATGCATTTCAGCCACTTTAGGAACTCTCGATCCAGACCTTTCATCTTCCGAGGACACAACTGTCTGGCAATGGTTTTCCAGTTTGTCCCATGTGGGTTAGTTTGCCGACCCTTTGCATTCTCCTAACCCAATCTTGATTATTTACCCACCCAATCTTGATTATTTATACTTTCCCCACACATCTATTTTCTCAAGAGTTCAAGTAAGCTGACATAAAATTTTTCACGGAAACATTTAAAAAAGAATAACTTGTACATGTGTGCTTATGACATGTCCTTTCAGTCTGTGGCTAAGCTGCATCACTGCTAATGTGGTCTGTTCCTGCTTTCCTTTCTCCCTCTCTGTAGGTGTAGACCCTTTCCCCATTGTTTATTTTGTATGTGTGAGCATTGGGTGCATACACTTGTGTGGAGGTCAGAGGACACTTTGGCAGGGTTGGTTTTCTGTTTCCACCAGTGCGTCCTGAGGATAGAACACAGGTTATTAGGTGTGGCAGCACATAGTTCTACGTGCTGAGGCATCCTGCAGTCTTGGTATATAGAGACTTTTAAAAAATACAATGTACAGCTTGTATTTTCCTATGAGATAAGAAATTGATTTTGATGGTGGGTTTGGTTTGTGCAGAAACACACTGAAGGGAGCAAGGAGGGGCTATGGATGTGGAAAGGCAGCCACCACTGTGGGCCCTGGGACAGGATCCTGGAAGCCTTAGGGGGTTCTCCCACAGAGAACGACAGTGAAGTTATTTAGCTCACTCCCTAGGGTTACTCACTAGTTGAGGGTAACTGAGTGTGAAGGTGGCATGGGTGGTGTGTGAGCGAGTTCATTCCTATCTTAGGTGGAGGCAGAAGGGCCTTCCACAGCCTCAGGAAAGCTGTTGGCAAACGATTGCAGCTCCTGACACTAGAAATTCTTTGAAAGACAAGAAACCATCGATGCTCTGTACATATGGGAGGGGCAGGACACCTGCCACTTAATCATATGGATTTATTCTTTTTCATAGTTTCAACTAGCCTTATCTTTTGTCTGCTAACATACTTCTCTATTTAAAATTCATTTAATTAATTTACTTTTATGATACTGGGGTTTAAACCTAGGGCCTCATGCAAACTAGGTAAATGTTCTGTCATTGAGCCATACCCACAGACCTTGGTTTTCACTTTTTATTTTGAGGTAGGATCTCATTAAGTAATCCAACCTGGCCTTGAAGTTGCAGCCCTCCTGTCTCAACCTCCTGAGTATCTGGGAATCAATAGCTTGTGCTGTCAGGTCTTATTTCGAGCCTTAATTGACTGTCCTCTATTCATGTACGCACGCACATGTATGTGCTCATATTCCTCTGTCTACCATATTCTGCCACGAATTTGCTTTCTGTAGCTGTAATAAAGACATCATGACTTAAAAGCAGCCTGCGGAGGAAAGGGTTTCTTTGGTTGCTTGTCAGGATCATAGTCCATCCTTGAGGAAACCAAGGCAGAAACTCAAGCAAGACAAGAACCCAGAGTCAGGAACTGAATAGAGGACAGGGTGAAGAGCTACTTACTGGCTTGTTCCCCACGCCTTGCTCAACCTCCCCTTCCCCCGCCCTGCCCCAATTGATCTGCATTTCACCTTTGCTTATAGTAAACACTTAAATCAAATCACAGCTTCTCTACCTCTCATTCTTCCCTTCCCCTCCTCCTCCCCTTCTTTTTCCCTCTCCTTCCTTCCTCTCTCCTACAGTCTTTGCCCTAAGGTTTCCTTCCTTTCTCTCCCTTCCCCCTCCCCCCCTAACTTCTTGTCCCCACTCTTTTCTTCACTCCCTGGCTTTCCTTCCTTGTTTTTCTGGGATAGGTTCTCCTAATCTATTCTTAGTGGCCTGGAACTCAAAGTATTTCTGCTTCAGCCTCTGACATGCTGGGATTACAAGTGTGCACTGCAGGGGCTCGGATTAATACAGTTACATTTAAAAATGTGCTGTCATGTATAAATTAATATGATATGTGTGTGTGTGAGTGAGTGTGTGTGTGTTCAAATATGTACATGTGTACATGTCTATGTGCAATTGGAGGCTAGAGATCACTTTTGGGGATTGTTCCTCAGAAGTCCCCTTTCAACCTGCTTTCTTACAGCACTCAGACCACCCACAGTGGGCTGGGCCCACCCACATCCATCATTAACCAGGACAATATCCCATGGACTTCCTTACAAGCAGTACGATGGAGACATTTTCTTAGTTGAGGTTCCTTTTCCCAGATAACACTTTGTGTCAAGCTTACAAAAAACTAACTAGCATCTAGCATCTATCTCTCTCTCATCTGTCTGTCTGTCTGTCTATCTATCTACCTACCTTTCATCATCATTTATCTGTTATCATCTATATCTGGGTGTGTATGTGTGGTGTAAACATGCATGTTGTGTGTGTGTGTGTGTGAATTGTTCATTCACCCACATGGGTGTGTGTGTAGGCACAGAATGTCTGCCTCAATCACTGCTCTAGTTTTTGAGACAGGTTTGCTGACCCTGAAACTATCTTTCAGCTCCAGGGATCTGCCTAGCCCAGTGCCCTAGTGCTGGCATTTGTAGAATAGTGTATCCACACCTTCTGGGAATCCAAGCTTAGGTCTTGCTGCTTGTTCAGCAACCACTTTAGTCACTGACTGAGCCATCTCCTAAGCCTTCCAACTTATTTTTTGAGACAGGGTCTCTCCCTGAGCTTGGAGCTCACTAATTTGTTTAGCCTGTCTCTGTCTTCCTGGCACGAGATTAGAGGTATAAGCTACCACACCTGGCTTTCTACGTAGGCACCCGGCATCTGAGCTGTGTTCTTCGTGTTTGCACAGCAAGTACTTTACTGACTCACCTTCCCAGCCCCGTCCTTTTTACTTCTTGAGGTGTAGTCCTTCTTTATACGTTTTTAGTCTTTCTCATTAATAATGCAGTAAAAACAGTTCAGATGGATGAGGCCAAATAATCGAGAAACCAGTTATACAAGTGCTTAGCTCAGTGTCCAAAACACAGTTAAGTGCTCAACAAATGTTAATGGCTATTTTGATTGAACAATTTTTTTCTTTTCTTTCTTTCTGTTTTGTTTGTTTTGATTTTTTCATGACAGGGTTTCTCTGTATAACCCTGGCTGTCCTGGAACTCATTCTGTAAACCAGGCTGGCCTTGAACTCAGAGATCTGCCTGCCTCTGCCTCCTGAGTGCTGGAATTAAAGGCATGGGCCACCACTGCCCAGCTTTGATTGAACACTTTTAAGTTACTAACATTATCAGAGGCCGAGTTTAAATGTGATGGACTAATTAATTTGAAAGAGGATATTCCAAGACAGCTCAGCACTCAGGTGGCACCATGGATTATTGCAAACTGCTTTTAGTCACATTTATAGTGAGGATCAGGAACAAAATGCAGAGCGAAAGGACTGAAAAGCATGCAGTCTGCTGTGAAAGGGGCAAGCTGAAAACGGTGCACAAGGAAGGTCCATTTGTTAAGGAGATTAGTGTCATTAAGGAGAAGCAAGTCCTTCCAATGGCACATCAGGATATGGACTGAATGCATTTTGAGTCATAAGATGTGTGTGAGCGTTTGGGTGCTAGGGTCATTGTTACTTTTCTGTTGCTGGTAGAAGTAAGTTAGGAAGGAAGGGTTTACTTCACCTCACAGTTCACAGTGTGGTTCATCATGGTGGGGAAGTCAAGGCAGAGGGAGGAAGAAACACCTGGTGGTAACACATCTGCAATATGGATGTGGAGAGAGGGCTGGATACTAGTGCTCAGCTGGCCTTCTTAATATCATATAGTTCAGGATCCCTACTCGGGAACAGTCCTGCCCACAGTTAGGATGGGCCTCCCAAATCAATTAACCAATGAATGTCCCTCACAGACATTCTCAGAGGCTAACCTTAGTGTAGACCTCTCTAAGGTGGGACCAGGGGCTCATCTCCTAGGAGATCCCAAATCCCATCAAGATGCCAGTCAATGTTAGGATGTGGAGCAGTGTGTTTGGATATCAGGCGAAAAGTAAGCATGCCTTAAAAGACTCTGCCACAGATTCTGGGGGAAGGAATTGGTGTGTTTTCAGTTGAAAGCTAGTTGTATAGTATCAGGAGGGATTATGACCTTGTTACTCTGCTTGGAGACTTAGCAGGGAATAAGGAGACATGTTTAGGTGTCAGTTTGACAAGGGATGGAATTACAATGGTTATGACTGGATGAGAGATGTTTGGGATGTGTTTCTAGGAGGGTATTTATAGAGACTGACATGGAGGAGAGCGATTGTTCTCAGGAGTTTTTATTGTCAGCTTGATGCAACTAGAGTCACCTGGGAAGAGGGAAACTCAGCTGATGGCTTGCCTCCATTAGATCGACTTACGGCCACATATGTGAGAGACTGTCTAGGTTGATGATTGATGGGGAGAGTCCCGCCCACTGTGGGAAGCACCATTCCTAGGCAGGGTCTGCATTGTGTATAAAGCTGGCTGAGCATAAGCCGGTGAGTAAGTGAGTGCCATTCCTCCATGGCTTCTGCTTCAGTTGCTGTTTGAGTTCTTGACCCAATTTCCCTCAATAATGGTCTATGACATGAAAATGGATGCTGAAATAAACCCATAGTGTTTGTCACAACAACAGAAAATAAGCTAGAATAGTAACTAAGGGGGAAAGATCCACCAGGAATGTGAGTGCCACCATCCCACAGACTGTGGGCCCAGACAGACTAACAGGCGACAAAGGAGAAAGCAGACCAAATGCCAGTGGACCCCTTCTCTCTGCTTCTTGGAGTCCTTGTTTGGACACACCATGCCTGCCAGTAGGCTAACTCCTCTAAGACCATGAACGGAATGAGTTCTTCTATCTTCCTGCTGTCTATGTTACTATTTTATACACAGCAATAAAAAGTAGTTAACATATATGCCAACCATGCACCAGGCCCATCTTTTTTTTTCTTTTAGACATTGCCTCTGAACAATGCAGAGTTGGATCAAATATGAGAATCTTTTGTTATTTAACAGAGATGTATAACTGTTTAGATACATTGTCACAGCTACATTGGACTTCCTTGGCTTGTTCCCAACTAGCTCTTATAAGTCAAATTAACCTGTTTCTATTAATCTATTAATTCTGCTATGTGGCTTTTTACCTCTCTTCCATTCTATATGTCCAACTCTTTCCATGTCTTGCTGGTCTCTCTCACATGCTTAGATTCTTCCTGAGTTCCTCTCTTTCTCCAGAAGTTCCTCCTAATCTCTTTATTAAGCCAATCAGGGATGAAGGCTAGTCACCAGAGACCAAGATACAACTTTCAGTCCTATCCCCATGGCTATAGCCATTGATTTCATTAATGATGCCTACCAACAGGGAGCCTCTCTTAAAAAGCTCCTAAACAATGGGATATAAGAGCTTCCTGGATGGCAAATGCATTTATGTGCAGGAAGGTGGTGTGTCCTAATTCTATGACAGAAACTGCTGTGCTCAGGACCCTCCTGGACCCCTTTCCATCTGGCTGTTTGTTTTGGGTTGTTTATTAATTATCATCTAGTAACTGGAAGTAAAATAGCTTCTTCAGTCCCATGCGCCATCCTAGCAAATCACTGAGCTGAGATGTGGTCCTCTGGCCACCTAATTCTTGTGATTAGGGCACTGAGCCCCGTGGAAGTCAGATGCCAACTCTAGGTAGTCCATGTCAGAACTGAGTTACAGAATATCCTGCTAAAACAGAAAAATTCGAATAGAGTATGAAAAACTCACGTATTTAGAAAAGACAGAAACCTGCTCTTAGTGTATACATTTGCTAATACTGAAAACTTTGCTACGTAGATGTAGGGATTGGAACTGGTTAGTTCTAACCCAGCCTCACTGAAGCAGTGCTGTGTGGCACTAAGTGAGTCACATTACCTGGAGCATAGTCCTTTGTTGTTGCTGTTGCCTTTTGTTTGTGATAGTTACTCACTTCCTGGGCCTTTCCTTTTGATTCTCATGAAGCCTTCTGTGGCCACCATGACTAAACAGATTTCATTTGGACCTTTCCAGATTGACTCATAGGCCAGCCTTTGCCCCTGGGCCTTGTTTCTCTAACTGGGGACATGTCTCAGATTTTTCACCACTCAGAGCTGAGAGAAGATAGAAGTTACACCACTTAAGGATGGAGAGGTGAGAACCACCATGAGATCTTTCTTCAGTCTCCTTCCACCTGGCTATCATCTAGAGAAAGGGCTGATGCTTCTGACATGAGGTCAGCATTCTGTTTTGGCCATTGGCTAAAACACAATTTTCAAAAAAAGTAAAAACATGCAACAAGAAACTAGATCACACCAAAAATTACTCCTTACTCTATATAGGAACCTGTTAGAACTGATTTAAGAAACATCTGAAAAATTAAAAATATTACATACCATATTGCTAATTTAAATCTGTCAGAGATGGTGTATACCTGTCATTCAGCAGTTGGAAGGTAGAGGCAAGAGTATTGCAAGTTTGAGATCAGCCTCAGCTACATAGGGATCACCAAGTCAATGTGGGCTGCTTAGTGAGATCCTTTCCCAAGAGACCAAGAAAAAAGGCCTGTAAATAAACTCTGCTGTTCTATAGCTCTAGAGCTACCTTAGTCCATGGAAAGTGGACCCAGTACTTCAGATCATCTATGATACATCTATGCTGATCTCAGTTATTACCAACTGTTACTGAAAGACCTGCAGAGTGTGGACCTTCACGCTCCCACTCAGGAAAGGTGACACCCAAATCACTCACGAGAAGTGGTCTCGATGCAAATAGCATGAGGAGTTTTTATTTCAAGTGCACTGGGGTCCACAGTCATACGCCACACAGGGGTAAAGGACTGAGGATCTCAAGGGCAGAATTGAGATAGCTTTTATAGGATTTACATGAAAGCTAACAAGGCCAGTTTCAAAGCTAGCCTGTTATTTTCATTAGGCCTAAAAGCAAGGTCATGGGACAGTTCAAAACTAGGAATGGTTAATAAGGTTTCCTAGGTTACAGAGATTTCATAGAGTACACAGTTTTTACAAGGCAGGATTGTTTAGTGCCACCTGCAAAGTTAGGGGGTTTTTCTTTCTCTAGGACCAGTGGGCTCAGTGGTCTTGTCCTTGAGTGGCTGGGAGAATGTGCTCTCTAGTCAGGGAGTTATCTATATCTATTGTCAGAGGCACTTGTTCTTTTTAGTTTTTTCTTTTTGCCATGAGTCCTGTCTCTTTTAGTTATTAATTTTCTTTGTAGACAGGATGACCCATAACAATTCCCAAACTGTTGTTGTGGATAACAACATTCTTCAGAAACTAGGTGGTTATGAATAATAATAATTTCCAAAAACCGGTCACCGTGACCAAGCGACTTCATGTGTTTTTCTTTTTTCCTGAGCTTTGCATGCAGCTAGGGTGATTTTTAAATACATGCTGATGGACTTTTTTTTTTTTTTTTAATTTCTAAATTTTAGTGGTCAGTAGAGACTTAGGCTGTATTTTCATCCTTTCATTACTTTTGAGAGTGTGAACTGGAGGTGGAGGACTGTCACCAGTCTTTACTGTGGCCCTGTGGCCTTCTACAGAAAGGATGGGAGAAAGTACTCCAGATGTGACACAGCTTCCTTCAGATTGCGCTCTCTCTGTCTCGCTCTTTCTCTCATCATTCCCCCCCCCTCTTTCTTTTTTTAAGCAATGGGCTATTGGCAGATTCCATACAATCTTTGGTAAACTAAGTGTCTTAAAGAAAGAAAGAAATAAATAAATAAAAAAGAAGTGTCTCCAATAGTTACCACAAATGTCTTGTTAATTTAAAAGTACAACCACAAAAGCTCAAGTAAAATAAAGAAGCATCGCATGATACTCTTGTTTGGCTTAAGTAAACACAATTAAGACTTCAGCAGTAGAATACCGTAAATAGGTAGGGGATTCCTTGCTATTCCATTCAGTGAGAGCTGTGGGATGTGGGTGTGAGGGAGACACTGCTTCCCTCTTCATAAATCTCAATTTTCTTGTGTGATGTCTTATTACGATGAATGTGAGTCTAATGTTTCAGAACATGTGTAGTTTTGAACAGTGTGGACCCCAAGTGAAAGCCGCCTGCTTTAACTGGTGCTGTGTGATCTAACCTAGAAGAGAAAGCCTGGCTGTGTTGGGCATCAGTGTCAGCTTTCCTGGGGTTTTCATGGATAGTTTAAACATGTTTAATTTGCCTCATGGGAAGCTTTTAGACATTGTATTCATTTTCTGTTGCTGTGTAACAAACTGCCACATGTCCAGCCGCTTAAAAAAAAGTGCACAGTGGCTTGCAGTTTCTACCAGTGCCTCAGCATGGCTTATTGGTATCCTGTCCAGGGCTCCTGGGGCTCCTGTCCAGACTTTAACTAGGATTTATTTGTTTGCATCTTAAGGCTCTGCTGCAGAGGATCTTCTGTCCAGCTCATGTGGCTTTTTGGCCAAATTTATTGTTTTGAGATGACATGATCTTAGAGTGTTACTTGGTGCCAGCTGGAGGCAGGTCCCAGGTTCTAGAATCGATCCCTTACTTCTTTATGGTAGAAGGTCTCTCTGACCTCAGGGAGGGCCTGATTCTTCTTTTACCAGTTTTCCTCTGATCAAGTCAGACCCATCCCAGATTATCTTATCTTTTGTGAATGCAAACTCAACTATTTAGGGGTCCTTAATTATGTTGTGAAGCCCCTTTGTCACATTCTGTAATTTAGATTACAGTCACTTAAGGGGAAGGAATAGTTCTAGAGTCAAGAAAGTCATCCTAAACATCCTTCTACCACAGAATGCTTACCCAGGAAGACACTAACCACACAAAGCATGCTAATAGAATGTGTTCATTAGTTAGTGACCTGAAAGAATGGGAGAAAATGCCAGACTAACTCAGTGGCCAGGGAACAAGGATGTGATGTCAGAATCATCACACCTTACAATAGGGTTGACAAATCCTTTCCCACCTAGTTAAGTCCCTTACTGACTAGCTCCATGGAAGAAGGAGCCAGTTTCTAAGCATGGGCACTGCCTGGCTATTGTGGACACTCCAATTGGTGACATGAGGTTCTTTCTGGGAGCAGTGACAGAAACTTTAGACAGAGACCAGCCTACTGGTAGGGAGAACAGGAACAGCCAGGCCACAGGAAGGGCTGTTCTTCTCCCTACTGCTTTCTAGTCTCTAGCATCTATCTCTCTTGGTAGAAACTAATCATGAAGAAGCTACCAGTGAAGAAACATACTTTGCTGGGTCATAGACCCAGCACCATGAGGCCATCTGAAGCTAGGGAACTACCCTAATGATCAGCACTGCATAATTGCCTCAATTAGATAAGGCTCCATGGAAAGCCCTGGGTGTGACCATCTAGTCTGATAACATTGAGCTGGGATCAGATCAACTTTCTCTCCTGCTTGAATTCTGAACTACCAAGTGAGAATTTCTGTAGTTAGAAGCCGGTAGTCAAAATATCAGTTTATAAAATCAGGCATGAAGGCACAACTTGGTCTTGTCCTCTCTGTCTGCATCTGGATTCTAGTTCGACCCAGTGTTTAGGTATGGGTGTTTGCTTCTGTTTCCAACAGGTATTAGATGATCTCACTATCCAGGAAGGGCATTTATGGTAGCCTTTCCATGGTTGCTCAAATTGTTAGTTGGTGGCAGTCTTGTAGGTCTCTAGACCTTTCTTTAGGTTCAGTTTTCTCTTCAAACCAATATTGGCTCCCTCTTTTATGCTCTCTCTCTCTCTCTCTCTCTCTCTCTCTCTCTTTCCTGTCTTCTATTCCTAACCTGGCTCAATCTTCCTGGTCGCACATGTTTTCCTCTCCTCCCCCTCTCTTTCTCCTACTTCTCTCTCCATTCGCTGCCCCACCCCCACTTCCCCTGTGCTCTGGGGGACTTGTCCCTTCCCGGTTCTGTGAGGGACTTTATATGAATCTCTTAGAACATACCTTGTATCCCAGTTCCTCTGGTGGTGTGAATTATAGGCTGGTGATCCTTTGATCTAGGTCTAAAATCCATATATGAGCGAGTACATACCATGTTCCTCTTTTTGTTACTGGGTTACCTCATTCAGGATGGTTTCTTCAAGTGCCATCCACTGAGGCAGGTGGATTTCTATGAGCTCAAGGCCAGCCTGGTCTACAGAGTGAGTTCCAGGACAGCCAGGGCTACACAGAACAACACTGTCTCAAAACAACAACAAAATCAGCTTGTTTGCTAACAAAGTCTCTGGTGTCAAGTGTGTAGCTAGCTGATCATGCTTGCTGCCATCCCCTGACTGGAACTTCTTGTGACAAGGCCTACAGACCCAAGAAGAATGCATTTTTTCAGAGGCCACCAGGCTCCAAGGAGAGGCAAGGAAACCTTCTGAATGAAGGAACATGACCCAGAGGAACTGAGAGAGGCCTGGAGGGTTTCCTCAGTGGAGGTGGGCAGCAAGGAATGTGTTTTTTCAAACTGGGAACCTGTTTGGCCACAACCTGGCTCTGTTTATAGGTGCTGTAAAGGTAGAATTTATGCTGCAGCTGAGCTTAGGTGGCAAACTGATGGTGTGACATGGACAAAGCCCAGGTACAATCTGTGTACCCCATAAACGGGGTGTGGCAGTGCACGCTTGTAATTCCAGAACTCTGGGAGTGGAGGCAGGAGATCAGAAGTTCAAGGCCATCCTTTGCTACAAGTTTGGGATCATCCAGGGGTACATGAGAACCTGTCTTAAAAAAGAAAGGAAGAAATTAAACATTCTAGGAGCATATTATTATGGTAAAAGGAAATGGGTGGAATCAATAATATATTCTATTTAATCTACTCTGCCAAAATATCATTTTAGCATACAATAAATATGAAAATTATAGAGCTGTTTCACATACTTCTCTAGTGTTCACTAGGTACACTAGTTGGGGTTCCCCAGAGGAACAGAATCAGTAGGTATGTATGAAATTATGAAGACATTTATAAATTGGCTTTAATTTTTAAAAGTTAAAATATAATTACATTATTTCTCCCTTCTTTTTCTTCCCCCCAGTCTTTCCTGTGCACTGCTTTGCTTCATTCCTAATATATACATCCAATCTTTGCGGTCCTCATAATGTATTTCAGTGGTGACCATTTGTATTGGATAACCAACTGGGAGCTCTCCCCAGGGAGGACCTCTCCTCTCCTTAGCTGTCTGTACTTCGTTGTCTAGTGTTGAGGCCCTATGAGATTTTTCCCTTTTCATCTTAGTATGTCTATCATATCCTTGTTTAGGCAATCATGTTGTTGAGATTTCATGGGTGTAGCTTCTCTGGCAGTTCTACTAGATGAAATCTCATAGAAAACTTCCTATTTATCTGGCTCTTCAAATCTCTAATCAGTTCTCTTGGCCAGAGGCTAAATGGTTAGAGAGCTAGATAAACAAACAGCTGCTCAACCCAAGAATCCTCAGAACAAAAGGACCAATGCAACAGCTGTAGTCTGAGGCTGAAGGCCTGGGAACCTTCTGGTGAGTTATTGATGCAAGTTTACATTCAGTAGCTGAAAAGCATGAGTCAACACTTCATGGGCAGTGCAAGAGAAAAAAGGCCCCTGCTCAACAAGAGTTAGGCATTTTGGGGTGTGAATGTTGGCCTTGCTAACTTGACAGGATTTAGAATTACCATGAACACGAACCTCTAGGAATGTCCATAAAGAATTTTCTAGATTTGGTTCATTGACATGGGATGACCCACCCAAAGTCCTGGACTTCATAAAAAGGGGAGATCTAGCCAAGGAAGACATCATCTCTCTGTTTCAATGTGACTAGAGGCTTCAGGATTCTGCTGCTGCACTTTCTCCTCTGGGTAGACTGTATCCCTTCAAACTGCAAGCCAACATAAGGCCTTCATTCAGTTGCTTTTGTCAGTTATTTGTAACAGCAATGGGAAGAACAGCTAATGCAGGGGGCATGGAGTTGTTATGGTTTCACCATGAAATTCCCCCCTTCAGGGTCACATGTTTGAACACTTGGATTCCAGATGTTGGTCCTGTTCTGTGAGGTTGTGGAACTTTTAGGAGCTGGAGGGAGCAGTGTTGGCCTTCAGAGATACAGCTGGGCTCCACTTCCAGTTGACTTCTCTCTTTCCTGATCTGAAGAGATGTAAGCAAATATCCTCAGGTTTTTATCATCACCGCTGACAGGAACTGGTTCTACCATCATGTCTTCCCCCGCCATGATGGACTGTACCCTTTTAAACCATCAGCCAAAGGAAACCCTTCCTCTTATAAGTTGCTTTTTTGCAGACAATTTCATCTGTGATGAGAAAAGAGATTCTTCCTTTCTCCATGTTTGTTCCATCCAGCCCCTCTCAGACTAATGGTTGGTGCCCCCACCTTCAAAGAGAGCAGTAATCTCTTGTATCTCTGACCATAATGTCAATCTTCTCTGGAAACAGCTTCATAGACACAGACAGAAGTGTGTCAAGTTGCTAATTAAGATTAATCATTATAATAAGCACCTGAAACTTTCTGTTTATTTTATATTTACAACATACTTTGACTCAGAAAAAAACCCCCCACATTTCAAGTATTTAATAATCGTCTATGGCTTGTAGTCACCACATTCTGGAATCACTTTAAGAGATCCAAGAATAGATCTAGGGGTGTAGCTCATTAGTAGAGTTTGTCTAACACATACCATGCCCTGAGTTCAAGCTCCAGAATTTAAGGGAGTGGGGGTGGGGATAACTATAATAGTGAACATTTATTTTTTTCATCATATTTATTCATTCATTCATTTGTGTGTGTGTGTGTGTGCATGTTGTGTGATGTGGAGGGGGTGCCACCCATACCACAGCATTCGTGTGGAGGGTCAGAGGTCAGCTTTAAGGAGTCAGTTCTCTTCTTCCACCTTTATCAATAGTGGACATTTATTGAATATATCAAGTAATTTCATTTTTGCAGGAACACTGAAGGCAGATGCTGTCTACTAAACAATGCGATGGTATTTCACAGTCTGTCTCTCCTTTCCCCCAGGTTTAAGAAGCATCCTGCATCCCTGGGTGCTTCCTCTGCCCTAGCCTCACCTGGTTGTCATTTGTTTCCCTTCTTACAGCACTCTAACAATCACAGTAGTGGGTAACCAGGATAATCTCCCTGTTTCAAGATCTTTGGTTTAGTTACATATGCAATGTCTTCCTTATTCTTTAATGTAACACTTACATGTGTTAGGAATTAGGATGTGGACATCTCTGGGGACCGTTGTTCAATTTCTGTAGAAGTGACTTTCTCATAATTATACAAGGGAAGCTGTGAGCTGAGCCTGCAGTTTTTGTGCTTCCTCATCCAAATCTGGTGAACACAACTCACCTTGCTCCTCTGGCAAACTCAGCCTGTCTGTAGCACTGCTGGTTGTTGCAGGGGCACAATCTTTCTTCTCCTAGTCCTGCTCATCCTCTGTCCTAGGTCTCTTATTGCCACATGTGTTCGTTCTAGGAACTGAGTGCCACCCTTTCCCTTCAGACCTACAGATTCTCAAGAAGTGTTTTTGTCTTACACTCTGCTTTTAATTTTGGATGAGAAGACGGAAGTTAATAGCCAGTGCCACTGACCAGAAGAGGTGTCATGTCCTTGCAGAGGGACCTAATAGGTATCTGGATTCAACACTCCATCCTTGCCCTGCTTTCTGTATCAACTATGTTCTACTGTGTCCTGGTGAACAATGACCTTCAATCTAAGCTTGCTTTCTCAGTCAAGTCAGTTCATTCCTACTAAGTATCTGTCAAGTTAGCACATTAAAGGGTTATTTGTTGTTGTTGTTGTTTGTTTTGCTTTTGTTTTCTCTGTGTAGCTTTGGAGCCAGTCCTGGAACTCACTCTGTAGACCAGGCTGGCCTCGAACTCACAGAGATCCACTTGCCTCTGCCTCCCAAGTGCTGGGATTAAAGAAGAGTACCTCCAACACCCGGCTCAATTTCTTCTTCTTTACAAAGACATATGATATTAGACTAGGACCAACTCAATGACCTATCTTAAGTGCCTTTAAGAGTCCCTATAAACAAATGTATTCACATTCTGAGGTCCAGGCAGATACTCACACCCAAAGAATACACCCACCCAAACAAAGCCATATCCCTATTGTGCTATTTATGTACTCAACACTGACACTTAAGACATTCATCAAACTTCCCATCAATTATTTTTCTCTTAGGGAAACCTTTAGGGTAGATATAAAATCATTGTTATATTCTTAATTTTAGTATAGTACATGTACACAGTAGATGTTCAAACTTTGTGTAGAAGTGTACCTACATGTATTCTCTTGTGCACATACATGCATTTGTAAAATATAACGTTACAGTTCCTACCTTATATTACAATACTTTGCTTAGCTACTGGTGCCCTGCCAAGTTCCTCTTATAGCTTTTTACCTCTTTTCCTGGTCCTGTCACTAATCTGTGATTCTTTACCCCTCTGGTGGAGAAAGAAACATGGGACTTGTGGGTGTCTGAGGAAGTCTGGCGTTGAGTATCACAATCAACACATCCCAGTGGTCTGAAGGGAACAAAGAGATTTCCCCTTTCCTATAGAAGGAATCCTGGATTAGAAAAGGGATGCTGACAATCAAGACATTGGGTCCCTGAGAAAAGGCTCTCTGTCCAGTATTTTTTGTTGTTAAGTTAATCCAAGTTTACTTCTATTATTAACAATCAGAAGACTTTAATGAGAGCCAGGAGGTGGTGGACCACACCTTAAATCCCAGCAGTCGGGAGGTAGAGGCAGGTGGATCTTTGTGAGTTTGAGGTCAGCCTGGTCTACAGAATGAGTTTCAGGACAGGCTCTAAAGCTACACAGAGAAACCCTGTCTCAAGAAACCAAAAAGGAAGAAGAAGAGGAGGAAATTGGGAAATATTAGGGATATACGGGGACAGAGGAAAAAATCAAGTGATCTGGGAAGAAGACAGACAATTACAAGCCAAGAAACAAGGACTCAAAAGGAACCACCTGAGAAACACCTTCATCTCAGCCTTCCAGCCCCTAGAACTGTGAGGGGAAAATGTCGCAGTCTCTGTTAGGAGACTGTGGTGTGCTCAAGGGTGCAGGCCTTTTGCTCTTGGGAACCTTTAATAGAGGATATGTTTGAAGTGGTTCTTAGTGAGAATCCAAAGATTGGTGTGTGTGTGTGTGTGTGTGTGTGTGTGTGTGTGTAGAAAGTTTGGGGAGTGGGGAAAGATGTTCCATGAAGGAATTTCCAGCCAAAAGCCTTGATGTAAAATAGCACTCTGGTGTAGAAGAGTACAGAACATTCCATATGGCTGGCAGAATGGGGTAGGGATGGGAGAGAGAGAGAGGAGAAGCAGACAGCTGAACACAGGCTGAATCCAAAGAGACTTAAGTCTTTCAATTTTATCTTGTAAATATCCAGATATCTTGAAAGCAGCATGCAGCAAGATCAGATTTGAATTTTAGAAGGACTCTAAATGGTGTGGAGAAGGGATTAAGGAGGCAGTGTGGGGCAGCCAGGTCAGTCAAACGAAATGGAAAGTAAAATCAAACTAGCCTGCAGAGTGTTTCTCTGGGGGAAACACTACTCCCTATGAAGCCCAGAGGCTGGCACAGGCAGAGAGACTTTTGGTTATCAGTGTAGACAAGTCGCCTGTAGAGAGTTGTATAGGGAAAGAGGGCTGATGGGAGGGGCAGGACTGAGAAAGCCGAAGTTGGCTCAGGATGGGGGCATCCCAGAACAGGAACTGTGTCCTAGCAAAGTTCCTGGTCAGACAGAAAGTAGTCTTTCTCTAGTACCTAGCTATGCTCAGTTATTGGCTAGAAACAGCTGGGGACACTGTAGACCCTGGGTTAGCATCAGACATATCCAAGGGTTCAGTGGCTGGAGGCTGTCACTCAACTGAACTCTTCGTATCAGAGTCTCCAGCCGGAGACCTGAGAGCTCCAGTTTACGACAGAGGGTCCCAGCAGCCCAGTCTGGGTGAGCTAAGGCGGTACTGATGAATAGAGCAATGTGAAACGGGGTTTCCTTCATCTGTAGCCCTCGCACTGGGGCGCCCTGTTCAGACACATACTGAAGCCTTTTTCTGCTAGCCTGTCCTAGGGGCTTCAGCTGTCTAACTTGCTCATGTTATTGCTGCCCCATGCCCTTTTTCAGTTGGGTCAGGATGTCCCTTTCTTTTCCTTTCCTTTTTTTTATTTTTTTTATTTTTTATTTTTTATTTTTATTTTTTATACCACAGGTTCAGTAGATGCACAAACAGTTCAGGTTTCCATATCAAATAGAGAAGACTGGGGCTTGAGTCACGGACTTATTTATGTCCTCATAGTTCTGGAGACCCGAAGTTTGAGAGTGGAGAGTTGAGCGGATTGGCGTCTGAGTTTTCTCTCCTTGGCTTGCAGATGGTCATCTTCTCCCTGTGTGCTCACCTGGTCTTTGCATACATATCCCTGGGTCTCTGTGTGGCTACATTTCCTTTTCTTACAAGAACAAGCATCAGAATGGATTATGGCCTATTTAATTAACCTCATGTCTAGTTGATTACTTTTTTTTTTTTTTGTAGGCCCTGTATGTAAATGAAGTTACTTTTTGAGATCCTGAGGGTCAGGATATCAGCATATAGACTTGGGGGAGGGAAGGGATTAAGAGGCCAGCCCATATGATCTCTCTCATTTGTGCTGAGACTAGTGTCATTCTATCAGGGTCTTTCCATTGTAACTTATCACCCAGGACTTTCTTGCTGTCCAGATTCTGGGTTTTGTTTTGTTTGATGATGACTGTGTATGTGTTTGTGCATGCACTCGAGTGTGTGTGTGTGAACATCACAGGACAACTTTGAGGGGTCAGGTCTTTCAACTCTCAACTTTCTTGGTTTAGAGTGATTAAATTTATTTTTTTCTCCTTCCTGCAGGTCAATTACTGATCACCTTCCATTCCCCTACTTACCAGTTCCAGGACTAATTTCTAAGAAACTTTATTTCAGACTTATTACTTTCAACTTTCTCCTTCACTACATTATATGAAATTCTTAGTTGTAGGGCCCTGCATGGACCCCTGAGGCACCTTGAGCAAGCCTGAAGCTGTTGGCGGGAACATCTTGCACCAGAGTAGTTCTTGGTACTCTTACTGATTTGCTAACACACATCTGTTGGGGAGGAACTAAGCCTGAGGACTTGCAGGCTTGACCCTTGATTGTTTTCCACTGTGCTGTGAGTCAGCATATAAACCCACTCTATTCTCTCAGTAAACAGCATTCGGCATTCAGCATTCCAGCTGCACGAATGACCTGCTGCTGTCTTGATTCCAGTTGCCGATTAGTGGAACAGATTGTAGCTACACTTAGTGTTTTTTTGTTTTTTGGTTTTTTTTAAAAGACAGGTTGTCATTATGTAAATGTATCCCAGGATGGTTTTGTTATGATCCTTCTGCCTTTTCATAGAAGTGCTGGTATCACAGGTGTGCACCACAACACTCAGCTTATCCACTGCTTGGAGTCAAACTCAGGACTTCATGCATACTAGACAAGTACTCTGAGCTACCATGAGCTACACCCCAGCCCTCTCCTCTGTTTTCTCATCATCTCTATGTGTATTTTATTTTATATGCACATGCAAACTATGTAGATTTGTTCTTAAGCATGAATGTCTTCATGTTGAATGGATAGATTTGTAACTTGTTCCCTTTGAGACAAGTTCTTTTGATATTGGCAGACACAGATCTGTTGTGTTGATTGTGGATAGATGGAGACATCAGTGTCATTTTCAGGACAATCTTTAAACACCATGGCTGAAGGGCAGCCTGGCTGGTGTGACAGGGTGCCAGCACAGAAGGGTGGCTTATTGTTTTAATTCAGTTCTTTCTAAAGAGACATAGGCTCAGGCTTTGGAGCCCCAAACAATCACTGACAGGGAAGGATTTGTCTATAGTAACAGTCTCCTAATCTGGCCTCATGGACAAGTGGAGACCACTTCATGACCATTGGTAAATGGCTGCCACTCTGTGTAGGTGGCCTGCTGTCCCTGCAGATGGGATTTAGTTATAGTTTGTCTCCTTCCTCAGCTTTGCCCATTACTTTCACTGCTTTCTGACTCCCTAGCTGGGGTTCAAAGTTCTCTAAGACAACTTGGCTCTGTATAAGACAGAGCTCTCCTCTGAAACCACTGGTTAGCCAGGCCTTTCACCTTTGGTCTAAGCAGAGATATCCAAGGTGGCCCGATCATAAAACTCAGGGTCTGGCCAATTTTGCAGGTGTCAGCACAAAACAGGTTTCTTCAGAAGAGGCACATAGATTTGGCAGGCATGAGAATATTATGAATGTCTGTCTAGTCCATTCACTCCAGACTGGTTTTAGGTTACTGACTGCCCCTAAACTTCCCCTGCTTCATCCTGGTTCCCGGAACCAAGACAGTCTTGTCTCCTACTCTTATCTTCTCCTCCCCCCCCTACACCATGTGATCCCTGTGCCTTGTCCATGCCAGTTCCTTCAAGTATAACTTATATCACTTTTACAAGCCTTCTAATCCTTTTTTAGCCATTCTAGAAACTTCCAGTGGCGTGGGACATGTGGCTTGGATGCTGGTACTTTGCTCTGGGTCTCCACATCTGTTTATTCTTTTGTGGCTTTCAGCTGCTTCATGCAATCTTATGTAGCATTACAGGACTCATTGTTGAGTAGAATGAAAAGAAATTGTTTTGTGCTGTTTTTCTCTAGGTCACTTATGGTACAGGGTTCCATAAGGTTTCTTTCAGTAAAAACAAAATAAGACAAAACCAAATCCCCTTTCTGCCTACTCGGCCTTGATGCTTAACTTCTGCCTTTTGAAGCTCAGATTGATTCAAAGTACTTCCCTCCCAGTGCTTAAGCTTGCACTTTTACAAAAATGAGCTCATAGTTTCAGCTGAGCCTGTTTATCTGAGGAGATTTGCATTTTTTCTCCAGACCATTTATAAACCTCTAGAACAGTTTCTAAACAGAGATATGGCATGGTTTCTTCTGATAGTCCTGGAAGCATTTGCATGTTAAAAGAACTGGACTGTGTGTGTGTGTGTGTGTGTGTGTGTGTGTGTGTGTGTGTGTGTGTGTGTGTTGATGGGGAGGGGGACATTGTTTCTCTGTCCCAGGGCTGGAGATTGAACCAGAGCCTTGCGCTTGAACCTGGGTGCTCAGATCCTCCTGGTTAGTGTTAGAATTTCCCTCTGCTCACACCAATTTTGCAAAGCAAATGAATCACCAAGTTGGTAAAATGAACATGGCAAAATAGAAATAAAAATGCAACCAGACTGACAACATAACAAGGCTCATTTAGTTACACACAGTACTAATGGTATGCTTCATGAAAACTAAGCAGAGGTTTCCCTAATCCTCCAAACTGAAAAGGAAACCTGTGTTTTCACACAGTCAGTTCTGGGGTGGGGAAGATGATAAGGACTGGATAAACTCTTCTTCAAGTAGAGAAAGTCCAGACTGATAGCTGGGAAACCAGCATTATACTGACTCAGACCCCCTGAACGTGGGTCTCAGCTAGAAGGCCTGGGTAGACTAAGGGACCTCAGACAGTGGAACCAAGATGTATCCCTGGTGCAGAAAGGACTTTGGGAACACATTCCCCAAGGAGGGATACTCCCTTAGCCTAGAGGCAGGGGGAGAGGGCCTAGTCCCTACTCCAAATGACTTGACAGATTTTAATGATCCCTCCTGGAAGGCATCACCCTACATGTGGAGTGGGGGGGGGGGAATGGGCTAGGAGGGGAGGGGGGAGAGGCATGGGAGGGGGGAAGAGAGAACTGGGATGGATATGTAAAATAAGAAAAAAAATAATAAAGAAAGAAGAGAAAGTCACTGCTCAGCCTATGATGCTGCAAAGAAGAACTGTGCATATATTACTATTATCATTTTGGGTCTTTGTTGTTTTTTTAAGACAGGGTTTCTCTGTGGTAACACCCTGGCTGTCCTGGAACTCACTCTGTAGACCAGATTGGCCTCCAACTCTCAGAGATTCTCCTGCCTCTGCCTTCTGAGTGCTGGGATTAGAGGAATGTACTACCATCACCTGAGAAATGTAGGTTTTTATCTCTGATGCTCAAGTTCCTTACATAAGATATTTGCACATAACCCATACACATCCCCCTATACACTCTGTAGATTACTTATACGAACCTATGCTATGGATGCAGTTGTTATACTGTGTTCAGGAAATGACAAGAACAATTTTGTGCCGGCTGATGGTGGCACACACCTTTAATCCCAGAATTTGGGATGCAGAGGCAGGCAGATCTCTGTGAGACTGAGAACAACCTGGATTACAAAGTGAGTTTCAGGGCAGCCCGAACTGTTACCCAGAGAATCTCTGCCTCAAAAAAGCAAAACAAAACACAACTTTCACAACTTTGTGCAGTCTCTATTCTGTCAAAAAAAAAAAAAAAAAAAAAAAAAAAAAAAAAAAAAAAAGAAAGAAAGAAAGAAAGAAAGAAAAAAAAAAAGAAAGAAAGGAAGAAAAAGAGCTTTTGAATGTTTTAGTGGGATATTTTTTTTGGGGGGGGGGAAATCAAGGTTTGTCTTAGGGTTTCTGTTGCTATGATAAACACCACAACCAAAAGCAACTCAGGGAGGGAAGGTTTTATTTAGCTTATACTTTCATACCAGTTCTACACTGAGGGAAGTCAGGGCTAGAACTCAAAACAGGGCAGGGTCTTGGAGGCAGGAACTGAAGTAGAGGCCATAGGCAGAGTGCTTACTGTCTTGCTCAGCCTGTTTTCTTATGGTGTCCAGGAGCAGGGGTTCAGGTGTGGCACAGCCCACAATGGGCTGGGCACTCCCACATCAATTGCTAATTAAGAAAATGCTTTACAGGTTTGCCTACAGATCAGTCTGGTTAGGGGTGTTTTCTCAGTTGAGGTTCTTGCATACCAAATGACTCTAGCCTGTGTCAAGATGACATAAAACTAGCCAGCACAGGGTCTTACTATGTAGTCCTGGATGTTCTAGAACTCTCTATGTAAATCAGGCTGGCTTTGAACTCAGACATCTGCCTGCCTCTGTCTTCTGAGGGTGTGGTCCACCATGCCTGACTTGGGAGAAAATAGTTTTGATGGTTAGCTATCCAGCCTTTACTTAATTTGAAGATAAACAGGACTAACAGCATTGTCTCTGTGTGGATGTGCTTGTTTAGGTCAGAGATAGACTGTGGGTATCTTCATCTGTTGCAATCCACCTTTTTTGAGAATAGTCTCTCACTGTATCTGGTATTCACTAATTCAGCAAGATTAGCTGGCCAGACAGTTTCAGGGATCCCACATGCCTTTGTGTCTCCAGTGCAAGAATCACAGGCACATGTTACAATGCCTGGCATTTTATATGGTGCTGGGAGTCCAAACTCAGGTCACCAAATGAGCTGTTTACCTAGCCCCAGCACTGTCCTCTTTTCACTAATAACAAAATCCATAAGATCTTCAGTTAGATCTTACATGAGTTACCTTTCTATTGCTGTAACAAAGCAAAGTAACCAAAGCAACATATAGAAAAAAGAGTTTATTTGGGCTTATGGTCCCAGAGGGAGAAGAATCAGTCATGGCAGTGAGACATGACAACAAGCAGTAGGCACAATGGCAGGAGCAGAACGCTGAGGGCTCACATGAGACAAGCTGAAAACTTCAGACATGTTCATAGCAAACTAGGGAAAAACAAAAGGGGGTGGGTGGGTGGGTGGGTAGGAACCAGGAATCTGTCTCATAAGATGTGGGCTATGTGTCCTTACCTGCACTTCCTCAGTTGCAGGCCTGTCTGGAAGTCATCCCACCCTATTCATCTGCTTCCTTCAAGCTTGAGCAGCACCCCCCACTCTCCCCTGAGAGAGAAGGATTTCTTCCCAATGCCTGAGACCCACCATGTCAGATCTGCTGTCCTATCTGCAAATCTGTCTTACATTCCCCGATAATTAGCACAAAAAATCCAGTTCTCTCTTACAAAGTGTCCCACCTAGCTTCATGTCCTCCCCTGAATCTTTTCCTGCTTGCTTCTTAGAGGATGTGGTAATTGTTGCTTAAGTACCATCTAGCCCATTGTTCCTCCCGGCAGCATGGAGAGGAAAGGCAAAAGGCATTTGGGGTGGAGATCCTACAGCTAGTGTGGCCACAGGCTGTGCAGATGTTCCTGGGGAACATATTAGGAACTGAGACTGGGCAAGGCACAGGAACCACCACGGGGACTGGCGCTCCCCACATCCGCACAGAAAATACGAGGGAGGGAGCCCACAGATCTCCTGTGTACACTATTAGAGTCTTTAACTATTCCTCCTGCCAGGGAGTCCCTGTTATTTAATCTAATCCCCCATTTTTCTCCATTGCAGGTTCCTGTGATAGAAAGTTGTGAGCCTTTAATTTCATGTTTCTGCATGTCTCTGTGTCTTGTTCCTGTTTTTATGTCCCCTTCCGACCACCCATGCTGTTTGTGAATGTTGAGAGGATGGCTGTCTGGCAAAGCATTGCTGCAGACCCGAATTT
Source organism: Phodopus roborovskii (assembly GCF_943737965.1). NCBI lineage: Eukaryota > Metazoa > Chordata > Mammalia > Rodentia > Cricetidae > Phodopus > Phodopus roborovskii. The sequence goes on from NW_026126433.1 coordinate 43,051,241, forward strand.
AGGTCAGTCAGGGAGACTGGCTCCATTCTATAAGCTCAGATTGTGTAGGCCTGTAAATCTGTCCTGATGTTATGAAATTTGTGAACATGTATGTGTACTTTTTTTTAGATAATTTACAAGTATGGGTACATTATATACATAACATCACATGCTCATTTTACTACCTCCAACAATAATTAATCTTAGAACTCATTCTACATATGCATTCAAGATTTATCTCTCTTTTTTGTGGCTCTATCATATTTTATTATATAGTTAGATCATAATTTGATTAACCCTTTATAGTAAACATTTTGGTGTTTTTACCTTTCTGCTATTATAAACTATACACATTATATTATACACAATCCTGACTAGTTTTTGTCAACTTGTCACATTCTAGAATTATCTGGAAAAAGAGAACCTCTACTGAGAAAATGCCTTTAACCAGATTGAGCTGTAGATGAGCCTGCAGGGCATTTTCTTAGTTAGTGATTTGTGTGGGAGGGCCCAGCTCATTGTGGGTGGTGCCACTCTTGGACCTCTGGTCCTGGGTTCTATAAGAAAGCAGGCTGAGCAAACCATGGGGACCAAACCAGTAAGCAGCATCCTCCATGACCTCTGCTTCAGTTCCTGGTTGAGTCCCAGCTTTTACTTCCCTAGATGATGGACTACAAGCTATAAAATAAAATGAACCCTTTCCTTCCCAAGTTGCTTTTGATATTTATCATACCAATAGAAACCTGACACGTATGTATTTACATATAAGAACAAAGGAGTGAACATAACTTAAACACACATATTCCCCACTCTACCCTCCATGCTTACCTACTAAAGCCCCCTCCCCATACAATGTCATCATACACCACCAAATGTTAATGATTCTCAGATCCATCTTCCAGCCCAGAACAGACATTTAGTTTATAGACTCTAAATTTGGTGGGTATCTCCACGGGTAATGCCAAAAGTATCTTACCTGATTTAATGTATCACTTCTCCCACACAATCAGTTCTTTCTCAGTTTCCTGGCATCCCCAGCTCCTCTGTCTCCACACCCTTGTCCTCCATCATCAAGAGCTGGGTACCTAACTCCTTAGCACACTCACACCCATTCTCTAATTTCCACCTCTTTGCCAGTCTCTCAGCTGGTGCTCTCCTCTTTTGCTTAAGCAATTGCAGTAGAATTGCTGTCTTGTTTATCCACCTCTTGTGATCCCTCTTCACACTGATGCTATAGGCTCTCAAGTATAAATCTAATTGTGTCATTCCCAATCCTTAATTTTTCCCATCCTTCTGGCATAGTGTAAACTTCATTGGTCACTGCCTCTCCAGACGTACTTCTCCATCATCACCCTCCCCATGGCCTGCCTCTCCAGCCTTGCCTTGTTTCCCAGATTCCAAGAATTCTCCTGGCTCCTCCATCTTGAAGTGGAATTTCCTGATTTCCCCATCATACTGACACTTGCCTATATATCAAGGTAAGGTCAAGATGACCTTTCCTATCTGAATCTCTTCTCCAGGTAGAGTGGGACAATTACTTTATATATTTACACATATAATTTGCCTCTTTTTCTTGTCTATCAAACTTGAAGCAGCACATTTCCTCAGTGTGTAGCCTGTAGAATGTATTTAATAAATGTTTGATGGATGAATAAGTCAATGAATTAATAATAAATAAACCCTGTTTCTCTGCTTTCCAGTGAATCAGTCAGAAAGGAGACACTGTGACAGACACACTCAAGACTCCCAGTGAGTTATGAATGTCACTGCTTATAGGAGAGAGTGCAGATACTTGGAAATTCAAGAGCTCTGTAATTAGTCCTGATCGGGAGACCAGGCTTGGGAAATGGAGAGTATGCTCATAACTTTCAGGTCTGTATATCTTAGGAGTGATGCAAAGTACCCTGTGGTCCAGAAAGGAGGCTGAGTACAGTTGTATCTATCTTCCGCATAACAGAGATGGCATAGGAATCCCTCTGTGTATCTTATTTCTACATTTCTTCATCATGGCCTCCAGGCCTAGATACCAGCTGTCCTGCTGGGTCTTAAGGATACCTTGGGTGTGTGGGGTCTTCTCCCAGGAGGAGACTTCTTCCCAAAATCCAGAGGATATTGTTTGGGATGAGAACCAATGAGGCAGCGGCATATCTGGATAGAAAGTGAGGGTCCTAGTGGGAATATGTACTGGAATGTGCCATTGAAGGTGTTTGAACCTGGAAAAGTCTCTGAGCAGGACCTGAGGGTTGAGACGCCACATCAAACTTCCTTATCTTGGGGTTCTTAGAGTCTAGACCTGAGTCTAACCCTGCAAGTGAGGATATTGTGTCTGTGCCTTGAAATGAAGACAGGAATAAATAGGCAAATAGGAATGTCATCAGGAAGAATAAGGCAACTAACTACCACTTGGAATTAACATATTAGAACCAAACTTGTTAATGAGGAGAAACTTTCAGGATATAGTAAGGTTATCAGGAAACAAAACAAACAAACAAAACACAGAAGGTAAGAGAAGAACAGGAAGGAGAGAGAAGGAAAAGGAAAGGGGTGAAGGGAAGCAGAGATCCTGTTCCATCCTGGTTCAGCATAGCTACAAAGATGCTGCCCAGGAGCCTTAGAGTACAGAGAACAGTAAACCAACGGGAGCTGTGGCTCCATGGTGGGTCCTGTCCCCGAATATCACAGCTGGGGGCTCATCTCTAAGTTCTGTCAAATTCCATGTTGGAAGGAGACACACCATCTCTGCAATGTCAGGGATGGGGTACGCACCTACTCAAGTTCTACAAAGACAGATGGTACATTAGTTTCTCTAATGCAACAATCCTGTTCATAAAAATAGCAGCAATTGAAAACAGTGGCCTGTACAGCTGCAGTGGGCAGGTGATGTACTCCATACAAACCTTTGAACCAAGCATAGTGAATCAAGTCCATGGCGAATTACTAGCTAGAGGGTACTGGTATGACACAAGAGTGACAGTAAGGGGTCCTAACCCTCCAGGGAGGTGCAGGTTGTTCAGGGATACAGCCTCTAGTGGTCAGTAACTCTCTTTGCAGGACCCCTCTTTCCAGCTGAGGTGGGGCTAGTGCATCAGGTATGGAGGTTTCAGCACAGGGGTCTGGAAGAGCTCTGAGAAGACACAAGCCCAGGGTTGAGAAAAGGAGTCCTGGAAAGTGAAGCCCAGGAAGCTGAGAACTGAGCTTCAACATGGCTCACAGACTGCAGTGATGAAACCCAGATGAGAGACAAGTTCATGTACAGAGAGCCTGCCTTGTCCTTATCCAGAGTCTCTAGAACAACTTCTCCACAGCCAAACCCCTCTGGCATCCCTGAGTCACAGCCAGAAAGCCTTAGGATCATCTGATCCTCACAGAGGAAGGGTGAGTGGTTGAATTTATCCAAGAATGCTCCTAATCTCCTGCTGCTCCTAGCTCCAGACACACCCCACAGGAGTGAAGAGATATTGGATATTGTCTTAGTTGAGTTTCTATTGCTGTGAAGAGACACCAACTCTTATATAGGAAAACATTTCATTGAGGTGGCTTACATTTTCAGAAGTTTAGTCCATTATCATTATGGTGGAAAGTGGTGGCATGCAGGCAGACATAGTGCTAGAGAAGGAGCTGAGAGTTCTTACATCTTGATTCACAGACAACAGGAAGTGCTCTGTCTCACTGGGCGTGGCTTGAGCATATATGAGACCTCAAAGCCTGCTTCCACGGTGACACACTTCCTTTGATAAGTTCACTCCTACTCCAATAAGGCTACACCTCCCATTGGAGGCCTTATCTTCCACTTCACAGCTTGGTGGCATATGGAGTGCTTGGAGTTGGCAGACAGGTAAGGGGAGAGGAACCACAGTTCCAGAAAACCACAGGAGTTGTGATTTTCTTCCCCTAAAGAACTGATTTCCTGAGATCTCACTAATACTAAGCCCTGCATGTTGTGGCCTGTGACATGGGCATCTGCCAGGCTGGGTAAGAGAGACAGGCACCCAGCATGTGAACAGGGAGACACAGGTGCAGGAGTCTTGTGTGGGATTAAGCTCAGGAGACCTGCAAATGCCTATTGCTCTCTGAGGTTGGTAGATGTCTTCTAGAGCTGACAGCATTTTTTGTTTTTCCCGACCGGATGAGCCACTGATGTGAGACTATATGCCATGCTACACAGAGAGTTCACAGCCTCTCAGTCAGGTAGGTATGTGGGGTGTGTGTGTGTGTGTGTGTGTGTGTGTGTGTGTTATAACCCACAAGACTCAGAGTGCCAGAGGAGGGACAGCAGCTGTTTGACTCAGGTGCTACTGAAGGTTTCTTCAGAGTGGCTCTCACACTCTGGAATCTGGGGGTCAAGTACACTCTCAAGCCAGTATTTTTCTTAAATGATCCCGAGCATCTGCCAGGAGTCCCACCTTTTACCACACAAGTAAACCCTAATCCAAATAAATGAGGCAATAAAATAAGCCCGAGACAGTCTGAACCTTCATGCTTTCTTTGGTCCTAGAGATCACTGGAGTATAGCCCTTCTCATCTCACTCAAGAGATGGGCATCCTGGCTCTTGTCTCCACATTAGGCTACCACAAGCAGTAAAATCAATTCACAAGGTGGTCACTGGCTTTGGTCATAGAGTCCCTTCTGGAGTTCCTTACCACTGATTTTTTTTCAGGGGGCTTGATCTCATTACTAATGAAGATCAATAGTCTGGCCATACCTCTGCTAATTTGATTTAATCAGTTACTTGCTTCATCTTTATCTTCCCCTGAAGATGAATTTTATATGTGATAGACTAAGAAATTAATCTTCCCTAAAGGTTGTTCTAACCCTAGGCTACTGGGACATGCCAAGTATGATAAGAATGTCTATTTACCTAGAGGTGTTGGTCACCAGACAATCCAACAATGCAATTTACCATGGAGGCTAAGAGCCAAGTATGATCCTTTCTTTCTCCAGAGAACTAGTGATTAAAGGTATCAGTCCAACCTTTGGACTGGCTAGGAGATCAAGGTTGGCCATGTGGGTGGCAGCATGTGATGTAGCTCCAATAAAAATTCCAAGGCTTGGGCTTATAATGCATGAGGAAATGCTGTCCTAACCCATGAGAGATATCGTGCATACTTACTATTTCTCTGAACTCTCAGGTTTTCCGGGATAATTTTAATCTGTATACCCTTTCCCTATACCAAATCACAGCTAGGACTATAACTGTTTCAAGTATGTTCGGTGAGTCCTTCTAGCAAATTACTGCAACAGTGGTTGGATTTCAGAAGCCCTCAGACTTGGCAACTGGTGTCAGAGTGAGGGCAATCATTTTGTGGACTTCATTCCTTCTAACTGTACACTTGGTTAAAAGCTCACACACCGTTCAAAGTCCACGTATTATGACAAGCTAAAGTACCAGCTGGTTAGGAATGTGAGGTTTGAAGAAAGAGTAGGCAAATCAATTGCAGTTAAGGAATGAAGTCAGGTCTGAGCGGCATCCATTAGTGCTCTCTCCCTGCCTGAGGTGGTCTGGCTTCCTAGCAGTGACTGAGAAAGAGTGGCAAACTACACTGAGAGCACAGGAATGGCCACAGAAACGCCGTTCCTTCCAGTGAGAGGCACGGTTTTCCCCTCAAGAGGACACTTAATGGTGACAAACAGCATCGTGGTCATATCTTTTTTATAACTCCAAAGAATAACCCTGCTTTATCACACTCTTTCATACACACTGTGAGTTTTGTAGCAAAATGTCTTACTGGGCAAGTCTGCACAGTCCTCTTTGATAAGGCTTATGTTGCATCATCCTTACCCTGCCAGCTCTCACAGGTTAATGATTCACAGTGGGGGCTGTCCTCCCTTCCTCCAATGCTAAGTGCTTCAGCAAAAGCAGGCTGTGGTTAGTGTGAGGGCGTATAACATTTTTGTGGGGCTAAGTCATAGCACAGGCAATAAACACAGTTTTAAAGGATTTTCAGTGGAGTTGGGGAGGGCTTCATAAAAGGCAACCCATCATTCTCCATAGAAGTCTGGGAGTCCCACCCACCAACTCCTGAGCAGAGGGTGTCCATAGGACCCTTAGGGCTGAATAACTGCCATGGGGTTTAATTAAACTGCTGAAATGGGCTAGAGCAGTTCAATTTTTATTGAATTGGGGTTCTTGTAATATTTCCAGTGAAGGGAGCCTGCATATCTTTTGTCATTTTTGTTTATTTTAAAATTATTTTTATTATTTGTTATGTGTATGGGTGCTTTGCCTTCATACATGTGATCTTTTGAAAAATGAAGTGAGCCAGGCCGTGGTGGTGCTCACCTTTAATCCCAGCACTTGGAAGGCAGAGGCAGGCGGATCTCTGTGAGTTCAGGAACGGTCTGGTCTACAAAGCGAGTTCTAGGACAGCTAGGGCTACACAGAGAAACCCTGTCTCAAAAAAAAAAAAAAAACAAAAAACATAAAACAAATAAACAAACAAAAAGAGAGAAAGAAAGGTAGGAAGAAAGGAAAGAAGGAAGGAAGGAAGGAAGGAAGGAAGGAAGGAAGGAAAAATGAGTGGTTGGGACCAGGTGCTTGCACCTCCCTAACCAATTTAGTTATTCACAAGGACTGCAGGGATCACCAGTCTAAAAGTTCTTCCCTCTCCTTCTTGCCCTGCTTACTGAATGCCTCTAAATCATCCACTTTTCCTTTTCTTCCTTAATTTCCATTTCTAGTAGGTAATTTATTTGCATCTCTGTGTGTGTTGTGCGTATGTTTTGTTTTTTGTGGAGTGGGGAATCCCCAAGGCTTTCCCTACTTCCTAAATATTTTCATAGATTGAGAGAAACGAGGGGGAACCTCCGAAATCCAGATTCTCTGAGAACCTGTCTCAAAATCTCACAATGTTTGGTCTAGACTCCAAGTCACCTCAATAAGCCAAATCCAGGCTTCCACACAGCTTTAATCTCATAAGAAAGATGTAGCCCAGAAAACAGTGTCCTGGAGCATTGGGAAGCCATTATAAATGGCAAGCTCTCTGGGGAACTTGGCAGGGAAGACAGAGCATTTGTATGTGATAACAGAAGAGCTGCAGGCTGCAGGGAAGGAAGAAGGTTTCCTTCTCAGACCAAAGTATGAAATCCAGACTGAGGTCATCCATGCTGAGACACTGAAATTATTTGCACATAAGTGAACAGTCAATGAAGATTTATACCTATTGAGAAATTAAGATCAGGGGCTGTGGACACATTGCAGCATGACAGCCACAGAAGAACACACCCTGGCCACACCATGATATTCAAGGGTAGACCACAGTATTCAAGGTCCATGAAGAGCAGAAGGAGCCACATTACAGAGATGAGCACCATAGACTGTTGAATCTTAACTAGTATCCTCCCCTCTGGCCGATGGTTCTTAGCCTTCTTAATGCTGCGACCCTTTAATACCTCATATTGTGGTAACCCCCAAACATAGAATTATTTTTGTTGCTACTTCATAACTGTAATTTTGCTGCTGTTATGAATCATAATGTAAATATCTCGTATGTGGCCTCCCAAAGGTGTCATGCACCACAGGTTGAGAACCATTGCTTTAGCCCCATGCTCCCAGGCAGCCTTCTGTGGTAACTCCCCACATTGTGTACAGGGAGAAAATGTCAGGGTAGGGCTGCTGCAATTGATATATCTGACCTGAACACCACAACCAAAGGGCATTTCTTGTCCCTTGTCTCTACTCCTTAATTTTGCTTGGTTTTCCCTCACAGTACTTCATTACTCTATGATAGAGATTTACCAACTATTGCTCATCTTTCACTAATTTCTACTCCAGTGATAACGAGAGGCCCATGTTTTCCTATTCACCCCTATATCTTATACCTGGGATGGTGTCTTGCTTTTAAATGAAGCTTAATAATAGGATGAATAACTGATTTCATGTCAGTTGATGATAGTTCTGATAAAATGAAGAATGATCACAGATTCTGATCAATTCTGGGATAGTGACAAAGTTTACTGCAAAGACTTGAAGCCTAAACAGTAGTGTGTTAACTAAGAAAAATGTCAGCATGCACAAAGCTGTCTGGGTGGCCAGCCGGCTGTCCTCATTCCTCTTGGTTTTTTAACTCTTACTGTGTACACCTCCAGCTCAAATGCAAATCAATAGTAACAAATGACTACATACAGTAATTAGTAAGACACCAATATAGTAATGACAGTTACTAAGTACTTCCTATGCTCCAGAACATTTCCAGATTTGGACTCTTATACTGCAAAACCACTTAATCAAGCAAGATCCCACCAACAAGATACCAGAAGCCATTCCATTTCACCCAAATGGGAATGACAACCATCAAAACCAAATGACAACAGATGCTGGTGAGGATGTGGGAGAAGAGGAACACTTTTCGCTACTGACAAGAGTGTAAACTGTTTCAGCCATTGTGGAAATCTAGATGGAGATTCCTCAAAAAGCTAAAACTAGAACCACCATACTAGCATTCTTGGGTGTGTACTCAAAGGAACTGAAGTCTACAAATCACAGAGATCCTGGCACATACCTGTTTGTGGCACACTATTCACAATAGCCATCCAGGAAGTGGAGCTAGCTTAGCTCTTCATCAACAGATGGAGGCGTAAAGAGAAGGTGGTACATATATACAATGGAATTTTATACAACTGCAAACAAAGATGAAATCATGACTAAGTGGACTAAAGTTGGAAATTGTTGAGCCAAATAAACCATACTCAGAAAGATAAAAACACTCTGTTTTCTCTCATATGCGTACCCTAACTTTAAAGTTGCGCGCGTGTGTGTGTGTGTGTGTGTGTGTGTGTGTGTGTGTGTGTGTGTGTGCATATGTTCCACAAAAATGGAAAGGTTGTCATGAGAGGGGAGGGAGAGATTTTAAGCTAGGTGGGAAGTAGAGACAGTAATGGATATAAGTAATTGGAAAGCAATGTAAATTATTTGGGGGAGGAACTGGTGGGAGAAGGCAGTAGAGAAGGGGAAAAGATTGGCAACAAAGTATAATGGCTCATATGAAGTTAAGATGCTATGATGAAAGCTATTACTTTATATGCTAACCAAAATACTTCTTTAACAAAGAAAAAACAAAACAAATAATACTAAAAAAACCCCATGATTTTGGTCCCAACTTTGCATTAAATTTTGTGGATTTGAAGTTGTTCTACATCCTGTACCTGCGGATTTTGTATTTGGTTTTAATATGTAACATAAGAGTTTGGGTGAGCTCAGTAGATTTTTTTTTTCCTCACAAGCCTTGCCTCTGAGCCCCCTGTGTGTGAAGAGATAAAAGCAGAGTTCTCAGGACTGGTACCCATAGCCATGCTGCAGTCTGTGAGGCTGGTCTATGCAAAGCCCAGGAGAACAGGTTAGAGCTGGCAGAGCCCCTCTCATGGGCTCCCTAGAGCTCAGCCCAAGAAGAAAACAGACATTGTCATTTCATGGCTTTGCTCAGGGGAAACAAACCTTTTGTGACTGGAGACAAAGGACATCATCACTTGGCTGGGGAGCTTCCTCTCTGCTCTCACCTGCAGCTTTCTTTCCAGTGTTCAGCAGATTCACTTGGGGACCTCGCATGATGAGCAGGGGTTCCTAAACTCCATCCTCCATACTTTCATCCCGATTCAGTGGGTATGACTTGGGACCAAAAGCAACACCAGCATTATAACCATCTCTCTGTGTGACTCTAAGGCAGTGGGACAAAGTCTGTACTTTATTAATAACAGCAATTAACATAAGAGGATCAGAGGACATAGATAAGTCGAGGGAGCCACTTGGGGATTCTAGGATATGTGATACCGATGAAACAAGGACTTAGTTGTTCTGAGGTGTAGCTGAGGCAACAGCCTTAGGCGTGACATGGCTGTATGCCTAAAGGTCAGTCCCGTGAACAGGCTGCTGCTGGCATGGAAAACACAGAGTTGAGCCATGCATCCCAGTATCAGTGGTCCTTGTGCTGGCTGATGGGTGCCTTGGCTTACCTTCCTTATTTTAGATTCTGGCATATTCTTTTCAATAACCACAGACAGTTGCTGATTAATGAGGGGCCCCTGGTTTTCATATGGCTAACTTTAGTAACCACCACAGCTCACATTCATGGAGACCTCATCATGGACCAAGGTCTATGCTAAGTGCTTTTCAGGCATTGTATCAACTTGGGTTTCACCTTTAGAGTGCATGTGAGAATCCTGCTCTGCAAAGGAAGGAGCCGAGCGGCTTAGTTCTGGTTGTATGGCTGACCCTGTTATATGTTCCGCTGCCCACTCCAGGTCTCAGGGTGGTTTGTTGCTCATTAAAGCCAAGGGTAGCCCCTTACTAACTTGACACCTACAAACCCTTCCACATCTCTGCCCGTTCTTTCTGATTTAAGGGAGGATCATCTTGTGATCTGAGATGGGTCCCTTTTCCTAGGCGCTGGATGTCACCTCTCTACAACATTCTGGTTGCTTCTTGTCCAATATTTGGCCACCTGGATAAGAAAATTACAAAAGTACTGTTTTCCCCTTAAAATACAGCCTTCGAAAATACCCTGGGTGGAAGAAATAGTTCTGGGGATGGTAATCTAAGCAGGAATGAAGAAAATGAGATAGAGGAGAGAGAAAAGCCTGTCAAGGGTGTGTCAAAGGTGAGTGCTGGTATGAACAACAAGGGCTCCATCACTTTAAAGAGCCATGGGGAGCAAGCCTGTCTTTTGGAAGGTCAAGAGGGCTGAGACATTCACCCAGTACTTATTGACTGGTTTATACCCACCCTCTACTTCTAAGATGAACCAGTTCTTGGGTTGAGTTAGCCTCTCTTTGCTGCAGTTAAATCAAAGCAACAGAAAAGCAGAACATACCCAGGATGAAAACTTCAGCAAGTAAGGTAGGGAGGAGGGTGGCTTAATCATAAAAAACTGTCTAGGATAGAAATCCGCAGAAGAGACTCCGCAGAAAACCTAAATGTATGGTATAAACAAGATGTTGGAATGGATCTCTCCCTGTTTGGCTGACAATGTGACAGATGCCAGGGGATCAAAGGCAGTGTGAGGGAGATCAGATCTCCTCTTGCAGAATTACATTGGAAATTAAGAAGAACCTGCATCACTGCTCTGAGAATCCCTCATCCATGGAGAGAGGGCAACCGAGAAAGCAACATCCTTGGATATAGCCATTACTTTGGAAGTGTCCCCTGCAGAAGACAGTCTGAGAGGACAGCAGCCTAAGGCAGGCCCAGAATAGTTAAAATTGATTGTGGATGAGGGTCTGTGGATGAGGAGCTAGAAGCATGATACCACATTGTAGATCCTGGAATCTGTCAGGGAAGTAATATTTATAGTGACAAACCAATGAGACATGGCCTGCTTGGTTACCCAGGGAGCACTATAATAGGGGCACTTGAAGAGGTGTGTGTGTGTGTGTGTGTGTGTGTGTAGTGTGTTCTGTGTGCATGAGTGTGTTTGTAAAGGGAGGTATGTTCCAGATGTCTAGGGATGGAGAGAGGAATTGTGAAGGACCATATGGAATAGAGATACCTTAACAGAAAATAGTCCCTTTTAACCATCTCCCAGGATACAGAATACAAAATCACTCAGTCAAAGAAGAACAATTTGTCACCCTGTTGCTGGCGGTTTCTTTTGTCTCGCAGGTCCCGCTGTTTCAGCCCAAAATGAACACACAGACACTATATTAATTATTAAACTGTTGGTTGATGGCTAGGGCTTCATATTGGCTAGCTTTGTCTTAATTACTAACCCATTTCTATTAATCTATGTATTTCCATGTGGTCTTGGCTTATTGGAGAATGCCCATACATTTTACTCCTTTGGCAGCCTACACGGTGTCTCTCTCGGTATGCCTCTCTGCCTACCTTTCCCAGAATCCTCCTTGTCTCCTCGTTCCACCTAACTTCCTGCCTCCATTGGCCAAACAGTGTTTTATTCATCAATCAATAAGTGAACATGTATACAGAAGGACATCCCCCACTCGCCAATCTGTCTGGAGCAGGAATCATGAACAGTGGAAGACATTTCTGGGAGCACCAAGGAAGAGAGGGTGGAAGAGAGGGTGGGCTGAGGGTGAGCAGTACAGGAACCTCCTTCTCCCATTATGTACCTATGCTAATGGGTAGAGACTATTTCACTGTGAATTAGGTTTGGAGTTTTAATTTATCACATGGGATAAGAACTTCCCATTTTTGAGCTGAGACCAGAGATCAAGGGCAATGTTCTCAGCCAGGGCAGGAGTAGACTGCAGATATGAGTAAGATTCAAAGTGTAGTGAGAGAAAGCAAGGAAGCTTCATTTATATCATGGATTATATCATAATCCATGAGCCAAAGCAACATTTCTTTGGAAATCATGGGGAAAAGTGACTCCACAGTGGCCTGGAAGAGCTCAGTGGAAAAGATAGATAACAATTATTTTTCTCTTTCTGAAGATGTAATCAGATGTTTACAATTATGGGGGTATATTCAATAAATGTGAGTACAGTCTTCTCTGGCTATCAGCATGCTCACTGTAGCAGCAATAGAGATGGCCTTTTGCTTTCCCTTCAAGAGAAAACTTTTCTTCATCTGCCAGGAGTGTTAGGACCTGGCAGTCTCCAGCTGCAGTCCTCCGAGGTCCACCACTTCTAGGGCAGCCCCAGCCAAGAAACTACACACATGGTGGGCATTGATACCTGATACTCTTGCATAATATCTAGCTCTTGGGAAATTCTGCCTAACAAAGGCACCTTCTACTGGGCAATACTGAGCCAGAGCTCCTATTGAGCTAGCAGATTGAGATAACTATGTCATGGTACCATACTCTCCCAACTTGGTCTTGCTTTTTCCTCCATTATTTTTCACAGGTATTTTCTCTTCCATGAAGTCTCCTTTATTCTTGACTTTTGCATTCTTTAAACTCTCAACATTATACCCATGACCTTGTTTTCTTTTTATCTTGTTTGAATTTTGTATAGTTCATTAAAAAAAAAAAAACAACTGGTAAATTTTTTTTAAATATACATTTGTCATGTACAACTTGTGACCTTGAAGCATGAATGTGTGTGTGGATTGACTAAATAAAATTAACACATTATTAACTACCTCAAATAATTTTTTGTATTATGAACACAAAATCTATTATCAGCTATTTCTGAGGATACTATAAATTAACTGTGTATATGTGATTAACGTAGAGTAGATCATGTTGTATAGTAGATCTGTTGAATTTATTCCTTGTGTCCATCTGAAACTTTGCATCCTATGACCACTGTCTTCCCATCTGACCTAAGCCCCAACCCCTGGAAACAATCACTCTACTCTCTACCTCTATGGGTTCACTTTTTAAAGACCCTACATGTGAGCTCACGTGGCATTTGACTTTCTGTGGCTACCTTATTCCACTTAGTCAACACATCCTGGTTCATCTCTGTTGATGAAGATGCAGTTTCTTCCTATTTTTAAGGTCAAATAGTATCCCATCATGTGCATGAACCATATCTGCTTTATCCATCCATTCATCCACTGATGGTTACATGGGTTGCTTCCTTCTCTTGGCTGTTGGGACTAATGCTCCAGTACACATGGGACTGAAGATGGATCTTCAATATGTTGATTTCATTGTCTTTGGATACAGAACAAGTAGTTGGGATTGCTGGATTTAATTTCTTTTCAAATAGATGGGAAGACTTGTTTTAAAAACTTTCAGACTCAAATTAAAATCTGACCTGTATGTACAGAAAATCCAAATCAAAAAAGCTCGATACCCATAATTTGAAGCACAAGAAGTAGTACTCTGTTCTTTCACTATGCAGACCATTCTCATCCTTCAGGTCTTTGATACCTTTTCTCATTGAGAGTTTTTCCTCAACCCTCCTGACTTCAACTTGGCTCCTTGGCAGCTCTTTCATTTTCTTTTTCTTTCTTTCTTTTTGGTCATTGTGGTAGTTTGAATGTAATTGGCTCCCATAATTTCATAGGGAGTGGCACTATTATGAGCTGTGGCTTTGTTGGAGTGGGTATGGCCTTGTTGGAGGAAGTGTGTCACTGTGAGGGTGGGCTTTGTGGTTTCCTATGCTCAGGATACTGCCCAGTGTCTCAGCTGACTTCCTGTTGCCTTTTGATCAAGATGTAGCCAGCACCACATCTGCACACGCCCATGCTCCCTGTCATGATGATAATGGTCTGAACTTCTGAAACTGTAAGAGAGCCACCCAAATTAAATGTTTCCTTTGTAAGAGTTGCCCTGATCATAATGTCTCTTCACAGCAATAAAAACTCAAACTAAGACAGTCATGAAATACCACTTTTGCTTCCTTGTCATAGCATAGGACTTGTTGAATTGAGTACTATCCAGTTTGAGGATCCATCTGGTGTCAGAGATGCTGTAGACTATCCAGTTTGAGGATCCATCTGGTGTCAGAGATGCTGTAGACCATCTGAATCAGTGACTGTCTAGTCTTAGCTTGAATACAGGGAATGAAAGCTATCTAATACAACCCATTGCACCTCTACAACCTTTCCCTCTTTCCTTCTTTCTTTTTAACTACTTTAAAATTTTCAATTATAGTGTCTGTGTGTGCATGTACCTGTGTGTGTGTGTGTGTATGTGTGTGTGTGTGTGTGTGTGTCAGTGCAGAAGGAGGTCAGAGGGGTACCAGATCACTTGAAGCTGGAGTTACAAGCAACTGTGAGCTGTCTGATGTTGGTGCTGAGAATCAAAATTGGGTCCTCTTCAAGAACAATATGTGTACTCTTAATGACTGAGCCATCTCTCCAGCTCAAAAACTCTTAAAAAAAAAAAAAAACCTTTTTCCTTAGTATATATTCGACAACATAATGGGTATCCCTATAATGCTTTCATATATGCATCTAACATACTCTGATTTTACTTACTATCTATTATCGTTACTTGTGTTCCCCTCATCCCCACTCAATCGTTCTTTCCTATTCTTAAGCAGACTTCCTTTCACTTTCATGTTTTCAAAAATCTAGATTCTGCATATGAGGAAAAACAAAAACAAAACAAAACAAAAACCAAACCCACAGCTTATTTTGTTTAGCAGGATTACTTCTGGTTCCATTTCCTTTTCTACAAATGGCATAACTTCATTACTTATGGATGAATAATATTTATGTTGTATACATATCACATCTGCTTTATCCATTCTCCTGTTGATGAGCATTTAGGCTACTGTGAATACTGTTGCAGTAAAAACCTGAATGTTCAGGATCACTGCAGTATGTTGACTTAGATTCTCTTGAGTATATTACCCAGGAATGGTATAGGTATATCATATGATAGTTCTGTTTTTAGTTTTTTTTTTTTTTAAGAACCTCCATACTGATTTTCCACAGTGACCCAATTAATTTACATTTCTATGTGTTTCAGTTCTACATATGGTTTCATTTCTGTTATTGTGATAAAATACCCTAAAAGTAACCTAGAGGAAAACTTTATTTTGGTTCATGATTCCAGGTTATAGTCTATCAAAGCAGGGAAACCAGTCTCAGAAGCTGGAGACAGTTAATCACTTCTGATTAGCAAGAGCAGAGAGAAAGGGACACAGGCATGCTTGCTTCTTTGCTTATGAGTACATCTCACACAGTTCAGGACCCCTGTCTAGGGAACAGGGCTGCCTACAGTGGGCTGGATCTTCCCTCATCAGTCAACCCCGGAGACAAAACCACAGGCTAACTCAGTGTAGACCATTCCTTATTGACACTTCCCAAGTGATTCTAAGTTGTGTCAAGAATGAACATAGGGGTTCCTTTTTTTCAGGTTATTTTTTTTTCACCTTTATTCTTTACAATCTCTTCTCAAATATGATTTTCTCTATGTCTAAATTATTTAAAATCTTTCTATGGTATTAACAACTCTAATTGAAACTCTTAAAAATCATTGTTTTTATTATTGTTGTTGTTTTCTTTTTGAGACAGGGTCTTACTAGGTAGCTCTGGCTTGCCTAGAACTCACTATGTAGGCCAGGGCAATCCACCTGCCTCTGCCTTCTGAGTGCTGGTATTAAAAGGTGTGTACCACTAAGCTGTCCTGAAAACAGTATTTTAAAAGAGAATCAGCCTTTTCATGCTGCCTAGGGAGTAGTCTCCCAATTCACATTATCCTGTAAAGAGAAAACTCACAGTGTCTGGAGCCCTTGTCCTGCAAGTGGAGAAGGAGGACATCCTCAAATTCCTTGCAAGAGGAATCCACTCAGGTGGCAGCAACCTTGATGTTCAGATGGAAAAAGGCAAGCAACCTGAGCAGGGCCTAGGAGAAGCTGCTGCTGACAGCTCTAGCCATCAGTGCCACTGAGAACCCTGCCAATGTCAGCCTCAGCTCCTCCAAGAACTCCTGGGGCCAGCCAGCTGTGCTAAAGTTTGCTACCACCACTGGAGCCAGTGCATGTGCTGACTTTCACTTGGCAGATCTGAGAGGACTTCAGAGAGGGATGTCCTCTGGTGGTGACCAGTCCCAAAGCTGACCACCAGCCCCTCCCAAAAGTGTCTTATGTCAACCTGCCTACCCTTGCTCTGTGTAACACAGATTCTCCTCTGTGCTGTTGACATTGCCATCTCATGCAATGAACAAGGGTGCTCATTCAGTGAATGCTGGCTTGGAAAGTTCTGCACATGTGTAGCACCGCCTCTGGTGAGCATCAGTGGTGCTCATCTGGTCATGCCCGATCCCTATTTCCATAGAGATCCTAAGAGATTGAAAAGGAAGAGGGAGCACAGGTAAAAAGGCTGTGACCAAGAAGGAATGTCAGGGTGAATGGACTGCACCTGCTCCTACTGCTCCCAGACGGAGGAGGCAGACTTGTCTGAGGGTGTGCAGGTGTCCTCTGTGCCCATCCAAAAAAGTTCCCTAGTGAAGACCCGAATGTTCAGACAGTCACGGGACTAGTCTGCAGCCCTCACTGTGCAGGATGCTGAATCAGACGGAATCACAGCTAAGCAGTCATAAATTGTGTTCTGTAGGCACTTGAGCAAAAAAGACAGTAGGGTGGAAGACAAATAATTTCTTTTTCTTTTGCTTTCTTAATACAGGGTTTCTCTGTAGCTTATGGAGCATGTCCTGGAACTTGCTCTGTAGACCAGGTTGACCCCAAACTCACAGAGGTCTGCCTGCCTCTGCCTGCCCAGTGCTGGGATTAAAGGATTATGCCACCACCGCCTGGTAACAGTTTCTTAAAAAAAAAAAAAAAAAAAAGAGATTAATCCCCCATCCCCAAATAGCATCACAAATGGGATACAAATATCTTTAAATAGAAAGACTTTCCTCACTCATCCATTCGAATGCTGTGAATGTGCATTCATCAGGGGCCAGGAACAGTGAAACATACAGAAATAGAAAATGGACTCTCAGAGGAGAAAAGATCACAGCAACACGAAACACAGGCGGTGGGAGAGCATGCTGAGGGCCAACAGCAGGCCAGTGTGTCCATGTATGAATTCTATGGGATCTGTGCATATAGAGCACTGGAGATAGACACTCTTTAGGAAGTGAGATTTGAGCTCAGTTTGGGGGATGGGCAATTTGAGTCAGTGGATAAGTCATCTGACTGTCAGGCTGGGGAGAAATGTCTTTCCATGAGGGTCAGGGAGGAGCTTAATGGGGACAGAGGAAGTTGGAGTGAGAAGTATTTCCCCTGTCTGATTCCTGTCAATATCAATCAGTCATTCTTCCTACAGGAACCCCTTACCGGTTCATGTGTCCACAGCCTGGGGAGCTGACCAAGTCACTCTTCCCAGGCAAGAGCTGCTGATATGGGGGCCCTTCTCTGGTCACTCCTTCTGCTCCTTCAGGAAGGTGAGTGCTGCCTGTTGCTGCATAAAACTATCTCTGTACCCCTCTGCTCTACTTGGCCTTAGGCTAGTGAGACCTTTCCTTTGGGGATGAATGTGGCAATCCTTCTGTTGATAGCATCAAGGCTCATTCTCTAGCATGGCTATTATGACTTGCTCTGCAATAAATGTGGATGTGCATGTCTCACCGTAGTTGACTTGCATTGTGCTGAGTATGTACTCAGGAGTGATATAGCTGGATCCCAGGCTAGTTTGGAGGAACTTCCTTCTCATCTCCAAAGGATGGGGCATGACCTCATTGCAGTATGAAAGAGGAGGATACCTGGTGGACATGGATGGGAATGCAGTTCCAGAAGGACATGGAAAAAGGAAATTTTTAGATGGTGAAGAGATAAATGGGGACCAACCCTGGTCAACTCAGTTGCAATGGAAATCTAGAAATCTAAGAGGTAGCTAGAGTGTCAGACTGAGCATGGAAGCTAGAGAAGGTGTTCAGATGAGGAGAAGCCATAGCTACCATGCTAACTAGCCTTGGCTTCCCAGAGATATCAGCTGGGCTATATGCACCTCTTTTCAGTTGAAGGGTTTTCTGGAGATGATGAGGACCCTGAGGAAGTGGTTGCAGCTCTTCAAGAATCTATCATCCTCTCTCTGGAAATACCATCCAATGAAGAGGTTAAGGACATCATCTGGTTCTCTCAAAAAAACCTCGCCACAGTGGTACCAGGGAAAGAGGGACAGCCAGCCATCATCATGGTGATGGATCCTCGCTACCAGGGTCGAGTGGGCATCTCAGAGTCCAGCTACTCTCTGTATATCAGCAATCTGACCTGGGAGGACTCTGGACTTTACCAAGCCAAAGTCAACTTGAATATATCCCAGCTCTCTATCACAAAGTCTTACGATCTCCGTGTCTACCGTAAGTTTAGATTCCCATTATTCTGGCTTTCCTGAGTTTGGCATGACAGCTTGGGAGCTGAGGGAAGCTTTAAGAGGCTGAAACTAGAAGGAAGACTGCCTCTAGTGTTCTCTGTTCCAGGGCTTTAGCCACAGGGAGAGTGAGGTGGAACAAGGAGGCATTAGGCACTGAGGCTGTTTTCACAAACATCCACAAAGCAGTGAGAAAGATGAGGACCAAGTATAGAGTATCTAAAGCCCTTTCCCACTCAGGAGACTATGCATCCTCCAGATAAACAGCTCTTGAGCCCTTTATCCCCCTGTGTGATTTGAGGGTTACTAATAATTTCTTCCCCACTTGAACCAACATTTCTTCTCTCCACCTGCCACATTGAATCTACTTAGGAGCTTGGAGAGATGATTAAAATGTAAATGTCTTTGGAGGGCAGCAATATTTTGTACAATCAGAGAGACAGAAGAGGATCTGGAGGAAAGAGGGGTATAAAACTAATAGAATGAAGTTAGAAGGAGCCACTGGTGTACATCTGTCTAAGCAGATTCTCTGGGACCCCAAAACCACAAACGATGTGTTTGTTTTATCTCAAGATAGCAAGAATACCCAAGGCTTGAGAAACAGGAAAACAGATCCAACTTCAGAATGTTCACCAGATCATTGTGTTTTGTTTTGTTATTTGTTTGTTTTTCTCTTTTAGGGCGGCTGTCAAAGCCCCACATCACTGTGAACTTTAAGATCTCTGAGGAAGGCGCCTGTAACATATCCCTGATATGCTCTGTAGAGAGAGCAGGCATGGATGTGACCTACACCTGGCTTCCATCACAGGACAGCACTAACATTTCGCATGAAGACTCTGTCATCAGTACATCTTGGAGGCCTGGTGACACAGCACTTTCCTACACTTGTAGGGCCAGCAACCCAATCAGTAACAGCAGTTCCCGTCTCATCCCTGTTGGGTCCTTTTGTGCAGGTACCAGAACCTAAGGGACAATTTCTGAGCTTGTGTAAGTTCTGTGCTTCAGGACACCACCTCCTCCCATGCCTGGGGCTTTTAAGGAGAGACTCTAGAATATAGCATGCTCCTGTAGAGGGTTGCTACTGGATTGGGGAAGGACCCTCTCTAAGTCAACTGTTCTGGATTTCCAAAGGATTCTTCTGCACTTGGCTTGAGACTGATGGCCAGATATCAGTTCTTAAGATCTCAGTTCTTGAGTGTCTGTGCAGAGTAGGTATTTCTAGAGATATTTGCTATAAGACAGGGGCTGATTATTCACGCACAAACCTCCCTGTGACACTTTAGGTAGATGTCTGCCTTCCAAATTTACTGTTCTTCTAATGAACTCTTTTCCCTTCATCCTATCCCAGATCCTGGCTCTCCTGAGAAGCCTTCGATGTCCTGCCTCCTGGCTAAGGGCTTGATCCTTCTTTTCCTCTTGGTAATTCTAGCTGTGGTACTCTGTGTCTTTCAAGGCTGGAAAAACTATGAGATGTCAAGAGTGAGGAAACTCAAGAGAAACCGAATCAAACTAAGGAAGAAGGGGAAGCCTGGCCCTAGTCCAGTCTGATCACCCCTTGGGAACCCTTGTTACCTCTTAGCTTCCAGGGAAATCATCTGGGAGACAGGTGGGAGGGAGGATCAGGGTTGAACATCTGAAAGGGCCATATTCCTCAAGAGACACTATCTTGCAATAAAGTCCTCACCTCTCTGGAAGAGCTGTGCTTGATGCTTCTGTTTGTGCTGGGCAGCCTTGGGAAAACTGTTTTCCACCTTCACTACCTGTCTGGGTATCTTTACTGAAGCCCACATCCCTTCTCTGGCTTGCCTTTGGGCAGGAAACTGAATCTGCAAACCCCGTTAGAGTGAAGTGTTTGTTTTTACTACATGCATCCCATTCTTCACTAACCTAAGTCTTGTAATACTCTAAACTACAGAAAAGGCTTTCTTACCAAATGGAACTTGTGACAGCAGCTCATTCAGAATTCTGCATAAGTGTTCTATTCAAGCCAACTCTACCCCTATCCTCATTCTGACAGTTAACTTCACTTAACTTGTCTACCCACTGTACCAAGTCTACATAGAAGCTTTTCCACAGGGAGGTGATTGAGGCCCCTGCTCAGTCCTTCTCTGGGTTATAGTCGAGCTTAGTGGCTTCTGTTGTCTCCCTGATACCAGCTGCTCTGAGCCCTGCTGCTCACCGGAAGGAGTGACAACTCATTGGATCAATTACTAAGATCTTGTACCCTTGATTTTGTTTAAGGTCGACATTATTTAGCCGGGTGTAGTGGTACACACCTTTAATCCCAGAATTTAGGAGGCAGGTGGATCTCTGAGTTTGAGGCCAGCCTGGTCTACAAATCAAGTTACAGGACAATCAAGGGCTACACAAAGAAACCCTGTGTAAGTTGCTTTTGTTGGCCTTACTGGTTTGTTTGTTTGTTTTTTCCGTATAGATTTTCTGTTTGGGTTCTTCTGAGTGGAATCTTTGGTCAAAGTAGAGCTCTTTACTCTTGCTCTTTCCATAGTCCTAGGTTTGATGTTCCTATCATATGGTTTTCCCCAAATTAGATCTTGGGTATTTTACTTAGGCAACTGCCAGGGTTCAGAGGAGGAGGTACAAGAGAAGCCATTCAGTAAGTAATACATGAATTGGTGGAGGTGATATAGGATGCACCAAAGAGGGGCTGGGTGAGATCTTGGGAGACCTAGGTTTCACTCTTCTACTTTGCTCTGGGCTATGATACTGTGTTTACCCAACATCCATTGAGCCTCAGTTCAGATCCACAAGGAACACATACTTGAAAAGAAGGCATGGGTATAGCTTTTTGGAGTTCTTACAGAGATTCTGGGTCTCCTTTAAGTACTGAACAGTCCTGTCTTCAACAAAGGTCTGTAGCCCCAACTTCTGACACTTCCCCTTCCCATGTCCATCATAGGAGGTCCTCCAAAAGGGGAGGTCCTGCCTGTGCAAACTACCTGGAGTCTATTTTTTCACATAGAGGGCAGCCCATTTCTCTTGTCTTTAGGAGCTGGTATACAGAAAGCAAATAAAGAAATGAATAGTCCTTGTGTAGCTGGTCCAGGGATCTCCCTGGAATTGGCAGAATCCCTTATTCTTAGAGCCAATCTCTGAATAGAGAAAGCCCAAAACAGCCTGGAGAAGGAAGGCTTAGACTTTGAAGAGCGTATACCCTCAGAAGCCAGGATAGTCGTCTGGCAGCATGTAAGATACTCTTACTCATTATTCATAATAGGTTAATGCAAACTGGGGAATGGACATTCAAGCCAGACAGAAAGTACACACCAAGATGCCCATATTTGAAGGATCATAGCAACGAGTGACTGCCATGTCACACGCTGTGACACAGGGGTATGTGAGAAAACAGGCTGGAGAGGCATGTCCTGGAAGGTGAGAGGACCAGAGCTCATGGGCACATTATCAACAGACTCTTCAGGTCCACTATTCTCTGATATGTTCATCCAGAAATTGAAATATACAAGCTGGCTGATAATTAGATGCTGTTCTGGTTGGCTTGGATACATTTTTTTTCCAGAGGATTAATCACAATGGCTTAAGGACAAGCAGGAGGGAAATCTTTAGTTTTGACCTTTAGGGATTACTATCTTAAAAAATCAACTTCACTTCTGGAGTAAGAAGGGAATAGGTCATAGGACTAGGTTCCCTTTCTTGCAAAAACAAACCAAAACAAACACATAAGATCCACCAACCAGACAACAACAACAACAATAAATAATAATAATAGTAATAACAACAACAGCCAAGTTTTCGGGAAAAGCATGAACATATAAATTTTTAAAATTTGAAAACCATTTGAAATCTCATTTTATATAAACAACATATTTTAACATCCACATGAGATTAGTTTATCTACCAGAAACCACCACAGACAGCAGAAACGAAACTCTTGGACCAGTGGTGGGCCAGTGCCTTCTAACTGGTAGGGAACCAAGAAATCAAAGACTTCCCTTATGTTCTGTTCACTAACATGATGTCACCCACCATGCCAACTGTTAGGGCAGCCTACCATGCAAACTAACTGCAAAGCCTGGAGTTCTAGGTCTTCTAGGTCTTTGTTGGGGTAGTAGGAAAGACCATGTTTCTGCTCCAGCCTTCTTTTCCTTATCCAAGTTCTTTGTGTGGCTCAAAACACTCAAGCATTAAGACCTAAGAATGTTCCGGCTCTCAGGACTTACTAAGGATGGATAGCCAACTACAGCAATGGGATCAGATCCCGATGCCCACTGCAGAGTGTGTTAAGACAGTGATTCAGGTGTGCTTACAATCTTTCCCCAGAGTCTGCTCCCAACCCCGATTTCATTAACTCCATGACTGTGGAAGAAATGTCCAAGGGGGTGGGTTCCATGATTCAGGTTGGATCTGAATGCAGACCCTGAATGTGCCTAGGTGGCAATTCTTGGGCAAGTTCCCCCATCTGGTCCATGGGCTGTTTTCTCCCTAGTCAGAAGGAGCTGTACTCACTTCGCGGGCTTTCCGTGCAGAGTACAGGAGCAACGAACGAAAGCATGAATCTACCCCAGGGGTTGGCACCCTGCAAGGGGTTCAGTGAAGGATCAGTTATTTCATTCTTTCTCTTTCAATGTCCGTTGTTAGGGTGCCTGTCATTCCCCCCCCCCCCCCCCGGGCTTATTTTTCTAGGTCCTTGGTGCAACGAGCTGCCCCAGCAATCACACACTAGGACATCAGTCTTCAGGAAGCTACACACAGGGAGGCGCCAGGGCAAAAGCTGGGAGCTAGCCAAAACAGACAGGTATTTCCAGTCCAGCGAGAGGAAATGGGTGGGGGTGGGGATAAACAGAGGAGATCAGATGGGTCCCGGACTTGGGTGGATCCCCAGGGAGGGGGCGGGGAATCGTGCTCTCCGCCAGGTGCTCCTGCCCCTGGCTCAGATTTCAACCTTCGATGCCTACTTTGTGGAACGCTTGTTCGGAAAGGGGAGAAGGCCGTAGGTAAGTTATGAAGGAAGGAGGGTATGCAAGCAGCCTGCAAAGGGGGTAGGCTTCTGCGGCTATTGGTGTACGGATCGGTCTGACCCAGTAGCCCATCCGACTCGAGGCGGGAAGAGGCGACCAGCCTTCCCACGCTTAGTTGTACAGAGCTCCACGAGAGGGCGACTGGAGCCCACGTGCGACCGCGTCCTTCTGTCTCTAAACTACAACTCCCAGGCGGCTCGGGGGTCCCACCCGCCTTGCCCGGCCTCTGTTGGCTCCAATTGGACGCCGCGGGAGGGGGGGGGGATTGGCGGTCTCCAGGGCGACGGGAGGCGCTCGGGGCATCTGAGGCGGGGAGGCGGGTCCGCCCCCTATTGTGTGGCTGCGAGAGCAGAGCTGTGCGGTGCAAAGCAGGTGAGGGTGGGGGTGTCCTGGGGCGTTGAAAGGGGTATTGGAGGGGACATGGGGAGCGGTGAGGAGTTGTGGGAGACAGGGGGGAGCGGTGGAGCTCTAGAGAGAAGTGAAATTATCTGGGGAAGCAGAACTAGGGTAGTTCTGGGAGCGAAGTGGAATTACTGATGGGTGAGTGGGGGGTTCTCCGAGATCTGGAAGAGTGTTAGAGGTAATTTAGGGGCGTTCTTGGCGGGTTCCAAAAGAAAGGCGTTCCAGGAGCCAGAGAATGTGAGGGAAAAGAGAATTGTTGTGATAGACTATCTGAAGTGTATTGTGGGCTGAGTCCTGGAGGATTGGGGGGTGGGGGGGTTCTCGGGAGAGCAGGGTGGGGAGGGGGAGGGCAACTGGAAATTCTGGAGGAGGCCAGCCAGGGGTGCTTTTGAAGCGAGGACCTGCTGCAATTGGAGATCAGGTGTGAGAAGCTGGAATTTTGCAGACACTGTGAAAAGTGTATGGCTGGGATGGGAGTCCTAGGAGCGAGGCAGTGCTGGATGGGATGAGAATATCACAGGGACGGAGGGTGGGTGGGGAGAAGGAGTTGGAAAGGCTCCAGGAAAAGTGGGATACATTCTGGGGATGCCTGGGTCAAAAGATTCTTGGTCGAGCCAGAAGAGAATAATGACTTCTATATGGTACAATTGGAAGGCTTTCCAGGCAAGTCCAGGAGACCGGGATGGGGGCAGCAGGAGGCAAGGGAATTAAGTAGCCAGGCTCAGGCATACAGGGGCGATACTGCCCCGTGGAGGGTATTTTACAGACAATACTGAATTGCATGAGGCCCAGAAAAGGGTGGAGGCCTCAGAGCAGAGTCCACTGGGTTTGCCAGGCCCAGGTCAGGGCCCTTTGGCCCTTTGTGCCTGCCTTAGATGGTGAGGAGTTGGTACTGTTAGGAGTGCCTAGCTTACATGCTCCGGGGTTCATTTTGTGTATTCTAGGGACTCAAAGCCTTTTTGATTTCTCTTAGATCATGCCTCTAGGGTTAGGGAATGGAGGGCCTGGCAAATCCTGGCACCCCCAGGATACTAGAGAGGAGTGCGTGGGAGTAATTAGGGTGAGGCACAAAGTCGGGGTGTTTGGGGGAGGGCTCCTTGGCAGCATCTTGAAGAAAGTGACTACAGCTGCCAGCCCTGGATCTGTCCAGACCTGAAGGATGCTGCCCCCACCCCCCATTCTTCTGCAGGTGGGGAAGGGCAAGCTCCTCCTCTCCCAGGTCCCTGACTCACTCACTGCCAACAGCAGCGTTGATTGAGTGGAGAATGTCTCCAGGGTCCAGGGCTCAACACAGAGGGCGGGAAATGGGGTGAGGAATTGGATGTGGGTGCTCTGTGGGGGCACTCTCTACAGGATAAGGGGTTGGAGTCTATCTGAGATTTGTGCTAGACTAGCTGTCTGCTTCTGAGTAAGATCCTTGTGGTCCCTATTGGTCACACAGGGTGGTGGTGAATAATGGCCTTATCTGTTATCTGTTACCTTGTTGGTGTCAGGAAAAAGAAGTGTGAGGAGGCTAGCGCACCACAGTGGTCCTCATCTCCAGGACTTCCCCTGTGAGAACCCTTAGTTCTCTTTGCTCAGTTTGCTAAGAACATTGCATCACTTGCCAGGCATCCCCAGAATTCCTTTGCTTTTTCTAGGATCTGTTCCCTTACCTGTGTAGTCTTAACCGGACAGCTCTCTACTGTTCACATCCTGGCTTAATCTCAGGGCTTCAGGATGTCTGGTTTGGGAGCTAGGAGTATAGCTGTGGTAGTGTCTGGCAGGAATGAGGTCCCAGAGTTGATCCCCAGCAGTACAACCCAGACTTCTGTGCACATCCCCTCCTTTCCTCTCTGTCTTTGTTCTCCCCCCCCCCCGCACCTTGCTCTTCTGGTCTCCTCCACTGACCAACTCTTCTGTTGCCTTATATTTTGCATTTAGATCTGGTGGCTCTCCAGACTGGAACAGCTCCCTCAGGTGTTGCATGAGCTAGGCATTAACTGGAAGAGTGAGAGCTGAGACTGGTTGCCTGAGGCGGATCAGAAGGACCGATGCTCTCTGGGATTGCTGGGCAGCGGACATCCTTCCGGCCCCTCCATCTAGGCTCCTGTGGATAGGAGGGGCCGGGTGAGCAGGCCAGCTGGGCTATGATTTGGTGTCTCAGTCTGACCATCCTCAGCCTGGTCATCAGCCAGGGGGCTGACGGTGAGCCCCGGGGATTATCAGCTCTGTCTCCCTGGGATGTGACTGTTCACAAGGGGTTATCTGTGAGAGTAGGAGAGGGCTAGGGCTGGCTCAGAGAGGTTGGGGGTTCCTCCTGTCATGCAAAGTCTCAAGGAAACTAGAGAGATGTTGATGGAGTTTCCCCTCTCCATATCTCATTTTGACCCCTTGCTGTTCCCTCATGCTACCCACCACGTAGGTCGAAGGAAGCCTGAGGTGGTCTCTGTGGTGGGCCGGGCTGGGGAGAGTGCAGTTCTGGGCTGTGACTTGCTGCCCCCAGCTGGCCGCCCCCCTCTGCATGTCATCGAGTGGCTGCGCTTTGGATTCCTGCTTCCCATCTTCATCCAGTTCGGCCTCTACTCTCCCCGAATTGACCCTGATTACGTGGGTAAGAGTTGTCCTTAGGTGGGAGGTGGGAGTGTCACCCACAAAGGAGGGGCTGTGCAGGCTGCACTGTGTCCTCTCCGGTCGCATCTCCTGCTCCACTACCCTAACTGCTTAGCAAGCATGGCGTGCTCCCCAGCAATGCTAATTCACCGAAGGATTCATTTGTTTGTACACAATGCATGCACACATTCGAGATTTGATCTTTTAGCTATGTGTGATGTGTCACATGCACGGGAGATCCTACAACCCCAGTCCAGGTATCCATCCCAACTTGCTAATTGTTCTATCCTCATCTCACGCAACCGTCCTGACTCCATCTTGATCTTCTGTAGTTTCCCCACTTAGCCCTACGCTGGTCTCTGGATTGATTATCTGCCACTCTGTGTCTTCCCTTGCCTGCTGTCCAGAATGGCAGTTTGGAGGTTCCAGGCTCTTAGGGAGTGGGTTGAAGGGACAGCAGAGTGGGTAGGAATGTGGGAATCAGGAGCAGAGCGGTTCTGAGTCTCAGAGAGCATGAACACAGGTGAGGGGTTGCAGACGTACTGTGTAGACCTTCCAGTAGAAGACCACCTCTCTTACTGCACTCTAGTTTGTTCCTAACCCTGGATGGAGCCCCCTAATCTGAGTGGTTTACTGTAAGGTCTCAGAGGGCCTGTAGGATGGATCTGGGCTGCTGGGCAGGAGTGGGCGTTGGTACTTCCTTTTCAGAAATGAAATCCAGAAAAGGGCACCCGGAGAGATGCTGATGGGTACCTTTTCTGTTTCAGGTTTGAATCCTGAGGGAAATCCTGGGATTGGCTGGGCTCTTGTCACTGGCTGGTTGAGCTGACGGGAGGTGGTGCTGGCAGGTGCCTGTAGAAGAGAGTTTATTTTCAAACAGGGGGCAGTTATTGGCAAACAGCCTAGTTAGAGAGAGAGAGAGAGAGAGAGAGAGAGAGAGAGAGAGAGAGAGAGAGAGAGTGTGTGTGTGTGTGTGTGTACAGCCCTGGGGGCTTGAAGAAAGTGGGCCTCAATTAGCACAAGTAGAGAGAAACAACACAGGCACAGCTGGCCTCCCTGCCTGTGCCTGTCTGTGCCCAGGGGGTTTTGGCTGCAGGGCTGAGGCTGGACAAATTCAAATTATTGCCAGGCTGAGGCAAGGCAGGGGGGAGTGGAGGAGAGGCGGGAAGGGCTTTCCCTGGGACTCCACCTGGGAGATGTAAAGCTCTGCTTCTCTCTCTCGCTGCAGCATCCGTCTTGTATTGTCTTTTGGTGCCTGGGCAGATAAGCCAGAGATGGCTAGCTTCCCTGTCTACCTGTGGCTTTTCTCTGGTTCTAAGGGTTGGGAGTTGCAAGCCTTTGAGTTTTCCTCTTACCTCTACCCTTTGTTTCTGCTCTTGCCCCTGAGTGGCCTGAAGCTCCTGACCAGCCACATGGGTCCTGCTCTGGTGAAGACCCCAGAGGGGAGGCCTCTGAGCCCATTAACCCTTTATTGCTCCACAGTTCAGAAGGGGGCCTCTCAGCCTTTGTGCAGGGGACTCACAATTGCAGTTGCTAAGCAACAGGAGGTGGAGGTTGCTGAGGACAATGCTGTTCTGTCATAAACCCTGTGGGCAAGTGGAGGGGAGATGGCCTGGGACCCTATGAGGCTGGTGGCCTAGATTATAGGAGGAGTCATGAGAGAAATAGTAGCTTTGGGAAGGGCACTGAAGGGAAAGCTGGTTTTAGAGGGCTCTCGAAGCTGTGTAGCAGAGGAACCTAGATGTATAAACTAGTATAGAAGGAGTAAAAGGCAGTATACAATGATTGAGAACTAATAGGTCAAGTTAGCTACAGTATTTAAAGTATTAAGCATAGCACCAGGATGTGGGAAGCAGGCCAGGAATTGTGGAAAGGTATTCTGACTTAGGTTTCCTGGGATGAATATTAGACTAAGAATCAGTGAGACTGGCTCTTGGCCCTTGGTTTCCGCGCTAAGTTTCAGGGATGCTTGGCATAGCAGAGGGACTTCTGTTTCATGCCTATGCTGAGTCCCTCCCCTTCTTCTTTTGATCCCTTTAACCTGGCTGCCTTGATACGTCACCCCAGAATGGTTCTTTTGCCTCTGGCTTCATAGTACAGTATGTACACAGTCACTGCCATGCTCAACTTCTGTGTGAGCATACACTTGTCCATGATCATGGTTAAATTTGGTGTGGTTTCTTGCCTTTGCAGAGCCCGAGAGAGCAGACTCTGTCCTATGTAGGCAGATCTAAAATCCATTAGGTTTGGCCTTGCAGGTGGAGGACAGACTTATAGGAAATGGGTCCAGGAGACAGGAAGGTATAGGACGGCCACTCTGGTCACCTTCTTGTTCAGAAACACTGTAGCCTGGCAGTCTAGACCTCTTAGGGAGTTTAGTTTGTGCAACAAGCTGCACTGGATATTCCAGTTAACAGATGTCAGGACTGCTAGCCATTAGCTGATAACATTTAAGTGAAATCAGAGACTATTCAGTGCCCTGAACATTATTTGATTCTAATGTCAGTGTTCAGTGGAAAGTGCACTGACTTAGGAGACCTGACTTGATCTCCTAATAGCTATGCAATTTTGGAAAGAAGTTTAACATTAGTTCCTTCATCAATAATGGATTTTGGGGGGAGGATTAAATATGGTGGCTGTCTAATATTACATGGCTCATATTCAACGCTCAGTCTTTCTTCTTTCACTCTGGAGCTCAGAGATTAACATAATGAAAAGGTCTATCATGTGGGGCATGGAATAAGCTGAAGACTGGGGTCTGCTAGGCCCTGGCCTGGCAAATTAGAGTGACAGGAATCCTGCAGGTTTGAGGAAGGGTATTCTTTTTTTTTTTTTTTTTAAGATTTATTCATTTAGTATACAGTGTTCTGTCTGCATGTATTCCACCCAGCCAGAAGAGGGCACCAGATCTCACTACAGATGACTGTGAGCCACCATGTGGTTGCTGGGAATTGAACTCAGAACCTGTGGAAGAGCAGCTCTTAACCTCTGAGCCATCTCTCCAGCCCAAGGAAGGGTATTCTTATGTTAAATATTTACCCGCTAGGCCCATTTTTATCTTCTGGGTGGGGAATTATACACCTAGTCCTGCAAGCAAGTCCACCCATCTTAAAGAATCCACACCCTAGGGACCAATTGTTAGAAAAAAAGGCCTACTAGCCACCCAGATCCTATGGCTGTCATCTTTCCAGTGGCATCAAGGGCAAGCAGGCTGAGTTTCTACTTCAAATAGGCCACCCTAGGAGTAGAGTGCAAACAGTTTGGAGGGAGTGAGTCCCCAACAGCTTCAGGATTGCTACTGTTAGGGAGGGTTGGGATGGGCAGGACTCTGAAAGCATCATCTGGGAGCTACATTTGCCTGTCTTGTGAACTTTAGAAAATTCCATTTGTTCACAGCAAAGGTCAAGTGAGGATGGGCCACTGGTAAGTGTAGAGGGCATGGGAGCAGTTGGTCAACCCAGGTGAGAGTTGCTGCAGGTTTCCAGGTAGAAGGTGGCAGAGAGGGAAATAGTGATACTTAGGTAGGATTTGAAAGATGCAATGAATAACTATAAGGGAGGGGGTGATAGAGGAATCCAGGTTGTACCAGGTTCCCCGATAGGGCAACCTGGTGCATGGTGGTACGGTTCACTGGTGTGGAAGAGGAGAGGGAGGGATATGTTATCAGACTGAGCATAGACTTCTGATTTCAAATCTGCGTCTTCTTCATTTGTTTCATAGTGAGCCTTTATTTGATGCCAGGTGCTATGAACACCCCTCCTCTTTTATCTCTTGCCTTCTACCTCACTCCAGTTTTTCCCTTTCTCATTTTTTACTAATGAGGAAACTGAAGTTGGCAGGTTGGGTAACTTGCCCGTAGGAGCATACAGCTGAGCTGGACGCATGCCTGGGTATTTTGGGCTGCCAAGCATGTGCCTTTCTCACATACTGCTAGGGGACTTCTGATGCTGTCAGAGGAGGCGACTGAGGGACTGGGTGGGCATCTGTGGTTCTGGGGTGGGCTGTGGGTGCTGACCTGGTGGGAAGGAAGCTTCTTTTTGTGCTGGGGTGTGTGGCTGCATGTGGGAGGGGCTGCACGTGGTCAGTCAGCTGGGTCGTAGAGGGGATGGCATGTGTTGAGAAGGCTGCTGACACTGCTGCCTGGCTGCACTGGACTCTGGCCACCGTAAGGCGCTTAGGCCGCTGATAATAGCTGCGAGGGATTATGGGCTTTGGGAGTTGAGGTCTGGGGCCCTGGGAGGGCCCCAAACACTGCTGGGGATTCCAGGAACAGAGTCCTCTAAAAGCAGAAGTACCCACAGGGGACTCATACTCCCGTCTTATAAAGAAGCTCAGGGGAGGTGAATCTCGTTCATTCCTTTCCCTAATGGTCTGGGAGGTCTGGCGTATTTGACAGGAACATTCTGTCCACTAACCACGCGTTGATTTTCTTGGGTCTGGGTCTCAGCTGTTGAAAGGCAGGAGCAGTTGGAAGGACTGAGCATAGCAATCTGCCCTCAGTGACCTCAATCCTATCTGTTCCTCTGCAGACCCTCTCTCTTGGATAACAGGCCTAGGCTATTCTCAAGCTCTGGGAATGGCCCGTGGGACCAGACTGGGGGGCTCCTGCAGAGTCCGTCCATTCAGCACCCTTGATTCGGGACTTCCCTCCCCACAGGAAGAGTCCAACTGCAGACAGGAGCATCTCTCCAGATTGAGGGGCTCCGGGTAGAAGACCAGGGTTGGTACGAGTGCCGTGTGCTCTTCCTGGACCAGCACAGCCCTGAACAGGATTTTGCCAACGGCTCCTGGGTGCACCTGACAGTCAATTGTATGAAGCTGGGGGGGGGGCAGGCGGTGCAGGGAGGGAGGAGAATGATGGGACCCTGGTAGTGACTAGAAGAGGGAGCTCTGTTTGCATCCCAGTGCAGTGTGGATCCCCTACCCATCCTGGCGTTTGCTCACTGTGTTTGCTCATTTAGTGCTAGCCTCTTACCTCTGCCCTCCTTCCCACCCTTTCAGTTCTTCAAATAAAATCCAGTCAGCCTCTAGGCTCTGAGTCAGGGACTTCCACTCTTTGGTAGAGGTCATGATTATGGTGTTTGGGACCCTGAGTGATGCAGCTCACCCATGCACAGCACTTTTCATCTGAGACCTTTTCACCACGATAAGGGAGACCGTTGTAACCATTCCCATTTTATAGGTGAGATTGAGACAGAGAATTGGGTAGAGAGGCAGCTTGTGCCACCAATGCTTGAGAGAGATGAGTCTAAGACAGACACCTCCTGTTTCCCAGACTCCCCTGAGCACTTGGCTCTCCCCCTACCTCTGGACATGCAGCCAGTGTTAGGATGGTCCTGTGCCCCTGATACAGTAGGCAGGTGACCCTGGGCTAATATTCCGATGTGCCTGGGGAGGCAGCCACACGGAGATAAGGTTTCCCTGGCTTTTGAACACTGCTTTGTGGGCTGTTAGCCCTTCTGGCAGCCCCTGATGCCTCTTTTCCTCACAGCGCCCCCTCAGTTCCAGGAGACACCTCCCTTAGAAGTGGAAGTGAAGGAATTGGAGGCTGTTAGCTTGCGCTGTGTGGCCCTTGGCAGTCCCCAGCCTCATGTGACTTGGAAATTCCGAGGACAGGACCTTGGCAAGGGCCAGGGTCTGGTGCAAGTGAGTGGGCCCCCTAATGTGGGAGGGCAAAATTAAGAGGGCAGGGGATGGGCAGAAGCTAAGCTGGGAGATGGGTCGGAGGAGGGGCTTTCTATTACTTCCCTGAGCCTGGGGTGCTGCCTCCCTCTGCTGGCGAGTCCTGGAAGTGCAGGGTGTGAGACTGACCAAACAGGAAGGGCCTTTTCTTAAAGACACCTTACCTAGGTGCAGAACGGGACACTGAGGATCCATCGGGTGGAGCGAGGCAGCGCTGGAGACTACACCTGCCAAGCCTCTAGCACCGAGGGCAGCGTCACCCATACCACACAACTGCTGGTGCTAGGTGCTCTTTGGTGGGAGGGCTGGGGACCTGGGCCAGCTATGTGAGAAGACCTGACCTGTGTTGGGGGGAAGCACACAGAAGATGGCGGGGTGGGAGGTGGGGGGGCTCATATCTGAGGAAGGGGATCCTGTAGGGTGAAAGAAAGGTTGAGGAAATGAACATTTTAGTGCCCATCAGTGTATTACAGCAGAAAGGCCATGGACTAGTGTTAGTTAGGCCATGAACCGTGGGACTCTCCTGGGCCCTGGCTTTGTCATCTCAAGACAGAGGTTCATACCAACCTCTCAGGGCTTTGACAAGCACAGAAAGTGGCATGTAGTCATTCGTGCTCAGCTTGACCCCTTCGGAAGAGGCACAAAGGAGCTGTGTGAGGCAGGACTCTGTCTTCATAGCACCTGGTTTCCTGGAGGGAAACATTAATTTGTGAACCACTGGAGTGTCATTGTCTGTGGTACTTGACAAGAGCAGTGCTGGGGAATAGTTAAAGGACAGAGAGCCTGGCATCAGGAAGGCCCAAGGAGAAGTCCTGCCTATCTCTTTGACTTAGGATGAGTTCCCTCCTAATGTGTCTGCCTCCGAAACATCACTTTTTCATCTGCCATAGCACAAAGATGACGGTTGGCTCACTGGTCCTTATGAGAGCTCGACAGATGAGCAAGCAGAGCGCTAGATGCTCAGTATAGCCCGTGGCAGGTGCTCTCTGTGCGTCCTTGGGTCATTTCCCACTTGTTACTAACTGGCTGTGCACTGTGCACTGAGGCCCCAGGATGGAGAAGGCAATTGGTAGCTAGAGACGGGTTTGCAGAAGGTGTAGGGTTGGGTTAGACCCACTAGGGGCAGGGAATCGGCCTGGCATGGGGACAGCCAGTGCCCAGACTGGCCTGATGAAGCTGACATATGGAAACATGGGTGGCCAGGTGGGGGTTATGGGTAGGCACTGTGGAGGGGGGGGGAATTTTCTGTGAGCAAATAGGGTCCTTTCTACATGAATGGCCATTAGCGTTGAGGTGACAGGGAAATCTAGATCCTGGCATTGTTACAGTATCTTTGCTGATGTATGGGTACCTTTGTGGGAGACAAGGATGTGACAGAGACAGAGTAAATGAACAGAGTTAAAACTGACTCTCCTTCACGTACAGTTTCTAAGCAGAGAGGAATAGGGTAAATAGGGCTACCTGTCACTTGTAGTGAAACAAGGAAGACTTGGAAAAGGGATAGGTTTTTATCACATCTCCTGCTTCAGGCCCTCAAGGCCCTGTAGAACCATGTGCCTGTTACAAAGGGCAGAACCAGGAAGAAGCGTAGAAGTGTCCTGAGGGTTCTGGGAAGATCAGGGGCCGAGGACATCATCTCTCTGCCTTTCTACTGCCCCCAGGACCTCCTGTCATCCTGGTGCCCCCCAACAACACTACGGTCAATGTCTCTCAGGACGTTTCTTTGGCCTGCCAGGCTGAGGCATACCCTGCTAATCTCACCTATAGCTGGTTCCAGGATGGCGTCAATGTCTTCCACATTAGGTAGGGTAGCCTA
The DNA here is from genome assembly GCF_943737965.1 of Phodopus roborovskii. Classification (NCBI taxonomy): domain Eukaryota; kingdom Metazoa; phylum Chordata; class Mammalia; order Rodentia; family Cricetidae; genus Phodopus; species Phodopus roborovskii. The sequence goes on from NW_026126433.1 coordinate 43,085,374, forward strand.
CCTTTTGGGTGGTGGAGTCAGGGGATTGATGAATAGTATCTGAGGGATTCCTCGTGTGGGCGAGGCCTGGGCCCCTCCTTACACTTGCCATTTGCAGCCGCCTACAGTCTCGAGTGCGGATTCTGGTAGATGGAAGTCTGTGGTTACAGGCTACTCAGCCTGAGGACACTGGCCGCTATACCTGTGTGCCCAGCAATGGCTTGCCGCATCCACCCTCTGCTTATGCCTATCTCACTGTGCTCTGTAAGTCTGGGCCACCACTCCTACCTGCACCCCTGGTCTGCTACCCCTCGAGACAGACCAAGACCTTGCCCTTCAATTTGACTCTGCCTTCTTTCAGACCCAGCACAGGTGGCAGTTATGCCCCCTGAGACACCCCTGCCCATTGGCATGCGGGGCGTGATCCGCTGTCCTGTTCGCGCTAACCCCCCACTGCTGTTTGTCACCTGGACCAAAGATGGACAGGCCTTGCAGCTGGACAAGGTATAGACTTGGGTCAGGGGAAGAGCTTAGCTAGGTGTTATTATGGTCAGAGGGCCAGCTGCAATGGGTGGCTGAGTGTAATTCATCGCTATGGTTAGGAAACTTCATACTTCTTACAAGATACTGTGCTAGGTGGTGAATGTGGGGGTATAACAAAGAAGTATCCATCCCTAGAGTGTAGCCTTGGAGATAGAGCTGCCACAGACATTGTTCTGTCTGGCCAGAGAAGGAACGAACAAGGCTTCGTTTGCTTTTAGGTCCGGTTGAGGAGAGGTCAGTAACAAATTCTGGAACTTTGGTGATATACCTTGCCGTGTGAGCACTCATTCCAGGCACAGGCAGGGTATAATGTGTTGGTGAGATAATGAATCGTAGGTGAGGTGGGAGCTACAGTGAGCACCTGTAGGAACTTGAGTGGTGTAGAAAAGGCTGGAAAGACAGGTTGGGTCCTAAAGGAAAAACTGCATGCCAACTTCGTATGACCTCATTCTAAGCTGATGGGGATCTTTTGTTTGTCTGAGGGGACTGTAAATCCCTGGAGGTGTCACATCTTTTCATCATAGTGTCCCCAGGGCGTTTGCAATTGTAGTTTTCGGTAAATTTTTGTTGAAAGGTAATAAAAGTCTTAAGGCAATAGCAGCAGTAGTTTTTGGAGGCGGTGGTGTGGTGTCAGGACTGTGAGTAGGAGTTAGGAGGGCAGCTGGAAGGCCGTGAGGCAGCTCAGATGGCCCGGGTGAGGTGAGGGGTTATGAAGTCTGAGCCAGAGAGGACCTGAAAACAGATAAATCTTCATACTCAGACCAGAATGACGGACAAGTATTTAGATATGGAGAGTGAGGGGCTGCACTTCAACCAGGAGAATGGTGGTGGTGAGCTTTATTATAGAAGAGGATTTTGAATAGGAGGAGATGCAGAATTTAGCACCAAAGTGCTGGGAGGACATCAGGGAACTCACAGCGGGCAGGGAACCCCATGTGGCTCAACTCTAGGGATGCGGTTCACGCACTTCTCCTCGAGTGACCCTGGAGAGAAGTGGAGATCTAGAGTCCCGAGAAAGGGTTAGGCCAAGACCCAGAGTTGATGAGTTGACTCTTGTCAAGAGAATTTCCTGTATCTCCTCCCCTCTTGCGTTGCCTCTCTCCACCCCAGCTTTGCCTCTGTTGAGTCTCTCTTTCTACATGTTATTTCCTCTGCTCACCAGTTCCCTGGCTGGTCTCAGGGCCCAGAGGGCTCACTCATCATTGCTCTTGGGAATGAGGATGCCTTGGGAGAGTATTCCTGTACCCCCTACAACAGTCTGGGTACTGCTGGACCCTCCTCTACAACCCGGGTGCTGCTCAAGGTGAGCCTTACAGCAAACCTGTTGTGGTGTGGCTTCGTTCTAAACCATGTTAAGGGTGGAGTCAGGCAGACAGGTGTGGGAGGGGCTCCTAAGTCTGTTTCTTGTGGTGGTCATAGCAACAGCCAGCAGACTATGCAGAGATGAGACTGGGCAGTGGGACATCAGTCACGTACACACTCACACAATGAGTTATCTGTCTCATCTCAAGCATTCTGCCTCCCTTGCTACAGGGAAAGGAGATAGGGGAGGGGGAGGGAGGGAAGGGGAGGGAGAAAAGGAGAAGGAAGAGAGGGAGGATGGTCTGAAGGGACTCATCTATCTCAGAGAGTCTGGCCCCAGCCCACCACTGCCCTGCAGTCCTACCTGCAGGGAGCAAAGACACAGAACTGAGGAGATGGAGAATGAGTTAAGAGACTAAGACAATATGGCAGGGATCTGGGAATGGGGGATATCCAAGCTTAGAGTTGAAAAGGGCTGTGTAAGAGGCCCCTCCCAATACAGATCTGGCCTGCAGGCTCCCCCGGCTTTTATAGAGCAGCCCAAGGAAGAGTATTTCCAAGAAGTAGGGCGAGAGTTACTCATCCCCTGCTCCGCTTGGGGAGACCCCCCTCCTGTTGTCTCTTGGGCCAAGGTAAGGCTCCTGAATCCTGCTCAGCTCTACCTGGGCCCATGCCCACTGTCCCCCTTGGTTGTCTTTTGGGAAGGAGGATGTGTGAAGGTACAGGCTGTCAGAGGCAATGTGGGGAGGAGACAAGTTACCTGGAGAGATAAGCGGCCCCCTTGGTGAGGGGTGGCTGCATGTGTCCTCAGGGCTGACTGGTGGTTCTGTAGGTGGGCCGGGGGCTGCAGGCCCAGGCCCAGGTGGACAGCAACAGCAGCCTCATCCTTCGACCTCTGACCAAGGAGGCCCATGGACGATGGGAATGCAGTGCCAGCAGTGCGGTAGCCCGAGTGACCACTTCTACCAACGTCTATGTGCTAGGTTAGCGGCCTGGGAGTGGGCTGGGACTCGGGGAGCCATGTGAAACGGGAGATGGGGGTATTGTTCTTGGGAGGTATAGTGGGGATTTGTGGGTATGGGGTCCCCCAGGATAATGGGTGGAGGACAGAACCTCCGATTTACTCTTTATTTACCCTACTTCAGGGTCCTGATCATCATCCCTCCCTCCATTCCCCCTACCCAGGCACCAGTCCCCATGTCGTCACCAATGTGTCTGTGGTACCTTTACCCAAGGGTGCCAATGTCTCTTGGGAGCCTGGCTTTGATGGTGGCTATCTGCAGAGATTCAGTGTCTGGTATACCCCACTGTGAGTGACTGTCCCTGACCTCATCCTGGATCTACCTGGCCCCCTGCCCTTCCTCCTTCCATCCCTCTGTGTCTAGCCACGTGCTAGCTCTGCTACCTATTTTCATAGATTCTTAACATTGGGGCCGAGGTCCTAAGACTTTGGTGGTTGAGCAGAGGGGTGAGGTCAGCTCTCCGGACCCTACACCATCCCTATCTTCTTGCTGATGAGATTGCCTTATATTCCCCAGGGCTAAGCGTCCTGACCGAGCCCACCATGACTGGGTATCTCTGGCTGTGCCTATGGGAGCTACACACCTCCTAGTGCCAGGGTTGCAACCCCATACTCAGTACCAGTTCAGTGTCCTTGCTCAGAATAAACTGGGCAGTGGGCCCTTCAGTGAGATCGTCCTGGCTATACCGGAAGGTAAGAGGTCCCCAACCCTGTGTGGCACAGAAAGGCATGGGGAAGACCTGCGGTGGAGATGGCACAGTGATGCTGAGCCACTTGGGGCCCAGAGAGGGTCCAGAAAGGCTATGGCACAGTGTGTGTGAGTTGGGGAAGGCCATAGGAGGGGTAGGATGAAGGGCCCTGAGACTCTTTCTTATTCCTCATTTGTCCGTCTGTCCCATCCAGGGCTTCCTACCACACCGGCTGCCTCTAGGCTTCCTCCAACAGAGATGCCACCTCCCCTGTCCCCTCCCAGAGGTTTGGTGGCAGTACGGACTCCCCGGGGGGTACTCCTGCATTGGGACCCCCCGGAACTCATCCCTAAGAAACTGGATGGCTATGTCCTTGAAGGACGGCAAGGCTCCCAAGGCTGGGAGATACTGGACCAAACTGTAGCAGGCACAGAAATCCAGCTGCTGGTGCCTGGCCTCATCAAGGTGTGTGTAGGAGGCAGGGAAGGTCCTCCTAGGGACTTGACAGTGTCCTCTTCTTTCGTGGTCCCGTCTTCTCATCCTGACTTGGCCATTTTCACCTCCTGTCCTACCTCATTCTGACATCCCAACTGTGGTCTTTACAAAAGGGACTGTGGTGGGCAGTGCTGGCCCTGACCCGCTCTGTGGCCCTCCACCTCTAATCCCCAGGACGTGCTCTATGAGTTCCGCCTCCTGGCCTTTGCTGATAGCTATGTCAGTGATCCCAGCAACACAGCCAATATCTCCACTTCTGGTGAGAACCCCATGGGAGGGAAAGATGCTGGAGGTTATATGGGGATTCACAGTCCACTGACTCTCTTTCCTGTCCCTTTGCCCAGGCCTGGAGGTGTACCCCTCCCGAACACAGCTACCAGGTCTCCTGCCCCAGCCCGTATTGGCTGGTGTTGTGGGTGGGGTCTGCTTCTTGGGCGTGGCAGTCCTTGTGAGCATCCTGGCTGCCTGCTTCATGAATCGACGCAGGGCTGCCCGCCGCCACAGAAAACGTCTGCGCCAGGGTAGGTACCACCACTCTCTTCCCTAGGCTGCCCTCACCCCTCCACCCTCATCACAGGGACCCTATTACTTCTTGGCCACATGAAGGGCTGCCCACCCACCAGCTGCTTTCTACTTGGTCCTGATGCGGCAGCCTTCAGATCTGATACCTGCTGGCCCTTACGTACCCTTTTCCCAGTTGGATGGGAATGAGGCTGAGGGTTATATCCCTGGAGCCTGGGCGGAACTTTACCTGGACCACCTGCTGCTCTCCTGTCCTTACAGAACCACCGCTGATCTTCTCCCCACCTAGGAAGTCAGGTCCACAGTAAGTCCTTTATTTCTTTGTCTTCCTTCTGCCTTCCCGTCGCTTCCCATGTTGTACACTGGCTTGGGGACTAGTCCCATGTTTATTTTCCTTCTGCCCCCTACCACCTGGTCCCACCCTTGCTTACCCTCCCTAGCTCTGCTCTGTTGTGCAACAAACCTTGCAAGGCCAGACCCCTATCTTCTGTCATTCCTCAGCTCTGCTCCTGGCTCAGACAGCCCTGACAGCGTGACCAAGTTGAAGCTCCAGGGCTCCCCAGCCCCCAGCCTACGCCAGAGTCTGCTTTGGGGGGAGCCTGCCCGACCTCCTAGCCCCCACCCTGATTCTCCAGTTGGTCGGGGACCCTTACCCCTGGAGCCCATTTGCAGAGGCCCAGATGGCCGCTTTGTGATGGGACCTACTGTGGCCCCTCCACAAGAAAGGTTATGCTTGGAGCGGGCAGATCCTCAGACCTCAGCCAAACGCCTGGCCCAGTCCTTTGACTGTAGCAGTAGCAGTCCCAGTGGGGTCCCACAGCCCCTCTGCATTGCAGACATCAGCCCTGTGGGACCGCCTCCTGCGGCCCCCCTACCAGGTCCAGGACCCCTGCTCCAGTACCTGAGCCTACCCTTCTTCCGGGAGATGAATGTAGACGGTGACTGGCCACCTCTTGAGGAGCCCACACCTGCTCCACCTCCAGATTTCATGGATACTCAGCCCTGTGCGCCCTCCTCTTTCCTTCCACCACCTGACTCACCTGCAAACCTCAGGGCAGCGCATCCTAGGACACTGATGGGGGTTGGGGCCTCCTCAGAGCTCCCTTACACGGCTTTGGCTGATTGGACACTGAGGGAGCGGGTGTTGCCAGGGTTTCTTCCTGCTGCCCCTCGTGGCAGCCTCACCAGCCAGAGCAGCGGGAGAGGAAGCGCTTCCTTCCTGCGGCCCCCCTCCACAGCCCCCTCTGCAGGGGGAAGCTACCTCAGTCCAGGTCCAGGAGATACCAGCAGCTGGGCCAGTGGCCCTGAGAGGTGGCCCCGAAGGGAGCACATTGTGACAGTCAGCAAAAGGTGAAGGCGATACCTCCCATTCTTGCCCTGGCCTTCCATTCTCCTGCCCTGTCATTCCAGATCATTCCAGATCCCGCCCCCGCCCCGCCCACCCACACTCTTCACTTTCCATGTTCCACTCCCACTCTGAGGCCAGACAACTCCTCTTAGAAACTCCACCAAGGCCCCGGATGCTCATCAGTGTGATTTCCAGGACCCCAGGTTCACACTTTGCTGGGTGCCCCCTGTTCCTCTGTTCATATGTTCTGCTGTCCTTTTTAACAGGAGAAACACTTCTGTGGATGAGAACTATGAATGGGACTCAGAACTCCCCGGGGACATGGAGCTGCTGGAGCCTTGGCACCTGGGCTTGGCCAGCTCTCGGTCCCGCCCTGAACTCGAGCCAGAACTAGGTATGTGAACTTCCTGGCTGGCTGAACTGTTCCATACTCATCCTTCCATGTTCCAAGCTGGTCTGTCTATTCCCAGTCAATTCCTGAGTCTCAGGCTCCCTGCCCTGGAGCGTCTCTCGATCTTAAGGCTTATTGCATGCAAAGGCCCTTGAGAGCCTCCGGCCCACCTGAGCCCTTCACCCATGAGTCACCATACCTCTCCTCACATGGTCCCGCCTTCCCTTTGAAGGTATGAAGACTCCAGAGGAAAGCTGTCTCCTGAATACAGCCCATGCTCCTGGCCCTGAGGCCCGCTGTGCTGCCCTTCGGGAGGAATTCCTAGCCTTTCGCCGCCGAAGGGATGCTACCAGGGCCCGGCTACCAGCCTATCAGCAGTCCATCTCCTACCCTGAACAGGCTACTCTGCTATGAACACACTTAGTGTGAGGCTAGGAAAGGCGTATGGGTCTGCAAAGTCTCCAAGCTCGGGCACTGCTCCCCATCCCTTTGTACCCAGGCATAGACCCTGATGGTGGCCTGATGATAGGCTTCATTGAGCTTGGTGCTGAATGAATGTATTGACTTTTAGTTGAGACTGGGGGTTGAAGTGTGTGTGTGTGTGTGTGTGTGTGTGTGTGTGTGTGTGTGTGGTTTATAGTATGGGTGCAGTTTATAGTTTAGTATTTTTTTTTTTTAAACTGGTGAATAAAAGTCTGAAAACTGTTTCTCTGTTACCTGTCTTTGTGTCTAAGAGAAGCGAGAAAGTCCCGGGACCTGAATGGAGAAAGAAGATTGTGAATGGGACACATTCAACCATCATTCAAAGAATAGTTGTTGAGTGCCTTGTAGGGTCATCTAGCAGGGATTTGTTGTTAGGCTAGAAGCCAGGAGAAAATACAGAATTCATGGAGATAATGCTTTGTCCTTGGGGGATTCTTTCTGGTCAGTGAGGCAGACAGATGTGTACAGCAGACCAAATTCTGTGATAAAGCCGGAAGCTGGTAATCACATTGGCATAAAGACTTCCTGGGACCCTCACAGAAGATTGTCAGCCTTCCCTCTGTGCCAAGCACTGCTCTCCCTACTCTTTCCAAGCAATGTTTAGGTCTCCACAGCTTTGAGTTTATTTTGTAGACTGGGCAAATAAGCAGAAGGTGCTTTTGTAATTGGGCAACAGCCACACAGCAGGTAACAGGCAGAGCCGGTGAGGTGCCAGTGAGAAAAGGGAAAAGCTTCCAGGCAGAGGAACCGCCTGAAGGCACAGAGGACAATCGAAATGGCATTCCTTAGGTCTGAGTGGGACTGGGAATAGAAAATGCAAAGGTCAATGTGGAACTAGCCACTTTTTAAAATATCGGACTCAACAGAGGCCTCCCCCATAATGTGAAGAAAGAAATAACCCTGGTGGGATTTTAAGTGGGGATCCATTAATTGAAGCCTGAAAGAAAAAGTAAAAGGTGTCCTGGACACCCCTAAACTATTGTTCTCCACCCTAGGGGGCAGAAAAATGCCTGCCAGCTTCCCCCATTAAAGCCCTCTCCCTTTTGATCCCGCCGAGATTTAAGGAGAAATGTCAGGTTATTAAACAGGAGATGGAAGGGAGAGAGAAAAGCTGGGTCTGAACCCCAGGTTTTAAGCCCTACCACACCCCTTGGGCCCTGGGCAAGGGGTGACCTCACTGTTAGTTTTTGCCCAGGCTTGAAGTTAAATGGCAAGCAGAACCACGTGGGGGTGCTGTCCCAGCCTGCAAGCCCCAGTCCTGTCACACCCTACTCAATCCTGGGGGAAGGCTCTTCCTGTACCTCCATTTACCTTCCCAGTTTCTAAGCTAACTAACCTAGGCAGAAAGTTCCCTACTAAATTACAAGTCTACTGCTGTTGAGTGGAGGTTGAGTTCTCATGAGTGGAAGACCTGTAGGTCCTTTTACCCTCATTCCTGCCTGCTGACCACCTATCTTTCCCGCATTCCACGAGGCTGCGCCTTTAAACCTTCTCGGCCCTTGCCCCGCCCCTGGTCCGCCCCGTCTGAGGCGGGACCCTCCAGAAAAGTCTAAGCCCGGTCGGGTCTTGAGCTCCACTCACCACTGCAGCCCCTGACGAGTGTGAGCACTTCTCCATCCAGCTTGGACGGTGAGCACGACTGAGGGAGCAAGGAAGCGGGGTGGGGGTATGTGTGTGGTCTGTAGAAAGCAAGAAGCCAACATTTGATTGTTGCTCCAGGGGGCCTGGGAGTTGTAGACTGGCTGCCTCAAGGGTCCGAACTGGGTGCCCCGCCCCATGCTGTCAGGTCCGCTTCCCAAGCCTGGGCTCTGCATTGTTGGGCAATTAAGTAAGGCGAGCCTTGCGGGTGGGTGCACAGACGGGGCGTCCATCTCGACCCGAGGGGTCGGGTTCCAAGCCCCAGCAGGCTGCTTCAGCGTCGAGTTCTTGGGGGAGAAGGAAGGCAGGCTGGCGTTGAGTGGCGGCGAGGTCAGGGTTCTGGAGCGTGCTCTGGTGCGTCTCCATAGTCCCTGAATTTACTGTGCGACCCTTCTACTTCCTGGTCCAGGAGCACGTGTGAGCGCTGCCTGCCTTCTGTGCCCTCGAGACCGCCTTTTTGCGCCCCTCACCCCACACCCGGTGGTTTGCTTTTCTGGGTACTTGGGTTCACCACCTGGGGTCATGGGTCTCCGTGTGTTACTTGCATAGTGGCCTGGTCTTCTGTGAAACCCCATTCCTCTCCTGGAGTGCCTTGACCTCAGACATCTCGGGGCTGCAGCCCTGACTGCACTCGGATGTGTCCTGTCTGGAGGGCTTGGCCCTTGTCCAAGTTCTCCAACCCTAGCTTGAGCCCCGCTGCCTCCTCCCGTGCCCCCTGCTGCTGGGAAAGCTGGTGGTGGCCGCGGGCGGGCGGGCGGGCTGCCCAGACCTGCGTCACCCCAGTGGCGGGAGGGCGGTGGGTGACTCATCCGCAGTAACGGCCCAGGGTGTGGCCGTGGGGGTGGGAGCGGCCGCTGAAGGGGCTGGACCTGCAGACCGGAAGTAGATTGCCTCCTTGCTGGGTGCTGCAGGCCTCCCTGTGTTCGTTTGGGAAAGGTTCTGGAACAGTAGGTATCTGTGGAGCAAAAGCAGCGGCGAGGAAAAGAGGAGGTGCGGTGTAGGAGACCTGTGGCTCGACGGGCTCCCCTTGTTCTCTCAGCAGTAGTCAGGGACAGCTCCTCATCTCTAAGCTCCTCCCAATTTCTCCTTCCAGCAGTTCAGGGTACACCTCTGACTGTGGGGCAAGGGTTCCAGAGCCAGCAAATAATCTTTGCTCTTGCAATCCCCTTGCGCACCCATGACTTTACTGTCTATGCCGCCCCCACCCCAGGGGATTGGCCCCTAGTTTGTCTTCACTCCATTACCTTGCTCTTCGAGGTTTGGCGGGGGGGGGGGGGGGGGGGTTGTATGTGGGCTTTTTAGCTCAGAAGCGTCTTTCCTACCCGGGATGTGTCTTCTAGACTTCTTTGATTGTACGTCTCTACCCACAAACTGCATATGCCTTCCAGGACCTCCAAAACTGCATCTGGCTATACCCTGAGAACTGATAGGATCCCTCATGCCCCTTTGCCCAGGGCCTCCACCCAAGTCTGTGTGGAGTGGGTGTTCCTGCCTGGGGGGCCCCCACCCTGCCTCCATTCTTATGTTTGGTACACAGAAGTCATGGCAACGACCTCCACCCCCTCCTCTCCTCCTGAGCAGGCCTTGCGGCTTCCTGTTTGTGGAACTTAGCTTTCTCTTCTGTTCAGGACTCTAGGTGGAAAGGGGGCTTCCCCCTGTTGGTGGGGGAGGGTCTTCCCCAAGGTATCACCTTAACCACAGTGCTACCACTGGCCTTCTGCCTACCCATGTGGCATTTCTGTTTCAGAACAGCCCCGACTCACAAGTGAGTCGGGAACTTCCCTATGTTACATCTGCAGAATGAGAGGAGAGTCCCCTTGTCTTCCCAATAAATATTCAGTCACGAATCCCAAAGTCCGACCCTTCCCAACTTGGTGTTCCCCTTGCCTTCAGCATTGACGCTGAATGGTGTGAGGTAAGCTGCCAGCCGTGGGTTGGGTGGAGCCCAGGGTTGGAAGGCCTTTTGTGGCCCCTCCTCCTTTCCCAGCTATTGTATGTAACCTTGTAGGCCTGAGTGAGGATTGTTCCCAGGGCTACAGTCGGCTCTGGAGTCCACCACCACTGGCAGCCCACCATGTAGGCTGTCCAGCTGTTGTCTTCACTTGGGCATGTCCTACACCTGTGTTACAGCTGGGCAGATGTGTTTAGCCCACACCAGAAGGAGACTTGCTATTTTCTCTTTCTGAGGGAGGGCTGGGGTAGGTCTCCTGGGTGTAACTAGGGTGGGTCTCTCCAGCTGCAGCAGCCACAATCCATCAGCTGCCTGCCTGAGTGGAGTAGGGAGAGACACAGCTGCTGGCCTGGCTGGGATAGCCTCATCTGAGAACTCCGCCCCGTGCCTCTGCCACTTAGGGGTTCTGGGGTCACGGCCTCAGAGTGGAACAGAGACAGTGCAGCTGGAGGCCAACAACCTTGCCGGCTGTGTCCAGGCTCCAGAGCCCCGGGAGGGTCCCTCAGTAGGCCCCTCAGTAGGCACCCGTCCGGAGGTAGATCTGGGCAGGGGGACACGGGCAGGGTCTGTCTTTGGACTTCTTCTTAACCCTGGTATCTGGGTTAATCATTCTCTTGCCCTTTCTTTACCTGTGCCCGGGCTTCAGGCCCATCGGCTCCTTGGGAACAGCTCCAAGAGAAGCTGTTCCAGAAGCGAAGTCTAAACATTGGGCCGGGGAAAGGAGGCTTGCTTGTGATAGGAGCCTTTAGCCCCCTTCTTTTCCTATCCTGTCTTGTGTAGACTGGGAGCTGAGCAGTTGCGGCTGGACTTGTGAGGAGGAGGGTGCTGTACCCCTCCCTGCCCGCTCCTGCCCAGGCCACAGCCACTCCACTCCTTTACCTGCGTGCGAGCGTCAAGCTGATTGTGTGTGTGGCCTGTGGTGTGATGTGGGTCGGGACCCAGCCTGACATTTATCTGGTCTGGCTGGGGGAAGTCTCCTAATGGAGTTTAAAAATAGCTGATTTATGGGGACGATCCTGCCGGAAATGTGCAGCTGGGTAACCCAGGGCAGAAAGGGGCAGCCATGTTGAGGGGTAGGGGGGAGGGTGAGGTGGGGGTGGGGAGGCTGACCCAGCACACAACCTCTGCCCAGACATTATTGGAGACTGCCTGGCTTCTTGTATTTTGGCAGAGCACCAGAGCCCATTGTGGGGGTGGTGGGAGTGTTTAACCTGGGGTGCATGAGAGAGGGAGCCAGCATGACTTCATCCCTTAAGTCTGACCTGGCCTACAGCCAGATGTGGGCTCCCTGCCTCTCTTTGAATGGAGGCTCTTGTCCTGCTTTCTGAGCTTCTGAGATGGTCAGCTCTATTTCTGGCCAGAGAGGAGGACCCCTAAGCAAGGGCTGGGAGCACCAAGTGAGGGACAGTGTCCCTTCTCTGTTCCTGGCTTCCTTGCACATCAGCCGCAGCTCCAGTACTTGCTCTCTAGGTTTCTGGGTGTGGGACCTGTCAGTAAAGTGGTGGGTGGGGCAGGCTGCCTACAGTGAAATGCTGCCCCCTCAGGCCTGTGGTCAGAAGCTTCCAGTCTACCCTAACCAAGATCCTCAAGGGAAGTTAAACCCAGCCGTGCACTCTGCCATGGTTCTTGCTCTCTCTAGGTGGCCCTGAAAATAAGGTCCAAGGCTCTAGATTAATTTCCTGTTTCTGCTGCAACACACTTAGGGACACACGGGCTGCTCTGATGGTTGGGGGGGGGGGTGTCTTACAGGAGGAGGTCCAGGTGCTAGAGGGGCTGTGTTCTTGGGGAGCTAGGGGAGAATCCATTTCCTTTTCTAGCTTCTGGAGTCATTGCTTGCGTGATACTTACTCTTCCTTCCCACCCATTCTGTCTTCCCCCTTCGCTGACTGAAAATGAGAACTCTTGTGATGCTACTGGGCCCACTTGGCTGATACTCCGTGATCATTCCATCTGCAAACGCCCCCTCCACGCCTTTTTTTTTTTTTTTTAAACTATGTAAGGTGATATATCTCCGGTTCTGGGAATTAGTACACGGATGCCTTCGGCGATGAGAGTAAAGAAGGAGGAAGGGAGCTAGTCTGTCTACCATGATGGCTAGAAGGGAGGGAAAAGAATGTGTTTTGATTGCTGGGTTTTTCACAGGAAATTCCCTTTGCCTGCTAAAATGTGGGCCTGCTTTTTCCAGCAAGCCCACCCAGACTAATTCTGTTAATTCCTGTAATATGATCTGAACTGTGCAGCCTAGTAGTCAGTGTGTACACTGTTTACACTATCACCTTTACCCCTTGTGCCCCCTTGATGGTTCTGGGGATAGTATAGGTCCAAGGACTTCATTCTCTTCTACAATCCCTACTACAGATGCTCAGTTAAAAACCTAGTGTTTCATGGAAGCTGGTTCCACTCACTCCTGCTCTTGGCATAGGTTTCCCACGTGCTCTGTATTCTCATTTTCTAAGTCATTTTCTAAGGCTCTAAAGAGCAGGGTTGGAGGCTACACTGACCAACTTGCCTTTGTCAAGCTTCATTAATCCCAAGGAAAAGCTGAACCCAAAGCATTTCACCTATCCTGTATTCCAGTGGATCCTGAGCTTCATTCTAGATGTAAACCATTCATTTAAGTAAAATTTAGTGCCTGCAGCCTCACAACAGCCAGAGTTCAGGTCCTGGGCAGGGATTCCATCTCTGGTCCTCATGGGCACCCTGCGTGTTGTACAATGTTGACTGTGGGCCTGGTTATGTCCTCTCCATAGCACTTCACCATCACCACAGCTGTCAGAATGGCCAACCGGGGACCTGCGTACGGCCTGAGCCGAGAGGTGCAGCAGAAGATTGAGAAGCAATACGATGCAGACCTGGAGCAGATCCTGATCCAGTGGATTACCACTCAGTGCCGCAAGGATGTGGGCCGGCCCCAGCCTGGACGTGAGAACTTCCAGAACTGGCTCAAGGATGGCACGGTGAGAGATAGATGGGAGGTTCAGGGAGTGTGGGGCTGATGCTGGGGTGTCTGGGACCATTTAACCCAAAGAAGAGGTCCAGGTGCTGGGGTGTCTGGGACCATTTAACCCAAAGAAGAGAAGAGAGAATATAGAGATTCAAGTTTGTCATCAACCTGAATAGCTTCCTGGAGGCTATTAGAGCCCCCCATGCTTTCCTACCTCACCAAGGAGTAAAGATCAAGGAGGACATGACTCTTGCAACAAAAACTCATAGGTGCTAGTAGGACAGCTGTTTGGAAAGAGAATGAGAAGGTATGCTCTGGGTAGTGAGGAAAGACTAAACACTGGCTCCTCATCTGGGTTCAGAGGCAGGAGGCACCTTGAGGCTCACCACGGGAAGGCACCTCTCTGGTTTACTATCTTTGGGCCTCTTTCTGATCTTTACCAACTGTGTCCTTACTCCTCACCTCCTCCAGGTGCTGTGTGAGCTCATCAATTCACTACACCCCGAGGGGCAGGCACCAGTAAAGAAGATCCAGGCCTCCACAATGGCCTTCAGGCAGATGGAGCAGATCTCTCAGTTCCTGCAGGCTGCTGAGCGCTATGGCATTAACACCACTGACATCTTCCAAACTGTGGATCTCTGGGAAGGTGTGCCAGGGCCCAGGCTGTTAACCTAGGAGACCCAGGGTTGGGCCGGGCCATCTTTACTAAAGGAAAATGATAGGTGGTGGGTTTCCTGAGGACAAGTGTGCCAGTGAGTGAGTGTGTGTGTGTGCATGTATTCATGTGTTTGATGACAGGTGGGCCATACTTGGTTAGGATAGGAACAACAAATGAAAGAGTTTGGATGCCAAGTTTGTAGACCTACTGATAGGTAGAATCCTGGCATCCAGTACCCTACTCCCACTCAGACGACATAACTGCTTTTCTTCCAGGAAAGAACATGGCTTGCGTGCAGCGGACACTAATGAACCTGGGTGGGCTGGCAGTAGCCAGGGGTGATGGGTTCTTCTCTGGGGATCCCAACTGGTTTCCTAAGTAAGTATCTGCTGGTTCAGTATTCTTGCCCATTCCTGTCTGTAGAAAATAAATGATGTCGCCATTACAAAGCACCTTTAGAACTCTGGAAGGTGGGAGGTGGTGGCAGTGGCAATGACTGTCCTTTTGGAGAGATAAAGAGGTGCTTCTTGGAAGCCCAGAGGTCTCAAAGGCAGAGTGGGTATCAGCTTACATGTTCAGGGAAGAATTTACTGGGGTAGCTAGCCTCTGACTGCCTCCTAATCGGTACTTTCTTTCTACCCCAGGAAGTCCAAGGAGAACCCCCGCAACTTCTCAGACAACCAGTTGCAAGAGGGCAAGAATGTGATTGGGCTACAGATGGGCACCAACCGTGGAGCATCTCAGGCAGGCATGACCGGCTATGGGATGCCACGCCAGATCCTCTGATCAGACACCCCCCCTGCCCCTGCCCTCCATGAATGGTTAATATATATGTATATATATGTTTTAGCAGTGACAGTCCCTGAGAGCCCCTGGACCTCTAAGCTCCCCTCTGCCAAGGCAGGGTCCAACCTATCTTATCACCTCTGGCAGTGCCCGAAGATTCTCTCTCTCTCTGGGCTTACTAATACATTCCTTCAACACAGCCATCAAAACTGGACCAACTTTCCCCTGGGACCAAAGCCTCCTCCCCAAAGCATGCTTCTCTTTCCCTAAGCTCTGTGCTTCCACTCCATTCCTTGGCTAGGAGTCAGAGATGTTGCCCTGTGGCCCCATGCCGCACTGACCTTCCTTCTGCAAGTATGCCTCTCTTACAGCTGTGGCTGTAGGGATTTAATTTATAGGGAGGGGCCTGCGGCTGTCGCTCCAGCCACAGCTGGGCTGTACTTAGCACACATCTGGGCAGCTTTCCCCAGCACAGGCCCTTTTGACTTCTTATTTTCCATTCCTCTCACTGTGGCTAAGGGGTGGGGCAGCAGAGACAGAGGCAGAAGAGCTGTCCACTATGGTCTGGGGCTTGAGGAACATGAGTTTGCTGATTTTCAATAAAGAATCTCATTCTTTTTTGGATGGAGTCAGGCTGTGTCTAGGGCCACTTTGCCCACTTCGGGTGGGGTGGGGGCGAGGGTGGGGGGAATCATCAGGCAAAGAGTGAGGGCATAGATGAAAGGTTGCAGGGCTGAGCCCTGTCTTTGTTTTCATCCCCATCCTTTCTCTGTCATTTGATTGACGGGAAGACAGCTTGGGATTAGGAAGGGATAGGACCTCACTTGGGATAGGAGCCTTAATGCAGCTTATGTAGGCTTCAATTGCAGGACAGGAGACCTTTATATCTCTATGAACTGGGCAGGTGGCTACTCTTGGCTGAGTCTTGACTAGGACAGGCCTAACCAAACAGGAGGCCCTTGAGGCAGACAGGTGGCAAGATGGCCCATGTTGGAGTAGGCAATTCCAGCGTGGGGGCTGAAGGTGGGGTCACAGTGGCTGGACAGAACCGAAGGCTGGGGAATGAACAAAATGAGTTAGTTTTCTGTGGAGATGCCTTGTCCATTGACCCTAAGCACAAGTGAGCTGCATTCCAGGGAGAGTTTGTTGCAGCTTTCCTTTAGACTTTGGCCATGGACGAGATAATCAACTTAGGGTCACTCTGTCCCCAGCCCGACCTAGGAATGAATGCTTGCAGCCTGTAGACAGACCTCCCATTATCTCAAGGCTTCCTATGCTGGCTACATGTCTTCCCATGGAGGACCTGAGGGACTCTAGGCCAGCTAATACTCAACCCCTGCCCACCCTCACCAGCCAGTTTCAGGGCTGTGGTCTTCCCGTTTTTGTTTTGGTACTACCCATCTGTTTCAGGCAGAAAGCCACAACACTATGCAGATAATGCAGCAGTTTGGAACCAATGAGCTTTTGTTTACCCTTCCTTCCCTGCCTCACTCTGGCAATCTCTTCCTAGAAACACCTACTGTGTGCCAGACATGATGCCATAGTTTATAGCTATCAGCCCCATGGCTTTCAACCTTATCCTGACACCTCACTATGGAAGAGATAGCATTTTCTTGCTTGCTGTACTCCCAGGGACTGTGGCACAGATAAGATAGGCTGCAGCCTCTGTATAAATCTCCAGGGGGTTAGCTGTCACTCCTTTATCTCTTCTTTAGAAAGGCTATGTGGTCTGCCAGTGTGAGAGAGTGATGTCATTGCAGAGAAAACACTGAATTCACTGATTTTTTTTTTTTTTTTTTTTTTTTTTTTTTTTTTAAACATCCTTCCCTGGTTTAACTATTTAGAGCTACAAAGCGTTGTCAACACTGAAATTTTCTGGGATGTGATACGCCTTAGCATTACACTGCCTGGTCCCAGAAGAGTCTTAGAGAAGTCCAGGAGATGGATATTACCTTATTATTGCCCCCATTTTATCCTCTGCATCTCACAAAGGGCAAGAAACCTAGCCAAGGTCCTCTAGCTGTCACATGAAGAAGAAAGTATTTGAGCCCTAAGTTAGCCTAGCTGAAGGTATGGTTCAGCCTATATTGTTATAGGCTCAGCCACAAGAAGGGGGATGATGAGAGTGTGAAGTAAGGTGGGATGGATAATGGGATGCTGTCCCTGCTGTAAACTAGAGAGGATGACTCCTAAGGTCCCATGAGGATTGTGTAAGCCCAGAATAGAGAGGATTTGCATGGTAAAGGCTTGTAAAGACCCAAGAAATGGATGTGAGGGGATAAAAAGTAGGCTTTGTGTGCGTGGTGGACTGGGAGATTGATGATGCCCATTGGTGCTCCAGCCCATCACCACTGTACTGATGAATGTGATTGAAGAAGCCTCAGCTGGCTCAGTCTCACTCTCTAGAGTGACATTTCCAAGGCAGACACCAGTGGGGTCCAAGACATGCTCATTTTCCTTCTGGCTGTGATTTCCAACTGCCAAGCTTGGAAAGGAATCTCATTATCTCTTAATCCTTCTCAGTAGACATTCAACTCTGTTCTAGTTAGGGTGTGTGTGTGTATGTGTGTGTGTGTGTGTGTGTGTGTGTGTGTGTGTGTGTGTGAACTTGACACAAATGAGTTATCTGGGAAGAGGAATGTCATTGAGCAAATACTTCCATCAGATTGGCCTACAGGAGGGCCAGTGTGGGAGGGCCCAGCCCACAGTGGGCAAGTAGACCTGGGTGATAATAGAAAGCAGCCTCAACAAGCCATGAAGAACAAGCCAGTAAGCGGCGTTTTCCTATCGCTTCTCCTTCGGTTTCTGCCTCCAGGTCCCTGCCTTGAGTTCCTGCCTTGTCTCCCCACAGTGAACTGTGACTTAGGACATGTATAACAAATAAATCCTTTTCTTGCCAAGTTTCTTTTGGTCCTGATATCTTTACTACAGCAACAGAGAGCAAACTAAGACAAAACCCTTTGGGGACTAGCATCTTAAGATCTGGTATCGTTTTCTGTTTGTTTGCTTTTTAGCTTTTGGTCTGAGCTGGGTCAGTTTCACAACTGGCTCTTCTAATTTTTCCTGGCGTCCTTTCAAGCCCTGGAGCCCAGAATGGGTCCGAACCCTGATGCCAGGAGAAACAGCTCCTTTGTACCATGTCCCCTTCGCTTGTCATCTCCTGGTCTCCCTTCTTTGTGGCTTTCTGTATGTATTTTGTAACTGATACTGCAGGGAGAATCCAGCTACCTAAAAAAAATTTCCTTGGAGGTCTCTCCATGGTTTGCTCTTTTTATCTCCTCAAAGCTTTGTTCAAATATCTCCATTCCTGACCACCCTACTTAAAACAGCACACCACCTCAGCCTGTATCTCCTCTCCTTTTGTGCTCCCATTTATGACTGTTGGAGAGCCAATATGCTTTACTTACTCATTTTCAGCCCCCACCCGTAGAATCCACACTGCACAGAGGCAGGGTTTTATTGGTTTTGTTCATGTTCACATTCATGCTACAGGTGCTGGATAAATATTTGTTAGATGAATAATCGAACGACTGTCCTACCACCTACTTGCTCTCAAACCCCCTTGCCTAGTAAGATAGTGCCCCGCCACCCCAGGGCACAGCAATTCAGACTCTCATCCCATCTGAGATGGGACCAAGCTCCCACACTTCCCTTGTGCTAATTTTCACAAAGCAAAACCCCAAGAAGCTTCACTTCTTACCACCAGAGAAGCTGCAAAGTGGATGGAGGGTAGTGTTTGTGTGCAAATGGAAAGCTGACTGATGATTTGGGATGGGGGATGGGGAGTAGGAGGAGCACGGGAGGAAGAGGGAAGAGTCAACTTTCCTTCGTTTACTTTGCCTTCATCCATGAAGTGGAAAATCACTGGAGGTGTAGAAAAAGTGGGCGTGGCCCTTGGTGGCCAATAGAAGAGGGAATTAGAGAAGGGCAGCGAGGGAAGGAGGAGGGTTTCAGAAGCTCCACCCAGTTTGACTTGCCTGTGAGAAAAAGCGAAGGTCTGTGCTGTCCCTGTGTGAGTGTGTACCCAGGTGTGTGAGGACTGAGTAGATCAAGGCTCAGGGTCCCAGGTGGGAGAGATGAATCTGTGTGGAGAGACTGACTGTGAGTTGTCTGTCTGCTCAGGACGGAGGATAAAGGGTGGGTAGAGATGTTGGTCCTGGGTGCATAGGCATCTGTGTGTTTGTCCACCCTGGAGAACAATAGGCGTGATTCCAGGCCCCTATTGCTCTTTGAGAACTTGGCAAGGGGCCCAAGGAACAGTGGAACAGGGAGAGGGCTGGGTAATAGGACCCCAGGGAAGGAAACAATAAAGAGACTGGATTAAATTTGTTGAAGAAAGGGCTAAAAGAATGAATTAGTAACTGTCTCTTTGTGAAGAAGCAGGTTTTAGTCCTGGTGGCTGGAGAGGAGGGTTACAGAGAAATGCCCTAAAGTTGCATCTAGAGAAATTTAGGTTAGACAAGGAAAAATGATACTCTTGCCTCTAAAGGTTATTAGCCTCTGGGATCTCTCAAGGGTCAGAAGGAATGTCTTCAATAATAGGACAAATCTCATTTCCTAATGGAGGAAAACGGGCAGTTCTGTCTGGAAATGCTCAGATAACCTTCCTTCCTTCCTTTCGTGTGTGTGTGTGTGTGTGTGTGTGTGTGTGTTTCAAGACTTATTGTACTTCAGACCTTACAGGGTAAATTATTGATATATGACCTCTTTGCTCAAAGACTGTGGTCCTGTTGGGAAATAACATATGGATGTGAGTCGTGATGATTCTCAAAGCCAGTGACACGTTCCTATGAGGAATGCATGGACCCCATGGGACTGTCTTGTCAACTCCTCAATACCCTGGTGAATCCCTGAATGCCATGGGGATCAGAGGTCACCTATATCAGGACTTTTCTCCCCCCCCCCCAATCTGCTCATGTGAATACAGGAACATAGCAGGGGGACTTGGAATGTCTGTGAAGGACACAGTCAAAGAGGTGTAAGGGTGAGAACCAGGGTCAGCAGGAGCAGCCAGGTCAACTTCACTAGAACCTGAAGTGGGTGTGGAGAGGTGATAGAAACATTCCATCAGACACCGGGCTGTCATTCTATTTCACTTCACTTTTGGTAGAGCCTGGCTTTTCAGTTGGTTTTCCAGTAGGGAAGTTGGTTTTCTAGTGACAGAAGCATGGCGATGGTGCACTCTGTGCTAGGAACTCTATGTTTTGGATTTATTCTTTCATTATTTCAAAAAGTAATCCCTGAGCATCTTTTCAAGGTTGTGGCACCTGCTGTGTCTGGGGGTGGGAGCTCTGCAATTAACAAGACAAGCAATCTCTGCTCTCTCAAAAGGGGTAAGAAAAGTAAAGAGACAATTATAAAACATGTCTTGTGGCACCATTATAAGAGGGTCTAGGTCATAAAGGGATCTCCAGGATGGGTGCCATGACCCATCATCACCGTCATCATCACCACCATCACCGTCACCACCATGCTTCTACCACACACTGAGCTATATTTCCCTTCTAGAAAACCAGTTAAAAAACTGAATTCTACTAACACACATCTTACACCATATATTCGGTATGGAAGATGGTGACATTTGAAGATACAAGAATGGTTGGAAGCATATAGGGTGGCCAGGGATGGTGAGGGTTCCCAGGCTCAATGTGATAAGTGCCCTTGCAGAGGTGAAGCTATGCCGAACTGGACTATAAATCTCTGCATTTAGAGATGATGCTAAGAAATGTGGTTGAGAAAGGAAGTGAGAATCAGATCATCAAAGGACTTCAAAGAAAAGCTACTGGATTCTTCTCCTGGAGACAGGTTCTTCTATGGTTGGCCTTGAACTTGTGGTAGTCTTCCTACCTCTGCCTGTGGCATGCTGGGTGGGGTTCAGGTGTTTGCCACCATACCTCATGACTGAATGATGCTGAACCAGAAAACAGAGTTGTAAACTGTGTTTTGTTCAGAAAGTTCTATGAGGCTGCAAGGCAAAGAATGGCCTAAAATAGGAAAAGGACTACTGCAGTGGTTCAGGCTGAAGTGACAGTGGTCTGGGTAATGAGGACTGGAAGACAATAATGAAGTTGTTTGTGACTCTTATTGACAGCATTACAACATGAAGGGGAGAGAAAGGGGTTAGGAAGACATTGTTTAGCTCAAGTAATTCATGTGCCAGCTGAGAAATCCATAAACTAATGAACCAACTGAAACCTAAACTCTGGGTAACAGAAGTCCAAGCTACTGATCACCCTGTTATGGGGTTCCCCTGAGAAGTAACTGACCCTGAAGAAGGGTTCAGCCTACAGCTGGCTCGAGCTGTGGTTTTCCTGTGAGTGGAGTTCAGGGCCACAGTGGAGGAAGGGAGAGGTCAGGCTTGGCAAGAGGTACAGGAAGTTCAGCTTTGCGGTAGCCACCTCTCTAGTTAAATGGAGATCTGGCTGCTTCGGGGAGGAACCTACAAGAGCGCCTGAGGCACAGCCCCTGGAACGTGCTTCTGCAGGCTTCCTGCTCAAGGCAGCCTGACCTTCATAGACCTCCCTCAGATAGCCCCATTTTTACCTGCAGCGACAGAAACTACTGCGACCACCGAGACAAAACCCAAGAGGTGTGCTTTCAAGACATTCGGATATTTATTGATCCCAGAGAGGTTTGTCACCTCCTGGTAAGGCTTTAATATTTTCATATCCTTTGAGAGAACAGAAAAGCCAAAGCTTAGGGAGTGTGAGTGATTTGCCCAGAGTCCTAGGGTTCCTGAGAGCAGAAAGCATACATTACTTGTCTTCCCTTGGCTCCTGGTTCTCAGAACCAAAAAGTGCTGCAGTCAGAAGGAGCTCAGAGTGCAGGATTTTGAACTGGTTCTGCATGAACTAGAATCCCATGTTTTAAAATTCTTGTCAATCAGTTGATGTTGAAAGCCAGGCCCCCTTGGAGCTGGGGCTGGCTACAGACTTCAGGGAACGCAGGATAGTGAATTCTTCTAACCTGACCACCATGAGCTCCAACTTGCTAAACACATCCCATCCTCTACAGCGATATCCTCACACTCCAGAGTGGGACTCAATGGGATTCTAGTGAGAAATGTAGATTTCAGTAGACTTATTAGAGCTATAGACACAGAACCTGGGTGGAGATCAAATTGCATCTCAAATGCAGTATATCCTAGAAGGCTGGAAAAAGTTTCTCTAACAAGAAAAGCACTCTTGGAAGAGTGCTGGCCTGAGCCAGGAACAGTTCTTGTCCCTACCCCCTCAACCCCAGCTCTGTTTGGTGACTGTGGTGAGGTTGCCAGGGGAACCAGCCCTTGCAACTTCCTGACTTTGGCGTTTTTTCCCCCTCCTTAGCCTTATCTCAGCATCCGCCACCCAGTCCAGGGCTATGTGCTGGTCACGTAGGAGGGGAAGCTGGTGCCAGGCATGTCCAGGACACCAAGGGAACACTGGCCCAAGTACTGGGTGGGTAGGAGGGTGGTGCTGTGAAATTCAAGAAGTCTGGGAGGGTGGGTAGGGGCACAGTTTCATTAATGTCTTTCTCTGTGGCCTGGGAGGTACCTGCCAAATGGCGATGTAAGGAAGGGTGATAGTGACTAACAAGGGTCTCTCTGGCCTAACTCTGATGTCCCATCTCTTCTTTCACCATCCCCTCTGGTGTGTGTTCTTTTCTCTCCTCCCTAGACCCAAAGTCTCCAGCCCCAAGGACCCCCGTGGTCCCTACTTCCACCCCACAGAGACATCCCTGCCCCCACAGTTCTATGCACTTCTGTTTGGTTCCAGATTTCGTTCCCTGTGTTTTTAGTGTTTTAGGCTCTCCTCTTTCCTTGCCTCGGCTGGGACTCCTGGGCAGTCGTTAAGAACAGGAAAGAGAAAGGGAGTTTTGAAGACAGATGGAAAGCAGTTAGCAATTTAAGTAAAGTAATTCGTGCGTTTAAGCATTTATTTATGTTTTGAGCTTTCCTTTGATTTCAAAAGAATTTAGGGTGGTTTGGAGAATTTAAGTGTTCCAGGAAAAGGGATGGTGACGCAGCTCTCAAGCTTCATGCAGCTTAGTAGACAGGGTAAGATCCATTCCTGGGTCCTGATGTGTGTACTACACTAGGGATACCCATCCCCACCCCTCCTCACCACATGGCTGGGGGTAAGAAATTACTGCATACTGATTTTTGAGCATGGTCTTATCTTTTTAACCCACCCTCCCTCAGGGTGGGGACAATTATCTTTTCCCAAGAGGAAACCAGGCCCAGGCCAGGGTCAAGCCTTGGGAGACTCTAAAATCATAGCTGTCCTTTTCCATTCTGTTCCCTCAGGGAACACAGCATGGGAGAGCTTCCTCCAGGCCCTCCAAGATGGGATTTTGGCTGGGAACCAGACTGAGAAGAAACAGCTTTACCGAGGAGCAACAGGATACCCCTAAAATGGAAGCAAAGGCTAGAGAAGGCGATGAGAAAGGTCCAGGGGGTGGAGGTGATTCCTGGCCTCAAGAACTCCAGGTCTGAGTATAGTTCAGAAAGACTGTGCAGGAGAGCCACATGCAAAGAACAAACGTTCTCTACGGGAGTGTGGAGTTCCGTCTCATTCTCTGTCCATGCCCAGCTACCCCATCCTATTTCCTTCCTCGCCTAGCTTCAGAGTGTGTTGCCTTAGGGCCGGGAGTCCAGGTTCCTCCATGCATTTCAGAGGGGCCAGAGGAAGGGGAGAGTAAGAAGTGGTAGAGCATCAGTCTCTCTTCCCATTGCTTAGACAGGAGATACGCCTCAGTGAGAAGCCAGACTTTATTTTAATAGAGCTGCTGGACTGTGTTTCCCAGGCTCCTCCAGCTAAAAGTGCTTACTCATCATAGCATCAAACTTCCTATGTCTCCTGCCTCAGCCAGTGTGGGGAGCATCCCAAGAGCCGAGGAGTGACCAGCTAGGCACCCTTCAAAGCTCCAAGCGATGAGAAGGCTGTTCCAGGGCCAAGTCCAAACCAGAACTGACAGGCTGTGCTCTAGCCTCTTGCCTCCACCCCTGTCCTGACCACTGGCTAGTAACCTGGGCTTTCCCTGGGAGTGGAGCCATGGTAAGAAGGGTTAGGCAGCCGGAGGTGGGGTCAGGGTGAGTGGCGCAGTACCCTCCCTCTTCTTCTGGCTACTTAGCCTCTTAGCCCTTCTCATAGCTCTCATCTCTGGACTTGCTGGACAGTGAGGACATGATGAAAATGGGACAAAGCAGAGGAGATAAAAAAAAATTGCATATGGGGGAAAGTAGAAGGGAAAGGACTCCAAAGATGAGCAATGTAGACATAACTGGAAGAAGAGAAGGGTGTTGAGGGATGAATGGGCAGGTCTGGTGGAGGGAGGTAACAGCTTGAAGCCTTACTAGACAAGGATAGGATACTGCTGTGCTGGGAGAGAGAGAGAGAGAGAGAGAGAGAGAGAGAGAGAGAGAGAGAGAGAGAGAGAGAGAGAGAAAGGGTCTTGTGAGGCTTGAAGCTTTTTGGGAGCTCCAATTGAGATAAGCAATCTGAAATTATTAATCCAAAATTAAATACAGAAACACTTGGAATAATAAACAAAGCTGGAATAATTATAAGCTTTAAGCACTCTGGAAAATGTCACAAAAATTCTCCACCCCAGGAGTAATATGCTTTGTGAGTGGCTTTTCACCTCCACCTCTTTGTCTCTGGACATGATCATGATTTTATAGCCTGAGCAAGACAACCCAGTCTTTCCTGGGATGTGGATTGATCAGTATTTTTGTTATTATTGATAGACTAGAACATCTCACTTCACAGTTTGTTGTAGGCAACATCATGTTGGTTTTTGTTGTTGTTGTCAAATTTGGGGAATTTACACAAACTTTCTTTCTTATAGGAGTCGTAGGATTTCAGAACATTGTTCAGTAATTAATCTTAAGTGTCCTTTGAATTGATGACACTCATTAATCAGATTGTCGCTGGTCTCCTCTTGTTGTGCTAATATGGGTTTCATGCATTCTCTATCAATGCCAGTGCTTTATATTAAATCAACAAGGAATTAACATTCTCCCAATGTTTGCATCATTTCCTCCTCTTGGTAAGTGGATTACTACAGACCCTAAATTTAGCCTTCAAATTTCATCTGTTCTTCTTTTGGAATTACTCTTTTCGTGGTATAATTTAAAAAATTGTTTTAATTTGCTTCTCAATTTCAAAGTAATTCCTACTGATTTCAGGGCTTGATTTTATTTATTTATTTATTTATTTATTTATTTCTGTTTCATGAACTGTCCATTTTAACTTTATGTCTTTCAAATATACACACTTAAAGGTGTAAGAAGAAAATATATTGTCCATATGTACACAAATCAGAAAATTTTTAAATTTGACTTGAAGCTGGGGATTTAGGTCAGTGGTAGAGCATTTTCCTGGGATGCCTGAGGCCCTGGGTTTGATTCTCTGTTTAAGGAGATTGCTCAGTGGGTAAAAATACTAGCTGAAAAAGCTTGACCAACCTGAGCTGGATCCCTGGATGTCGCGGCCCATGTGGTATTCATGGTGCTCTTACATGGAGATGGAAGGCAGAGACAGGGGAATCACACTCATCCGTCTCCTCCCCTTTCCATCCCATGAACACAAATATCAGTCTAAAATGGAATGTCATCCTTTTAGGGCACAGGGAACTATGCAGAAGAGGAGGCTGAAAGATTGTAAGAGCCAGAGGGGATGGATGACACCAAGGAACAGTGTCTTCTGGACACAACAGGAATGACACACATATGAACTCACACCAAGGAAACAGCATCTTCCAGACACAACAGGACCCAGAAGGCCGTGGCAGTAAATACAGGGCCTGTACAGGTCTAAGTCAAGTGGAGGAAGTGAACATGAGCTCACATCCTTAACCAAGAAGCTATCTCTAGTTGACACTGGTAAAGGAACAGTTAGTTTCTCCAGTGGAGTTTCATTGGGTATACAGACTCCATGTTTATCAGTAGATAGTAGATGGCCAACACAAAATGAACTCAATGGCATTTTTTCATTTTGCTCTCATGTTGCTTGGTTTAGACATTTTACTTCCTTACTGGTCTTTTGCTTATATATTATATATATTATGGTTTCTGGGTTTTTTTTTTTTTTTTTTTTTTTTTTGAGGCAGGGTTTCTCTGTGCAACAATCCTGGCTGTTCTGGAACTCTGGAACTCTCTTTGTAGACGAGGATGGCCTCAAACTTACTATCTCCTGGCTGATTTTTGTTATTTATTTGTTTGTTTATTTTTGGTGTGTGTTTGTGTGTGTCTGCTTGTGTATGTGTTTCTTATGGAGTTTTTTCTTCCTTTTCTTTCTTTATTAATCAAGTTTATTTCTTTCCTAAAGAAAAAGAAAGAAGGTGTGGAATTGGAAAGTTGGGTGGGGAGATGAGGAGGATCTAGGAGGAGATGAGGGTAACTGTGGTCAGAATGCATTGTATGAAAAAATATTTTCAATAATAGAAGCTTCAAATAAAAACATAAGTTAAAACGGAGTTTAAAGCAGCATATTCAATAAATTTTATTTTATTTTTCAAATCTTTGGAAATATATTGCAGGGTGTGGAGGGTGTGTTCTTCCTGAGGACCCAGGTTTGCTCCCCAGCACCCACAGGACAGATCATAACTCTCTGTTAACTTCAGTTCCGTGGATCCAATGCCATCTTCTGGCCCCCATGGGTACTGCAGACATGTGTTGCATGAACAATTTAATCATTGTACATGTACATGTACTCATGTACATAAAAATGATAGATAAGAAAAGTGTTCAAAAATATGTCACAGAGTCCTTTCAACACACAGCCCAGATGTCTACCTCTTTATCCCCAGAACTTGTGAATATTTACTGTGCATGGCAAAGGCGGCTTTTTGGAAATGACTAAATTAGGGAGCCCAAGATGGGAGGTGATCTTCAATGTTCTGGGCAGGCAGAGTCCTGAAAAATCAGAGGGCCTTTCCCAGCAGAGGGAGATGTGACTATTGCAGAACTGCCCAAGATGGTCCACACTGTTGCCTTTGTGGATAGTGGGAGGGGTCATGGGCCAAGAAGAAGGGACAGCCTTAGAAACACCAGAACCTCTAGGAAGAATGCTTCCAGGCTGATTCTTCGATTTTAGCCTAGTGAAACCCATATCAAACTTTAAAGCTCTAATAAATTCGTGTTTATTTAGGCTATTGAGTTCATGGTGATTTGTTACAGCAGTAGTGAGAAACTAACACATGGGCTTGGACAGTTTTAAAATGAGAAGATTGCCTCATTGTGCTTGGGAAAACTAGGGTAACTTGTATATTTCAGGTGCTATAACAAACAAATGCAAAGAGAAAACATCAGCGAAAGAGAAATGCAAGTAGCCAGCCAGTTTGGGTGCCCAGGGGGCAGCTTTTCTCTGACATAACATCTGATGTACATGTAACTTTGTGTGTTGCATGTTGAGTCTCTTTCTGGACCCGAAGAACTTCAGTTTTTACTAAGCATTAATATCAATGGAATCCACACTTAACATTTTGTCCTAGTCTTACTTGTATGTGTATGCATGGTGTGTATGCATGTTGTATGTGTGCTTGCATATGTGTTCAGATACACTGCATGAGTGTGCATGCATGGGGAGACTGAAGGTTGGTGTTGAGTGTCCTCCTCAATTGCTTCCCACCTTACATATTGAAGTAAAGACTCTCACTGAAGCTCAGAGTTTGCTGATTCTGTTAATCTAGGAGGCTGGATTGTTCTGGGACCCCATCCATCTCTGCCTCCTGGGATTAGGGACTGTCATACCTGCATTCCCATCAGGCATTTATGTGGGTTTTGGGGATCTGAATTCTGGTCTTCAGGCTTGTATGACACACGTTTTTTTCAGCGATCCAGCTTCTCATGCCCACTTACAGCTCTTTAGTACTGATGGTTAGAGAAGTATTTTCTGGCTCTGGTTTCCAGCTTCGTTCATTCCCAGCCTTGTTTCCCCTCCATTTTCGGATTCTGTAGGCATCAGACATCACAACACAGACATGGAGCCACATGACTGTTAAGTGGCTGCCTGGATGTCCAGTGAGTTGACTTAGTAGTCTGGTAGGAGGAGCATTCCAGGAAGTTTTCCTATTCTAGGAGAGTCTTAACTGGACACACAAGTGATGGAAACCACACCAACATGTGTCACTAAATCCAGAATAAATGCTTCTTTAAATCAACTGACATTGCACAAATACGGGACTAAGCAGACATATTGCTCAGGGCTTTGCTATGAGCCTTAAGTGCCTCATGCCAGCCTCCACCCATCCCTCCATCCCCCCTTTACACTCTTCCTTTAGTGTGGCAGTCTGAGTTGTGAGAACACATGCTTTGCTTTGCAGTTGCCTCTCCTGGACTTTCTCTTTGGTTATGGGGCTAATATCTGCCTCAGGGAGGTGTGGTTAATAATCGGATTTCAAGGGAAGCAAGAGTGGAGGAATCCAGGGAATGAACACTGCATCTTCTTGGATTAAGTAGCAACAGCAGCAGCAGAGGCCGTGGTGGTGGAGGTAGTGGTGTGGGGGTGGGCAGGTAACCATGTCTCCCTTCCTCTATTTCCCCAGAGCTTGTCACCTGCCTTCAATGATTAGGTTGGAATAAGGGTCAGAGTTTGGAGGGAGATTGAGGTTTTTGGAGAGACCAAGAGCTCAGAAAATAAACCTCCAAGAAAGAAAAAACAACAAAACAAAACACCCCACCCGGTTGATGGGAGGTTTTGTGAGTTGTGGGGCATGCAGGAACCCGGGTGTGTTCGGTTCAGTTCTGCAGGTGGAGGCACAGCAGAACAAAGCCAAAGTGGGTGAAGCTTAAAGCTCCTGAAAACATTCACAGGTCCCCTAAGCTGGAGCCATGGATTTTTGACGTCGTTTGGGTAGGACTTAGATTTTTAGTTTATTTACTTATTTATTGAGATGGAGCTTGCTATGCTGCCCAGGCTGGCTTTGAACTGTCTCAGACTCCCTGTATTTTCAATAAACTCCCCCCCAGATTTCAGATCTTGTGAGACTATATACCCGTCTTCAGGGCTAGTTCATTCTTTGGTCGAGTCAGACTTCCCCCTACTGGGAAATTTGTTTGGTTTTAATGCTGCTTGCATCTCTGCAGCCTGAACTCTCATCAGGTTTGGTTTAGTTCCTCCTGGAAACCCGTAGCAGTAACCATGGTAACCTAGGTTGGGTGGAAGGGTCTGTGAGGGAAAAAATCAAGATCCTGGGCCTGGCTCTTGGGCTCCTTGATAGTTGAGCCTTCCGGAGCTCATGGAAAGTAGGCCCTTCAAAGTTTGAGCCTGGCGTAAACTGAATCAAAGCAAAAATGGACGTCAGGGGCGTATCCAAGGGGTTCAACCTTTAAGAGCTTTGTTCTGCTCTACCGTAGGGTGGGAAAAGCTCGAGGGAAGGAAGGGTTCCTGCTTCTAAACTACCTTGTGGCTGCCCCAGGAATTAGGAGGGCGGGGCATGGGCGGGGCTAAAACGCTGACTACGAGTTCTTGGTTGCTACGGTAACGCGTCAGCTCCCGGGGAGCCGGTGGAGGCGCCTGCAGCTGAAGCGGTGGCAGAGATGGTGAGGCTCTGGGTAGCTATAGTTCCTGAGTCCTGAAGTGGGCTGGGGTTCTGAGGGGGAAAGCTGGGGTTGTCTCTGAGAAGCTGGGGAGGATAGGAAGTTCTGGGACTGAGGACGGGACCACCGTGAAAATGGAGCAAAAGAAGTCCAGAGGCAGATTCAAAAGACTTAGTAGGGATTGGCAACCTCTGGTAGGGCTGATTGGGGGATGTGCTGCACCTTTCCCCACCCCATTGGGCTGGGTCCTCTTGGGTTGTGTGATGTGGAGAAAAGCACCGGTAGGAAGGCCTGATGACCCTCTATGCGGTTAACCATCAGGGTGATCATGGGAAAGGCACCTAATGTTCCAGAAGAGCATCGGTTCTCACTTGTGTAGGAATGATTTAGGATCACTCGGTGGGCACACCATAGCATTTGTGGATGAATGAGTGGATGGATGGATGAATGAATGAATGAGGAGGGCCCCAGGTTTACAAAGTCCTAGGGGATAATTGGGATAAGTCCTGGGATTCCTTGAGCTGGGGTGGACTGCCATGGTCATAGATTGAAGGGATAAGAAAGACCTGGTAGGAGCCATGAAAGCCTGGACCTGAGCATGTTGGCTCTGAGAGGCCGGGGAGGCTTCGGACAGGTGTTGGAGCATCCAGTTACTGGAACTTACTTAGAATGTCTGGCAACCTGGGTGGCTAAGGGGGTAATTGGATTGTATTTGTGGGCACACGTTAGGCTCAGAGGCTGCCTAGCTTTTTTTTTGGGGGGGGTTAGTGGATTTCAGAAGAAGCTGGTTAATTATGAAAGAAATAAGTATTCAAGTTCCCAACTTTTGGGGACCCTCTGGAATGTAGTGATGGGGATCCCCTTTGGTTGTACATGTCATTTAATTGTCTTCCTTCAGCATAGCAGTGTGTGTGTGTGCGTGTGCGTGTGCGTGCGTGTGTGTGTGTGTGTGTGTGTGTGTGTGTGTGTGTAAAGACCTGGCATCACGCATGGCATCTAAGGACAGGCAGTAGATGTCAGCTCATCTCTCCTGCTTTAAAAGTATCTGTTTCCCAAATGCTCATGAATCAGTAAATTGCAGCTGGACTCACTAGACTTGTGGGCTGCATAATTCCCTGCTCAGAGATTCCCACCCAAAGACCACTCAAGACAAGCGTCTGGCTGAGTGACTCAAGCCTTATGGAATCCTTTGGACAGGAATGGGTATATAGACATGTTGGAAAGGGAGTGGGTTTGAGTAATCCCCAGCAGGCCAGGTGTGCATGTGCATGCGTGTGCATGTGTGTGCATGCATGTCTATAGTGCTACTCACAAGCTTTGTTGAGAGCATGGAGGAATGAGAAGATAGAGGATCATAGACAGGCTATTAATCACTTCAAAAGAAAATTATTAATATCATCTTCCAGAGGCAGGAGTGTGAGCCTCAGTACCAACTCTGCTGCAATGATAGGTGACCTGCCACAGATGGGCAGTCTCGTCCACTTAAAGAAAGAGGACAACCAGCTGGATGTCTCAGAGTAAAAGGCCAGGGACCTAATGTGTGGGATCTCTCCTTTCTTAGTAGCCAAGTCTATGGAAAAGGCCAAGAATCTGAGGTCTGATGGTGGACCTGTGTTGAATCTGTGTGTAAGAGGAACTAGCTCCCAGAGTAGGAAGTGCATCTAAGAAGGAACATGCCTTTGTCTTTGTTCAATTGACAGGTGTTGGACTTACGTCAGGGAAAACTCCACATCAACCTATTCCGGTCCCTGCTAGCATTATCTTGTTGAATTTAAACCAAGTATCCTATATCCTGCCATCAATATAAATAAAATTGAAGTTGTTTTTAGGGGCTGTATTGTCTTGCCTTCAGAGTCAGATACCAGCCCCATACAGTTATACTTTGTTTTCAACAAGAGTTTATTGTTATTATGCTATTATCATGAATTTATTATGTTTCTTGGTCATAAAATAGTTATCTATTCATTGCAGAAAGTTGCTCAATGTGAGGAACAGCTTCAGATGGTAATATTCACCTGAAATTCAGGAGTGTGGGGATAAATCACAGATGGGTACCACTATGCTTTTATGTGAATGCCAGAGATCCAAACTCAGGTCATCACTTTTGTGCAACAAGCATTTTGCAATTACGCCAGCTCTCTCCACCAATACTTCTATAGGAGTGCTTGTGCATGCCTTAGAATATGTGTCTTGTCAATATGTTTCTCCCCTGCCCCATTCGTCACATCCTCTTCCCTCTCCTATTGAAAGAGACACCTTTCCTTAATAACTTTGTATATTATCGAGCTCTCCCTATTTCATCTCTATCCATTTGACTTAACCTTTCTGCCTCAGCATCTCTATTAGAGCAACCTTGTTTAGAATGGATTCTCATGCCAATGGGATGAGATGGAATTTAAGAGAAGGGGCAGCTGGGTCACCAAGATAAACATATTAATGCAAGGCTTGCGTGCTTGTCTGGCAACCTGGGTGGCTAAGGGGGTAATTGGGTTGTATTTGTGGACATACTTTAGGCTTAGAGGCTGCCTAGCTTTTGTGGGGTTTGGTGGATTTCAGAAGAAGCTGGTTAATTATGAAAGAAATAAATATTCAAGTTCCCAGCTTTTAGGGACCCTCTGGAGTGTAGCAATGGTGATCCCCTTTGGTTGTAGTGTCATTTGATTGTCTCTCCATTGCCCTTGGCCTCCTCAACTGTTGGTAGCTGGAGCAAGCCACTTTTCCTTCCAACACTGTCTCCTTCCAAGCAGAGGCAGGCAGCTTCTGGCTAGCTACTGCTCAGCGTTGTGGGGATATTTATTTGGTCACGCAAGAAATGAAACCAGCCCTTAACCTCGTAAGAAGACCACTTGGCTATTGTCTCTGATCCAGAGGGATCCAACTTTCCATTTCTGCTTGGTTCTTCATTTTTTTTCTAGCGTGTTTATACAGTGACCTCCCTAGTTCTTCTTGTTACTCTTGGCAAAATTGGTTATTCTAGCCCTAGGGTAAGGCTTGCGGCTTCAAAGTCAGCGGCTCTCAAATGAGGTTTTCTCAGATACCAACACTAATGCTCATAGCTTCCCCCTGGCCTGCTCAGTGGCTATTTTTCTGTGGTTATTTGCTTTCCTTCCTCTGTTCCAACTTCTAGGTTCAGGCAGTGGATTATTTCCTGCAGTGACTTCCTCCAACCTGGGTACCAAGGACACAGGAAAAGAGAAGACAGTCTCTGCCTTGAGGGACCTATAGTCTGGTGCACAATGCCACACACAAGGAGCCCTTGAAAAGAAACAGGAAAACAGATGCGAAAACAATAATGATACTTTCCATCTGTACTCCTAAGCACTGTCGTATATGTTATTATCCAAAGTGCAGACCGCATAGGTGATCTGGAAAATGTGGAATGGGGGAGTGACTTGGAGTCAGACATGTATTTCCCAGAGACATCCATCTCGGTTTGGTCTAGACTCCTTGAGAGATCACTTTGTTTAATTTCATTCCTTGTTTTATATCACATGCCTGTAAGTTGGGTTCCTACTATGCACCTAGCAGGCCCTGCACTTTTCCCCTGAATCACACAGAGAACTCAAACTCTGCCCCTTGTTACCCTTCCACCTTTGTCTACCCCACCCTCATGTTTAGCCTCAATCCTGTCTACTGAAGTTTCTGTTCATTTTCTCTTAGGCTATTTTCAAAGGACAGGGGAGTGGTTGCCACAGTGCCCCCCACCCCATATGACAACCTCCAGAGGCACCACAGGGGCTGCCATATTTACCCTTTTATAAGCCCAGGCTTGTCTGCTCTGCTGTCTTGGGGCTGGCTGAAGACACAAAGGGGGGGGGGTTGACTCCCTCAGTGAGCCTCTTCTGGCTGTGCCAAGCAGCAGTTCCCAGTGCTTGGTAGAGAGCCAGCTGAGGGACCATAGCCCAGTTTGGTGTAAAAACCCTGACACAGGTGCAGGGGCAGGGGAGGGGCTGGGAGGAGGTCTTGTTGGTTAGGGCAGATCACCGAGAGCTTGTAAAACACAGCCAGTGTTTAGTGACCTGGAATGCAAAGTCCACGCCTGTTTGCGCCCCCACCCCCACACTGTGGCTGCTGATTCCCAGACTTGGAGGGACCCAGTGTGTCTAGACCATTTCCCCAAGATATCTCAGCTCATTGAGCTTTGTGGAGGCGGGTGTGGACTCTTCCAAAGTCAAGTATGAATCAGCTTTAGATTAAGGCTACCGTTATCCAAAAGTCCTTGCAGAAATGGCTTCCTGGATGTAGATATCTACTGTGGCGTCAAGCTGAAGCTGAACCTGAAGTGACTCCTGGGACCAGAGGTTGTGACTAGCTGGGTTGTGTTGTAAGCAGCAGAACCAGAACTGTCATTTAAGTAGGATGGAACACCCTGAGAGGATTTAGGAAAGCCCACTGATTTTGTACCAGCAGGGAAGCAAGGTTTGGAAAGTAGGAACAGAGGGTGCCTCTTCAGCTGAAACAAAGGCCAAAACCCAAGCAGAGAGCTGGTCTGGCACACGCTCCCCAGCAATGCTGGCTTTGCATGCTGGTGGTACCCTTATCAGTGTTGTCCCAGATGCCGAGTGTGGCTGCTCTTGCCATCCGTGTCAGAAAGGCTTTCCTTGTTCTATGTCTTGCATCACCAGCTCTCTAGTCGCTGTCAGGTCTCAGGCATCTTATTGGCTCAGCTTAGATCCCCTGCTTGACTAGGAAGGCAAACACATGTTGTTTTCAGCTTTTGTTGTTGGGAAAGAGCCTTGTCTCTCATAGTTGTTAGAGGGGAGCATTTGCCAAACATAGGAAGCTATTGGCACAGTGTATATTACACTTTGGTTAATCTTGTCTGATTGTAGCGGGTAATCGTTGCTCATCCACTACCTAAAGTTTGTCAGTCATCACATGCTGAGCTGTGACCCAAATGAGTCTCTACATCTTTTATTTCCTTTTGTGGTATGTCCTTAGCGAAGGGGGCCTAGGGCTGGGCTGACAAAGTGAAGAGGACAGGAGCAGCTGGTTCCTCGAGGCCAATCTTGTGGGAAACCATGACTGGGCACGCAATGGGGTATGACATTTCTCCATTCCTCTTGTCATCTTTTTCTCCATCCTTTCATCTGTACCTTGTGGCTGACTTGACTTTATCAGCTCCCAAGACTACAGAAATTCTCTTTTGTAGAGCTAGTGTGCTTTGTCAAGAGGTTCCCCCACCCCTTGGGGATGTTGTGCCCCTGCAAGACGTTTTCCCTGAGTGATCACTCTCCCAGCTCTCAGCATAGTCTAGAGAGATGTTCGCTGCCCATGGTCTGGAAGTCGCTGGACACCGACGTCTAATACTTTTTTTGTCTCTTCCTGCAGCCACTAAGCACAGGGGATGCCTCAAGCTCTGCTTCCACCGCTTCCAACCGGTCACGGAACAGGACTCGCTATCGTACTAAAGCCATGAACTCGGAGGTAGATGAGAGCCTTTTCGGAGGTGTCAAGGTAACTAACTAATCATCAGCGACCCCCCCCACCTCCACAGGAAGCCACTCCTAGATAGCAATGACCTAGACCAGCATTGCTTAGGACGAAACTTGCACTAGTCACATTACTGAGATTTCACACCAAAGTTCCGAGGCCCTAGCTGTACGCCACGCCCCCCCCCCCCGGGATCTTGTGTGTTCTAAAACAGGGGTACCTGGTTCCTCTCCCCTGAAAATTCCCATTTCTTCACAGCATCAGCACGCAAAAAAGCACAGCCATCTCATTTTGACCTCGGGTGCTCAAATAAAACAATTGCTTAGCTTGGGGAGACAAGCAAGACTGACCCAGGTTAGGACAATGACAATTCCAGGAGTGCAAAAAAGGAGAGGTGGCGAGTTGTTGGAAACAATTTTGGTGTCTGTGGTGGCAGATAAGAAAGAGGAAAAAAGAAAAAAAAAAAAAAAAGAGGGAGACTTGGAGAGCCAAGCAGGGAGGGATTAAGAGAGAGGAAGAGCAGAGAGGAGAAAGAGGTGACACTTTGGAGGTATAGGTGGGCTGGGGAATGGAGAGCTGGTGTCTGTTTCTTCCCTTTATTGGTCTCAATGTGCGTGGAAACCGGCTTTCTAGAGGGTCTCTCGGAAGATCTCCCCCTGTGCAGCGTTTTCCCCACCGGTAAAGGCAAGCATCAAAAGGGTGCGACTTCATAATTACACTTAGAGTAGAAAATTTCTAGTCAAAAGGAGGGTGGGAAATGGCCAAGTGTTCCATGATTCGTTGTGCCCTGGGCCTTGTGGGTATATAAGAGTCTAGGAAGTTGGCGGTAGGGGGCAGAAGTGGCCTGTGGCATGACTGAGTCGGGACCTTCCGGAAGCAGAGATGAACGGCAGGTGGCAGCAGTGCTCAGGGGAAGGTGCAAAGTGAACTCGTCAGAGCCACGCCCACCCCCCCAAACAGGTGTCAGTTACTGCATTTACCTACATTTCTCCGTGTTTAGAAATTCCCTGAAACCTGTGGTTGTATCTTCTTGATAACTCTTTTCACAGTTAGAAAAAAAGTCTGAAAAAGATCACACACCTGCTCTGTGTTCATTTTGCTGAATCCTCCTTCGGTGACCTCCTCAACCACAATTGTTTTGCTGAGAGTCTTGCTGCATAGCCTAGGCTGGCTTCAAACTAGCATTCCTCCTCTCCTGCCTCTGCTCCATGCTTGGCCCAAACACTTTAGTTTTAAAGTCAGGGTCCTGTTAGGCCACTTAGCTGTGTCTAACTCCCTCAATATGGCTTTTAAAAAAACCATTAATCATTAGAAGGGATTACAAATTATAAATCTAAAGGGCAGATTAACTTGTAACATGTATTGCTTCAAATTCACAGTGTGGTCCAAGAATTTCACAAGACCAGAAATGTTCATGGAGAGACAACCTAAACACTAACATTTTAATTTTCATTCCTAAAGGTTTTAACATAGGGATAGATATACACTGTCATCCACTCTCCTCTGCACCCCTTGGCACAGTCTCTGGCATCCTTAGGAGGAATGTCTGCCCAAGAATAAGAGGCTCTACCGTGCCCTAGCCACTCTTGAGTGTTCAGCAGTCTATGCTAGAGAAGTTCCCCCCACCTCCCACGGCTGCGGCTGAGTGGGGTGGAAGCCCCAGGGAAGCTATGCCTGACATTAGAATGGATCAGTGGGAAGTAGAGTGACTGACTGGCTTCTAAGTCTTCCTATCTGATCTCATAGCCTCCGCCCCAGGGCAAGAGTGACAGCCCTATCGTGCTGCTCCGAGATAAACATGCTGTCCGGAAAACTCTCACTGCTCTGGGCTTGGACCACAAGCCAGAGACAATCCAGCTCATCACCCGAGACATGGTTCGAGAACTCATGTGAGTCCCCACGGCTTAGTCCCAGGTTCCTGGCTCAGCCACCACTGCCTCTGTGCATGGTGATGGGAAAACCGGTAGAGTCTATCCAGGCATCCCAATTCCAACGGCTTTCCTGTTCACGCCTTTCCTCTTTTCCTTTTGTGTTTTTTGCTCTGTTTGCCTGTATAGATTGTCTAAAAAATCTTTTTGTTGTTGTTGTTGTTGTTGTTAACATACATGGAAGTGGGTTTCATTGTGACGTTTTCTTACATCTATATACTTTGTTCTTGTCTGTCCTTTCCCGAGTGCCTTCCCTGTCCTCCCTCTCCCCTTCTCCATGGTCCCGTTCTTCCTCCAAATAGTTCCTGTCTGCTATCATGACACATATATTCCAATATGCTCCATAGTTCCCTTCTCCTACTTAAATCTCTTCCTCCCTCTTACAGTCCTCTGTTTCCATGATGCCTCTCTCTCTCTCTCTCTCTCTCTCTCTCTCTCTCTCTCTCTCTCACATACATACATATGCACGCATGCACGTATGCACGCACGCACCCCTAAATTCTACATGTGAAAGAAAAGAACCAATATATGTCCCCGTTTTGTGTCAGAGTTCTTTCTTCTCCATCTTGGCCTTTCTCCTTCCCCTTTCATAGCCACCATCACACTGCCCTTCCCTCCAAAGTTTCTCTCTCCTCCCTTTCTTAGGATGAGCTTTGGCCTCTGAAAGTAACTGGTAGAGGGCAATGCTTCTAAACCCTCAGTGGTGTACTGGGTGAAGGGAAGTGAGCCAGATGAGTCACTTCCTTTTGGCTACATCAGGGATCCAAAGCAAAGGGAAACTGACCAGATGCCTAATTAGCACTTTGGCTTCTTCCCAGACTGCATGGCTATCGGAGGAAATTCACAGGGCCTCTCCAGGCTCCCCTGGGGTTACCTCAGTTTTACTCCCTGGCTAGCATGCTGCTATGGCTGTATGCTCAGCTAAGTGCCAGGAGCCAGTGCCATGTTTTGGTGGTTTAGCACTTGTGTTTAGTGCTTCATGCTCTCTACCCATTCCTACCACTCTGGCTCCATTGCTGAATGGTAAATGACGTAAGTTCCCAGAATTTGAAGCCCTTGATTCATGGCTTAAGCTGAAGAGACACAGCTGGGTCCCAGTGCAGGACCTGGACTTGACTACAGCCTTTGTTCAGCTGAGGCTGGCCACCTGACAGCCCCATGTGGGCAGTTGCCGAGGGGTGCTACTTCTTGGAGTGGTCTCTCTGCAGACACACCGGTGGTGTTTCAGATCCACTGTCACAGAGCCAGGGTGCTCTTGATCACTTCATACCCTCAGTTGTTTGGGGCCATACCACTTGGTGCAGTATAGGACCTTGGCTACTATGTAAATCTACTTCCTGGACAACCCACACTAGTTTTATTAGATGAGATTTCACTTCCTGCCATAGATCATCTGCGTCTTGTTGCCATGCACCTGTTAAATTGCCTCGCCCAGAAACAGCTTTATTCCCACCTCTCAACTACTCCCTCCTCCATCCTTAAAGTATGTTATTTGTTTCTAATCATTATAATTAGCTATAGGTTTGTTGAATGCGTTGGGTAGCTACAAGGAGAGTTCAAGAGACATGTCTCCAGCAGCTGTCGATCAGAGTTTTTAATTAACATTTAGGGTTCAAAGCTTCTATCTAGGCTGGATGGGCAGGGATATTTAGATTTCCCACCAGCATCTATTTCAACCTTGCCTAGCATTCTCTTAATGCTTTTTTTATGCATCAGGATTAATCTCTTTTTAAAGCTCAATTCAACAGCTTTATTTTGAGTGCTAAGTACCAAGCATTGGGTCAGAGATTAAGGCCACAGATGTAGTTAAGATAGAGCCTCATCTCAAAGAAGTTTGAAACAGGCCTTGCACGATTGGTCCTGATGTGGGCAGTAAAACGGAGTCAGAATGTGGTGGGGCTCAGAGGAAAATGCTTGGGGGCAGGATGGACATACATGAACAGAAGGAAGAGTCATGGATAGTTACACAGAGAATGCAGCATATGAGATAGATTATAGATAGAAAGGTGTAAAATGTCTTTTTTTTTTCTTTAACCTGCAGCATCACTTGCTTCTCCCCTGAAACCCTTCACTCCAATGGTCCATGAAGTTGCAGACTCTTCTGCTTCAGCATAGTATGGGGAGGAGAAGAGAGTGAGGGAGCTTGGAGCCTGCTCTCCTCCCTAACGCTGGTCATTCCTGTGTCAGTGTTCCCACAGAGGACCCCTCTGGGGAATCCCTAATCATCAGCCCTGAGGAGTTTGAGCGGATCAAATGGGCATCCCAAGTCCTCACCAAAGAAGAGTTGGAGGCCAGAGAACAGGCCTTCAAGAAGGAGAAGAAAGCCATCTTGGTAACTCACCTTCATAGCCTTGTCCTTGGTGGATGGGTGATGGCAGGACAGAAGAGTGTAGTGGGGAAGCCAGCTTCTCATACCAGAGGGGATGGACTCAGTTAAGGCATGCTAGATTGAGGTGTGTATGTGCATTTAGATGAGAAATGTTGGACAACAAAGACTGGAAGGAAATCCTTGGAATATGCAAGGGATATGTGGGCCACTGGGAGAAAGACAGTAAAGCCAGGCTATGAAACATCTCTGCTCTGATACAGTGATGGACTGAGGAGAAATCCCCCAGGTTACCTGTGGCAGACAAGTTCCCAGGGAGTAACCCCCCACCAATCCAGGCTGGTGTCCCTTAGGAAGCAGTGACAATCCGCAAGAAGATCATGAAGCAGAAGGAAATGGCCTGGAGCAACAACAAGAAGCTGAGTGACCTGGAGGAGGAGGCCAAGGAGCGGGCCCAGAACCTTCTGGAGAGAGCCAACAAGCTTCGCATGGAGCAGGAAGAGGAGCTCAAGGACATGAGCAAGGTGGATCTCTTCCTTTTATTTGAGGACTCACTGGCACTCCCTCTTTGCTCTTATCCACACACTGGGCAAGGTGAGGGACTCTTGTGGGCTGGGCTGCCAAGGGGAGGAGGAGGAGAAGACCAGCCTTGCTTGCTGGGTGATTAGAGCAAGCAAGTCACTTGCTCTCCCTGAGCCTCACTCAAGAGTCCATGTATAAAACAGTGATGGCAACACTGTTTAGTAGAATTACTGACAGTATTAAATAAGCCAAGATATGGGACAGCTTTTGTGAACTGTCATTGATAAGAACCTCACTTTTATTTTTATCCTGTTAGTTCAAGTCTGGCTCTGGATGATTGTGGAGTCTAGAGGATTCTTTTTGAAGGGGCCTGAGTACTTCTTTTAGCAGGGAGCTTAAAGGTCAAGGGCTCATTTGCAATTCTGTTCTGTAATTCCTTATTGACCAAATGAAAAATGTTGACTCCCCAACCCCTTCATTTCTGATTTCCACCTCTTAGGTGAATCCTTTTCACTTGCACCTGCTTTTATTTCTCCAAAGCTCTTACTTTCTGGTTCTTAATGGTGGCACCATGGTTTTTCATTTCTTTTATGTCATGTTGTGTTCTTGATTAAAAAATCCAGTGGTTTGCTTTCTGCTTGGTTCCCTTAAGCATAATATGGTATTCATGAGTACTTGCGAAGGAACTGCTAAAGTCTTATGGAGATTTTGTGTGTGTTTATGTAGGTGAACATCATAGTTTTCATCATATTTTGGAAGGCTGATCCATTACCTCTTAAACTCTACAATACTGAGTGATGTTGTCTCTCCTTGAATAAACCTTAGTGCCTAATTTAAGAGCCCAGTAAATATTTAAGCTATGCTGTGTTAAGAAGAGAGTGGGAAAACGGCACCTTTTCTTTGAACTTGTGATGGATTTTGCACATCTCCAGCACATTCAGTAGTGTTCTCCTCTCATTTATCCCCCCCCCCTAAATCTCCACACACTCATAATGCTCACCATCTCCCCCAAGCCTAGCACCACAATCTTTTCCCCACTCCCTAGATTATTCTGAATGCCAAGTGCCACGCAATACGGGATGCCCAGATCCTGGAGAAGCGGCAGATACAAAAGGAACTGGAAGCAGAGGAGAGACGGCTGGATGAGATGATGGAAGTAGACCGGCAGAAATCCCTTCAGAGGCAGAAGGACCGGGAAAGGATGAGGAAGGAAGAGATGACCCGGTATGTAAAGACCTGGGTTTGGCATTCTTTGGATGTTTTCATGTATCTTCACATCCAGGCAGCCTAGCAAAGAGGGGAGAACTGAGACGTGGTTGTGAGGATCTGATGTCTCTCATCTCCTGCGGAACGACACAGGAACACACACAATCTGTAAAGCTTATTCATGAGGCTGTAGTAGGTGCTTCTTTGTGTACTCCAATTTGATGTTCGTTCTCAGTGTCTCCTGTCACCCACTCCACACTCCTCTTCACATCTTCAAAGTCTTTATGAGCAGGTCCTATGAAGGAACACTCTGCCTCCTTAGGCAGCTCTAGGGTCCTGAGCCAATCTTTATATGATTGAGCTCAAACCCATTTTCCAGGCAAACTCTCCTGCCCCTCCTTCTGTCTTCGGCCATAAGAAGCATCCAGTATCTGAATAAGAGTTTAACATTTCTACTTGATTCACATCTCTGCCTTGTCTTCTCCCATCCCTGCAGACTTTACTCATGTCACAGTCTCTAAGGTGCCTCCAAGTTTACTGACATACTTACAGCACCCTGGGGTCACTTGGCAGGGAACACTGATTGTAGAGTTTCCCTGTATTGATTGTTGAAAAGAGGGCTTTGCTGAGTGGAGCTCAGGGTTGAGCCCTGTCTATCAACAGCCGAGAGTCTTCAGTGTGAGTATGTACACAAAAAGACAGTGAGCAGAGTAGGCATGGTAGTCAGGTTGGGAGATAACAGAGGAGAAACACTAAAGGAATTACACATCCTGGACTTTGAAAATCTACAAAGCTCTGTGAAGCTGGGGGAGGAAGCTATCTTCCCACATCATTAGACGACTTGGGGAAAAAGCTGGATTCTAGAAGCTTGTTAAATACTAGAAGGGAGAGGTGGGTTATTATGTAAGGTAACTCCTGGGCAGACAGATAAAAAAGAGGAATCTAAGACAGGGATGTCCTGAAATTAGAACACAGCAAACTGAGGGTTTATTGCTCCAGGACACTCAAGGGAAGGACGTTGGCCTGGGTGCAGGAAACATAAGCACACCAAATGGACACTTGTCAAATGATGCTTGTGAAACCTCCCTGTTTGGGGGCTATTTGGGTAGAAGTGAGGGAAGAAACTTGGACTTTTGATTTCAGAGCCACTCTGGTCCTGTTTTTTTCTCAGGGGAAAAAGGCACATCTTGGAACAGATAAAAAAGAATGAAGAGGAGAGATCACTGCTTGCTGAACATCGTGAACAGGAGAAGGAGCAGATGCTAGCATATCTGGAAAGGCTCCAGGAGGAGGATTTGCAGGTAACAGGCTACCAGACCACACTGAGTTTCACCTGTACTAGTAGCAAAGCCCTCCAGGATTTTGGGGCTCAGGGTATGGAGTGATTCTCTTCCGACAAGGCACACACTCATTGCACAACACCATCATCATCAACTTCTTAATTGCTGTCTGAAACATTTGTTTGGCCATGGCATCATGCTGGGGGATAAGCTGTGATTTGGATAAATATTGTCCTTGCCTCCCAGGGACTTGGGGTCTGAGACTGGCATATCAATGTGAACAGACACATAAAGGAAATATATGGCTGCATGCTTTGCCCAAGTAAACAGAGGGATGTTTTACAGTCTTTTCCTCAGTTACAGAGGGAAATTATACACTCCATAGATGAACAGTAGCACTTTAGTTTCCCCCTCCCTGCTGTTGTCTCTTTCAAAGCACACAATATCCCATTGTCATTAATTGTGTTGTGAAGCCAAACCTTTTATCCCTGTTAGCTTCGATAAAATGAGTAAGAACATTTAATGAGAAAAACAAAACAAAACAAAAACCAGAAACAAAATAGAACAAAATACCCGATGGCATACCTGTGTAAACTTTATAAAGTTTAAAGCTCTCTTTTATTTGCCTTATTTGATCTGTTGCAAGACATGAAACATGCAGCAAAGAGATATGTACGTATGTCTGTAGGTATGAATGCTTTTGCATGTGACAGACACACGTGTGCCCACATGCATGTGGGAAGCCCCAGGTTGATGTCTAGAATCATCTTCTATCAATTTTCTGCCTTATCCACCGAGGCAGCTCTCACTCAAGCCTACTCTTGCTACCCAGTCTGCTCTGGTGGTCTTTCTCTGTCTTCTCAGGCTATAATTACAAGTGGACCACCACACTGACTCAGCATTTACAAGATTTCTGGGGATTGAACCTCCAGTCTTCAGAGTCCTCATGCTTGTGTGGCAAGCATTTTAGTCACCGAGCCATGTCACTGGTCCTATAGCAAGCATTTGAGAAAATGAACGTTAAAGTTTGATTAGTCCTTTGACAATTTTGTACAATGTGCTTTGATCATACTCACCCCTTTGC
This sequence comes from Phodopus roborovskii, assembly GCF_943737965.1. NCBI lineage: Eukaryota > Metazoa > Chordata > Mammalia > Rodentia > Cricetidae > Phodopus > Phodopus roborovskii. The sequence continues at coordinate 43,128,424 of NW_026126433.1, forward strand.
CAACCCATTTTTTTTTTTTTTGAAAACTTTACACACAGACAAAAGTTGAAAGAATTGTAACCATATCCATAAGCACTCCACTTTGGTTTAGTGATTAACAATTTACCTTAATATTTGGTTAAACTACTTCTGCCTCTAGATCTCTTAACACTTTGCTATTAAGTACTTCACCCTGAATCTCTGAAGAACAAAGGCCTAGTTACACAGCCTCCATCAAAAACTCCTCCAAAGATCCCATAACATCATCCAGTATTAACCTATATTCAGCTTTCTTTAATTGATACAGAAATGTATTTTCAGCTATTTTCCTTTTTCCAAATGAGTTTCTAAATAAGGTTTGCATGTGGCGTTTGGTTAAGCTTTTGATCTAGATACATTCTCTCACTTGTTGATTCACTTGTTTCTTTAATATAATTTTTATTTTTAACTGACACCTAGCAATTGTGCATGTTTGTGACCTATGGTGTGACAGTTCTATATATAGGGTATGTAATGGTCAGAGCAGGGTGACTTGAATATCCATCACCTCAGATAGTCAACATTTTGTGTGTGTGTGTGTGTGTGTGTGTGTGTGTGTGTGTGTGTGTGTCTATCACTCGGGATATTTTCTAGTATTTTCAAATGTACAATTGAAATTATTGTTGACTGTAATTATCCTGCTGTGCTATAGAACACCAGAAACAATTCCTCTTATCTAACAACATTCCTTTACCTGATTCTTTTTCATGATGCCATTTAACTCATGGAACACATGGTCTTTTAATTTTTGTCCCCCTCCCCCACCACATGTGTATGGATGATTGAGTTATCATCAACCAGTACATTGGGTATTGGTGAGTGACTGGGGACCATTAAGGGTCCTATCTGCAGATCCTCAGAACACCTACAGTATAAGGACTAGTGTGAAGAGTAGGTTGCAGAGCTCTGGGGGGGGAGGGGAAAGGGGGCTTGTAGCCTTGTGAACTACTTGCAAAGGAGACCAAGAAGATAGACCACACACTAGCTAGGATACTGGCTCAGGGGAGAAGTGTGGGAAAGGGTCAAGAAAAAGAGGTATGGGGAAAATATGCAGGGAGTGAGGTGGGAATTGGTGGGCTCGCTGGGAAGTTCCAGCAGTCAGTGAGTCAACACCATTACACTGATGTGTCACTGTCCTTTGGATGTCCTTCCACAAGACACTCCCAAGTCTCCAGGAAGTATTATTAGGCAAGTTTAGGGTAGAACCCTGCACCTCAACATAGAGTTGCTTGTCAGCACTCCGGGGAGCAGGACAGCTCTTCCCACCTTGTTAACAAGATGGAGAAGAGTCAAGGGAGTTTTTCTGGGTTGCTTTGAAGGGCTTTGATGACAAGAAACAGGGAAAGTCCCTTTGGTTCCTTGGAAGTCAAACAAGCTAGCCAAAACAACAAAGCATAGAGTAAACACACAGGCAGTGAAGCAAATAAATACATGATTATACAAATGTCCTAGATCAGCTGTAACAGTTGTGCTTAGCTATGAGGGTTAGTGTGAAGAATGCCATGGCTACCAATGGGAATCCTAAAACTGGTGAGCAAAAGCTGGAAAGGGAGAAATGGAGACGAGGAGGGCAGGATGGAGAGCCGGACGGGTGGAAGGGAAAAGTTGTGTGAGGAGAGAAACAAGGAGAGAGTGTAGTGTGAGAGTCAGGAGAGAGTGAGGGAAGTCTGCAACCCACAGAGCTGCTGTGGGGACCTGGTCTGGAAGCTTCTTGGAGCAGGGAAGCCCTAAGTTGGGTAGCAGCTGAAAGGCCTTGGCTGAGTGGATCAAGGCTAAAGCTGGGGCTGCAAGGCTTTGGGGAGGTTCAGCTCTTGAAGAAATGGAGGCCCGGAAGCAGTAAGCAGTGCGGGAAGCTGGGTGAGTGGGTGGGAAGAAGTCTGAAGCAGAGCCTGAGAGCTGTTGGAGGTGATGGGCAGCCAGCTGCACAAGATTCCAGCGTCTCTGCACGTGACTCAAGAATATGCTGGGTGTGGCAGCCCACACCTTTAATGCCAGCACTCCTGAGGCAAAGGCAGGTGATCTCTGTGAGCTCGAGGCCAGCCTGGTCTATGGGAGTTCTAGGCCAGATAGGGTTAGGGTAGTGGGACCCTGTCTTAAAAAAAAAAAAAAAAAAAAAAATACCCTAGTTTGGAGGCTTGGGGTGGGGAAAAAAAAATAGAGGCTTTCTCTGTAGAAAAGATCTTAACATTCCAATTAGCACTCCTCTGCTTTCTGTGGCTCTGTGTCTAAGCCCCTGCCCCCAACCCTAACCCTAACCCTCCCATCTCCTCCAGAATCACATACTACTTGCTTTGGTCTTTGTTTACTCATAGTTTATTGGGCATTTTCTGTCTTCCTCACATTGGGCTACACGCTGTTGGGGGAGGGAGGGGAATGATATAGGTTCCCCTGTCTCTAGCAGGCACAGAATGCCATCACCTTCACCTCCCAAAGGTAGGAAACCAGTCTCAAGTGTAGGAAACCAGTCTCAAGTGTAGAAAACTCAGAAGCAGAAAGAACCAAAAGCTGAAACAGTCCAGTAAGATTTCCAGAGGGCAGAAATGTTAATTCAGGAAGAGTTTATTGGCTGTGGGACCTTGGATCAACTGCTGGATCTCAGTTTCTCATCCACACATCAGTTTCTCATCCTGCCTTCAAGGATCTGGGAAACAGCTTCTGCTAATGCCCAGTGAGTGGGAACAATTCAATTTGAACAACATTTTTTGTTGTTTGTTTTTTGCGACAGGGTATCTCTGTGTAGTCCTGGCTGGCCTGGAATTTGCTCTGTAGACCAGGCTGGCCTTAAAGTCATGGAGATCCCCCTGCCTCTGCCTCCCTAGTGCTGGGATTAAAGAGCCACCAATGTTCTGCTTTTAGTTTTGTAGTCATTACTGGTGAATAATCACTGCTTTGAGTTTGCATTTCTTTAAGAGAAGGAAATTGAAAGCCAGAGGGTGGTAGCTCATGAGGTTATAGGGGTAAACTTTAGCATGGCAAGAGGGAGAGAATTTTAAGACCTCTGTTTCCAGAAATCATAGAGAGATAAACAGTGTCAGGGGCCATCACCAAGTTGAGTTGGATGAAGATTGCAAAAAAGCTATTTGATATCAAAGTTGCTTATTGATCGACCTTGAAAGACAGCTTTAAGACACCCACAACTAAACACTGAAACAAACTCCTGGAATCCAGTTGCAGAGAGGGAGGAGTGATGAACAAAGGGGTCAAGACCAGGCTGGAGAACCCACAGAAACAGCTGACCTGAACAAAGGGGCAATCATAGACCCCAATCTCCCTGCACTTGGGTGTAAGTTAGGAGGCCTGGGTAGTCTATCTGGCCTCTGATAGTGGATCAGTATTTATCCCTAGTACACGAATCGATTTTGGGAGCCCATTCCACGTAGAGGGATACTCTCTCAGCCTAGACACATGGGGGAGGGCCTAGGCCCTGCTCCAAATGATGACAGACTTTGAAGACTCCCCATGGAAGGCCTCACCCTCCCTGGGGAGCAGAAAGGGGATGGGATGAGGGGTGGGGGGGGGATAGGGGACGAGGGGAGGGTGAGGGAACTGGGATTGACATGTGAAACAAGCTGGTTTCAAATCTAAATTTAAAAATTAAAGAAAAAAAGAAAGGAAGGAAGGAAGAAAGGCAGCTTTAATCTGGGCTGGTGATGGCTGCGTGACTTGCCTCTGCTTCGTGTCTCTCTATAACAACATGCCAGCAGCTTTTTGTCATGCCTTCCTCTTCTCTGAGGCTCTCTTCCTTTTGCTGGCAGGATCTGGAACGGAGGCATCAGGAAAAGCTGAAGATGCAAGCTGAAATTAAACGCATCAATGATGAAAATCAGAGACAGAAGGCAGAGCGGCTGGCACAGGAGAAACTGGCAGAGCAGACGGTGATGGAGTTCACCAGGAAGAAGATGGTAGGGGCTTGATGTGTGACGCTGGGACCTGTGCCCGGGAGTGGCAGGTCCACAACAGACCTGAGCAATAATGGGACTCTAGCAGAAGACAGCCGTGTCTTCATTCTAAAATACATAGGCCTGGCTCCTTTTTCCTCTTCATCAGAACCCTCCCCGCCCCCCACACACATACACAACCAGTGTGCCATTAATTCCTTCATTTAAAAGTTGGGATCATCAGGGTCACATGCAGTAAAAGAAAAAAACGCTTGGTGGAAGTGAAGTTTCTGTGAACTCCTCAGGGTCCGAATACCCTAGAAACCAAGAGAAGCTTCTCCATACATTTATTTATTTATTTGTAAAAGCTCTTGTATAAGACATCTGGTATTGGATATTAAAAACAGTTGCCTCCCAGGAAGCAATATCTTCAGACAGCTATGGATGGATAGAGCTCCCCAGTGTGTGGACTCACTCATCCTGGGACAAAGTTGAATGATGGAATGACTGGGGTATGTGAGGAGTGGAGGGCCACCCCTTCAAAAAAAAAAAAAAAGACTTTTAAATATAGTTTAAATATAGTTTAGAGTGAACGTGGATTTATGTTAAAACAGGAAGACATACTCAAAGTGGCAGAAAAAATGACTTCTTTGTGTATGGATCCAAATTAGGAGCTCTATAATGACAGTAGACACATCCTACTTCTGTATGATGTGTTTGCAGAAAAGGCAGAGAGTGCTTGTGGAAGCATCTAGAATTTTATCCCCTGACATTCAGGGCACTATGAGGCAGAGGGATCAGCTTGACCTAGCGGAGCATGACTCCAAAGCAGGCAATTCACTGGGCTTCTTGAAGTCAGGCTGGGCAGGTAGAATAATGAGGGATAAGGGACAATTTTCATGGTGCCACAAGAGGTGCTGGTGGTCGTGTGACTGTTCTAGAAGCAGCAGTGGAGAAACTTGGGCAATGTTCATTCCTGTTCTTTCACAGAGGTGATAAAAGGAACAATTTTTGATGGTTCACTCTTGAAGTGTTTGCTAAACACTCTGGGATTGACAGAAACTTGGTTGAGGTTAGGGGTGGTGGCGGGGGCAACAGGAGATGGCAACAGGGGTTGGGGGGCACTATACGGATGGCTAATGAGGCAGCCTCCACCAGCTGCATTTTACAAGGCCAGAGAACCACAGTTGTTACTTGGCTCGGCTGTCCTTGCAACTTGAAATTACCTTCAGTGTGACAGGGGTACAGAAGCCTAGCTCAGGGTTCCTGTGTTCAAATCCATTTCGGCACCCACAGCATCTGTCTCATGAGAGGCTGCCTGGGCCCTCTAAGACATTGCCTGAGAAAGACCCCCTTCTTCAAATGCTAATTGGTCCTCATGTTTGTGCATTGCTAAGGTCCCGCCCCCCCCCCCATCCCATCTTAGATAGAGCCAGGAAGTGGTCAGGGGAGATGCTGGAAGAGATGTTCACTGTGGAGATTGTGCAAAGCTGGATTATCATGAGGTCTTCTCTTCCCGGCAGGCTCGAGAGGCAGAGTTTGAGGCTGAGCAGGAAAGAATCCGGAGGGAGAAGGAGAAGGAGATTGCCCGCCTGAGGGCCATGCAGGAGAAGGCCCAGGATTACCGAGCAGAGCAGGTATACACTTCCTCTTCCTCTTGGCTTTCCTTTGTCCCTCCCACTCCTGCAGCCATTCCTTGACAGCCTGTAAAGTGGCCTCCAAATCTAACCGCAGACAAATGTCATTTAATGATGGGATGTACTCTGAAAAATCCACCTGAGAAGGAAGGGTGAGCCTGTTCCCATTGTCCACGGTGGCAGCATGTGAGCAGAAGTATGCACTCAGGTTCTGGAGAAAGTTTTTCACTGCTACACAAAGAAGAATTTTTAGCCTTAACTGACTAATGAAATATGTCACCAGAGGAAAATGCGGCATTGCTATCATGAGCAGTTTTTAAAATTAGAAGCAATTCTAGGAGTGCCTGGAGGTGCTTGAAGAACCGGGAAAGACTAAAGGCAGGGCAAGGTGACCCCTCAGAAAGTATTCTGACCCCAAAGATCTATGTCAGGATTCCATTTCTTTTGGCAGTAATTTTCTGCCAGAGGAATCCATGGTGCTTCATCGAAGCAAACTGAAGTCTAAGTCAGTGGCTCTACGTCCTTCTTTTGTACCCTCATAGTTCATTCTTTCCCCTCTCCCCTGTCCAACTGCCTGGTTTCTCAGGACGCCTTGCGGGCCAAACGCAACCAGGAGGTTGCAGATCGAGAATGGCGGCGAAAGGAAAAGGAAAACGCGCAAAAGAAGATGGAGACAGAGGAAAAGCTGCGCAAAAGCCGGCTGGAGCAGGTGGCTTTCAAGGAACACACGCTGGCCGTTCAAGTGCAACGAGACCGAGACGAGTTCGAGAGGATCCTTCGGTAGGAGCGGCCCGGAGAAGCCTGGCTGGCGAGTGCGTGTGCGTCTGTGTGCCTGTGTGCATGCACGAGTGTGTGCACGTGTGCTTGTGTGTGTGTGTTGGATGGAGAAGAGCTTTCTGCCATGTTAACAGGCAAGTGTACATCCATCTTGATCACGTTGCCACAATCATTCTGACTAGATAGATGGCTGAAATATTTCAAAGCCATTTGAGCCAAAAATTTTATGATTAGAGAATTGGAAAATAGCATCTGGAAGTGTTTAAGGAACTAAGGGTTAATTTATCCTGAATCAGTAATGATGTAAATAAAGGTATATGCATCTGGTCTTTTCTGCCTCCCCTAGATCCCACAACTCCACAGCAAACTAGGAAAAGTGCAGTTGGAGAGACCCAGGGGAGGCAGAGGGTAACTCTAGGTTGTGTCGCTGGAGCGGAACTCTGAGGGTGTCTTTGCTACTGATTTGACTCAGAGCTGGCAAGCAGTGTGTGTTCAAGACTCTGGGTATCACCAAGCCCCGTTCTTGCCTGCTCCATAGGAAGGCTTTCAGAGATTCCCTAGTTGGGTGAACCTCATCTACCGTCACCTCCCTGGTGCTTGGCAGCTCTTATTGTTACTCTTTGTTGTTTGGGTTCAATGATGATCCCAGCATGTACACAAAGGGCCAGGACTTAAACTGCTCAGTCTTCTCATCCTGCCTCAGAGCAATGGGCTTCTGTCTCTGTTGTTTTCTCCCAGTCAGATCTGCTGCCACTGGACAAATAAAATTCAAGTTTGGAGAATGTGGAGTAGATGTTATGCACAGACAAAGTGAGACTGATTAGCACTGAGCCATCTTCAGGTCTGGGCTCTGGGTCCTTCCTCTCGGGACAGTCTCAGTCAGGAGCAAGGCAGGCCAGGGTTCCTGCACCCCTAGTGGAGTCGGAGCAGATCTGTAGAATCTCTCTTCAGGCCAGAACCTGATTCCTGGAGTTGCACAGGATCTTGCCCTTGCTTGTTCCCACTGGCTGTGATGCCTTTTGGCTCTCCCAATTTTCCTGCCCCTGGGGTTGTGCTGTGGTCACTGCATACCTGGTAAGAGACAACCTCCTAAATCCCCCACAGAGCCTGCCTGCCTTTGGGCTCCAGATTGCCTTCCAGATGTCTCCCCCAGTCTTCCTTGCCTCCATGCCCTTGGACAGCTGTGTGCCTTTGGCAGACACTAATAAATATTAATGGGATGAATTCCAAGTCCTACGTTTGCTGCTGACCCACTTGACTCTGCTTTGCTCTGCTTGCCTGAAGCATATACACTATCCAGCTATTAAAGCTGGTCCGGCACTTTAGAGAAGTCCAACTTCACCTGCTACCCTAGCTTGCATCTAGACCTAGAGTCTCCAAACCACAAGGCTTCCAAGACAGGTTTTCTTCACTCCCAGCGTGTCTCTGCCGCAGCCAGCAATTCATATTTTCCTAGTTCTCAAGCATTACCTTCAGTACAGCCTGCATGTGGACTTCCTGCTTCTGGGTAGAAGGCCTTGAACTTTTAGGCTGTTGACTGAGCAGAGAGAGCTAAGTCAGGACCTTCCGAAAAATATGGACATTCAGGTTTGCACCCTAACAGGTTGTAGTTTAGACACTCTGGGGGCAAGTAGCTTTTGAAAGCTCATAGGTGATTCTAACATGAAGTCAGTGACCACAGCTATTGCCTTCACCTTGTGCTATGACCAGTGTATTAACTACTTTTTTAGTGTCATGACAAAATATCCAATAAAAGCAATTTAAGGAAGGGTTTATTTTGGCTTATGGTTTGAGGGGATACAATCCATTATGGCAGGGAAGCCATGCAGCAAGGTGACTGGTTGCATAGCATCCATAGTCAAGGAGCAGGCAGAAAGACAGCTGTGGAGGTTTAAGCCTTTGTCCCAGCACACGGGAGGCAGAGGCAGGCAGATGTCTGTGAGTTCAAGGCCAGCTTGGACTACAGAGTGTGTTCCAGGACACCCAAGGCTACACAGTGAAGCCCCATATTGGAAACCAAACCAAACCAGAACAAAACAAAATAAAACACAAGACAAATAAGGGAGAGGGCAGACAGGGAAGAGTGATGCTGCTCAGCTCTCTTTCTCCACTAAAATTTCTTAGTCCAGGAGCCCAGTCCACAGGATGGCGCTGCCCAAATTCAGAGTGCATCTTACCCCCCACCCCCAGTTAAACCTCACTGGAAACCCCCTCACAGATATGCCCAGGGGATAGTCAGTGATCTAGTGGAGGCGATACTGAAGGTTAACTAAGTCCCTGCCATTTGGATTTTCAGCTGCCCACCATCCTAACAGCTCTCTAGTGACCAATACAGCTATCCCTTTCCCACAATTAATCCTTCACTTAGATGAGTGTGAAACAATAGGAGGCTAATCACACACACACACACACACACACACACACACACACACACACACACACGGAAGTGACCACGAGCAGGGAGAACACTCCTGCCACAACATATCCATATGGGCTGTGGGGCACTTGGTGTCTAACTACAGAGGGGCATGGAGACCAGCAGTCCCTTCCTGTATATTGGGAAAGGTTCCATAGAGGTGTGTGATTTGGGGGGGGGGGAGACATTTGCATGGTTGGAGGAGCTGTTAGGACCTGAGAGTGTTCCTCATGTGGGGCGGATTTTGTAAGACAGTAAGGAGATGAATAAGCGACAGTGGTTGTTGGTGTTGGGAGGGGATCTTTATTTTGGTATCGGCGAGTCTGTGGGAGAAAAGCAGGTGAGAAATCCCAGCCTAAGATAGTTTTACAATTTGGTTTTGATTGTATTGAGAAGGAATCTGACATTAGGTTAGATGAAATACATTTCATTTGAGGGTCTCTGGATGCCATTAGAGATGTCCGCCCTGTCATTAGTTAGGGTCGTGTAGTATTCTTGTAGAAGAATGTTCTTATAGAAGACATTCATAGATGGATTGTGGAGATATTGAGATGTCAGACTGAGTTCTTGCTTTCTTCCAGCAACAGAAGAAGGGCTAACATCACAGATGCTGTTTCTTTATTCTTACGTTGTTTTGTCGATGTCGTTATCATCAAAGAGGAAAAGGGAGAAGATAACTTAGATCCAGCTGGAGAGGAGTTTTATGCATCATTAGCAGGGAGAGGAGGGGAGCTCTCTGTGGGTGAAAGCCCAGTTGTGGGACCCCGCTACAGAATCTACAGAGTCCAGTGAAAGATTAGATGGTGGGGATTCTTGTTTAAAAAATACTGAAGGGCCGAAGAGATGCCCCAGTAGATGAGAGCATGGCTGTTCTCCCAGTGGATTCAGGATTGATACCCATCACCCACATGGCAGCTCACAACTCCAGTCCCAGGGGATCCGATGCTCTCCTTTGGTCTCTGAGGGCATTAGGCATGGATGTGGTGTCCAAACACACATGCACGAGAAACACCCATACACATAGAATAAAATGAAAAACATCTTAGAAAGTATTAAGAATTTCAACACTATGATATATGACAACGGTTCTATTTCTGGAGAGGAAAGCACATGGTTAGGCCCTTTCAGCCTGGTCCCTGAGGCCTGGAAGTTGGCCGGCTGCAGACTCAGAAGCTTGGCCACTGAAGGTTAACCCAGGAGCTCAGCCAATTGCATTCCTTTTGTCCCCTCCCCAGGGCTCAGAGACAGCAGATCGAGAAGGAGAAGCTGGAGCAGGAGAAAAAGGCCACAGGGTGCCTGCAGCATGCCAATGAGCTCCGGCGGCAGGTGCGTGAGAATCAGCAGAAGCAGGTGCAGAACCGGCTGGCTACCTTCGAAGAGGGCCGGCGCCTCAAGGAGGAAGCCCAGAAGCGCCGTGAACGCATTGAGGACATCAAGAAGCAAAAGCTGGAAGAGCTGAGGTGCACCTGGTTCCTTTCTTTCTCTGCTCTTCAACTCGTCCCCAAAGACCCAAAGAGGTGGCATAGCAGGCTGGAAAAGCCATGACCACCGAAGGAGGAGCTTAGTGAGAGGATTTCCGGCCTGAGGCTTGTCCTGGAAGGGTCTCTAGCAGAAGATTCTGGGACTGGGCCTTGTTGGCCAGCTGATGGCTCCTTGGCAGTGTGTTAGGACCTTGACAGGAATATGCTTTGGTGGGTAGATGGTAGGAACAGGCTGGGGGTACAGGGGCCCCAGGTTGTGGAGGCTCAGGGCACGATTTCTCCCGTCACACCTTTGTTAAGTACCTTACTTATTAATACATACATACCTCTTGTTTCCCGACCTGCAGAGCAACCGGCCTTCCCGAGAAATACTGCATCGAAGCTGAGCGCAAAGCCAACATCCTGCCAACCACTTCTGTGAACTGAACGGGAGACGCTATGGGCTTTGGGAGGACATGGGTTCTGCCCAGTCCTTGGGGCATCCGCAGTTGCTGCTAATCTAGACATTTCCTAGTTACAGATTAAAGCTATTCTATTCTCCGAAGAACACCTCAGGTTTACTGCTGTGGGGATGGGGATTCCAGTAGGCACCGAAGGTGGATCAAAATAAACTACACCCGAGTGTGTGCCAGCTTGAGGCTCAGGGTCTGGAGCCAGATGGCACTCAGGTGGGGGTTTCTTCAGGTCCTGGACCCAGTTCATAGGAACTTGGGGGCACTGAGGCCGAATTAAAGACAGGCTTTTGTTGAGGGTTGGTGAAAAGGTTGCATGAGGCGGAGCTGGAGAGGAAGGAGCATGGATAGCTCAGACTGGCTTATCCTGGGCTCTTTACTGTGGCTCAGACCACACATAAGGAGGGGGCGGTGTGTGAGCCCATCTCTCTGCTCTGGGCTCTCCTGCTTAGACTCTTTCAACTAAGCCAGTACTGCAGCACAGACATTTGCCCCATTCCCATGGAGGTACACCCAGGACCCAGCTCTTTATCCAAATACAGCTGACCCTCACTCTTGGTCCTGTTATCCTCAGTTCACCTTATTCCAGGAGAAGGCCTCCTAAAAGTCAGTTCTGTTTTTAACTTGTCCTTCCTTGCCCCAGTCTACTCCTACTTACTTCCATTTGCTCTTCAGGCAGTCGCTAAGTACTTGTTATGCCACGTTCCATGGAGGTACTCAGTGTTTACAGTAGACTGGGTCCCCTTTTCTGGAAGCTTCTCATTGAACTTCTGATTTTCTCCTCAGCTCCACAACCTTTCATATACCTTTCATGACCTCAGCACTTTTAGAAGGCCCCTGGGTATCAAGCTTTCCATTTTAAACTGGAGTGTCACCTATCAATGGTGGAGATAATTCTCTAAAGCCACCACTGCGGTGCCCATCTCCCCCATCCCCAGGGGCTTGCTCCATCTCCCAGATTCAGCGCCCAGTCTTGTCTTCCTCCATGCATCCTGTACCAAGGAGGAGAGGACAACTGTCTGGTGCGTCCTGGGTGTTTACAACGCTGGGTTACAAGGGCCTGGGGCAAGAGTCTTCTTTTCATAGGGCAGGAGGAGAGTCACAAGCTGCTTCCTGTGTTTCCTCTTCCTCGGATCCCCAGTCACCTTCTCCACTGTCCCCAGCTGGAAGACTATAGCTTTCACACAGTAGGTGGGAAGCTCCATCAGATGGGGAAAAGGCTTCCTTACCTTCCTTTTGTGGTATCCCTAACTCAATGCCCTCTTATCTGAAGAAGTTTATGCATTCCTCCCTAAAGGGCTTGGAAGATGAGGTGCCCAGTTCAGGATAGGAGAGAAGGCACTGGCAGTGCCATCAAGCACTCTAGCTGGCTCACTGTCACCATTGATTGTTCAGGTGAAACCTGCTGGGACCACAGAACAAACCTCGTCTTTTCCAGAGAATTTTCTTTCTCAAGAATGCCAGAAACATCCTTGGTACCCAATATTTGGCTAGTTCTACACCTGCTGTCCTTCTCAGGGCTGAAAAGAACAGGCCTATCAGGTGTGCAAGCCAGAGAGGAAGGAGGTTCCATACCCATTACCAACTACTGAATCTACATAAGAAAATTTGGGCCAGGTTCACAGTTGTAAAACAAGCCTGACATTTGTCCAGGCTGTTACTGGTGGAATGCAGGTCTGTGGGGATTGCAGAGCCCAAGGCCCCAGAGTGACACAGATCTAGGCCATGTGGATAAAGGTCTGGCTCAGGAGAAAGGACTAGTCAACTAAGAATGTGAAGATGATTTGAGAGAGAATCACAAGAGATTGCTCCTCCAATCAGTATTGGCCCATGATGTGGAGGAGGGATTCGATTTCTTCTTTCAAGATTCATGATAGACCTTTCACAATGCCCATAACCTCCACAATCAGTTGGCTCATCCACTGGGTCCTAGTTCTTCTAAGTGGGAGAGTTCCGAAAGCTGTCGGGGTATTGGGCTGCTCCATATCGTCATCTTGTATAAATCTTCTACCCACAATATTTAAGGTATTTTGTGGGGTGTGTTTTATTTAATTGCTGGGGAATTAATATGGGGGCCTCACATATGCTAGACAAGCATTCTATTATCAAACTGTATCTCCAGCCCCTTTCTAGTCCTCTTAATGATGATTGATAATGGGACTAGTTCCATAAAAAACGTCACCTGCCTGAAGTAGGGGCTGGTGGGACTATCTATGGCAGCAGTGGTTAAACCAGCAGGAAGTCGGGTGAGTAGAGTTTACAGGATGGTAGTGAAGTGCATTTGGGAACACAAAGGTGTGGTATTGAGGGTTCTAGCACCCTCAGGCTCAGGAAACCAGTCTCAGTCTTGCCTCTAAAGGTTAGCTCTTGGCGCTTTGTTGAGCTTTTTTCAGCTAGTGAGGCTTCAACTGCCTTCATGCTCAGAGACACAAGTAGCTTTGTGTTCCCCTCCAAGCCACAGATCAGCCTTGGGGTTATCTGGGAGGCTGCAGAGAAGCAAAGCAGAGTGTGTGTGTGTGTGTGTGTGTGTGTGTGTGTGTGTTTGTATGTGTGTGTGTGTGTATAGAAAAGTAGGAGATGTATTGTCTTTGCTGTAAAGTTGTTTTTGTTTGTTTTGAGTGCCCAAACTATTAGTAACATAGTTGTAGCAGGTTTTTTGTTTGTTTGTTTGTTTGTTTTTGAGATAGCATCTCTTTACATAGCCCTGGCTTGTCCTGGAACTTACCATGCAGATCAGGATGGCTTCTAACTCAAAGAAATCCAATTGCCTCTTCCTCCTGAGTGCTGGGATCAAAGGCATTGACTGCCACACCAGGCTCAGATTCCTTTATATACTATTTCTTTATATAAAGGTATGTATTAGCTGCTAAGGATTTCTTAACCCATCTTATGCCTCTGGAATCCTCCAGACATTGCAATGTCAGGCTGGGTTGGTACAGTCTAGGAAACTCAGGGGCTGGGCTCTTAGGTACAGCAAGCAGCTGCCTCCTGGGCATATGTGCCCCCAGCTCCTGCCTGGGCTCTATCCACTACCCACACCGAGCCTGTCGTCTACACCATGCTCTGCACTGGCTTGGGGGTAGCCTCTGAATTTTGTACTTGCTGCAGTGGGGTATGACTCAGCTGCTGGCTCTGGTGGCCTAGCCAGGTAGTCCCTGACTCAGTGGGGTGCTGAGATATTCCTGAAAGCTTCAGTATCCCCTTATGTGACTTGGGTCACAGCTGTGCATTAATTGGTCTCTGTAAAAGCATTTTGAATAGGCTCGGATGAAAGGGGCTCTTGGAGTTCAAAGGCCCACTGCATTTTAGGAGGTGAGGGAAGGTGGCCTCTGTCAGACAAGAAGTCTGGCACACAGGCTTGGAGGCTTAGGGACAGAGAGTTCCTCACTTTCTGTTCTTTCGACCACACCCCTCCTGCTATATTATTGTGAATTTTGGAAACCCTGTGGTAAAGGCTTCTGCTCACTAGAGACCTCAGGTGCCTTTCAGTCTAAAAGTTACCCACATCCCCTTCAACAAACTGAGATGTATCCCAGGAAATCGTGTGAAGTTTACCTGGCATGCCTGAATTTCAAGATTGATTTGTTCTGCCCTTAAATAGTTCCCCCCATCCCGTCCCACCCCATCTACATTAGTGTCCACAGCTCCTGCTTTTGTCTCTGCTTGCTGGGTTATGCCTCTTGAGGTACAAACTCCTTCATTCATACCCACATCCCTCTTGGAAAGGGTGGCTTTTGTCTCAATGGCTTTGGTGACTTTGATGCTGGGACAATGATAGAGCTGAGGTAGTGACTTTCTCAGACTCCCAGAAAGAGGAGGTAAGGTGATGACAGGAGATAAGATGGGGAGGGGAGGGTCTGGAAGAAACCAGAGTTAGTGATTTTTTCCCCCCTACATGGCTGCTGGAGAAAGCCTGTCCCATTAGCCAATGGGAATGAGCACCAAATCATGAGAACCAAGACTAGAAGAGACCACCGAGAATTGCCAGTGTCCCAGTCTTCTTTGTAAACCTTAGCCAAATGGCTGAACAGTCTGGCTTGCATTCCACCCCTTCCCCCCAACAAAGACAGGACACCTACTACCTACCCTGCTGCTCAGAAATCTTTTTAGTCTACCCGTGTCTTCTTTTGCATCAAATGCACAGCCCCTAGCCTCAGCCTTTGGCACTACAGAGGTGCAGAATCTCTCTAAAGACCAAAGTCTTCTGTCTCTCTCTGCATGGCAAGCCTCATGTGGGAAAGTGCCCATGATTCTGGAAACACAGGGCTCTACAGAGGCTTCCAGAGGAAGTGTTGGAAGGAGGAACCTGGGGGAGGAGGGAGGCTTCCTCTTCACCCTTGGGCAGGGCTTATGGCTCTCCTGACAGTTAACACTTCCCTCTCCAGCCAGGCCTGGCAGAGCTAGAGAAGCCCCACCTTCTTTCAACTGGGTCCTTTATCCCTGTATCCAGGCAACAGGAAACAAACAGGGAGGGCAGAGTGAAGGCCTGCCTGGTCAGGCTTTAGTGGGGAAAGCTATGAACCAGAAATCAGCTTTCTTCTGATGCCTCTCTCCACTTCCCACCATCTCTGGGCAGTTGTTCAAAGCAGGACAGGCCTGGGACCACCCTGGGGGCTGAGGAGACCATGGCTTCCCCTTGAAGATATGTGATCAAAAAAATCCAAGTATTGAAGCAAAAGAAAATTTATTCCTTGTGTCCAAAAGCCAAAGTCCCACTGGGATACATGGATTAATTTATCACAAAAATCTGTCTGCACACACAGGGACACATGGTTCAGGCCAATCAATCCGAGCTATAGACTATCTCCTGAGGACCTGGCTATGATCCCAGTGAAGTACTCTTAGGGTTTGAGTAGCCGCTTCCAAGTGGTTTAGTTCTCAAGGATCTCATCTCCTCTGTCGAAGAATAATCATCAGCTGTCACTCCTGGTTTCATTCTTCTGAATTATGTCTGGCAGGACCTTGGCTTACTTCCCAAGCACTGAGACATAACTCTGGTCACCTCTGGGGTCCTCTAGTTCTCTCTATGGTGCATCATCAATAACTTTTATAATCTCTGTTTAAACATCATTTCCACCAAACAGGACCTTGTGAATTTTATTAGCACAGCTTATCACACCACAGGCTAAGCATCCCTCTGCTGGTCTGTGTCTCTCAGTGGGGAGGGATGCTGTGGGGGAGGAGTTGAGACTCATTTGCTTTTTCCTCACTTTCTGCATGAAGTCTAGTAGTTATGGAAGTGATGGAGGTCTGAGGGATGGAGATGTAGCTGACTCTGTGAGGTGAAGACACCTGTATCTTCAGGGCTCTCAGTTCTTCCTCAGCTCTGTCACCAGGACACATACTCTTTACATCTCAACTTTGCTTGTCCCCCTGATGTTTCAATTGATGATACTCAGTCAACCATTCTAGGCTCTTGAGCCTTGCTCAAAGTGGTGGGTCAGGCCACTCCTTCAGAAGTCAAGACTGTGTGAACTACCATCAGCCCTAGGATACTGCTTGATGGGAGAGATTTGGGTATATCCAGGTTCCTTTTTGCAGCATTCCTCTTTTTGAGGTGAGCCAGTGGAAACAGAGACTCAGGAGCTGAGGGATGGGCACAGAATATCAATGGGTCATTTGTGTTTCAAGCTATTGCTTGAAGCCTTGATGTGTATTTCAATCCCCGGCCTTGTGCACACTTTCAAACTTAAGTGCTCACACAGATTTCACTGCTTTTCTCACACCTGACTGGAACCCTTCCTGTTAGCATTACAATGATTCTCTCACGCCCACAGCACCATCTCTGAACCCCAGCCCTTGGCCTCACCCGGTAGTCCTTCATCCTATTACCTTCACTGAAATTCGGTGAGATGTCAGCAGCTGCCATAGACCCTTGACATCCAGAATTCAACTTCTCTGTGACCATCTTGCTTTGAGTCCTACATGATATCCTCCTCTCTGTGGTGGTTCACAACTCTTGCTCCCAAACTCTTCAGAGACTTCCTCTGCTGGGTAACTCTTCCCTAGATGTTCTGGGGTAAACTCTAGGTCTGCAAGGAAGAGGGGGCAGAGGGGCTGTGAGAGAGGGAGGTCTAGAAGGGGGTCAGAATGTAGTCCTGAGTCAGCGGGGATCTGAGCCTGTACCTAGGGAGCCTGGGAAGGAGCTGGGGCAAGTCAGGCTAGGTGCTTGTGTGGAATTGCTGAGAAGGTGGCTTTGGAGGATGAGGAGGCTGCCTGTACCCTAAAGGGACTTGGGGTTGGGCTGTGGCCCATCTCAGAAGCTGGCTCTAGCGTCTCTGAATCCTTTCCGGCTTCTTCCACTCCTCACTGTCTCTGTTAGGTCTTCATCTTTGACTTATTTCTGTCCGAGAACAGAAGTGAGTGCAGTTGTCCCTCTCTCCTGGCACAGAAGTCCAAGATTGTCTGAGACCAGCCTGGATCTTTATGGGATTTGACAGGGAAGTGGGGAGTGAAAACAGTTAGTTTAGGGTGGAGACACACGGTGCGAGGAAGGCAAGGGAAGAGTTCGAGCCGGTGCCTCTCGGGAGTAGGACCTCTTCCTTTGTTGAGGGTGAGACCCAGAGAGGCAGTGGGCTGCAGGCCAGTCTCAGAAGGTAGAAACATTAGGCTGAACCTAGGTCTGGTGGCCTGGTCCCCTTACCCCACCCCTTGCCCCCAAACCCCTGTGGCATAGGGCAGGAAGACCTACAGCTTCCTTTATAGGCTCCAAATTGCAAGCAAGTGACAATTAGCCTTCAGTAGGTCAAGAAGGACCAAAGATTACCTCTGGCCTTTTTTTCCCCCCCCTCTGGGAAACCCTCTGTGTTCCCTCAAAAGTACTTTTCTAGAAGCATCTATTAATAGGTCCTTATTCTTTCTCAACCCCTCAACCTCAACCTCTTTGAGACTCCACAGGTCCTTCCCCAGTAAATCCCTCTGATGGGCCCCATCTTTTGGCGACAGATCTCCACTGGTTACTCATAGCTTCCTGCATCTGGAAGCTTCCTTAGGCCATGAGCAGGTGGTAGAGCAGGACTTCAGAGGGTACATTTGTTGTGGGATTAAGTTGCTTCATCCCCTTTCATATGGGCTCGTGCACTTTTGAATCCCTCCCTCAGACATCGGGTATATCTATCTGTACCTCTAGTATGTTTCCAGAGCTGAGCCAAACCTGAACTTAGCAGGAGAGGGTTGGTATCTTTCTATATTATAAAATCTCAGTTTTGATTGCCTTGAACCCCTTGAGCATATTTTTCACCCATGTTTTAACTGTAGCTGCACTCTCTTTTGATTTAAATCCCAAACTCAATTCAAAATCATTTGTAAGAAATCCTAAATCAATTTCAACCCAGCCTTTCATTTATCTCAACATGTATTCCTAAGCATATCTGTAAATGACACTAAAAATGGTTTCTTTATCATGACACAGAGCCCAGCCTGAACTCCTAGCTGTACCTCTAGTTGTGGTTCTAACCTTAATACTGACCTTAACTTTAATCCTAACCTCAGATCTGGCCTCATTCTCATACAAAAATGTAAACAACCCCAAATTTAATCCCAGGGGCAGCCATCACGACACATTATCTCAAATCCAGAGCTCAAATGAATCCCTATACCTCAGGTGAATGGAACCATAGCTCTATCCATTTGGTCTCTCTCTCTTCCTGGTCCTGCCTGCTTTCCCCTCCACCCACCACTGATCTTCCACTCTTTCCTCTGCTGTGTAGTGGTCTGTATGACTACTAAGCCCTCTTTTGGACCACTAGGGGCTGAGAGTCAGGATGCCTGGCTATCCCCTACTCAGCCAATAGCTGCAACTGAACTGAATGTTTGTTTCTCTGGGCTTCTGCTTCCCTACCTGTTTCCCAGAAGGCTCAGGACAACCCCATAAATCCCCAAAATAGATAAGGAAATAAGGATAGCTACTGTGTATATCAGGTGGGCCCTTGAGCAACCTGTTATTGTTGGCGGTTTGGGTAAAAGGATTTGGGACACAGAGCTGAGTGGACTCCTTGTGCTTCCTTATTGTTCTTCCAAGGCGGGTGGGGTGGCCCTGGCAGATTCCTGAATCCCATAACTCTCCTGAAGACTGTTCCCCCTGCTGCCCTTCCTGAGCCCAGGTGGGTTGCAGAGAAGGCTCTGGGATCCCTTGAAGGAGCTGTAGAATGAGACTTCTTATGATTTGCCTCCTGTTGGATAGTCCTGGGATCCAGGGAAGGTTAAGGAACTATTGTGAGCCCATGGATCAGCCAACCATGGCTGGCCTCCCCCCTTCTGCTTGCTAAGACCCTCCCACTCCAGCTTCAACCTGACTGCCTAGAACTGTGATGTCTTAGTCACCCTGATGATGCCCAGTGGACAGTCCCAGCTTTTTGAGAGTCTTTGTTCTTAGGGGATTATGGCCCCTGTTAACACTGGGCCTGGCTAAGATTCCAAGAAATCCCAAAGAAAGCGTACTGGAGGGTGGGGGGTGTGCTTAGCTTTTCTACCACCTTCATACCTTCAAGAGATGTATACACTCACATGAATGACCTCTTGCCCTGCCCACCTCAAACATTCCATCACCCTTCACAGCCCCTCACTCCCCCCAAATGCCCTGACCCCTCTGTCCCGCTTCTTTAAGTCTTGGTGAACTGATTTAGATTCCTGTGGGAGGTAGGGATCTAGACCCTTCTTAGCACATCCTGCTCTCTGGGGTCCCAGAACTTGCAAAGAAGAAGCAGTAGCAAGGGAAGACCCTGTACTTACACACACCCATCCTTTCCCTCTTCAGCCCAGGAGGCCCCACTCTCTTTGAAGGGACAGAGAAAAGCTACATTCCAGTGTCTCCTGTTACCTGGGCTTTTCCTCTAGGCCCAGGTCCCAACAAGGGAGAAGCATCCCTTCTCTGGTGCACTATATTTTAGACCTGATCTGGAGGGGTCCCCCTGGGAAGCAAGGGGTGCTTGAAGGGGTTGGGACCTGGAAATCTGCAATGGGAGGGCATGTGAGGCTCTGGGGTATCTTTGGTCAGTGTTAACTCTTCAGATCCGATCCTGGCCATCTTTCCTCCCCAAATCTGGCTTCTCCTTCCTCTTTCCCACTTCCCCCCAGGGAAGCAGAAGACAAATGAGTGGTGAGGGGAGCTCTGTGGACGCTGTAAAATGGGACAACTGCTGTCACCCTGGGGACTTGGTCAGGAGGAAGTGGAGGTTTAACAGGTGCCTAATTACATGTCCCGCTGGTCGCTGCTGTGCAGCACTCTTGGGACAGGGAAGAGCTTGGGTGAGGGCTGGGTAATGCCTGGGTAGGCCATCCTGTCACCCTGCTAATTAGGGCTACTTGGGCTCCTCCCCAAGGCGGGGACCAGGCCCCCTCCCTCCTGTAGAAATAACTCCAGCTGCTCCTCAGCCTGGCACTCACTGCACCTTCCTGCCACCCCGGGCAGTGTCTGGGCCCTCTGCTCCCCCTCCCTCCACCTGCCCTTTCCACCCACCACCACCACCAGCCCACTGGAGCCCAGCTCAGGCCGAGGAAAGATCAAGCCTAGAGACATGGGAGTTCGAGGAGCATTCCATCTACTACTCGTGTGCCTGAGCCCAGGTATGGGGCTGGGCAGGGGCAGGGATGCTCAGCATTATGCCAGAAGGTCAGGGACGAGTGAGGGCTCACAGAACAGCCTCAAAGATGGTCTAAGAGGCACTGGCAGTGGCCGGCTACCTTCATTTTGCTGATACTGATTTGGATACTGCTTAGGGAGCTTCCTCCTCCCCCACCAGGAGAACCTGTGCCATAAGGCTTGGGACAGCATCTGTGTGCAAGAGGCCTTGGAATAGATCTTCATGGTGTAACTGACATAGCTCACATATGTGTGCAGGTGCCCTTTGTGATGTTTCCATGCTGGGAGATGGAGACAGGGTTTGCTTGGAGATATGGAGTTAGTTGTGGGAGTTGCAGGTAGGGTGTGAGTCAGGTGAGTAGCAGCTCAGGATGGGGGTTGAGGATGAGCCTGGCCCACATTGGGTTGGTGAAAGGGCCAGCTCTCCCAAGCCAGAGCAATGGGCTGGAAAGCTGTTTGCCTTGGAAGGATTTCACATGCTGGGCTGCCTCTATCATAGCCAACAAGAACCCAGGTCTAGGGCCTCTGGTCCATGCCCCATGTGCTTTGAGAGTCCACAGGTGATGCCTCTTCTGGGATGAGGCTGAGGATGTGGACAGGATAGTAAACTCCCAGAGCACCCATAACCTCTCTGGGGCACTACTGGAAGGCAGGGCTCAGGTTTGGATACTATGGCTGCCTGCCAGGGACTGGGCAAGTCCCAGCAAGGGACATTCTATTAAGTATTGAAAATGGTTGGAAATAGCATGGAACCCCTCCTGGGGTCTAGGTGAAGGAAGAGGGAGGGGTAGGAGGAGGGAGAGCGAGAAGGGGGGCTGTTTCATTCTGTTTCTGTGTATGGGGATACTCCTGCCTGTGTGTGCACATATGCATTGATGGCTGTGTTTCTGGCTGCATTTCTGTCAAGATACCTGCTGCACCCTTTCTCTACTGAGGGCCTTTCAGGCACTGCCTACTCAGGAAGCTTTGGCTGTGCCAGGAGAGCCGGGGGCATCTCTGTGTGTGCTGTGTGTATGAGGGTATGCAGGCTAGATGGTCGCTGTGTGGAGTCCTGCGCCGGCACTTTCTGAGCTGCCTGTTTTCTTCTCTTGTCCCCTTCCAGTCTGAAATCAGCTTGAAGATCCAGAATAGATATCTTAGCTGAGGACAGACACTTGTCAAGGTGATATTCCCCACAGAGGGTGGCCAACGCTGGTGATTTTATAAGGGACAATCACCAGTTTCTTGGACAGCCTCTTGACTTCCCAGTGTCCCTCTCTCCCAAAGTCTTACCTGGGTCCCTTTCTATACCAACTCTCATCCTGGCTCTTCCCTCCATGCAAGCAAGCTGCCTTCTTCTTTTACATTCCCTGGAAATCCTTCCCCAGTGTCACAGCAAGATAAACCAGGGTGATATGCCAGGAACAACTTCTCAAGGGGTGGGAGGAGGTACAAAAAAGCTCCTTGGGAGGAGGTTGAGAAAGCATCTACGGAGGCTGAGGAGGTAGGGTGAGGCTCCATGACCTGGGACAATTGAAGCAAGACAGTCTGCTGTGGTGTGGAGATATTCTTTTCCAGCTTGCCCCTCCTCCCCAAGCCCCTTTCTCTGAATACTTACCCTCTGTTTGGTTGACCTGGTATGGCAAAAGGGAATCCTCCCTGCTGTCAGCTGTTTCCAGTGTCTCATCCTCAGGGTGGAGCCTTTGCTCTCAGCTGAATTCTGGCTCATCCCTGGCTTGCCACTTGCCGCCCCAGGATCTGGCAGATGGCATCAGGATCCTTATCTTAGGAATGAGCTGGTATTCGCTTGGCCTAAGGCTGGAGGAGGCATCTCTAGGTCCCGTTAGAGTCCCAGAAGCCAGGCTGCCTGCTGGAGGAAAAGTCAGAGTCTATCGGATTATGGCGTGTTTGTGGGTTAGCCATGGTTTAGAGGGGCAGTTTCGGTGATGATTGAGATGTTGGGTGAAATGTAAGGCCCTCACTAGCTTCTCCAGAGCTAGGCTACACACAGAGCACAGAGCTCAGGGCTTCTGCGGATATGTCTGGTCTTGAATGGATGAACAGGAAGTCACAAGAGCGTGCAGTGGGTGTGTCTTAGATTAATGTGTACTCTTTCTTTGTTTGCCTGTAAATGTGTGTCCGATAGTCCATGTGTAAGAAAGTGGGGACTGTATGGGCATATATTCACATTTGAGGGCTTGAGTGAACATGCCTGTGTCTATTCATTTAGCCCAGGACAGTGTATACCTGTGTGGGGGTGAGGTGGGGAAGTGGGGAGGGGCTCCCTGAGATTTGGGGCTGGAACTCCAAAGAGCATGCTTACTCAAAATGACATCAATAGAGAAGCTTGGTGAGGGGCTTGTAGAGGGAGTGTTACAGAGACAGGGAGGTAGGGAGCTGAGTGTCTTGGGGTGGAACCCTGGGTTTACTCCCCCCCTTATTCTTTTCTAGGTCTAACCGGTTGGGGCTAGAGCTTGCCTGAGGCTTCAGGGTAGGGAGGGGGAGGAGTTTACCCTAAGCTTCCTGATCCTGGCTCCAAACCCTGAGCTCCTGCTCTGACTCAGTAGCAGGAGGGGCCCCAAAGGGAGCAAGAAAGTGGGAGCCACACAATCACACAGGGAGGAAACACGGTCTACAATGGTACAGTGCCATACAAGGCTCATTCTACACATATAAGCTGCCATAGACAAAGGCATGCACATGTAATCTAGGCCAGGCTCTAGGTTACAGTGCCCACTGTGAGGCAAAGGTTGTCACTTAGAACACTTATATAATCAGCATACATTATCATATACCACACACAGAGAGAGAGAGACACAGAGAGACAGAGAGAGAGAGAGAAGAGAGAGATACCTAGTCTTGTGTTTTTCAGGACAGAAAGGGACACCAGGAGTCATACTATCCACTCTCCTGGATATACTCTCTGGCTGGACCATTTCACTTGACCCAGATAGAGCCCAAACCCAACCCATGCAGGTGGCTTTTAAACAGCTTGTTTCTTCCAATAGAACATTTAACAACTTTGGGTGATTCATGAGTGTGAGCACACACAATTGCCTACACTATCATGTAAATATGTAGGTAGACATGCTACATGGTTATGTGCATGGATATCTGTGCATCTGCAAAGACCCTCTAAACATATAATGCACATTTGTGCATATATATTCATGCATTCAAATGCACCATTATGTATTAAATATAACACTAGAGCTATATGTATGGAAACAGTGTTCAATGGGACATCTACACAAGTCTAGAATATATACACAAGTTACAAGGATGCCCAGAGACTGCCATACGAATAAACAAACAATATTAAGTATTGTTTATGCTAGCACACACATCTCACACACAGACACAGACACAGACACACACATACACACATACACACACACACACACACACACACACAGAGAGAGAGAGAGAGGGAGAGAGAGAGAGAGAGAGAGAGAGAGAGGCAGCTCCTCCCTCCTATGGAAGCCCCACTGAGTTCTGGCTGACAGGTAGCAGAGTGGCAGACTATTCAAGCATTGTTTCTCTTCTTATCTTCCCCCCCACCAGCACTGTTGTCTGCTGTAAGGATCAACGGGGATGGCCAGGAGGTTATGTATCTGGCAGAAGGTGACAATGTGAGGCTAGGCTGCCCCTACATCCTGGATCCTGAGGACTATGGTCCCAATGGTCTGGACATTGAGTGGATGCAAGTCAACTCAGAACCTGCACATAGGGAGAATGTGGTAAGTGCTTGACACAGGATTCTCTCTACTCTGTGTACTCTGTGATGTCAAACCTGAAGGGGAAAGCCAACATCCTGAGGGAGAAGGAAGAAGGCAAGCGAGACACACACTTCCTCAAAGACCTCTCAGGGAGTGAGGCAACATGGATGAGAGCTGTCCGTCCAAGAATCAAACCAGACAGATTCCACCTCCCTCTACCCTGTATCAAGTACCCTGTCTGAACTTACACTTCTCCAGAATATCTCATCTCATTAGCGCTCACTCATTCTGTAAGGGATCAGTGTGCCTGACACTATCCTTTTTTTTTTTTTTTCCAGCTGAGAAAACTGAGTTTTAGAGAAGGTCAGTGAATTGCTGACTCGATTCACACGACCCTCCTTGGCTCAGCTCTCTCTTTCTCTGCACAGTTTCTTACTTATCAAGACAAGAGGATCGGCCATGGAAACCTCCCGCATCTGCAGCAGAGGGTCCGCTTTGCAGCCTCAGATCCCAGCCAGTATGATGCCTCTATCAACCTCATGAATCTGCAGGTATCTGACACAGCAACCTATGAGTGTCGGGTAAAGAAGACCACCATGGCCACGAGGAAGGTCATTGTCACTGTCCAAGGTATGACTAGTTCTTCTGGGCTCCCCTTCCCCAGGCTTCAGAGTCAAGTGTGAGCTTGGCTCTGTCCTTTGGCTGTGTCTGGGTTTATAATCTCCTGCCTTGTTACAGCACGTCCTGCGGTCCCCATGTGCTGGACTGAAGGCCACATGTCAAAGGGCAACGATGTGGTATTGAAGTGCTATGCCAATGGGGGCTCTCAGCCCCTCTCCTACAAGTGGGCCAAGATCAGTGGCCACAGTCACCCCTACCGAGCTGGGTCCTACCACTCCCAGCACAGCTTCCACTCTGAACTGTCTTATCAAGAGTCTTTTCACAGCTCCATCAATCAAGGTGAGGGGGCCCAGCCAAGGGAGAGTGAAGATAAGCAGAGGACCAGGGGAAGGAGTGGGGGTGGGGGACACTGCTGGGACTTCCACAGTCTACAGCTTGTCAGTGGTACCAAGTCTGCAAGAGACTGACTGCTCATTTGGGCGTGTCCCAGCAGTTGCTACTGAGCAAAGGGGGAGAAGGAATAAATGGGATGTCAGTCAAAAGCAGCATGGTTAATTCTGAGGGAACATGGTCCAAGGAAGAGCTGGGCTTGAATCTTGGCTAGAATGCTGATGGTGGTAAATCTCAGGCAAGTGGCTTAACACCTCTGTGACAGATGAGAAAAGGAATACTTACCAGTAACTGCCATGAGGATTAGATGGGATGAGGGGTGTGAGGCTCCTAGCATTTAGAGAAGCTGAGACTCGGGATGTACTTCCCTGAGGCCACAGAGTTGATGGTGATGCTGTCTTCTTTCTGAGACAGGGGTCTTTCTCAGCAAGGGAGTATTTAGAGTGGAGTGGGCTTGTGAATACTGGTATACACCTTCCTTGATTTTTTTTTATGAGTGGTATTCTGTCCTTCATCCCACAGGGACTGGGCAGGGTAGGGCTCTTAGAGACCAGACTTGGCTGTCTCACTACCCCTCTGATGCTCTTTCCAATTTCAGGCATGGGCAATGGGGACCTGGTGCTGAAAAGTGTCAATGTGGATGATGATGGGCTGTATCAGTGTACAGTGGCCAACCATGTGGGCTACAGCGTCTGCGTGGTAGAAGTGAAGGTCTCAGGTAGGTAAAGCAGCCCTGAGGGTCCTCCGGCTGAGAGGGCTGGATTACAGATACCTAGGCTCCATTTTGGAACCTCAGCTTGTCTCCTCTCCTTTGCTGTCAGGCTAGACCTTTGTCTAGAGCAGCTGGAAGCCATCTACAGATTCGCTTACCTTTCCCACATTTTCCTCACTGGGCTTCCCAGGGCCTTGGGTTCTTTCCCACAGACATTTGCCTTGGCGTGTCGGGCTATCTGACAGAGGCCTGATTACCTCCACTTCTCTCCACAGACTCCCAGCGTGTAGGCATGATCGTCGGCGCAGTGCTGGGCTCTTTGCTCATGTTGGCCTGCCTGGCTCTAGGCATCTGGGGGCTCATCTGCTGCTGCTGCGGAGGCGGCGGGGCTGGTGGTGCCCGCGGTGCCTTCGGCTACGGGGTCGGCGGCGGGGTCGGCGGAGGGGCCTGTGGCGACTTGGCTAGTGAGATCAGGTAAAACCTGATGCATGCTGCATGCTGCTGCACGGCGGGGGACCGGCGCCCTGTCCTCTTCACCCCTGTCTGTCATCGGCCGGCTGGGAACCCCACCCCAAACCTGCCCACCATCGCCATGGAGTGCTGGGACTGCAGCATGTCGACCTGCTCACTCGCCGCATGGCTTTCTGTCTTTCCCCCTCCCGCTTTCAGTCTCCACCTCTGCTCCCTGCCTTCCCTTTCTTCCTTCATATCGTCTATGCATCCCTCGGTCTGTCTGGCTTAGACTGTAAGCTCCTGGAGGGCAGGGACCGCGTTTTCACCCTTCCCTTGTATTGCGCCGGCAGGAACCTCAACATACCTATTTAAGAAGAGTTAACATCGATAGTGCGAATAACTTATTTTAGAAGCAAACTAGAAATAAAAATAGAACAAGAATAGCAAGTGCTAATGATTGCAATGCCTTCGGGACGGAGGGAAAGAAAAGCGAGGGACAGACGGGCGATGAGATTTTGCCAGAGCGCAGAGTGAGGTTTAGTCAAGGAAAGGAGGGACACAGCTCCCGGATCACTAAGGCCTCCCTTCCGGCCAAACACTAGAAAGGGACAGAGGGCGCATAACTGAGGCTGCCCGCCGTGAGCTGCTGGGACACTCGAGGACAAGTGGGATCTAAAGGATGGGGATGGGGGCGCTGCAAGGTCGCTGGCCCAAGAATGTGCATAGAGGAGAGTAGGTTGAGGCTCAGAGAATGAGAAAGAGGTGAGGGGCAGGTGGAGGGAGACGCGGGAGATGAGAGGTTGCCAAGAGCCCCAGCTCTGCCCAGGCCGTGCCAACGCCGCGCCGTGGAGGAGCCAGCTCACGCGCCCGCCTGTTGTTTTCCAGAGTGGACGCCGAGGCGCCCGGGTGCAAGGCCAGCGGGCGCGGCAGCCGCGTCACCCAGCTCCTGGGGTACCCGACGCAGAACGTCAGCCGCTCCCTGCGCCGCAAGTACGCGCCTCCGCCCTGCGGCAGCCCCGAGGACGTGGCCCTAGTGCCCCGCACACCCTCCGCAGCCTGCGAAGCGGGTCCCTCCCCCGTCTACATCAAGGTCAAGAGCGCGGAGCCGGCCGGTTGCGCCGACTGTGCCCAGGTTGAGCAGCGGTCGTGCAAGGACGGTCTCTTAGTGTGAGCGCGCAGCACCGGGCTGCGCCCCGGCTGGGAGGCGGTTCGGGGCTCTCCGCCTGCAGCTGGGGACAGGCTCGGGCGGGCGCAGACCTGGCTTTCCCCGGCCGCCAGGCGGCAGAGAGTTCAGGGGAATTTCCCTCTGAGTTGCCTAGAGGGACAGAGCCTCCTGTGGCTCTCAAGCAGGAGGGGGTGGGGACGGACAAAGGTAGTTCAGAGTTCTCTCCCTCACCCCTGGCCTCCTGGGAGAGGAAGGGCGGGAAGCAGCCGGTATCCCAGAACCGCAGAGGTACAAAACCAGGTGTCCCCAGCCAAGGCAGAGGGCCCCCAGCCCTGGGATGGTGGGGGTCAGGACTGAATTGTTCTGTGTGTGAGACTTGAGCTCCGAGGCAACAGTGTTAGCACAATAAAGAAGCTTAAAGATGACACCCAGGTGGCTGTCCCGCTTCCTCGGAGGGCTGGGCCAGGGGTGGGGAACCCCACTAGTTGTTCCTTACTGCCTTGCCTCCTATCTGAGTCCTCTGCTTCCCCTTCCAGTAGGGAAAGCCACAGCTGGGAGGGGACAGCCAGTCCAGTTCCTTCACAATACACATGGGAAACTGAGGTCTTTCAGAACCGATTTTAAAATTCCAAACCCGTGTTTCCCTTTTTACTCTAGAAGAGGTAACGAGTGTGGGGGTGGGTGGATGTTAGAGGTGACCTCTACACGGTCCCTGACCATTCTCAGCATCCTCTTTTCTCCAACCATCTACCTAATCCAAACTTCTTTATCTCTCCCAGGTATATGCTTTCCTTTCCACCAGCCAGGAAGGGAATATAAACTCATTCATACTCTAGAATAGGAAGACCTGAGGAAATCTAGCTCAGCCCTGTCATTGATGGGAAGGTTAAGTTTATTAGACACCCACTAAGTGCCAGCTGCTTTCAAATGCTTTATTTTTACTTACCTCTTGACATTAGTTCTGTGAGGCTGTGCATCATTCCCATTATACACAAAAGGAGTTGATGTTCAGGGGGACAAAGTATCTCAACCGAGCCAGAAAAGGGTGGACATTAATTCAGGATTTTGTCTAGGAATATTTGACTCCAGGACACTAGGCTGTTCTCTGATAGCTGAATTCCTTCTATACCATTCCTGATGAGGGCTATCCCAAACCCCTCTCTTGCCTACCTTCATTGACAGCTCACTGCCTCCCTAAACAATGAGCCTTGATTGTGAAGACCTCATAGAAATTTCTTCTATTGCCTGTGTGTACCTTTTATTCTTTGGTAGGGAGCCCAGAGCATCCTATTTCCACTCATTGCCTCTAGTGGACCACATGGTTGTATTCCACACAGGACACCTGTCTAATGTTAGTGGGTTAAGGGATCTTCAGACGTCCATAGCATTTCTAAGTCACTTAGTTTTGCAGGCCTTTCCCCAGCTACCTGCTAGTAGAAAGCCTAGATTCTTTTGTTTTTCCTCTCCTTAAAAGAAATTGGTCATTCCTAGTCTTCCTTCTCCTGTTCTAGGGCAACATAAAGTAGGTAAGCATAAGGCTTAGAGTATTCTGCTTGGTATTAAATAACCTGGAAACTTCTGAGATGGCTTGAGGTTTGTCAAGGGATGGTGGTGTTGACTACCTCGGCAAGACAGATGAGAGAGAATGAATGCCTGAATCAAAGACCGCTTACCTAGGAACCAGGAACTGGGCACTGGGGGTGTATAAAGATGAAGGGGGAAGAGAGTTAGGGAGGGAGTCGAGAACTCCAGAAGTCAGCAGTCGTTTGGCCATGTTTATGAGTGCTTTTCAGATGACTTATTCATAGATAGAGTTAGCTTTTTGGCAGGGCCCTGTGCCAGGCACACTTGCCCTAAGGCAGGTGACTGATGCAAGTGATGTGAGGAGGAGGTGTTCCCACTCTGAGGGACTGCCAGCCCAGCCTTCTGTGAGCTGGTGAGGGGCTGAGGCAGCCATGTGCGCACTGGTTGTGTTGAGTGACAGACTTTTCCACCATTCTGGGAGCTGGGGAGCCATGCTTAGACTCAGCCTTCAGTTAAGCAATGACAATTGTGAGGCTGGGGCAGCAACTTCTGTTAGGGTGAGTCAACTGGGAAGCAGGAGAGTGTCTTTTATTTTCTCCTTTTTTATATTTAAGTGTTTTTCATTCTACATACTAGCCCTAGTCTCCCCTTCCTCTCCTTCTCCTTTCCCCCCATCTTAACCCTCTATCCATCCTCTCCTCAGAGGGGGTAAGGCCTCTCTAAGAGAGTCAAAAAAGTTGAGGCAGGACCAAGCCTCTCACCATTGTATTAAGGCTGAGCAATATATCCTACCATAGGGAATGGGCTCCAAAAAGCCCAGGGTAAGTCCCATGTACCCAGGATAAGTCCTGATCCCATTACCAGGTGACGTGACCCCAACAGATCAAGCCACATGACTGTCACCTACATTCAGAGGGCTTAGTTGGGTCACAAGGGAAGTTTCTAAGTGTATACAGTGAAGGAAGCTTACTTTCCCAACAATTGATTTTACTACAAGAACATCTAGGTCTTTTCCCCTCATTTCTTGTGCTTGTAACCTGTTTAGTGTGGGAAGAGGGCATGCATGGTGATACACATTGAGCAATTAATTTGGGGGTGAGATGGGCTGGAGTTGAGGTCATGGAAGCTTTGATTTGTAGTATTTCTTACCTTCTGTGACATAAATACTTCCACAGTTGAATACTCAAGCTGACAACATGATATTAGTGGTATGAGCTTGGGAGACATACTCCACATGTTACACCATTGTACCATTCCATAATTCAGATACAATAGAAAAAAATAAAGAAATAAAAAAGGTTGGTAGTAAAATAACCAAAGGTGGTGAGGTTTCTAGTATTTAGCATCCCTGTTTTGATACAATCGTTTGGTTGTACATTTCTAGGATTTACTTTCAGTCATCCATCTATTGTTGGATAGCTGCGTTGCCAGATTTAGGTGGGTCATATCACCATGCTTGCTAGTCAGCTTTGATTCATTATGACAAACTCCTGAGATAAGAATTTTGAAAGAGGAAAAGCTGATTTTGACTCACAGTTTTGGAGATTTCTGTTCATGGTTGCTTGGCTGTTTCACCTTTAGGCTTTTGATGAGAGTGCATAGTTGTGAAAGCACACCAGAGGAAAGGCTCATTCCTCCAAGTTGGAAAGCAAAGATAAGTTTGAGGAGGCATTGGGCATGCCCCAGATGTCTTAACTTCCTTCCACTAGCTTCACCTTCTAAAGGTTCCACCTTCTCCCAAAAGTGCCAGAGACTGAAGTCAAGCCCATAACACCCAGGACTTTGGTGGTCACTAATCTAAACTGCAATGCCAGGCAAACAGCTGGCTAAGCACAGACGCTACCTCCAAGGGAAATCTTAAAAACAGTTCTGATTTACTGCTGTCTGTTTCTCCAGAGACTCAAATAGCACAAAGTCACCTATTTCCATTCCTCTTTCTGGTTCTGTTTTTTGCAGCTCTTGTCAACCTTGCCAGGACTGCATTCTAGTTGTTTGGGTCATTGAAGAATTAGTATATAATCAACATCTCCTTGGTAATGCACACCACTCTCTTGATAGCCATTAGGATGTCAATTTGGCATCCACAAGATTTTCATAAATTTTGCCTTCCAGCACATCTGATGATGGGCGTCTCTGCTAGATATGCTTCTGAGACTTCACCTACTCGGCCTCTCTGATTCCCCCTCCCTTAGAAAGTTACAGAGTCAATTCTCAAGCCTGTGGATAGGAGGAATCCTATGTATTGCTTGCATATTCCTCAGAGAGTAGCCACGACCATGCAGGGTAACCATTGCATTTTTACTACCCTGGGTCAAGTCTAGGTCCAGCCAAATGCACTCTCTTTCATTGTCTCCCTGTTTCTCTGTCTCTGTCTCTCTCTCCTCTCCCCACCATGGTGTGTGTGTGTGTGTGTGTGTGTGTGTGTGTGTGTGTGCCCCCACTTACTGTGACTAGTTATAGCCTGGTTGGAGGCAGAAGAATAACGGATCAAGACATTAGATGTGTCTCTGAAGCTTCCTGACTTGGTCCCCTGATTTCGTGAGAGCCTGGGAAATCCTCCTCTCTATCTGTTTTTCTATCTGAAACAATACTTTTATCTATTCCTGGTGAGAAAACAAAACCAATTCCACTCAGTTCTTTGCTCCTAATTGTTAAAATTAATTTTCCTACAACAGCCTCTGTTTATATAAAATTGTAGAAGTCAAATAGAAAGGGACTCAGGTAATGTGACCTAAATCACAGGTTGGCAAGTATAGCTTAAGGGTCAATCTGGCCTATGACCTGATTTTATATATAAATCTTTATCAGCAGCTCTTTGTTCTTAGTTTGAATGTGCTGAAGGGCAGGTGAAGTGGAAACTTTGGGAAATCAGGAGAGCTTGGGCTTTGGTCACTGTGCCTACTGGTGGGGAGTAGACAAGATGGCCTGCTGGTCCTCTGTGGCCATTGCTTTTCAGATGGGACACTGAGCAATAGGAGAGAGACAGAAGTGCTGGGCAATGGCAAGGAACTAAACAGAGGAGGACTGGGGTCAAATTGCTGAATTTATTTTCATAAAGGCTGAGCATAGTGATGGTGGGTCCTTGTGGACTTGGGGGGAGGGTAGGAGAAAAAGAAGAGGAATAGAACAGTTGTAATAAAGGTCTGCGAATTTTTCTTGTACACATATGCAAAAGGAGCCTGTGCTCTTAGAGTCAGACAGAACTAGATCCATAGTTATTGAGCAGGTTTCCAAAGTGTCAGTTTCTTCATCTGTGAAATGGAACACAGAGAAGGCTAACTGATTGATGGGCATAACACACACACACACACACACACACACACACACACACACACACACACACAGGGCTACACAGCAGGGACGCAGCAAGTGGTTGAGTCCTCTATATCTAATCTCATATCCCACCAAAGGGCAGGCCTGCAAGCCTGGACCCAACCATACTGGGGTTGGGATGAGGGCTGAGGGTTTTGGAGGGCTGCAGGGAAGGGGATGTTTTGGGATTGAAATTAGAGACAGTTCGTCATCTGGAGGGAAAGGACAAGGAATTCTGTGAACAGCCAGCAGCGAAGTAGGAGGCCCAGGCTTCACAGCAGTCCACTAATATTGACAGCAATCCTCATTAGTAGCA
Organism: Phodopus roborovskii; assembly: GCF_943737965.1. NCBI lineage: Eukaryota > Metazoa > Chordata > Mammalia > Rodentia > Cricetidae > Phodopus > Phodopus roborovskii. Next base: position 43,160,854 of record NW_026126433.1, read on the forward strand.
GTGATACTAATAATTACAGGAAGCACCTGAAACACAAGCTTGGCAGGGTCCTGGATCAGCTTCCAGAATCCTCTGGTGCCAGGGCGTGTCTTCCTGGCACTTAGGCCTACAGTTGCTGTCCTCTGGGGTGCCCACTGTAGCCCTGAGCATGACAACCCCTCCCAGGTGGCCCATTCCTCTTAGGGGTTCTTCACACAGCTTTTAAGCCTGGAGGAGCCTTCCCCACAGGGCAGGGTGGATGCAGATTAGCTGCTGCAGCTTTTACTTTTTCTTCAGAAAATCAACTAAATTCAGGAACTTTCTGGCCAGTTTCCACAGCATTTTCTGGATCCCCCCTTGCCTTTCTCCTGCCAGGATACCAAGATCCTAATCTTGAGATCCTAATTTCCTAAAGCTCCTCCTCTAGCCCCAGCCCCCAACTTGCCTCAGCTCTTGGCCAAGGCAGGTTTTCTTTGCTTGTAAAGCTCCCCTGACTTCTCTCTTTGACCCCTTTCTCATCTGACCTTCATAGGAAGCTGAGGGGACTAGCCTTGCCCCTTCATCCCAACCTCTCCCCTGCTGTTCGACCAGGGGAAAGGGTGTTTACTCAATTATCTTTTTCTGTTGGAGAGTGTCCTGTTCTCCAGCTTTACCAACCCAGGCTTCCCTGGAGGGTGATGTGGTCTGGTCTCCTCCTTTTTCATCATTTACTCCTTTGGGAGCGCAGGAGCTCAGCAACTGGGTAAAATTAGTATGATGTATAGTTTGTGCTAGCTACTCCTAATCCTGATTTGGTAAAGATGATAGTCAAGGCTTTGTGATTATTTCAGAGAGGCAGAGTAGAAAGGCTGCAAGTGTCCTTTCAGATCCTTCTAGAAGGTACCTGGGAACTTAACTCTCCCTGAGAGAAGGGGATGAACAGAGAAGGGCATGAGTGGGTAAGCTGTTGATAGTGCTCCGGGCTTCCAAGGCAAGTGCCAAGGGCCATGTCTGCCAGTTAGGCCATAGTGGTCTATAAGCAGCAGGCTGTCAAAGTTCCTACTTGTAGTCTTCTCATTTGCAATTTGTGAAGGACTTGAGGAAACACCGTGTCTGTGATTACTGCTATAAAAAAATTGAGCAACTGGTCCTTGTCCAGAGTCTAACCTGCTATTATCACATTGCTCCTGTGGGGAAATGTGATTCCTTCTTTTCAGTAAGCATTAAGCCTTTCCAGGAATGGAGCATATGCTCTGAAAAGGGAAATAAAGTCAACAGTTTTCTCCATTGGTAATCTTCACCTCCCACACAGTTGCCAGACCTGCATACCAACAACACACACGTTTATTTACACACTCTGGCCAGACTTCGCTCCTAAATTCCATACTTGCTGTCTGCTTATTTAAGACAGTTCAGTGTTAGCATGTGGGGAAGACCAACCATCCCTCATCCCTAAATCCATCCTGCTACTTCCCTCTTCCAGCAGATGGCAACCCTATTTGTTAATTCCTTTCTTATCTGTTCCCCACCATCTCCCCCTGGTCAGGAGATCCTGCAGAGTAAGTCTAGAACCTGTCATTCTTTACTGATGCTTTGTAGTTCCTGAGCACTGTGATGTCTTGCCTGACTTATATCATTGGGACCCTGGGTGATAGCCCTGCTAGCTTCCCATTCACCAGGGCTTAGTATCTATAGAGGAGTCAAACCGATTGCTGAGCATTCATTCTTCTGCTCAAACTTCCCAAATTGCTTTCCAGAGCCAAAGTTCTTGGCTGTTGCAGACCTTTTCTGTGCCATCTGTGACTTGCGTGATTGTTCACCCTCACTCCCCAGCCCACTCCACGACAGCCACATTACATCACCTTAGGGTTCTCATCCTGGCTGATCCCTTGGCTCTTCCAGATTGCCCAGTGCAAACAAGTTCTCATCTTCTTCAAATCTCTCTCAACAGTATCCTTTTCAGTGTGGTTCATCATGGCCACCTTGTTGAAGGCCGTGTCTTCTGCCTATGCTTGTCATCCTTAGTCCTCACCCCTTTCTTTAATTTGAAGACCATAGGCAGTCTTTGGGGCATGCTACCTCACATACAGTTTCACTTACTGGTGATTGTAGGTAACAGATTCACCCCTCGTTGTCCCCCTACCAGCTCTACAAGAAGGGAGTCTAAGACAGGGATTCTTATCTGCTTTATTCACCAATGAACTTAAACTTTGAAAACAGCCATGAACATGTTCAGCCAGTAAAGGTGCTTGCTGCATAATCCTGACAATCTCAGTTTAATCCCTAGGACCCACATAAAGAAGAAGAGAACTAACTCCATAAAACTGTCTTCTAACCTCTGCATGTGTGTTGTGGCACATGCATAGCCCTCCCCCCATACACACATACTCATATACATAAATAGGTAATGTTTATATAATAAATAAATGCCAGGCATATAGAGAATACTCAATAAATATTGTTTCTAGGGAAGAAAAGAAATAAGGGTACAGATTACTTGAAGAATGAGGAGATAACTTTTGGTCTCAGTCCCTGGGGAGGTGATCAGTTAGTCTTCTCCAGAATGAAGGCTCTAGAATGTTGTCTGAGCCCAGCCCATTGGCTGTGCTGTCTGGAAAGGGAGTCAGAGTAGTAGAACATCCCAACCTGAGATGCTTGGCTCACTCAGTGGAGAGAATATGTGGCAATGGTTATGTATTGTCCACCTGTCTGCCCCTGGAGCCTCACGTTAACCTCTTAATTAACAAACATGCTTTGGGAGATGTGCTTAATTTGCGCGACAGGGTGGGGAAATGAGACCCGATCCTTCCAGGAGCAGCCAGCCTCCTGAGGGAGATGATTAAGCTCATTTGGAAAAATTATAGAATGATGCCTGTAGCTGCTGATTCAGTTTTATGTGAGCTGGGAGACTTGGTGCTGTGAGATCACTTGAGGAAAGGCTTCTGCAAGTAGGAGTGCCCAGGGCTGGGCCTTGAATCACTTGCTTGGAGAGCAAGATGGATAAAGGATTGCATGGCAGGTTGGGAGTTGGGGAGGAGTGTCTGGATTAAGGGATAGAGTTCAGGAATGTGTCAGAACTCTCTGATAGATAAGAGCCTTGCTTGTCTGGAATGGAGGGTGTGAGCGGGGTCTGCTCATAGCTGTTACCTTCATCTTAAGACCCTTGGGTCTGGAGCTGGGAAGGTTTGTCTATGTTTGCTGCTATGTACTGGGATCCATCTTCCAAGCTGGGCCCCTTTATTTCTTTTGCTGCAAACAGTCCACTGAAGCTGCATCCTGCCAGGGTTGAGGGAATTTGGTTTTCTCTGCATTTTCTGTAGATTTTTTTCCCCCAACCCAAACAGTATAAGGAGAACCCTCTTTAGTTTTTAGAACACAGATGAGTCAGCCTCCAGGAATGAGACCTAGCTCTGAAAACAGCACTGAGATCGTACTGGCACTTGCAAGCAAGGGGACAACTTGGTAATGGGATGTTTGTGTATCCTTCCAACAGGAAGCTGTGTGGTGAGGGGATAAGATGTCTACTGGGGTAGTGATGGCTGAGCGGCTACAGGGCCAATGAATAGGACGAGTAGGCCATAGTCTCCTCCTCTGTTCAGACTTGGGATACTCTTGGATCTCTCTCTGTCTTCCCTTTCCCCAGTCATCCTATTAGCATCCGAAGTCTGGGACATTTCTAACCCAGAGTGACTGAGCATCTAGTGACCTGCCTTCTTCAACCTTGCTGTGTACAGCCAGCTGCCAGCCATCAGCAGGCAGGCATGGGGCACTAACCAGAAGTGAACTCCCAACTGTCTTGCAAGGGCATTTTACACCCTCTGTTTCCCAGTTTCCTGACAGGAGGCAGTAATTCTTGTTGCTCTTCCTATGAAAGGATACTGTAGCGCCTCTGACCTGGCCTGTGTGACAATCATGGCAGGGAACAAAACAGATGCTTTGTAGTAAGTGAAGCCCCAGCCTTCTGTGTCTGACTTAGTTTGACCATGTCACTGTCACTGTTGGAAAGGCAGCTCTCAGGGACTCCATCCAGGACGGTCTATGTGGAACCCCAATGCTGCAGGAGTCTTTGTAGGTAGGTTGGAGTCACAGGAGGTTTCCTCCTAGTTGACCAGGCAACTGAATTCTCTCCATTGTTATGATATCAGGTCCTGAATGGTCTTGATTTTTCTGAAAATGCAAAAACCGGATCCAGGCCAGAAGGAAGGACACTGTGGGTCTGGATGAGCATGGGCTGAAGGCTCTTTGGCAGCTGTTTTTGCCTTAAAAAATACCTCATAAACCTCAATTCTCATGTTCACGTCTAAGGATCCTGGCAGATCTGCAGTGCAAAAAGTGCCCGATTATAGGCATATCCTTTTGATCCTGGGTGGGTGTGGAACCAGAGCGGAGGAGGGATTTTTCTTCCTTAGGCTGACTTACATTGAAATTACTAGGTTGAATTCTCTGAAATCATCTGTATTGCTTGTATCTATGACAATTTTCATATGATCCAACCCAATATATTTTTCATCCTTCTCATATTGTTTTATTAGCTCCTGTCCCCTGATAATTAAGAATGAGGGAATTTTTTGACTCTATCCCACAATGTGCTTGGCTTTCAATATTACCAATTTTGAAGAATGACACCCACATCTACCCATCATGTCTACTCAGACCAGATACTCCTGTGATGGCCTTGACCTTCCTTCAACCAAGGACACAATGCCCTGTCTATTCTTGGTGCTGGATGCTTATTGGATATATTTGCTTTTCCCACCACTGCTCTAGTCTATTGGAGGCTGCAGTCACTTTCTGCTGGGATCACTGCAGTGGCCTTGTATTCAGGCTTTTATTTCCCCCTTAGCTCCAGTCCTCACACAGGGCCAGCCAGGTCTTTTAAAAATGCAAGTCGGATCATGTCATTTCCTTCCTGAAAGCCCTTCGGTGGCCTCCCCTTATCTTGATAATTAAAATTTAAATCTTACCATGTCTTACTAGACCCTGCCTGACCTGGCCTCCGCATCAGGCTCCTTCCAAGGCCCCTCTCGCTCATTACCCACTGGCCACAGGGGCCTTCCTTTAGAGTCTAAAGTGTAGACATTCACACACATCGAAATCTTTCCAGAAGGCTCGTCATACTTGCCAATGTCTGAGCTTGCAGGCCTTCCCCAACTCTGCTTTACCAATTCCTGCTCTTTCTGCTGGCTGTGGCTTGAACATCCCTTCCTTAGAGAGAGTAATTTTGCAAGCTGCCTTCCTGACAGCTATATTTTGCTCCCTCAATTTTTTCTCACTTGCGGTTCTCAGTTATTTTCTTCTAAAGAAACTTAGTACTATTTTAATTACCCATTTGTACTAATTTGTTCTGTGTCTGTCTCTGCCTGGTAGACTGTTGCTTCCTGAGTGCAGAGAGAGGCAGAGGTAGGTTTGTCTGTCTGTCAGGCAGCTACCTTCTTTCCCAGTGTTGCTTGCTTGCAGTAGGCACACGTTAGAGGCATGCTGAGGGAATGAATCCTGAAGATAGACAGCTTAGTTGGCTGGGATAACAGAGTCTGTTGGGCCAAGTTCAAATTCATAGCCTTTTGTGTATCTTTAGGAGCTATAGGCAAAGCTGGAGTTTTGCCTATAGTTATGGAGAGTGACTAGAAGTTATAACAGGAGCCCAAGGAGGCCACTCTTAACATTTGTAACTATAAATCATCACAGAAGAGGGAACAGGAAGATTTAAAAGTCAGAGGTAGTGGACATCTGCAGTGAAAAGTGTTTGTGTGCTGGACAAGACAGCACCATTGCACACATGAATTCACAGTGGCTGTCCCTGCACACACACTCCTTGCATATGATCAAATGAGCCAAAAATCCCGGCACAGATCAAGGAAGGGCTTGTGAAGTCCTATTACTGGCTGAGGAACTATTGGCAGTTTATGGTACATTGGGTAGGGAGAGTCAGTCTCCTACAGGGATGTGGCCTCTGAGAGTGTGCTTATGCTCCAACAGATAGTCCAACACCCACACACATACAGACAGTACTAAGTAGACTCAGTGGATTAAAAAAAAAAAAAAGAAAAAGAAAAAAAAAGGGGACATGAAATTGTGAAGATAAGCGGTAGGGAGGATGTGGGATGATTTTAAGGGAAGGAAACGTGGGTGAGTTTAATCAAAACATAGTACACACATGTACAAAATTCTTAAACAAGAAACATGTTGTTACTTAAAGTTGTTTTTGTTTGTTTTCTTTCAAAAATTACTGGGGAGGCCTAGTTTAACTTTGGGGTTTCATATGAAAGCATAGATATAGTCTTATTTTTCATTGGGACTTCCAACCCACCAATAATTACATGGAGACTCATTATTGATTGTGAAATTCTGGTGTTTAGCTTATGCTTGTCCCACTAGCTCTTATAATGTAAATTAATCTGCTTCTATTAATCTAAATTCTACCACATAGCTCAGTTACCTCTACTCTGTACCATATGTCCGACCTTTTTGGTAACTTCCTGGCATCTCTCCACCTCCCTTCTTTCCAGAGTCCTCTCTCTCCCCAGAACTTCCAACTATTGACTATTCACAGTGACAAATCTTCATATAGGGTAAACCAATATTCTACAACCTACAGTAGTAAAGGAAAAACTAGTTCATTGTCTTGGGCCTGAGGGTGGACCCTTTATTTTCTTACCTGTAACTACATCCTTCACTGTGGAGGATTTCCCACACACATGTGGAAGCCACAGATACCTGATTGCTCCCCGCCCCAAAGCTAACTTCAGACCTAGGGGCACATACATGGGTGGTTTTACCTATCTTAGGTAGAATGAATCCAGAAAAGAAGTCTCAGAATTCTTGTTTGGGCAGGGACTTCCTGGATCTTGGATTCAGAGTATGGTTCAGAGGGAGAATGAACTACAGGTATTTCTCCTTGCTGATGGAGGTGAGCCAGGGATAGCTGTCAGTAGCATAAGCCCAAGCAGTAGCCATCTTGATGCAGTGCAGAGTGATACTATTTCTGATCATGGTCCCCTAGGAGTAACTGATAGAGATTGGGTTGGCAGGCATTCCACTCTACTTGTCCTTTTAGGACACAGCCTCCAGGGAACAAAACTCTGAGTTAGCCACTACCTGAACTTGGCTGCCACTCTGGGTACTAACTCTGGCCTTTGATATAGAACAGTCTGGCAGATGAATACACTGATGAGACATCTGTCTTCTCTTGACTACCCGGGCTTCAGGCCTCCAGATAATCTGTGAGCCTCATTCTCTCCCCTGAATCTCTTATTTTTTCCCTTGTAGGAGCTAGGTCCGTGGTCAGTCCACATTCTCTCTTACCTGCTCATGCTGAGGTATCACTGAGTGTGGGGATGTGTGCTCAAGCCTTAGGAAGAAGCCAAGGCTGTGTGCTGTGCTTGTGTGTTGTGTGTATGTGCTGTGCATGCATGGGTGTGAGGGTATGTTGGATGATGGGACTGTTAGGAATTTTCTGGGTATTAGCCTGTAAGGTTACCATTATCAATAACAGGAGGAGGATTCTACAATATCTGAGGGTCAGATAACCAGTGGATCATGTGTTGTAGGATTGTGGATGATGTGTTCCTGGGTCTGATGGGCAGGATTGTGGTAAGTATCTAGTGCTCTGAGCTCCTGGCAGTAGTTTGGCAGCTGGTGAGGAGACTAGCCAATGGTCAGGCAGAGAGCAGCAGATGGGGTGCTACCCATCTCACTTTCTCTCCAGTTAGGCCTGATTTTCATTTACTTTACCTGACTTTGGGGACATCCGAGTGGCCCCAGTAAGAGAGTGCAACAGGAAGTCTGTGTGAGGGCTTGAAGGCAAGACAGTAAGACAGTGTCTCAATCCAAGAACCCCAGGTCACAGGATCACCCTGCCCTGGAAGTGTGGCTCTGGCCCCACTTGAAGGGGAAGCTGAAGGTTATCTACCAGTCTGTGACTTCTCCATAGTCTAGGAACATAGCTGAACAGAAGCCCTTGCTTTGGGAAGACCTGCCCAGGACATCACAATGCTATCCAGTCTTCCATGCCTGTCAGCTGTTCTAGGCAAAGCTGCCATTTGCCATTTCTTCCAAAGACTGGACTGGCCCTTACTGGGGACAGAGGAGTTAGGCAGATCAAGAAATAGCTTTGAACTCAACAGTGGGGGGGGGTGGTGGGATGCTGTATGGCTGTCCCAGTACTGCTATTGACAATGAGATCATGGGCCCTTTGAGGGCAGGGCTGTGATGTGCTTTAGTAACTGATAGACATCTGTGAGGCAGATGCTCAGTAAGGCTTATCGAATGAGCAGATGGATATGTTTCCTGTTACACAGATTCCTGTTCAAGCTTTTTTTTTTTCAGTAAAAACTTCATTTTGTTAAACCAACTATTGCTTCTGACAAAATGTCACATACCACTCTTCCATTGTCTCAGAAGGAATGCCCTTGGCTTCAGTAAGATGATCTAATGCCACTGATTTTGACTCTTTAGTAAATGACTGCAGTGCAGAAAGTATAATAGGATAATTCCATGTAGACCCCCAAGTCTGGTCAGTATTGGGATCTCCGAGCAACAACTTTAGGATGGAATCCTTATTTGCTTTAGTTGAGGTCTCTCTCTCTCTCTCTCTCTCTCTCTCTCTCTCTCTCTCTCTCTCTCTGTGTGTGAGAGAGAGAGAGAGAGAAATCTGTTTTGCTGTTGCTGTTTTTGCTTTTGCATAGACCCAAAGAATCCTGACTAATGCCAGTGTTTCTCTTTTATTCTTAGACATTCTAAAAACATGACGGTTTCAATGGCTGTGTGTATTATTCACTTGTTTGTATGATTGCTGGTTTGTGTTTCTTGGTAATAGTGTAACTACTTCCCATCACTTTCCCTTTACAGTGCTGATATTTCCCCCAAGCAACATGCTGAGAAAAATGGCAGAAGAAAAGAAGCTAGATAAATCTTCCTCCACAAAGCATGGCTGCTTTCCAACTTCTTAGCAGAACCCTTCCACTGGCCTCTTTCATCTCATTGCTTATTCATTCATTCTTCCCTTAAATTGTAATGAATTCTTACTATTGGAAGGATGCTATAGATTGTTCGGGGGCAGGAATAGCAAATAGTTTTCATCCCGGCTATCAGCTTTCATTGGTGGGTGTATTGTCAATACACACTAGACTGAGTGGGAAAAGTGTGTTAGCATCTATTAGTTGGACCTGACATGCCCTGTAAGACAGAAATTTGTATATACATATGATGCATTTGTTACTCCTAGTACAGCTTCCTGTTATGAACAATTTCTACTCTGTGACCTTACTCTGAGACAGTTTCTGCTTACTCAGATTTGTTGAAATAGCTCATTTCATAATTGTATTTCATCATCAGTTAGAAAGTTCTTTCCTGGTGATGTAGTGCAGAGTGAGGGGCTGGACTGATTTAGAAAACTAGTTTTAGAATTCTGACTTTGTATCAACTAATTACGTCTTTTTGACTTCAGCTTTCTATCTAAGAAGCTGACCTGAGTATCACAAATCTGCCCCCTAGCTGTGATATCCTATTTTTCACATGGGTCAATATTTGCATCTTGGTAACATGCTCCATTGGCTCTGGTTATACAGTATAAGCTTATGTTAGAGCCCTTCAAATATTTGTATATCTGCATCCACCTGAGTTTTGTTGTTGTTGTCTCAAACCAAACACAACCAGTTTCTTTAATCATTTCTCCATAGGACAAAGGCTTCTAGACTTCTCACCAAACTTAAAGTTTATTGTGGGAGCCAGGCTATCTGTGCAGTAAAATATCCCTACTACCCACTCATATGTTCAGGCTGCCTCTCCTGGAACTTGATTGTCACCAACACATAGCCCAAAGAGAGACAGCCACGGAAACTTTCATAGACTTAGGGAGGTTGTATTCTGGAGTTTTCCAGACTTTTCTCCCAAGCTTCATTCCAAATAGATACAGGGAGCCAATGGGACAAGTCTAGAAGGGACAGTTGTTTCCCTGAGAGATCAGTAAGATCTCTCAGGCACTATGTCATAAACATGGAAGAAAGACATTTTGGGGATGTCATTGATGAATGAAGATATTCTTTCTCCCCATCATCCCTGAGCCCCCATTATAAAGCAATGATTATGTATATCTCCATAAAGGAAATTAAGCTCTCTTCAATCTGATTGCTCTTTCCCATTCTCTCATATTAGTTTTCAGATACAGGGTCTTGCTCTGTAGCCCAGGCTGGCTTGGTACTCAGTAGATAGCCCAGGCTGGCCTTTAAAGTCCCAGCAATTCTATTTCAGCCTTTCCAGTACTAGGGTTACAGGTGTGAGCTACCACACTCAGCTACATTCTAATATTCTGTCATTTGACCTCTTGGTCCCAGCAGATTTTGCGTTTGTCCCTTATAGAAAAAGAATAGGCTCAAATGCTATTGCTAATAATAAAGAAAATGAGAACAAGGAAAAGAAAAGGAGGTCTGGAGAGGGTTCTTATCTGACCATGTGCATACTAGAACATCCCCAAAGAGACTGACACCTTGACTCAATGGGGCCTCATCTGCCACCCAAACTCCAAGGAAGGGAGGCTCTTATGCTTTAGACCATGCGATCCTACATGAGATAGCCCCAGGCCATTATCTCTGGACCAGTCCCTTCCCTTATTTTTCCCTTGTTTGGATCCAGACACCCAGTCTCTACAGGCTGTGAACCATGGTCCCACTTTTGGGGTTTGCAAGATCTGTGCTGACAGCACACTCTGCCAGCGCTCATTCTATCTTAGTTAAGATGAGAGCTCTCTCACACATCAGTGCCTAGCCTCTTCCTTTCTTCCTTCCCTCCTCCCTTCATTCCCTTCCTCCCTCCTTTCTTTTTCTATGGTTCTAGGGATTGAGCCCAGTGCCTTAGGCATGCCAGGAAGCACTTTCCCACTGATCTATATTCCCCAGCTCATCTTCTGAATTCTGTTTTGAGACAAGTTTCTGTCTAAACCACCCAGGCTAACCTTGAACTTATTCTGTATACCAGGCAGGCCTTGAGTTACTGTCCTCCCCCCATGTCCCCTTCCAAGTAGCCGGGTCTCTAAGCTTGTACCACAAAGCCAGCCTGCCTTATATTTTAAACAGAACCTCTCAGCATCTAGCATATGCTTATCAATTCATTTATATGTCATCGAACATGGGACTCTGCTTGGCTTCATCTGAGACTGATTCCTCAGTGCCTCAAAGAGTTCCCAACATACACCCAGTGCTCAGTTCATACTTGGGATGGTGTAACTTTTGAAGCCTCTTTCCCAATGTCTCTTAGACTAAGACTGGTCTCCTACGAGTACTTTGCGTTTTCCAGAGGAAGGGTAATAAGTCTACTAGTTGACAAGTGAGTCACTGTAGCTGGGAACAGTAGTTTCTTTGAGCAGCATGGGCCTGTCCCAAGAGGCCCTGGTACAACTCACTGCAAAATCATTGTTTATACAAGGCAGGTAAAAGTCACCTCCACAAGTCGAGAATTATGCTTGAATTGAGGTGAGGTTGTGGGGATAAAGGGAGGGAATATGGGGGACAGCATGTGTTTATCACCCCAGAACCACCAGGGCTCATCACTAGATCCTGGGTTTCCCTGTTCACATTGTTTTCAGGGACAGGCTGGTTTTCTGTGATTTGGTGAGAAAATGCCTATAGATGGCAGCAGCAGGGGAGGGCAGCAAAAGCTGCATGGTTGGATGGGCATGTGTGTAGAGAGCTGCGAAGTGCAGGCCCTTAAAAATGGTGCTGGCTTCCACCTTCTACCTTCCTGATGGTGAGCACTCTCTGTCATAAACAAGTCCTTATTTGGCTAAGCCTGTTCAGCTTGCTTGCTTCCGCATAAGAGCAGCCTATCTGCAGGGTCCACGTGGCTCACTAGGGTTGGTCAGCGCAAGGGGATTTAAGCCTGTGCAGGGCGGTTCCCCGGGGTCAGAAGAAGAAGCATGTTCAAGGATTCTGATTAAACTGCTAGAAGAAGATTCTCCCCTGAGTTGCTTTTTTCCTTGCTGGTCGAGGTTGGGCGCAACACATGTGCACACTGCAGGAGGAAGTTGGAGGAAAGGGGGGAGAAGAAAAGTGAGTGCAGGAGAGGGAAAGACTTACATAAAGCCAGGAACCTCTGAGAAAAGTCATCAAGAGCCTGGGATCCAGGGGCTGGAGAGATGGCTTAGTGGTTAAGAGAACTGACTGCTCTTCCAGAAGTCCTGATTTCAATTCCCAGCAACCACATGGTGGCTCACGACCATCTATAATGAGAACTGGCACCCTCTTCTGACATACAGGCAGAATGGTGTATACATAATAAATAAATCTTAAAAACAAAAACAACAAAAAAAAAAAAAAAAAAGAGGGGGATCCAAGGTACATGGAAGAAGAGGTGTGTAATGTGAACAACAGGAGCCAGTGGATTTTGCCCATCATTTGTCTCAGGTGACTGTCTTGGCACTGGACAGAAGAGGGAAGGTGTCAGGGCAGGATTGACTTCCTGGGTGGAGCATCTGAAGCCACCTAGGAAACATATTTAAAACTATCTCTGCTTCTTCGACATGTCCTTTCTCTCTATTATCAAAGCCTGCCTGAAGCCCCAGGATAAAACCCATTCCATTTGGATGGGAATAAGCATGAACCTTAGCAGCTACTACTTCCTGAGGATAAGTTTAACTCATCAAGTGTTTTATTTTCCCAAGCAGCAAGCAATAAACAGCCTAGACTTTTTCAAAACAGAATCATTCGATGGCAGGATGCATTTTCCAAAGATGGCCATAACAATGTCCTCTATGGGGGATGTCAAGGCGACCTTGACAATTGAACATTGAGTGGTCAAAACAACCTTCACAATCCTATGGTTGAGTGGTAGGAACTTGGCTCTCCCCTGTGAACTTAGGCGGGTCTTCTATACTTGCAAATGAAAATGAATGTGGCAGATTCTGAAATGTCACAGTACTCTTCCCTCCAGTTTCCCTCATGCTCTTTATTCTCCCAGTTTCAGGAAGACAGACTTACCCTGAACTTAGCTGCTTCTCTTGCCATTGTGCAAGGCTTTGTTGTTGGCTGGGTCAAGCTCTGCTTTTTTTTTTTTTTTTTTTTTCCTGTCTGGCAACTGTGTAGACTGTATAGAGAGACTTTCAAATACTACTCCAGATCATGCAGGAGGCATGAGAGTTAATGGTGATGATGAAGATGTCTATTAATAGGGTGCTACCAGAAAAATGGCTTTCAGCTGGGCGGTGGTGGTGCAAATCTTTAATCCCTTGCACTCCGGTGGCAGAGGGAGATGGATCTCTGTGAGTTAAAGGCCAGCCTAGTACAGGGTTAGTTCTAGGATAGCTAGGGCTGCTACACAGAGAAACCTTGCCTCAAAACAAAAAACAATAACAAAATCCCCAAAACCAAAACAAACACGACAATCCCCTCATGGCTTCCATCCCAAGATGGCATGTCAGCTATCCTTCATCATCTTAAAACCTCAATTTACCTTTGAGGGACCTTGAACTCAGATGATCTGGAAGTCCTTCAGGCCAGAAAGAAAAAGCCCTGCCCTTCATCTAGCCTTGTTCTGCAACTTTTCTTATCATAACATCTTGTACACATGAATGTTTTGGATAAACATCGTCTCTGGGGATCCTAGAGAATGTCCAGGGCTCTTAAGAAAGTGACCTCTTAGTTCACCTTGCCCAGGGAAGATCCAGCATGTGTAAAACTTAGGGAGGAGGTTGGAGCCAGGGTGATGGTGGCTTCCTTGGCTTTTCTCTATCGGCAGACAGGAGACTTGAGGAAGTTACGAGGATCCTGGAAGTTTCCAGATACAGAGCATCATGTGACTGGGCAGGGTGTCTGTCTCATCATGATCCGAGCATCAGTTTATGTTGTCTCTCATGGCACACCTTACACCAGGGGATTCTCTGTCTCCGGAACTACTCTGTCAGTGCCAGCTTCCTTCCTTTTCCCTGCTGAGGAGATTAGAAGGTTACCCATCCAGTGTGTTTAGAGTCTTGGCATACTTGGCCTCAGGCTCTGAACACTAGTTGTCCTGAACCCAATCAACCCTTCTTATTTTCTAAAACCATGGAAGAAAAGGAGATGTCTCTCAAGGACAGGACATTCTTCTATATGTTTATACGTCATCTGCACCTGTACTATGAGTTAGAGCTGTGCCTTCTGCGCCTGGTTACAGGACAAGAAGTCTTGTGGCAGAGCTAGGACCAGCCCCGGGACAGTATTGTGGAGCTTTTACATTATCCCTGGTAGCCACAGCTGCTCATTTGTGAGCCTTTAAAATGCTAGGTTAAGTGAAAGGAGGCTATCACAAAGAACCACCCAGTGGGATTCCATTCACGTGAACTGTCCAGAATAGATAAAGAAAGTAGATACCTGGTTGCCTAGGGCTGGGGGAAGCACAGGGAAGTTGAGGAGCGTTGACCAAATAGATATAGTCTTTCTTTGGTAGGGGAGGTGATAGAAATGTTCTAAAAATTGGTTGTGGGTTGGAAGTAAAGCTTTGGATTAACTTAAAGCTATTAAATTGTACACCGTAATGAAGTGAATTGTAACACTTATGATTTATATCTCAATAAAATAGTTTTTTAAAAACCACTCTTTTCTTGGCTCCTGCCCTCTTTCCACAAATCTTGGGGAGCAAAGGTTGTGGGCTGGACCATTTTCCTAACGGACAGGACCCCTAAATGGAGTGCAGTCTAAGCTGTCCACCTCCACCTCAGCTTTCCCGTCCCTTGAGAAAAATGCACAAGTCCCTCTCACTACTGGGCCCAATGCCTCATCACAGAATAAGACCCTGGTCTTCCAGTATACAACTAACATAGCAAGGCCAGCGAGCTCAGCATGAAGACAGCCATGAAGCCTCTATCATCTGAGATGCCCCTTCAGGGGCAAGGTAAGGGTATCTGGGCAGGAGCATGGATAATTATCTGTGTGTAGAGCCTAGACCCTGATCTGACCAGGTTTTCCTCACCACTTTTCTGTAGGAGTTGATGCTATCAGCCACTGGCTAGGAGTGGGGGTGGGGCTTCTCTGAGAGTTTCTTTCTTAAGAATGGTTGGCAAGAAGTGAGTTGGATTCATCAATACTTTTTTTTCTGAATAACTATTCACCACTGCTGTTCCTGTTTTAGGAGCCACGATGCTCAAGGGACCCACTGGGTATGTCACATCGTGACCCAGCCTTTGCTTTGGTTAGGCTCAAAAGTCCTTGGGATGGAGTAGGCAAAGGTGATTAAAGGAAGGATGTTAGACTGAAGGTAGGCATATAGAGGGGGAGTCAGAGAAGGCTTCCTGGAACACACTCACCTTGAAAACTCAGCCTGAGAGGGCCAGGTGGAAAGGGAAAATCACAGAAGTGTGCCCTAGGCAGAGAGAATATAATGTGCACAGGCCTGTGGGGAATGCGAGCCAGCAGCTCATTTGAAGAATTGCTGAAGAAAAATCAAGTGATTCAGACTGGTTGGAGACGAAAGTGACATGAGACAGGAGTTGCAAAGGGGCAGGTCTTTACATCTAAGAGGGAGGAGGTCTAGCCCAGCTCCTTCCCAACATTTCCACCTCCTTTCCCCATGTTCAACACTTATAACACTCCCACCTGAGCAGGGTCCGTGATGCCATGCCCCAAAGAGACCAGCTAGGATCAGGAAGAGTGAGATTGGCAGGACCACCAGCAGCACATCCTTGTAGGAGGCCTTCCCAGAGGCTGCAACATGGAGGGTAGAGTGAGGGATGGTCTGATGTGTCATAGCCCCTAAACCATAGGTTATTAGTCATTGACCTACCTGCCTCATGATGGCAGCTCTCCCAGGGAGTGACTGTGGCCATATCCCAGCTGACAGGGTTGGAGGCAGTGCAGGTATAGGCTACATCTTCGGCTCCCAGTCCCAGCGAGACTCTTAACACCTGTCTGTTTGAGAAAGGGCTATACAGTTCCACTACGTCGGCATCCGTTGTCCCCTCCCGTCGCCAGCTGTAGGTTACATCACTGCTGTTGGGGGCCCAGCAGGACAAGAAGACCTGGCAGGTTTGGGGGGCTTGAGCCTCTTCCGTTGCAGCAGTGAACACTTGAACCACAGGCTTGGGTACTGCATCTGTGTTAGAAGGGCAGAACAGAGTGGGTTAGAGGTCCGCTGGCCTGAATCCACAGCTCTGTGTCTGGGTCCTGTGCATGGTTAGATGCCTCTTTTGTTCTTCAGTCTCATTTATCTCCCCATTGCTGATTCTTTAGCTTGATATCTGAAGCTTTTATGGGAGAATTCGTGTCAGCCTCTCCAGCTTTACTCTGCTGGTCTCCCTCTCCTTCCTGTTCCATTGGTTTGCAGGTCTCTCAACCATGAGCTGCTGTTTCAGACATTGCCTGCTTTTGTGTGGATCATCTGTGCACATAAAAAATGCTCTCTACTTCCTCTAAAGAAGGTCGTAGTCTGTATTTTGGCTTGCCCTCATACCCACAATCCCTTGCTTCCACATTCAGAATGCTGTAATTGCAGGGTGTACCACCAAGCCTGGCCTATTCTTTCCCTTCTTGCCCACCTAGGAACCTCCTATGCATCCTTTAAGACCGCCCCTCTGCCTCCATCCCCTTCCAGTCAGACACACTGCTTCATGCCTTGACTGTGACACCTTCCCTGATAGTTCAGCTATGACCCACTCTCCAGGCATTCACTCTGTTCGTGTCTTTTGGAAGTACTTTCACAGGGTGCCAGTCAGTCAACAGGGGATGACAAGTATTTATTAGTTCAGGTAAGAACACACATTCCTGTACTTCGGGAGCTTTCAGTCTAGTGACAGAGACAGACACTGACACGTGACGATGAACAAGAAAATGATTGCAAGGGCATAATACCGTGAATGAGGAGCCTGGAGGGAGGGGCTCTGTCATCTCCATAACCTTAGCATTCTAGTCCTGGCAAATTGGTGTTTGATACCTGGGCTGCTAACCAATTAGTGTCCTGGCATGCTAAGCAGTGGCTCCTCATTCCTATATAGATTGATGAGTAAATCCTGAGTCTCTAGCAATGGGGCCAGTGGGAGAGCATTATAATGACAACAGGAGGGCCGGGTCTCTGACAGCATTCCAAAGTCAAGCAGAGTGAAACCTCGTTAATGCCAGCTCAGTCGGGTGGGATTTGTGATATGAAGAAAGAAATGATTTGCTGGGCATACTAATAGTATAAACAGAGATTACAGGGGGGATATTTACACCACTTAAGAGGACAAGCTGCCTCCAAACACGATCAGGCGCAGTAGAAACACCCATCGACATTTCTGGTAACCGATCTGCTAATTCAAATCATTCTTATCTATTGTCAAAGCCGAGCTCCTAAGGACGGCTGCTTGGCAGCTTCCTGCAATTAGTTCTAATCACGCTATGTATTTGGAAGCAATAAAACAGCAATTTCCTTAAAATCTGTAATTCAGATACCGAGAACAAGGCATTTTAGGGCTTAGTGGTGTGGGTGCTGCATGCATTACCACACTCAATGTCCTTGTTTTACATGTGCAGCAGCTGAGACAGAGTAAGGGAGAGGCTCCTGGGCCATGGTGGCTGTGGCGGTCATTCACTGTACAAGGGCACTGGGGTAGGGGCTAATGAATAAGTGCTGAAATCCAGCCAGCATTCTGCCTGCTGAGATGTACAACTTGCTTCAGGCCTCCATGTTTCTGGAAGTGCATCCTCTAGCTGTAAATCAGAATCCTGAATGGCTCACCCAAGGGCAGGTAAGACAGCTAGCTGCCTCTGGGGCTTTGAGAACCCTCCCAGTGTGCTCACAGCCACTCTCCTGCATCCTCTTTCCAGCCTCTGTTCCCACTTTGCGTTCTTAAATTTGGACCCTCTGCAACCTTTCACAGTTTTTGAGCTTTTGCTGAAATACTGGTGTGGGCCCAACTCACATTTTTGTCTAAGCCATTAGGTAGATGAGATGAATGGGAGTTAAAAAGGCTTGGAGCAACAGAAATGGGTGGAGATAGTGCAGGGCAGGAGAGGGAGGGGGAGAGGGAGGAAAAAGGAGAGAGGGGGAGAGAGAAGGAAGGAGGAAGAGAGAAAGAGAGAGAGCTCATTCTATCCTCATCCCATCCTTAGCCAATTCATCTACTCCAGCTGCAGGGATAAACACAGCTGCACACGATGATGCTGGCATTGTGGAGTAAAGCCCACCCTGTGGACCCTAAGAAATAAAGAGTGACTATTTTTAGCTCTGAAGTGATGCAGCTCAGGTTGACCTTGAACCCACAGCAACCCTCCTGCCTCAGACTCCCAAGTGCTAGGATTACATGCATATATTACCATACCCAACACAGGATCTTTTAGGAAAAGTAAGGCTGGGAGGTGATAGGGGTGGGGAAGGTCGGGGGGGGGGGCGTTGGGTTAGAACTCTGGTAGAATTGGTTCTTAGTATGTAGAGAGAGGCTGGTGAAGTGGCTGCTTCGTGAGGTGCTTGCCTGGGAAGTGTGTGGGAAGCTCTATTTTTTAGATGTGACTTACTGGGAGCAGCTTTTGACTTTAACAAAGTGGCCAAAGGCCATTCTTTTCTGGAACCTAGTCCTCCCAGGCTCCCATGGCTCCAGATGCTTGGCTGGTTGTTTGCAGGAGGAGACTCAGGAAACCAGTGTTGGGCACACTTACCGTATACCTTGATATGGAGGGTTTGGGTCCAGGTCCGACCCCCTGTGTCCACCATCAGAACAGAGAAGTTGCCGCTGTCTCCACTTTTCAGGGGTCCAAGCTCCAGGCTGAGGTTGCCATGTAGCTGGACTCGGCCCAGGAAACGGGAGTGATACAGAGTCTCCAAGGAACCCTGGAAAAATGAGGCCAGGAGCTCCTCTGATGGCCAGAGAGATCGCCAGATGGCCTCCCGCACTTGGAAGCTAGGAGGGCACTCTGCCACCAGCAGCACTGAGTCCCCCACTTTGCTTAGCACTTGGACACTGACGACCACAATTGGAAGGAGTGCTGTAAGGACAGAAACCATGGTGAATGTGCCTGTGTAGGCGTCTTGTCCTACTCCTGGCAAACATCTCAGTTGCACAGAGTTGAATTAGGGTCCTTCCACCACCCAGCAGATGCACTGAATTGAGGCTGTAGTAGTGTGTGTCATGGATAGGGGAACAAAACAGGAAGAGAAACTGATCTCTGTTCATGGAGAAACCAGACCTCAAGCCAGCCACTAAAATAAATTAAGAATCACGATGAGAATAAGTGGCTGAACACAAATAGGTTAATAGGGGTCCTTGCTCAGCCTGGAGTGGCCTCAGAGAAGAAACAACTGGACGAGGAATAAGAATCAGCCAGTCAAGCAGTTGCTGCTGGAGTAGGGATGGAGAAGAGCTACAGGCTAAGGGGACAACACCGAGAGGAATTCAAAGGAGAGAGCATGGGGAAACGAAAGTGGTTCTGTGGACGGGAAGTAAGCAGGCAAGAGTTGGCGGGATCACACTGTTCCACGAAGCAGCATTGCTTTCTGGGCTTTTTGTCCTAGAACAATTGTGTGTGTGTGTGTGTGTGTGTGTGTGTGTGTGTGTACACAAGAGCACACACGTGTGCTCATACACACAGTGTCTCAGTAGGGTTTAAATGAGAAAGTGATGAAATGCCAGCCTAAGATGGTCATGGCAGGAGGCATGGAGAATGCATGAAGGCTGAGGCTGTTTATATGAATACGGGAGAGAGGTGATGGAAACTTGAACAAAGGAAGGGAACTGTGAGGATGGGGAAACTGAGACAGAGAGATTAATAATGTAATTAGCAAACAGTGGTATTAGATTAGATCCGGAGAGTGAAGGAGAGAACTCAGAGAGTGTACCCAGGTCTTTGGGATTCATTGCCTACATTATTCACGATCTGAAACAAGGACAGAGACAGACAGGAGGTGAGATAGCAAGATGCTGAGTTTTCTGAGGACCATTTGGAGTTTGAAGTCTGAGGAAGACAACCCTGCTTGGACTGCCCTCCTGAGTCCTTTTCTGCCATGTTCGTGCTTACACTGGAAGTATCACCATCACCTCTAACCTCTCCTGTCTCTCACGGCAAGTATACATTCTTTCTGCTTTCCCACAGTGATCAGGGGTCAGCACCCCTGTCCTATTATTGTCTGTTTCTGAATCAACATCTCCCGCTAGGTCATGAACTCATTCAGGTCAAGAGCAAATGTCTTCATCCATGTACTTGCAATGCCCCAGTTTGATACCAGACCACAGGAGCTCAGCGAATTGCACTGAGTTTGTGGAGGACTGGCCCCAAGCCTGGAATAGGAGTCTCTGGGGGTGCAGGACAGGGTTAGGGCTGATATGTAATGTATCCAAATGCTGGGAGTTGGGATAAGGAGCCCTGTTCTGGATTGCCACTCTGCTGGCCATAACTCTAGTCCTTATCCATATCCTTGTCCTCTCTGAGCCTAGCCATCTCCATCCTGACAGGACACAGCTTCAGTGTTAACAGGGGATGTCAGTTGAGACTGAGGTTCTCTTGTGTCTTGGTTCTGCCACAAATCAGTTGTGTGACTGTCAGTCTCTTACCTTCCTTCTCTAAGTAAGACAAGGAGGCTGGATCAGTACCATTGAACTGTTCTCTGTTGCCAGCAAGAATCTCTCTAAAAACAATTGAAGGTCTGAGAGTGTAGTGAGTCCTTGTTTAGTCCTTATGCATCCTTGAAGGATACAACAGTGTCTTGAGGGTCTGTGAACTCCATCCTGGTCCTGCAGGGGCTGACCTTGTCATGTTGACTCAGGCACAGATTGATGAAGGGCCACCAAGCATTTGAAGATGATTCTCAAGCCCACAGAGACCATGTTTAATTTGCTGTCACCTCTCCTCTCTACCCAATGTCCATCTTCCCTTGTACAGGTACAGAGAGGGACCCCAGCATTCCCATAGGTTCCTCAGAACATAGGGAACCCTGCCTTGCTTTACCCTCCCCTCTTCTCCATGGACTACAGAGTTCCCATGTGTCAGTACTAACTGACCTCCCTCCCCATCATCCCTGTACCCAACTTTTTTTTCAAAAACTGTCATCATCTTAAGCTGCTCTGGGTCCTAGAACAGATGCCACTAGTGCTGCTACCCCATTTCATCCAAGACCCCACTTTAGGTTGCCCCAGAGCTTGCTTCAGTCTATACTTCTTCTTAGCTTCTGGGTTCTTACTTTGTTTTGAGAGGCAGCTGTCTAGAGGTCTGATGAGGGCAGCCAGGGAAGGGCTTTCAGCTCCCCTAGGACAGGCTGTCTGTCTATCTGCTCCACTTACCTTCGCAGAGAAGAAGACTCCAGAGGGACCACATGGCTGATATCCCCTTCGGAAGACTCCCTAAACAAACTAGGATATCCTAGGCCAAATGAGTACACAAAAGGAGCTGTGGTCCTGCTGGAAAGTCCCATGTTCAGAAGGAGGAATTTTGACTCAAAACAAGATGTCTTGAAAGTGAAAGCATCCCAAATAAAGTGGAAGTTGGCTATGGTCCTGGCCAGGCCTAGCTGAGCTTTCAAGAGCAGATTCTTGTAAGTCAGCCTCTTTTCCCTGCACATGGCTTGCCAGAGCATGGTGACAAGCACACCCACACAGCCCATGTGCTCCTTGTAGATCATCACCAGGCCTCTCTGCATCCAACCCTGCCCATGGCTGTGTCTAATCACCATCATCGCCTCAGAGAGCCCTCTGAGCTGCAATTCCAATTGTTACTTCCCCTCTGCTTAAAATTTTTTGAAAACCTTCTGCTGCCCACTGGATAAAGACTAAACACCAAGCTTAGCATTCGAGGCTTTCCAGTTTCTCCAGGCTGGCTGTCCATATGCCCTTTCCTCTCTGGCCATGCCAGCAAGGTTACCCCTTTTTAGAACCATCCATTTGGCATTTGCACAAATTGTTTTGGCTTCCCAAGCAGGCATGCTCTTCTGTCTATCCTTGCAGACCCAGGAAAGCTCTGCACCCAGCCAGGCTGTCCGTAAGGCTGATCACAAGCAGAGTGACAAGCCTTTGTACCCATGTGCACTTACTCTTCCCTTACGCCCTTGCCATCTTGCTGGTCACAGCTTCATAGTTTTTGTAAGTGGTTTAACAGCAACACTTGTATTTGTTTCTGTACTGGACATGCTTATTATTTCATAAATAACTGATAAGTGAGTGAATGACTGGTAGACATGGTTACCCCTTTTTGCTTTTATGTAAGGCTGAGAACCATTCTCAGAGCTGAGCTTCTTGTAGCCCTTGTGGAAGTATCTGTGGTGAAAGAATTTAAAGCCAGTGTGATGCTACACAGGCTGCTGGAATCCCAGAGGGTCAGATCATGGGTCTATTACATCATAGTCACCCCCTCCTCACTCTTGTTCTGTTTATAGTATTTCAAATGATTCTCTCCTCCCCTTCTTGCCCCCCCAGTACTAGGGATGGAATGGAAGGCCTCTGGAATGTTCTACCACTGAGTACCCCTATCCATAGCAGGGAAGTTTTCCAAGATGTTGCCCTTGAGAAAGGTTCCTAATGTCCTGACTGGATCATCGTGTATTGTCCTGCACGGTCTCTAGCTTGTCAGTCAAATGGGTATTGGTCTTTGGTGTCATTGAATCAGCGATTAGACATATAGGACACGAGCTCGTGAGCAGGAGAGGTTGGGAAGAGGGTCCCTGCCTGAAGAGACAGACACACCAGGAAAAGCGAAGGCTGCTGGTAGCAGGCCTTTCTCTAGACAAATGACCCACACAGGCAGTCGGCATTGCTTGAGGGATGGATGGATGGGGGTGGGTGGAAATGGAGGTGTCTGTAGATCTGGGCAAGGATTGCCTGAGACTTTGAGAATGGTTTAGATAAGAAGAGAAAAAGAAGGCCAGAGGTTCTGATGGGCCTTGAACACAAGGAAAGAGTTGGGTATGTGGAGTCTGTAGTGGGAAAGTACCAAGTAGGCTCCAGGAACGAGGGAGGTCAGGGAGTGGTCTTTGGAAGCCATAGTGGGAAGAGTGGAAGGGGAGAGGGGAGTCTGATCACGCAGGCTGACCACTGGGTTCAGGTATTCTGAAGAGCAGTGTCTCTCTCCTTGTTAAATACCCGAGTTCCCAGGGTCGTGGGCTTAGTAGGTGGAGATGGGTCCGGGAAGCTTAGTTCTAATAAGCACTGTACCAGGTATGCATGTCACTGGTGGACTGAAGCAATGGCCTAAGAAGCCCTGCTCGGAGGCAGGGGGCTGTTTTTGTGCAGTGCAGGCTGGGAGAGGAAGAGGAAAGGAGTCCGGGAAACAGAAGGGCCTGAACTAGGAAAGAAATGTCTGGAGGAGAATAGATCGGCTGATGGGAAGTCACAGCAGAGGTTGGAAGTTTATGGCTGTGGGACAGAGAAGCCATGGGAGGAGACTAATTTATGGCTCTCTTGTCAATTCTGTCATCTATTCATGAAGCATTTATTGAGCATCTATTTAGGTGCCAGGTGCTGGGGACACAGAGATGAAAGGCTTAGCCCCTGCCCTTAAGGAGTTCGAAGGTTAGAGGAGGAGATGGGATGCGAAACACAATAATTACAATCAATGTCACAATCATTACAATCAGTGTCACAAGAACAATGCTAAAAGTGTGCACAGGAGGCCATGGGAGATGGAGGACAAAGGCCTGGGTGCGTGAGTGGGTGGGAGGCTGGGAGGCCTTAGTTGAAGGATGGGTGTCTGAGGGAGCCTTAGACTACAAGCCAGAAGGCAGTAGCGGTTTTTAATGCAGTGGCTAGAATTCGTCCTGGATCCCAGTTTGGCCACGAAGCCATGAGGAAAGTAACTTCTGTGCTTCGATGTGTTCACCTGAGGTGTGGGAGTTAAGAACTGGATCTCCCTCTCAGTGTTGATGGTGAACATGGTTTACCATGGATCTGGTCCAGAGTGAGGCTCAAACTTGAACCATGCCTGCAAGTGGACAGAGACTGGAAAGAGATGGCCGCGGAGGGAGATAGAGGCGTGTTTGGTGTTGAACTCCATGAGGGCTTGCCTCTTTCACCCTTACCGCCCCTGTGCTGCCAAATGCAGGCTTCCCATGAGGTGATGCCCTG
The DNA here is from genome assembly GCF_943737965.1 of Phodopus roborovskii. Lineage (NCBI taxonomy): Eukaryota > Metazoa > Chordata > Mammalia > Rodentia > Cricetidae > Phodopus > Phodopus roborovskii. The sequence goes on from NW_026126433.1 coordinate 43,184,789, forward strand.
AAAGCGGCTGTCAGCTGGTGCGGGGAATGTACAAGACAAGCATGGTGTGGGGAATGCAAGGGCGAGGCAAAGTGGGCCAGATCCTTAAGTCCTTTGGGGCACACAGTTGTTTGCCCCCAGTGGTCCTTTAACACGCCCCCTGTCAGCTAATAGAAAGAAGGGGGAGAATGGGTAAGGCTACCTATATAATATCCTACCTCCCCAAGGGGCATAATCTTCCCTTCTGCTGTATGACAGTGGAGAGAGGCAGACCGAAAGGAGAAGGTGCTCCATCCCAGGTGCGGGGGAAGGGTTAAGTCTTGAGGCAGGCAGCTTCTCCCTAGAACTGCTGCTAATCACTGGTTCACACCACATTAATTACCCAGCCACAGGGGGGAGTGTGTTAGAGTAAATTAGCAGGTGAGTTCAAAGGGGCCACTCCCTGCATTCCTTAATTAAGAGAGCAGCTGGCAGCTAGGGCTGCTACTCCTGTCTCCCCGGGGGCCTTTCTGGGAAGCTGGAGTCAGGAGGAGCCTGCGTGCAGCGCGCATACTGAGGATGGAGAAGTGGCTTCATCTGCCATGTGTTGCAGCCTGGGTCTCACCATTAGCCCATTTTTACCACTGGCTACAGGAAGGGTGAGCAGGTGGCCAAGCAACCTGCCTGAACATAAAACACAGGGCTGCTTGGTGCAGAGATTCAGGCTGGGACCGATTGGGTGAGGGTGAGCCAAGCTGTGTTTGTAATGTCCAGTCTGCACCGGCAGCCTGGGACCATGATTCTTCCGCAGGGAGAAGTGAGAAGGTTGAGAGAAGGCAAGAAGGCCGGGAGAGAGGAGACCCGGGCAGGGAAAGAGGCTAAGGCAGAGTGGCTGTGGAGGAAGAGGCATTCAGCAAGCTCCTAGGGAACCAGGAGAGAAGGGAAAGGCCCCAGGTGGTACTGGGGAATGGGTAGCCTCTAGGTGCATCTCTGAGGGGACATGTACAACTGGGGCTGAAGAGAGCAGGCAGAAGTCTACTGCCCCATCAAACTTGAAGGAGGGCGTTGTGGACTGAGATCCTGACCAGACCAAACCAGATTGGAGTTATTCCTACTAGACAAGTTTCTAAAAAGCGAGAAATTGCTTAATCAGTTAACTGGAAGGAGACTAGTTCATGTTCACGGGGCCTCATGTGTTACAAGCTGGCCTTGAACTCACTGGTAATAAAAAGTGACCTTGAACTTCTGACCCCTCCTGTCTCTATCCCCTGAATGCTGAGAATATAGATGTGCCCCACCACTTCCAGTTTATGGGGTACTAGGGGATTGAATCAGATGCTTTGTGAATGCTAAGTAAGCACTCTACCTGTTATGGCCCCAGCACGGTTTCAATTTTATCGGAACTGTAACTTTTGAAATGCCTGATTGGCTTTTTGTTCCTCATTATCTGCTTTCTCTGGCCCTCTCTGCCCCATCAGCCCCTCCCTAGTCAGCCTTCTTGTACAGCTGTGGTACTGCAGGAAGACAGACCCCCAAGGTAAAACACCATGCGGATACACTTCAGCCACTTCCTAGAAATAGCCACTGTCACTCTTTCTGCATGTGTGCATTGGATGTACCTTACCGATCGCCCCTGAGACTGTGCCGGCAAGGTCTCCTACAATTCTATCACATTCAGATTTCCTACCTCACCCTGGCTCTAGCCTGTTGTAAGGAGGCAGAAGGGACGATGTCTTTAGTGAGCCAGGGGCATGGTGCACAGAGTGGGAGAGAAGGAGCAAGTAGGAGGGGATACCAGCAAGAGAGTGGGTGGGTGGGGTGTCCATCTTAGGGCTCCTCTGCTTTTGGGGCCATGAGATACCTTTAGAAAGATATGAAGGAAGGCTGCATTAAAGGACACCAGGCCACCATGGGATTTTATTGAGGTAGAGAGGGGGAACTGGAAGCTCATTTATACATTCATCCTTCACCAACACTTGTTGGGTTCTTAGCTCCCACAGTCCACTGCATCAAAGAAACACCTATAGAGCATCCAGCATGTGTAAGCTGGAGGTCAGAACTCACATGCTGGGTGGCAGCAATCCTGCATTGATGAGGAAAGTGACCATCACTATTGGTGTGTTCCACGTGGAAAACATACCAGAAATAAGTAGACATGGGCTACTTCCTGAACTAGAGGCTCTGTGAGCAGTGTGAGAGGCAGAAGCAGAGGCAGACTTGCTGAGGACTCTAGGTCCTGCAAGCTGCTGCTGCCTTCAGCAGTTCGGAAGGAACTGAGACCACAAATGACACAGAGTTTCTCATTTAAATAGAAATGTAGACCTCATTTCTTAGCCAAATATAAACCAACCTGGAATTGAAAGGGACCCTAAGGCATGCAACCCTCTTGCTTCCGTTTTGTCTTGCACCTAAACTGTATAGTCATGTACAAAACAATGACCAGGTATTCATATAGCCTGGACTATTCTGGAACTCACAATGTAGCTGAAGATGACATTAAACTTCTGATCCTCCTGTCTCCAGCTACCCATCACCACATCATTTTCTGAGGTGCTGCCAGGACTTCCTGCATGTCTAGCAAGTACCAACTGAGCTGCTCTCCCAGTCCCCACGTTTTAAGATGTAGTTTACCCATGAGTGGGTCAGAGCGAGTGTAGGTAGCACGTTAACACCTGAGTACTGAAGAGGGCCAGCAGAGGGCAGCCACGAGGCTCCCAGCTGTGGGCTTCCTTCTCCCTTCTCTAAGAAGCAATTCAGTGTTGCTGAACTACCCAGACACTGAAGTCTTGTCCTTTAGGTGGTATGAGTCTATAGAGCCCAGGTCACTAGAAAAGGCACAGTCAATGCATTTCTCTACATGCATAAAGGTTTGCATTTAACTCTGACTTGGAGAGAAAAGGATGTTTCATAGTATAGAATGTGTGGGGCTGCAGATGGACAGTCTCGTGACTAGTATCATCAGATGCCTGTGGTGGCATCCAGCAGTCTCCAGTACTCTCCAATGCCCTTCCTCAGTGTCAACAGAGTCTCTCCCTTGAGAACTGATGGTGTCCCTTTTCTGCTGTGAGATACATCCCCCCAGACTGTATGTGAGGTCTTGGTCTGGATGCTAACACCCCACAAAACAGGGACAGTATGGGCTGACAAGTATGGGCATCTTCAGATAACTCTACTCCCTGCACTTTGGGGGGAGTTTTCATTTCTTTTACTTAGTAATGGTTAATTTTTTGACAAAAAAATTTGCAGTTTATTCCTTTCTAAACTGAGGGAAAAGGATATTTTCAGTTGTGCACACAGGTCTGCAAAGATACCAGGGAGAGAGCAAAGTTCCTGAGTAGCTAGAAGTGGTATGTGTGTGTGTGTGTGTGTGTGTATGTGTGTGTGTGTGTGTGCGCGTAGATGGGTTTCTTATCCATCTGAGCCAAACAACCTGTTATTAGTTTGTTTGTTTTTTAAATTTCCAACCCATTGTGGACTTGTACTTTTGTAGACTGTAATAAAAACAAATTACTAGAAAAACGAAATAAAAAAGGCACACCTACAAAATATAAGCTCTATTTTTTTATGATTGTATTAAAAAACATAAAATTACTGTCAGGTTGCTATACAAGTTTCTAAATATTTGCCATAACTTTTGTATTTATCACTGCTTTCTTGAAAGCAATTCACAGACCAGCACCAACCTGGGTCACTGGTGTAGGGGAAGTGGGACGCCTGAGCAAGAGGTGCTCTGTCCCTGGGAACAACTGGAAGGGAGGGGCTGGAGGCTCCCAGGGCTTTAGTAACAGTGTTTTCCTTCATGAGCTGACATGTCTGTGTTTTGGTATTTTATTAAGGGGACAGTTTTTTCTATCAAGGGAGTAGCAAAGGCTTGGGGTCCACAAGCACACTCTGGCTGACCCATGGGGTCCTCTGCCTCTAGAATATCTGGCTTGGACTGCTCAACAGGCTCTCCAAAGAGAGAGGCTCAGTGTTTCCTGGACATGGACTAGATTGGTGGTTGGAGAAACCAGGGTGAGGGAGGAAAGGGGTTGGGGTGGGAGAAGGGAAGGAGGGAAAGGGTATAGAAGTGAACAGTAAATGATAGCGTGGGTGTCTTTCTAGTTCCCCATCTTCGGGGCAGAACCAAAGGCAATTAAGGGGATGGATGCATTTCCATGATGTATCTTGTAAACAGATCAGCCCATTTGAAAAGCACTTGCAATTTGCCTGGGGATCATATTGAAATTCAGATTGTCATCCAGCAGGTCTGGGGTTGGGTCTGAACAGCTGCTTTTCTATAAGCACCAGGTAATAATGACAGTGTTGGTGTTGGGGAGTCTGGGGAGCCACTATATAAGATGTTATCGGGTCCACGGTGCCTGGAAGATAACATTGATGTCTCCTTTGTAGGTAAGTCAGATTCTACTGTCTGTGATTCCAGTAAAGCTGGGCCTAAAGGAGCATGTATCAGATCCTTTTACTGAGTGTGGATGCCTCAAACCAACAAATGATCTACACGGACATGAAAAACAGGCAACAAATGTGCATAGTTCTTTTAACAAAATAGATTTACAACCATTTTTTTTTTTAAATCAAGAAAGCAATGGCATGCTTTTTTGGTGTGCTCTGCAATCTGGAAGCTCTGGGCAAGCTGAGTTCTGTCTCCCAGCTGAACTTGTTCAGAGCTGCAGGTGGAGATTCTATGGAATTTGCGGCCTGACCTTAGTCTTGCTGAACTTCCAAGAAGTCTTTTAGTCCTGTAGTCACAGCTTCATACTTTCCTTTCAGGATAAAGGCAAGCATATTCTCTTTTTGTATAAAATCTATTTATCTGTGTGTATTTATGCACAAACACACGTATTTGTATTTAGTTATCTAGTATCTTATCTATTATCATTTGTCTGTTATGTTAACTATGTTACCTATCTATCTATCTATCTATCTCTATATATTCACCTATGCATCTACCATTTATCATCTCTATCATCTATGTCTATCTTTATATTTATCTATCATCTCTATCATCTATGTCTATCTCTATATTCATCTATCATTCATCATATCTATCTATCTATCTATCTATCTATCAATCACTCAATCAATTATCTGTCTATCTGGAACAAAAACCCTTTTACATTTGCATTTAAAGAAGAGATCTGTGCCTCTGGGTCCAATGTTACTTCTGGAACTGTGTCCGTGTCTGTGTGAAAGTGGGAGTTGTTCATTCCCACACTATTGCCTGGTTTCCCACTCAGAATTTCCTGGCCAGGAATAGGGCACAGGGGCTCCCTCCCTGTGTGCTCAGGAACTGGGTGACCCACAGAAAGAGCTGGGCACAACTGGGCAGCACTGGAGAGCAACTGGGGAGCAGTGGGTGCTGGGTGCTGGAGGGTGGGCATGGGCAGATGTTGGATTCAGGCACTGCACAAGTAGGGAATTCTATCATCAGACACTGAGGGACTCTTGACTGGTCGTGTTGTTTGGGTCCAGATCATTAGTAGCAGTCTCACTCAGCTGTGGTTTTTTCCCTGGCTTTTTCACTGATGCATAGATGTGAATGTCCTGCAGGAAAGCTAGGTCAGTACAGGGAAGCAGACACGTGACAAAGGGTGAGGAAGGTCAGGGGTTCCTGCTTACTTGTTCTTCTGTGGGGAGCTCCTCGAGTCTGGCTGTGCAAAGAGAAACATTCAGGTCAGGATGTCTGCATCCATCTCCTCTCACCTCTTGGCTAGTGCCCTTACCCAAGAGAGTGCAGGCCCCTTTACAGCTATTTAATTTGGAATCAGGAAAAACTACAGATTGGGATCTTCCCATCTACCTCTGGACCCAACTCCATTTTTTCTATTATGCAGAAAGGTGTGAAAGCAAATGCCACCTGAACAGGTTGTAGACTTTAGATGAGAAAGAAGGAGGTGATGGGAAGTTGGATGGGTAAAGACTGTTATACTGATAAAAGGAAAAGAAGTTAAACACTAGCCAAAACCCTAACTGGGTATCCAGTGAGGGAAGAAATTGGTCCTGGGCTTAGAGAGAACACTTTTCAGGGTTCCTGGATTAGCCAGAGGGGAACTCTTGAATTCATGGGGATGGTCTATCTTAATGAATAAGTGAGCTTCCTGAAAACTCATCAAAATTTTCTTGGCAGAAGGAGCTGCCAACTTGAATAAATACATCTTGCTTTAGAAGTCTATTAAAGCAACCACTTTTCCCCTAGACTAAATAGAAAATCAGAATATTGTCCCCATGGAGGGAGAGGTGGGTTGATTTAAATATCTGTAGGTACATTTAAAGACCTAGAAACAAATGGGAACCAAACATCCTTGAAACTGATAGCCATTTCTTTAAGTATGGCTTGAAGTAAATGAGGCTTCAAGGGGGAATAAACATGTAGATTACAAAGTGATTATTTTGAAAGCTAGCATAAATTCATGCTTAAATATCATCATCAAGACAGAGAAAAGAGTGTGAGATATCAAAAGTTACAGAGAAACTAAAAAATTCAAGTTTCTGATTTTTTTTATCTCTTCTCTACAGAATTGTCCACATTAGAATTTTAACTGGCCTTTTTAGAAGATAAACACTGGAGGAACTTGGTGAATGATCTGCTTCTGCCAGAATGGGAACTTATCAGGCAGCCACTTATGTACCACTTGAACCCATTACTTGTAGCTGTATTTTATCTCATTAATTTAAAGCCTCACGATATCCCTGAGAGGGAGATAATTTGATGACTCTTAGAGAGCTATGATCAAGCCACAGAGTGGCCGGGTTGGGAGTTGGCCATTGATCTGTCCTCTCTATCATATTTCCTTTCTGTTGTGTTAATACCAATGACGACTCACCCTGGGTACCACACTGTCCACAGTGGGTGTGCATGTATGGACTTGTGCATCCTATCTCTTATTTACTATCTATCTCTCAGCAGACTTGAGGACTGCTGCGTTTAGTGAGAGAGGCATAAGCCCTTCTTCAGCATTTTATCCCCCATCATATTCAGTGCCACAGATTACCTTTGGAATGTGAAGGCCACCAATATAAATCATATCCACCTTGTAAGAATTCTAGGGTTCATGCTTCTGTTCATGCCTGAGTGTGTAATAGTGGGTTTGCATCTCTGTGACTGCGATCATATGAGGTTAGATATCTCTGTGTGTATACTGAAAACTCTCTGTGTCCTTTTGAGTGTTCCTTTGTGGGACATGGAAAGAAAAAAATCTTCTCACATAGGACTCAGGTAAAGAGAATGGCTATGCTTGTCAGGCTGTGGTTTCTCAAAGGCTGGCAAATACCAGAGATTTAACAAGTAAGGAATCAAAAAGAGTTACTAACCATTTTTTTTACAGGGCCTGAAGAAGCAAATTAGAAACACAGTGGCAAGGACTATCCCACCAAGCAGGCTTGCAAGTATCCAAGCAATTGTCCAGTTGCTGTTGGTTGAGGCAGACAAGACTTGAGGACCTGAGAATGGGGAAGTAATTATGTGCATCGCAGAAATTCAGAAATACATACCAAACTGACACAGGAGACACAGTGGGCAACTTTGAAAACACAACAAGCAAACAAACAAACAAACAAAAAACCAAAACAAAACCAAAAAAAAAAAAAAAAAAAAAACAAAACACATGGCCGAGAGAAGCCTTGTAAGTGGGAGAGAAAGATGGCACATAAGGAGCTAGCTTGACTGATCATGCAATGGATGGCCATGTAACCCCTCCCATATTGGGCTCCCCACCCTCTGCAGTTCAGAAGATAGACAGAGCCTGCCTGCCATAAGTCATTATTGTGGTAGGTGTGGTGGGAAGTGACAGAGGCGTGAGAACTGACTGGGGCTCAGAGATTGTGTGGGACAAAACATACCAACCATGGGGAACTTCTCAGGCTCACTCATCTCTTTGGAGACATGGTTTTTAGCTTCACAGGAATAATCCTGAATACTCCACTCTGGCTTTGCTGAGATGCGGAGGGAGGCGACTCTGTCTGTGGAAGCCAGGGATTCCCCTAGTATCTCTCCATTAAGGTAGAATGAATACAAGATTGGAAGGGAGCCGCTCTGGACCTCACAGAGAAACTCCACCATGTCTCCTGCAGCAGGGTTAGCAGCTTCATGTCGCAGAGTAACCACAGGATGGGATACAGGCACTGGATGGCATATGGAACCGGAGAGTCAGCCTGACTGCCCAGGATCCAGGATACCTTCTCCCCTGGAACCTCTTACTTACTCCCATGCAGGCCTGCTGCCTGATGTCTGGATCCTTGAGGAGTTCTCTCTTCCCTTATCAACTTACCCTGTACATGGATCTCAAAATGTTGACTTTGTTTCTGGATTAGGCCATCCTTAGTGGCCACTGCACACTGGTAAAGCCCAGAGTCTTTCTCCTTGATTTCTGAGATGTGAAATATTGGGTCGTGACTCTTGTCCTGAATGACATGACTGTCCTTGTAGAAAGAGTAAAAGGACCACAAGGCTAGCTTCTGGGGGTGCAGCTGTGTCTGACACCTCAGGACCAGTGGTCTCCCCTCTTGGAAGTATGGAGGGAGGACAGAGCTCAGCACAGGAGTCTGGAACAACTCTGGGGAGACACAAGCCCAAGGCTCAGGAAGAAAGTCCCAGACAGCATAGCCCTGGAGGCTGAGGACTGATCTTTGCATCACACAGGCTATCACTCTGAGACCCAGAAGGAGAGATAGTTTACATCCTCAGAGCTTGTCCATTGTCCTCATGCAGTGAGTATGAAGTGACTCCTACAAAGCCAGGTTCTGTGGGAACCCCAGAAAGTCAGAACCAGATAACCCCTTAGTGGTTGTGGTCCTCAGAGGGGAAAACTGGGTAGATATGCTGGCCCAGGGCTCTTCCAAATGCCTTGTATCCTCTAGCTACATGTTGGACATCATTGTGGATATCTCAGGACCCAATGAATTGGCTCAACATCATCTAGCATAAGGGGTCCTAGACAGCCATTGACCTCCAGGATCCCTGAAACATGCCTTACTGTCACACTAGACCTCTCCAACTGGTGACTCACCTTGGACTTCAATCATGACTAGCTGTGAGACTTGTTCAAAATGTACCATTTTCCCACTGCAGCTGTAATTCCCGCTGTTTCTCACTGTTGTGGTCTTTATGGACAGAGAGCTGTTGTTCACAGAGATATTAAGGAATTTTCCATCTTTGTAGAACTTCACCTGGGACAGCGTGTGGTTCGTTGCACTGCATTGTAGAGTCAGCGTGTCTCCTTCAAACACAGGGTTTGGCTGGACTTGGAGATGCACCTTAGCTATGGGGTATGGAGACAGAGCCAGCCATGGAATGACAGGTCCCATTGCTTTACTGGTCTCTCTCTGCTCCAGATGTAGGTCTCACACTAGGGAATGAGACTCCTGCACAGTGCCTTTGTTTCTGGGTCTTCATGCTAGACCAGGGTTGGGCAGAAGCTCAACTTCCTTTTCTCTTGCTGGCCTGTTCCTGACCACACTTTCTTTAGTCTTCTGATTCCCCTGAACCTATCCCCTCCTGTGCCTTCTCCTGGATTTCTTCCAACCCATCTTTCTCTTCCCACCACACTGTCAAATTTTCTAAGCTCATTTCATCCTTTCCATTGTCTGATTTTGTTTCTCTCGATTCTGTTTCCTCCTTCCTCTGTTGGTTCAAATCCCCCAGTGTGGCATTTTCTTCAACCACTGCCCCTGATGAGAGCTACATAAATGCCCACCAGGAAAACAACAGCAGCAAAAAACAACTTTTTCTCTAGGCTTCCCCAGACCTAGTGTTCATCTCTACCCTGAGAAGGGACTTCCATCTTCTGTCAGTCTAGGAGAGATGTTTTATCTCTGTCTGTCCTCCTAACAGGCTCTCTGAGCTCTGATGAGGACAAGATAAGGGGTCCTAAAGATCTACCATCATCTGCCAGGCAGGCATGTTGGGTCTGTTCCCAGGCTGTAACTTTTTGACGTGTTAGACATGACTAGCTCAGACTGCCTTAGGAGTCTGGACAAAGAGTCTAAGATTCATGATGAGTAATCAGATAAGAAGTGCTGACATTGGTTCCAGCCCCTCTTGCCTTTGTCTGGATCTCCCTGGATGCTTAAGGCCTCCTGCACTCACTTAGAAGCAGAGCAGTGGTGTTCAAGTACATGAATTTGAGCGACTTCTGCATGTATCACAGAGGTCAAGATGCCCACAGCTCAGAGTTTTCCTCTGCTTGATGGAAAACACCATGAAGGCTATGAGACAGGAGGAGATGGAGGGCAAGAAGCTGAGGAAGAAAAGAAGACTAAGACAAAAGTGGGGCTTCCATGTCTGGAGAAGGGACAGGAGTCCAAACCCTGGCCCCCCAGAGCCACACTGAGAGGAGGGCCAACAGCTAGAGCCATGTTGAAGAGACTATGAGGGACCTCAGTGCTACCCTGCAAAGACTCCCATGAGACTGGAAACATCTGGAACCTAAGCCGGTGGAGCCCTGTTCTTCCTTTGTCCTGGACTCTAGTTAGGGACTCTGAAAACCTGCTCTAGGTCTTCCTTGCAAGTGAGGAACCACAGTGGCACTATCATATCCCTTCCCATTAAAATGTTGGCTCAGGAATCAGAAGAGACAGGTAAGACTTACAATTTGTCTCAAAACAGGAATCTGCAAGAGATAAAAGAGATAAAGTTAAATTAACTAGTACAAAAACTTCCACATCAGCAAGTGGTATTTATATCATTTGAGCTGCCAAATACTTAGGTCCCAAGACACCCAGCACTTACCTCTCAATCACCTAATCCCTAAGCCACTCAGTCAATTCCCCCAAACATTTAACTAGTAAATGTTTGTAGGGTACACATTCCCTGTCATACCCAACCTGCATCTGGTCAGATTTTGCCCTCCCAGACAGGCCTTCCCTAGGACTGCAATCAGAATTCTTCATGTTCGTAGAATCCTATTGCATCACTATTACTTTCCAGAGTACTAAGCAATATTGTAATTAATTTGTGAGATAGGGTCTTACTCTGTAGCCCAAGTTCCCCAGGCTGGTCTCTGACTCATGGAAATGCTCCTGTTTCAACCTCCTGGGTGCTGAGATGACAAGTGTTAGCCACCGCATCTGGTTTGAATTTGTCTTATTAAGTTGCCAGCATGTTATTGCCTAATTCTCCTCTGTTCAGAATGTAATCTGACTACATGTCTTAATGGCTATGTTCCTTATACCCAGGACCTGTGCCTGGAACACTGAGTTAGTAGTAAGTATGATGGTTAGTCTCAACTTGACTGGATTAATGTATACTCAGGAGATTAGTAGAACACACCTCTAGGTGTGTCTATGAGGCCATTTCCAGGGATAAGTGGGTCATGAGGACTCTGTTGTAATGAGTGGATTCATCCTTTGATTATTTCAGAATATTATCGGGAGGTGCCCAAAGTAGGAGATAGGATGTATGGAGGAAGTAGCTTCACTGGAGGTGTGCCCTGGAAGGGAATGTCTTGTTCTGTGTCCTTTCATTGTCTACTTCCTGGTTACCATGGGGCAAGCAGCATTCCTCCATGCCTTTCTACCATGGTGTTCCTGCTTTACCACTTACAAGTGATGAATCCAGTTGACTATACATTGAATCCTTTGGAACCATAAACACAATAAACTTTTCCTGCCTTAAGTCCATTTTCTTGAGTATTTTGTACCAGTAACTAAAAGCTAATAACTATCATGGGTGGGGGGGGTGAAGGAAGGGCACACACATGTGCCACATGCTCTCACCCTCCCTGCTTCGGATGCAGGTGGAGAATTTCAAGTTAATTTAGCATTCAGCTCAGGGTCAGCACATTTATAGGTCTTCAAGTTTTTCTTTTTTCCAGAACTATAAAAGTCTCTTCCCTTCCATCTGTCCCACCCTTCTTTCCTATGAACTTGTTGTAAAAGAGCAGGCAGGATTTGGAAGTAGACGGCCTTGACTGGATTTACAAATCTGCTTCTTTCTGTGTGAGCTTGGACAAATTGCCCAAATTCCAAGAGCGTCCAATTCCTCATTTTGTCATATCATATAATTGGGATTGATAATAGTAATTTTTTAGAATAGTAATTTTTTTAATAGGTGGTTGTAAAGGTTATATTGATCCACTGCCTGTGAAACTAGTTATGCTAACTGAAAGCAGAAGGCTTGAGCTCAGAGCAGATGAGAACCCGCTCTGTAGTTAGGCTTCCCCTACCTTTCTTTCTCACTGGAAAAGGACCTTGTAGTTATGATATGCTGAGCACACAGGATTGAGAGTCCTGAAGCTTATAACAAGAGAGAAGTAACCCAGACATCAGAGCCACTTCATTGAGCTCATGTCTCCAAGTCCCAATGACTTGTTGCTCCATTGTACAACAAGACCTTGGAGTGATGTGTGTGAAATAGGCCTCTGTAATCAAGATGGCAGCCAACTGGGATCATACTGAAAGACACTTGCCTATAGCAGTTTCTATGATGAGGGCCCAAGGACCTTGGTTAGATATAGGCTAAAGGTGAAGTGACAATGTGTAAGATTTCTAAGAGCTATTGTCAGGCTAAGTTGTATTATAGAGCCCTGAATCTTGGAAGCATCTGGGAGCTTCTTGCTTCATAGTGGGAGTAAGAGTGAAGTTGAGCTTTCAGAACACCAACAGAGCATATCAATGCAAGGCAGATGAGAATGAGGGACAGGGTCTGGAGACCATCCCTTATCGTAATGTTGAAGGATTTGGGAGTTATTTATAAAGATACAACAGAATATGGACACAATAGTGGCCTTCAGTCATTTTTCCAAAGAGAAGGGAAAGGTTTATTGTGAGTTACTTCATAGGACAGAAAAGAGACTAATTATTGAAAACTAGAGGGATCAGGAGGCAGATTTAGCTCAACATGAAGAAGTATTTCACAGTGGGTCTCTTCTATGGAGGAACATGCTGCTTTGTCAAGCCATGGCTGCCATGGCACCAAGGACTGTGGAGGGAGGAAGGTTCCACTAGGAGAGGGAACTTGTCTAATTTTTGGCTCAGAAGAAAGCTAAGGACCATCCATAAAACTTTTCTATATTTAAAGATGAGGCATATCCTATCATGCTTGATGCCAGGATATCTAGCTTTCTAGACACTGATAGCTGATAATTACTAATTATTGCAATTATCATGACCACAAACTGAACATTATTTAAAACGAATTTCTATTTTCTAGTTTATCTATCATCTATCTATCTATCTATCTATCTATCTATCTATCTATCTACTTTTTAGACAGGGTTCCTCTGTGTAGCTTTGGAGCCTACCCTGGAATTCACTCTGTAGATCAGGCTGGCCTTGAATTCACAGAGATTCACCTGCCTCTGCCTCTCCAGTGCTGGGAAGGAGGATGGGGAAAACACGGGACTCAACCTCTGATGGATAGGTGTTGGCATTCCTGTTTTGCTCTTGTTAACTCCAGGAAGGTCTCTGAGAGACTTGGTTTCCCCATTGTTTAATAGGGATTGAAAATAACTGTTCTAGAAGATCTTAATGGCTAGATACTACAAAGCAGCCATTCAGTGGTTTCGTTCTGCTTTTCTTCTCTTTCTCTCTGTCCACATCAGAGAGGAAATAGCAGCTTTTACCACATACCCACCCCTGGGGTTTGTGTCTTAGGATATTTTTCTGGGATCTCTAGGCATCAAATGTGGGCTACTTGTGTCTAGTTCTCCACTATACTGCATGCCAGGAAACTGGTCATCAGCTTCCACCTCTCCTAAGCTTTGCAGTTTGCTATCTAGATTCTGGATTAAAAAAATGAGATGCCTTGGACTTTATCCAGACAAGTCCCAAGGGCTGTTTTTTTCACAAGATCATTCAACTTGCCCCCTGGGAACCTCCCACTAAAGGTAACCCTGCTTCTTCCATAGTATGAACATTAGGCCTCTTCACTTGCCAAGATGGCCGTTCCTAACACAGAATAGAGAGAAGAACACAAAGCAGAGCAGGTGTTTTCCTCACAGGCTTCAGTTTTCACAAACTGTCCAGGAAGAGGTCAGAGTTAGGGACAATTTCGCTTTTTCTGTTCTATGAAATAAACAACAAGCAGCAAAGATGCAAAACAAGCAAATAGATCATTAGAAACACCTTTTCTCCCTTCCTTCCTCTCTCCCTCCCTTCCTTCCTTCTTTTCTTTTCCCACCACCAAAAGAAAACTGTTACACACACACACACACACACACACACACACACACACACACACACACACACTTTGGTGTGCAGAAGGATGACACTGAGCTGGGCCCAGAAACACTCTGTTCAGAAATCTTTCACTTTTGGATCAATCAGTCACAAAACAGCTGGCCAATGTGGCTGGAGAGGAGAGAGACAGGGACTGTTGACTTTTCAAACCAGCCCTGAGGACCAGTTAGATCCCAAAGCTCACCATACTCCTTACAGAGAGACAAAGTAGGCAGGAGAGGAAGGCAAGCTTAAGGGCTCTGTATAGACAGAGTGCAGAGCTTTTGACCAAGTGAGAAGTCTGGACTTCAGCAAGTGGTTCTTGGAGAATGCTAAGGTGTCATAAAAGAGATGTTGCCTTCCAAGTGTTGCCTCCTGCTGCTGAACAAAAGGCATGGAATTTACACCTCTGTCTCTGATCTTCCCTTGATACTCCCATGGGACTCCTCTCCTTCAGTAACTGTTTCCTTTTGGGATAGCCCCCAAAATTATCAAATGGGGTTAAAAGTGACTTTGGGAGGCCCTGGGATCTTACAGTCTGCCTCTCTAATTTATTTCTGATGATGGGCCTGCTTTGCCAAGAACTTTGGCAAAGGAGCTAGGAGACATTGCAGAATGTTTCCACCCCATACTAGCTTCTCACAGCTTGCCAATGTGCATACACTTCTCTCAAGCTCCAGGCACTAACTCACCATGAATCTGGAAAAAGAACAGTTAGGAACTATGTCTCAGAGACCACTTTCCTGGAGCACAGTAACTCACCAAAGAGCAGCAGAACCACCAATGGCAGCATGGTGCCTTTCCTGAGACAGAGCATGCCAAATAGCAGGCCGACCTGGAAATGGAGATACAGCAATTAGTCCTCTTGACCTGGGTTGAGTGGGTGGATCTTCTGACCTAAGAGGAAGTGGAGAAGAAATTTGACAAGCTCAAATGGCGTTTTTCCCCCCCCCCTCTTTCTTTCTCTCTCTCTCTCTCTCTCTCCCTACACACACACACACACACACACACACACACACACAGGAAGGAGTCAGGTAAATCACTAATAAGGGTTTCCTGTGGTTTCACACGACTCATGCCAGGGAACCAGGATGGGTTATTGATGGGAGATGTCATTCTGTAAATATGTTTCTCTTTTTGGTTAATGAATAAAGCACCGTTGGCAAATAGGAAGGCGAGATAGGTGGGACTAGGAGATAAGGAGGATTCTGGGAGATGTAGTAGAGGAGAGTCATGATGTAGGGACTTGAGAGAAGTCTGGACCCTCTCTTCAGTAAGATAAGACCATGTGGAAATACTTAGATTTATAGAAATAGGCTAATATTTAAGACAGAGCAAGCCAATAAGAAATGCTAACAGGCCAACAGCTTTATATCTAATACAGTGTCTCTGTGTGTTATTTGGAACTGACGAAGCTCTGGGACCAGGCTGGCAGGAAAACTGCTCATAACAGGTTATAGCTGTGGATTATTCCTACTGGAAAGCTTCAGTGACTGTTCAAATTCAGTCTCAGCCTCCCCGAGTGATAGCGTAATATTGGAACCACTAATCATCCAACTTCTATCCCTGAGAGACCTCCAGTAGTCTGATGAAGTCCTTCCTTGCTATAGTCTGGCTCTAGAATATTCTCCAAAAATCCATGTATTAAAGGCTTGGTCCAAGGTCTGTTTTAAGAATTGGGGCTAACTTGAGAGGCTGCAGTCATGGAAAGCATGCCCTCAAAGGGTGTTGTGGGGTCAGGGCTCTTCCCATTTCTCTCTTTGCTTCCCAGTAGCCATGATGAAACAGGTACCATTGTATGCTTCCTGCCATGATTTTTTGCTGAAGCATAGGCTCAGAAATAGATTAAACTATGTTGGTAATAGGCCTGATAGGATTTCCTAAGAGTAAAACGTGGATATTCAATGATGCAGCATCTTCCTGACACCCAAAGTGTGTTCATACAAGCTTTATTTGTAATAGATAAAATCTTGAAAGGACACAAAGGTCCCTCACAGAGATCTCCATTGGTTCCAAGGACAGAACAGAACACGTGGCTTTGAGATGAAAGATAGAAGAATCTGGTAAAACAGCACGGGGACTTTTCCGGCAGTTAAGCTTTCTGAGGAAGTCTACATGAGCAGTTCTATGTGGTTGGGAAAAGACTCCATGTGCTTATTGCTGAAGGCAAGAGCAGACAGAGTGAGTTTCCTGTATTTTCACCATAGATTCTCTGACTCAGAGGAAATGGGACATCCACCTGACACTGACAGGCAGTGACCTGGTCACCAGGCTGCTTCAGTATTCCAGTAGTAAGGAGGTGAGAAAGAGTACAGTGTCTATCTAGAGGGTACTTATGTTTTCCTTCATCATTCTTTGCAGAGTTTTCTTCAACTTTGTTCAGCAATGGGTAAGCGGGCGGTGCAGGTCATTACAGGGAAGGAGACAAGGGGATGGGTAACCACAAATGGGTTCATACACAAGGCATCCTTGATGTTTTGAATACAGAATGGTCAAAGCATCTCTCTGGCCTCATCTACTGTCATTGTGTCCCAAAAGCTGTGAGTGTGAAGTGAATCCCAACTTATCATGTCACCCTTACAGGTGACATGCTTCTGTACCTTCAGATGTGAATGGATTGGCTCTCTGAGCTCAGCTGGCTGCCCACCATTCCCCTATGAATGTAGGTGACATAAGAGAATAGCAGTATGGTTACATATCTGCCCAGGTCACACATCTTCTAGGACCCAGGCTACACTGAATGGAGACTGCTATGAGTTAGGCTCCAAACCCATCACACCTTCTTACATTGCAACACGACATTGTTACTAACAAAGTCCACCTGAGAACCATGCAATTGAGTTACAAAAAGAAAATTGCTAATGTTTTGAGTAAATTTATAATTTTGTGTTGGGCTATATTCATATCCTTGGCTGCAGGTTAGATGTACCTGCAGGGGACTAGACATAAAGATAGGACTCTCTTCCATAAGAGGCTGGAAGCCCAGGTTCTTAACTGTGTAGGTCATTGTCAGGACAACAACTGTGAGGGCCAATGGTTGTTGGGGTCTGAGAAATGGCAGTTTAGCGCCCAGGAGGTCAGAGGGTGAACTCAGGAGAATGGTCATTAGGGACATCTCTGGGCACAGGGCAGCAGGCTAGACTCCACTCAAGCTCGAATCCTTGGTCTTATTTTGTGTGTCTGTTGTTTGTGCCTGAGTGTATATCTGTGTACCACATTCAGGACAGTACCTTTGAACGCTAGAAGAGAGAGAGAGAGAGAGAGAGAGAGAGAGAGAGAGAGAGAGAGAGCATTAGATCCTTGGGATTGGAGTTACAGTTCATTATGAGCCACCGTATGTGTACTGGGAATTGAATTCAGGTCCTTTGGAAGAGCAGCAAGTGCTCTTAACCACTAAGCCATCTTTCTAGCTCCCTTGCTTTGATTCTTAATCTGCTGAGATACCTTGGCTAAGCTTGCAACAGTTTGGGTATCAGGATCCTTATCTCTAAGGTGAATAAATAATTTTATTTCACCCTAAAAGTGAAATAAAAGCATGAGGTGTGTAGACAGTGCTGTCTTCTGGAGCACTCCAAGATGCTGAAAATGTCCCCTGGCTGCTTCCTGCAATAGTTCTCACTTGGATCGTAGCTATCAAATATTTGAAATTGGCTGATGAGGCTGAGGAGCTACAATTGCATTTGCCTGTGTTTTAGTTAATTCAATATTTAATGTTACACGTGGCTTCTGGCTGCCTTCTTGGTTGTCACAGGATTAGAGCCATGCCACATAAGGAGGAAGTACTTGATGAAGGCTATCATTGTTAAAGGAACAGTGAGCCTGGAACTACTAGACTTCCTTGCAAGTTTCACTTCTTGGGAGGTCCAAAAAAAGGTGAAGTAACTTGAGTGGAGATACTTGGGGTCCAGCTTGTCTGTGATTGGAACCACATGGCTTGCTGGAAACAGAGATTCAAGAAAGACAGAATCCCCCACCCAAAAAAAAAAATTTTTTTTTTGAGTTACATTCTAAAGACAGGACTAATTGGAGATGTGTATTAAATGCCTAGAACTTAGGCTAGGAGCTGAAAGATGAAGAGTAAGATAAAGGAAGGAGCCAAATGGGAATCTGGGCAACTCCTGCAATTCCCTCTGCCTGTCCCTTCCGTTCCAGGTAGCTATGCTGAACCTGGAAGGGCCAATGGGAAACTGTGCTTGAGTCAGGTCTGCAGTGACCTCTTGTGGCTACCTGAACAACAGTTGCCCTAGGGAAAATTTTTCTTTTTTTAAAAAATTAATACCCACATGACATTTCTCTCTTCACCCATCCTTCCATTCAACCACTCACCTACCCCTCCTTCCACATGCCTTTTCAACAATCCTTCCAGCCAACAAATTTCTCAAAGTTCTTCTCTATTCCCAGTCCCTCTGTGCCTTCTTGAGCTCAGAAAAAGACAGACATATATTAGAATATAGTCTTGTGCCTCTTAAGGCATTCCCCTGTTACTCTGTTTATCACATGGTGTTGCATCTGTTTTTATCATCTTCCTCTATTTCATGTTCAGTCACTTCAAAGTCAAGTGTGGAATTCAATTCGTCTTTGGGTCTCTAGTCTTAGCACAGCATGTGAGGTTCAAGATACATCAAAGAACAGTTCCTAGGAGTGCTGGAGACAGAAAATATGCATTAAAGCATTGGCCAAGCTGCTTAGTGGGTGGAGCATGGCTTAACCTTACTGAAGGTCATATTTAAAGTTTTATCATGGTAATAATCACACCCAGCTTTTAATATTGTGCAGAGAACTATACTTCACACACAGACTATTTTGTATTTCCACTGTCCCTGTCCTCTTCTGCAGTTAGGTTCTTGTATGCCTTCTTGGGAGCCTTATACTACCAAGGCTATTCTACCTTTGCCTCTCATGAATTCAGTCATGCCATGTCAAAATTGGATCTTTTCACTAGATGCTTTTGAAAGATGCTCATGTTTTCTTCACCTTAAAGCCACTCCAAACAAGCCAGCTGCCCTTCCTCTGTTGTCACACTTGTGACATTCCATTGATAGCCCTTCTGCGCCAGGTGCCACAAATGGTTACATGTGTTATAAGATACTGATCTTCTCAGTTTTCAGGGCATTTAGGTAAGGCCATGTTTCTATCTGGGATCCAAAATTTACTCAGTCACTAAACATTGTACTTAAAGATAATCTTGGGGCTAGAGAGATGGTTCATTGGTGATGAGCACTGGCTAACTCTTCCAGAGAACTTTGATTCTGTTCCCAGTAGCTACATGACACCCTATAATCATTTGTAATTCCAGGTTCAGAGGACCTAATGCCCTTTTCTAGCTTCCATGGGTGCTGGCTGCATGCATGTGGTGCACAGACAAACATGCAGGTAAAACACCTACACACACACACACACACACACACACACACACACAGAGAGACACAGAGACACACATACGGGGACACACACAGACACAGACACATACAGACACACACACGCAGACACAGACACACAAACACACACAGACACACACACACACACAGATTTAATAAACATGTACCACAGAGCAAAAAAAAAAAAAAAAGCTTGGGAAATCCTTAGGTGTGCTTGCTGCCTTTCCTTTCAACTCAAACCAGCTTGTCTGCCTCCAGCCTCCACCATACATATTTCTAGTGTATCAAGTAATCAAGCTTAAGCTCATGTTGTTTGAGAGAAACTCAGCATTGTTCCTGTTGATTGCTGCTGCATTCTTTAAAACCAAGATACAATTGTTTCCTCACTTGCCTCCCATCTCTGTATGGAACTTTCCCATCATGCCCTGCAAGCACAGCTTCCCTTCTCTGGAGGTTTGGGAAGAGCTGTGCAGACTCCTCCCAGGCCTCTGTTTTCTTACCCATGCCACAGATTTAAATTACTGTCTGTGGTTCAGTGAATCTCCAGTATGTCTTTCTAGTCCAAGGTCTACCCAAATATCAGATATGAATGTCCAGCTGCTGCTCTAGGCCATGCAGGCATTTGTCTCAACCTACTGAATTCTTCCTTCCCTCGATGGGATAATCTTCATTGTCACCTGGACTGGATTTAGAATCACCGTGGTAATAAATATGTCTCCATATGGGTGTGTCTCTGAGGATGTTCCTTAAAAGATTAGCCAGAGAAGGAAGAGCCACACTGAACGTTGGCAGCACCATCCCAGGGCCTTGGGTCTAGCCTGAGGAAGTGAGTGGAGCAGCAGCCCACATACAAGTGTGGCCAGCTACCTCAAGCCTCCATAGCCATTTTCCTTGCCATGATGGACTGTATCCTCAACCATGAGCCCAAACAAACTCTTCCTTCCTTAAGCTGCTTTTGTGATGTGACAAGGAAAAAACTGATAACCTCCTAACCTGGTTCCCCCCTGGTATTTTCTGTGTGAGCTAACAGGTCCACTTACCCCAATTCCCAAGTCAGAAATCCAGTGCCTTGATTTGGACTGAAATCAAAGTGCAAATTAGCCATCGAAAATGTTGTCACTAACACACTATAATCTAGTAAATGCCCTTTGTAATGTATATCATTGTATTTGTTCTGTCCCTCTAGAGAACCCCATTTGACACAGACCTCTACCTGTCCTGACCAATGCCTGTGCTGGTGCACTGTACATCCTGCCTTAGCAGCCAGCGCCTTCATCTTGTGGTACAACCTCCCCTTGAATTCATTTCTTTTGTCAGGGCTACTCGTTTCTGGGGGCGGGGGTGAGGACCAGTCATGTCCTGTTCCTAGCTGAACTTCCATGTCTGTCAGAGTTTGTGTTCACCAAAACAAAACAAAACAAAACAAACAATACAGTCTCCTCTTTGTGCTCCTGCTTCTGCATAGGGACAGTGTGGATGGCTGCTAAATTGTCCGGGGTTGTGGGGTGAGACTGCTGTCACTAAAGGTGGTTGGTTGGTTGGACCAGTGGAGTTGGAGTGGACTTCAGTTTCATCTGTTGTTTTGACTCACACCTCCGTGTTCCTCACTTTCCCCTTGTGTCCCCTGTACACCCCTTCACATATGCACCTCGGTAGGAAGCATGCTAAGCATTGCCTGTGTGCTTCAATAGGACGTCTGTCACTACGAGCACACGGTTACTGAGAGCAGCATTAATAATTTGGGAATGGCTTCATAGAAGGGGCTGAACACTGCTGGAGGCTTATTCTTCTCTGGAGATTGAGGAAGAAAAGCATATATAATTAAAGTGATAAATTGGATTTTTTTTGGCTTCTCTGTTTACCACTGTCAAACATAATGTATTTCATGCATTTATACAGAATGTATAAAATAGATCAGAATTAATTTTCTTCAGTTTGCTTATTTTCCCCTCCAGTTCCCTGGGTAGATGCACAACCTAGATAGGGTGAGGAAGACCGTAAGGCTTGTGTGTTCAGAGGAGATGGTAGTGGAAGATTAACACACCGACCCCCCCTGGGGAGCTGGTGACACTCATGAGCAAGCAAACAATGACCAGAGGTAATGAGAGTCTGGGGAACAGCTTGCAACCTGGATCAGATGGAACAGAGTTAGCATCCCAGCTCAGTCTGGTGAACTGTGGGGCTTGGACTCCAATCTCCTTCCTTATCTCCAAGCCCCTCTTGCATTCACTCCTCCACTGTTCTCCCCCTCTCCCCCTTCTGTCTCCTGTGTTCTTTCCCTCTGCATATGAATTCAGATAAACATCCTAAATCATCTTCTCCTTTATGTCCTTGTTCCCAGTGCTCAAGTGCTCACCTCGTTGTCCTCTTTTCCTTAGAGTAAAGCTTCTCAAAAGGCCCACTCATACATCTCCACTCACCTGTCAATGCCGGGCCATCTGGCCTCAGCTCCTGTAGAGCCCCACCCCACTGAACTGCTTTTGATTATGCAGCAGCATTTTCAACAGTTGAACACGGCTTCCAACTTGAAACATATTCGTGGCTTGGCATCTCTCATGCCCCCTTGACACCCCTAATTCATTCTTCTACCTCGTTAAGTCTATTTGCTGGGTTCTCTTTTCCATACTATTAAATGGAGGGGTGCTTGGAGTTTGGTCCCAGCCTTCTTTTTTTCATTTGCACCATCTGCCTAATTGAGTAGCTTTGAAGAATACATAAGTGACACCTAAATTTATACCTCTTGACCCGACTCGACCTTTCCCATGGACTTCTGAACCGAGAATACAATTGCCAACTCTGTTCCTCCACTTATGTGGTTGAGAAACAATGAAATGAAATTCTTCATCCTTCTCTCCTTGCTAGGAAGCACCCAGTGTCCCACCTCCCCTTTTTGTTTACTGCCCCTCTTCAACTCCCATCATTTTTCTCTCAGTGCCTCCCTGCCTACTGCTTAAATAAACCCTCAGACATGCTTCACATAGAATCTTTGGCCAAGTTCCATCTAGTCCTCTTCAGAGTATACCACAGATACATTTCCAGGCCTGACTATTTTTACAAGGTAGCCCAGGTTGGCCACAGTTTCCCAGCTATCCTTTCTGCCTCCTGGCCTCCTGAGTTCTAGGGTTACTGTTTTTTCTTTCTCTTAAAGTAATAAAGTCCTGTGATTCAGCCAAGGACACATATGGTTCTCCACTCCTGCATCTGGTATTTATTTATTCTTCTCACATCTGTTTTTGCAATCATGACAAGCATGTGTGCCCACCCACAATGGTGTTTGGCTTACCTGTAGAGAGGGAAGACTCCAAGGCTCCTCCTTCTCCTCAGCATGCGTTATTGTGGGGGTCGCCTCATGGTCAGTTGGCCTTGAAGACAAAGGGAGCAGAGGCAGATGCAGGGCTTTGTTCAGCTTGTGGGTATGGCAGAAACAGCCTTCCCGGAGTGAGGGGAGATAGAAAGGATGGTGACAGTGGCTGGGGCCTCACCTAATTCACATGAAATAGTATGCTCCTATTATAACAGCCAAAGCACAAAGCCTAACTACCCTTGTCAAAGCAGGGGGAGAGTATCTGCAGGGAACTGTGTCAAGAGTCATGGCTGAGGTAAATCAGGTATCCAGGCTCAGGGTCAGTCTCCAAATAAGGTCAGGCAGAGAGTAGGAAGCCCATCCTGGGGGAAGGGAGTCCTCCTATCTTGCACCCATCTTCTTACGCCATCTTGCACCAGAGCTCTGAGAGCTGTCTAGGCATGGTGAACTACAACCTCAGTCTAGCAGGGGTTCCCAACAGGTTGGATATGTGAGATGCAACTGACACATGTGGTGTTCTGTTGTCATTTACTGTGGTAGAGGATTTCACTGGGTGTGGATGTCTAACTCACTTGTTTTCCTAATGGTGGCTAATGGTGCCTTTTTCAGTTTGTGGCCGTCATAGACAATGCTGCAAAGACATTTGCACACATTTCTTTGAGTTTGTGCTTAAGCTTCTCTAAGGTAAATCTTTAAAAACAGCACTCCTGAATGATAAAAAGAACTTGTCTCCCAAACTGTGCTAGATAATGGCAGATTGCCCTTTAGAGTGGTTGAACAAATTCCCAGGCCTACACTATCTCTGCCTTTCCACAACTCCCCTTGCACCCTTACTAGCTGCGGAGCTCCTCTGTGCCACTAGGACAGAGTCTTGCTTTCCATTTAGAAAGATCCGGCAGTGTATAGGAGGGTGGGTCCAAATTGTGGATGGCCTAAGAGATGGGGGCCTAATCAAACACAACAATAAAACACAACAACAGTAATTATAAAAGCAAAAATGTACCCATCTTGAAGGAAAACAGACCCACATTGATAAAATAAACATCCATGTGCTTAACATATAGTATAAATACAATCAGGGCTAACTTCACATACCTATTTGTTGTAGATGTTTAAGAAATAATGTAACTTTGCTGGTCTTTTCCCTCCCTCTTTTCTGGGTTCAGCTGAGAGACCGAGTTTGGTGGGTCTCCAAATGACTTATTTTTATTTGTGTGTCTCCATAAACAATCTACAGGGCTGTTTTTATTCTGTGTCTAATAGTGCAAAAGTTTCTTTCCGGCCCACCCAGCACGATTTCCAGAACACATCTTCGTTGGTGCTTCAGTATGGCAGGGCACAGCTCTCTCACTCTGCTAAGAGTGTCTTTTAGATTGTTTACAGTTTGGGACCATTTAAACACTGGTGGATATATACTTTACCAAGGGGGATATTTTTGGGTTTTGCTCATGCCCAATTTTTAAGTTCCTGGAATTGTGTCTGGCATATAACAAGTGTCCAGTAAATAAATATTGAGTAAATGAATAAACGAACAGCCTCATATGTGTCTCTAAGTTGCTCAAATGCAGTTTGTCCATAAATATATATGTAGTGGCTGAATATATATGCATGTATGTGTATGTGAATATATGCTAGGTTTTGGAGTGAATTCATTCTCATACATCATCAGCAACTTGAGATTTTGGGTTTCCCCCAGCTTTGTCAGATTTAGTTTGAGATTGGGTGGGTATGTCCAGCACTACTGTATATAAAATAATATTTTAATTTGTGTTTTATTAAGTCCTTTCTGGTAGCCTCATCTGGCATTTCCCTTGACACCTTCTGTGTCTTCCAGTTTATCAAATGAACAGAAGATGGGTGAGGGTCCCCCCCTCCAGGCTGGGGCCTGACTCCTCAGTGGAATTACAGACCCCTGTGCATCCCTGGTTCCCCTTTGTTCCCAGTGGCTCTTGAACACATGTACTAGGACAGACCTGGGATCCCACAAGATGGAAGAACTCAGCAGGGGAACCTGGGCCACCCAGTGGACTAGCTGTACCTTGAGCTCTGAAGATACTCATGAAGGTCGGGACAGGACTCCAACAGGTACCTGTGTTGTCATTTCTAGGTTCCCTGCTGAAGAGTGCCAGGCAAGAGGGACCTAGACTCAGGTGTTCTGGCATTTGCAGCTATGTGGACTCCTCTAGGGATCCTGCATATTCCCAAGAGGGGAAACTGTCTTTGGATCCTTCAGGATGCCTCATCCACCTATAGAAAAATATACCACTCTGTCTGTCTCCCTGAAATGACAAATTGGCCATTATTTAGAGAAGAAAACAGGCTTGCATTAAGGATCAGATGTAACAGCGAGTGTGGACGACAACTGAGGCAGAAGGATGAAATGTTCAGGATCCCTCTTGGCCTTGGGGAAACAGGGAGAAAGCGCCAGGGCTTACTGCACCTGAGAACATGTGGAGCTTACCTGGAACATGGCCACAGCGTGATCGAAAGTGTGATTCTGGAGAATCCAGCAGAGCAGTGGGTATGCAGCAGCCTAAGCCAGCTGCCACGAGAAAGGCATATTTCCAGCACACAGCGATGACACTCTTCCCATTTGAAAGCATTAAAAATCCCTACCCTGCAAGCCCAGAGGGCAAGCATTCGGACTTAACAACCCTTCCGCTTCCTTTTGCGGAGCATTACAGCCCTTAACTTCCAGCGAGAGGGGAAAGCAGCTTCTTACTTAAATTAACTCTTATCTTCTGAGAAGTCTTAGAAACCAACAGTGGTGCAACCTCACCTCCTTTTGACAATGTTAAATGGTAAGGCACCACACAGCTACTCAGTCATGGGGCCATTCTGTTAGAACTAACATTTTAGAAAAATGGAGCCCAGTGACATGTCCTCTGCTCAGAGTCCTGTGGTGAGTCCACACCGTGGATCAGATGGGGACCTTTCCTGTGGCAAACATTTCTGCTGTTCTCTTCCTATCTTAACTGGTTGGGGGTTTTACTTCTTCTATGCCTTTTGATATCTTTTATCTTTCCCTCCCCTGAGGACACACAGCATCCTGTTCTACCTCATCCAAGCCTCTCTGAATGGACTTTGCACTTAGCATATAACCTTAGTATTTCTCTTCAGGTCATCCAACCATATCTCTTTGAAAGATTTAATTAAAAATATTTTTTAGCAGACTTACTCTTCTTGTATTTTCAATAGCTATGGCATTTCTTAAGTATTGATGTGCTTCATATTTCCATTTTTGTGTTTATACTTAAGAGTACTTGTGTCATGCATTCCTTCACTAAATTATCCATTCTCTAAATTAATTATTTTCTTTCTAATTTTCATCAACATGACAGCAAATTGGTTAATCAGTTATTCTATGCTAATTGTACAGTTATGTGATAGGCATCATGCCAGGTGTTAGAAGTATGGGCAAAGACATCCTTAGTCTCTAATGGAGAGAGAGAGAGAGAGAGAAAGGGAGAGAAAGAGAGCTACTGTATGACTCATTATAGGTTAATAAGGGCAGATGCTTTGGGAGTTTGGACATGGGTGTGGGGAACCTTTCTCTAAGGAGTGATGGGTAAACAGAGACTTTTGGGGGTTAGTTAGAACAAAGCAAAACACAGCAACAGCTGCCCAGATTATCAAACGGAGAGAATTCCAAGTGTAGTGTTTGAATGAAAAAATGTCCCTCCATAGGCTCATGCACTTGAACACCTGATCCCCGGCTGGTGGTACTGCTTGGGGGAAGTTATGGAACTTTTGGAAGGTACAGTCATGTTGGAGGAAGTACATCGCTAGTGTTGGGCTTTGAGGCGTTGGAGCTTTGGTTCACTTTCTCTTCTCTGTTTCCCATGTGTGGATGAACGTGATTGGCCATCTTCCTGCTGCTATGCTTTTTGTATCATGATGGATTCCATACCTCTGGAACCGTAAGCCAAGGTAAACCTGTCTGTACATTAAGTTGTTTTTGGCCATGTCATTTTATACAGCAGTAGAAAAGTAACTAATACATTAAGTATCTGGTGGTGTGCAGTTAAGGTTAACACAACAGGCTGGCAATGCCCAGTCCACACATCCCAAAGGTCTCCAGTCCCTCCCTTGCTTAGTGTCTGTGAGATGGACATCAAACCTTTGAAATATTTTGCATGATAAGAATATTTCTGTGTAGCTGATACTTCAGGCTGGCCAGCTACTTCATGCCAACAATGTGATATATGATGAACACTAGTTTGCTTATGTCTAAGTTGCTGTGGACCATGCTGCTTCAATTTGACCTCTGCTGGGGCTAGAGGCTGAGCGTCTAAGGTCAGTCATGTCCATGCTGCATGCACGTGTGACTGACCGCCAATAAAACTCTGCTCACTAAAGCTCAAGGGAGCATCTGTGGTCCGCAATACTTTGTATGTTTTCTACGCATTGTTTTTAGGAGAAGTATGCCCATGTGACTCCCCTGGGAGAGGATAATGGAAATGTGTGTCTGGCCTCTTCTGGACTTGGTACTATGAATCTTGCCCTACTCTCAGATTTTAATCTGAATTCTCTAACTTGCATAAAACAGTTGGATGTTTTAGATCTTTATTAATAATGAACAGGATTGGCAGGGTTCTGTCAGTGGGGTGGATCCCAGTGTGGTTTTACCCATCACCGGGACCTATCTAGACATCATGAAGGTGTGATACCTACAGAACACATGCAAATCAATGAGTTTTCTTGGGGTGGTGGTAAGGGAGAGCAATGGCATATACAATGGTCAGCAGCATCACCTGGGGGATGTCTGCAGCCATTGCCATTTCCCAGGGGCCACCTCAGTTCAGAACAGCCACTACTCAAGTGTATATTAGTAATGAAGATGAGTGTGGTCATTAAACAAACTGGAGGTGGAAAAATTCCCAGAGCTGTTTGTTGTATTCAGTGCCACACATTGAAAATTCAGAGGTGGTATTACTAATTTGTTCCATGATCACATATCCATGGTGGCAGAATAAGTCAAGGGAGAAATAGGGTGAGGGGGTGGTTGCAGTAATTTAAGCAATTTATTAGCACAAAGGACTCAGTTATCAAGGCGGCAAATAAGGCATCAGTTTCAGGCATGGGTGTGCACCAAAGTGTTTTTCAAATTTCTGTTTGCTTGGACAAGCATGCTGCCTTCTTAAAAGTGTGCCTTGAATCTTTAATAGCTAGAGAAATGTAGGATATCATGAGGGATGTGCTTATGTAAATAAGTTTTCAATCAACAGGGACTCTACTTTTGATGCTTGAGGCAGAAGGCTGTTAGAGATGATGATGGGGTATTGTGGACAATAGTGGATGGTAGTGCCCTTGAAACTCTGTGACCAGAGGATTCCACAGATGGCCCTGGGAGACCACATGGCTCAATTCTGGGTAAGATGTGTCTGTTTCCTAATTACAACAATCTTCCTTTTCTGCTGTACGGAAGGAAAGGTGGTTAATGGCCAACTCCAGGTTTCAATCTTGTTCTATGGTGTGACTCGGGGCATAATATTAAACTCTCTGGGTACTATTGTACTCATTGTGTATTGGTTACTGTGGTAGCACTTTGTGCATCAGATATTATATAATTTCTTTTAGAAGAGTGAATGAGATAATGTCTGCAAAGCCCTTGGCACAGTGCCTGGCATACATTAAGGGGTCAAACAACAAAACCATAAAGAGTAGCAGGATTTTCAATAAATTATCAAACATAAAAAGACATTTTAAGGGCCCCATGCCAGCTACACAAGCCTCAGGACTGTTGTTCCAGGTGAGGACATCTATATGCTCTGAGTTGGAGAATAATGGATGTGACAGAACCACTTTTATGGTACTTTGTCCAATGCTCAAGCTACATTTGATTTTTAGTTTATAATTACAGTTAAAATTTTATTTAGTGTGTGTGTGTGTGTGTGTGTGTGTGTAGATCAGAGGACAATATGTGGGAGCAGGTTCTTTCCTTTCACTATGTGGGCCTAGGGAACTGAACTCAGGTTGTCAGCCTTGGCAATGGGTACCCACACCCACTGAGAAACCCTTCTGGCCCCAGGTCACATTGTAAAGCATAGCACATAATTTGGGTGCAACTGACTTCAGGTTTAGGTGCAGGAGGAAGAAATGGTCCTTGGGAACAGGTGGGTAAGACAATCAGTAATGCTGAGCTCTGAAATGCAGAATGTGTCCCTAGAGTCATGGTAAGTCTTGTCAGGAAGGTATTTGGTGAAAGAAACACAAGCTTTGGATTTTGAAGGTGATGAAGATGACTTGGATTTATACCCCAGCATCATTGGTATAAATGATTTAAATGTGAGATGCCCTCTCTTATCCCACACCCACCCATAAACTCATGTGTTAGAACGCTTGGTCCCCAGTTGGTAGAGCTGTTTTGGAAGGTTGTAGAGCCTTTAGGAGGTAGAACCTAACTGGAGGAAGTGAGTCCATAGGGTGGGGCTTGCGGTTTAACTGCCAAGCCCTACTTCATGTCCTCTCTCAGTTCCCAGCCATTTTATACTCTTGCTGTCATGGCTTGCTCTTGCCATGGCTGATGGATTATATCCCTTTGAATTGTAAACCAAAGCAAACCCTTCCTCTTTTAAGTTGCTTCTGGTCAGGTCAGCAGTCTCAATAAAAGTATGATTTTTTTTTTGCACACTATTCACCTTTCTATATCTCAATTCCTCCTATAGAAAGGAGCAATCACTTGACTTACAGAGTTGTAATGATAAAATTACATAAAACAAGGTATGTAAACCACCAGCTACATGGTGTTTCATAAATGATGGCAATTATGCTTATATAAGCAAGCAAAGTACGGGTATGACAAACTGTGAAATGCATTAGTGGTAGCTGTCATTGTTTTGTGACAAAAATTCCTGTGGGACCAAATTATTTTCCCTCTCAGAAAGAATGATAAGTCATAGATAGCAGGCGCTTTGACTTGAAGGTTGGCAAATGGGCACAGTTCATGCTGAGAAAGGCTGTATGGTTTAGATCAACTCTCTGTCCCAGGGAATATGCCCATCATTTCCTCAGGGAAAACTGACTTTGGGGTTAGTGTTGGGTAGGTGGGAGGATATGCAGAGGAGTAGACTCCCTCAGCAAGGGGGGGGGGAATCAACAGTGAGCTGCCCTCTGGAAGGTATCACTATGTTAGGGTAGGCTGAGAGGGGTAGACTGGGTAGGAAGGGACTGGGTTTAATTCCACAGGAAGTGTGGACAGGCTCATGGGCATGCACATGTGGACCTATGACCTCACTGTAGTTCTTTCTGCATCATGAAACTAAGATACACAGCCTTTCAAGCAGTCTTGGGACCCAGAACTCAGAAAGCTCAAGGGTATGTGTGCATCAAAACCAGAACTCCTGATACCTTGATCTGGGGCTGGATGATGTGGGGGACAGGGTAGGTTTGTTCTGTGCACTGTCTTGGGCATCCTGCAAGGGCAATGACAGCAGGAGGATCAGGAGAAATCTTCTCAAATAAGCTGTGGTTGGTTTCCTTCTGCATCTGAACAATGTTCCCAGGGACGGGTCAAAGTGGTCAGTGCAAAGCCAAGACAGCATGGAACAAAGGTTTCCAAAAAGAAAATCCTCTATTCAGCAGAGTTCTGACATGTACTGGGGGAATAACCATGAATGAACTTTTACAAATAGGGACAATGCTATTACTTTTTGTCAACTTGGGAAGAGTGAACCTCAGTCGAGGAACTGCCTCCACTGGATTGGCCTGTGGGGGCATTTTCTTGATTGCTGATTGATGTGGCAGAGCTCAGCCCAATGTGGGCAGGGTCATCCTGGGCAGGTTGTCCTGGGTTGTATAAGAAAGCAGGCAGACACTGCTCCTCACCCCTTGCAACCTCAGCAGGCAGGAGAGCTGGCCCTGGGGTCACAAGACTGGGGGAGCTGCCCCTGCCTCTCACCGGCTGCAGCACACGAGAGCGAGAGAGCGAGAGCGAGAGCGAGAGCGAGAGCGAGAGCGAGAGAGAGAGAGAGAGAGAGAGAGAGAGAGAGAGAGAGAGAGAGAGAGAGAGGAGAGCTGACTCTGTCCCCCCTGGTCTGCCATGTGGTGGGTGGCACGGATGAGGGAAAGGTGTTCCCACCCACCCCTCCCTTTGCCACCTGCCGCAGGCAAGAGAGCTGGCTCGAGGAGGGGGCATTGAGCAGAAGAGCTCACCCTACCCCTCATCAATTGCAGCACTTGGAAGAGTGGGCCCTGCACCTCACCCGGGCAAAACAGGAGAGCTGGCCCTGGTGTTGTGGGTGCAAGTGAGCTGGCCCTGAGGTCACGAGAGCTGCAGAACTGGCCCACTCCTTGCTGGGTGAGCTAGCCAGGGCAGTGCTCGAGAGCTCACCCTAGTGGTGATAATGAGGGAAAGCTGGTGGGCTGACCAGCCTAGCTACCACCCAGGCCCAGAACTGGGGCTATGAGTTAGCTCACTCCAACATCCATGTTATTTATGAAAAGGGGCCAGACCTGCAGATCCAAAGCTGCTGGATCTCCACGACACAGGGCAACAACAGGATATCCAAGAGGAGTCCCAGTGAGGGTCTAGTATTGATAGTGTAGCAGGAACCAGAAGCTTCAAACCAGAGCAATGACTCATTGCAATGAACACTTGCAAGTGAAGGTGTAGGGATTAAAGGGTGTACTGTGTGACTCACTTGTCATGCTGCAGCTTTCATGATGAGACTGTTTTTATCTTTGCCTTTTTGTTTTTCTTTTAAATTTCATTTTTTTTGGGGGGGAGAGGTTGCAAGGGCAGAGGGCAGATATGAAGAGATGGGGAGATGAATGAGACCAGGATGCATGATGTGAAATACACACACACACACACACACACACACACACACACACACACACACACACGCACACACGCACGCACACACGCACGTACGCACGCGCGCACACACACACACAAATCACTAGAAAGGTTAAAGAATAAATAAATAAATAAGTAAGTAAGTAAGTAAATAAGTAAAGCAAACAAGTAGGTTGAGAAAGCCATGGAGGGCAAGTCTATATGCAGTGTTCATTCACGGCCTTTGCTTCAATTCCTGCCTCCAGCTCCTGACTTGGCTTCCCTCCTTGATTGTACCTGCTGGTTTGAGTGTCAACTTGACACAAGTCATCAGAAAGGAAGAAGCCTCAGCTGAGGAAACCCATGAGATCCAGCTGTAAGGCATTTTCTCAATTAGTGATCAATGGAGGGGGGGCAGCCCATGGTGGGTGGTGCCATCCCTGGGCTGGTGGTCTTGGGTTCTATAAGAAAGGTTGAGCAAGCCAGGGGAAGCAAGCCAGTAAGCAGCATTCTTCCATGTCCTCTGCAACAGCTCCTGCCTCCAGGATCCTGCCCTGTTTGAGTTCCTGTCTGTGGAAGTATAAGTCAAATAAACCCTTTTTTCCCCCAACTTGCTTTTTGGTCATTACAACAACAGAAGCCCTAACTGAGACAATGAAGCAAACCCTTTCCTTTTGAAGTTGTGTTTGGTTATTGAGGTGTTTTGAATGAAAATAGCCACCATAGGAGAGGTGCTATTAGGAGGTGTGACCTTGTTGGAGTAGGTGTGGCCTTGTTGGAGGAAGTGTGTCACTGGAAGTGAGCTTTGAGATTTCAGAAGCTCAAGCCAGGCCCAGTGTCTGCTCTCTCTTCCTGCTGCCTTCAGATCCAGATGCAGAACTCTCAGCTACCTCCCCAACACCATGTCTGTGTACATGCTGTCATGCTTCTTCCCAAGATGACAACGGACTAAACTTCTGAACTGTGAGCCAGCCCCAATGAAATGTTTTCCTTTCTAAGAGTTGCTGTGGTCATGGTGTCTCTTCACAGCAACAGAAACTCTAATTAAGACAGTTGGGTTTATCCCAGGAACAAAAACCAAACCGGAACGGGGGCAGAAGCTGTTTCCGCCATGCTGATAAGCAGTTCATTGGGAATATAATCCTTCTGAATGCAGGGAGTCAGTGGTGCTTATGACCTTGCTGGAAGGCAAGCCTGCAAAGAGTCGAGTGATGGGGGATGTCCTTATTGTATGTTGTGAATATATGTTTCTTCTATTGGCTGATAAATAAAGTGTTTCAGCCAATGGACAGGCAGGATGTTGCCAGGTGGGGCTAACAGACTAGGAGAATTCTGGGAGGAGGAATACAGAGAATTAGTCTTGAGAGACATGCCATGTAGCTGCTGAGGAAGATATAGGTTTGGGCATCACTGGTAAGCCAAGACCATATGGAGATACACAGATTAATAGAAATGGGTTAATAATTAAGAGAGAGCCAATAAGAAGCCTGAGCCAAACAGTTTATGATTAACATAAGTTTCTGTGTGTTTATTTGGGACTAAATGGTTTGGGGACCAGGTGGGACAGAAACCTTTATCTGTAGTTGAGAACCTAGGAATAACTTGACTTCTAGACATTGGTTGGAAAGATATCAGTATGTGAGTTGGTCTTTGTTCTTCTATTATGTACATATATATAAGACCCCAAATCTGTTCCTCTACTTCCAGAGAGAATGGAACCTGAATGTTGGTCTGTTGCAGTGGCTCTCACTGGGGCAGGTTTTGTTCCCACAGGAATATGTAGCAATGTCTAGGGGCATCTTTGGTTGTCATAACTAGAGGAGTGTGTGACAAACCAGAGACACTACTAAACATCCTATGGTATAGACACCCCCCCCCCCACCTGCAAGCTATTCAGTTCCAGTTCAGAAATGTCAGGAGTGTTAAGCATATGAAACCCTAGTCTGGTGCAAATGTAAATATGCTCTCAGATGGAGGAGGTGTGCTCCTGGCACCAGCGTAGGATGTACTGGGGATGGGGCATGGCTAATGTGTGACCTTTCCTTGATGACAAGTACTGGAGAGAGGGTGGTGGGATGGTAAAAATTCTGGGGCATAAATGAACATGAACAAATACTGAGGAGAGGGTGGTAGGACAGTAAAAATTCTGGAGCATAAATGAGCACAAATGCAGCTCTTGGCTAACCCCTCAAGGTAGATAGAGGGAGAAGGGCAGAGTTTTTCATTTGAAGTCAACTCTTACTTATTTAAAAGCGATTTCCTTAAGCACATAATTATATGTTTATTTCCCTAAGGAACTCTCGAGGCAGAGGAGACTTGCTTAAATTATGGGGAGGGAACTGCACACAGGGCTTTAATGGGGTTAGAAAAATTTTCTGTCTCCTTCAAAGGAGCCCTGGGAGGAAGGTAAGAGCAGACTCTGCTCTGGCAGTGCAGGGGATATGGGGAGGAACAGATAACAGAGAGGCTGAGGACTGGTCACACGGCCCAGTTTATCAGTGCTGGTGAGGAGACACAACTCTGGGGCACAGCCTTGGCTGGCTGCTCACTTCTCCGTGTGGGTAAACTCTCACAGTGAGCAGCAGGAGCTGAGGAAATGTACCTTCCACTCTCTTCCTGGGCTATGTCCTCCTCAGGAAAACATTACACAGACATGCACACTCCCTTGGGGGATGGTCTGGTTTGCATCATGGGCAGGTGTGGGAGTGGCAGGGTGCATGGAGCTTTTGGTGAGAGGAAGGCCAAGGTTTCATGCAGTATATACTTCCTCTTTCCCCACCACAGCCTGAGTGCCTGGACTTGTTGAGTTTTTTCTCTTTGGCTGATATATTCCTGTTGGAGGGCTAGACAGGATCCAAGAAAATAGTTGTGGGGTGGATTCCCCACATGAGACACAGAAAGGATTCTACGTGAGGGCATCTTACATTTCTTGTTCAACTAAGTCATTTGTGCAAGAGGGGGTGAGCTGAATAATGTTTAGTTAGGGGTAGCAGAGGATGGGGAGAGAAGTACTGTGGAGGGGATAGCATAGACACAGCTCTGGTCTTCGATACAAGAGATGGAGGCTATAGGGGAATTCTTGACTATTCTGTCCTGTACCTGGAATGGTAGAGATGGCCTTTAGTATCTATCATGTGGGAAGAGACTGTCACTACCCATCTTCTCCAGAAGGGTTGGGCTCCTGAGAGTAGGAAGCATGTTTTATTTTGCTGAGTCACTTCCACCTCTAACAGCACGTAGTTCACACAGGCACACCATATATATCTCAGGATGCATCTCCCTTATTCAGTCCAGCCTATTATGGCAGAAGACGGCACAAAAATTCAGACTGACATTATAGAAGAGTCCACTGGGCTCATGGATGACACCCATCTCATCTCTGCAAAGTCCAAAGTGTGGTGCTAATGGCAGAACAGAGTCCTACAAGGGAGAAGTGAGGAAGATAACACCCGATTGAAACATAGCCAAGAGCCATAGCCCTGGAGTTGTTTATTTGATTACTTAATATCCACTCCGTTTAACCATCAAGACTCAGTTCTGACATTCCTTGGCTTGAGGCTGGGGATGACATAGGGAGAGGCTGGAGTACACCTGAGGCTAGTCAGAGGTGGCCAGCTCCACAGGGAAAGAGGGGATGAGGGGGAGAGGGAAGGAAGAAGCGGGGGACGAGGAAGAGAGGAGAAGGGGAGAGAGAGATTTGTGACATCCATGTCTTCTGTACCCTTAGAAGAACAAAGGCGACGACCCAAGTGGAGTAGATGAACCCACATAAGGGGTGACACCAACAAGGACATTCCTGGTGTGGGAGTGTAGAGCCCCAAGGCTGCTTAGAGCTGGGTGGTCACAGACATGGATCCCTTTCACCAGCCAGTTCTCCAGAAACCATATCACATAGTTTAGGGAACAGCACCTAGAATTCCAACATCTTCATGGAGACAAAAGTGTATGTTGCACGCCTGTCCCATCCTATTTTCCAGAATTGTGACCATAGGCTTTTCTGAGCTCTAGTCACCTCATCCAAAGAACAGAATGGTTTTTCATCTTTTCTATGACCCAGGGCTACATGGAGTTGATGTACTGGGAGTGCTGTGTAAATGCTATTCAGTTATATGAGTTCATGCTAGTTATTAACTCATATTCATGGGGTCTCAGCCATCCTGTCAATCAGGTATGGCTTTGGGGAGAGACTATTTTTGTCCAATAGGAGGCAAAGGGAACTGAAGGCTGTAGAACTTTAGTTCACTTTCCTTCCTCCCTCGCCACATTTTTCATATGCAGCAGGAGAGAGGGGAAGCTGTTGAGTTCCTTATTTTGTTCGCTGGTAGAACTTAAAGACAGCTTTCTCTTGTTCATAAGTCTCAATGGATCCTGGCCGCAGGCGCCGGATCTCAGCAATGGCATCTCCTGCATCCAGGCCCTGCTCCTTCACCAGGTAGCAGGCCAGCATGGTACCAGTGCGGCCAAAGCCCAGGGCACAGTGTACTCCGACAGCCTGTGAAGAGGAAACTGATGGGGTGGTGTCCAGTGTCCTCCCTAGCAGCCTCCTGTCCCCACTGAAAGGTACTGTTCTTCCCCCAAATCGCAGGCCCTCAGAGAACAAGTGACATCAAAGCTGCTGAGAACTGTCCTTGCTTCTGGTGACATGGAGGCCTCTGAAGTGGCTGGTTCCCAAGTTGGCCTCTCAGCCTGCATTTCCTGCCCCATCTGTCTGTGCTATCTGGTACAGAACACCCAGCCACTTGTGGTATTTTACCTGAAATGTGCCAGTCCAAACTGAGCTTGGGTGTAAAATATTTACCAGGCTCCGAAGATGTGGCACGAAAAAGACTGGAAATGCCTCACTAATAATTTATTTCATATTGATTCTATGTTGGAATAATATTTTTTTGACTTATTGGATTAGTAGCAAAATTAACTCCACCTGCTTCGTTTCATCTTTTTAAAAAACGTAGCTGCTAGTAAAATTTAAAGTTACAAGTGTGTCTCCATGACATATGGACCTCTAGAAAATGGGTTTTGAACCACTTCCATCTGGCTTCGGCACTCCGCCGACTCCTGGAAGTATTTCACTTGACAGTACTCTCTCCAGCCTACCTGGCAACACCTTCTCTCTCTTCTAGAAGCATAGTTGACTCTGGTCTGTAGATGGATCCATCTAGCTCCGGCCCAGGCCGGTCCCACTGGGCCCCTCCCCACCCGCCCCGCCCCACTCCACCCCGCCCACCCCGCCCCGCAGCCTTGCCCTCTCCTTCCTGACTCCACCCTCCCTCCCCGGCCCCCGCCCACTCATTTCCATCCAGGGTCCGTCCGCCCTTTCTCTTTGGCTCACACGCGCTGACCTCTCCCCGGGCGTTGGCCTCGTCCACGATCTTCACAAATTGGTCGATCTGTTCTGGGGCTGGCGGGCAAAAGTCAGGGATGCGGAGTCGGTGCAGCGTGAGGCCCGGATATCTGTCGCTGTGAGGGGGTACACGCTCCGTCAGGGACACCAGGTGCCGCACGCCCAGGTCCTGCAGGAACTGGTAGTGCGCGGGGACCCGCGGCAGCGCCAGCCCGGCCAGCCGGCCCGGGAGCACCCAGGAGAAGTTGGGGGGCTGCACGCCCATCTTGGGGGCGGGGAGGGCACTCAGGGTGAGGCTAGCTTTTCCTACTCTGCCTTTGCGACCTGGTCACCCTCTGGCGGGTCACGTGGTCCCTGTGACGCTCCTCTCCGCACAAGGTTGGCTGAACAGCGGGGGCGGAGCTAAGACGGCTCCTAGACAAGCAGAGCCCTGCGGTCCCACTAGTCCCGCTGATCCGGAGCAGGATCATCCTCGTTGATAGGTTGGATAATCGACAACAAGCTCGATTATTGCAGCCGGGAGCGAATACACTAAGGAATCCTGGAACAAATTAATTGCTCCTAGGGCGGGGCTCTGCTGCTCCCTGGTGGTGTGTTGTAGTTACTGCAACGTAGGCCACCTGTCCCTGTCACTCCTAAGGGCCTAGTCTCGCCTTCACTGTTTATACATAAGAGGCTACAGAAGCCTACAGAGACAGCTGACCTGAACAAGGGGAGCTTATGGACCCCTCCAGACTGATAGCTGGGAATCCAGCATTGGACCCCTGAATGTGGGTCTCAGAAGGCCTGGGCAGTCTAAGGGACCTTGGACAGTGGAACCAGGATGAGCACGTTCCCCATGGAGGGATGGATACTCCTTTAGCCTAGAGGCAGGAGGGAGGGCCTAGACCCTACTCCAAATGACTTGACACAATTCGATGATCCCCCCTGGAAGGCATCACCCTCCCTGTGGAGTGTGTGTGGGGGTATGGGATGGGAAGGGGGATGGGGGTATGGGAGGGAGAGGGAACTGGGATCGATATGTAAAATAAGAAAAAATTAAATGTGTGTGTGTGTGTATGAGTTGAAATAGGTGACAAAACTACTTCTGTCTGAGCACTCGGGTGTGGGTGGGTAATCTCCCTAATGACCAAGCCGCCATTGTTGGCGTCTTCTTGGGTTCTTTAGTAAGAGGGTGAGGCTTATTCAGTATTCTACATTAGTAAGGGGAGGGAGAAGAGGTCCCGGTCCCCCTACCCCCCAAGTGTACCTTTGGGGTCCTGGCATGAGGTTTAGGTTTAAGTGCAGAGTAAGAGTTATATAAGCACAACAGTATTTCTGGTCAAGGTGTGGTCCTGCCCATCACCTTAACCTCTCTGCTTTAGTCTCTCATG
This sequence comes from Phodopus roborovskii, assembly GCF_943737965.1. Taxonomy (NCBI): domain Eukaryota; kingdom Metazoa; phylum Chordata; class Mammalia; order Rodentia; family Cricetidae; genus Phodopus; species Phodopus roborovskii. Next base: position 43,223,076 of record NW_026126433.1, read on the forward strand.
TGAGTAGTCGCGTTGTTGGAACTTGTGGAATCTTTCTGGGAGACACATCAGTTCCCCATCTAGCAGACATCAGACTCCTTCCCAGCCTTTCCCTTCCCCAGCTTGAGACTCCTGGGGAAATTCCAGTATTGTGGAATCCATTGTTTCAGCAATTGGACAGCCTGAGGGAAGGATTATCTCCATTTCTGCCCATGACGTCAAAGTTGTCCCATGACTTCAGCAAAGTCTAAGTTCTCCTTCCCCGAGGTGGACAGCCTATGCAGACATTTCAGGAACTGCCAGGTCTCTCCCCTTCCAGTAGAGTCCAAATGAAAGACTTCCTGGCTGACACTGCCACTTCCCCCAGAGTTCTCCGCCTTCCTAGCAGCCCAGTCTTCCTCCTGAATTGTGTGGCCTGTGAGCTGCTGTCACTATACTCAGCTTCTCTCAGATGACCATCTTCAGGGTTTCAGGCCGGCTGCCTCTGGGATTAACACTTCAGGAGCTGTGCTTGTGAGCGCATCACTGCTTGGGCCCTTTACCTTCTCACTCCCTTTGTTCCTCCGATTTGTCAGGGAAGAACTTCCCACGGTCTTCTTGCCCACCCCTTATCTCCTTGCTATGGAGCTCTGAGCCCGTCTTCTTTCGTGGGAAAAGAGTTTTGAGGGAGACAGATTCTCCTCTCTCTCAAGCCCTGGAACTGTAGCAGTGTGCTCTCTCTCCTGTGAATCTTGCCATTCCCACCCAGGTTTCCCTATGGAAAGGCCTGTTGGTCCCTCTCTTTTGTCTGCTCATCTGTCTCAGGGTCCCTGTCTCAGCTGTGCCCCAAGGCCAGGGGTCTCCTTTAATATTCTGTTTTGGCAGAGTGTTTCTATAAGAAAGATCTCTGCTGGAGTTCTGACTAGGTCTCCTGTCACTAATAACCATGTCAGCCCCTTACACAATCCCAACAGAATCCTCCAGTCTGTTTAGGGCTGTCTGGGCCTTAGGAGGGTTTAGGCTCTTTGTCTCTTACCTCCTACTGTGGAGTTACTTTGTTGAGCAAGGTTTCCTGGTTTTTTTGGAACCAAGACTGACTTGTTGAATCTTTTCATTCTACTTGGAACCTGAACATGGTGTTCAAAATGTTAAGGAAATGGGTGAAAAAAATAAGGACATTGCATAGGCAAGACATGCACCAAGACACTATGAGTCTCTAGGATGTTTGTGGATTTTAATTGCATGAGGACTGTGATGGATGTTATGTGCAACTTATTTTAAAACTTCATTTTTTATTGCAATGAAATCCATACACTAAAACATGCCATACATATGCACTTCAATGAATTTTTACACGTGTATAACTTATACAACCATCAGTTAAAGTAGATAAAGAATGTGTCCCCATATTAGACTATTTGTTTGTTACGTTTCTGCTTTTATTTTCCTGAGACGCTTACATTTTTTTTTCCTTTTTGACAGTTTCATACAAAGCACTGTGACCCTTTCCCATCCCTTCATCACCCTCTCATCTTCTTTTGCAAGATGAGTCTCCATCTTATAGACCCTCCTTTTCCTGTCTCTCCCTTTAAGAAAGCAATTCTCTGTTTAATTACTATTTTTGTAAAAGGACCACTAATTGGAGATGTCATTCTGTATATAGGTTTCTCTTATTGGTTAACGAATAAAGCCCTGTTGGCCAATAGGAACACAAGATAGGTGGGGCTAGGAGACAAGGAGGATTCTGGGAGATGCAGTAGGAGGAGTCAATATGTAGGTCAGGTGAGGAATAAGAGGTCTAGACGCTCTATCCCTCTGGTAAGACTATGTCGAAACAGATCGATAGAAATGAGTTAATAGCTAAGACAGAGCTAGCCAACAAGAAGCTCTAGCCATTGGCCAACAGCTTTATAGCTAATGGAGTCTCTGTGTGTTATTTTGGGACTGACGAGGCTCTGGGACCAGGCTGGTGGGAAACTTCTCATAACAGGCCACATTTCTTGGTCTTTATGGGCACAGTCCCTATTATATGCTCACATATTGGTAGTATATGGGTATGTATGTGCCGAAGGACATGTTTTTGGGGAGCAGTAAGCTTTAGTAATTTTCCTACTTCAAGGAATGTATGACATACTTGGGGGGATTGAGGCACAGATATAATTATTCCCAGAACACATAGTAACTACTAAACTGCTCATCAAAGCAATTGTCATTATCAGACGATCAGATAATATATAGTCAAAAGCTAATTGTGCAATGAAAATAACAAGCATGAGAGAAGTCAGCAATGGAGGGAGGTGCTTGGAACCACTAGAAGTTTCTAAAGATGGACTCTTCCTTTTCCATTTCATTCTCTGTCCTTTCATGAGCTCAGTGGAATGGTTTTTAGCATGTGCTAACTACCCCGTCTCTAGTTGATAATGATGTTTTGACTTAATTCTTGTGTGTGTGCATGTGTGCAGGCATGTGCACACCTGTCTTAGAAATACTTTTCTATTTCTATGCTAAGACATGACAAAGATAACATAAAATGTTTAATTTGGGGCTTACAATGGTTCCAGAGGGCCAGAGTTCATTACTATTATGGTGGGGAGCACAGCAACAGGCAGGTGGGCAAGCAGGCATAGCACTGGAGTAGTAGCTGAGTGCTCACATCTCATTCCACAAGCATGAGGTGGAGAGAGAGAGGGAAAGTGAGAGAGAGGGAGAGGGAGGGAGGGAGGCATGGGCTTATGCATTTGTTTATTCTATGTGTCTTTTACATCATGTATCTTGATCCCATTCATTTCCCTGTCCCTTCAAATCTTCCCTCCTCTCCTGCACACCCCCCCCCAAAAAAAAAAACAAAATTTAAGAGGAAAAAAGGAAAGAAGAAAAATGGAAAAACGTAGAAATCTCATCTTGGAAGCTGCACTGCAGTTTGACACAGTAAGTCATGCTGTGAACCCTTTGTCCATTGCAAAGAGTCTTTGGTCTGGCTGAAGGCCTCTGGTTCCTGCTACCCTATTGATGCTGGGCCCTCACTCGGACTCCTCCTGGATATCCTGTTGTTGTCCTGTGTTGTAGAGATTCTCCAGTTTCAGGCCTGCAGGTCAGGTCCCTTCACAGCTCCAGCAGATCTTATATGTGGTGGATGATGGGGCAGGCCAACTCACTGACCGGGTTCTGGGATGGGGCAGCTGTAAGGTTGGTCCGCCAGATGTGAAATGTGGACAGCTCTCCCATGCTGACAACTTAGAGGCTTGCTCACCTTCTCTTATGACCACAGAGCCAGCTCTCCTACCTGTCCCACCCATGCCACCACCAGACAGATGGGTAATGGGGGCAGCACTCCCATGTTCAGTTTCAGGTGTGCTGCTCTGGCAAGGTGCAGGGCCTGCTTTCTTGAGTTTGTAGCTGGTGGGGGTTGGAGATGGGTTTCGGTGTGGGCTTTGGAAACCTCAAGGCCTTCCCTCAGTGACACACCTCCTCCAACAAGGCCACACATCCTAAATCCTTCCCAAACAGTTCCACCTTCTGGGAACCAAGTGTTTAAACATAAGAGCTTATGGAACCATTCTCACTGAAACCATCAGAAGTTTCCTGACTGGCAGGAGGTGACCCTTGCTTCTTCCAGTTATGTCCCTGTGTCCTATCAAAGCAGAGGACCACTTGAACTACAGTCTGTATCTGAAATGTTGTGAGTTTCCTTTGTGTTAACAAACTTTATACCAGAACCCAAAGACCTGGGAATCGGACCCACGAAGAAGAGTCTGTGTGGAAGATAACCTCCAAGATACCCGCAATGGGCATCTCATGTCTTGGCTAGTTCTTTTCTACAATGTTAGGGCTGGCTTTTGTAGCCAGTAGGCTATTGTTGAAATGGGAGTAAATAACTTCCTCTGTCTGGCCACAAAAAATTGTCTTTTTTTCTTATTCTTCCTTGGGAGGGAGATGTGTCATGGGGGAATCTGTGGAGAGGTGAGCTGCCATGTTGTAAGGACATGGTGAGATCTCTGTGAGGAGGATCAGAAGCCTCTGACTGGTAGTCAAGCCAGTCAGTTAATGATTCAAGAAGTGGGTCCTTCCCAGCCTCAGCCAGGACTTTAGGTGGCTTGTACAACATCTTGATTATAATCTCATGGACTATTTGGCTTGGCCCCATCTAGTCAACCCTGTTCTGAATTTCTTTCACAGAGAAACTGAGTTAATTAGTACTTATTGCTTAACTAATCAAAACTTGGGGAGATTTGTTACATAGCAACTGGTAATCAATATAGATGAAAGTATTATTTGAAGGAAAGAAGAAGATGAATTTCTAATAAATACAAGAATGAAAATAAATGCAGAAAGGGAAGATAACACTAAGAAAAATTGTATTATGAATGGATTTTATGAGTGATTAATGCAAAATTTCCACATCTGGGGCACTACATATGTGTAGAGTAACCTACTAGAGTAGTTTAGATAAAGTGTGTGTGTGTGTGTGTGTGTGTGTGTGTGTGTGTGTGTGTGTGTACGTATGTGTTGGAGGTAAAGGTTTATATGGTATTTAGATAGCAAGGGATGACATATAAATTACTTTACCACTGGCCATGTACAGGATGTGAACAATTGCAACACAGTTGCTTCTAACCAGACACATTCCCTTTAGACTAATGCTGACACAGCCCTGGAATCTTCTGGTTGTGTGTCCTCTAAGGATGTAGAAGTCTGAAATAGTCTGGGTGTGGCCAGATCACCTTGGACATTTTAATATAGGTCTTTCCACCAGATGGCACTGATAGCTTTTCCTTGTTTCTCTCTCTTTCTCTCTCTTTGTCTTGTTGGAAATGTGTGATTTCCATAGCTGCAATCTCACAATTTGCTAGTTGATTTCTTGTATTTTTGCATTTAAGATGCTTATAATTCGGAATGTTGGGGGATACTGCCTTATGTATGTCAGATGTTATTGTGGTAGTTGGAGATAGGGAAGTAGATGGGAGGGGCAGGCTTTAATGTCTGCCAAACTGCCCAACAAGGCAGGTGAGGGCAGAACCAAGGGAGAACACTCAGGCAAGTCACTTCTGCTACAAAAGCCATTTTGGTGGGTTCTCCTGTTTCCACCTTGGGCACTTTGATATCAGCCTGTTGAGATTCCAAGTGGAGGATCCCTCTAACTTGTAACTGAACTTCTAGTCTACAGATCTATGACATAATAAATATTTCTTTAGCCACCAAGTTTGTGGCACTTTGTTCTGAATCAGTAGAAAACTTCCAGATACTCTTACTTGTTTTCTGATCTTTAATATGTTGGCTACAGTGGTGTTAGGAGATCCTACATTGCTCTATTGTTTCTTGTCTCTGCACTTTATTTTAAACTTCTAATTTACAAAGCTGTTGGCCACACTGGTTCATTTTCCATTGAAAATACAACAAATAGTATAACAAAGAGTCGTGCAGGCAGCACCTGATTGCCCTGGAGCCTCCCAGAGCCCTTCTCCTCAGCAGGCTCCTTCTATCAGTGCTTCTCTTTCCCATTAGTGCTTCTCCAGCTCTGACCCACAGCTGACATTACATGGTACTTGTGAGAAATTTGGACTCAGTCAGGGGAGCTCCTTGAGCTTCATATCCACACCTCTGCCTTTGAATCCTCTTGTTTAGAGCATCAGCCTGTAGTTGCTCTCCTTTCTGCTTGATAGTTGTTGGTAGCACAGAGGCAGTCATGGGGTGTTTCTGAGGTGTCATCTCTAGAGCTGAGAAACCGAGTAGGCCTTTGGACAGAGGAGGTGAGCAGCAGTGGAGATGGGGGAGGGAGGCAAAGGGATCTTAGAGGACTCTAACTGTCCTGGATGGAAGCCCAGGGCCAATTAGAAACACCTAACAGCCTGAGTTAGAACAATCTACTGGCTGTAGGTACAAGTTAGAAAGAGATCCAAGAAAAATATGCTTAAATGTGCATGTGTTTTTCCTGTTTTTGTTCCAAGGAAGGGCTTGGTTCCTAGATTTCCTTTCTAGGGGAATTCTTGAAACATCACTGCCTGCCCTCTTCACTTTTTAACTACATCCCAGGCATGGCAGAAACTCCTCTAGCTGTAATCCAATTTATGAGCTTCCCCACTTCCCCATAATTTGAAGGAAAGAGAGGGAACCATGGGCAACTTGGCACACGACACCCTCTTTCTTTTTGTGGGCAGATCTCACCCAGATTCCATCTAACCAGAACCTCTTTTACTGACCTCCTCTAGTCCGGATCTACAAATTTCCCCTTTTTGCATCCCTGAAGACCCTGTAGAATACAAACTTTAGCCCATCCAGGACTTGCCTTCCAGAGACCCCCTTGTACACTTGTTGAGTGACAAATAAGCCCTGTGGGATGAGGGTCTTGTTTTTCTCTTCAGCTTCACCTTATAGTAGTCTTTGTAACAGTGTCTGTCCCCATCACCCAGCAAGGCTTGGGTTCTCAGAGAAGCAGTGTGTTCTTTCCTGCTTTGTCCAACTGTGTCCTTCACTTGCTCTCCTGTTCTTTAGCTTGTTGGAACATTGCATCTCTATCAGTGTTCAGCCTGGAAGCAAATCAAGTGTCCTAGGAAGGCTTCTTTACCACTTAGAGATTATGTACCTTTTTTGCCTTCCATAGTGTCTCTATAGATATGTAGGTGTGGCTTAGTGGTAGAGCTTGTCTAGCTCATGCAAGGTTCTGGGTAAATCCAGGACTACAAGGAATGTTTATTATACATTTAAAACATTTAAGACTTTTGATAACACAATATACAAATAAAAATTTTAAAATAATTAAATTACATATGAGAGAGAAAGAGAGGGACACACACACACACTCACACACACACACACACACACACACACACACACACAGAGAGAGAGAGAGAGAGAGAGAGAGAGAGAGAGAGAGAGAGAGAGAGGAAAGAGAAGCCATTCTGTGATGCCCAGGTATGGAGGGAAGCAATGTAAGGAATTTGAGGTTTATATACTTGTTGGATGAGCTGCTCAGCAAAGGTCACAGATGAGCTTGGCCTGTAAGACCCAAGTGAGACGCTCTCAAAATCATTGCGGGCAAACAATCCCGTTGTAAATTTCAAAGACTTCTGGGAAATTCCTACCAGTTATCTCAGTCTGCACTACTGATGTGAGGAGTCTCAAAAAATTGATCTGGATGCTGCAAACCTGTCTTCTTTGTATTTGCTGACCACTGGAAAATAATATTCAACTTCTTTTACATGTCGCTTATACATCTCCCATTGACATTCAGACCCAGGAAGGAAGGGGACTTTGGAAATGTCCTCATGGTCAACTCTGTGATAGAGAGACCTTAGGAATAAATGACACTGATGGTTAAATTTTTAAGAGACTTTCCCGAAGAACCACATTTTGGTAGCCACCTTTCCTCCACTTTCTGTATATGATGCACCTATAAAACTCCCTCCTTGCTGTGTGCTTGCTGCTTGCGTATCTGCATACATTTCTCCCTCTGGCTCCTTGAAGGTTTAATGAGCTTGCTTCTCCACTTTTTAGAGCAAGGATTCCAAGCACTGGTTTGATGACACCCTGGAGTGTCTTCATTTATCTCAGGGGGTGCCTTGAAATTCACAAAACAAGATTAATTTAAATTCATTTTCGTTTAAAAAAGTAAACAGACATTATATAGTAATTACAGGTACAAGTGTGTGTGTTGAAATCAAACTAATAAATGCTTGCCTTAGAGAGAAATCAAGAGGATGGGGGTGGGGTTGCAAGAGATTATAAAGGTGGTTTAGTCTGAGTTTTTTTGTTTTTGTTTTTTTTTTTTTTCTGAAGCAACCCTTATTTTCAGATTGGCCAAAATTAATCATGATTCTAAGTTGTAAGTCAGGGATGGTAGAGATAAAAGATCTAGGACCAAGGTATGTTTTCTGTGCTTGCCATAGGCCTTGACATACAATGGGCCCTCTGGAAGCACATTTTGACTGACTGTGTGTTGGGTTGGGATATAGGGTAATGGGTGAAGAAGATGTATAGTGCACCAGAGACCCAGCTTTGAGGGATTGGCACCCATACACAATGCCATGGAGTGATGGGGACATACATTGTTACAAAGACATGCCGTTAAGATGAAGCTGAAGAGAAAAACATGAACCTCATCCCACAGGGCTTATGTGTCACTCAACAAGTGTATGAGGGGATCTCTGAAAGGCAATAACGAGTTACAGAGAACTGGGTAGGTGGAGGTCACCAGGGCTACAAAAAGAGGAAATACAGATAACTGTAGTGATATTGGATGGAATTGCAATCCCATTTGAGTCTCAGGAGAATTTAGAGTCCTAGACAACTAAGGAGAGAATGTCTATCTGAGATTCTCTTGGTTAGGTGACTGACCAGAGGCATCAATATTGCCTATTAATAGTTTGTGCAAATCATCAAAAATTAGGGTAAGTTACTGTCAAAGTATATGAGTGTTAGTAACTTGCTGCTGAAAATAAAGTCACAGGAAGGCTATAGTCACAAGAAGGCTGATTTCTGCATGAGACTAGTATCTTTGAATTAATAGAGTTGGTAGTGGGTTCAAGTCCTGATGTGCCATTCAAAAACTGTGTTATCAGAAAAATGGCTTTATGTCTCTGTTCGTGTCTATGTAAAGGGGAAATAACCATAACACCCTGCCTCAACAGTTGTGAGGGTTACATAAATTAATTTACATAAAGTGCTTTGAGCAATGCTTGGTACCATGAAAGCTCAATAAATGTGAGCTCTCCTCCTACTCCCTTTCCTCTCCTCTTCCTCTTCATCGCTGCCACAGTAAGCTCCACATTGGAAGGGCCGATAGGTTAAAAATATAAAGTGTATTAGTAGCCCACTCTAGTCCCAAAGAGTGTATTTAGGAACTTCTGTTGTTTCATAGATTGGAGTGAGAACATCATTTGCTGGAACTGGGAATGTAGGCAGAAGGTTAATTGCATAACAAGCAAGCAAACAAACACAACAAAAAGCCACTATGTACAAATTGAGTTCTCAGTGAATCCCTTGTTACACTTTGATGGAATATTCTCCTGCATAGGGAGAAAAGCAAACATACATGAGTTATTAAAATCACACTTGGTAGCAAGAGGAGATGGTGTCTTTGGGTTTATGATTTATCAGTTTTTGAAAGCAAGATACCATTAATAAAATATATTCATTATTACCCATTACTACTGATAAAAAATTACAACTTGTTCTGGACAAAATTATTGATAAGAGAACTTTGGAGACCATCCAATAACACACATTCCTGATTCTCTTTAATGAAAAGTGAATATACCTATATCTTCACATGGGAAGACAAATTTAGTCTAACATCTGATCTTAATCAAACTCAAATACTGGTTTTGAAATTCCAATGATTCTATTCAGTTCTTTCTCTCCTGCTCAAATACTGGGGGATTGTCATTTTATGATCTTTCAGATGCTTGAACAGTGATGTAGGATGAGGACTTTCCAAATTCATACAAAATTTATTTCTTGAATTGGTATGGCTCTAGCAAATACGCACTTAATGAGTCAGACCTGTATTTGAAATTCTTGATACTGTAACGATCCTCAGTCATAAAAAGACATTTGCTTCGTGAGAACATGAAAAGATGGTAGTTAACGGTTAGCATTAGTCTAAGTCTTTTGTTTTTCTAAGACTGTATATAGGAGCAATCTTAGCCTTTTTGGTTCTTGTCTTTCTAAGATCTGTGTGTCTTCAACTCGGTTAGACAAATACAGCAAATATGCATGGGCGAATAAGTGGTTGGCTTGTATGCTTGAGTGGGAATACAGGAAAAAGCATTGTACTTAGATATTGGCACTATAGTGGATTGTTACTGCAGTGACTCCATAGAACATATCTGTTGTTTTTCACATCCTTTTGCACATCTCTGCCACTGGTACTGGGTTCATCTGTGTGACCTGTTTTGGCTAATGTGACATAAACAGATGAGGTTAAACACATGCACACTGGCACTCAGCATTTCAAAACCCTGAAGCCACTGAGCCATGTGTCAGCCCAGAACTAAAAACCATGTTATATGTGAGGCCAGTTAAGCTTTGTCTCCCAGGATTTCCCAGATGGAAGCAGCTACATGAGAGATCCCAGCAAGGCATGGCTAGAAAAGGAATGACTTAGCTCATGGAATCATGTGAAATGAATGATCTTTAGTTCACTAAGTTTGTGGGGGGTATTTTAAAAATTTATTAATTTATTTATTGTGTGTGTGTGTGTGTGTGTTTGTACCCTGTGCAAGTTGGTGCGCAGAGAGGCAGAGGGGTGATGGACCTTTGGATCAGAAGTTACAGGAAATTTTAAGCCACTTGATGTGAGTGCCAGGAACCCACATAGGTCCTTGGCAAGAACAGTAAGTACTCTTAACCACTGACCCATCTCTTTATTCCATGTCGGGTATTTTTCTTTTCTTACAAAGAAATATAAATCATAAAAACAAGTGCCTAGAAGTAGTGTGTTGCAATAACAAAAATCAAAGCCATATAAGCTTGGCCTTAGGACTGAGTGGGTGGTAGAGGCTGTGGGGTAGCAAGCGGAGTTAGTGGACCCTGATGGCATGACAGGGGATTGCTAGGAGAAGTTGATAAAGGGTAAGTCACATTACACTGTAGAGGAAAAGCTGGCAACACTGTCACACATAGGTATGTGGAAGGCAGAAAATGTGTTCAGTCGACTTGTGGATTTGCCTTTAAGGAGATTTCCACCTGGGATGCTGTAAGGATCAAATGCCTTTAGAAGGTTACATATAATAGGGCACAGGGAGACAGAGATGAAGTAAGGAAAGAACTCAATTTATAAGAAGAACTTAAAGCAGATATGGCAGGTCCAGGAAATGCTAAATTGGGAAATGAAATGTTCATATATTATTATCTTCATCTGGCAACAGATTCTTTAAGTAAGAAATGACATTGGAACACAGTTAAAACTGCAGGTATGACAACAAGATTTCTGTCCTGAGAGTTATTTAAAGTGATCCTAAGAGACTCAGGAGCATGGAAGGGCCTGGAAGAGCTTAAAGGGCATTTTCCTATAGCACCTTAGCATGCTGCCAGTGGATAAATGGCTCAAACATAGTTGTGGGGATAACTTTTGTTTAAAGTAGTCAACTATAACTTGAGATGTAGGAAGCCATAAAACTTTTAAGAGAATTGGACCCATTTAGACTAAATAATGCACAGGAGAATCAAAATTAAAAGAGATAAGAACTTGGGAAAATCACTTAGCTTCCAACACAGGGTATTTCCATTTGTTAGAAAGCCTTTTTAGATAGCAGGTTCAACCACTTCCAGAGAGTAAAACTGTACCTCTATTTCCAGACTAGAAGCCCTTGCCTGTGGGTGTGACTCGATTTCAGAATTGCCTGTGGACCAGTGATGGTTATGTGGCTCCCTGTTGCTCCTTCACAGTTGTGTGATGGGTGTATATGAGATGGATGCCCTATTGCTTTAGGTCATAAGTCAGAGAGAGAGAGAGAGAGAGAGAGAGAGAGAGAGAGAGAGAGAGAGAGAGAGAGAGAGAGAGAGAGAAAGAGAGAGAGAGAGAGGCAGAGAGCAAGACAGAGGCAGAGATACAGAGAGAAAGAGACACAGACAGGGGACAGAGTTAGAGACAGAAAGAAATAGAGAAACTGACCTCTGTTGGTCCCAATTTGATGTTATTCCCAAGGGCCTTTGAAATTAGATGCACCCTTGAAAATGGGTCCATGCAAAGCCAATGGAAGAATGACGTAAGTGACTTACAGGATCATGAACTATAATAATGTGATAATAAAAGCTTTTGTCCTTAAGCTACTAACTTCAGATGATTTATTATGCAGTGACCTGTTATGGATACAGGAGGTCATTGTTAAGAATCAAGTTATAATAATAAACTGGATGCAGGAGAATGCAGTCCACTTACTTGAGTTAGCTGAAACCCATTGATACTTTCTCTTGATAGCTTTATGTAAAAGATGAAAGATGTACGGGCTTTCAGAGCTGAATAAAGGACCGGTTCTTGATCAATGTATGTCAGAAAAGGATGAGGATAGGGTAGGAACAAGTAAATCTGGATTGAATTCTCATCCTACAGGTTAATTTTGGGCAAGTTACCTAACATCTCAGAGTCTTGTAAAGATGGGTTACTCACAGGATTAACTGAGATAATACACAAATATGCTGTGCAAAGTCTGGCACATAGCAGCTGTTTCCTACATGTTGATTTCTTACTTTTGCATTTGCTTTGTTCACATGTTTCACCGATGGGCCAGTGGGGCAGCAACACCAGGATCAGTGTCAGAGACCATGGCCTCAGAGGTCTGCCAGCCAGCTCCTGGGACAGAGCAGAGGCTCTGAGTTGATTCATCTTTGTTATGTGTGCTTTCACCAACTGTGCACAGACTCCATTCCTGCAATGGCTCCCTCTCTCATTTGTCAAAATAATTTGTCATGGTCCCCTTAGTGGTCTTGCTGAAAATTCTCCTTGTTCTTTAAGTGACTCATGAATATGAATTTTATCCAGAGGTAAAGTCAATGACATTCTCTGGTGTACCCCAAGACACAGATGGGAACATGTCTCTTTTGTGAGGAAATAATTACAATGTCTTGGAATTTGACTAACTGAATGAGGGAATGAATTGTTACTCAAACGGAATGATCTCAAAAGAGCAAGCCAGAGGTCCTCTAGGGCTTCCCACCCCGACATTTCTGGAAGCAGGTGTTAGAAGAACCACTACCAGTTGGAAGAACACTTTGGTTGCTAATGAGGTGCCTGCACCAATCCATACTAGCTCTGGCTTCCCAGATATTTTGTTAATAGCAAGAAACAATCAACATGGAGGACTAGGGAAATGTTAATTAATCTTGGAATGAACATATAGTGCTAAAAGAAAAGTCAGAGCTCTTTCAGAACAGAATAAGATGATTCTTTTAGGTGACTAGTCTTTAAAGAAGAAAGCTGGGAAGGGAATTCATCCATTATTTAGGTTCTTAAATGGAGGTGACCCTTGGGAGTTGGATTACTTTCCAGTCTGTTCTCCATCTCACCCAATGCACTTGCTGATTTTCTGGGTCATCTTGAGATGGAAGTCTTTGGTTCCCAGCTGTATGGATTATTCTTTTAAGTGGGACTTGTATATTTACTTATTTATGTTAATTTATGTCTGTCTGTCTCTTCTTCCATGGTGTGTGTGTGTGTGTGTGTGTGTGTGTGTGTGTGTATGCATATGTTTGTGGGTGCCTGAGGATGCCTTTAAAGGGTGTCCAGGCTCTTGGAGCTCGAGTTACAGGTGGTTGTGAGCCACCTGACATGGGTACAGGGAACTCAATTCCATTCCTCTGCTAGAGCAGCAAGAGCTCTTAAGTGCTGAATCTTCTCTCCAGTCCTTTTTAGTTTTGTTTTTGAATTTCAGTTAGTTAGTGATTTTAATGAACATGTATTTTTATGCCTGAGCCCCACACTGGAAATACCATTTCTCTTACTTTGTGATTTTGACTCAGAGATCTGGAAATAAGTCTGTTTGACTTCAAGGATTTCATTCACTACAGCAACACAATGGTCAGGAGCAGGGCAGCATCAGAGCCTTTAGTTCAAGAAAAACTGAAGTGATTTTTGGGCTCAGTGAGTAGTCTCTTGGTTGGTTAAGTGCTGGTAGTTCTTCATAGGTACTGTTGTTTACAAAGCACCTGTGAATGCTCCCCAGTACCAGAACTGCTCAAATTCTGCTCCAATTTGGGCTGCAGTTTTATTTTTAATTTTTTAAAATATTTTTTTTCTTATTTTACATATTGATCCCAGTTCCCTCTCCCTCTCATCTTTCCATGCCCCCTGACCCCCTTTCCCATCCCACCCTCCCCCCACTCCACAGAGGGTGATGCCTTCCAGGAGGGGTCAACAAAATCTGTCATTTGGGGTGGGGCTTAGGCCCTTTGTTGTGTCTCCAGGCAAAAGGAGTGTCCCTCCATGGGGAATGTGTTCCTGAAGTCCTTTCGTGCACCAGGAATACATCCTAGTTCCACTGTCAGAGGTCCCTTAGACTGCCCAGGCCTCCTGAGACCCACGTTCAGGGTGTCTGGGTCTGTTCTATGCTGGTTTCCCAGCTATCAGTCTGGGGTCCACAAGCTCCCTCTTGTTTAGGTCAGCTAAACAAGCTAAACAGCTGTGGTTTTGGGCTGTAGTTTTCTTAAAAAGTATTATTAATTTTATCTGCTATACCTCTTTTCTCTTGCTTTAATTTTTTTGATGGTTGCTGTATAGCCCATGATGACCCCGGTTTCTTGGTTTTTAAAAAGTGGCACTGTTCACTTTCAAACCACAGTATCATCATTGTGGTGGACATTACATTGAAATGCTTTTCATAAACAATAGTCCAGATTTTTCTCTGCTTAATAAATTTTTGGAGGAACACATTGGACTTAGATACAGTATTACGTCAGTGACCATGTTCTTTTTTTTTTTTAAATTTATTTTATATAACAATGTCCATTTAAATGAAAACAAACATTTGTAGACAATATTTGGGAATTTGGGCGTTGTTCTTTCCAAACTACTTCCTGCTGGTAAGGGGCGCTGTCATGGGGGATTCGAAGAAGAATCAGGTATCCTGGCTGTAGTCTGTAAGGCTGCTTTGTCCAGCTGTTTTGAATGTAGGATCACCTGGTACTCTGTTTCAGGTGGTCTGGCTTGATCAAACCACATTAGTCTGGAGGGAATCCACAGCTTTTCATTTTCTGTGGAAACAAAAATAGAAATCCTTTTCCCCAGTAACTTGTCCTTGAACTTAAATTTTGGAGTCAAAGCATTTTTTAAAATTTAATTTATTATTTTACATGTCGATCCCAGTTCCCTCTCCCTCCCTCCCTCCCTCCTTCCCTCCTTCCCTCCCTTTTTCCCTCTCTGCCCTCTCACATGCACTCTAACCACCCTCCCCTCCCATCCCCCCACCCCAATTCCATATGTAGGGGAATGCCATCCAGTTGGGGTCATGTAGGTCTGACAGGTCATGTGAAGTAGGGACTAGGGCTTCTCTCCTGTCTCTAGATTAAGGCAGTTATCCCTCCATGGGGGATGTGTTCGCATAGTCCTTTTGTGCACCAGGGATACATCCTGGCTCCACTGTCTGAGGTCCCTTAGACTGCTCAGTCCTTCTGGCTGAGACCCATATTCAGGGGGGCCTGAGTCAGTCCCATTCTGGCTTCCCAGCTATCAGCCTAGTGGCCGTTAGCTCCTCCTTGTTCAGGTAAGCTGTCTGTATGTGTTTCTGCCGCCTGGAGTGACCATGTTCTTTACGATGTGTTAAAGAAGTGTTTTAGGTCTAAGGTTTAGGTCTAAGTAAATTTAATTGGTTGTTTTTGATCTTCATGCATAAAACCAGTAATAAATTGGTATTATCAAGGTTTGTCAGAAACCAGTTTCTGAGGAAAACTGAATAGTTTAGAAGGACAATGTGCAAAGGTACAAAGAGTTTGGAGGAAACCCTGCAAGGGCTTATACTAGCAGGGAGACACTGTACCTAGCAGGCCTGAATGATCAAAGGGAGTGAGGGATTAGAGGAATTCAGAGAGTGTAACTATATTAAGAACACTGCCCGACATGAGCTATAGCCTTTAGTTAAGGAATGCAGCCAACCCATGGCAGCCTGGCAGGAAGGGTGCTGGAGGGACAGCTACTCTAACCTCCTATTTTCCCATCCTCTGATCTCCCGCTGGTGCCTCCCCTTGGCAGAGCTCTTTAGAAGGGAAGAGGGCAAAGGAACCTGCGGTTGCATCTCGTACAAGCCAGCCTCCAGAGACACTGAACCGTGTACGAACGGTGGAGCAGGGATGCGGGTGGTGATGAAGTACAGCATTCATTACAGCTGCGATGCAAGATTACGATTCTTATATAGCATTTGAGCTTAGGCCCCAAGAGCTTTTGGGAGTGGCCTGGTAATGGATCAGATAACATTGTAGTTATCTGCCCAGTCTTTGAAAAATTGAACTGTGTTCTGACTCTGCTTCTTCCAGTTTTTTTTTTTTTTTAATTTGTATCTAAATGATTTGAAACAACTTGGACATGATCTAGCTGCACTCACCCCTATTATAAGAAGTATAAAAATAACTATTCTCTATGCTGGTGATATCATTTTATTGTCACAAGAAATGGACCCTTTATCTTACTGAAAAATAGAATTGCTTGAATTCAAAATTTCTCAATTCAAAAATCATCATCTTTGGCAGATAGCATTTATGATTTAATTGGCTAATATCTGGTAATTATATCTGGTGAGCTAATTCTTTTAGCTGTGTCATTTGCAACCATTTTTTTTCTCTAGTGTTTTCACTACTGAAGGATGCTACTTAAAGTAGATTTTTTTGGGGGGTGTGTACTGTTGACATTTGTCTGTCTACTTTGGGGGCCCGAGGGATCAGTGAAATCTACTTCATATTTTTAGTCAGGCACAGAACACACAGGGTTGTTCCTGGTCAATACATGTTACATGTTGGTTGAGTGAAGGAGTGAGAGAATGAACATCACAACTTTGGTTTTTATCTTTCTTCACCACACTCTTTAAAGCAAATGGCTTTTGGGAAGCTGACTGAAGGCAAACCCTAGTTGGAAAACCTCCACATGGAAGAGGACTGGTCAACTGTTTGGGGACTGGTATAGGGGACCCCGTTCTTTTTTTAAACATTAATTTTATTAATTTATTTTTTACATTCTGATCTCAGTTACCCCTCCCTCCTCTCCTCCCGCTCCCTCCCACTTCTCCCCTACCCCACCTCCCATCTGCTCCTCAGAGAAAGTAAAGTCTCTCCTAGGAAGTCTTCTAAGTCTGTCCCGTCATCTCACTGAGGCAGGCCCAAGGCACTTCCTTACCCCCACACCCCAGTGTCTAGCCTGAGCAGGGTATCTCTCCATATGGAATGGGGTGGAGAACCCCATTCTTAAGGGATGTGAGCCTGCCTCCTGCTTGGGTGATTCTTAAGAACTGTGGATTATCCCTCACCAACAACATGAATTTCTCATGCTCAGTGTTAAACTTAGATGTTTCTTTTGCCCATTGCCTACTGAAGATTAATTAAAGGGGAAAGCAATTCTGGTTGACAGCTGAAAGATATATTGTTACATCATTCTAAATCTACATTGTTCAGGAGAACTGTTTTTGGTGATGGAAATATTTCTTATTTTTGGTACCCAACATGATGGCACCGAGTGTATGTATCTGTGAAGCATTTGAAATTGGCTGTTCTAACAGGATGATATTTAGAATTACTTATTTAAGATATTTTATATTAATTTAAATTTAAATTGCAGTTAATTAATTCTAACTAGTTAACTTTAATTAAGTTAAAGCACAATTACAATTAAGTCTATTTTAAGTTTAAATATCCAATTATGCCAGTAGATACCATATTTGACAGCATATCTCTAGATAGTTTATGTTTTATCCCTAGATTAGGTTAGATTGGCCCTAAATTTGGTTTTCAAAAGAATCACATGTTTTAAAATTTAAATTCTTAGGTTTTAGTTTTATTGACACAGGGTCTGGATGTATAACCCAGGCTGGCTCTCTATTTTCCGATTCCAGTCTTCATTGTACAGGATAGGCTCACAGGTATATGCTACCATGGCTGTCAAGGATAGCATTTATTGATTTGCAAATGTTTACTTTGCCATGAATGATGGCTTTAAAACTTGTCCTCATACTCCTAGACACTCCTCCATCAAAAGCTGGAGAGTAATTGGTTTTAGTTGTCTTATTTCTGGCAAGTAGAATCAGACAGACCTGATGGCATGACTTGAGAGGATTGGGGCTGAGAGGTAGGAAGGTGAAGTGCTACACTAGACAAAAGCTGGTCATCTAGGAAGGGCTGTCTTCAGATAGGGACAACCTTTGCCTAACCCTCTCTTTGCCCAGTAAGGTAATCAGACAGCACTTTTCGATTTTTAGATAAGGGAACCTTTAAAGGTACAGAGGTTTGTTGTTTTTCAGTCTCACACAGCTGCCTGGTGATAGGACTGGAATTGGTTGCCCAATTTCCAGCCCTTAGAATGGAATTTTGGTCACTCTACCTGGGTGCTTTTCCAGCTGTGCACTCTGTTCTTTTGACAAGGAAGCACGTCTTAGATAAGTGAGCTAATAATAACATTTGCTCCGATTCACCAAACACCTGTGATGTGCTGCACTAGGCACTCCATAGGCATGCTCTGTAATTTTCACAGGAACTCTGCAAATTCTGTATTATTAGCATGTGAAGAGATGGGGATCAGGGATGAAGAGGGACTAGCTAAAGTGATATTGAGTTCATGATTTTTCCATTGTGCAGTGTGGCCTCTGCAATAATTTGTTTCCTTATCCTAGAAAACTGAAATGTTTGATTTTTTTTTACACAGTCAAGTATCAGTTTTTGGAAATCATTAAAATTCAAATCATCTGTGTTTATTCCTAGAACTATTCTGATTAAGAAGGGAGATAAGAGGGACGATTCAGTTATCGCCTTTAAACAGAGACCTTAGAAGTCTTGATTAATATGTATTTTTTCTTTATTGGGAGAAAACCAACAGTTTTTTTTTAAAATAACTACAAATTAAAGTCATATGTTTAAGTAATTAGAAGAAAACAATTAGTTTTTTCAACCTCTGTTCCTCTGGGGTGTCAGGGGCGGAGCTCAGGTGATACTTTCACAGTAATTAATTCTGTCCTTCAGATAATACCTGTAGGAGAGCCAGGTGAATCAATCACTTTTACATCACAGTTGCTCTAATACAATCCTTTCCCCTTAGCATCTGTGATATAGTTTAAAAAAAGATACATGCACATGAGCATGCACGCACGCACACACACACGCAAGCGCACTTTTCCATTTGGAAAGTGTTATGGCCTGGGGAAGCCCCAGTGCTGTGCCTCCCATGAAGGAGCTGAACATCAGATGGGCAGTGTAGAATTCCTGGGGCCCGAGAAACAACAGGGAGAGGGTACCAGGACATAGGAAATAGCACTGACTAGGTGAGTGTTGTTACACAGTTGGTGGGTTTCCACACACACCTCTTCCCCTGACTCTTTTATCTCTTTCTGGCTGATGTGCCCCACCCTGATGTTATATGGGCAGCTTCCAGTTCTGGCCCCTTGCTGGCACTGAATGGAAGTCCTTTGGCAAGATGTCCAGGTTCTACATGGACAACCTGGACTAGTTATGTATAATCTGTTCTCATAGAAATGGAGTAAGTATTCTCTCCCAAAGCAGCAAGTGCTTTGGCTCTAAGGCAATCATGACAGCATCCTGTCTGTCTCTCAAGGCCTAGATGTTTCACTTATTTTCTGACACGTTGAATCTTGGTGCTCTCTGATTCCTATGGGTTTTCTGCTTCCTGACTACTGGCTTTTCTTAACCCACAAAACTTACTCTTTCATTCCTGACTGTAGAGTGAGCTTCTAAGCCAGATGGACTTTCCCAGTTTTCAGCCCACACCTGCAATTCTTAGAATTGTTATGTTTTTCTGCCTGGCTTCCCATGTTGCTCTGGGTTGCCTCATCAGCATCAGCTATGATCCAGCAAGGGGCTTCAATCTTATTGAGCAGTCAGGTGAACAATAGGCGTTTTGGAAGAGTCCTCATAGCTTCATCTAGCATCTGGCACAATTCTCATGATATTTCTCATCATGAAGTTAATTTTATAAGTAATAATTTAAAGAAGCTTCAACAGATGTACTTTATAATCAAGGAATGATAATTCTTTCCTGTTGTTGAGTTAGTTACACCTTTATAAATTATAATATAGTATTACAGAATTCTATTGAGTTCCTACAGTGTCCTGAAATTGGGGTCATTCCACATCTCCAAAGAACACCAGCTCTATTCCTGTGATAAAGAATATTTGATATGGTATTCATGGGTGACAATTTCTTATGCTTCTTCTTTATGCTAATAGTGAACAAAAGTCAGTTTCCCTGCAGAGTCTACATTTTAGGAGTAATTTCAGCAGTATGAACTTGTAACTTATCTCAATAGGATATTATGAAAGGAAGTTTTTTTTCCACATCCAGGCTAATTTATCCAAATCAAGATCCTCAGCTGGAAAGGCAAACTTAGTTTTGGTAGCATGCACTGCATGCTTGTTGAGAGCATCCAGTTCTGGGGAACTCTTGGTCAGCAAGCTCAAAATTAATTTCTATCATTCCTTCAAAACATACTGTTGTATCTGCAAAGCAAGCCATAGTGGACTCTGAAGTAACTGTTCTTTCAGATCATTGCACCTAAGAATTCACACTGCACATGCAGGAGGTAGAGGCAGAGGAAGATGAATTTCTGCCAGCCTGAGGATAGCCTATTCTACCTACTTAGTGATTCCCAGGCCAGCTAGGGTTACATAGTTAAGACCCTGTTTCGAAAAACAAAATCTACTTTAAATTTATTTGTGAAGCTATATTTGGTTATGACAGATAATTGATGAGTCAGATGCCATGCTGTCAACACCATTTTTAACCTTAATTAAGCAATTTCAGATGGGCCTCCTAAAGTAGCTGTTTTCCAAAATGCCACACTTGACAGCATCATGTTATACTCCACAGTACGTCTGTTATTGCTCTCTGAGCTTCAGGGTTTGATGGGGTTAGGGATACTAATCACAGAAAAGATTTGGGACAGTGCTTGGTAATCACACGACCCATTATTATTTCCTGTTATTTGCTTGGCATGGGCAGTAGAACTTCATTCCAAGTCTGTGTTGAAATTCTCTGCTGTCTTTTGAAATTCTAAGTAATGATTTCCTCCCATTGTACGACTCAAGAAGTCTGATGAAGCAACACATTTGGTATTCTGTGTTTGGAGATCTCTTTCACAAAGGCCACCTATAGATGTTCTGAGTTTGCTTGAGTGATAGCTAGCTCCATATGATGCTGTAGGGGCCACCAGCTAAGTCTGTGAGGTAATAAAACATCCTATAGGAACAGAGGCAGAGATAAGCAAATCTAAGAGGGATAGAGCAACAACTCAAGGATGTATCAATCAGACAGCCAAGGTCACGGTGAGCAGAATGGAACACCAAGAAAATACTCCCCCCTAAACCAATGCAGTAATTGGAAGTGTTTGTGGTGATGGGAAAGAGGACTCTGGAGGCCTCCAGGGTGAGATAAGGCAAGCAATCAATGTGTCACGGTAATTTGTTAGCTGTCCTGGCTTCAGGTCGAGGTGTATAAACCTGCCTGATGTGATGTATGAAGCTTGCTAACCCTAGGAAAGTTGGCCATTGGAGGACAACAGCAACATGGAGCCTGTTTGGAACCGACAAGGAAGCCATCTGCTCCTGTAAATGTGACACTCTCCGATGAAGGTAGACTTCGACTGCAAACCTCTTACATGGAGGCTTGGTGAGCACAGAAGAATATTCCACACTTTCCCCTGATATTCATGATGAGTTCATAAGAACTGATGTTCTCTAAAAAGCTACAAAATGGGTATAAAGTCTCTTCACCTCTACAGGCCAAAGACATGCATTGACCTTTTAAACCCATGAGTGCTGCTCAATCCTTATGTCACAGACAACATCCTAGCTGTGTGCACTTTCCTCTGACCCTGAGTGTGGCTTATGCACAGTACAGGCTAGCTGTGAGCCACCCTTTCCATCCCACCGAGCCTGCAAGGTGTCCCATCACACTGCTAACCTCACACCTGAGTTATGCATCTCTTTCCCTGCTAGGATCATATCAACAGCACCTTCGGCACTGCAGAGATTTTATACCTATTCTACACTGAACTCAGCTGAGAACACCCGTCCCAGTTCACCAACTTCTTATGAAGAATATATTGCTGTGGCAGTACCTTCCTGATCTTGCTCACTTTACTCACTCATCTTTCCCCAGAAACCCTGATTTTATTTAATAGTATGATATATAATATCTAAGAGGGTGCTATTCCTAACCTCTTTCGCAGTTAGATTTGATTATGTGATGAAGTTCTGGCCAATAAGATTTAAGCAGAAGATGTTGGCTAAGACTTCTGGAAGTCTCCTGGAAAGGCCCAGTCCTTTGGCTTACTCTCACTCCTGCTTCCCACAGGTTGAAAACACATATTATAGCCAGATCTTATCATTCTGCCTGACTCTGAGAATAGAAATCACCTAATGAGAATGGCTGGTTCATGAATTGGATGGGGTCTGGATCTTTTGTAATTAGGTAGAGCTTCAATATCTCTCTGGACCTCCACAGGATGTGTTTAAATGACTCCCTTTGTGAGACCTTGTTAACTCAAGGTCATTTTGGATTTGGAGTTAGAGAGTGTTCATTGCCACTCCCTTGCTTCATTCCTTATGGATTCCCCTTACATTGGCTGGCCCACAGTTATTTCCCTAATAATTAACCCATGCTAGCTTTTTGAAAAAGCAGGGTTTTAGTATGTTGATCATGTTGACATCTAACTTATGATCCTCCTGTCTTAGCCCCTCCTCCCCCCCAAGTGCTAGGATTACAGGCACGCTCCTTCATGCATGGCCAATGTTAGTTTCTCAGTGATGGATTTCATACCTTCTTCACCTCCATGGTCCTACCTGTTTTCTTTCCTTGCTGCAGTCCAGATATAATGCCCATTCATTTTTATGTTAATGTAATGTAATGAAGCTGGTGTTTCAAGTCCTTGTTCTCCCCAATCTGCCCCATGCAATCCCCAGCTGTTAGAAATGAATCGCTTAGTTCACTCAGGACTCAGTTTTTAAAACTGTAAAATAAAGGTGGCATCCCACCTCAAGGGAGGTAACTCTCTTCACTTCCAAGTTGGAAAGTGGCAGTGACCAGGCCTGAACCTTAAAGCTTCTGCTCCCCTCCCCCCACCATACCTATACCTCGCACACAGTTGTGAGAATTCATTAGGTAATGCACTAAGAGACATTTTTATGCTCTAGAAAGTAAGAAAGTAAGCGTGATGATCTCTGTGATCATTGTTGGGATTTATGCTCCCTAACAATACAAGTGACAGAGTGAGGCCTCAGCTCTTAGAGAAAATTACTTGCCGTCACTGTTTCATTTTCCCCACAAACCTCAGGGGAGTGGCTCTTAGGCTTTGTAAAGAGTCAACTGATACTTATGAGGTTTTACACTAAATGGAGGGAGCTTCTGTTGGCTTTTCTTCTGTCTGAGTCTTCCCCGGTCTCACGGTGAGCTGGAGTTGGCTTTCCCTTGCCACTAGAGACCACAGTAAGACACAATAATAACACCAACCCCCCCTCTCTGTGTGCATACGATGTATGTGCAGTTGTATGGAGGCTAGAGACAAGCCTTAGGTGTCTTTCCTCAGGAACTGTCCATTTTCAAAGATTTCAAAGATGGGGCTTTACGGTTCAGAGTACTGACTCCTGTTCAAAAGGACCTGGGTTTGAGTCCCAGCATCCAGATGGCAGATGGTGGTTTACAACTATCTGTAACTCTAATCCCAGGGGGTCAATGGATTTTGCTGGCTTCCATGGACACCAGGCATGCAGGTGAAAAACATGCAGACAAAACACCTGTGAACAGTAAATAAATAAAGTTTGTAACTAAGTTTCTAAAAGGTGTGTGTGTGTGTGTGTGTGTGTGTGTGTGTGTGTGTGTGTACATGGACGCGTGGGCGCATGTGCACACACATATGTGCATGCGCCCTTGGAGACCAGAGGGGATTTTAGATCCCCTGGAAGTGGAGTTCCAGGTGGTTGTGAGATGTCCAGTGTGGGTATTGGAAACTGAACTTGGGTCATCTACAAGATCAGTATGAGCCCTTAACCACTCATTCATCAGCTCCCACTTAGTTTTTGAAACAAGGTCTGTAACACACACACACACACACACACACACACACACACACACACACACACACACACACACACAAAAGACCCAGAGACATGTATTGGTGTGCAAGCTTCAAGCTGAAGATCAGAAAAGAAAACAGCAATCCACTATCTCTCACTTCTAGCTCAGGCTGAAAAGGCTGATCCAGAGCTCTTCACCAAGCCTCAGACTACTTCCTCTCCTCAGTATTGCTGGAGAGAATCCTGAGACTGAGCCTACCGAAGACCCTACTTGTATGTTTTATACCTCTCTAGTGCTGGGTTTAATGGTGTGTGATGCCAAAGGCTGAGACCACCTTTGTGTGGACTGTTTCTCTTAGCACTGGATCAATTTTGTGTAGTCAGTGTGGCCTTGAACTAACGGAAATCTGTCTACCCCTTAATCCTGAGCCCTGGGATTAAAGGTATGTACCATCACCTCAGCTTCTGGCTGCTCAGAATAAAGGTATGTGCCTGGCTTCTTTGGCTTGTGGCTGGCTTTGCTTTCTAAATCCGCAGGCAAGCTTTAATAAATCATAAATAATATATCAGCACAAAGGTCTCTCACTGATGCCCACCCGCCAATTAGGGTAGGTTAGCAGGCCACCAAGCCCCAGGGATTCTCCTGTCTTCGCCTCCCGAGCCACGGGACTATAATTGTGCATTGCTATTGCTATGCCTGGCTTCTTCTTTTTGTGAGGTGGTGGGAATTGAACTCAGTTAAACTTAGGTCTTTATGCTTGTATGAACCTAAGCTGTACCTACAGCCTACACACAACTACTTTCCAACAGTTGAAAGCATCCCAGTGAGGCTGTTCTTGAAGAAAGAAGCCTGAAGCATCTGGAAGTAGGATTAGAATTGTGTCCATGGGGGCTTTGTAAAGGGCCAGTTTAGGGAAAGAAATAAAGGAGGTAGAAGGTGGAGAGGTGTTGTGTTGCCTCAGGAGGGATGGGCACTGTCCATGGAAGGATCCATCATCCTTCACGTCATGGATGGGTTGACACTGATGAATAGTCTCTTCCTAAGGAGCTGCTGTGGTACTGGGGCTATGCAGCCTCTTGGATGGAAATCTCACCCTTCTCAGGCCCTGGCTCTATGCCACTACTCTCCTCAAGGAGGCGCCAACTCTTGCCCTTGTCTTTGTTTGACATGAGGACTTTTCAGAGGTCTGAGTTCTTGAGAGAGCTGGCTTTTTAAAATGATTTGGCCACCAGAAATAATAGAATTTTTTTTTTTTTGTAACTGGAGATGCCTTCAAAGTTCTTTTTTATTATTTATTTTTTATTTTACATGTGGATCCCAATTCCCCCTCCCTCCCTCCCTCTTATCCTCTCTGCCCCCTCATGTGCACCCTGACCACCCTCCCCTCCCCTCCCCCCACCCCAATTCCATATGTAGGGGAATGCCATCCAGGTGGGGTCATGTAAATCTGTCCAGTCATTTGAAGTAGGGACTAGGACTTCTCTCCTGTCTCTAGGTTAAGGCAGTTATTCCTCCCTGGGGGATGTGTCCACAAGGTCATTTTGTGCACCAGGAATACATCCTGGTTCCATTAGACTGCTCAGTTCTTCTGGCTGAGACCCATATTCAGGGGGTCTGAGTCAGTCCCATGCTGGATTCCCAGTTATCAGTCTAGGGGCCTGTTAGCTCCTCTTTGTTCAGGTCAGCTGTCTCTATGTGTTTCTGCAACCTGGTCTTGTCCTCTCCCTCTGCATCTGGATTCTAGTTCAACTCTGTTTAGTTATGGGTGTTTGCTTCTGTTTCTGACAGGTACTAGATGAGTCCATGATGGTGGATAAGTTAGTTGTTGATCTCACTATCCAGGAAGGGCATTTATAGTAGCCTTTCCACAGTTGCTCAAAATGTTAGTTTTGAGCGGCAGTCTCTGGACCTTTCTTTAGGTTCAGTTTTTTCTTCAAACCAATAATGGCTCCCTCTTTTATGCTTCTCTCTCTCTCTCTCTCTCTCTCTCTCTCTCTCTCTCTCTCTCTCTCTCTCATCTTCTATTCCTACCCTGACTCAATCTTCCTAGTCGCACGTGCTTTCCTCTCCTTCCCTTCTCTTTCTCCTACTTCTCTCTCTATTCACTGCCCCTCCATTTCCCCTGTGCTCTGGGGGACTTATCCCTTCCCCCTTTTGTGAGGGACTTTATATGAATCTCTTAGAATACACCTTGTATCCTAGTTCCTCTGGTGGTGTAAATTATAGGCTGGTGATCCTTTGCTCTAGGTCTAAAATTCATATATGAATGAGTACATACCATGATCCTCTTTTTGTGACTGGGTTCTTATTGGATAGATGTGAGCAGTTGAGGCCCGGAGAGGTTAAGTGATCAGTTCAAACTTTTGCAGTAAAATACTATGTTAGGATGATAATGTAGATTCTTAATTTTTTTTCTAATTAAATGTTCTTTCAATGAAATCTACTTGCAATCAAGAAGTCAGACTCTTTGGTGAATAATGATAGAAGGGTGGAACAGATTCACAAATTACGTGATTTATTTTCTAGCAGTAGTAGCCACTTTAAAAGAAAATGGCTCTGAAATAGTTTTCAAAGGAGATCGGGGTCGCAAAAATGGACCTATAAGTTATAATGTCTCTGTCTTCTTTTCCTCATGCTCTACATTCCATTTCCTGTTTGTGAACCCACCTTCTGGGATATTTGGTCTCATAAACTGTAGGAGACTCCACTGCACGTACATGTTGACCCCTGAAGCTTTTTTCTTTTGTTCACCAATGGGAGTTCTTATGACAACCTAGAAAGGAAGATAATAGCAAGGGCACATTGCCTTTATCTTGATCTCTGCTGACTGATTTCCTTTGTGGCCGGGAATGTGGGCCTGGGCTCCCTTCCAAGGCTATGTGTAACAGAGAACTGGAAATGGAAAACTTAGCAAATGTTCAACAGTTTTCTTTTGCCCCCCCCATACCCACTAACTCATGTGTAGCCTCTTTTACCCCAAGCTAGCCTTGACTGGCTGTGTAGCTGAGGAGTGCTTCAAACTTTCAGAGTGTTGAATTATGCCACCATGCCTGTCCAACGCCAGGCTGGGAGTTGAACTCAGGGTCTTTGTGCATAATAGCCAAGGTACATTTCTAGCTCTTCCCATAAATCCAACCAGTACATACAATAATAAGACTCAATGCACACTTCCACCTACTGGTGTGCTGGAGGTAACAAACAATTGGCTTCTAAGGATGGATGACTCTTAGAAGTTATGATTCTAGTAAGTCATGGGTAGCCAGAAATAAGACATAGTGGTACATAGTGGTGTGGAGTATGCACGGCATGGAAGTCAAGGCATACTACAAGTTATGGCTCTCTTTTCCCCTGATAGCCAGCTTGCCAACTCAGTAGTGTCTTTGGAGAATTATACTTTATGAAGTTTCTCAAGATCTTTCCAGATCAACGCAGACAGATAGCACATACTGTTCTAATTATTACACAGAGTACTGATGTGTGACTCCACTATAGTTTATATAATATAAGTAATGGGCATCCTTGCTTGAATTTCTCCAGAAAGAGACTCTGAGATGTGGCTTTGGGTGCACACAGTGCTTTTTGAAAAGCAGAGGAACCCAGAAAGCACAAGTCAGATGGTGAACCAATTGAGTCAAGCTTGCTTGTTTAAGCCAGCATCTAGACAAATAATTCACATCTGGTGAGTGTGGACACCTCCTGAGTCTTTTAGTGTGCTTCCATTGGTCACCTCCTTCTTTCAATTTTTATTGCAGAAATGGGGTCATTTTCCTTACCAGCGGCGAACCCCCCCCCCACCATATTACTTAACATGCTCTTCATGAAGGCAACGTGCTGTATGGCAATCTCTTATCTGTGGTTTCCCCTCTCTGTGTTTTGTTACTATTGACAACTGTGTTCTGAAGCATGGGATGGAAAATTCAAGAAATAAATGATTCAGAAGTTTGAAATTGGATGCTGTTCTGAGAAGCTTGATGGAAATCTCACAGCATCCCATTCCACTCTTTCCCAAGTCTGTACCATCCCTTTGTATAGTGCGTCCATCCGGTATATGCTGCCTTCTTGTTAGTAATTACCTAGATTATCAGACAGACTGTCAGGGTATCACAGTGTTTATACTCAACCCTTATTTAATCATCGTACCCAAATGATGTTGGTGACTGAGGCATACCAAATAAAGTGAAGAACAGAAAATGCTTGATTTGACAAGATGTGTACGAATGGAAAAGAGAAACAGAGTCTAGGGCTTGGCATTATCTCTGGCTTCAGTCCTCTCCTCCACTTTGGATTTATCAGCCTACGAGCAAGGGGATCTACTACATGTAAATTATCCTTAAATTTAGAAGTAGAAAAAATTTCCACTTTAACAATAGTAAATAAATAAGCTTGGTTTATTATGCCATCATTTTATGATAAAATTTATATTACTTTAAAAATTTTCATACAATGTTTTGATCATGTTTCTCCCCACTCCCAATTTTTCCCAGATCCTTCCACTTCCTTACCCACCCATGTTCTTTCCTCTTTCTTTAAAACAAACAAACAAACAAACAAACAAACAAACAAACAAACCAAACCAAAATCAAATCAAACCAAACACACATATACAGCCTCCCTACCAAAACATAAAAATGGAAATAACAATGAGAAAAAAAATGCCCAAAGAAAGGAAAATGAGACAGAAAGTTTACAAAATACTTCTGAGTTCATCTTGTGTTGGTCAACTCCTGGACATGGGGCCTGACCTGGAGTGTGGTTGATAAACCCAGTGAGAGTCCATTGGAGAAAACGGAGTTTTCCTTTGCTTTGCCAGTGGATATCAATTGCAAATAGCCTCTCAGTTAGGGGAGGGAGTCTGCATCCACTTTCCCTCTCAGTGCTGGGACCCTGTCTGGCTCGAACCTGGGTGGCCTTTGTGTGTGCTATAGCAGCTCTGTGAGTTCATGTCCATCAGTCTTGTTGTGTCTGGAAGACACTGTTTCCTTGGTGTCATCCATCACATCTGGCTCTTACAGTCTTTGCACCTCCCCTTCCTCACGGCTCTCTAAGCCCCGAGGGGAGGGGTTTTCATAAAGATATCCCATGTAGGACTGACTCTTCAAAGACTCTCACTCTCTGCACATTTTCATTTTAAATTTAAAGAAATACTGAGTAGGTATTACAGAAATCTTTCACATGCCAGCTCCATCTCTCCTACTGAGAGTTTCCCCTACTACAAAAATTTTATTCTAGGAAGGTAAATCTGTCATAATTAATGGACTGATAATGAATTGATATGCTCTCAAAGTCTTAGTTTAACAGATCTCCTTAGTTTTCATTAATATATTTTTGCTGTGGTAAGATCATAATAAGGTACTATATTGCATTTAGTTCGTGAATCTCCTTAGGCTCCTGTTGGCTGTTTCTCTGACTTTCTTTGCATCTGCTGACCTTAACAGTTTGGAGAATGGGTTGGATATATCACTAGATGTTCTTCTATTGGAGTCTGTCTGATGCTTTCCTCTTGGTTTTTCTTTGGAAGATCTCAGAGTTATAGCACTGTTTCACCATAGAATATCAGAGGTAGAGATTATCAGTGTGATTTGTGATTGCTGATTTTGACCTTAATCATTGCCCGAGGGAGCGTTTATCAAGCTTCTCTACTCAAGTTATCCTGCCCTCCCCAGTTCTCCATACTCAACATTCTTTGCACAGAAGTCACTATGGCAGCCCATACAACAGGGGTGGAGGGTTATAGTCCCTGCCCTTACAAAGCCCTCCCTTTTGATCATTTCCTGTGTATGGAAATTATTTGAAATCCTATACAATACATTTGTCTTCCCTACTCATTTATTTACTCAGCCATGTATTCACACTGATAGGGACCACTAATATTTGTACTATATTTGTAGTATAAATTCAATACTATTTTTGCTTTTTGTCTTTGGGTAGTGGGAACATTTTCAGTTGATCAGGTGCCCTTTGATAGTTTCTATCAAGTTACAGGAAACTTTTTTTTAAAAAAATTTTATGAGAAGTTCCTTAATTTCTGGCATTCATTGATCGTTAGGGATAGAGATTTAGTCCATCTGCCTCAAGTAATTGGTAGGGAAGGATTAAATTTTATGACAGGAGGTATATAAAATTCTGCTCGATTTCTTCCTTCTCAAAGCTATTGTTAGTGGAGGCCTCTGGTTTTTAGTTTGTCAAACTTTTGCAGCTGGGGCTAAATTTAAGAAAATGTAGGACACAACTTTCTTCTTCTGTAATTGTTACAATGAGGATGTGGTCCTCTGATGTCTTGGCATGTGCATGTGTATGTGTGTGTGTGTGTATGTGCATGTATGTATAGGAACTAAATCTTATTTTTGACCTGTTCAAGCTAGACGTTGCTAGCTAAGATAGCCGCATGTGCTTATGACATTTCTTTCTTGCTTTCCCACCCCCTTTTATCTGTACTCTCAAGGCCTTTCTTTTTCCTTTTTGTTCTTCTTTGGCCATGCACTTAAAAGCATGTTTCCACATTTTCCCCTAGAATTTCTAAATATTTTATATTTTAGAGTTTTTAGTCTTACTTTGCCAAAAATAAAAGTCCTGCACTTCACTTTTGTAATCCACTGTTTTATTTGGAGAATTTAAAAATGCCTGCAAAACATTACTTCAAATATATCCTACCTTCTGCCCAGAATTGGGTATTTTTAATTTATTCAATGAATATTTACACACCCATATACTATTCTAAGAACAAGATAAATCAGTGAAGAAAAAAACAAAACAAACAAAACAAAACAAAACAAAACAAAACAAAACTCCAACTCTGCTTTCCCATGAAGCTCATATTCCAGTGGGAGATACAGACAACGGAAAATAAACATAAGATGCAATTATATCATGTTGTATATAGAACGGAATAAGTGTACTGGAAATAAATGAAGCTGGAAAAATACAACAGAAATGAGAGCAGCATTTAGGAATCAAGACTGAGGGTGGCAGTGCATACTGTTAACCCCAGCACTCAGGAGGCAGAGGCGGGGGAATCTCTCGAGTTCAAGGCCAGCCTGGTCTACATAGCAAGTTTCAGGCCATTCAAGCTTACATAGAGAGGCCTTGTTTCAAAGAATGAAATAAGCCAAATGGAACAAAATAAAACAATTTTAAGGGAAGAAGACTGACTTTTTCCCTTTAAAAATAAAGTAGCTGTTTATTAACAGGTTTTAACAGAATACCACAGACTGTGTAATTTATAATATGAAGAAGTTTTGGCACACTGTTCTGGAAGCTGAGAGGCCAATACTAAAAGGGCTACATTTGGTGGATGCCTTTGTCTTGCAAGGTAATACAGTGAAGGGTGTCACATGGTGATATGACAAGAGAGGGTAGGAACAAGGAAACGAAAGGGACAGAGCTCATTTTTATAAGACCACTCCCATGGTAATGAATCACTCCCTCAAAAGAGTGGCATTAGTCTGTTCATGAAAAAGAACTCCTCATGACCCATTCATTTCTGATATTCTCACCTCCAAGCATATCATATTCACAGCACTGACTTCCATCACTTCATTGATAGAACAGCTGTCAGATTTCTCTTTGGAATTCAGACTTTTTGATCATGCAGATGTCCTTTCCCTCATGTTTTCACAGACTCTTTTCACTCATTTCACATGAAGGAAGATTCCTCAGAGCAAGAATAAGTTGGGTCCAGAATCAGTTCTGTTTCTGTTGCCTGTCTTTTAAAAATGTAGTTTCTAAGAAACTGTATTCATGCAAATAAGCAGAAAGGGTCAGACAAAAAATTTTTTTTCTTGCAAGCACTGTTCTATTGAGTTATATGCAAACACATTTTGTTTGATTCTTCTCAAGCTACTTGCCTCTGATCACAAATCCTGCATCATAAAAGTTATAAATAACATTCTTTAAGCTGATTAGACTCTCCTACAAGGAGAGTTTGGTGAAAACAAATAAAAATGTGATATGCCAATAGATTTGTTTTCTAGTTTTAAATGTCTCTGAGTTATGTAAAAATACTTTATGAAGGCCACCAAAGACTTTGTGTTTTGTGGTTGTTCTTTAAGAGATGCCTGTGTAGCCTGATGTGCTTAGGAATGATTAGGAACCTTCAAATCACCTTTGTTAGTAATAAGATTTTTGATAGCACACCTTCATTAGGTACACTTAAGGGACAGTTAAAATTCTCTAGCCATTTCAACTCAATGTATGGAAATCATATCCCACATAACTTGATGGTGTGCTACCAATTATGCCAGGACAACTGCCCTGGAAAAATGAAGGCATATGTTTATCTTGTCTAATGAGCAAAGCCACTATTCATTGTCAACCCAATCAGCCAAGTCAACTTTTTTTTTTTTTGTCAGAAAACATGCTGTTATGCATCCCCATGACAACCATCTCGTTCTTGAATCCAAGCAGCTAGCTGGGGATTAAATGATTCCATTTCCTCACATGTCAATGTAAAAAGATGCCAGTTTAAGCCCCTGATTTTATAATAGTGACACTTTAAATGGCATAATCCAATACTCCCTACAAGGCATAATACTACATTTTTTTTTGCAATAAAAATTTGTATATCAACCAACCAAATCATATCCTCTGGCATCAAGTGTGAAAGTACTGATAAGAAAAGTTAAACTTCACTTGGGTATAGTCATTGTAATAGTCAGGATTGGTTACAGAACTCATGAAATTAAGAGCAAAATGAATGTGTGGCCTCTTTAAAAATTGATCATTTTCCAAGAACAGGGTAACGGTCTTGGTTGCTCAGCCATGAAGTTGGTCTGAGAACAATTTTAATTATAGAGACCTGTAGCTCATACCTAATATAAGATAAATCAATAATAATAAAAATGCTTTTAAACTAAAGAAACAACACCATCAATGTGTACTTTGCAGTATTTTTTTTAAAAACTCATGTGGATATAACATTACTTGAAAATGATGACCAATATCTATGAATTTTTCTGCCTATAATGTGTTCATTATCTGGCATAAATTTTTTCTACAACCTGGTCAACAATTTCTCAGTACCTCTGTTTCCTCATTTACAAGGTGTGGATAATGTTGTTTGTCCCCCAAATTAATCAGGTTGCTATGAGGATGCACTCAGAATTAGCACTTAGTGAATGCTACTGAACTGCTTGCTGTTATTATCGTCATTGTTATTTTGGTCATTTTATTTACCATACAAATAATGTTAGACTAGGGAATGTACTTAATTGCCATGTCAAGTCTTTGACAGGTAAACCCCAACTTGGTGGAGTTGAAAAACATGTATTTGTCTACTTATCAACAGCACACCAGGTAAAATAATTTTTGGTATTTGTATAAGCATTTCTATTTTCACCAGAAAAATTTGCAACTAGCAATACCAATTCTTAGGAGGCTCTCCAGTCAATCTTGATAATTGAGTTTAAATGCTAAGCTTACTGATAATTTTACTAGTGCTCATTGTTTTCCTCAAAAGGAATTAATTGATTTAATTTTAGAGTCTAAATGTTCTGTAAATAAGTCACTACGCATATTATTGTTCACTGTGCTTTGTGAAGAGCATAAAGTGGAATTGAGTGGTTGCTAGTGGAAAGAAAAGACATTATGTTTCCCATCAGTGTTTTTTGTTTTTGGTTTTTTTTTTTTTTCAGTTCTACCTTGGAACTTTGATTAAAAACTTTCATTATGTTTTTGTCAGTGCTCAGCTCGATGTAAATATCCCCTTCCCCTTATTTTGTCCAAAGGCATCCTTGTGTTTGCTTACTTCAACATCATTCTTTTTCAGCCATAGTCCAGCAACTGTAAAAACACCATAAATGCTGCATACGTTTGACTCCCCTTTATTCGAAAGTGATACTTTCATTTTGAGGCTGAAATCAAATTTGTACAAAACACATCAAGATGATTTGGTGGAGTTGAGAAACAGTGTGCCACAAATCGGATGCTTGTGACAATAGACATGGTCAGTCTGGGCACTGGATTCTGAAATCAAGGTTTCTACAGTGTTGTGCTCCTTTTTAGACTTGTAGGGGAATCAGAATCTTCCCCTGCCGCAACCTAGCCTTGGGTAGTTTGCTAGCAATCTTTGGCAATTGATAGCTTGTAGTGATGTCACTCTAACCAGTGCCCTTATGGTCCCAGGTGTAACTACATAGTAACTTCATAGGGTTTTCACATGTCTGTCTTCTAAAAAGGACATTGATTTGGGGCCATCAACTATGCTACATCATAAATGCACCTGAATAAACTTCATTTTCAAATAAGCTCAGATTCTGAGGAACCAGCAGTAGGAGATATTGTGTATGTGTGTGTGTGTGTGCTCCTATATATTAAATATGTGAGCATAATTCATCTTATCAAAACATTTAGATTAAAAAACTGTACCTCAAAAAGTAAAAATTTACTACTTCTATTTTTTTTTTTTTTAACAGATCTTGCCTCAAGTTTATTTGTAAAAACAGCACAGGGCACAGGTCATCTGCAGATAGTGTGTAGATGTGTCACACCAGTCCATCTGTCTTCACAGTGGCAGAAACCATTTCTATGGGGCCTTGGTGCCTTTGGGAGCCTGAGCTGGAGCTGCAGCCTGGGCCTTAGATGGAGCCGAGGCCTCTCCTTGGTTTGAACCTTGGGCTTTGGTTGGCAGAGCCTATGACCCTTGGCCATGTACTTTCTAATCTTCTTCCCAAGCTTGGGGTGAGCGATGAAAGCCAGACGGCTGAGTTTGCAGCCTGGACCCTTTGGCATCTTGGGTTTTACCACCTTGGGCTTCACAAGAGCCTTGATGGCCTCTGCGCGTGCACTCATTGCCTTGGTGTTGTTTGCCTGCATCTTCTTCAGGCCTTTCTTGTTGTGTTTCTTGGCAAAGCGCATGTTCCTCAGGAACTTGGGGTCAACCCCCTTAAGAGATTCGTATCTTTGCGATCAGGGTTTCTTGATGCCATTTCTGTGCCATTTCCGGGATTGGTTGTGTGTGGTGTGGTTCTTGGACTTGGCCATGTCTGAACAGTATCCGGCGGCACCCCTACTACTTCTATTTAATAGTACTAAATTATTCAGATATTGGAAACATTTGTACAACAAACTTTTTATTATAACTAAGTAAATGTAAAAATTTTGTTGATGAATAATTAAATTTTATATATTCAGGGAATGCATCTTAGTACTTAAATTTGTACTCCCAAAGACAATTATAATTATAAAAACCACTAAAAAAATTATAGGAAGAAACTTGTGATATAGATTACTAAAATCAACAATATCTAAATTAAAATGATGCAGACAAATATGATTATTGATTTTTATAGCAAATTATAAAAAATCAGATAACATATAAATCATGTTCTTGATTTTATGAAACAAGAAGTACCATAAAAAGCATGCTACTTCTTTTGAAAATGTCAGGGCTGCATAACTAAGAAGCATATATTAGCAGCTGAGTGAGGGGGTTCATATCTATAATCCCAGCATTGGGGTGCCAAAGCAAGAGCATCACAAATTCAAGGCTATCCTGGGCTATGTGGTGTGATCCTATCTTAAAAAAAGACATAATCATATAATACTATAAGGAGTCATTCCAGTAACTTGTCAGGCATTACAATTACATTGCATTTGAAGGGAAAGCTGTATTCTCTAACAGCTTCAGTCTGAAAGTGACATAGGAGTGTGCTTCTCTCGTGTAGAATGGAGAGAGGGTTATTGTGAAATAGGAGGTAAGGGGAGCAGCATCTGAGATGGCTCAGGGGTTGGTATGTGCTTGGATGGCTCAGTCCAATGGGGCACAGGATCTAGAGATCACCTTGGAAACTCAAGAGTGCTTCTGGTTTACTAAACCAAATCAATGTTTAACCATAGTGCTACCAGTCTGTGAGTGTTCTTTTGCTATATGGGCAGTCTGCTCAGGCTTGCTTGTTTAGATGGCTGGGAGATGCCTGGGTAGAGATAGTAGGAGAGGGAAAGCTCTTTGAGAGCAGGTCTCTGGCAGCTTCCCCTTTCTTCGGTGACAGGAGGCAGGTGAGGGCTTTGGTGGACAGTGGTGGCCATAGGCAGAAGGGAGTTTGGTGGACAGAATTCCAGCCCTTAGGACAGCTGGTAGGGGACTCCCTTAGCCCTTGACATCAGCCAATGTCACAGTTCTTGACCCAGGTTCTGACTTCCTTGGTCCTAAAGATGGACAGCCCTCAAAAACCCCAATTCTCAGGATCAGGGCCCAAGTCTTTCTCTTCTGGCTCCTAAAAGCCTTTTGCCCTTCAGATTCAATTCTTTTTTCTCTCACTGAACCTCCTTTTTTCTACCCTAACCTTCCCCTTCTACTTTGGCTGTCATCCAGTCATTGAGATGTTCCCTTTTCAGGTGTCACACAGTCAGCTGTTTTGCTGCATTCATGGGGCATCTGGTTGCTGTATTCTTCGTTGCTGTTTTTTTTTTTTCAAGTTGCTAGCTCAGTCCACACTTCTAAAAGTATGCAAGGCAAGATCACCAGACAGGAGACTTTTATTGGGTCCACTGTTGCAAAAATGATTAGAGGCAACACAGGAGAATTTACCAGTGCACTGAACAAGTAAACCTAAGCAGACTTTGAGCAGGGATGCTTCGACCAGTCATAGCCTTTGTTTTAGACCAATCATGGCCATTTAAATGATCGACCCTCAGAATTAATCTCAGCCACTGCAGTTTGTGTTCTATGCCAATCATAGCCTTACTTCCTAAGTTAAACAAGTCATAGCCATCTCTCTTCCTGCCACCAGGGGAAGTGCATCTCCTGGTCCACATAGAAACGACTGCAAGGTCATTTAGAAGATGTAATAGCAAAAAGCCTGGAGCAAATGATTTCAAACAACCGTAGCTGACGGTGCTTTCAGGAGCCAGGGAAAAAAACCCAGCTGTAATCTTTGCATCATTTTATCAGGGCATCCACAGAGTGTTCAAAATGGCTGATGCTTCCATAAGGGTAGGCTGGTTGGCTGACTAATAGTGCTTTTGCTCAAGGCAGCCAAGGCAGCAAGAGAATTGTCCAACAGATGCTAAATAGCAAGTCCAGTTGTCCATCCCTCAGTGCCTGTGCTTATTTTCAGGAAAAGAAACATTAGAAGGAGTGCTCATAGCAAGAACTTAGAATGTATCATTAACACTAATAGTAAATTTGCAGGTTTTAACAGTGTTCAGTACTGGCACAGGGCAGGGAGAATTGGGTCCTTATCTTTCTTATTAGGATCCAAAGATCTTGATAAGGCAGTTTTTTTAGCTTATCCGGTATGCTAGATCAGAAAGTCAAAGCAGGAGAGAATGTGGATCCTAACTGCACTGATGATTTCTACAGAAATGAGCAGTAGAGGTGCCCTGTACTTCACACTGAACTGACTCAGTATCAATGTTTGTGTGTATGTACATGCGTGTTCTTGTGTATG
This sequence comes from Phodopus roborovskii, assembly GCF_943737965.1. Classification (NCBI taxonomy): domain Eukaryota; kingdom Metazoa; phylum Chordata; class Mammalia; order Rodentia; family Cricetidae; genus Phodopus; species Phodopus roborovskii. The sequence goes on from NW_026126433.1 coordinate 43,260,129, forward strand.
ATGGTGTCTGATATTTACCATTTTGTTTTATAAGTCTCCTGGAATTAGAAGAGCTGGTCCACTGATATGTAGCCCACAGAGAAGGCAGTAGTATGTGCCTCACAACAGAGATGATGATGTGATCTTGTTGATGGGTGCAGGACAAACACATAGACATTTAGCAAAAGACACAAGGACATATCTTTCTCGGAAGGTGTTCTCAAACATCACCTAATGTGTCATGTTAGTTATTTTTGTTTACTTATATCTATTTTTTTAGTGCCACATAGACATATAAATTAAACCTGATGTGAAGAAGTCTATGACTTCATTTGGAAGAAGGATGGATCCTGCATGCTACAGTATTGACATCTAAGATAAGATGTGCCCACTGGTGCAGCAATGGCATGGTTATTAATGGGTAGCTAACTACATTCTGATTGGATTTGAGGCCTGTTTTACAGGATGGAAAACCTGGTCAAAGGTCCCTGGCTGGGGAGGTCATGGGCTCTGCATGGGGGCATGTGGAGATAATCTTGTTTGCACTCTAACAAATAAAGCTTTCCTGAAGATCAGAGGGTGGGGCTAGCTACTAGTTAACCACAGAGGTCTGGAGTTCTATACAGGCAGACAGGAAGTGATATGGCTGGGTGGAGAGAGGAATATAAGGCAGGAGGAGACAGGAGGTAAATCTCTTTTCAGTTGAGAAGTTGGCGAGGTAAGAGCTGGCTGTGGCTTGCTCCTTTGTCTCTCTGATCTTTCAGAATTTACCCCCCAATAACTGACTCTGAGTTTTTACTATTAAGACCAATTAGAACTGGCACTACAGGGGCTTGCTATTGCTGTTTTGCTATATAGTCATGTTGTCAAACTTCCATCTAAATATTTTGTGCTGCTTTTAACCTTGGTTAGAGAAAATTCATTTTGCAGTGGTCAATGGTTAATGGAGAGGCTTATAACTGAGGCTTACAACTACTCAAAATGTTAAAAATAAATGGCTTTGCGTATTCAGTACCAAATAGGACAACCATATCACCCACACAAGGCTCATGAAATATTGCAGAAGGAGGAGGCAGAAAAAAATGTAGAAGCCAGAGGATGGGGGAAAGAGCTGTGAAATGTATTTTGGACAAACGGCCATTGCATTCATGAGCCAACAACAGTTGTGGCTTTCTGCATAAGACCTAACAAGACTGGTCCAATCAAATTTCCAGTATGATTTGGGTAGGGGATTATGAGATTCCATTCTTATCTAAGGAGATATTGGCAGCTGGTAACTTCTGGTGGAGGGAGAATCATTTTTGGGTGATATGTGACCACTGGTGTATTAACCAGGCTCCAGTGAATGGCCCCAAACATCATACATATATGTATATCTGTGAATATTGGCAGTTATAATTGAACTTGGTGGTGTGTGTGTGTGTGTGTGTGTGTGTGTGTGTGTGTGTGTGTGTGTGAAGAGGACTTGAAGTTAAGAGAGGTGCAGTTGAGAGGGAAGGTTAATGGTGAATTGAAGGAAAGGTGTGGGGGTAGATATGGTCAAAACATATTGTATACCTGTGAAAAATGAAAAGTGCCACAAAAGACAGAAAAATCACATATAAATGATCTTGTTGGATTTGAAATCCATTGTGAAAATTTTTCAATGCCAAGTTTTCTGCATAGCATCACTTGTGATGAAGCAATCTCCTCCCATTCTTCAAAAGCATGCAAAACATAAAAGGTGTTATGGGAGAAGTATAGTTTAGGGTATACCACTCAAAATTTACTCAGCTTCAAAATCACTGGGTATTTTATTATAAAAATTATGAATAAATTCAGTTACAACACACCAAACTCTGAATTTTATCTTTAAAAGAAAGCTTAATTTAAAAATCCCTCTTTAGTAGAAGGTCATATAGAGAAAGGCTAAATGATGGAGATAAGACAAAGGCATCAATATGAAGGGGACTTGGGATGTATCCCAGTCGTGAGTACCACTAAAGCAAAACAAACCAAAGACACATGAAGATGACAGAGAACAAGCAAAGTAGATGCTTCTAAGATGAAACATGTGACCAGATGGGCTGGGAGGAAGAAATATTGTGTATTAATTTCTACAACATGTTGGATTCCTCTTTGTTCTGTACTCTGTGGTAACTGCTGTTATTTGGTGGCAGAGTACATAGTAAGTGATCAAGAGAAGCAAGGATGCTTTTTCTGTATTATCCTGTTATTGTGTTCCTTACCATTCATGATTGAAGTAGCTCATGTTTCAGAAAGTAAGTGCTGTATCCAAACTGACTCTACTAATGAACAATGGTGGTGCTAAAATTTCTGTGTCAAGTGGGTGTTGTGCTAGGAGCCTGATTATTGATGCTATGTTGGAATAGTAAAGACGTTTTATTTGTTTACTTTTGATGTAAATTGAATCATCCCTTCTGAAGCAGGCTCTGTCTTTGCCAGTTACGTTAGACAATGATGTGGCAGAAAGACATGTTGCTCAAAGGTGACCTAGATCACTCAGAAGCCGATGAGGTGATTTCTTATGGATATATTTGGCTACACAGGGCTAAGCTGAAGATGGATCAACAGCGGATTCAATTCAGAAATCTGCTTAGGGAGATTATCAAGATGAAACAATTGCGAGAGTCCGGGAGAGACTTTTCCCAGGCATGTTTCTCTAGCCTGAACAATTTTTCAGTAGAGGGCTGCAGCAGCAGCCTCTGGGTCCAGAACCAATCATCCCTGCTATAAACATGCCACAGAGACTGTGTCTCTAGATGAGAGACCTCAGGGGTGTCAGAAATGAAAGCTCAAAAGGACAGGTGGGAATCAAGGGCTTTTGCTTATGCAGAAAGGAGAAGAAAGACACATCAGGTAAGAAACAGATGGTGACAAGTGGCGACATGGCAGATTTCTAAGCCATTTGACAGGTGACAATATCCCTCATGTTGTTCTCAGAGGATGCCTACATAGATTCTCCTCACACAGGATAAGTGGGTGGGTTTAATGCCCTAAAAGATTACATTAATCTCCCAAGATATTTCTTCCAGATGAGATTATAAATCCAGGATGGCTAATATCAGTTCCCTGGCATCTTGCAAAGACAAACCCATGATTTTCTTCAAGTGTTCTCATTCTCTCAGATACTATGGAGTTTCTATTATTGCCTGTAGCAACATGGAATCCTGGGTTTTGGAAAGATGATTTTGTCTGAAAGATTTCATTTAGTAGCTGTGATACTAGTTTGCTCTCTATATTTTTGTAGGTGTGGAATTGATGCTGTGACAATCTTAATGTGTTCCATTAGAGTTGTGGGCTCTTTAAAGGCAGGGCTTATTCAGCCCTATTAGACTTGAAGGAGCCACACCTCCCTTTGTGAGAAGTCCAAGTGGTGGATGCTGAAGTGATTTGGTTTTTCCATGGCAATGCACTACAACTCCCTTGTTGAGACAAGCAGTATTAGAAGGGAAGGAAATGAATTTATATTCTAAACAATTTTATTTAACGCATAAGGGCTAGGACATCTGACTTTAAACTTTAATTCATTTGTAGTTTACTTACAATGGAGCTTAATATTTGGATTTAATCATGTTTTAGAAATAAAATAATGAAAAGGTAGAGTTTTGGCATCTGTATGTTGTCCACATCGGTCATTGATGTTCAATTTCAATGCAGAAGTTTGATAGGGCTACACTGAAGAATATAACTCAGGTGAATTTGGATTGAGAATAGACTAGGGAGTGAATTTTAGATTATGACAGTCTCTTAATTGACTTTCAACATACAAAGAGGGTTGTGGACCTTGAGAGCTCATTTGGAGGATCTTACAGAAGAGTTCAGCTACTTCTAGACCCTTGAATAAAGAATGGTCCTCTCTGTTGGAGAAAGCCATCTGTTTTGATGGAGAGCAACTCAGCTTCAAGGAGGAACACACAAGGAGCAATGAGAGAAGATACTTGATCAGCCTGGGTGATGGGCAGGTTGCAGTTGTAACCAGATCATTGTCATATCGGTTACTGGAGAATTTATTTGTCAAGGTATACTGCTGATAGCCATATATTTGATGATTCTAGGATTATTGATCAGGAATGAAGGGCAAAAAGAACAAAGAATAGAGCTGTTTTAGGTGAAAATTTTGCACCCTATTCCTTTATGGGACAAGTCCAAGTGAAAGAGAGGTCCTTCCTGGCCATGGCTCTCTACATGAATTCCTCCTTCCAGGGTGGCCACTTCTTCAGGACTGCATGGTTCTGACTTTCCTTTCAAAACCCAAAGGATAAGGAAAATGTGTTCTGGAAAGCCTTACAAATCCCAGCATGTTAGGAACTAGCAGCCAGCTGACCCCCGCCCTGACGATGGGCGGACGTTCATGGCCTTGTCATCTCTACATCAGCTTTACCTGGCAGCCAGAGGACTCAGTTACGCATGCGCAAGCCTCTTTTAAAGTAAGCGTGCCAAGTGCTTCTCTCCCTCTGTCTCTCTCTGCCTCTCTCTAGTTTCTCTGTTTCCTCTCTCTGCCTCTCTCTGCTCTCTCTCTGCCCTCTCTCTGTTCCCTCTCCCTCCCTCCCTCCCTCCCTCGCTCCCTCCCTCTCTCTCTCTCTCTCTCTCTCTCTCTCTCTCTCTCTCTCTCTCTCTCTCTCTCTCTCTCCTGCTTTCGGTTGGCCACCAGCTACCCCCTCTTTCTCTCCCCTCTCTCAATAAACTCAATAAACGTGGGCGCTGAGTGTTTGTGTTTTATAGGCATTAGTTGCATCAAAAGAACAACACAGCATCCATGCTTCCTCTCTTGAGTATCTGAGAAGTCATATGAACTTACAATATTCTAATACTATCTTAAAATATTACTGATTTTAAAACTGTATTTTTTATTTTGAAAAATGGACTTATCAAAAATTATACATTTGTAGAACATATACATAGGTATATTTTAAAACAGTGCTCACATAATTCAAAGAAAGTTTTATCTCCTGTTTTAGATATGTGCATGATAATGAAATTACACTGCCTTTTTACATAAGTATTTTTTCTTTTTTGGGAGGGGTTGTGTACCATCTTTTCCATGCTTTTATAGATAAATGTTGAAAACACAATACAAAAAAGTTCCCCTGTGTCCCTTCATCCAATATTAACATCTTTTGTGGTCATAGTACATTTGTCAAAACTATAGAACAGCATTGGTGTGTTGCTAGTGACTAAACTCCAGGCTCTTCTCAGATCTCTGCAGGTTTTACATCAATGTTCATTTCCTGTTTAAGAATTCAACCCAGGACACTACAGTGCATTTAGTCATTGTGTCTTCATAGTCTCCTTTGGCCTGTGACAGCATCTCATTCTTTGCCTTTTTTTTCTTGACCTTGACAATATTGAGAAGTCCTGGTTGGATATTTTATAGAAAGTCACTTATTTTGGATTTGTCTGATATTTTTCTCCTTTGAAGACTGATGCTATGGGTGATTGAGATGAATTATTCATTGTTTTTAATACTTAAAAACACAACAGATAAATATATTTACATATGCCATGTAATATTGTTTTGAATTTTAAAAGTATGAGATACCATTTTAGCAGATTTTCAAGTACTTGCTTTTTATCTTAGAAATTGTTCTTGAGCTCTGCCTTTTAAAAAACATTTCTTTTGCTATTGTTCAACATATGCATTCCTGAAAAATCTTCATGTTCTGCATGATTTGTGAACTAAAAATAACAGGGATTGTGAGATAATTAGGCCCATAGATAATTAGCAGCAGACCATTCCAAACCTATGCAGTAACATACCAAGAGGACTAACATGAACAGTAACAATCAAATGACATCATTAGCACAGCAAACCTCAGACACTTCCACCAGCCTCACAATTAGTCCCACTCTTGTAGCCTTCAGTCCAGAGGCCCCATGACCTTTGAGATATATTTCTTTGAAGGCTATCATTTTCAACAGGAGCTGGGTGCATGGAAACTTAAAATCTCATTTTGAGTGTAGCTTCTCCAGTCATCAATTCAATTTTGTGTTGCATAGACATTCTTGGCAATGTCTTCATCAGCACTTGCAGCATCACAATATAGTTTAATACTGTGGAGTGCATAGCAATGCTTGAAGCCACTATAAACTATCTCCTGCATGTACTAACAGTGCTGAGACAGAATTCTCAGCATCTTCATTAAGATCTTCACACTTTACAAGGAATTTTTCTTTGCTTGTGAGAAAATGTGGTCTTTATTGCTTCACCATTAACCTGTTGGGGAAGATGACATATGAATGAATATAACCTCTGTGTTATATTGACACTATTCTTAATTTATGTAAAGCTTCAATTTACATATTGAAATGAGGAATGACCTAATTTGCATTCAGACACTTGATTTGTGGCAGAACAGGATGTGTACATATCTTCTTCATGCCTTTTAACCGAGGTAAACAATTCTGTCATATAATAAAAACACTTCTCAGAAGGAAACTAGGATTCCTTCATTTCTCCCCTCCCTCCCCCGAACAATAAACAGCGCTACAAAGAATTTTCCTGGACATGTCATTAAAGGAGTTTTCCGGAGGTTATGTTGATAGAGGTAAGACTGTTGGACTGTAGGATATGGGCATCTTTAATGCAGCATATGTATCAATTTGGGGAGTAGTAACACTATCATACCAGGTGGAATGTGGTTACATCTCCATTTATTAATTTTAATATCTTTTACTATTTAATGCTTTTAAGTAAAAATGTTTCCCATTTTCTGTTTGACCTCCTTCTAGGTGCTCTTTAGGTTTTAGTAATACCATGGATGGCATCTTATATGTTATATATCCTAACTGATTACTTCTAGGGGAAAAATATTTTACATGTGTTTTATGGTTATTTTATATCAATACAAATATTAAACTCCAACTAATCCTAAAAGTTGTATGTCTAGGATTTTTTTAATAACGTAATTCTTTATTGATTCTTTGGGAATTTCACACCATGCACATCAATTGCACTCATCTCTTCGGCCATCCATATCCACCCCGCACGCTTGCAGCATCCTCCCCAAAAGAAACCCCCACAAACATTAATTAAAAACAAAACAAAAAACTCAACCTCACTCCTTCATCTTTCCTGACTCTCTTTATTCATCCTAGTGGCATCAGGAGTGCAGTGTGTAACACAATATACCCTTTTGTCCAGTTTTCCCCACCCACAAATATTCACTACAATGAGTCATTGGTTTGGTTCAAGGCCTCTGGCACATCACTGGACCCTCACTGAAATTCCTGTCAGATATCTTGCTGTCACCCCAAGTCATGGAGTTCCTGTAGCTACTCTCCAGCAGGTCATAGATGGGGTAGGTGTTAGGTTAGGCCAACCCAAGGCCCAGGGTGTGGTTCTGAGTGGTAGTTGATCTGATTTGTCTGGGCTGCTTGGGACCAACCCCCCTCAGGTGAGGGTTGGAGCTAGCTCTCCCACACCTATGATGAGGGGTGGGCTAGCTCTCCTGCTGCAGTGTTCCGCAAGGGGCAGGGCCAGCTATCCCAGAGCCAGTGAAGGGCAGGGCCAGCTCAACACAGCCTTCAATTTTTAGCATACACACTTCCTGTGGGCCCCTGTGATAACATGGACCATGGACATCAACACAGACTCCAGCTGTAGTAGCAGACATGGCCCCATGCAGGAGCTTGGGCCTAGACATCACCATGGCCTGGTGGCAGTGCTGGCCATCCAGATCAGTATGGCCCTAGTGGCAGTATGGCTCTTGGACATCGACATGGCCTTAGGTGGCTGACCAGACCCTGGGCATCTGTACATCCTTCAGTGGTAGCAGGAGCCATGGACATCAATGTAGACCCTGGCTGCTTTAGAACTACAGACCCAGACATGGCCCTTGCAGCAACCAGGTCTTGGATGATACCAAGGTCACTCAGGCCAACAATGCAGGCCAACAGTGGCATGGTTTTTGGACACCAACTGGCTACTGGTTGCAGCATAGACCCCAGGTATCCATGTGGTAACAGATGCCATGGACATCAACACAGAATATGTCTTTGGTAGGGCCATAGATCCAGGCATGACCCTCAGCTGCAGCCTTGCCTGGAAGACATCATGGCCCAAGGTAGCAGTGTAGGCCACTCAGATCAGCATGACCCCAGTGGCAGCATGACCCCTGGAAAACAACATGGACACCAGTTATGCCCTAGACCCTGAACATCTATGTGGTCTTTGGTGGCAATACAAGTCACAGATATCAATATGGACCCTGGTTGCTGTAAGACCATAGACCCAAACAAGGTCCTCAGCAGCAGCCAGGGCCTAGTCGTCACCATGGCTCTAGGTGACAGTGGCAGTGCAGGCCACTCAGCTTGACATGGTCCTGGCAGCAGCATGATTCTTGGACACTAACATGGACCCTGGTGGTTGACCAGACCCATGACAACTGAATAGCCTTCAGTTGTTACTGAAGCCATGGACATCAACACAGACCCCAGCTATGGTAGGATCACAGACTGAGACATGGCCTTTGGTAGCAGCCCAGGCCTGCATGTCACTTTGACCCCAGGTGGCAAACAGGTCACCCACAACAGCCTGTTCCTCACGGTCTTCACTTATTCAGTTCTATATCTTTCCACAGCATGCGAACCACTCTGCTTCTCTTCTTCTCCTGTTTCTCCACCATACAGCTGTGTGGCAAGGCCTGTGGACATTTTCAGCCAGCTGGGACTGTGAGGACCCAGGCTGCCCTGTGGGTGTCTTTCATCCACCTGGGATAAGTCATAGGCAGTCATATGCACAGCTTGTATATTTCTACTCTTTCCTGATCATTGGATCATTTTATTCCTTGTCTTACTGTACTGAATTATACAATTTACATAGTAAGCATCTTGTCACTCTAAAGAGATAGATATAAAATTTCATTGTGTATGTGTTGTGTAGAGTGGAGTGCCGTGTGTGTGTGTGTGTGTGTGTGCGTGTGTGTATCTGTGTGTTGGTGTGTATGTAGCATGTGTGTGTGAGCATAAGCACCCATGCACATGCATGCCAAGGCCAGAGGAAGATGTTGGGTATTCTCCTTTCTCTCTCTCTCTCTCTCTGCTTCATTCTCTTGAGGACCTGAGCCTGGTTGTGTTTTCATTAAATGCTGGCCAGAGAGCTCCAAGGATTCATCTGTGTTTGTCCCTAGTGATGATGTCACATATGTGCAGGGCCACACCCTGTGGTCTTACATGAGTGATAGAGATTCAAACTCAGGTCTTTATGCTTTCCTGGCAACCATTCTTACTCATTGAGCTGTCTTCCCAGCCCCATATATATATATATATATATATATATATATATATATATGAAACTTTTATTTTTAATTTAGTAAGGATGGATAGAGGTAGATTTTTAAGCATGATTTTAAAATGGTCCTTTGAATGATGTTTTGATGTTACTATTTAAGTGGGCCAAGATGGTATAAATTACATTGGTAGGTTTCTCTAATTTTCTGAGGAAAAACTTTGACAGGTAAATGCTAATCATTTTACTTGTCCAAAATAACTTCCTGTAGCTGGTTACCCAGAAAAGATTTTGACCTACTGCAGAAACCCATGGGAACTGTTCAGTCAATCAATTCTTGTCTAATTGTATGGCGTGAACATCTACCCTCATGTCAGGGGTTGGCTAGCCTCTCATTCTTGCTATGGATGCTTATGTGCCATATCTTGCCCAAGCTTGCTGAGTTGTTAGCTCTAACTGCAAAGCCTGAACTTCAGCTTCTCACTCTACCAGGGGACTGCTGGCATGAATGTTGAGTTGTTATGCCATACTACGATTGTGTCAAGGCCTCTGGACACACAGGGGGAAAAGATATTTGCTTCTCCAACCCTACAGCCTGTGGTAGTTTGAATGTAAATGGCCCCCATAAGCTCACAGGGAATGTCTCTATTAGGAGGTGTGGCTTTTTCAGAGTAGATATGGCCTTGTTGGAGGAAGTGTGTCACTGGGGGTGGGCTTTGAGGCTTTTTATGCTTAAGCTTTGCTCAGTGTTACAGTTCATTTCCTGTTGCCTTCTGATCAAGATTGTAGTCAGCACCATATCTGTTTTTAGGCCACCATGCTCCCTGTCATGTTGGTAATGAAAGGAACCTCAGAAACTGTAAGCTGCCACCTCAATTAAATGTTTCCCTTTATAAGAGTTGTTGTGCTCATGGTATCTCTTCACGACAATAGAAACCCTGACAAAGACACAGCTCATAGCAGTGAAACAGAAATTCTTCTCTCAGAGTCCGATGTTCAGTCCTAGATCTCTCACACTCTTCCTCCTGAGTGTTCCCAGCAAATACTTGCCAAACCTGATTGAAGTGTTGGTTTTGCTGGGCCATTTGCTTTTGTTTGTTGCCAATCCCACTTAGCTGTGATGTTTGATTTTTTTCCTATGTAATTTGGCTGTATTTTATTTGAGTTTCTTTTGCATATATAAGATTTGTTGGTAAGATAGACTTCTCATCCTCTGATGTTCTTTTTATTTGGATTCTGAAGTAACATAATATTCTTAAAATAAGTAAGTCAGAGAGCCTTACCACTTCTCATTTTAATTTTTCTTGACAATTTTCTAACATCCACTGATAAGCCACATTTTATCTTTTTTGTAATTGACAAAGAATGGTTGTATATGTTTTAGGATTCAAAGATATGTTTAGATATATATGTGATAGAATGACCAAAGCAGGATAATCATAAATCCATCACTTCCAATATTTATTATTCTTTGTGCTACTCATTCTTTTTATTTCTAGGATACATGCATATAAATTGAAGATCTTCCTAATTTTACTTCTTGTCCTGTTTAACATGGATTAGACATGGATAATGTCTACACATCTTTCCAGGTTCTTTTGATCTGCCTACTTTTTTTATTCATACATTTTCTATTATTAGTTTATTTCTTTACCTCTAAATGTTTTTTCTTCCAAATAATATTTTTTTTGGGAACTGGAGAGATGGTTTGTCAGTTAAGAGCACTGATTGCTTTTTCAGAGGACCCATGTTCAATTTCCAACATCTACATGGCAGTTCATAAGTGTCTCTAACTCCATTTTCAGAGATGCCCTTGTCTGATCTTCACAGGTACCAGGCATGCATGTGGTACATACCAAACAGTCACTCACATATAACTCAAGTCCAAGTGGATCAAAGACCTCAACATAAATCCAGTTACACTGAAGCTGATAGAAGAGAAAGTGGGAAATAGTCTTTAATGCATTGACACAGGGCCAAGTTCCAGGAGTCCAGATGAAGGGAGGCTGGAGGGGTGTATAAACAGGAGGGCTGGTCAAGCTCATGATGGAGAAACCTGAAGGAAGAGACAGCTGATCTGAGCTTGGGGGAGCTCACAGAGCCTGGGCAGACAGTTAGGGATCTGGCATGGAACCAACCAGGCCCTCTGCATCTGGGTGACAGTGTGTCACTTGGTCTTTTGTGGGGCCCATCGCAGAGGGACCAGGACCTGTTCCTGATACATGAGCTGGCTCGTTGGAACCTATTTCCTGAGATGGGATGTCTTGTTCAGCCTTGATACAGGGGGTTGGAAACTTGGTCCTGCCTCAGTTTGATGTGCCATGCTTTGTGCATTCCCAATGGGAGGCCTAACCCTATGTAAGTGGAGATGGAGGAGGAGTAGATGGGGTGGGGAGAGGGGAAGGAAGAAATGGTGAGAGGGGGTAGGAGGGTAGGAGGGAGGGGAAACCATGATTGGTATGTGAAATAAAAAATGATGAAAAAGAAATATAAAAAAGAAAAAAAATGTAAAATTAAAAGTGTTTGTTATTTGCTTGTTCATGCTTGTATAATAGCAAGTCTCATATAGCTCAGGCTAGCCTTGAACTTGCAATGTAGTGGAGGATGACTTTGAACTCTTGATCCTCCTGCCTCTGTTTCCTATTTCAGGGATTACTGACACCTATCACCATTACCGGGTTTTTTCCATTTTCTCTCAAATTTCTAAGATAGGCATGTCTATATTTGTTAACTGAGGTGTTCTCTATGACCCATTAAGCCTTCTAGATTGCCTGTGGGTGCTCTTAGTGTTTCTGGCCTATCTCTAGGAACGGTGAGAAACGAGCAGGAAATACTTTCAGGGCATATCAGTAATTTGTCATCAGGGTTGGGGACCTTCTAGGTATCTACAAACTCTTGGGGCAGTATCCTAGTTGTTGGGCTAAAGGATTCTTCCTGCCTTAGGCTGTGAACAAAGGACTCTGGGAAAGGGAGTGAGGTATGGCCCTAATCAATACTGCTGCCTGTGGTCTACCGCTCATTTTCGTTATCCTTCACAATAGGGTGAACCAATACATTTTTCACAGTAGCCATTCCCTGCATATGTTTTGGGTTACAATATATTCTACTGATGCATGTTTCCTGCTGTTGGATTTCAGAGAACTTGTTTTCCTTTCTGCCAGTGAAATCCTTCTCCCCCCAACCCTGGTACCATATTGATCTATTTTTAGAAGTATGTTCTCCATCAGTTGTAGGAACTGAAGTGGGAAGATGGCATTGGCATCTGTGCTCGGTCCATTACTGCTTGAATTTGTCTTCTGTGATTTTCCTGTGATTTCTTCTTTCAGCTATGTCTTCATTTATTCACTCAGCAATGCTATTGAGCACCAAATCTGGGCCAAGTTCAGTATCAGTTGTCTTTCAAGAAGGCAGAGCTATTACCCATAAATAAAAGACTGTGAGGCTTTTTTCCTTGGTTTTCATAATAGACTTGCTGCTTCTTATTTGTATCAGTCTTGTTTTTCCTCTCTTGGAGGCTTAGCTTGTGTTAGATACTAATCACCAGATAAGTGGAACCCACTGATCTAGTTATGAGTGAGTCAACATGCTGCTTTGGCCTCGCTCACATAATGCTTGATATAAAAGTGCTAGCCAGGTGTCTTCAGATGCTGCTCTCTGATGACTCCATAGTTGGTCAGATTTTCATTCTCATCAGCGGTGCTAGCTCGTCTCTCAAACCTTTTGCCTCTGAGTTCTTACTGCTTCTGCCTAGTTCTGACTCCTTTCACACTTACTGTAACTAGTCTGGCTAATAACAGTCCCCGATCTTTAGCAGCAGTTCCTAACATTTCTCATAGTGAAATTGATGACCTAATGTCCATTAAGTCTATGAATTTATAATCTCTCTTACTTTACTATAACCCTCATATTTCTTTCATTAAAAACTGTAAAATATATCTCTATATATTTCCTTAATTATAAACTTTCAAAGTCTCTCATTTGCTTAAAGTAAAATGGCCTTAGGAGCAATGTTTTTTATTGATTATTTTATTAAGCAGTTCATATAAGTAGTGGAAATAGTATAATAATAATCATGGGTACAAATTCAATAATTTTTCTGGTAAAATAGAACCATAATCCTAACAGTGACTAGGTAGTAAGGAATGTGAAGTAAATGCTATATTAATGACTTAATTTGGTTAGATGGGGTGAGTAAAAAGAATGAATTGGTACAATCTATAGAATTTTGACTTACAAATAAATAAAATTTTGGACTGTAAAGATATTGATTCACTAAATTGAACTACTATGGTTAGAGTGGTTAAAACAAGATTTTAAAGTTTGTGTATGAAGTAGTAGAAAATAAAATTTAGGTTGATGACCAAGTCTTATATTAGTCTCTTAGTCTCTATGATGGTTAGTTTTAATTGTCAACTTAATACACTCTAGAGCCACTTGGGAAGTCTCAGTAAAGGACTGTCTAGATTAGGTTGATCTGTGGGGATTTGATTACCTTAACTGAGGCAGGAAGACTGCCCACTGTGAGTGGCAGGATTCCCTAGGCAGGGGATACTGAATTATATGAGAGTGGAGGGAGCTGAGAACAAACATATATGCATCCATTATTTTGTTTCTGATTATGGATGTGATATGACCAACTCCCTCAAGCTCCCTCCCACCTCTGTTACTTCCCTGTCATGATGGATTGTAACTTGGAATTGTGAACTAAAATAAATCCTGTCTCCCCTAAGTTGCTGTTGTCAGGGTATCTTTTAAATCATAGAAACAGGAAAGGAAAGCAAGACAGTCTTGAATCTCTCACTTCTGTTTTTGTGGCTCAGTTTAAACACTGTTTCTATGTAAAATCTTTTACTGGCAGGTTTCCTATGTAAGGCTACCAGGATGTTTCATGGCAAGTGGTGATCAATTTGAAACCAAGGTCTTGGGTCCAGAGTATTGCTACAAACATATTTCTATTTTCCCAAGCTCTTTGAGATGTAAGTATCATAAATCAACTGAAGTGTGTAAATGAAGAAAAGAGGATTTGTGGATGTCCCACTTTTGAAGAGCAGAGTTCAGTAAGAGCACTGGTAACAGATGAATTCAGAGTCTCAATGCAAATGAAGTTCTGTCTGTCTCTTAGCTATAACTGGGAGTTTATTTACTTTAAAAAACAATGTGCATGTATCCAATGAAGAGTTAGGAACTGTGTTGAATGTTGTTGGGTGTTGTATAAGATAAAAAACCCTAGAAAATGTTATTAAATTTAATCACACACACACACACACACACACACACACACACACACAGAGAGAGAGAGAGAGAGAGAGAGAGAGAGAGAGAGAGAGAGAGTGAGAAAGATATGTTTATATTGTTTTCCTATCATGTGATAGAGATCAGAACCTAAAATCCTGGGGTTAAGGAAGAAGAGATGGAACAATGGGGATTGTAGTTTCCTTTTTTTTTCCTTCTGCCTTTACCTCTTTTCTCTAAAATGTTATGTTATGTTTATTATAGTGTCGGTGTTTAGGGAAGTGATAGAGTGAAGATGAAATTAATGATGTATAATGTAGAAAGAAGCACATGGGGGCAAAGTTCATTAGGTGATGTACCATCTGGACCTGTTGCAAAGGTCCAAGGTTGACCTTAGCTATATAGAGCAATTGTTTATTTCTTATGGGGAGGCAGAACGGCTGGTAGATTTTACAGTGTAAAAGTATAAAGTGGTATCAAACAAGCTTCAATATGAAAAAGACCAAATTCATAGTGATTTAACAGACTATAAGACTGCATATCCTTTAAGCAAATATTCAGGTTGATAGTCAAGGGCTGATACAATAGCTTCATAATAAAATTTACAGGTTCAATCTATCTTGTTACTGTGCCAAACTCAACATGCAACTTGCCCTTTGTCAGACAAAGGTGACTGCTTTATCTCCTATCAGCATGTACAAATGCTAGCCAGAGGGAAAGGGAGAAGTGAAAGGGAAACCACATTTGTTCACTTTAAAGGGCATGGTGTAGAGATTGTCCCTATTCTGTCCAAATCTCATTCTGGCCTGTAGCTAAGTCTGAGAAGTCTAGTGTTTGGTAAGATGGGAATGCACCCAACAAAAACTGGTATTCTTACCGAATAAATGGTTTTCTGTTTCAGGAGATACAGTTTTAATTCTGCAATTTCTTAATTAGAGGGTGCCTCATGAATGGAATGAAAGAATAGATGAGATTGTAAGGGATTCAGGAGCAAGGTGGAGGAACACAGCATTCAACTAGGAGACTAAGCTAAGTTCAGAACTAAGTACAACGACTGTAGAGGGACTATTTTGATTTGTGAACGAAAGAAGCAAACACCCAATCATCCTGACTACTCTCTGAAGCATCACATTAACAAACAAACAAACAAACAAACAAACAAACAGTGTTTCAGGACATTGAGTATAGTGGTACATTTGGGATAGGGCATGTGTTCTGTTCAGTCAAAGGTCTCTGAAAAGTCTAGGCAGTTGGCCAAAAAACTTTCTTCTTGTGCTGGGAACAGAATGCTCATTTTCTTAATTTTCCAAAGTGTAAAAGAACAGCTTCCAGAAGTGGTTAGCAGATGCTGGAGATGCAAGCATCGTATGCACACACATGAGTGCTCATCTATTAAGCTAAGATTTCCCATTATTTTTTAGCCTAGATAGGCAAAGTGGAGCCTTGGGAACCTTCCTCATTTTTCCTGTCACAAAGAAACAGGTGATTCAGAGGTCACAGGAGTTTGTAATAAATAACCCACATTGATTTCTCTGTTCCAGAATGATTTTGGCTTCCCTCCTCCCAGTGGTCTGACGTTTATCCCAAGAGGCAGTGTTAGGAAATCATTTACAAAGTGGTATAGCCTCTCCTTCTGCTGTAGTATAAATCCAAGGTTGGGCTGGGACTGAGGCAAGGGATCCAGGACTTCTGATCGTTTCAGACAAAACTGTGTCCGCCTAGTAAGGAAATCCAGGTCCAGTAGCATCAAGAGCCATGGAGAAGCTGCTATGGTACTCACTGGTCATGGTCATCTTCTCTCAGACTTTTGCCCAGAAAGGTAGGATCTATTAAAAAGATCTGATCTTGGGAAGAAGGGGGGAGAGCCTAATGTTGTACGTATGGAATACAAGAAACAACAGCAGGTACACAGATGTGCATTTGTGTAACCTGGGAAAAGGCCACACGTCTCTTGAATCCCAAATTCTACTTGTGAATAAGGGATACATCTTTGCTATCTGAGAATCTACTCACTTTCTTGGTGTTCTATCTCACAGACATGTCTAAGACGGCCTTCGTATTTCCTAAAGAGTCAGCCAATTCCTATGTATCCCTGGAAGCACAGTCGAAGACGACATTGAAAGCCTTTACTGTGTGTCTCCATATCTACACGGAACTGAGCACATCCCGCAGCTTCAGTATTTTCTCTTACGCTACCAAGAACAACCCTAATGATATACTCATATTTTGGTCTAAGGATAGAGGGTATACTTTTGGAGTGGGTGGGCCTGAAGTACTATTCAAGGCTTCTGAAATTCCTGAAGCTCCAACACACATCTGTGCCAGCTGGGAGTCTGCTACAGGCATTGTAGAGTTTTGGGTTGATGGGAAACCCAGGGTGCGGAAAATTCTGCAAAAGGGCTACACTGTGGGGACAGATGCAAGCATCATCCTGGGGCAAGAGCAGGATTCATATGGTGGTGGCTTTGATGAAAAACAGTCTTTGGTGGGAGACATTGGAGATGTGAACATGTGGGACATTGTGCTATCTCCAGAACAGATCAACACAGTGTATGTTGGTGGGACACTCAATCCCAGTGTGTTGAAATGGCAGGCGCTGAAGTATAAAGCACAGGGTGATGTGTTTATCAAGCCCCAGCTGTGGCCCTGACCTACTGTTGTGAGCACTGAGATGCCTCCTGGGGTTACATTCTCTCCCTTGTCTCTTGTCAGAGACCCTTTAACCCCAACAGATGTTGTAGATTTTGTAGTTGAATATGGTCTTTCACTTCCCTGCATTGCCTTCCTCAGCACCAGAGCATGGAATTGAAGTGTATGTCTTAGCAGCATGTGTATCATACTAGGAATCTTTATCAAAGAGAATCTGAATTATAATATATATATATATATATGTATGTATGTATGTATGTATGTATGTATGTATGTATGTTCCTCTGTGTAGCCCTGACTCTCCTGGAACTCACTCTGTAGACCAGGCTGGCCTCACAGAGAGCCACCTGCCTCTGCCTCCTGAGTGCTGGGATTAAAAGCCTGAGCCACCACTACCTGACTCTTTTTACTTATATTTTTACTTGAAAGAATTTTAGACAATCTCTCACCCTCACATAGATGAGAAAGCACACAGAAAGAAGAGTGAAATTTTTAATTTTTTTGTTTTTGAAATTTCATATATGAATGCTGTATTTACCTCATTTCTATCTCTCCTCTCCAAATCTTCCCATGTCTCTATCCTCTTATTTATTAGTTGTATATGCATACATATATGTTATATACATATAATATCTATCATCTATGTATCTATGTATGCATGTGTGTATGTATCTATCTAACATATATCTATTTATCCATTCATCCTACTGGGTTCTATTTAGTGTTGCTTGTACGTTGTTGAGGGTTGGCCACTTGGAACTTGGATAACCTACCAGGTGGCACACCCCTGAAGAAAACTGACTCTCCTTTTTCTCAGCAGCCATTGATTGTCTATAGCTCGTCATATAGGGGTGGGGCTTTGTGAAATTTCTTCTGTCCATGTTGCATGTTAACTAGTGTTATCATTATACAGGTCTTGTTTAGGCACCCTATAGGGATGGAGCACTGACTATCCTGGGCTCAGAGTCAGTTCTTTTCTGGAATAAAATCTGTGTCTGAACTTTCCAGGTCCATTAGTCACTAAAGCCACCTTTGGTTTGGATGAATTGGGGCAATTTTGTGACTAACTTCATTATTAACCCTCTGGAATCAATAGTCTGAAGTTCAGGCTGACTGCCACTTCCCTGCAGGATCGTATTCGTGCTATGACACCTTTTGCTGCTGAAATCTTTTGTGATAAGTCCCTTTGAGATGAACAGTCTGCTTTGGAGATAGCTGGTCATTTATGAGGTTCAGGTGTGGGGATCTGACACTTTCACTTTTAGAATTCCAGTTTGAGAACAACAATCTAAAGATCATTGAGATTCATGATTCTGTAGTCAGGTCCAATGATGGAATACGTTTATTTCAGTCTGTTTGGCTACTTAAAAGAAACAGATCCCAGAGGCATTCTTTACCATGGTCTTTCAGAAGTGAGTGAATGATGAAGTTATTCCATAAGGCCTTCCTTATCCAGGGTTTGAAAAGGGGGCTCATTAAATCATTATTTTAGAGAAGGCATATGGGAGACTGGCCAAATATAGAGTTCTAGGATCAGGTCCATGTCCTGTTTTTGTAGCTTTCCAATTATGTGACCTCTATTACTCAGTTTTTTTTTTTAACTCTACAAATTGGGAGAAATAATTTAATCCACTTAAAGGGTCATTGTAAAAGCCAGATATAATTATACAAATAGCAATCTTTTACAAAAGTCACCCTTTATTATTAGTAGTAGGTTTTGTACTATATGCATAAACATTATACACCCTAAAAGTACTGCTGCTTGGGTTTGTCTAGGTTAGCAGCAAGTGGGTTTTTGATTTGCCAAGAATTCAGTTCAGACAATTAGGAAAATGAACAGAGTGTCTTTGAAGAAATTATTTATGAATATCGATTTCCCTAATTGACCTTTGATAACCATTTAGAAGCACAAGAGTTAAGGAAATACATTCTTAGGCAAAAATGTGAGTGCAGATAATTCTCCATTGTCCAATTAGGGCAGATCCATACATCCTGACACTCAGCTAAGTGGGAGAGAGGGTTGATGCTCTTTCCTAGTTAACGAATCTAACCAGGAGATATGTCTTAATTATAGAAGTCAGGCCCAACTCCCCAGGGATGTGGGATGAGCTAATATGTTCTTCAGAATTCAATTATGGGTACCTTGCTACACACAGTCTAGTGGAGAGCCTCTGGCCCTGATGGTTTTATCCAGGAAAATTTTAACAGGTAGAATTTGCATTCAATGTGGATTAAAAAATCTTAATAAATTATTTCTATAGTGCATACATTTAAGCACTTTGCCTTACTGGTGAGTACTTTGATGTAATCTGTTTAGAAAATGTATTCCAGGGTACCTGGTGAATTGTCATCCTATATGAAGTTGTTAGATGTAATCTAATAAAATGATATCTGCTGAGGATGACTTTAGTTTGGGAATGTTGGTGCCATCATTTTCATATTTTTGTAAATGGATAATATCAATCTTCCATGGTGGTCACTTCTGGGTGGTACTGGTGATAATGTGATGAAGGTTCTGAGGGTGCCAATTCTTTAATCACAAAGCAGATTCCTCATAATATTTTAAAATACCCTTTTATTTTTAAAAAATTTAATTTTGAGATTAAATATAATTATCTCATTTCCCTCTTTCCTCCTTCCAACCTTTTCCATGTACCTCCCCTTGCTTGTCTTGAAATGTGTGGACTCTATTTCTTTAATTGTTGTTATACTGTTAAACACACACACACACACACACGCACACACACACACACACACACACACTGTATTCTTAAATATATAAGTTCAACCTTCTAAGTCTGTAAAAAATTACTTGTATGTATGTTCTAAGGGGCTGACCACTTGTTTTGGATAACTGATTGGTGTGCTCTTTCCTGGGGAACACCATTTCCTCCCACTCCACATCCCTGCTCTCAGAATTCCTTAGTTGACTGTAGTTCTTTCTCTAGGGCTGAGGCCCCATGAAACTTCCCCTTCCATGTTGTCAGATCTATTGGTGTTGTTCTTGTTCTTGTTTAGGAAGCAATGATGATGAGCCGTCGTAATGGAAGAGGGGCTGGAAAGATCGTAAGAGCTAGGTGAACAGGTAGTTTTCTGTGAGTTCAGCTCCCAGAAATTTCAGAGAAACTAAAACTACCTTATTCTGATCTGAGATTTTATCATTTACTGGATACTCAATCCTTTAAACACACCTATTTGACCATTGTATAAAGATTCATTTTAAGTACTTATTTTTTATATTTTTATATTTATTCTTCTCTCATACATCACACCCTGACCTTAGTTTCTTCTACTTCCATTCCTCCCACCCTTTCAGTCCTTCAGATTCACCACTCTTCCATTTCTCTTCAGAAAAGAGCAGGCCTCCCAGGGATGTCAACTGAGCACAGCATAATGAGTTACAATAAGACTAGGCACAAACCCTCATATCAAGATTCGTGGAGGCAACCCATTAGGAGGAAAAGAGTCTCAGGAGCAGGTAAAAGATTCAGAGACATTCCCACTCCCACTGTTAGGAGTGCCACAAGAACACCCAGCTACACAACCATAACATATATACAGGAGGGCCTAGGTCAGACCCATGCAGGCTCCCTGACGCTTGGGTCAGTCTCTGTGAGGCTCAGTGAACCTTGCTTAGTTGATTCTGTGGTGGATTGCAGGAACCAGAGTACTTACTTTTTTTTTTTTTTTTTTTTGAGAAGGTCTCACTTAGTAGACTTGGAACTCAATATATATAGATTAGGCTGGTCTCAACCTCATATATCTTCCTGCTTTTGTCTCCTGAGTTTTGGGTTAGAGGCATGTGTCACCATAAACAACTACTTTTTGTTTATATGTAAGGAAACCAAGGTCTGAAGAGGTTAATTAACTTTCTTAGAGGTGGCATTTGAATGGAGACCGTGTAGCCTCTAACCACTTATGCCTTATCACCACACTTATATCAGCAAATAGGGATATGTATGTCTTTTATAGAGTGCCCAGACTTTAGTTGTTTTTATTGATACAGGTATTTTGCATCCTAGGCCTCAATCTCACAGTATAGCCAAGGATGACCTTTAACTTCTGATTCTTTTGTCTTTATCTCCTGACTTCTGGGATTACACATGTGTGGTATCATGCCTTATATGGTGTTGGGAGTCAAACTTAAGACCTTGTGTGAGGCAAGCACTCTACCAATTGAGCTATACCCCCATCATATACATTGTTCTTATTTATTCAGCCTCAATATTAAGAGAATATTAGGCTGGCTATGCTTGTGGTACACTATCAAACTCTTCTCCAACTCCAAACTCGTATGCATGTATAAATGTCTTAGATAATCCCTTACCTAGGAAGCATTCTCCACAGGCATGGGATCAGAAGACTCCTCCACGCCAGTAGATTTCAACACTAGATGCTAATTAGAGTTACGCAGAGAACTTTTAAAAACCTGAGAGGAGAGGAAAGCACGTGCGACTAAGAAGATTGAGTCAGGGTAGGAATAGAAGACAGGAGAGAGAGAGAGAGAGAGAGAGAGAGAGAGAGAGAGAGAGAGAGAAAGAGACAGAGACACACACACAGAGACACACACAGAGAGAGAACATAAAAGAGGGAGCCATTATTGGTTTGAAGAGAAAACTGAACCTAAAGAAAGGTATAGAGACCTACAAGACTGTTGCCAACTAACAATTTGAGCAACCGTGGAAAGGCTACCATAAATGCACTTACCGGATAGTGAGATCAACAACTAACTTATCCACCCTCATGGAGCCCTCATCTAATACCTATTGAAAACAAAAGGAAACACTCATACCTAAACACTGAGTTGAACTAGAATCCAGATGCAGAGGGAGAGGACAAGACCAGGTTGCGGAAACACATAGAGATAGCTGACCTGAACAAGGAGGAGCTAACAGGCCCCCAGACTGATAGCTGGGAATCCAGCATGGGACTGACTCAGGTCCCCCTGAATATGGGTCTCAGCCAGAAGGACTGAGCAGTCTAAGGGACCTCAGACAGTGGAACCAGGATGTATCCCTGGTGCACAAAAGGATCTTGAGAACACATTCCCCATGGAGGGATACTGCCTTAACCTAGAGACAGGAGAGAAGTCCTAGTCCCTACTTCAAATGACATGACAGATCTACATGACCCCACCTGGATGACATTACCCTACATGTGGAATTGGGGTGGGGGGATGGGAGGAGAGGGTGGTCAGGGTGCATGTGAGGGGGCAGAGAGGGTAAAAGGGAGGGAGGGAGAAAGGGAAAAGGAACTGGGATCAACATGTAAAATAATAAATTAAATAAAAAAAGAATTACATTTAAAAAACAAGAAAACCTAGCAGCCACGGCTTCACCCTCGATCATGACGTTGGAGTCTCTGGTGATGAGACCCAGGGATGAGTTCAAATGATTACAGTAGGCAAGCCTTCCTCCATGGAGAATGGGGATACTAGGCTGAGTAGTAGTTTAAAAAAGATTCCAGGGTCATGGCTGCTCTAGGACATGATAAGCTGACATCCCTGTGGTTTTCATGTTATTTATTTAATAAAGCTGCACTGTGTTGACAAGCATCCTGCCTAGGCTCACAGTGTTTTTCTTTTTCTGAAGACTGTTACTCACATTGCTGCAATTTTGGGGTGTTTTTCTGATCTACAAGGGCTTTAAATCAGGGAGAATCCAACATGCCAAGATGTCTAGAGAAGCTCAGATCCTTACCTATTTTTATGAATCATCACAGGCTCCACGAAGAAGAGAGGAGGTTCTCACCAACCTGCCAGAGGGAAGGGTCAGGTCACATTGGAGCCTGATTTATTGATCTCAGTGCTCGGTGAAATGACAGGAATAGTTAGAGAGCTGTGTCAGCAGCTGCTGGAACCAGCAGGGACTGTAAACGGGTTCACAGGGACTCTTCCACTCTCCTTCATTTAAAGATTCCTTTCAGCATATCCATTTTGGAGGTAGTTCTAACAACATAGTGGACTCCATAAAATCAATAATATTTCCAGCACCCACTCAAAGTGTTGGAGGTTGTATTCTATGAACTCATCTTCAGAGTCCAGATGTTAATAAAAAGGCAATTTCCACACTGGAAAAACATGTTGTTTTATTTTTTTCTTGTCCAAGTGTTTTCACCATAGAATTATTTTTCTGTTTAGACAATGTTATCTCTTTTATTGGGAAAGTGACTAGAATGAGAGGACTGAAGTTTTAAAGCAATTACATCTTTTGAAAATCTGGTGCAAGAAGTCCTTGGGAAAGGACAGTTTGAAAGAAAATGTAGCTATACATCACTAAAAAGCAAACACCTGGATAAGCATATTACTTATAGTATAAGGTATAAAGCATAAAGTCTGGGTTTTTTTTTGTGGTTAGGAGATGTTAATCAATGGAGAATACACTGTATTATCACTTCCTCATTGAACATCACTGAGAAAACTCAGGACAAGCCCATAATAAATAAGCTCAATTCTTTTTTATATAAACTCACAATGGTTTACAATGAAATTTACATATTTTGAAATAGTTCGTATTTAAGGCTGTATCTTAAGGATACGGTCTCACCATTGTTACACCTTGGTTAACTTGATCTGGCATAAAGCCAAATAGCCATCCAGACTGGGTATCTTATTAATAAAATGAAATAGTAGTTTTGGAGCTTCAAGGACTGCTAGTCTACATTCCTCCTTTCCTAGCTTCTTAATTACACACACACACACACACACACACACACACACACACACACACACACACACACACTCTTTTAGAAGCACTAAAACACATTATGGAAATGTTGGAGAAAAAAAAAATCATGCCCAATTCTACTACCACAATAAGAGCACATTATCTGCTGGCATCACAGCCTTTCCCTTAAAGTCCTTACTTCTTTTAAATGTAGCATGTAGACTAATCTTATGATTCTTTCTCTTTTCTAATTATAAACATTTGCCATGTTTTACCATAAAGTTCACAACTAACATTTTAAATGGCTATCCATTCTGTTTAGTGGGTGCCGATGTATAGAGTTTTTTTTAAATGTGTTCAATTTTCTAATTTTTTTCATTACATTAAGCTATGCTAAATGGCTTCCTTTGTGAACAGAGTCTCCTCTCTGCCATATTTTACATCATTTCCCAGGATGTGACTATCCTAATTTACCAGGCAACGCTACATACAGCTTCAGGAGAACCAGCCGGTACCGTGGAGTCACTAATAAATAACCCATATCGATCTCTCATTTTGTGATTTATCTTACTCTCTTTGCTCTTAGAGCTTTGATTCATGGCTCCAAGGGGGCAATTTTGGAAAATCATTTACCAGCTGAAACATTCTGACTGTGGCACATTTAAGGTCAAAGTAGAGGCGCCTGAGACAGAAGGATTACAGATGTTCAAATCCAGAATGTACATCTCCTATACATTTTTTGCCCCAGGAGGATAATCCAAATTATGTGCACATTAAGATCAGGGTTGTGGTGGGGCAGCAGAAGGAACATGGGATGTTGATTTTTTTCAGTGTTTTTTGGTTTTCCTCAGTCAGGGAGCAAGCCCCTGCCTCAGGTAGCTGAGACCCTGTTCTAGGCTTGTGACTGTGCCACTTGAGTTAGGGTAAAAGGTCAGCGTGGAGGAGGAGTTGTGGTCTGGGAACACACTGGTCTGTAGTTTCTAAATCCAATGTTTGATTCAAAATTCTAAGAAGTTTTTTTTTTTATTGCTTCTGTTTAATTTGTTCCATGTCTTTCTTTGGATGAGCAATTTTTATTGTGTGAAATATCTGTTGTTTTTCCATCTCAGTTATCATCACACAGATTGCCCTTTTCTCTATCCTTCTCATATTTTGATATACTTTATCTCAAATTCTCCATATTATAGACTTATGCATTTTGAAAACCTTACTATCCCCAATGCTATTTAAAATTCTGCAATGATTTTTGAGTTGTCTCAAATTCCTTTTTTGGATTGAGTATATTTTTTTCTTTCTGCTCTCATCTTTCATCAAGTCTTCTCCCCTTTAATTTGGTTGCAAATTTAATACACACAGTTACTGTCTAAAGTTTTCTAAATTTTCCTGTGATTAATCCTATTTGAAGAAATTATTTATAATTTTTGACTTATGAGTTTTTGTACTTTAATACTGTTGTTAAAATACAGTGTGAAAGATGAATTCTCTTTGAGTCTACTTTTTTTCTACCTGACCATGCTTAGGCTCTCCATGAACCTTAGCTAGCTGGTTGATAGACTTAGGTTATACCAAGTGATGTTGGTCATTCAGCATGAGGACCAGCCAAGAGAATCTCCTTAATGGAGCCCTCCATCCCCAACAATTTCTGCCAATTGTCTTTGAGTCACCTAGGCACACCTTTTCAGATATCTGAGTGTTCACATCTCTTGATGGGTTGTCTCAGAGATTGTGGAGAACACAGTAAGAAAACCATAAAAGACCAGGCTTTGGGTCCTTTTGAAGGGGGGGAGAGTAGTAAGAGTGGAAGGAGTAGGGAGGGAGAGAGAGAAAATCTTCCCTCACCCATAGGTTAGATTCTCTCTCTTGGACTAGTACATTGTCCCAAGCCTGATACCCATTGGCCCCTCTCTAGAACTCTGAGATTCTCTACTTCCTACAGGTATAGGAAAAAACAAAACAAACAAACAAACAAAAAACCCAAACATTTTATTTTTTTTAATTGTGTTTCTTTCTTGAAACCCAGATTTGGAAGAGGAAACCTCCAGGAAAGCCATGTTTCCTTTAGGTTTAACCTGGGTTCCTTAAATAAGGTTGATGTTGTTGTGATCTCTATTTGAGAATCAAGCTTTTAGCATGCATCAAACAGGGAGGTGGTGAAGCTGTCCCCTAGGAACTTTAACAGTACTGCTAATGATTTCTGTCTCAAACTTGTTTCTGTATTTTAAGATGATGGATTTTTAAATTTTAAATTAAGTGGCTGTGTGTGTATGTCTACATGTGTGTATGTCTACATATGAGTGCAGTATCCCTGGAGCTGGAAGAAGGCAGTGGATCCCCTCAATCTGGACTTACAGGCTGTTGTGGTCCATTTGATATGGATGTTGGTGATGGAATTGGGTTCTCTGCAAAAACAGTACTTGCTCTTAACCTCTGAGCCAATTCTCCAGCCCTGGAATGGAATCTTTCTTCCTCTTGCAATTATGGACCAATAATAAAACCAGGAACTGCTGAAAGAGGGAGGGGAAATTTATTCCTTGGCAGTGAGTAAGGGGAAATCAGGATGAAGGCCTCTCATCCCAACAAAGAATGGGGACCATTTTAGAAGGAAGAAGAGGGAGGGGAGCATTTGAAGTAATAACTGGGAAGGTTATTCATGACTTCATCTAGGTCTAACATGAAATCCTTTATAATTCAAATTAGTTGTGTCAAGTATAAGCATGCATTTGGTTTCACAGCAGCAACTGGGGACCCAGATGGCTGTGTGGTTGGGTGGGTATCTGAAACAAAACACAGGCTAGCTAAAGAGATGTCGATCAGAGTTTGAGAGGGTGTTTGCCTGATACTGGATGCTCCCCTATGGAGAAGTTCTCTACCTCCAAGTAGCCAGGGCTGGACTTGAGCAGGACTTCAGACTTGTAAGAACTGCTCCTCCTGCAGGCGGTGCAAAGTTCACAGATCAGCTGGGAAGAGGGTTTTCTTTTGGAGTCAGAGCAACCTTCTCTTGAACTTCCAACTCTAAACCGTACAAAGTTATTCAGGAGGTGGAGCAGGCTCACCTCAAAACAAAGCCCCATGTTTGCAGTCTTTGACCCTTGGCTTGTTGCTTTCAGGAACTGAAAGGTAGGTTAGCTCTAATCTCTCTAGATGTTTTTCTTATGTTCAGGATCAAATAAGAACCATTAAAGGCCTGCCTATTTTCAGTTCCTTAAAACATTCCTTAAGGGCAAAAAAAAAAAAAAAAAAAAAGGAAGTTGAGGTGCCTCAGTACTTTCTCTAGCTCTGTCTGTTAAGGTCTGTGACTCCTTAAGCAAGCTACATAGATGCTGTATTGTCCAGGTCTCCTCATCTTTTGGAGGGAGGGAGGTAGTGGTGGCACAGGGCCCACTTCCTAGTGCTCAAAGCACATTGTCTCTGATTTACTATTGCTAAGAGAAAAACTCAAGAGCAATTAAATTTAACAATGTTTAATTGAGCAAAGACTAATTTGCAAGTTGGGCAGTTCTCAGCTTTCTGGGAAATGGCAGACTGTAACATGGCAGATGGCATACAGACAGAAAACAGAAGTGAGGTATAGAAACATCTGAAATAGCTATAGCTCTGCATGGGTGGACAACCAGCCACCCATGACAGACTGAGGCTGAGGTTCACCTATTTGTTACAAACACATATTATTGGACTTCATTAAGTTTATGATGTCAGTTGGGTTGTAAGTTTGTAATAGAGGACCAACGTGCTATGTAATCTTAGACTTTTTAAATACTAGCAACGTTGCTGTTAGCTAGCTCAGGGTGAATTTCAAAGGCCCAGGTCAGGGTCAGCAGTGCAAAGGAATCCTTCAATGAATATGTATAGGAGACACCTTACTGTATAAAGGATGTGTCAGCTAGGGATGAAGAAAATTTCATACAAGTTCTCACAAACTTAAGGCATGAAGGAGAAATTGAACAGGCTTGTACTTGAAGCACCATGACTGCAGTCCTCCAGAAGACTCCAGCCAGAAGAAGAAAGATTCAGAAATCAACATATGAAAACTCTCTTTTTTTACGTTTTAACATTTTTAGTTTTTTGAAATCAAAATATAATTCCATCATTTCCCCCATTCTCTTTCTTCCCTCCAATGGACTCCCACTGGCTCTCTTTCAAATTCATGACCTCTTTTTCTTTAATTGTTCACACACACACACACACACACACACACACACACACACACACACACTTAAATATACAGATATAGCCTGCTCAGTCTGTATAATGTTGCTTGCATAGGCTGAACTCTTGGCAATAGATTAACTATTGGGAAAGACTACTCTAGCTCTCAGTATTCCTTAATTGCTATAGTTCTTTGTCTACAGTTGGGGCACTATGAGGTTTCCCCCTTCTGTGTTAACACATCTATTGGTGTTGTTTTTGTTCAGGCCTTGTTTGGGCAACCATGTTGTTGAGATTTCATGGGCATAGTTTCTCTTATGTTTCTAGGAGACACAATCTCATAGCACACTTCCTGTTCCTCTGGCTCTTGTAATCTTTTTGCACCCCCCCTTCTGCAACGATCCTGCTCAATTCCCAGTAGCTAGGAAATGGAAACAATTTAAATGTCCTTCAACTGATAAATAGAAAATGAAAATGTGGCACATGTATATTATGGTTTATTTAGAGCTGCAGAGAAATATGAAATCGTGAAATTTATAGGCAAATGGATGGAACTAGAAAAGATCATACTGTGAGGCAACACAGCCCAGAACGACAAATGACACATGTTCTCTCTCATCTATGAAAGCCGTTCTTTCAGAATTTCAGGGGAACACCAGAAACTCAGTGAAGATAGAGAGTAGTTAAAAGACAAGCTTTGTTTTTTCAGGAAAAATGACAGGGAATGGTAAAGGTGTTATGTGAGCTTTCTGGCCCAGCAGGTCCAGCTGCCCTTCAGCCCCAAATGAGCACTCAGAGAGTTATATTAATTATAATACTGTTGTCCAGTGGCTTGGGCTTCTTATTGGCTAGCTCTGTCTTAAATATTAACCCATTTCTATCAATATATGTATTGCCACAAGGCTGTGGGTTACCTGGTAATGCCTGGAGTGGTGCTACTCCTCCAGCAGCATTGAGGCTCTCCTGGCTCCTGGCTCTTTTTCCCAGAATTCTCCTCTTCTTCTAGTCATGCCTATCTTCATTTCAAATTGGCCATTGACCACAGTCCTTTATTTATTAACCAATAAGAGAAACATGTGCACAGAAGACATTCCCATCAGAAGAGGGAGTATAGTGTTCTGTCCTACCTAGGCTGGGTCTGCAGGGAATGAGAGGAAAAGGCTACCTTTAGGTAGGTAACTGAAGCTTTTGGGGGCTCTCTTCAAGAAAGACAGAATGGGGAGAAAGAAAGTACAGCAATATCATACTTGTGAGGAAATGAAGGTGGAAAGAAGGGTTCCATATTGTTATGTAGTGGGGGTGGGGTTAGGAAGGATAATCCATTTGAGAACTGGTGGAAGGTAGGAGGAACCAACTGGGAATACAGTCATCGCTGCTCCGTCTCCAAGAGCAAAGACTTTGGAAGCTCTAACCAGAAAGCCCAGGTTGCTGGCTGATTGACTTTTTGTGGGGAAGCCAGGATCAAACACTGAGCTTGTCCACCCAGGCTATGCTCTTTGTACTCATCAATAATGTCTGTGCCCAAAGTAAATATGACCAGTCTCCTAGTGAGAAGTCTGCCAAAGCATTCCATCCCCCTGCTACAAATCCATTAACACCAGCTGCTGAGGCCCTGTGTTTTCCACCCTTCCCTCCCTCCACCACTGGTTTACTCACCCATCTTTAAGACTAGCCCTTCTGCAGTTTCAGATGATTATTTTTTTTTCTCTCCACAAATGTACACCGAATACCTGGGATGGGATAAGAGCTAGGCTTAGGCGTTTGGAGTAAGCAGTAAAACCATGGAAACAGCAACAGCTTCCTGCTCCCAGTTGCCAGGAACTTATATTAAAGGTACTTTAAATTTTCTTGATTTGTTGTCATTGCAGTCCTTGGCATTTGTTGTGCTCCACGCCTCAAACATTCTTTCTTTGGATTCTGGCCGGCTTGCCATCATTCTGTCTCAGCTCTGACTCCCCTGCTTAGAAAGGACCTTTCCCAGTCGTTTTCATTACCTGTTATTGTTTTCTGAGCAAATATCATTATCTGAAAAATTTTTATTGTTGTTACCTCATGGTTTGCGTATTCTACTAGACTGTAAATTCTGTGAGAACAGAGACATTATTCCCAGCTGCAGCCCCAGTTTCTAGAATGGCATGGGCTCTCATAGTATGTTCTTGATAAATATTTGATGAATGAATTAATTTCAGAGAAGCAGCAAAGAAATGCTTTGGGCCTCACTGAAGATGGGGAAATACTTAAAAAGCAGGGTGTTAGGTCATAACTGCCTACATAGTGTCTTGTATTATTGTATAAGAGTTTGCTCTTCAGAGAAAGAAGGGAGTATGTGCTTGATTCAGCATCACCCTTCAGGAAAGAAAACAGGAAGAGAATAGGAAATCAAAAGGTTATTAAGAACAAATGAGATAGACATCACAGGGAATTTAGCAGCTTCAGGAGTGGTCAGACACCTGTATCCCACTACATAATATTTAAAAATTTTGAAGAGACAGATGTGTTCCAAATGATAGTCTCCATAAAATAAAGTTGTACATACTGGGTGTGGTGGCACCCACCTTTAATCCTAGCATGTGGGAAGCAGAGGCAGGCAGATCTCTGAGTTCAAGGCCAGCCTGTTCTACAGAGCTAATTCTAGGATAGTCAAGGCTACAAAAACAAACAAAATCTCTATGCATCCCAACAAATATTCCTCAAGGCTATGGAAAGTGAACTTTTTGTGCAGACCATCTCTGCTCTCCTTTTAAAATGTCATCCACTTTTTTTTTTTTGAGATAAGGTCATATATTAGCCTGGGGCTTGCCAAGTAGGCCAGTAAGTACATACAGGTGCCATCAGAGGCCAGAGGAGGGTATTAGATTCCCTGGAACTAGAGTAATAGGCAGTTGGGAGCCTCCTGTTGTGAGTGCTGGGGACCAAACACAGGTCCTCTACAAGAGCAGTAAACAATCATAACTACTGGGCCTTCTCTCCAGCATTCGGGTGGCAGAGGCAGACAGATTTCTCTGTAAGTTTGAGGCCAGCCTGGTCTACAGAGCTAGTTCCAGGACAGGCTCCAAAGCAATACAGAGAAGCTCTGTCTCCAAAAACCAAAAAAAAAAAAAAAAAAAAAAAAAAGAAAAAAGAAAGAGCAATCCATTCATGAGCATTTCCTCCAACTGTACCAGGTATAGCTGCTAGCTGTATGTCAGAACACTCCTCATTTGGGTTTATCAAATGTCTTCTAATGATTAGACTCAGGTTATGAATTTTTGGTCGAAATATCACAAAATTGATTCTGTATTCTTACTGCATTTTTATCAAGAGAGACACAATTTTGATTTGTCCCATTATTTGATGATTTGCCTACAGCAATTTCATCAATTTTACTCTATTTAAAAGTATTCTTTTCTTTGCAAGTAACAAATATGTTGTTAGTAGATACTTCAAGACTATTGAACTTTGCTCACTAGATTTAGCATCCATCAATGATTCTTGGCTATATTAATTATGACTATGATAGTTTATCAAATGGTGATTTTCTAATTCTAACAATCTTTCTACTGTAATGATGATATTTTACTGTAAAAGAAAAGCTGCCTCTCCTGCTAATTTATTTTTTCATTTACTTTTATCAAGATAAACTGATTCAATATTTTTGGTTTCATTCTATTCTAAAGCACTTTCACTTGAATAATTGTGTGTATCATTATTTTTGTTAATTTTTTGTGGTGAAGAGATATGTCTGTTGGTTTCTGAAAGTATTCTTATATTCAGACTTGCAAGCATGCATTCCTGAGGATGATACTCTCTTTTTTTGTGTAAGCATACATTTTTTTGTGGGATCAACAACAACTTCAACAGGTCATATGAGCTTCAGTGGGGAGACATGTTCCTCTATCTATTCTGGCTTTTTCTCCTTTGGGTGAGTTTGCCACTAAAATAGCATGTATCTGGTGTTATAAAGTCTCATGTACTTTCTAGGGCTTACATTCCCCAAATAAGTAGTTTTGTCCTATCAGGATCCCCTACCCAGGTTATACCTGTGACCCAAGAGTTGTTTTGCTTCCCAGAGAATGTCTTGTCTTGTGATTAATGCTTCCACAGATTGTGACAAAGGAAAGAGGGTGAAGGGAATGGTCAGTGGCTGGCGAGACTACACGTTCTTTGTAATCAGCACTTTACTCTAGTTAGCAACAGCCTGAAGGGCCATGTAGGTACTGATACTGGGATAGCATGATGTCCTCGTCAAGCCACTGAGATGTATGGTAATAGCCGCAGAGCAACACGAGGAAGCCAGGAAGTTTCTCAGATAGAAGGTAGTTCCCAGCCTGTCTCTCTTGTTGCCCTGTCTACCTTCCTTCCATCAGGGCTCTGTTTTCTGAAACTGCCTTCACATCTTTTACTGTGAAAAGTCCAGACTTCACAGCAGGGCTCCTGAGGATGGCATCTGATACTGCCTGTTCTAAGTACTTTACCTCTTCCGTACTGGGCTCCAACAACATCTCTTTCACTTTTGTAGCTTTTCTAGAACTTGGTTCTAGGGAGGCAGCCATGAGCTCCTGTTAGTTTCTCATATTCTACAAAACTGGGAAACTCTTAAGGAAGAAGCTTAAAAGGGAAGACACAAGATCCATGTGAAGGAAAATATGGAAAGCTGTGAGGGCCACAGGAGAAATACACTAAAGGAACGTGTCATATCTCTGAAGGGAGACTTCATTTTATAAAACCTCAATCTTCCCAAGGATGTCAGTGATCAGTAAATTAATATATAAATATACTATAATTAGAATAAAATGTTCATCTAATCTTAATAAAAATATGAAGTTGGCTATTAAGAATACATGTATGAAAAATAGTAAGAAGAATTTATTTTTAGTAGAACTTAATATATCTAAAACCATTTGAACCAAATGGTTGTAGCATCTGGATAGGTATTGACAATAGACTGCCAGCAACACACACACACACACACACACACACACACACACACACACACACACACACACACACAAGAAATCAGAGCTAGATTCAAGTATTTTTGGAATGGGAAAATTCATTTTGATGAATGAAATGAAGATTCAGCTAATAACTGATACTGAAAATGTTGTTGTCCATTTGAAATGAAAATAAAAATCAATTTTTCAAAGAATACCAAGCTAAATTTTGATCTTTAATTATATATAAGGTGGGAAAACACCCAGAAGTTTAAAATTTAGGAATGAATCTGTAACATCTCAATGTCATAGAGCCTTACTAAGGATACACAAAGATTTTGCTTTGGAAAAAGTCATTGTAGTGCTTCCCCTCCTCTCTTCCTTTCTTTGTGGTGCATAGGTGTATGCATGTATGAATCAACAACAACAACAAAAAAGCAAACAACAACAAAAAAAACCCCAAAAAACTAGTAGCCTTAAAATACTAAAAATAAGTGGCAATATGTGTGCTAGGGAAGTCACAGCAAACAATTGTCAAATAGTTAGCAGATACCTGAATGACACACAATTTAGCTTTGTAATATAGGAAATGTGATTTAAAGCCAGTAATGGTACACAACTTTCCATCCTATTAAGTGGAAAATCTGTAAAGAAAAGCTCTTAATACCCAGCTTTCCCCAGGTTATGGAGAATAAGCACTTTCATACATTTGTGCTGGGGATGTAAATTTTGAGAGATGTGTTGGAATTTAATTTGACAGTATTTATTAAAATTTTGATATGCTCATCTTCTTTCCCCTAATTCTGCTTATAGAAATCCATTATACAACAACAAAATCAAAGTCTATTAGAAGACATGTACAAAGATAGGATAACATTCTAACAGCAAATGTGTGAAAGAAAAAAAACTCATTGTGGTCATCAACTAGGAATTCTTTTCTTTCAACATAATTTTTATTGCTTCTTTGGGAATTCCACATCATGCATCCTGACTCCATCCATTTCCCAGTCCTTCCATGTCTGGCCTCTATCCTTGTAATGTCCTCACAAAGGAAAATTTAAAAAAGTTAAAAATTAAAAAAAATCTTGCCAACCCTTTTGAGCAATGACATCCTCCTGTCTCAATGGCATCCTTTTTTCACACCACTGCAGCTGTAGTGTTTCCAGTTCTGCTACGCCTGTGCCATTCCACTCCTCTGTCTTTCCTGCTTCTCCCCACATATTCATTTCTCATAGTGGCCTTGAAAGCTGCAGCGTGTCACACAATAAACCCTTTCCCCAAAACATCTTGACTTGCATATGTTCATTGCAATGAGTTGTTGGTCTGGTTCAAGGCCTCTTGAACTGGACTCTCACTGAGACTTCTCTTAGATATTCTGCTGTCGTTTTGAGACATGGAGATCCCATGGTAATGGTTCCACAGGCTCACAGGGGGTAGATGTTGGGGTTGGTCAACCAACTCAGAGCCCTAGATCTGGGCCTTCAGGGAAGCTGAGTTGGTCAACCTGCCAATTCTGCACCCACAGCTTCCAGTTTTCCTGTGAGGGGTGGGGCCAGCTCAGCACAGTCTTTGGATATCAACATGGATTTAGGCTGTAGCCCAGACCACAGACATGCACTGATCTTTTTTTTTTTAATTATATATATTTTTTAAATTTTACATGTCGATCCCAGTTTCCGCTTCCTCCCTCTCTCCCTTCCTCCTCCCTCCCTCCCTCCCTCCCCTCGTCCCTCCCTTCCTCTTACCCGCTGTCCTTCCTCACGTGCACCTTGACCACCCTCCCCTCCTATCCCCCCACCCCCCATTCCACATGTAGGGCTATGCTATCCCGGTGGGGTCATGTATATCTGTCAAGTCATTTGAAGTAGGGACTAGGACTTCTCTCCTGTCTCTAGGTTAAGGTGGTATCCCTCCATGGGGGATGTGTTCACAAGGTCCTTTTGTGCACCAGGAATACATCCTGGTTCCACTGTCTAAGGTCCCTTAGACTGCTTAGTCCTTCTAGCTGAGACCCATATTCAGGGGGGTCTGAGTCAGTCCCATGCTGGATTCCCGGCTATCAGTCTGGGGGGGGGCATTAGCTCCTCCTTGTTCAGGTCAACTGTCTTTTTGTGTTTCTGCAACCTGGTCTTGTCCTCTCTGCCAAAGAAAGGTCTAGAGACCTATAAGACTGATTCCAACTAACAATTTGAGCAATTGTGGAAAGGCTACCATAAATGCCCTTCCCTGATAGTAAGATCAACTAACTTTTCCACCATCATAGAGCCCTCATGTAGTACCTGTTGGAAACAGAAGCAAACACCCATAACTAAACACTGAGTCGAACTAGAATGCACTGATCTTTTTATAATCTCCATAGTGATATCTTTTTGAGAATTTCCAGAGTACTATATGGTTGGAATTATACAGCACACAGTCTTGTCAAATTGGCTTCTGTAACTTATGATTTGCATTTAAATTATATCTGGTTGAGATACTTCATCTTTCCTGTCAATGTGACAAGATTTAGAGTCACCTAGGAGACTTACCTCTGGGTGTGCCTGTGAGGGTGGGTGCTTCAGGCAGAGTTTAGCTGAGGAGGGAGGACTTGTAGCATTTCATTGTGGTTGGTACCAGGTTCTCCTAGGTGGGAATCCCAGAAAGCATGAGAGGGGAGGAAAGGAGAAGGCCTGATGAAAATCAGTGTTCATCTATTCCTGTTTGCAGACCGAGGATGCAATGTGACTTGTTTTCATGTCCCCACTACCATACTTGCCCTACGATGATGGACTATAAACCCTTTCTTCCTTAAATTGATTTTGTCACAGCAATAAGAAAAGTAATGAACTTTATAAAATATCAAACATTAAAAAAGATACAGAGTAAGTCAAGTGCAGTGTCACATGGCTGCAGTCCAGAGTGACTTTGCAGGCTAAGGTTAGAGAAACATCTGAGCTCTGGAGTTAAAGGCCAGGCAGCAGGATGAAGGCCTTGTTCACAGAGATGAACTGGTATGGGCTAAAGGTGATCGTGGACCAAGTGGCCTCAGAGTCAGAGATGCACGAGAGGTTTTGTGGATGGTGCTGTGAGAACAATTGTTACCTAGATTCAGACCGATGCCTTGAAGAATGAAAATATGAGAATGAGCAAGGAAACCTGGTACAGAGTTGGCCCTTGCTCACTCTTTACCATGTTCATCCCAATGGGCTAGGGCAGATACTTCAAGCAGGGCAGTGAAGAAACAGCCAAGATTCTCACTGTAATTCCAATTGAAGATTGATAGTTTCTGGTGTACTGAATTAGATTGTCATCTCCTGCCTTCTCTCACATCAATGGAGTGTAGGAGAGTCAGAATCTTGTGTTCTTTATGCTTCAAAGCCTCTCTCTTCCTTTCTCTGTCCATCGCCTCTTTATCTCACTTTCTCTTCCATCACTCTCATAGGCTAGCACAGTGGTTCACAACCTTCCTGATGCTGGAAACCATTTAATACAGTTCCTCATGTTGTGATTGCCAACCATAATTGCTACTTCATAACTGTAATTTTATTACTGCTATGAATCATAATATAACTATCAGATATGCAAGATATGTGGTTTGTGAACCCTGTGAAAGGGTCATTTGATACCCAAAGGGGTTTTGAACCACAAGTTGAAAAACCATCATGCTAGTCTCATGTAGCCAAAAACTGCATGAAGGGATTTGATGCAGATGTTGATGAACACTTAATGTCTGTACCTTTATTTTATTTTGCCTTAGAGTTTATTCATTAAGCAAAATAATGTGTTTTGTCATAGCATTTACATACTTACATATATGCACATATAAAAATAATTTGATAGGATATACACTCTTAATTGTCTACAGTTAACACTCTCTATTCCACAACAGCCCCCTTTATGCTTTATGCTACCACTTCAAGATTTGAAATATAAGGGAAAACCTGTGAAATTGTACTTGTTTCTCACTATGAATTTTAGATGTACCTTATCAGTGTTTATATAAACATTGATAAATTGATAAAACCCATTTTGCATAGGATAGTTATAGAAATAAAAAAGAGGAAAATATAAGGTAAAAATGAGTATCAGAGAGTTCCAGTATTTTCTTGCTAACTTTGTGGGTGTGCCAGATGTTAGCTATAGAAGGTAACCACTCATGGTTTAGTGCTCCAAATCTGCCGTTTTTAAATGTCTGGCACAAGCAGCTCCAGGGTTTCATTGTGCACTGGGTCTTACTAATTGTGTAGTTCTTTCTGCTTGAACTTATCACCTTGTCCTTCTGTAAGTTAAGCTTACTCCTTTTGGAAGATCTCCAACAAGATCTGTCAGCTCAACCGCCCTAGTGTGTCCTTCAGAGTCTTTTCTGTGAATTTGTATCTGCACACAGTTTCTCAGTTCTCCCCACTTCCCTCTTCTCTTTTAAACCTTAAAAACACAGGGTGACTTTCTAATCCCAAATATGTAGTCCACCTCATGACTTTACCATTGCCTTAGTAGTTCTTGTAGTCAAAAGTAAGTCATTTCACAATTGGAAAATCCCCACTGTTTTGAAAGCTAGCTTACATGTCCATACTGTCAGAACACTTCTTAGGTTACAAATGCTCTGAGAGCAGAGAGATCTGGAGCTAATTACATGAATCAGTATATATATATATATATTTTAAAATGTAGAACTCATGAGTGTTTGCTGAATTAGAGAAAGAGAACATTAGAGATCTTTTGTGCTATGTTGTTGTGTTGGGAACTCAACTAAACAACTAAATCAGCACATGACTGAAGCTTGGACTCCACTGGATCTTAGCTCTAGATGTCCAAAAGGAAGGATGGATAGCAACAGTACCACGATGCCCAGAACTTGGTGGGGGATACAGCCGTCTTTACTTTGTTCTGTTCTCTCTTTGTTCTCTCAGTCCTGGTTCTTCTGTGTGCTTGGGGACCAGTAACTCACAGTTTCACAGCTCATATTTTTCTTCTAGGAAATTCGAATGACCTAGCCATCTGGTGCAGATAGGACTGGCTGCCCTTCTGGGGCCAACCACTGAGCCTAGTTTCTCACCTTCCCTGGGCTAGGTGTGTGAAGAAGCAGGGAGAGGATATAGAATTTTTACAGATCTAGGCATCTACAGCTAGATTTCCAAACAGTTTTTTGATTTCTTTTCCCCTTGACTTTTCTCTCATATTCAATTTTCACAATTTACTTTGAATTCCTGCCAAAATTGCCTCCACTAAAATATTTACCACAACAATGTCTATTTTTTGCCTAGTTTGAATAGCACAAAATTACATTTTTGAATTTTGCAATTTTACTATCATTATTGATTTCTTTTTAAAAATTATGAACATTTAAAACCTAAAACTTGCTTAGCATGTGTGAGGCCCTGTGTTCAGTCCCTAGCCCTGCAAGGAGACAAGTAAAAACTACATTTCCAAGTGAGAATGGATCTTGTTTAATGAAGACAGCTTGCAGTGCAAGCCTCAAATCACCCAAAACAAGCAGGATCGCCCAGGAAACGTAGAAAAGCAGCCTTTAGTGTACAGTAGAGTGAACATTAATATTGTCCCTGTTGAATTAGACAGAAGACGATGAAACTACCCCTTGTCATTTATAATTGGCAGTAAACAGCAACATCCAAATTAAAAGGTTTAGGATGTTTTGAGAAGTCTATCTAAATATAGGATTTATTATGTTTAAATGTGAATGGGTGTAAAACGTGTTTCTCTCGCTTGAAGAAAGCCACACATTTAACTACACTCTCGCTGTTGGAAGCTCCATCCTAAATCTTATGAAAATATTCACATGGAAAAACATTTTTTTTCCTGCCAAAATTTTAAACAGTTCTTAGAGATTTAAAAAATAAAATAAAACTTTCTTAACTCAAGTAACTTATTTAATTTAGACTAGCATGGCTGTAATTTTTATACATAACCCTTTTTTAACAACAATCTCTTTATTTTATTTTTTTATTATGTGCATGGGAGTTTAGTTAGTTTATATGTCTGTGCCTAGTGCCTGTGGAGACCAGAAGAAGGTAATAGATTCTTTGGAACTGGAGTCATAGAAGCCATGACCCACCCTGTGGTTGCTGGGAATTGAACCTGGGTTCTTTTGGAGATCAGCGAGTGCTCCTAATCATCAGTCTATCTTTCTAGCCCACATAACTACTTTTTATACTTTGGAAATTTTCAAAAGAGTGAAACTTTCTACCAAAGTAATTAAACCATCTTAAAAATGTTTTCAGTTTTTAAACAAGTTATTTCCTAAGAGAAACTTACTTTGAACAGTGAAGCCGTTTTGAAAATTGTCTTTTTTTCCCTACCATCAAATACATTTATACTGAATTGGGTGGAGGTGTTAGTCAAAGTTTGCAAATTAAAGATTGATTTATTCTTTAACTGATGAGGAAAAAAGTCTTCACAAAACATCAATATCCACATGAGATGAATTGATTAAATTCTTATCTTAATAATTGAGGACACACACACACACACACACACACACACACACACACACACACACACACAAATATGGTTTACTTAGAAACCTGTAAGAGCCTGAATATTCTCAATAAATAGCTGTAAGGCAAAGCTATTAAAATTTTCATGGCTCCCAACAAACATACTAGAATGGAGATGGTGTTCCAGAAATGATTAAAGACAGTTGATTGCAGAGACCATGAGCCATTTGAAATTCTTTAATCATGTGGATGTGATGAAAATGATAACTTTGATGTTGTGGGGAACATCATGGCTCTCTTTGCTAAAAATTCCATCAGTGGTATTTCCCCCAAACTGACAAGTGGGTCAGTGGATCATAAACATTTTAGCCTACAAATGACAGACATGTCTTGGGTTTTCAATAAGAAAAATGTGTTGATCATACTTCCACTGGGCAGTCATTAAACACTCACTGTTAGTCATTGGCAGGTAGGCTCCTCAGTTAGGTGGTGGCTCTTATGTGAACATTAATGCAAAGGTAAGCAAGTAAGTAAACAGCCTCTGTGTCCAAAACACAAGACCATTAACCCCTGAATTCTACTTCTATCTACACGAGTAAGCCTAGACTCTTGGAATATTACGATATTAAGAGAGATAAGAGTAATTGCTTGGATGTTGAATCTGATTTATCAACTGCCAATTGATTCCAGTTCACTTCAAGTTTGCTCAGGGACTTGCCTGCAGGTGTTGAGAAATGTGGGAAATGGTTGGTTTATCTAAAAATGATTTTGAGTAATTTTCAGCCTAAATTATTAAGTATATACTTAAAAATATTAAAATTACATAAAACTTGCATTCATCTTATAATAACACATAAATCTATTAAGACTTTTTGTGTTTGGGACAAGTTTGCCACATCGTGTAGTTCATACTCTATTGAAGGATATACACCTACTCATTTATTTAATGGGAAGTCAGGTTCATGGGAAATCATATATCTGAAGTTCTTAGGAAGGGGAATTGGGGCACAGAAGTTGACAGGAAAGGAAAATATAGTCTGTATGTTGATCTCTGCTTCTGAGGCTGAGTTATTATATTTTGAGTTTGGATGCCCAAACAAACAATTGAGTATGGCTACACGCAAAGGCAGGTTTTGATTTTACCCACAATATTTAGGTAATTCCAAAGCTTCTGGGAAGAAGATGGTCTGACAGGTGGGGGGAACTAAGCAGGATGAAGGGAGCTCATTACCATCTTATGTCCTTTCTTACAGGAGCCTGGCTTTGAGGTTCTAACATAATAGATATTTTAGAAGAGGCTGCAGTGACTTGAGGATAAGCCAGGACATGTGAACTTCAAGAGTATGCATAACTGTGAGTGAGATATAGTCCCCTCTCTGAACTGTTTTCTTTTTATTGTTAGTAATGTTTTTTCTACATTTAATAGTATGAAAAAATATGGAGACTTGAGAGAAAAGTTTAAATCCATCTTGGGTGCTCAGTCAAAAAGAGGAGAAAAGAATCCCCAAGACCATCACGTAGTGCAGATAGAATGTCAGCCTTAGGGAAACAGGGCCAGGGATACCAAATTCACTTTTTTTTTCTTGTGCAGAGATGTTTTAGGAAATCCCTCACTTGGATGGGTTTGGAGAGATGAGAAGCAATATGTCTGACAGAACCCTGTGTGCCCCATGAAAGAAGTCCTAGGAAGAAGTAGATGAAGAAAGAAAGCTTGCTATTTTAGGGAAGGCATTGGGGTAATTACTTATTTCTTAATTCTTTTTATTCTCCTCTGTTCAGACAAAACCCAGTAATTTAATGTCTCTTGAGACAGAGCTGATAAATGGGGCTTAGGATAGTGTCTGGCATATAGTGAAATGAAGATGCCTACTGAATAAATGAATTAATGAATCAATGAAGATTGTGCAGACTCAGTTCTTGTAGTTCACAGGTGGGGGAAATGTGTACAAACACATTCCAATGAGATACATGTTATTATAGGCTAACGAATATTGAACTACCACTCCCTAATAATGTTATCTTACCTTTGAAATGAGGGAAGACTAAATAAATTATTCAGAGGTGTTGAGATTTTGAATGTAATAGGAGAATACATTTTTTTCTGGTTGGAGAATATTTGAGAAAAAAAATCATGATTAGCTGGACATGACTTCTTAAATGACTCAATGTTGTGTGATGAATTTATGCTGAGAATCTTGGCATCTGAGATGTAATGTTTAGCTCATTCCACAGGGTTCAATTATGCATGGAGGACAACACAGTTGAAACCCTCAGGTAATCAGCTATAGCATCAGAACTTTCTGTAGGAAGGACAGAGGAGAGAAAGTCACAGATATTCTGCAAATCCTATCTTAAGTTTTGTGTAAATCTCAAGGGATTCCAGCTGTCAGGGAGGATATTCTATTTTTTTTTGTCTGTGATTTAGAAATAGGCAGAGATAGGTTGGTGGGGCCAGGGAAATTAAAAACATGCATTCTATTGCAAAATAAGTCCAATCATAGCTGTTTGTGCTCAGTAGATACCACAGAATACAACTAATACAGGTTACAAAACAGAGCCAAGACCATATGGGGTTCGTCTCAGGACTTTTTGTCCTAAAGAAAAGAGATGACAGTTGTTCTGGCTGTTTGGAAAATAACTGGTGATGGGATGACAGCTAAGTATCTTAGATTGGCTTTTTCCATTTGTAGCTGGACATTTAGGGGGTTGGCGCTCCCTAGAAGCCAAATAAGCTGTCCCTTTGAAAGGACTCAGCTATCTATGGGAGATAATTCAGAATCTTTTGTCCAATTGGATAGGGAAGAGATCAGTTTTCCCTCTTGGGGGAGGGTAATACAAGTAGTCTTCACTGTCTTGATTGAGGGACATTGCCTACTTTGGCACTCACAGGTGAGGGCAGCTTTGAAAGTTCCAGGAATAACACTGGGGGTGGAATGTGAACTTCTCTCAGAGGCCAGTGTGATAGAGTGAGACACAATCTGACTGAGGTTTCATGAACTTCAAAAAAGTGGATGGAAACAAAAGTCCAAGAGGAGACAGAACTTACATAATTATGTCTAAGGAGTCTTTGAAATAGTTTATATAACTCTAAGGCTAGGAGAAGGATGATGATTTTCTCTTAATATAAAACATTTCTTCCAGATTGATGAGGTCTGGAGAAAGTCAGGTACTGTCCACAAGATGATTGGGATACCTATGATTCAAACATTATGTGTGATAAGAATGTGTCCCTCAAAGTTCATATCTTGACAACTTAACTCCTTCTCTAGCAGTGTTGAGAGGTGAGGTCTTCCAGATATTCCATCATGAGGGGTTTTCCCTCCTGAGTGGATGGATGCTGCCATCTTTAGAGTGTGTTTGTTTCCTTATCAGATTCAAGCCTTTTGACCTATGGCTTTTTAACTGCAGAAGTGTGAAGAGCCTTTTTTTTTTTTTTTAAATAAATATGTGGTATTCTGTCATAGCTGTACTTAAGTAGGGTTTAGACAGACTGAAGACTCCAAAGCTTCGTTTTGAGTAGATGCACAAGCATGTGATAAGGCTTTATCATCAAGTCATCAAGGCAAATTGTGTCAGATTGTGCAATAATGGGGGCCCAGGAAGTAGCATCTAGATCAGAAGGAACACTGGTCCATTTATTTTGCATGCATGGAAAATTCTTCCTCTTTAAGTTGGAACACAAGAGGCAAATGATCACATGGAGCCTCTACATGTAGAGGCCAAGTAATTATGGCTGCACTATATAGTAAACACATTGTTTTCATCATAGAATGTGACTATTTTTACTCTCAATGGATCCATTTGCTATTTTTCTGAACAATTTTTTTATAAAAATCTTTGAGGCATTTTTGTATTGAGAGACCCTGACAGAATGGACCCAGAGTTTTAGGTTAGAATGAGAATTTCCAGAGAGAATAAATGCAGGTAATAAGCACTATTTATGGGGCTTTGTCACTGTGAGGCTTATTTCTCTCTGGGTATGTCACTGTTAGTTTGAATGACTGCTT
The DNA here is from genome assembly GCF_943737965.1 of Phodopus roborovskii. NCBI lineage: Eukaryota > Metazoa > Chordata > Mammalia > Rodentia > Cricetidae > Phodopus > Phodopus roborovskii. The sequence continues at coordinate 43,303,383 of NW_026126433.1, forward strand.
ATTATTTCATCCATCACATGGATATAGCATAAATCACCAAGCCATCCATTTATGTAGTGAATATAAATCTTATTCAATAAACTCAGGTGAGCAAGAAATGTCACATCTCTATTTGCTTTAAATCAAATTAAATAACTCTCTGGGCTTTTGTCCTACAGGGTTGCTGAAAATTCCAATTTAGTCACCATTGGGGTTTCCCACCCATTGTCCCCATCATGGAAAAGTTCTGGAGTCTTACACTGATGATATTCAAATGACAGGGAGGTCCTGATGTGATCACAGTCTAAGCCTTATGGAACATTGAAATCTGTATTTCTGTATTTGTGTTACTTCTACCAAATGGATCACAGGTGTTGGTACAGGTTGCAAGCCCTAAGGCGTATGGGGTACATACTCTGTAGAGCCATTTTCTCAGGGACTCTTCTTGTACCTCACAGGGCTGGCAGAGAGCAGAACCAGAATTCCCAATACCCCCTAGTTCTGCTAGGCCTGATTCTTCTCAAATTTGGTATTCTCTTCATTCTTCCTGAATGCTTCTGTGTTTCTGGCTTTTTTTTTTTTATTTCTTTCAGTTTCCAGTACAATTTCTGCCAGAACACAGAAGTTTGGAGGACAGACATTCAATAGAGGATTATCCTTAATGCTTTGGTGTCTGCCATTGCACACTCAAGATGAGGAAACTGAGCCTGTGAGCCTGGAATAGGATGTACTCCAACATATTCTAGAGGAACAGGACTGTATCTGCTAACTTAGCTGGTCACCATCATGCTATTTTTACTTAGGAGTTACAGATACTCTACAGGCAGTGATTACTGATTACTATGGTATAGAATTTAGACCAGGCACTGAAAACAAAGCAGCAAACATGGTAGGGTCTGATCACCACCCTCCAGGACTTTTTCATAGCGGACATATTTATGCAGCAGCTAGAGCATGGCCACATTCTGTGGCTTGTGGTCCTGTTCTTGCATCTCAGAGTAAGAGCAGAACATTTTTCCTTTTCCCCTGATCTCTTGCATCCATTTTAAAAATTAGGATTTCTCGTTATTACACTAAATTCATGTACACATTCCCAGAAACTCTTGTTATCTCTAGTTCCTGATTGTACCCAGAAAATCTCTTTTTATATAAGGTAGAATAGACACAGTTTTCAGGTGTTAGGATAGAGTCCACTATTTAGTTGATAAATCTGTTTTACAAGAAGGTAAGTTGAGATCATAAAGAACAAATATTCTGAAGACTTGCAGGGTTAGCCTGGGGTGTGACTAGTCCATACTCTGTTGATATAGGAGTAGAAAGATTAACACGCTGTCAGAGTTCATGCAAGTGGGGGTGTTAGTAGCCCTACCATTCTCACAGTTAAACCTCCATTCCAGGTACTCTAGCCTCACCCCTGCTCACTACCCTTTCATAGATAACTCCAGGGATTATCTATAAGAAGCTGGCTCAAGAAATTTAGGATGCACACTGATGCCACCCCTAATATAACCAGATTATGATACCTGTAGACTGCCCCGAGGATCCCCTTTGTTCACCTCATGTGTCATAATTTTCTTCCTATTATTTTATCTATAATCCTTCCTGTTCCCCATTGTCATTGTCCATAAACATCTTCACCTCAGTCATAGCTCCTCTATTTTATGTCTTGGAAGCATGCATTTTGCTCTATAGCAGGAAGAGTTTCAGCTGTATTTAAAAGGGCAAGACATTTTGCCTCTGCATTTTATAAATCCTCTGTGGCAGTGTTACCTTTCTATGCCACCATTACAGCGTGACTTTTCATTAGCCCAGATTGGAATGGGGGCTCCTCCTAGCTCTCCCTGAGCAGTGGGATTTCTGGTGAAGGTGGAAGCGTTCGTTCTGCATCTTCTCTGTCCTGTGTGGTTGCTACTATGCACAGGTGGGTACCACTCCTTAGCAATTGCACTTGTTTCATTTTAGTTAAAAATGAAAGTAGCCACAGTTAGTAACTACTACATTAGACAGCACAGTCCTAGACACTTTTCCAAACTTAAGAAAAGGTGAGAGCAGGCTACAGGAGAGGATCTTCTCAACAGAATCGTATAATAAGGAGAGCAAAGTGAGGGAGGGACATTGCTGGAATGAAAGAAGAACAAATCTGGGAAGGTCTAAAAATTCCACCAAGCTGTCTGGCCCAGTTTTCTTTTTTCTACCAGATGGCAAATGAGTTGTTAACAAATTGTTTAAGGTATTCTGCAGATCAGTGGATTATGTTTTTATTCATTTGACTGGGCAATATTTCTTGTTACTATTTTAAGTTAGCTTATAGAGTAATGTGTTTCAATATGGCATCTTCCTGCTATGTTGGCCTCCCATTGATGTCTTCTGACCCCCATTCCCCTCTTGCTGATCCCCTTTTCCCCACTAATAGATTCCCATCCACACTTGTACCACATGTATTTCCCACCCTCAGTTCTCTGTCCTTTCTCATGATCACCTTTCTTGTTTTTTCTCTCTTACACACACACACATACACACACACACACACACACACACACACACACACAACAGAGAGAGAGAGAGAGAGAGAGAGAGAGAGAGAGAGAGAGAGAGAGAGAGAGAGAGAGAGATTTAATATCCTGGCTCCATATATAAGGTGTTTGTCTAAGTCTGGTTTATTTCTATAACATAATGAATTCCAGTTACATCCATTTCCCTGAAAATGTCATTCCATTTTCCCCCTTATGGCTGAATAAAACTCCATTGTGTATATGTACCATATATTCTTTATCCATTCATCTGCTGATGGGCATCTTGACCAGCTCCATTTCTTTCTGTCATGGATAGAACAACAGTAAGCATGGATGTGGCGGTACCTCTGTGGCATATTGACTTAGAGTTCTTTGAGTTTATATGCAGGAGTGGTATAGCTGTGCCAAACTAAAAATAGTATTTTATCTCATTTTCCCTCTGTATTGTTCATTCTCTCTCTTGAATAACAGTGAGCTCATCCATACTTGCTGCCTAGCTAAAAAAAACAACCCAGCAATCTCAGCATGTGTTTTTTTGCTCAGGTTGCCATGCAGGAAATAGAAGTGTACAGCAGGGTCCTTTCTGCCTAGATTGTGAGGCCCAGGTCCTGAAGGTAGTCAGAAGCACCATGTTGGCTGTGGCATTTGATGTATTGCCAGTTCAAAATTATGCCCAGGACGGATTTATTTTTAGGATCTGAAATAGATAGAGAATTTATGCTGGATCCAAGAGAAAACCCTGCACTGGGAGGATGTTTCATATTTGATTCAAGTCTAAGGTGCAGTATCCATAAGAAGTATGTGGTTTCTCGTAGATTGCTGAACATGGCCTTCACTCAGAACAGAGGGGTGTGAAGACTGGGGGATGTGCTGGGAGTATAGGTCAAACTGAGGAGGAGGTTCTGAGGTTAACAGGAGGGACCCAGGCTAAAAGCAGCAAAAGGAATTACTGGAGGAGGTGGGACAGTGGTGGGAGTATCCCCTCTTCCTATGCTTGTATAGCCTGTGGGGGAGGAATTGTATACACCTGGTGCATGCAGAATAGGGAAGCCTCTGAGAGCATCATTACATAAACTAGGGTCTATCTGTAGGAAGCAACAGGAGAGTGAGAGAAGGGACAGAGAAATAACACAAGAAAAAGGAAGTCAAAGTGATGAAGATAAAGACCACTGCAGTTGATGCTTAGTGCCCTTTATGCTCCATCTATTATTAAAGGCACAGAGACACTCAAAGGAGGACAAAAGAAAGAACAGTCCCTGACAAGTCCCCAACAAGGCTTGAGAGGATACCAACAATGGATGGCTTTCTCTAACACTTGTAGGGCAGGGGAGATAAGCAGCTGCTTAAAGAGATTACAGCGGCGAGAGTCCCTACAGCAATGTGTCCTGAGACCTTAGTTCTGTAGTCCTACATCTTGTACAAAACACCCCTTTCAAGTTATAGATAATAAAGGATGTATGTGTCTGTGAGGAAATATGAAGAGTGAGAGAAAGAAAGCTAGGGTGCTTTCATTTATAAGAAATCTTTTAAATCCTTAACATCTAGTTCCCCACTGAGCAGATGTGTATTATTTCAAAGCATTTCTCTTGGTCTAACCTCATAATAAAGACATGATTGAGACAATCCTTGTCTCAACGGAGTTCTCAGACTAGGAGAGGAACCCTACAGATGTATAGTTATGTTCCTATGATGTAAGTGTGTTATACATGTGTGAGCAGAAAATGGAAAAGGCCATTTATTCTTTCTGGAAACTAGGAAGGACAGCAAGAGATGAACTGTCAAGGAAGTCTTCACGGGAATAGTGGCATTTTAGACTGTAAAAAATGAAGTAGAATTTTTCCTGGCAAAGAACTTTTATAATTAACTTTTATGCAGAAGTTCTGAAACCAGATAAGGCATGGATTCGATGCTTAGTAATAGCTACTTAGTGTTATGTTTTGATGGCCATAGTGATTGAGGATATTTATCTCACTTGGTACAGCTAATGCTGAGGAGGAACCACTGGGAACCTAGGACATTTCTGTCCCTTCTATCTGACTTCTGTACAGGATGAACAGAAGAAAGCCCTCGATATCCAGACCATTGAGTACTTCCTGAACATTAGGAGTTTACCCTAATCTTTATGACAATCAAAAATACCCCCAAAGACTGGAATTTCAGTACTGGGAAGAGATTGGAATTATGTTAAGTTCACAGTCTACTTACTTTATCTTGGGTTAGTTTTACCTTTGTGTAACAGTCATTCCTTGCCCCACCTTGCATTTGAACTAACATCTTCTGATAATAAATAAAAATGTTTTAGAATAAAAAAAAGTAGCCTTCTAATGTTCAGCAGGGACTATGGGTGGGTGGTGTCACTGCCTAAAAGATAGTGGGCAGTGTATCTACTAATTGGACAACCTGCTCACTTTCCAAGAACATTCACTGAGCTTCAGGGAGGAAGTCTGCTTTCCTAAAATTCATAGGGAAGGTTGGATTCAGATGTGAGACATTGACTCAGGTCTCCTCATCTCCCAAGCTGAGTGATTTGTGGGCTTCCCCCCTCTTTATCTTAAAATTTCAACCTGTCTGCCCATCCATCTACCCACCCACTCACCCACCCACCCACCCATCCATCCATTTTTATTTATGTATTGATTGTGTGTGCACATTCACATGAGTGCCATAGCAAGCATGTAGAGGACAGGGTACATGTGTGGGAATCATTTGTTTCCTTCTGTCATATTGGCTCAGTGATTGAATTCAGGTCATTAAGTTTGACTTCAGGTACCCTTACCCATCAAGTCATCTTGCTAGTCCCCTTTCTTTTCTTTTCATTTATTTATTTATTTATTTATTTATTTATTTTATTTATTTATTTATTTTATATAACCAAGTCCATTTAAATGAAAACAAACATTTATAGACAATATTTGGGAATTTGGGTGTCATTCTTTCCAAACTACTTCCTGCTGGTAAGGGGCGCTGTCATGGGGGATTCGAAGATGATTCAGAAATCCTGGCTGTAGTCTGTAAGGCTGCTTTGTCCAGCTGTTTTGAATGTAGGATCACCTGGTACTCTGTTTCAGGTGGTCTGGCTTGATCAAACCACATTAGTCTGGAAGGAATCCACATCTTTTCATTTTCCGTGGAAACAAAAATAGAAAACCTTTTCCCCAGTAACTTGTCCTTGAACTTAAATTTTGGAGTCAAATCATTTTTTAAATTTAATTTATTATTATACATGTCGATCCCAGTTCCCTCTTCCTCCCTCCCTCCCAACCTCCCTCACTCCCTCCCTTCCTCCTTCCTTCCCTCCCTTTTACCCTCTCTGCCCTCTCACATGCACTCTAAACACCCTCCCCTCCCATCCCCCCACCCCAATTCCATATGTAGGGGAATGCCATCCAGTTGGGGTCATGTAGATCTGACAGATCATGTGAAGTAGGGACTAGGGCTTCTCTCCTGTCTCTAGATTAAGGCAGTTATCCCTCCATGGGGGATGTGTTCACAAAGTCCTTTTGTGCTCCAGGGATACATCCTGGCTCCACTGTCTGAGGTCCCTTAGACTGCTCAGTCCTTCTGGCTGAGACCCATATTCAGGGGGCCTGAGTCAGTCCCATGCTGGCTTCCCAGCTATCAGTCTGGTGGCCTGTTAGCTCCTCCTTGTTCAGGTAAGCTGTCTCTATGTGTTTCTGCCGCCTGGGCTTGTCCTCTCCATCTGCATCTGGGTTCTACTTCGACTCAGTGTTTATGTATGGGTGTTTGATCCTGTTTCCAACAGGCATTAGTTGAGGGCTCCATGGAGAAGTAAGTTGTTGATCTCACTCTCCAGGAAGGGCATTTATGGTAGCCTTTCCACGGGAGCTCAAATTGTTAGTTGGCAGCAGTCTTGTAGTTCTCTAGACCTTTCTTTGTGTTTAATTTTATCTTCAAACCAATATTGGCTCCCTCTTTTATGTTCTCTCTCTCTCTCTCTCTCTCTCTCTCTTTCTCTCTCTCTCTCTCTCTCTCTCTCCCTCTCTCTCCCTCTCTCTCCCCCCCCCTCTCTCTTTCCTGTCTTCTATTCCTAACCAGGCTCAATCTTTCTGGTCGCACATGTTTTCTTTTCCTCCCCCTCGTTTTCTTCTACTTCTCTCTCCATTCGCTGCCCCCCCCCCACTTCCCCTGAGCTCCGGGGGACTTGTTCTGTGAGGGACTTACATGAATCTCTTAGAATACATCTTGTATCCTAGTTCCTCTGGTGGTGTGAATTATAGGCTGGTGATCCTTTGATCTAGGTTTAAAATCCATATATGAGTGAGTACATACTGTGTTCCTCTTCTTGTGGCTAGTCCCCTTTCTTAACTCACTAACACTTTGGGATTTGAGGGGATGACTTTATTTTAAGTTGCTAGGAAATTTCATACTGCTTTAAAATTGTCTATTATTTCCACAGAGTACCTCAGAGAAAATGGATATTTGGATGATAATTAAGTTTATATAATCTCATATGCTATATCTTTTCTTTTTTGGCACTGGGGATTGAATTGAGGGCAAGTTGACAAGATCTCATAAGATATTTATTGCCCCTGTTCACATTTCTCACAATTACTTGGAACTTGGATGATTCATACTATAAAACATGTGTAATAACACCTCTTTAACATTTTATGCACGTGTTTGTATTTGACCCAACTCATGGATGCCCATAATAAAAAGGTAGGGGTTGGGGAGGAAACTCAGTGGTGACTGTTGCTTGATGTGTTCAAGGTCCTGGCTTTGTTTGATCCTCTATGTCACAGAGAATTACAACAGAAAATACACACACACACACACACACACACACACACACACACACACACACCAAAAAACCAAATAAACAAAATACCCCCAAGATTAAGAATAATATAAAACTGTTTTCTAGAAAAGTGAAGATCTCTTGCCTCATTAATAACCCCAGTTCTACTCCACTTTGAACTTTAAAAATGCACATGTATATGGAGGTAGCCACTGCCTTTCAAAAACAACATTTTAAACAGTATCTTCAGGGAAGAAAATAGTGATGCATCTTGACCGCTTCTCTGATTGACCATGTCTGTCATCTCCTTATATTACAGCAGCTGCTTTGTAATCTTAGTTTAATTCCAGATGGCAGGCAGAGGCACATCCCAAAATGTCTGTCTTCTCATCTTATATAGGATGGAAGACTAATGTAATACATTTTGTGATTTCTCTTCTCCCCTTTGCCCTTCTCTCTTCATACAGCTTATGTTTTCAGATCACCTGTGGAGTTACACTCTATTCTTAACAGAGTAAAAATTATGTGCTTTGTTGTCTACAGATGGATTTTAAAAACTGAAGCTTTTGAGTGTTTATGTGATTATGATTTTGTGAATATTGTCCACTGTGGAGCCAAGTGATATAATTATCTTTTTCTTCCCTTTGTTTTGCTGTTCCTTAGAGTTCCCTGTCCTCCCCCCCCTTTATTTCCTGTCTTTGCAGCAGTAAAAATACGGCCAAATCAAAGGCATTAGTTTCTTCTGCCATCTTCCTACTTATCAATGCCGTATTTTTGGACTATGCTGTTTTTTCTTCCAACCTGGGCCGATTGTTACTTAGGTTGGCCTAAGAGATGTCATTTTGAGTCTTCTTTTCATTACTCTCTATGCTGTGGTTTCAGTTTCTTTGATCTCTTTTTGGCTCACCTCTTAGTTTTTCTGGAAGTCGTCTTAAAGTAATTTTCCATGGAAGGGTAGGAAGGTTCTTACATACCTGACAGTGCCTTTGTTCTGTTCTCTCAGATTAATGTCAAAATGGCCATCAAATTCTAAGTTGAAAATACCCCCACCCTGTGTGTGTGTGTGTGTGTGTGTGTGTGTGTGTGTGTGCACGCACCCTATGTGCTCCTGTGTAGAGGCCATGGGAGGACGTTGGGCATCCTGTTCTATCACAATTTGCTTAATCCTTTGAGACAGGGACTTTTGCTAAACCTGGAACTAGGCTGATGGCCAGCAAGCTCCAGCCATCCTGCCATCTTCTCTCTCAAAAGCACTGACATTCAGGCACAAATGAGGTTTCACCCAGCCTTTGTCATGGGTGCTCAGGTCTCTATGTTTGTTCAGCAAGCGTTGTTATCCACTGTGCTGTCATTCTAGTCCCAGAACCCCTTTCCCCCCTTGCTTATGACTGTGAAGAATCTTCTCCATTAAAATTTGTATTCATTTTACAAATTTGATACAATCATGTTTCTTATAATTTAATGAATTCCTTTTCTGCTGAAAAAAAATTTAGGATTTTTCTCTATAGTCTTTTTTTTATAATTTACTTTTATTTATGTATATGTAAGTGTGAGCAGGTATCTGTGGAGGCTAAAAGGGAGTGTCAGATTCCTGGGAGCTGGAGTTATAGGTGGTTGTGAGCCCCCAGTTGTAAGTGCTGGGAACTGAATCTTGGTATCCTGAAAGTATACCAAGTGCTCTTCGAGCCATCTCTTCAGCCTTTTGATACTCTAAAATTTCCAGAATGTGGGACCAAGTGTGAACATTTTCATTGTTTTAGATACTTGGTAGACAATCTTAGTTTGGAAATTGATTGTGAAGTTTGGAGCATTCTTATTTCTTTTGTATTATCAAATTAAAACTTTCTTTTTCTGAAATTTATGTTACTTGGGTATTGGGATTTATTGGTTCAATTTTTGGAGGGATTTTTAAAAAAATCATTTTATATTTTAATTCTTTGTCCACAACATTAATTTGTAAATTACATATTTTTGCTTCCAAGTGCTTAATTTTTGGTATTTCATTGATTTATATCATATTTTCTTATTTTATATATTGATCCCAGTTCCCTCTCCCTCCCTCCCATGCCCCCAACCACCCTCCCATCCTACCTCCTCCCCCTCACTTCACAGGGAGGATGATGCCTTCCAGGAGGGATCATCAAAATCTGTCAAGTCATTTGGAATAGGGACTAGGCCCTCCCCTCTGCCTCTAGGCTAAGGGAGTATCCCTCCATGGGGAATATTCTCCCAAAATCCTTTCCTGCACCAGGGAACATCTTGGTTCCACTGCTAGAGATCCCGTAGACTGTCCAGTCTTTCTAACTGAGACCCACGTACAGTGGTTCTGAGTTGGTACAATGCTGGTTTCCCAGCTATCAGTCTGGGGGGGGGTCCATGAACTCCCCCTTGTTTAAGTCAGCTGTCTCGTCTCTGTAGCCTGGTCTTGACCCCTTTTCTTATCACTCTTCCCTCTCTGTAAATGGATTCCAGGAGTTCAGCTCAGTGTTTAGCTGTGGGTGTCTGCTTCTGTTTCCATCAGCTACTAGATGAAGGCTCTATGATGGCATATATGTTTGTTATTAATCTCATTATCAGGGAAAGCCATTTAAGGTAGCCTTTCCACTGTTGCTCAGATTGTTAGTTGGGGTTATTTAATTGATTTTTAAAATAATAATTTCTGCCCTATTAATGGGAGCATGTATATGAAGTTATAACCTGCAAATTTTTGGATTTTCCCCACTTACCTTCCATGACACTGTTCTATGTAATGCCAGCTTGGCACTCAGAATTCTCCTACTGTAGCCTCTCACATGCTGGGATTGGGAGTCTGTGCCATTCATCACACCTGGCATAGAGTTTTACTTCAAAATTTTCTCCTGTCTCCCGAGTAGCCTGCACCACCTCCAGAGTTAATTTTCTCCTGCCTTATCTCAGTATTTTCCTTCTAAGTTGCATTCATCTCAAGTACAAGAGCATAATGGACTTTGGTCATCCATCATATTTAAGACTGGGAAAAAAATCCAGTGCTCGTATGTTTTTTGGATGACTGTGTAGTGAGGCTGCCTCCAGGTTGGACATTCTTTAATTATGCAATTTAAAGGACTTCCTAAACCTTTGAAAGGCCCCAAATATCACTATCTCCATTTATTTGCTTTATTTTGGTAATTTTCCTTAGAAAAGTACCCTTTGTTTAAGCATTTGTTTTTGGCATGGAAGTAGTAAAACACTTATTTCCCAGCTAGCGTGATTAAGTGTTTGAGGGAGGACTGTGGAATCAGCACTCTTAATAACCTTCAGGGTCTAACATTCACGTCTGCGGCTCTTGGACTTGGAGGCTGGTTGGTGATTTCTAGGCTCTCTTGGGGAGATTTTCTCCCTGCTTGCCCGCAGCCCTCCCATTGTCACCATATATTCTGGACTACACTTTCCTTCGCCCAGCTTTGGAATGTTTTATCCACTTTCCCTCTTGCAGAAATGTTTAGAAATATTTCACTTGCTAATAGCTACTCTCCTATTCTTTTCATTGCAGTGAGTTTATATCATTTTTATTCTTTTAACATCTTGTTAATGTTGCCTTGGGAGAGAGAACAGATAAACATTTTTGCACACTTTGCAGATCTGAGTTAGAGAATTCTTCATTTCCTCCCACTGGATATTTTAAATTTTTTTGAATTAATTTTTTTGTAGATGCAATATATGTACATCCTACAAAATTCATGAGGTCCAAAAGGGTTGACAGTAAAATTTGTCTTTTCCTCTCTTTTGTTCTCTAGATACCCAGTTTCTTATGTATCCTCCCAGACATACTCAATGCAAACATAATTTTTTTTGTAATTAAAAAATTTTAGCTGAGGTTATAAACACACTATACTGTGTTTATGCATTGTACATTTCCTTCATGCTCACCATTATCTCAGACTTTATACTGCTTTTTAAGGATTATTTTCATTTCTGTATAATGTTTCTCGAATCAATACTTTTAAAAAAAAGCATTCTCTTCAAGAGGAGTTGGAATGGGGCTTGGGACATGGTGGATATGATCATATTTCATAGTATATACATTTGAGTGTCTTTGTTTTTCTATTGTTGCAATAAAACCGTGACCAAAGCAACTTGGGAAGGAAAGGCTTCTATATCATTGTGTATCATCAGAAGGAGTCAGGACAGGAACTCAAACAGGGCAGGAACCTGGAGGTAGGAGTTGATTCAGAGATCATGGAGGGGAGCTATTTACTGGCTTGGTCTTCTTGGCTTGCTCATCCTGCTTTCTTATAGAACCCAGGACCACCAGCCCAGAGGTGGTCCCACCCACAGTGGGCTGAGACTTCCTATATCCATCATTAATCAAGATAATGCCCCACAGGCTTGCCTGCAGCCTAATGTCATGGAGGCATTTTCTTAATCGAGGTTCCTTCTTGTCTGAAGACTGTAGCTTGTGTCAAGTTGTCATAAAATTAGACAGGAAACAAAATTTAAAAAAAATTGAAGAAAAGCATTTCTTTACTGGCAATCTTCTAATTTCCCCTCTAGTCATTCACTTTTGTAAAAACACACATTTCCATCTTTTAAGTAGTATTTTACATATATATGAATATATCTGTCAGATAAATTCCTAGAAATGAAATCACAGTTAATTGTCAGCTTCCTTGGGGAGTGTTACCTTTCTTGTGTCTAGGACAGAATAGCTGACAAGAAAAGAAAACTCATGGTTCAGTAGGTACAGTCCCTCCCGTCAAGCAAGGCAAAGGGTGGGTGGCTCCATGAAGTGGGAACTGGGGCTGCTGGCTTCATTGCCATGGCTAGCAGTCAGGAAACCAAATCTAACTAGAACCTTAAGACTCAAGTCTCATAACCATCCCCTCTATCCAGGTCCCATCTCCCAAAGATTCCAGAGTCTTTCAATACAATGCCACAAAGGTAGGGGGACCAAGTGTTAAAACAAATATGGGGGCATTTCACACCTAAACAATCACAGGGAGTGTTAGTCCTCCCTCCAATGTCAGAGACCATTTCTATCTCTGTACCTTTCACTGTATATGATTGAGATCCAGTCTGAACCCATTCCCACTGTCTCAGCTAATTTCATATACAGAATTCTCAAGAGGTCCAAAGATTGTAAAGAAGAGAACTAAGGCAAGAAGAGACTGTGTGTGTGTGTGTGTGTGTGTGTGTGTGTGTGTGTGTGTTTAGTGATTGATTATAGGAAACAGTTATCATCTCCAGGGCTCAGGAACAAGCAAAGATATTGAAATGATTAATTTAGAAGCTTGATGGAGAGTCTCCTAACTGAAACTCAGACCTCTGTGGATTATGTACAGTTTATCTGGTACTGTGAAGCTGGAGGGACCCTGGAGGGCTGAGACCAAACTCCCTGTGGGGTCACTTATAAGGATAGAGATGGGGAACCTGCAGGATGAATGATCAAGTATTGGAAACCTTGCAAACTGGACTATGGGTCTTCAGTAACCAAACAGTAAGTCTGCAGGTAAAAACTAGGCTGGTGTGTTTCTGGTAGGAACAGAAAAGAAACAGGGAGAGGGAGTTTCTTCTTTCTCTGGGTAGCTTTCACTCTGTAACTCCTGTGGGGGCAGAACCAAGGTGTGGTGGGGTGCCAGCGAGTTTATTTAAACAGGTAGGACAGGAATCAGGACACAGTAAGTAAAACAACAAGCAAACAAGAAACAGACAAAACAACATCAAGAACACAACAACTATAAAACATCTCAATGAATTGCTTTTTGATAATGTAATATATGGAAAGTCACAGCCTGTTATAGGTTTTTAAAAAACTTTATTATGACTATATACTCTTTCCCTTCCCCCCCACAGGCAGGCACATCTTGGGTTGGTGTGTTCCCTGTCTCTAATATATGACTCTTTATATGTGAGATTCAGAATAATAACACCCCATAGCTTCATTAAGATGAGCTTCCCTTTCGGTTCTTTTGTTGTGTTGGTTGATACAAGAGACCAGGGAGAAAAGTATAGGAAATCCACTTGGGCGTGTGTGTGTGTGTGTGTGTGTGTGTGTGTGTGTGTGTGTGTGTGTGTGTGTGTGTGTGTTACTTGTGGAGGCCAGAAGGCCAGAAGACACTGTGAGTATTGCTTCTCAGGTGCTGTCCACCCTTCTTTTTGAACCAGGGTCTCTTGCCAACTATGAACTTGCAGATTTGGCTACACTGACTGGCCACTGAGCCCAGGGAGCTGCATGGCTTTGTTCCCAAACACTGTGATTCAGATCAGGCAGCAGGCCTGGGTTCTGGAGGACAGAGCTCAGCATCTCACACTTGAAAGGCAAGTACTTTACCTACAACGGAACTGTCACCGTCTCCCCATGAAATCCAGTTTTTATCTCTGAAAATTTCTTAAAATCTCCATGGAATAATATAAGCTTGCATATATGTTTGTCACCTCAGTACCAAGCTAACTCCACATGCACTTTGCAGACAGCATTTGTGTCTGTTAGCACCCCTTACTGTGTAGTTGCTCTCATGTACCTTAACTGCTTGCAAACTGAAGGTATATGAAAGCATTTCAAGGAGAAATGGAAAGTATCCAGGGGCCATGAAGGAGGACCACTCAAAGTGTTGGTGCTGGTATTGAGAGAATGACTGCAGTTATTAGCAACCAATCTGTTCGAAGCTTAGGCAGGTTCATCTCTTTGCTTTTAGTAACTTTGAAGGAAGACTTCATCAGATTGTCAGTGGAGAGGTGACTTTTGTTTTGCACACAGTTTGAAAGGAATTAAAAGCTAATGAAGGACATCACTATAATAAAGCTTCTTGCATTAACATTTGGTTGCCTATGGGAACAGTTGTTTTCATGCTTACATTAAAAAGAGAATAAAATTGGTGATAACTCCTGTCTTACCATTGTAATGAGGAATGTTCATCCATGTATATGTAAATTAATTTTCTATAAAAGGCTCATTCATCTTATTAGGAAGCATATTTCCTGCCCAAACATGCTTTTATGTTTAGAATTATTTACCAAAACTCCATACAAATAAAAATTGAAATGATTACTTAATCCAGAAAAGGTTCTTTACAATTTAGATCCATTTGGCTACTGGAGATTAAGTAAAAATGCATTTTAATTTATTCATTTATTTATTGTTGTTTCAGGTCATTATAGTATGCTGATCAATAACATAGTTGGAAGCATTAAAATTTACATTATGGTAAAGTTCTGTGGGGGAAATGGACTGGAAATATGAGCCTAAAAACAAAAAAGGAATAATGTAAAATTTTGACTGGAAAAATTGCTAGTGCATTTTCAAATGAATGAAATATATGAAATCTTAATATTCATTGGCATATATGATGTAACATATTTTTTAAGATATCAAACTTATAGTGTGCCAAAGACTGTATAACATTTTAATTGACAAATTAAAAATGGATGAGAAAGGCATATACATACATTTTCTCAGTTCTTTCAGATTTTAGAATACAAATAGAAATAAAGCCAAGAAGGAAACAATGTATGGCTACTGCCTAAGTTTTGGTGTAGGTAAACAGCTACTTTTAATTTCAGAATCTTTGGCACTAAGATAATTAACTAGTGAATGTGTAGGGAAGGCAAATCCAGCCGGATGAATGCAGTTTGGAGTCTGGGTACATACTGTTGGGTGTGAGTATCTTGCTGCCTGTCTGTGCTCCCATCTTTATAATGTCTTTCCCCACATTTTCATGAAAGGTCCTCTCTTCTCCACCTCTACACAAGTCTCTTGGAACTTGTCCTTTCTTTTAAACAAGACTCCAGGTTTTAGAGGCACAGGGATGTGGGACAATTCCCCATTCTCCTTACACAGTCTACATTTTACTGCTTGTGTGGCCTTGCCAATTTCCTAGGATCACAGTGTGACTGCTCATTTCCTATGGGATACTAATGTCTGTTCAAGGAGCAAAGGTCTTACCCACATGCTTTCAGAGGGCGCCAGCATGTGGTGGATGGACCTAAGGAACTCTCACGTGCTTTGTACTGTTTTGCCTCACATATGTGATGCCTCACAACATCACATATGGGGCAGCAACAGTCTATCAGGGCGACAGTCTGTCTCCTCTCCAGTGATGAAATATTAGGCCTTAACATTTTTTACAGCCATCTCTTCAGTTTCCTCTTCTGGCGAGCAAAGGCTTGAATAATAACACACCGACCTTCCAGGAATCAGCAAGAAAGTCTCATACAGAGAAGATAAATTTACCTATTAGAATACAATCTGCAGAGATAAAGATATGTTAAATGGCACATGCAATTTATATCACTTAACAGAATGCAACCTGCTCAGCTGAAACCTCTTATGTTTCAACTCTTTCCAAGTTCAATGGACTAGCTTAAAAGAGACATCAGGAAATTAAAAAGGACCTTCAAGTGATTTTTGCCCTAGTATAAATGGTGGCCTTTCTGAAACCTCAATTGCTTATGCAAACTCTTGGAAGGGATTATAGGTCTCCTGGAAGGCCCTACTTTCTTATCTTTAGTTTACCAAGGTCAGAACACAGGAATTGCCTCCCCAAAGTGTCTCTTTGGGCTTCTTGCAGAGTCTTAGCCCACAAGCACAGACTTCTTGTACTAACCTGCAAGAACAAGAATGAGACAGTGTAGATCAAGGACAAGTGAGGTGCCTCCACTGTCTCAGCTCTGTTGCTTCCTTGCTGTGGAGTTGGGGCATATGAGGACATGGGGCTTCTGGCCTAGAACTCACTAGCCCCAGCCTCAGCTACTGATTTCTGGGATTGTAGACACATGATGCCAGAGGAAGGCTAAATGTCTTTGGACATTTAGTACTTAGGGTTGTAAATAATTCAGACTTAACAGTGGTAGACATGATGGGACTGAAGAGATGGCTCAGCCTTTATGAGCACATGCTGCTTTTGCATCAAACCTGGGTTTGGTTCCCAGCAACCATGTGGTTATCCACAACCATCTATAACTCTAGTTCCAGGAGATCTGATGCCCTCTTCCGACCTCTGTGGGTCCCAGTGTGCATGTGGTGCACATATCTACATTCGGGCAAAACACTAACACAGAAATAAGATGAAGAAATCCAACAAAAACCATAAAGAAAGTGTGGTAGACATAGCTCAGTGGTTGAGTACTTGCCTGCCATATACAGGTCCCATTATTGAAACACACTAGTATGCACTAATTTAGACTCTATGGATGAAGATAAAATCAAACAAGATAAAAATCAACTCTTTATTCCTCTGTCTCTTGTTGAACATAAAAATATAGGTATTTCTTAGCAACTTAAAATACTCAACAATTTTGCAGATTTCTCATAAATATTGATATCTTATTAACATTATATTCTGTAACAGAAATGGTAGTTTATTTAGAAATTTGCTTTCTTAATGGTTTTCTTCCCTTCCAATGGTTTTCTAGACTCCAATTTCACAGAATTTCTGCATCTCTCTTTACCTGAATTTAGATGTACACATGCAAAATTTTTCTGCACTTCTTTCTTTTTTGACTTGTTTGTCCTTTGGTTCTGGATTTTAAGAAGTACTTTTAAAATTTAGAATCTAATGTACTGGCAGTTATACACTTTGCAAACCTCCTTTTCATTTGCTTCTCATCTTGCAAGGTTTAATACCTATGGCCTCATAGAATTTAAGATTTTAATGTGATCAATATCTTCTTATGCCACTTATATTCTTGTTTAAAAGGTTTTAGTCTTTTATGACCAATTCAAAAGTTATTATACATATATTTCTTCTACTTTTATATGAATAATCAAGAGAGCCTTAAGTTTGGGCAGTAACTTTATTTTGCTTCTAAATTGACAGCTGATTCTGCCAATACTACTTATTGAACAGGATGATTTCCTTCTCTAAAATGCCACTGTACTATTCACTATACATCAGATCACCCTTGGCTCTCCATCGTGTTCCATTATAGCCTTGGTAATAGGCTATTCCAGATGACACTTTATCATGTCGTTCGATGCCTGTAAGAGCGATTTTCCACTTTTTCAATTTTGATTTTGTTGTGTTTAATTGCTTTTGTTTGTTTCTCTTTTTTTTGCTGTTAAAATTGGTTTTTATTATAGTTATCTTAGTGATCTATTACTTTTGTGCTGAATGCTTTTGTTTTTTTAAATGATTATAATAATTGCTATCAACTTGACACAAACCTAGACATACCCATGAATAGAAACCCTAGCTGAGAAATTAATTGCCTTTATTAGATTGGCCTGTAGGCATGTCTGTAGGACATTTTCTTGATTGATAATTGATCTGTGAGGGCCCATCCCATTGTGGGAGGTACCATTTCTGGGCAGGTGGGCTTGAATTGTACCAGAAAGCAAGCTGAGCAAGCATGAGGACCAAGACAGGAAGTAGTGTTCTTCTATGGGTCTTGGCTTCAGTTCCTGTGTTGGTTTCCCTTGATGACAGAGTTTTAGCTGTAAGCCAAATAAAGCCATTCCTGTCCTCAGATGCTTTTGGTCAGTATTTTATGACAGCAACTAAATGCAAACTGAGACACTCATCAGACAGGAGAGATGCTTTCTTTTTCACTTCTAGTTTTCAGTGGATTGTGTTGGGTTTTCTAGATAAGCGATAATATTGTTTCCAAGCATGGTAGTTGTAAATCTTCCTCCTAATATTTATGCTTTTAAAAATAGCATTGTTGCCTACTGCTAAGACTTCTGGCTGATTCGAATGGTGGGTGTGACAGAAGGCATCTGTTTTGTTTCCTGACTTGCAATGCTTGCAATATTTCAGCATTTTAACTATGTTAAATTGATATATTTTCTCTATTTTAAATTTGCTAATGTAAATATGGATTCGGCTTCTGTTATATTCTATTTCTGTACCTACTTGGTGTTTTTCATTTTTTTTCCAGTTAATGAGATAGAGTATCTTGATTGTGGTCTTCTATGGCATTGCTGCTTTCCCAGAATGGCTACTGGCTGGTTACTATAGGCATCTACCTTCATCAGGTACAGTGACTACTTTGATTTATTCCTATTGATAGGATTTTATGTAAGTAAGAATGGTGTGTAGTTTCCTTATGATTTTTTTGGCCTAGAACTTGTGGCTGTTTTATTAGTAATATAAAGGTAGCTGTTTGGATTTTGTCTCTGTTCTATATTTTGAAACAGTTGGTATATGCTGGGAACATGAGGTTCCCCAGCAAGCAGGGACTTAAACTGTGATCCACCCGGGAGACATATGCTTGAAGAAGGAATGATTCTTTTCAAGCAGTTTCTCCTGCAGTTCAGATTTGTAAACATTCGTGCCCATTTTTCTCAAATTTTGCAAATTCTTCTCTTAGCAAACATTGTCTAGTTCGTTTAGGTTTCACCTTGTTGCTATAGAACTTACACATAACATTCTCTCTGATAGTTTTTGTTATTGCTTATTATACCTTCCTTCACTGATCAAAAATGCCATCTATTTCATTAGTCTTTTCTAGTACCTGGCTTGGTCTTTAATGTTTGAGTCTATTAGTATTTATTATTTATAGTTTAATAATATTGATTTATCATTATTTTAATTTCAAATCATTTTTAGTTCTTTGAATGAAAAGTATATTGTATTTTAAATTTCTTGTGTGTGTGTTATAAGTATGTGTTTCTAAGGTCATATGCATGTATGTGCAGGGTGTATGTATTTGGAGGCCAGAGGTTGATATTAGATGTCTTCCTCAAACACTCTCCACTTTAATTTTCTGAGACACGGTCTTACACTGAACCTCCAGCTTACCAATTTGGCTAGGATGGCTGGCCAATGAGTTCCCAGGGATCTCTGCCACCCTAGTGTTGGGATTACAGTTGAGCGTCACTATGAACAGTTTTTCATGTGCTGCTGGGGATCCAAACTCAGGTCTCATGCTTACATGGCAAATAGTTTATAGACTGTGCTATTTCTCTATCCCTTCATTTTATTTTTAAAATGTGCGTGTGTATGTGCTGCCATGCATTTGATGTTGCTTCCTGTGGCCAGAAGATGGCATCAGACTTTAAAGCTGGAGTTAGAGGTGGTTGGGAACCTCCTGATGTGTGTGCTGGCATCTTGAGTTCTTTGAAAGAGCAGAAAGTCCTGTTAACCATTAAACTGCCTCTCTAGCTCCAACCCTTATTTTAGATTTTAATAATTTTAAATGATATATTTATATGGATATGCCACTTTAATTCACTTAAGTTTAAATAACCATTTTAATTTTCAAGGTTGCTTTAAATCTATTTTTAATTTTGAATCAATAGTTGAAATTGAATGTATTTATGGAATACAGGGTGTTTTGGTGTATGCATGTTTTGGAAGTTTTGGAATGGTTAAATCTAGCTAATTATCATATGCACTACTCTGTGTATTTGAGTATTCATGAATTTAGAATGCATAAAGTTTATTTTGTTAACAATATTTAAGTAAAAGGATATAGAGTTACAGGGATGGCATAGTTCAACAATGGTGACCATAGTTAATAACAATGTATTGTATACTTGAAAGCTAATAGTATTTTAGTTTCCAGTGGTAAGGGGGGGGAATGTTGTTTGTCATTTTTTTTATTCTTAGTTTAATTGTATTGTAGCTATTGACTATAGCACTTGTGACACCTACTTTCTAGACCATGTTGAAATTGGCTTTGTAGCCAATATGCAGTCAAATATATCTGTTTTCCATGAATAGTCATCTATCTATCTATCTATCTATCTATCTATCTATCTATCTATCTATCTCATAGGAATGTGCACATGTCCTATGCATGAGATTAACACTATTATTTTGACTCTTTTATGTTTCATTATTTTTTTAAAAGAGTACTTTAAAAAAGCTTTTTTAGTTTGGGTTACTATTGCTATGAAGAGACTCCATGACCATGAAAACTCTTACAAAAGAAATGTTGAATTGTGGTGGCTTGCTTACAGTTCAGAGGTGCAGTCCATCATGGGAGAGAACATGGTATCATGCAGACATGCAGGCATGCATGGTGCTGGAGAAATAGCTGAATGACCTACATTTTACAGGCAACAGGAAGTTGTTTGACTATCACACTGAGTGAAGCTTGAGAAAAAGACCTTGAAGCTTGCTCTCACAGTGACACACTTTCATCAAGACTGCACTTCCTCCTACAAGGTCATAACTCCTAATAGTGTCATTCCCTATGAGATTATGGGGAGCAAATACAGTCATACTACCACAAATACATTTAATATTTCTTCATTTTTATTTTTTGGGAGAGATCTCACTATGTCTCTCTAGCTGGCTGATAACTCAGAGATCCATCTCTCTCTGCCTCCCCAGTGCTAGGATTAAAGGTATGATCCACCACACCCTGTTTGATCTGCTTGTAGGGAAGTTTATCTTAGTTCTAGTTCTAAATATTTGTTAATGTCTTATTGTGGCTCCTTGTCATTAAGGCAGGTTGCTTGTTCTTTGTCACTTATAGTTATTTGAAACATTATTATTCTCAGTACAAATACGTATGTTCCCTCATTAATATTGTTTCCATTGTTAATATCAAGTATTCCCATTTCTCAAAAAGCATTTGGCATTGGACTCTATTTTCTACTATTTCAACATTGTTCTATTTTATTCATCTGACACTTCTTTATCCTATTTTGTTATTATTTCCTTGATTGTGTCATTTTTAGTGTTTCTCATAAACACTGTTGATAGTTTTGTTTAATTAAGTCAATCAGAACATTGCCAATTTCTAATAGATGAATTTACTTAATCACATTTAATGTGATGATTGATAGATTTGGACCTCTTCCTAGGTTTTCTATTCAGAAATCTGTATAATTTCCTAATCTTCCCTCAGTTTTGATTGACATTTTTATAAATATCTCTTAACGACATAGAAGTTAAGTATCTTAGTATATTCATCAGATAACTACCCACATATTAACATGTATTTTAACAAATACTTGTTTAATAAGGCCTGGAATAATTAAGCAAATTAGCTAGTGTTTTTCAATCTTTATGAATTCCACACAGTATAACTACACTGGTGTTTAGATCTTGAGTGCTGCATTAATATTTAATAATACTTAAGATGAAAACATTTAGTTTAAAATAAATTTCAGATATTACTTTCTTCATCATAACAGAGGCAGCTAAGCGCTGCTCCTTTTCCTAAAGAGTAACCACGGGGCTTGACAAAACTCTCAAAAACATTAGCTGTAGCTCTGAAAATTTAGTAAAAAAACCCGCACCTTAAAGACGAAACCAAGCCTGGTACTAGAAATTTAGGCAAACCACTTAGGGCTAGTGAAATCATGGATGTTGGAGGAGAACCTGCAACCACCACCTCACTAAAACAGCATAATCCCTAACTACGCTTTAAATATTTGCCCTTCTACCCCTGATGATTGTAGGCCCCACCCCTCATCAAAGAAGATTTTTTTTTTGCAACAAGTGGAGCTCACCATAGGACACCACAACACCACAGCTAGTCAAAATGCAGAGTTATAGAACCCAGTCCCAATGAGTACATGTACAAAACACTCCCACACCTAAGGCACGGGGAATATTGTCAGAGAGGGGGCATAAAGATTGGAAGAACCAGAGGATTAAGGAGTTGCTGTGAAATTGCATCTCTTATAATGTCAGACAGAAGCTGCATCCATAAATCTCACCAACATGATTATCCAAACATGAACTAAGCAACGATGACACCAACAGACATGCCTAGGTGGGTGGGGGAGCCCACAAGGCTTCAACTCTACTCAAAGAACTACAGGTATCTGAGGGATTCTTAGATTGGAAGAACGGCCCCGGCTAGGTCTGTGGATATTCTATGGACAAGACACAAAGCCAAGGGCTTCTCTGCAGAATTCAGAAGATGCTCATTTGATTAAGAACATTGTCCTTTTAGCTAGTGATGTCAGTGGTAAGCAAACAGAGAGGGCCAATACCACTACCAGCCTGAAGCTGGTCCTAGTTGGACTTACCTACAGACCAGGAAACCATACAGGAATTTGAAGGAGAATTCTGGGAAGCGAGGCCACCATAAAAGATTGGAAGAATTCTTCATTCATCTTGGGTTAGATGAAGTTTTTGTGCTCGTACATATGGTAATTGTCTAGGCCTAGATATCCCAAACATCTTTGGTCTGTAGGATGGGCAGTCATACGCAGGAGACGTGAAAGGGCCAAATAGAAAGTAAAAGCCAGTAAAGCTTCAAAACAGCCTATTGCTTATAGGTGCTCTGAAGCCCACACATGTTTCCATCTTCAAGCTTTAGTCAAAGTATTTTAAACTGCCCTCCCCCCCAATATTTGCCTCAGTCCTAGGAGTCCAGGCTTAGAAATGAAGGATGAAAGTGTATGCAACTATAAAGGCAGCCACACATTACTGGGTAGACAGAATCCACAGACTTACCGCAGAGGAGCCACCAAACAAACAGTAGCAGCCCTTATGGGAAAAGAATCAGAATCTAGTATTGCTTCACTATATTAGTTAAAATGTCAAGTATTCAACAAAATATTATACAAAACCCATACAAATGTGGCTTATAATCAGGAAAAAAGTATTTAATAGATCCTAGCTTTTACTAGAAATTAGATTTATGATCCAAATAGGTCAAAATAATTACTACCAGGGTTGAGAGTGTGACTTCATGGTAGAATACTTACTTAGCTTGTACAAGGCCCTGGGGCCAGTCCAAAGCCCCACTTGGGACACACAAACACACACACACACACACACACACACACTCCAAATGCACATACCCACACACTACATACATATACAACACACCATACACACATCACATTAACACACACATACCCACACATGCGCATACACTCCACACACATTACATGTACTTACACAACACTGCACACATACATACATGTAACACACACACATACACACACACACACTTCACATGCATACTCCATGTACACTCACATTACACATAATTATAAGTAGCATTTTATAGCAACACTATAAAATTATGAAGTATAAAGGAAAACATCTTAAGAACTAAGAAAAGTATGATAAGGTGACAGAATGAAGGGCTGAAGAGAGGTTAAGAGGTTAAGAGTCCTTGATGCTTTTGAAAAGGACCTGAATTTGGTTCCCAACACTCACATTGGGTGCTCACAACTACCTGTAGCTCCAGCACCAGGGTCTCCCAAAGCCTCTTCTAGCCTCCAGGGGCATCTGCACCCACATAGTACTCACAAATTAAGCTACATACTCACACGCACATAACAAATAAAATAGATGACACAGAGAATAAAGAATTCCAGCAAAGAGATACAGATGACTTAGTAAAGAACAAAGGTTGTATTAATGGGTTTGAAAAGAATTTTAAATAAGAACCATTTTTTCTTCATGTCTCCATAGAAGATTTGTAATGACAAAAAGAAAAAAAAAAGAAGAAGAAAAGAATGAATTTTAAGTTAGAGAAATCTGAGTAGCAAAGAATAATGTTGAAAGGAATGACAATCTGAGACCTCTGTGACCATATCAGGCTTGGCAACACACACAGGAAGGGAGGGGAACAGAAATTATTGGAAGAATTAGGCAGAAACTACTTTTAAGAAAAAAAAAGTCTGAAAAATGTCCTTATGAGAATGTTAATCCAGAAACCCAAGAAGGCCAACACATTCCAGGTAGGACAGCTACAAGGAAACCACACATAGATCCACTATAGTGAATTCGTTAAACACCTACTCAACAAGATTAAAATGGCTGAAAGCAGTAAGAGAAAAGTGGAAACAATATAAGTTGACTTCTTACAAAAAAACCGTAGAGGACAGAAGACAGTGAGGTGACTTTAGTGAACGAACAGAAACACCTGCCAAACTAAACTTTTGTGTTCATCAAAACTATCTTTTAAGTTTGAAGATAAGAGAAAGACAGTCTCAAATAAACATACACCAAATTCATGTACCAGTGCACTTGGTTGGTATGTTCTTGAACTCATGGTGTGATCACAGTGTTGTTATTTTATGTTTTGAAGCTTCATGGGCCAATCGTATACCGTTTCCTCTTTCTCACATTTTATCAGGAATTCCTGGGCATTTTGGTTTCCAGGTCAATTTTAGAATTGTTATGTTTAATTAAAAAAATATTTGAGGATTTGGTTGGATTTTTGCCAATGTATCAGTCGGTATTATATTGGCAAAAAAAAAAAACAAAAACAAAAAACAAACAAACAAACAAACCCCAAAACTTTGGAGTCTCACTATGGGAATCCACGTAAAATGCAAATGATCTTAACTACAAAAGAATTCTTGATACTGGAGTAGCCCAGAGAATGAAGATTAAAGGACTGATTAAAGTGAGGAAGGGTGGTGTGGTTTGAATCAGAATGGTTCCCATGGGCACACATATTTGCATGTTTGCATCCCAGTTGGTGGACTGTTTAGGAAGGATTAAGAGGGGTGGCCTTACTAGAGGAGGTGTGTCACTGGTGTATGTGTGTGTGTGTGTGTGTGTGTGTGTGGGTAGACTTTGAGGTTTCAATAGCACATGCCAGAGTCAGTCTCCCTCTCCCTCCCTCCCTCTTCCTCCCTTCCTCCATCCCTTTCTCCCTCTCCCTCCCTCTCTCCCTCCCCCCTCTCTCTCACCCCTCTCCCCCATTTCTCTTTGCATGCTGCCTGTGGATAAGATGTAAGCCCTCAGCTACTTCTTCAGTGCCATGCCTGCCCGCTGCCACACTCCCCACCACGATGATCGTGGATACACCCTCTGAAACTGTAAGCCAGCTCCCAATTAAATGACTTCTTTTTATAAGTTTTAGTGCCTTCACAACAGTAACTGAGACAGTGGCAATGCGACTGTTCTCATAGTCTGTGGATCTGCTTTCTGGGTCTCCCAGGGTGACAGAAATCTCATTCTCTGGGACCCAGATCACTAAGACACTTGTAGATCCTTGGGAAGAAAATTTTTAACATGGCAACTTGGGGCCTGTGTCTCCGCCAATGTAGTCATCTGCGATCAGGTGACAGGGTTTGATGGAATTAGTGTCACCACGGACCCACTTGTTAGAGACAACCTCATTTTACCTGCAATTTACTGCAATACTGTCTGCTAGTTTTTCCGGGAATCTAAGCTTTTTGGGTGAGACACTGCTTTTTTCCTTGTCATGGACTTCTGAACCATTATTTTCAACTCCCCCCCCCCATGATTTCAGCTTTTCTGAGTAAATTATAAAGGCTAACATTAGTGCTCACTGCTTGATTTTTGTGGTGGTGTCTAACTTATTGTTCAACTTGTGTATTTTATAATATTACATCCCACTCACCAAGGTTTACATTTCCAGTATCCTTTTTAATGAGTGACATGTAATACTGCATTGCTCCAGCATGTCATAGCCTTTCATTAAATCCCAGTTACTCCTACTGTTATCATCATCCATTGTGCATGAATACTATTGTGTACTGAGCTTTGTGTTTGTCTCTTATGTGTGCCTGACTTTTCATGTGGCCACTGGGGTCTGATTTAAAGCTCTCATGCTGTGAGGCAGGCACTTAACTGAGGAGCCATCATACCAGCCCCTTACATCCAATTGGTTTTCACAAAATAAGGATTAAATAAAATTTTGGAACATCTCAGTGGCTCTCACCTCTTTTTGTTATCACCAAAAAAAAAATAAAAAAAAAAAAAAAAAAAAAAAAAAAAATCACAAAATGATGGGGGAGACTAGAATCTACCATCTAG
The DNA here is from genome assembly GCF_943737965.1 of Phodopus roborovskii. Classification (NCBI taxonomy): domain Eukaryota; kingdom Metazoa; phylum Chordata; class Mammalia; order Rodentia; family Cricetidae; genus Phodopus; species Phodopus roborovskii. The sequence continues at coordinate 43,329,245 of NW_026126433.1, forward strand.
GAAATTGTTTTCATATTATATTTAAATTTTTTTGCTATATGCACAGAAAACTAGTTTAATCACCATTAAAGCAGTTAAAATTTAAGCATATACAAATCCTTTTTGAAATGTTGTTTTTAATTTTTATTTTATGTGTGTGTTTTAGCTGCATGTATGTCTGTTTAGTACATAGTTCCTGCAGAGGCTAGAAGAGGTTATCAGATCCTTTGGAACTTTAGTTCCTGATGGTTATTAGCTGCCATATGGTGCTAGGAATTGAACCTGGATCTTCTGGAAGAGCAGTCAGTGTTTTTAGCAGCTGAATCATCTCTTCAGCCTCTTTTACATAAACTTGTTATAAAATATTTCATATATGAATATATTTATAGCAAAAACACACACACAGATGTTCATACTCTCACATGTACATGCATATACACATGTACATACCCAAGCAGATATGCAAACACTCACAAATGCCTATACATGAAAATACCTATGTATACTCATCACATAACATGTACAAATGCACACACATTCACACATCAACATGTTTATCCACTCACATTTGCATATACACATCCATGCATACTCACACAGAATCACAACTCATATATTCACACATGCACATAGTCACAACAATTCACACACAAGCATACTTACCCATGCAATACACATTGCTGCTCACAGGAATCCACACTCATACATGAACACATGCATATTCACACTTGCCTTCATACACATCATGTTGGTACACTCAAAAATCTGAGCACTAACACACTCTTGCAAATATGTAGTCATACACACTGACATATGAAGGAACATTCATACACACACATGCACACTCACTCATATACTTACACCCCTTCCTTCATACCCTTACACTCATTCAGAATCATGCAAATGCACCCATGCTGTCACATCACAACAAACTCACAAAAGAGCACTCATACATGAACATACTCACATGTGTACTCATACACATGCACATTTAAATATACACTCATATTCACACATATATACAATCACACACCTTCACTCATAATCACCGCATACATATACATACTGACATATAGATACCCATAAACAAACATGCTCTCACATATGCATAAACACACCTCTATACTCACACTGGAACACTCACATTTGTAATTGTGTATCCACATACTCACACTCCTATACACACCTACACATTCATACTCATGTGCATGTACACATACAGACATTTATAGTCACAAACTTATATACACATTCATGCACATATTGGCACACACCTATATGCACAGTTATACAATTACATACATGTACACTCCTACATATGCTCACATTCACAAACTTGTATAGAATGCATACATTCACAGACATGTGTACATGCATATAAAACATGCACACATCTACTTTCCAACTCAGGTGTGTGCACACACTCACTCACATACAGACAGCTATAAAAACATACAAACATCAACTATCATAGATATTTAAGTATTATACACCATCACACAGCACACACATATAAACTTATGAATGTTTGCATATACACTATGCTAACACATGTGACACACACAAAATCAATAAATAAAAGAGGTAATTATCAAGAGATAATAAACAAGTTTTGGAAACTATGGAGAATGTAAGAAACTAAAACAGTGAATTTAGATTGAGGTTATATAGGTTATGAAAGACATCTCTGTAAGGCGTACAGTTTTTCCGCCCGCCGCCAGTCTTGTCCCACTGCTGAGCCAGCCCCAAATAACACACAGAGACTCTGTATTTGATATTATACTGTTGGCCAGTTACTACTTTCTTATCGGCTAGCTCTGTCTTAAGTATTAACCCATTTGTGTTAATCTATGTATTTCCACGTGGTCTTCTTACCTGGAGCCGGCTGCCACGTATTGCTCTCTCCAGACTCTCCATCTTGGCTCCTCCTTACTACTTCCTATTTCCTCCTTGTCTCCTAGTCCTGCCTATCTAGCTTTCCTATTGGCCAACAGTGCTTTATTCATTAACCAGTATGAGAAATATATACAGAATGACATCTCCCATCACATCTCTATGGAAATTTTTATCTAAATTGAGTCCTGTCATATTAGACTGTTATCATTGAAAGTATAGTGGGAAGAGGCAGATGGAATATTCTGGAAAAAGATCTGGAACCATAAGTATTATCCTCGATTACCTCAGTATATGACCTTAACATAGGGCATTTTAAGAAATAATGAAGGTCAATGAAGTCACATGAGTGGACATGAATGAAATGTCACTCCACATAAGAAGCAACAGGAAGAGCCCCCATCCCAGGGCCTCTGCTAAAGAAGCCTCAGCTGGAGAGTGCCAGGCCCAGGGTAGATCTGCCTATAGACATGAGGAACATCCTGAGTCCCAGCCTTCAGGATCTTTGACCCCCATCGCCAGTCTTCTGCTGGATCCTGATCACTGACCCCCCATTGCCAGGCCCCTGCCTGTGGAGAGACCTCCTAGAAAGCTTGGACCACCCAGAGCTTCAGACATCGAACCTCTGACCTACCTAAGCCCAACGGGGAAGAACCATCAAGAGAGGGAGAGACCCCACCAACACGTACTGGAAGAAGCTATGGGAAGACAGCAATACAAGAAAACACCTAACAACAGAAAGACAAGCATAACACCACCAGAATCTAGGGAATCTACACCAACTAGACTGGAACACAACAAAGCAGATGAAGCAGAAGAGAACAATTTAAAACTTATCATCATAAAAATGATAGAGGCCCTCAAAGAAGATGTGAGAAAATCACTTAAAGAAATGGAAGAAAATACGGACAAAAAATTGGAAGACATGAACAAATTTCTTAAAGAAAGTAAAGAAAGTACAGAAAGCCAAGAAAAAAACAATTAAGCAGGTGAAGGAAACGGTTCAAGAATTGAAAAAAAAAATCAATGCAATAAAGAGTTGTTTTTTTTTGATAAAATCAACAAGATAGACAAACCTTTATCCAAATTAACGAAAAAGCAGAGACAGAACATGCAAATTAACAAAATCAGAAACGAAAAAGGGGAACATAACAATGGACACAGAGGAAATCCAGACAATTTTCAGGTCATACTTTGAAAACCTTTATTCCACAAAAATTGAAAATTCAAAGGAAATGAACAAATTTCTGGATAACTATCACTTACTAAAATTAAACCAAGAACAGACAAACAACTTAAATAGACCTATAACCCCTAAGGAAATAACCTGCAATGAAATAGAAGCAGTCATTGAAAGCCTTCCAACCAAAAGAAGCCAAGGGCCAGATGGCTTCAGTGCAGAATTCTACCAGACATTCAAGGAAGAACTAATACCAATATTTCTCAAATTGTTCCACACAATTGAAACAGAAGGTTCATTACCAAACTGTTTCTCTGAGGTCACAATAACCTTGGTACTCAAGCCTCACAAAGACACAACTAAGAAAGAAAACTACAGACCAATATCCCTGATGAACATCGATGCAAAAATACTCAATAAAATACAGGCGAACAAAATCCAAGAATCATCAGAGAAATCATCCACCATGACCAAGTAGGCTTCATCCATGGATTGCTGTGATGGTTTAACATATGAAAATCTATCAACGTGATCCACCATATAAACAAACTGCAAAAGAAAAACCATATGATCATCTCCCTAGATGCTGAAAAAGCCTTTGACACAATTCAATACCCTTTCATGATAAAGGTCTTGGAGAGATCAGGGATAACACGGACATACCTAAGCATAATAAGAGCAATATACAGCAAACCAACAGCCAACATCAAACTGAATGGGGAGAAGCTTAAGGTGATTCCTCTAAAATCAGGAACACGACAAGGTTGTCCTCTCTCTCCATATCTCTTCCATATTGTACTTGAAGTTCTTGCTGAAGCTATAAGACAACAAAAGGAGATCAAGGGGATCCTAATTGGAAGGGAAGAAGTCAAACTGTCTCTATTTGCAGATGATATGATAGTTTACATAAGCAACCCAATAAACTCTACAAGGGAACTTCTATAGCTGATGAATACCTTAAGCAAACTAGCAGGATACAAGATACACTCAAAAAAAAAAAAAAAAAAAAAAAATCAGTAGCCCTACTTTTTTCAGATGACAAAGAGGCTGGGAATGAAATCAGAGAAACATCACCCTTTACAATAGACATAGCCAACATAAAGTATCTTGGGGAAACGCTTACAAAACAAGTGAAAGTCCTATATAATAAGAACTTTGTATCTTTAAAGAAAGAAATTAAAGATGATAACAGAAAATGGAAAGATCTTCCATGCTCTTGGATAGGTAGGATAAACATAGTAAAAATGGCAATCTTGCCAAAAGCAATCTACAGATTCAATGCAATCCCCATTAAAATCTCAGCACAATTCTTCACTGACCTTGAAAGGATAATAATCAACTTTGTATGGAAAAACAAAAGACCCAGGATAGCCAAAATAAACCTGTACAATAAAACCTTCAGGAGGTATCACCATCCCTGACTTTAAGCTCTACTACAGAGTATAGTTCTGAAAATAGCCTAGTATTGGCACAAAAATAGACAGGTAGACCAATGGAATCAAATCGAAAATCCTGATATAAACCCACACACCCATGAACACTTGATTTTCAACAAAACAGCTGAAAGAATACATTGGAGTGAGGACAGCATCTTCAACAAATGGTGCTGGCACAATTGGAAGATGGTGTGTAGAAGACTGCAGATAGACCCATGTCTATCGCCACATACAAAACTCAAGTCCAAATGGATCAAAGACCTCAACATCAATCCAGCCACACTGAACCTCTTAGAAGAGAAAGTAGGAGGTTCCCTTGAAGAAATTGGTATAGGAGACTGCTTCCTGAACGTAACTTCAGGAGCACATACAGTGAGATAGAGAATTAATAAATGGGACCTCTTCAAACTTAGGAGCTTCTGTAAGGCAAAGGACACAGTGGACAAGACCAAACGGTAGCCCACAGACTGGGAGAAGATTTTCACCAGTCCTACATCTGACAAAGGGCTGATCTCCAAAACATACAAAGAACTCAAGAAACTAGTCAACAAAACATCAAATAACCCTATTAAAAATTGGGGTACAGAACTGAAGAAAGAATTCTCAATAGAGGAAATCAAAAAGGCTGAAAGACACTTAAGAAAGTGCTCCACATCCTTAGCTATCAGGGAAATGCAAATCAAAACAACTTTGCGATACCATCTTACTCCTGCCAGAATGGCTAAAATTAGAAACACCAATGACAACTCATGCTGGAGAGGATGTGGAGAAAATGGAACACTCCTCCACTGCTGGTGGGAGTGCAAACTCGTACAGCCATTTTGGAGATTAGTATGGCAGTTCCTCAGGAATATGGGAGTTAGTTTACCACAGGACCCGGCAATCCCACTCTTAGGCATATACCCTAATGATCCCTATCCATGCAACAAAGACATCTGTTCAACTATGTTTATAACAGCCTTATTTATAATAGCAAGAACCTGGAAGTAACCTACTGAAAAATGGATAAAGAAGATGTGACACATCTACACAATGGAATACTACTCTCCAGAAAAAAAAATAATGGAATCTTGAAATCTGCAGGCAAGTGGATGGCACTTGAAGAAACCATCCTGAATGAGGTAACCCAGTCACAAAAAGAGGAACATAGTATGTACCCACTCATATATGGATTTTAGACCTAGATCAAAGGATCACCAGCCTATAATTTACACCACCAGAGGAACTAGGATAGAAGGTGTATGCTAAGAGATTCATATAAAGTCATATAAAGAAGGTGGAAGGGACAAGTCTCCCAGAGCACATGGGAAGTGGGGGGGGGCAGTGAAAGGAGAAAAAAGTAGGAGAAAGAGAAGATGAGGAGAGGAAAGCACATGCGACTAGGAAGATTGAGGAGAGGAAGAGAGAGAGAGAGAACGAACATAAAGGAGGAAGACATTATTGGTTTGAAGAGAAAACTGAACCTAAAGAAAGGTCTAGAGACCTACAAGTCTGCCCCCAACTAACAATTTGAACAACTGTGGAAAGGCTACCATAAATTTCCTTCCCAGACAGTGAGATCAACAACTTACTTATCCACCATCATGGACCCCTCATCTAATACTTGTTGGAAACAGAAGCAAACACCCATACATAAACACTGAGTCAAATAGAATCCAGATGTAGAGGGAGAGGACAAGACCACTTTGCAGAAACTCATAGAGACAGCTGGCCTGAACAAGGAGGAGCTAACAGGCCCCAGTCTGATAGCTGGTAATCCAGCATGGGACTGATTCAGACCCCTTGAATATGGGTCTCAGCTAGAAGGACTGAGCAGTCTAAGGGACCTCAGACAGTGGAACCAGGATGTATCCCTGGTGCACAAAAGGACCTTGCAGACACATCTCCCATGGAGGGATACTGCCTTAACCTAGAGACAGGAGAGGAGTCCTAGTCCCTACTTCAAATGACTTGAAAGATTTACATGACCCCACTTGGATGGCATTGCCCTACATGTGGAATTAGGGTGGGGAGATGGGAGGGGAAGGTGGTCAGGGTCTATGGGAGGGGGCAGAGAGGGTAAGAGGGAGGGAGGGATGAAAGGAGGGAGAGAGCGGAAACTGGGATGACATGTAAAATAATAATAAAAAGAAAGTTATGAGGGTCCTCACATCATGGTTCAGTGAAAGATCTGAATAACTGAACTTAGACCAAAAGAAGGAAATATGAGTGGCAAGAATACATATACAAGATAACTAGTAAACAGTCCCTGACAGGATTACAATTGAGTATTAAAAAAAAAAAAAAAAGAAAAAAAAAAAAAACGGAGCTACAGGAACATGCATATGCATAGTGAAGCCCGCAAAGAGACGCAGAAACTGACCATCTGAAGGCCAAGGACAGAATCCTAAAACCCTGTTGACATGATCTCAGACTTCCAACCTCCAGGGCTGGGAAGAAATGAGTGTCTAGTTAAGCTCCCTCATCTGCATTCCTTTGTATTGGTAGCATTCATTATTTAGCTTTTCCTTCTGCCTTCTAGTAGCTTCTTAGCATTTCTTCATTCCAGACTCCTTTTTCTTGATTTGCTCCCCAAAGCAACCATCTTTTTTTCATGGCTACAGCCATTTTCCTGGTTCATAGCGCTTTTGTTCGAATTTGTGGGTTATTTATTTCCTTTGCCAGGTTTATTTTCTCCTATAAAGTCCATCACACCCATGTTACTGCTCCCATAGTCATCATTGTGTTTCCAGACACCGGCCAGCCTGTCTCACAAGAGCCCTTAGACTGTCGTTTTCATGTATTTTCCTTCTACAAGCTTCTCTCCCAGACCAGAATTTTTCTATTAACAGAGATTTTGTAAGATTCATTCATTGGGAATGAAACTGTGGGATCTTAAACAGCCTGTCATGAACATGGTTGAACAAGTGTCCTTGTGGTGTGATGGAGTATCCTTTGCTATACCCACTTTATTATGACATTGTCCTCAACAATCAAGATATGGAATAAGCCTGGGTGTAAATTTAATCTAAAAGTGGGAGCAGAATGATTAGGCACTGGACAGGGTCTGGGAAAGGGATAAAGAGGAGCCTGGGGAAAGATAGATACGGGGAGTCACATGACCAATGATCAGTGTGTCCCCATATGGTAATGTTATATAGATACTCATGAAGTTCTACAATTAACATGTGTTGTTAATTACAGTAAGAGATTTGTTTGGGTGGTACCACTTTTTTTTCTTATTTAAAATGTTACCTTTATGATGTGAATTCACATATAAATGGATCTGGAATTTTTCTTTCTGTCGTCTGTTGGTGCACTACCATGTCAATAACATACTTAAATTAGGGAGCTTCGATATTTGTCAGGGCTATTTTCCAATTATTATTCCCCCCCTGTTTACATTTTCTTGGTTGCTCTCATGCATTTAAATTCTAGGTGAATTTTAGACTTAGCTTGTAACATTTCATAAAATAGTCATGTTGAAAATTGGATTGTAATTTTATTATTTTTATACCAGTTGTTATATTAGCAACAAATGTACAAACTCATGTAAAATATAAATGACTCTGAAAACACAGGGATGAAATAAAAAAGGATCCTGAAGTTTCTCAGAGAATTGAGAGGCCCATTTGTTGATTAGTGGTACGGTGTTGTGGCTGTTCTTCGGTCCTTAGCAGCCGAATCTGTTTCTCACCTTGTCCTTGACACTAACGTGACACAGATTCTTCCGTTCCTGCTATCCACACACTCCAGGTTAAGTTCCAGTTAGCTTCAAGTAATTGCATTAATCTGCTTCTTATTACTGTAACAAAATGCCAGAGACAATTAATGTATAAAGAGAAAAGATTATTTCTGACTACTGTTTTGGATCTTCCAGTTTGTAATTGAGTGACCCCCATTGCTTTGAGCACCTGGTGATGGGGATGCTTCATGGTCAGGAGCACACGGCAGAGCTAAATTTCCCATCTCATGAGAGAGGACACAGAAAGAGTAAGTGGCTAGGGTACCACAATCCCTTTAAACACCATATTCTCAGAAGTGCAAAGATTTCCCCTCTCCTGAAAGTCTATAGTACTTCCTAAAAGCTCCACTCTCAGGATCAAATCTTCAACACATGGACATTTGAGGGCACTTAGCATCCAATTTATAACATCATCTCAGACCATAGATCTGAGCCATCTGTAACTGCATGTATGGTTTGGGAAACAATGCAAAGTTGGATCTATTTATTGCCTCCTTCAATATCCCTGAACTTAGGCTCTGTGGGTTGTATCCATTTTTTCTCTAGCTTGTTATGGTTAACATTTCTGCAATGTAAACATCACAAAACTTGTCATGCGATGTGTAAATGGTCAATGGGAACAGGAAGGCAAAGAATAAAAAACAGAATCCTTTTTCAGTGTTCTGAAGGGAAGGGTATGGTAATTTTATCTGTGGAGTAAGTAAGGGGAAGGAGAAGGAAGTCACAGTTCTTGTTTATGTTTTTGGTCACAGACTTACTTGAACTTTGGGTTTCATCTGACTGGTAATTCTACATTCTTCGTATCTTAGATCTTGATACTACTGTGATTTTCCTCCCCTAGTGGACTTACCTTTATTCCTGATGTATCTAAGCAACCAGCATTACTGAATATTAAGGATTTGGGTTGTCTTACATTAACAGTTACAAAAAGGATGCTACCAGGCAGCACGTGGTTTCACTCTAATATATTCTTCCATGTTTAGGGTGTAATGTAGCTCAGCATGGTACACAGTTTCAGTAGGGGAGTTTAGAGACAGAAAGAGGGCATGGTTAAATTATCTCCTTTGGTCTTGAAAAGTCACTGATGTATATAGTTACCACTTCTGAGTGGCAGCCCTGTTCCTAGGGTTCCTAGCACCAGTTAGTCACCCGAGATACTACCAGTCCTTTTTTTTCTTTTTTCCCTCAGTAGCATGGAGATCACACAGTGGCCTATGTTCTTTGTCCCAAATCAGCAAAATCTTTGATTTTTTTCTGATGTTTGTATTTGTGGCATATATACTAAAATTTCCACAAACAAAACACAATTACTTGTTTCTATTTTACCTAGATTGCCTTGTTTACTTAATTTTAAACTAATGTTCTCTGCCATTTAAAAAGCCACCTCAAAGCCAGTTTAGAATTAGTTAAAGGTGGCTGTGTTAAAGCAATTGTCCCTGCTTTTCAGATGGGGATGAACATTCATTTGGTCCTTAGTAAGAGGTGGCCTTCATCCCTTCTTCTTTCTCTCCCTCCCTCCCTTCCTTATTTCTTTTCTCAGATAAAGTCTTATATACCCTAGCTTGGCCTTGGACTCACTAGACAGCCAAACTATATAGACAACCCTGAACTCCTGGTCCTTCTTCCTCTACCTTTCAAGTTCTTGAATTACAGGTGTTTATCTTCACACCCAGTTATGTGGTGTTGTGATCAAACCCAGTACCTTCCTGAATGCCAGGGAAGCACTGGCCACAACCACAGCTTCTGGTAAGAGTTTGTGGACACTTTGTAACACAAATTCCCAACTTGTATTTCAGAGCAGACCCCAAGACTGAAACTTGTGATGGTGTGTACCAGCCTTTTCCATCTAGTGGCTGGCAGCTGCATTCAAATAAGTTCGTATGCTTAAAAATAGTAACGGCACTTAGTTAAGCAGCTAATAAATTATTTAACACATTCTAGTTTTTCATTTGGAAATGGGACAGTTTTGTCTCCTTTGAGTGTATATTCAAAGAACACTCTGGCTAATGGCAATCAGATGAATGTGCTCAGAAAGCATGGTTTATGGCTTGATCATTGTGTAGTTTTAAATAATGTTATTCATAGTGGCTGCTATTTAATTTGCACCCATGGTGGACTATTGATAAATACAAGAACCATAATGAAGCCTGCTGTTGAAGTATAAGTTAATGGCAATAATTTAGCAACTTCACCTCAAGATATCTTACTAAATTTTTAAGTGGTATTCAGTTAATTAAACCCCTTATGTGGCATATTAAACATTATTCAAATTAAGAGAGAATCATTGTCAGGATGATATTGAACAATGTGGTATTTACAGAGTTCTATATTTGGGTTCTAAACAATTGTGCTATAATATTAGCTCTTATAGTACACTTGGATATTCATATTTACCTTAAAGTGAATAGCATGCAATTTTCTAAATATGAAAAAGTCTTTTTACATTGTAAAAATTTTTACATTGTAAATTATTAAATATATATTAAATGAATTTAAATACAGTATTTAATAATTCAGTGATTAAAGTTTTAAATTACAACAATTTATTTATTATGTTTCATACAAAATTAGAAATACTGATGAAGAGCCAAAATGTGATCTCTGTGTGTGTTTGGGTTTATGTGTATGCATATATGGATGTGTATCTTTAGTAGAAAAATACTTCATAAGTAAAAGAGAAAAAAAAACCCAGCTAGAAAATGAAATGACTTCCTTTAAGTATCAGGTTACCCATTTTGTTTTGTTGCTAAATGTGTGCCTTTTGCAGAGGCACTGTTATGCAGGACTCTGTGGTGGTATTGGTGAATAGGTGATATGCAGAGAAAGAAGTATTGATCCCTGATATGTTTGTTCTTAAGGAAAAATGTCTTCATTCATGACAGATAATAATGTCAATTTCTACCTGAGAATGATAAGTTCAGCATTAACTGATTTAGGATTGGCAAATAGGAGTCCATGCTATGAGCCTATGTATATTCTATACCTGGTTATTATAACCTTCAATTTATTAGTCTGTTTAATGTTGAGTGAGTAATAGAGTATTTGGCAATAACAAAATGGATTCCTGATTACTGAGAATATTGCCTGAAATGGAGGAATTTCTATAGGAACTTATGTCTGGTATTCTTTTCGAATGGCCACTCTGCAATCATAGGCAAGTCTCCATTTTTGTTGAGCTTATCATATAGTTCTTATTAAACTCAGAGAACACTTACTACTTAGTATTTCCAGGACCTATCAATGTAACATCACCAATGCAGCTCTGGTGTGGGGTCCTGATGGAGATGAATGGGCAAGGCTTCTGTAAATTCAGAGGTGACAAACAGTATTATCATTATAAAAAATATTATACCTCTCAAGGTAGGGATGAGTAACAAATTGCTTCCATTTATTTTTGCATAATAACAAAAGAAAATAATTTGTTAAATAGAAATTAGAAGATGGCTAGCTTGGAGGAGGGTAGGTGGGCACAGAGTCCCACCCTAGCTGAAGAGCTATTGGCATTTGAGAGGTGGGATGGGGAAGGAGAAGGGAGAGAGGGAGAGGTGTGGGGATGACCTGGGGAGAGTTTGGAATGGAGTGAATATGCTCACAATACACTGTATGAAAATCTTGAAGAATCAATAAAAACATTATTAAGAAATTAGTAGGTAAAGACATAGCTCAGTAATAGAGTACCTTACCAGCCTTGAAATTAATACTTCATATTATAAAATAAGGGCAATGGAAGAAATTAACTTGTGTTAACACACTTGTAGCTTTCAAATCTTTGATGGTTATGATAATGTGTTCAGCCTTACCCAGAATGCAACTTGGCCTTCACTTGACTACTATAGAAGCCAAAATAATACTTATTGACTTTGCTTTGCATTTGCTATCACAGAAGTTAGTTTTCATGAGTCATTGCCTCATTGTAGAAAATTTCCCTTGGTCTCAAGAGCTAGGGCCTGAGATACTTTGATGCATATAATAGTCGAATGTACTGGATGAGAATGTTGTCTATTCACTTGTTTGAGCTTTTTTTCACCTTTGTGTTTTGGACTATACAAATTGTGTTTTGAATATAATATTGATTGGTTTCTGATACCTTCATGGGATAAGACAAAGAAAGAACCAGTTTTATATGGAAGCAGTATATCAAAGAGAAAACTGTAACATTTAGGCCCAACTTACTTTAAGTGATCCTGTTCTGTTACCTGGTCAATCTACATCCAGGATTCTTCTCATTCCATTTTGATTTTAGATGTTGTCTAAAAGAGCTGTACCATAGGAAAAAAAACATATACCCCTCTTGGGAGATTTGTTTTTTCCAATTTTCAGTTTGTTTCTTGCTAATCTACCCATGAATGTATCAGAGAACCTTATTTTATATTATGTAAGTACCATAAAACATATAATTATAATGTATAACCATTAGTTCATATATTGTATATATTTCATATTATATATGCAATATTTCTATCCTCTGTAGTCTTTGAAAGTTTTCTGCTCTGTTTGTGCTGTTCAGGCCAAACCAGAGCATCTCCCAAACTCTCAAAATATATTATAACAATTATGTGTAAATGCAAAATCTTGTGCTTTACATTCCTTGTTGATGATGAATGCACCCATTGATGTCAGGAGATGTCTGCAATCCTTCCCAGTTGGTATATCTTCTTTAATCTGATTCCCCTCATCCTCTTTTGGGTACCACTTCTGGATAACAAAAGGCCAGGCACTATGGGGGCTTGTTTTATGACTTCAGAGATACAGCAGGAAGCAGCAAGACATATGGAATGGGAATTATTTTATTGTGTGATAGGGACTCATCATCCTCCACTGATTGGCCTTCTAGACTGCCCACATCTTATGGGTCAATAACCCACTTTTCATCAATACAATGATTTTCACATGAGAAATAAGGAGAAGTTATGAATGTAAGAGGTGTTCTGATTTGTCAGCTGGCAAAAAATAGCTTTTTCAAAGTGATTTCCAGTGGTCTCATCTTGGTGAGTACTGGTAGTGAGAGTCATTTACCATAATCATGAAGTAGTCATATTTCTACTTCATAGTTGAAGCAGACCCAGGGGCTCCTCATCTGTCTTTCTCTCTCTGTGAATTACCTAATGTCATTAGTTGTGAACCCAGCCTACACTTCTGAATTCCTCCATTATCTGAAAACTCTACTGTCACAGTCTGAGCTCGATTCTTAGGACCCCTGGGCTCAGGCTTCTTGTTTGTCTAGAACCTTCTCAGCCTTTACAAAGGTTGCATTTGCTCTTTTCCCTTGGCCTGGTTTATAGTGTTGGCACTCAAAGTTTTACTACAGCTTTATTTTTTCCCTTTCTATTAATTTAATTAATCTTCATTATCAAGATTATTTTTACTTTGTATTTGATATTTTTTAATTATCTTAACTTCTATAATTTTACATTAAGTTCATTTACACTCAATCATACTTTAGACACACTTTAGGTTAAACTATGTCTTCTTATGTTCTTTGTTTTTCACATACTTCATAGACCAGTGGAGCTAATTATGTGTGGAGTGAGAACTGAATTGTGTTCTGGCATATGTGTCTCCCTCCTCCATGTGAAGTTTATTGGTCAGTGCTATTCTAGAGACATATCTGAATAGCACTGTCTTAAAAATGTAATAGCTTCACTGGGCCAACTTAGACAATTTGATGGATATTTCAGAAAATATATAGTCTTTGTGTGCCATAAAATACTATAAATCTAATAACTTATATTCTTGTCATATTATCAAATCCTCTGTCATATTACTCTTTTATTTATTTTATCTATGAGTTTGTGTAGAAAGATTGTCAATTATATACTATGGCAGAACTATTCCTATCTCTTTATATTCTTTTTAAAAGCTTAAATATAATTACATAATTTTCTTCCTTACCTTTCCTTTCTTCTACCTCTCCCATGTACCCCAGCCTTGCTTCCTCTACCTCATGACCTTTTAAAATTTGTTGTTCTAGCCAGGTGGTGGTGGTGCATGCCTTTAATCTCAGTACTCAGGAGGCAGAGGCAGGTGGATCTCAGTAAGTTTGAGGCCAGCCTGGTCTACAGAGTGAATTCCAGGATAGCCAGGACTATTACATAGAGACACTCTGTCTTAGAATAACCCCCAAAATTGTTGTTCTAAAAAAATGTACACACACACACACACACACACACACACACACACACACACACACACACCCTATATATAAAATATAACCTTCTCGGTCCATTTATTGATACTGGTATGTATATGATTTCAGGGCTGATCTTTTCATATTGCATAACCAATTAAGGGATTTACCCCTGGAAAAGAATAACCTTTCTGTCTCTGTCTCTCTCTCTTTCTGCAGTCATTAGTTGTCTGTAGTTCTTTGTCTAGGGATGGGGCCCAGTGAAATTTCCCCTTCCACGTTAGCATGTCTCCTGGTATTGTCCTTTATCAGGTCTTGTTTAAGCAGCCATACTGTTGAGGTATCATGGATGAAACTTCCCTGCCGTTTCTAGGACACACAATTTCACAGCAGCTTTCTGGTTTGTCTGGCTCTTACAATCTTTCTGCCTCCCTCTTTCATGATGTACTCTGAGTCTTGGATGCAGGAGTTTTGATGTAGATGTAGCCATTGGTACTTGCTCTCTATGTTTTGACTGACTGAGGTTTTTTTTTTTTTTTTTTTTTTTTTTTTTTTTTTATGATCTCCTTTTGTTTTAAAGAGAAGTTGCTTTTTGATGAAGAGTGAGAGCTACACTTATATGTGGCTATAAGGATAAACATGTAGAGTAAGATTAGGAATTAAGCTGTGTTAGTAAAGTGGTGGTAATATGTTCTCTTGTAAGATCTACAACCCTACCTATGTAGGTAATTGGCTAGGTTTCCAGTACCAATAATGATTGCCACTGTCCACCCCATTTGAGCGTGTCTCAAAGTCCAATTAGAGAGCTCTTGCTTATCACCAAAATTTGGGTGGCGCTACTGTACCATTGAGGATATCTTGTTATGGAGGTCAACTGTTCATTGTTTAGTTCATAGGCATCAAAACTTGGTAGAACTACTGGTTGGTACCAGTCGCACTTTCCAATACTACAAAATCTAGTCCTCAGGGAAGAAGCTTTCAGATAAGACCCACGTGGATTCTTCTGCATCTGAACTACATATTGTCTTCAGTAATAAGAATTTATGGTCAGCTTCTAGGAGGCAACCAAGGGCAACAGGAAGAACTTAACACTGTTTCAAGAGTCTTTTGAATCCTCTGACCAAAAACTCCAAGGAGAGTTTCTAATACTTTTTATTGGGGCTTTTGTTCATCTGTGGGTCTTCAGGGGGAACATTGCCTACCCAAATAGCATGACTACATCTAAATAATACATGTATATGTATACACATAGGATTATATGTATTTTAGGTAAATAAATAATAATGACTTCCTATTCCTTTCCCAAATATCTTGGTACTGTTGATGAGGCCAAGAATTAGAGATTGAATAGGTCATGGACTTCAAGTTAAAAAAAAATACTGTTTTTCTGATATGTGAATGTAGAAATAAAATGACTCAAAATGTCATACTGCCATGTGCATAGATCAACACATCTCTCAACTCTCACCAGAGAAGGTTCTTCTTGAAGAATGCTGTAATGAAAGAACATGCATTTAAGATTATTATTGAAAGGTGAAGTAGGAGAAAAAGAGGGGGAGGAAAGGAAAACATGTGCGACCAGGAAGATTGAGCATGGTTAGGAATAGGAGACAGGAGAGAGAGAGAGAGAGAGAGAGAGAGAGAGAGAGAGAGAGAGAGAGAGAGAGAGAGAACATAAAAGAGGGAGCCAATATTGGTTTGAAGATAAAATTGAACACAAAGAAAGGTCTAGAGAACTACAAGACTGCTGCCAACTAACAATTTGAGCTCCCGTGGAAAGGCTACCATAAATGCCCTTCCTGGAGAGTGAGATCAACAACTAACTTATCCATGGAGCCCTCAACTAATGCCTGTTGGAAACAGGATCAAACACCCATACATAAACACTGAGTCGAAGTAGAACCCAGATGCAGATGGAGAGGATAAGACCAGGTGGCAGAAACACATAGAGACAGCTTACCTGAACAAGGAGGAGCTAATAGGCCACCAGACTGATAGCTGGGAAGCCAGCATGGGACTGACTCAGGCCCCCTGAATATGGGTCTCAGCCAGAAGGACTGAGCAATCTAAGGAACCTCAGACAATGGAGCCAGGATGTATCCCTGGAGCACAAAAGGACTTTGTGAACACATCCCCCATGGAGGGATAACTGCCTTAATCTAGAGACAGGAGGGAAGCCCTAGTCCCTACTTCACATGACCTGTCAGACCTACATGACCCCAACTGGATGACATTCCCCTACATATGGAATTGGGGTGGGGGGATGGGAGGGTGGTTAGAGTGCATGTGAGAGGGCAGAGAGGGTAAAAGGGAGGAAAGGAAGGAGAAAGGGAGGGAGTGAGGGAGGTTAGGAGGGAGCAAGAGGGAACTGGGATTGACATGTAAAATAATAAATTAAATTAAAAAATGCTTTGACTCCAAAATTTAAGTTGAAGGACAAGTTACTGGGGAAAAGGATTTCTATTTTTGTTTCCACAGAAAATGAAAAGATGTGGATTCCTTCCAGACTAATATGGTTTGATCAAGCCAGACCACCTGGAACAGAGCACCAGGTGATCCTACATTCAAAACAGCTGGACAAAGCAGCCTTACAGACTACAGCCGGGATTTCTGAATTTTCTTCGAATCCCCCATGACAGCGCCCCTTACCAGCAGGAAGTAGTTTGGAAAGAACGACGCCCAAATTCCCAAATATTGTCTATAAATGTTTGTTTTCATTTAAATGGACTTGGTTATATAAATTTAAAAAAAAAGCGAAAGGTGTGTGTTGATTTCAGCCCTTTTCTTTTTGATGTTTGTATTCTTAGTCACATTTTGTGTTTCAGCAATTACAGCATCATTTGTTATCGTCCTATAGTCTCTTGGTTGTGCTTACTCCTCTCATCACCAACTATTCCTTTCTGTATTTTGTTTGGGATTGGTCTGCTGGATATGATTTATTTTAGCCTGTTTGGAGTATGAATGGTTTTTCTTTCTCCTTAACAATGGAAAAAGGTTTTGCTGTTCTTGGGTATAATAACCTAGGTTGGCTATTTTGGGTTTTTAGGATTTGGAGTGCATTGGTCCTGGCTTTTTTTTTGGCATTCTAAAGTTTCCATTGACAGATTAGCTGTTATTCTGATTGGTTTTCATAAATATTTGACTTGTGTTTTTTCTTTTGAAGCTTTTAATACTCTTTCTTTGTTCTTTATATTTGGTATTTTAAATATTACATGTGGGAAGTTGCTTTTCTTGTCGTTTCTATTTTGTGTTCTGTGTGCTTCTTGTATCTGTGTAAGTATATCTTTCTTTAGTTTGGGGGAATTTTCTTCTATGATATTGTTGAATATTTGGTTTATGCCATTGCACTGGTATTCCTCACCTACATCTGTGTCCATATTTCAAAGGTTTGATCATTTGATGGTGTCTCACATTTCCTGCATGTTCCTTTCCTGTATTTAAAAAAAATGTTCATATTCATTTCTTATCTGGTCTGGTTCTTCTACTTTATCTTTGAGTCCTGATATTATGTATTCTACTTGATTCAAGGTCTTCCCTTGAATTTTTTAGTTGAGTTATTGAAGTTTTAAATTCTGTGTTGGTTTGAATGAGATGTGTCCCTTAGTCTTGAGCATTTGAATGCTTATCCATATTGGTGACACTTTCAGGGAAGGTTTTGGGTGCATGTGGCTTCGTTGTAGGAGGTTTGTCACTGGAGGAACCTCCAGTGCTTAGAGTCATGCCATTCCAGTAAACCTTCTCTACCCTGTGCTTATGGTTCAAGACATGAGCTCTCAGCTGTTCCTGCTGCCATGCCTGCCAGCTGCCATGGTTCCCTGCTGTGATGGTGATAAATTCTTATACCCCTGGAACAATAAGCCCCAGTAAATCCTTCATCCTTTATAGGTGAGGTTGTTTTGATAATAGAGTTTTGTCACAGCAACAGAAGTAACTGTAAGGAGTAACAAATTCCATTTGAATTTTCTTCCCAAACCACACAAAGATGCAACTAAGAAAGAGAATTACAGACCAATCTCCCACATGAACAATGATGCAAAAATACCAGCAAATGGAATACAAGAACACACCAGAAAAATCATTCATCATGATCAAGTAAGCTTCATCCCAGAGATTCAGGGATGGTTTAAAATACGAAAAATCTGTAAATGTAATCCACCATTTAAACCAACTGAAAAAAACCCATAATAATCTCATTAAATGCTAAAAGAGCCTTTGACAAGAGCCAATGCCCCTCATGATAAAGGTTTTGGAGAGATCAGGGATACAAGAAACATAGCTAAACATAATAAAGGTGATATACAGCAAGCCAACAACTAACATCAAACTAAATGGAGAGAAACTCAAAGCAATTCCACTAACATCAGGAACAAGACAAGGCTGTCCACTCTTTCCATATCTATACAGTATAGTACTTGACATTCTAGCTAGAGTAATAAGACAACAGAAGGTGATCAAGGGGATTCAAATTGGAAAGGCAGATGATATGATAATATACATAAGGGACTCAAAAATTTCTACCAGGGAACAATATTCCTTTCCCTTTATTGAATTTACTTTCCAAATCCTGGATTGTCTTTATCATTTCATTCAGCCTTATGGTTATATTTTCTTGGGCATCACTCACCCATATATTATCTTTAAGTTAATTCTTACGAGTTCTGTTGGGCCATTTCTTTGTGTCTTCTTTAAACACCCTGAATTCTCTCATGAAGTTTATTATTGTCCTTTAAAATTTTGTGTCTTGGGATTTATTTAAGTAATTCTCATTGGAGAATGTATCTGTAGGGCTGGTGGGATTTGCTAATTTTTTTAAACTATGTAATTCATATATATCTATTAGTGGATTTTTTTAAAATAGAAGTTTCTTACATCACTTAGGTGGAATGTAAGCTAAGGACGAGAATTGCAATTCAAACAGTGGGGAAAAGTGAAGGTCATTGTGCTTGATTTGTTAATGATATCTGTCTACAAATAGTCATGATCTAATAAACTTGTGCCTTATGGTTATAGCAGATGTGAGATGATGTGAATGAATATATGATAGGATGGGGTTGTATAAGAAAACTGCAGCTAATTTATAAGTGGCTCTCTACATAGAGAAAAAGGGAAATCTATGTATATAAAGCTTGAAGGATTATGCCCAGAAGAGAAAAGAAATGATGCAGAATAAAGACTCCTTTCTGTCCTTTCATTCTGGCCACAGTTTCTGAGTATCATGTGATATTAACATTTGCATGCAAGTATGTTGCCATGAATGAGCCACATAGAATCAAATTGCTTGTAGTTTTTGGAAACTAGGGATTTTGTTCATAAACAAAATGTAAAAGGAAGGGCCAAGCTGACTTCTTCAGCCACATAACTGGGATGATGAGCAACTATAGGCTGAGACTTGGCAGCACAAAGAGTTTCATCTTCCTTTTCATGTATTCACTTTATTATGCTATATTTCCAGTTAATTAAATTTATAGTCAAATATCCAAAGTTAGAATTGTGAAGAGAGGATTATTAAGCTATTTTACACATTCTGAAAAGACTGACAGGTCATCAGTCTTAAAGGAAAACAGTCCATGATGCTAATTACCATAGAAATTAGCTAAAAAAATATGTCCTAGGGGCTGGTATTTCTAAGTACAGATGCACAGATAAGATTGGTGGCTCCAGCAAATGATGAAGAATTGAAGATAAAGAGTGGTTCAGCACTCTCTAGTCCTGTTTAATGTGTATATGTATTTAGAAATATTCACCTGCAGGATGAGAAGATGATTTATTAGATTGCAGCATCTGATTTTACATTGATGTAAAAATCAGATACCATAATAGAGGGAGCCATTATAGGTTTGAAGAGAAAACTGACTCTAGAGAAATGTTCAGAGACCTACAAGGATGACCCCAACTAACAATCTGAGCAACAGTGGAAAGTATTCATTAAATGCCTTTTCTGATAATGAGATTGATAACTAATTTATATGTCATCATAGAACCCTCATCTAGTAGCTGATGGAAACAGAAGCAGATACCCACAGCTAAACACTGAGCCGAACTCTTGGAATCCATTTGCAGAGAGGGAGGAGTGATAATCAAAGGGGTCAAGACCAGGCTACAGAAACCCACAGAGACAGCTGACCTGACCAAGAGGGAGCTCATGGACCCCCAGACTGATAGCTGGGAAACAAACATTGAACTGACTCAGACTCCCTGAATGTGGGTCTCAGTTAGAAGGCCTGGGCAGTCTAAGGGACCTCTGACAGTGGAACCAGGATGTATCCCTGGTACACAAAAGGACTTTGGGAGCACATTCCCCATGGAGGGATATTCTCTTAGCCTAGAGGCAGGAGGGAAGGCCTAGTCCCTATTCCAAATGACTTGACAGATTTTGATGATCCCTCCTGGAAGGCATCACCCTCCCTGTGGAGTGGGAGATGGGATAGGGTTGGAGGGGGGTCAAGGAACATGGGAGGATGGGAGTGAGAGAGAACTGAGATCGATATGTAAAATAATAAAAATTATATATATACTTATATATATGTATACATATAAATCAATGTGTTAATTGCTTATTTATCTCTCTAATAAGTATTTATTGGAAATTAAATATTCTCTGCACTAGAGTGAGCTCTGTACAGAGAAGTTGATCAAATACATGTAGACATTCAATTCAATGATAATATGTGATGAAGAGCCAGATCAGAAAATATGCTGTTTGCTTGCATTGTGATAAATGCTATGGTTAGGTAAGACTGAAGCCCCATGAGAACAAGAAATAGCATTCATTTCAATGCACTATGCATTGAAAGTTACATGGTGATGACTATCTTGTAAAGCTTTGCAGGAGCTCTTTCCCTGAGGAGGAGACAGACACAAGTCTACCTTTTCCCTATAGGACACCATTGACAGGCCAAAGTGTGATCCCACCAAAGAACAATTTGGGAAATTATTGAGTTTTTTGGGCTTATTTAGAAAATGTGGGTAGATGCTACTTATGAAGCATGGGTGACTCGCTCCAAAGTAGCTATACTATTGAAAGTGTCACCCCAGAATGGATGATGAATTCTCATAGCTACACAGATGTAATTTTTACTTATGTTAACCTTCCACACTATACTGTAGAGAACATGAGGCTATGTTCAATTAGGTCAGAATCACATGTAACTATTTGGGAGGTATAAGAGGGATTGGATGAGACATCAGGTGAAGGTCTAATGACTCTCCCCTACACGCTATTTTTATGAAGGAATGTCAACAGTCAACAGGCCTGATTTTAAAGGTTCCTAGTAAGTAGTCACAGTTGCTCAGAAGAAGATGACGATATCACACTCGGTGGATGACTCTACAGGGTATACATATAAATTTAAGTGAACATGTTAACATTCTGAGTTCCTCTGAGCTTTGTTAGAGTCTTAGGCATGGGCCAGAGCCAATTCTAGTGAGCCTATCACTGTAATTTGCAGTTTATGTGTGGAGACTATGCTAAGATTTTCTTAAAAATACATAACTTTTAAAATGTATTCTTTGTGTGTTTTATACTTGAACATAATGTATTTTAATCTTATTTGCTTCTCATTCCCTCTCTAATTCCTCTTGGATTCCTTTCATATTTGTCCCTCTGGAATTCATTTTACATTCTCTTTTTAAATAAGTCATTGAGTCTAAATTAGTGCTGTTTATGTATGCATGGGTCATCTATGGGAATATGAATAGGACCCTACCAGAATCACATCTCTAATGAAAGCTAACTCTCCTTTCCCTAGCAGCCATCAATTGTCAATAGCTCCTCAGCTGGTGTGGAACCTCATGTACCCTCTCCCCATCTATTCTGGAATTCTGGGTATGGATTTTTCATTCTTCATTCCATCACTCTGATTTAGGTTCCTTGCTGGTTCCTACCTGGCATGTTTTGTTCATTCAGTTTTTCTCACTCCATTGTCTTTCTCCCCACATCATTTTCCAGAGTGCATATGAACACTAATTCCCTTATCCTTTCCTTGGTCCTAAATCTTCAACCAAAGCAGCAGCAAAAAATGACTGCCCTATCACAGCGGCAGGAGCCTATTTTTGTTCTTTATTTCCCATGGATTAATCACTTATATATATATATAGTTCCTACAAACCATTGTATAGTGTTTATTCAGTCCAAAATGAAGCCATTTAAATCGGTTGTCTCTATGTTATTTTTCTATTTAATGTTTCTGGGTTTTTGTTTTTAATACTTTAGGACTTTTGACAGAAACGACTAAGAAACTGGAAATAACTGCCCCTCCTTACAAATCCTTCATGCTTGCATTAGTTGTGCTTTTAACCCCTCTCTTTCTCCAGCTTCTGCTCTCAGATCTGTCACTGCTTCCCACTGCTCTTCCTTTTCATCTCCACCGGCTTTGAGACAGAGGCACAGAAGACAAGGGTTCGAAATGTCCAGAACTGTAACCTGGCAAGCCAAAGAGGAGAATGAGGGACTCATCCATCAGGCAGCAGAAGTCCCTGCTCTTGGGCACCACCACGGGGCCACATTGCCCATGTAACTAGCTTCTGTCCTCTTGAACCTGTACTTGAACCTGTACTGCTAGGAAACACGTGGATGTCAGACCCACAGAGAACCTCCAAACACATGGAGTCCAACCTTTCCATGTCCCTTTCCATTATTCTGGAAAGAGTCTCAACTTGTGAGATATATATACACAAAATCATGAACTTAAAAAAGTTAGCACTGTGGTGTTATTCTCATAAGTCAATAGGCTTACTCAATGACATCTTGGGTCAATTCCACGGCATTTTAATTGCTTCTTATAAGTAAAATAGTCCACTGTGGTTAATAAACACAAATCTGTTACTTCTGAATTTTAAATTTTACTCAAAACTGTGTGCACAGTTCTGTATCCTGTACATCACTACTTGCCATCTGCGTAGAATAAGTTAATAGTTCTCATGTCTTAATGAGTTGGGAGGTGGTAATCTATCTTTCTTCTTACATCAGCCTCTTGTTTGGGAGGAGAGAATAGAGAATGGAAAATAAGACAACTATCCATAGTGAATAGCTGTCAGTTCTTTGTGTTGTTGTAACTGCTATTTTGTATATGAACTCCACATTGTAAGTTAAAGTGAAGGAGTAGAGGGGTTTCCTTTGCATATTATGTGTCACTGTTAGTCTAGTACGATTGAATCATGTTCTTATTTACTTTTTACCAAATGATGTTCTTTGGATATTCCATTGGAGGGTCTTAATCCACACCTCCATCATATTCATCTTCACATCTATAAAAATGATCTAACCATCCGAGACTCCATCATTTCACCCATGCATTACTGCAGGAAGCTCACTCCACAGCCTCTCATTATTATTGTCCACATCAACCAAACTCTGTCTCTCCTGGACCAAATATGTCTGAGTCTTAAGCTTTCAACCCTTTCAATTATATATACTTAGTTTATAGGACAACCAAGTAAATGCCCCACAAAATGGTGACCGCATAGGCTAACTCCTTGTACCCTTTGGGAACCTACCACTTCTCCACTATTTCCTATAAACTCTAGCAGCACTGAATGTTCTGGTAATTCAGTGCTTTATAATTAGGGCAAAGTTTAGATGCATGATCTCAATTTACTGAAGGTGGTGAGGAGGGTTCAATCACATCAGCTTTTATAGCAGTCAGGTTGAAACAATATGTTAAAAGCTTTACTTCCCCATGTTTAAGATTCTGGCCATTCAGACTTAGATCTTCAGGATTCAAATTTTGACTCTGCAAATCACTATATGACCTTGACTTGTGTTTTTCATGAGGACCAGGGTGCAAGCAGAACTCAGTTCATAGGATTCCTGTTTGTAAGTGGTGAGAGCACAGTTTCTGTGCACACAAAAGCTGTATAATAAGAAAAAACACCTAAATAAAACAACAACAAAACAATAGAAGCAAGAAACTCAGCTCTACATAATTTTTCTGATTCAATGCATTTCTTATCTGAAATTCAAGTTAGTTGTATGTGTGTGTGTGTGTGTGTGTGTGTGTGTGTGTGTGTGTGTGTGTATAACAAAGGATGATATAATGTGGAAGGCAGCTCACACAGGTTTTAGGTTTTCCTAGCATAATATGTTGTATTTTGTAGGGAAAGTCTCTGAAAGCAAACCTTCTGGGACAGTGGACTACATTAAACAGAGTGCCTGCACAATACCTACACACTTCAGGGTTTTCCATGGTTTCCATCCGGTCAAGTTCTGCCATGAATCTGACTTGGGAATGTTAGGCACATTCTTTTCCTTCTTCCTCTTGCTTTTTTGTGTATGGGAATGATCATGTCCTGTATCCACCACTAATCTTATTTACCGGAAATTTACTTATATTTTCAATTATTTGTTGGAAACTCAAATGTTCTGGTGATGGGTTTTATATGATTTAAGTTGCTTTTTTTTTTTTTTTTCTTGAGGAGTCTTTTTAATTCTTTTCTTTTATTAACTCTCTGGGGGTTTGCCACTCAGCTCCTGAATAAATGCATGGAGACTTGTTTTTACTTATGAATGCCTGGTCTTAGCTTGGCTTGTTTCTAGCTAGCTTTTCTAACTTAAGTTAACCCACTTATCACCTACATTTTGCCTCTGGGATTTTTACCTTCCTTTATTCTATGTCTTTCTTCCTTTCTTAATTTGTGGCTGGGTGGCTGGCCCCTGGTATCCTTCTCTCTTCCTTTTTTTGCTCTTCTCCCATCTTCTCCAAGCCTACCTTTCTCCTCCTATTTATTCTCCTTGCCTGGCAGCTCTGCCTATTTCTCCCTCCTGCCAGCCATTGGCCATTCAGCTCTTTATTAGACCAATCAGTTGTTTTAGGCAGACAAAGCAACACAGCTTTACAGAGCTAAACAAATGCAATATAATATAATGCAATAATTTTTGCAGCATTAAACAAATATTCTACAGCATAAATGAATGTCACACATCTTGAACTAATATCTACAAAAATGTTAGTATTAACTCATTAATACTAAATTATTAATTATTTTGTTTTAGTATTTTTTGCAAGGTACAAAGATTCAAAATTAAACTTGACAGTGTATTATGGAAGAAACAACTGTCTTTTTCTCAAGAACTGTTACTCAAACCAAGTGAAAACCAGTTCCCTTATTTGTGAAAGGACTCATGTCAAGTATCTAAACTTCCACACTCTCTCTGCTTACTCAACAATTGATTGTAAGTTAACAAATGCCATCTCAATCTCCCCCAAATGAGAACTCACTGGACCGTGCATCCTCCAACCCCTCCAACCCCTCCAACCCCTCCAACCCTCCAACCCACTGGAAGTTTTGCTGATGTTATGAGCAAGAGTTCCTTCTCTTTCTCCCTTCCCATTATCTTTAATCCACTTGAGATTGACTTCCATGCATGCGACTCTACAGAGATCACCATCCTTAATTCCCAGAGACTTACATATTTCCAGACAGTGTCATTCATCTGACTTCATCTCTCAGCAAGATTCAGAAATGAAACATTTCTCTAGAAGTGTACTGTCTCCCCAGCTCTAGTGAGGGCCCTCTTATCTTATGAGCTGTTTCCTCTAGTATCTTTTCTGGACTGTCTCTTCCCCCACCCTTGAGATGTTGGCATTTCTTAGGGCTTCATCCTGGGATTTGCTTTGTTCTTTGTTCTCTCTCTCTTATTTTATATTTTAGCCAACTTCATCTTATTCACTCACTTCAGATATATGCAAGCAATTTAAATTTATGATTTTAGTAAAAAATTATTTTCCAAACTTTCAAAAGTATCTATTAAATACTATCAGCATGTAAAAAAGGTGCCATAGCACGAGTTTTTAAATTGGAATAATTTCCCTTAATTCTCCTCCCTAAAACTGGTACTTTCCAATTTGTAGTCCTTCCCCAGCCCTCACTAATAAACAGTGCCACCATTAACATACAAATTATAGCTATAAAATTGTGTGCTATGCTTATACTTTCTTCATCTCTCATTCTGACCATAAATTCTCTTAATGCCATTCCCAATGCTTGCTGTGAACCCATCCACCTCCCACTAACATCTCTCTAGAACAACTTATCATCACATTTTATTCCAACGAAATCATAATTTAACAGACTCCTAAGGTCTACTAAAAGTCTACAATCCACTTGACTGCAGGTATACCTTTGTGCATTGTGTATCTACTTTGAGACCTGTCCATATACATATATGCACTTGTATGTACACATATGATATTTGTTTTAGTCAAGGGAATACGTATTTATACACTCACACATATGCCTATCTATATGTGTGCAACTTTCCCTACTTAAACAGTCACACAGCTTTTCAAGACACTTCAAAGAAAACACAACTCCCTGCCATGTTCTTCAGGCACTCACAATCTATTCTCATTCTTATTTCATGCTCTCTCCTCTTTGCTGATGAAGCTTCTGTCTTACTGTTCTCTTAATTCCTAGATCTCCATTGTTTTCTTGTTATGGGGACTTTGAATTTCCTACTGTTTGAAAATTCTCACCTCAGCTCTTGGTATGGTGCATCGAATCTCATCCTTTAATGTTCTCATTGAAAGGTTTCCCCTTTTAAAATATATTACCCTGTGCTTCCACAGGGGAGCATTATTTCCTTTTTCCAAACTTCAGTGAAATGCAAACTGTTTCATTTTAGTTGTTTACTTGTTTGTCAGATGTCTTGTAGAAAACTTACCATCACAAAAGAGAAATTATTATTTTTATTTCCTTTTTTGTATTACCAGCAAGTAATACTGTAGCTAGTACATAAATAGATGTGTATATTAGACAGAGAAATAATATAAACGATTAAGAATATTCTTGTACTGAAACTAAATTTTGTATTGGGTTGAATGGTAGAAATATCAGTGTCAATTCTTAGCCTGTATTTAATTCATTTATTTCTTTATCCATTACAGTTCAAACTTGGGAACTTCCTGTTTAGAAAATACAACATACAAAATTGGTATTAATGAACTTCACAGTTTAGCTTCTTCTTTCAGGGATTTTTTTATACTATTTAATTAACCAACAAGCTATATTCAAATTCTAACTTTAATGAGACAGACATTTATAATTGCATGTAGTTCTCATCTTCTTTTACACATTGCTATTATGACATTACTTAACTATGTAGTCAATTGGTATAAATCCAATTTAGAAATTAAGAATATAATTTTATTTAATTTTACTATTTATTGCATATTTCTTCGAATTGTTGGCCCTTGGGTCATATGGATAGAGATCTTCTCCATTCATTTCCCTGTAATATGATATTTTATTAACTACGATAAAGAATACAATTCTGTATTTAGAGCCTCTTAATGGTGGGCTTTGTATTGGCTTCTTTCTTCTCTTTATTGAACAATTTGAAAGCTCCACTGTAGGTTCGTCAAGACAACTTGAGTCACCAGATGGGAATTATAATTCAAAATTAAAAAATAGAATACTATTCTATTAACTAATTATGTGAGTAAACCATAATAACTATAGTAATGTTTTTATTTTGCCATCCATGAAAATGCATATATTCCATCTTTAAAAATGCTAAACCCCTGATCATGAGAAACCTGGTTTAAATAATTGCCAGAGAATGTTACTGATTGTTCTGACAATGTACTTTCTTCTAAAAGTCAGTGTCACAATGTTCTAATCACATCACACCTTGAGTTTTAGTCTAGGGTCAGATCCTTGCCTAAGTGTCTTTTTGAACCTCTACTATCTGTGCACATTAACGGTGCTGGAGGACCAGTGGAGAAGACTGTGAACAGGTTCCTATTTATTTTTTCTGAGTGTATTTCCCTTTTTCAAAACCCACACCAATCAGTCCTATTTGCTGTCATCCATTTCATAATACCCCCTTGCTGCTCTCATTTGATATCTATAGATTATCCATTGACTAGTACATAGTTACAGTAAAGTTAATGGAGGTAAGGCTTCATGTCTGCCCACTTACATGGCCTCACATAGACTGAAAAATTTATAAAATTGATAAAATTAAGAATTTGTGTTAGTCAACTTTCTGTTACCATTTTAAAAAAAATGCCCAGGTAATCTCACTTGAAAAATATGAAACTTTTATTTTGCTCACAGTTTGTGAGGTTCTAGTCAGTTGGTCCTGTTGTCTTTGGGCCTGTGGGAAAGCAGATGTTTCAGCAGGCATGCAAGCCATGGGAGCTGATCACCTCATGGGTCCCTAGGGTACAAAGAGAGAGGAAAAGCAAGGTCTTGGAACCCAACATTCTCCCCAAGGGCAACAGTGGCCTTTGCCCTCTGACTAAAGGATCTCCCCTCAGTACCACAGGCTGTGGAGCCAGACCTTCACACAGATCTTCCCAGAATCTTGGCTACAATTGTCCGAAAGCACTGTCTTTTCCAACTCAAACTTACCTCCTGTTCCCCTCCTGTTGCTGACAGGAGAGAAGCTGAGGGATGTTCTTTCAGGCAAGACCATTAGCTGAGGAATTTCTTAGCTCAGGGTTAGTGTAGTAGATGGTTTAGTATCTTTCCGGTGTAGCAATCTACTCTAGTCCATCCTAGTGTAGACATGCATCCCAGGAAATCCTTCCCCAAGAACAGGCTGTCCTGGCTTCACAGCACAGAGGTGGAAGGCTAACCTTGAGGCTGCATAATGGTGCATCTGCCAATGCTGGGGATGAAACCTGTGAACAGAGAAGGAAAGACAAGGGTGAAATATTTGGCTGACAAGCTAATCTCACACAAAGAAATGTAAACGTCAGATTTGCCAAATTTCATTATTAGAAGATTTGAGTTGTTTCAATGCCTAATAAAAACACAAGATCCCCTCCCATAAGGAACTCATCAACAATACAGAATAGAAGATTGTAAGTACATTATAATGTTTTTGGCTCTTGTGATGTGAATCAAGCATCCAGAAGCATTAGAATGCCTAGGTTTGTGAGCATAAGCCTGCAGGCCCACAAACAATAATATCACATGTAGAAATTGCATTTACTCTGCACTTCAGCTGCAATAATGGAAAATAAACATTGATCAATGATGCTAGCTTCCTTACCAAAGTGATATTAGAATATTACTCCCTGATAAAGAGAAGACCAAACAATATTAAGTAAAAGTTGTAGAAAAAGAAAAAATACTATAGAAGTGTACATATTAACAACACATTAATTATTTTTTCTGGATTTCAAAATGTTCTTGTTGTAAGGTTTTGCCCTTTGTAATGTATTGAAATCTGTTTTCTTCATTTAAATAAGTATTATTTGAAATACCCAATCTTGTATCCATTTTTTTAAAATTACATTTTTTAGGAAGAGACTTCTAAATGATAAAATTTCAGGATCCTGAAATTGAATCTATCTTTGTGTGCTATTTACACACAGTTCCTTGTCTAGCCTTGATATGAGGGATTTTGCTTTGTCTTATTGTATCTTGTTTTGTTATATTTGGTTGTTGTCTCTTGGAGGCCTGTTCTTTTCTGAAGGGAAACAAGAAGGGTAGTGGATCTGGGCAGAGGGGTAGTGGGAGGAATCTGGGAGGATTGGAGGGAGAGGAAACTGTGGTTGAGTTGTGTTGTATGGGAGAAGAATCTATTTTCAATTTGTATATAAAATCAGAACAACTCAGAACTTTAAAATGAGAATCGCTATAATAAGAAAGTGAGACAATGGTGACTAAGTGATGAACACAACCTCATATGAGCCCATGGTAGCTGTTGATGATCTGATTCTTTGAAACATGAAGACTGAAGGATACTCTTCAAAAAAGGGAACAAATACTCTTCCCGCAATACCATGGCAGCTTATTTCTTGTAAAATCAGATACACACAAGAAAGTACAAAAATGCTTTTGTACTTACTTGTCAAAGTCAAGAAAAATAAATTATCAAATGTATAACTGGGCATTTAAAAATATGTCTACAAACAAGGAGAGTCTTAGCACGTAAAGCTGCCCTGGTGTTTTGAGTATCATAGTATGTTCAGTTGCCTACTGTTTTCACAAATATCTCCTTCATACTTGCTATTAAGACAAACCACCCCAAAAGCGCACACACACACACACACACACACACACACACACACGCTCGCGCGCGCGCACACACACACACTCCTGCACATACACACACACACTATCACACACACACACACACACACACACACACACACACACACACTCCTCAAGTCTGTCTGCAGATATTTGTTCTTTTGTTCATTACATCCTTCCTTTCTTTGATTTGTTGTCATTGTTGTTGCTATTTTGGGTCTCACTGTATAATTGTGTTTATGTATAGGTGCAAGTATGTATTGTGTGTGTGTGTGTGTGTGTGTGTATGAGTGTTTGTGTGTATGTATTTGTATGTGTATCTGGAGTACCTTTCCCAATCACTCTCACCTTTATTTCTTGAGACAGAAAATCTTACTGAACCTGGAGCCCATTGATTCATTAGCCCATCTGTCCAGCAAGGCTCAGGATCTTTGTGTTTCCACCTCTTAGCACTGGAATTAGGGACGGTGGTTTTCACATGGATGCTGGAGGTCAAACACAAATTCTCATGCTTGCAAGCAAGCACTTTACCAATGAGCCATTTCACAGCCTGTTTTGTTTGAGACAGCCTCAGTCTGTACCCCAGGCTGGCCTCAAAATCTGGCAGGTGATCCCCCCTGCCTCAGTGTTCTTACTGCTGAGATTATAGGCAGAAGCCTCCATGTGTGACTGCCTCCTTTTTCCAGCACCCGTAGTAATTTTCTTTATTCATTGAAGCACATTGGTCACAGTACAGTGAAACCACAATTTCGAAAGATTAGGATCCACAATTCGACTATTAAAATGTAAATGCTCTGGGCTGGGCTAAGACCTCTTGTCCTTATCTGCTGACAGCCTAAAGGGACTCCTTTAAGAGAGGGCTGTTTCCTCATTTTGGTTCTGTAAATAAGCATAAAATATCCCCAGCCTACAATACATTTGGCCAGTAGCTGACTGCAAAACAGGAATTTCTGCCTGGAACCACACCTGGCAATGACCCCTGGCTCCTGCTCTATCCCTGCAGGTCTGCAGTGTGATGTAGGAACTGTTTTTCTAGAGTGAGGACATATTACCAGAGATTAATGATACAGTTACCGTTAGCTCAGAGTGCTTGTGTTATGACAATAAAGCATCAGGTGCTGGAAATACATTTGGACACTATTCCCTATTCAAATTTTGTTTCTGGGGAAACTTTCACCTAATTCTCTCTCTCTCTCTCTCTCTCTCTCTCTCTATTTCTCTCTCTCTCAACAGCAAAAACTCTATGCAAAACACCCATCTTACCAGTAATAATACTATTAACAGATGCAGTCTCGACCAGGCTCTATGATAAGCACTTCAGAATATTAACTCATTTAACACTCACAAATGCCCTTAAGACAGGAACCACTATTATGTATCTTACAAGTGAGGCATCAGAAGCATGAGGCAATTTGGTACCCTGAGATAGTCACATAGCAAATAAGGGGTCTGAGCTGAGAACCAAGCTTAAGAGTCTGTTCACATCCTAGACTTATATTCTTTATGTATAGATAATCATTTTTAAAAAAAATATTAACCCAATATAATATTTTAGTATTTAATAACCATTCTTCCACCACTGCATCCCTTATGCATTTTCATCAGCAGGCTCGTACTACAGTTCTCCTTGATCTGAATGTTCTGTGCACAGGCACTCCACATCTGTATCAATAGGAAGACAAGTCTGTCTCTGTCTCTGTCTCTCTCTCTCTTTCCTATTTTCCATTCCTAACCAGGCTCAATCCTCCTGGTCGCACATGCCTTCCTCTCCTCCCTCTCATTTTCTCCTACTTCTCTCTCCATTAGCTGTCCTCCCCCACTATACCTGAGGTCTGGGGGACTTGTCCCTTCCCAGTTCTGTGAGGGACTTTATATGAATCTCTTAGAATACAACTTGTATCCTAGTTCCTCTGGTGATGTGAATTATAGGCTGGTGATCATTTGATCTAGGTCTAAAATCCATATATGAGTGAGTACATACTGTGTTCCTCTTTTTGTGACTGGGTTACCTCATTCAGGATGGTTTCTTCAAGTGCCATCCACTTGCCTGCGAATTTCAAGATACCATTATTTTTTTCTGCAGAGTAGTATTCCATTGTGTAGATGTGCCACATCTTCATTAACCATTCTTCAATTGAAGGGCATCTAGGTTGCTTCCAGGTTCTTGCTATTACAAATAGTGCTGCTATGAACATAGTTGAACAGATGTCTTTGTTGCATTGATGTGAATCCTTTGGGTATATGCCTAAGAGGGGGATTGCCGGGTCCTGTGGTAAACTAATTCCCGTTTTCCTGAGGAACCGCCATACTGATCTCCAAAGTGGCTGTATGAGTTTGCACTCCCACCAGCAGTGGAGGAGTGTTCCACTTTCTCCACATCCTCTCCAACATAAGTCATCACTGGTGTTTCTAATTTTAGCCATTCTGGCAGGGGTAAGATGGTATCTCAAAGTTGTTTTGATTTGCATTTCCCTGATAGCTAAGGATGTGGAGCATTTTCTTAAGTGTCTTTCAGCCTTTTTGATTTCCTCCATTGAGATTTCTTTCTTCAGTTCTGTACCCCATTTTTTAATAGGGTTATTTGGTGTTTTGTTGACTAGTTTCTTGAGTTCTTTGTATATTTTGGAGATCAGCCCTTTGTCGGATATAGGATTAGTGAAAATCTTTTCCCAGTCAGTGGGCTGCCGTTTGGTCTTGTCAACTGTGTCCTTTGCCTTACAGAAGCTTCTAAGTTTGAAGAGGTCCCATTTATTAATTGTTTCTTTCAGTGTCTGTGCCCCTGGAGTTATGTTCAAGAAGCGGTCTCCTATACCAATTTGTTCAAGGGTACCTCCTACTTTCTCTTCTAAGAGGTTCAATGTGGCTGGATTGATGTTGAGGTCTTTGATCCATTTGGACTTGAAAGAGGGAGCCAATATTGGTTTGAAGATAAAGTTGAACACAAAGAAAGGTCGAGGGAACTACAAGACTGCTCCCAACTAACAATCTCAGCTTCCGTGGAAAGGCTATCATAAATGCCCTTCCCGGAGAGTGAGATCAACAACTAACTTCTCCATGGAGTCCTCAACTAATGCCTGTTGAAAACAGGAGCAAACACCCATACATAAACACTGAGTCAAACTGGAACCCAGAAGCAGATGGAGAGGACAAGACCATGCGGTAGAAGTACATAGAGACAGCTTACCTGAACAAGGAGGAGCTAAGGGCCACTAGACTGATAGCTGGGAAGCCAACAGGGGGTCTGACTCGGACCCCCCTGAATATGGGTCTCAGCCAGAAGGTCTGAGCAGTCTAAGAGACCTCAGACAGTGGAGCCAGGATGTATCCCTGGTGCACAAAAGGACTTTGCAAACATATCCCCCATGGAGGGATAACTGCCTTATTCTAGAGATAGGAGAGAAGCCCTAGTCCCTACTTCACAGGACCTGTCAGATCTACATGACCCCAACTGGATGGCATTCCCCTACATATTGTATTGTGGTGGGGGGTTGGGAGGGGAGGGTGTTTAGAGTGCATGGGAGAGGGTAGAGAGGGCAAAAGGGAGGGAAGGAGGGAGGGAGGGCTTGGGGGGAGGGAGGGAGGGAGAGGGAACTGGGATTGACATGTAAAAAAAATAAAAAAAAAAAAAAAAAAAAAACGCTTTGACTCCAAAATTTAAGTTGAAGAACAAGTTACTGGGGAAAAGTATTTCTATTTTTGTTTCCACAGAAAATGAAAAGATGTGGATTCCTTCCAGACTAATGTGGTTTGATCACACCAGACCGCCTGAAACAGAGTACAAGCTGATCCTACATTCCAAACAGCTGGACAAAACAGCCCTACAGACTACAGCTAGGATATCTGAATCTTCTTCGAATCCCCCAAGACAGCGCCCCTTACCAGCAGGAAGTAGTTTGGAAAGAACGACGCCCAAATTCCCAAATATTGTGTATAAATGTTTGTTTTCATTTAATTGGACTTTGTTATATAAAATTAAATAAAAAATACTCTATATGCATAAAAAAAAAAGGAAGACAAGTCTGAATTTCTTTGATTCTCTTGGCAAGAAATGATGTTCATAGACAAAGTTCATAGTCAATGTACTTTAGAATTCCTCATGGTTCATCTATAAGATGCCACAAAATGCCTCATCCACAAAGTGAGTATACATATATACATATGTATATGTATATATGTATATATAAGGCAGCTTAAAAAATCAGATGCCCACTCTATATGATGTAACACAGGATGTGATGTGAAGTACATTATGCTCAGATGCTGGTCCAGCCCTGAGAAAATTTAGGGCACCTATGAATGTTTTTATTTTCCCATGTATTTTGTAGATTAGGGAGTACCCAAGAATTCTAATACTTCTTAGGAAAGTGTATTGAGTTTTCATCTTCAGTCAGAAAATAACCATGTTGTCTGATGTTTTAACCACTTGGCTTCCACTACAGCATTTAGTTGGTGTATCTGGTAGGACCTGACCATGAAATAGCCTATAGTATAGCTTTAATTCTACTAAGGTTTAAAGTCCAATTGTGGTTACCTTTATGTTTGAGTGATAGTATTATTTTATTTTTAATACTTTAGGTGACACACACACACACACACACACACACTATAATATGTAGCATTTGGTCTCCATTCAGATGATGTTTATTCAAGTGAACATTTCCACCAGTTTCTTCCTTTCTGGTAAGAGAGAAATTAGTTTTTAAAATTGGAAGGGAGGGGCTGGGAAGATGGCTCAGTGGTTCGGAGCACTGGCTGCTGTTGCAGAGGATGAGAGTTTGTTTCTCAGCACCCATGTGTGCTCCTGTTGAGGGGGTGTTATCTTTGTCTGGCTTTCACAAGTCCCTCTTCCCCCACACAAGTAAAAGTAAATCTTTTAGAAAAAGAGATCTTTATAGAATGAAGTCAATTAAAATGCCACAAGTGGCAGCTAATTGTGTGGTTCTGGATTGAGAAGCTATCCCTTGGAATGATGAAAGTGATGTGTAAAACAAGACATGGATGAATTAGATGAATGGTTTCCTGTCTGTGGATGAGTCGCTCTGGTGAGACTATGGTGAGTCTATGGAGTTTTTAAGTAGGTGCTATGAATCCACATTCATCTGTCTACCTTGTTACCCTTATGTACTTTACTGCCAATGTCTTGATTAAAATCTGTTTTTCATTTTTAAAATTTTTTATTCATTGCTTTTTTATTTCACATACCAACCACAGCTTTCCTTTCCTTTTCTCCTCAGTACCTCCCCCCACCTCCTTTCTACTCCCCTCCATGCACTCCTCCTCTGTGTCCATTCAAAAGGAGTAAGGCTGCCCATGGG
The DNA here is from genome assembly GCF_943737965.1 of Phodopus roborovskii. NCBI lineage: Eukaryota > Metazoa > Chordata > Mammalia > Rodentia > Cricetidae > Phodopus > Phodopus roborovskii. The sequence goes on from NW_026126433.1 coordinate 43,364,886, forward strand.
AATCAACAAAGCATGGCATATCAAGCTGAAGCAGGATCATGTTTCTGCCACCCTGCATCAAGGCTGAACAAGGCATCCCACCATAGGGGATAAGTTCCAAAGAGCCAGCTCATGCATCAGGGGTAGGTCTTGGTTCCATTGCTAGGGGTCTCACCTAGGTCGGTCACATGCCAGCTCCCTAGTTGTCTGTTCAGAGTCCATGAACTTCTAAAGCTCAGGTCAGCTGTCTCCGTGGGTTTCTCCATCATGATCTTGACCTCCCTGGTGCCAGAGAGACTCCCAGGAACACACAAGGATGACTCCATCTAAGACTCCTATCAATAGTGGAGAGGGTTCCTGAACTGGCCTTCCCCTGTAATCAGATCAGTGACTATCCTAACTGTCATCATAGAGCCTTCAGTAGCTAATGGAAGCAGATGTAGAGATCCACAGCCAAGCACTGGGCAGAGCTCTGGGAGTTCAACTGAAGAGAGGGAGGAGGGATTATATGAGCCCTGGTTAAATTCTTAAGTCTTAAGTTGGCAACTGTAAATGCTTCAAATATTACCTAACATCTCTATGATATAATTTCCTCATTACCAGCCACATAGAATTGTTAGGAGGGACAAAGATGATAAAATGTGTTGCATATTTAGCCTTGTTCATAATCATTAGAGAGCATGTGCTATTTATGAGTTATATATACCAGGAGGACACAGGCATACTGTCTTTTCAACAGTTCCTATCCAACATTGTATGGACCTTGGTTTTACTGAGCATACAGAGTAAGCCAGCACATTGGCCCTTTGGTTTCCTGACTTTGGAAGAAGCAGACTGCGAATAAGCTCAGTTCTGATGTTTCTCTTTCAGAATGGCAAGAAAGTTCTGGTGTAAAGCTCCTCACTCTGAATCTAGCTTCAAGGACACCTCTCAGAACAAAACCCCCATCATTTATGTAGGGCCATTAGAGTTTTGCATCTCCATGCCATAAACTGAAATACAGATTAAGTTTTCTGGGAACTGGTAAAAGGTCTAAATCTGGGCAGGGTAATGCTATTATGTATTGTGTATATGTGTGTTTAGATTAAAAAACCTTTGTGGTGTGTGTGTGTGTGTGTTATTGCACCATTTATCATCACAAAACTTCCAAGGCAGAGAAAGGTTTCTTACATTTACTTTTGGTGCCCTGAGCCTATTGATTCCTTCTCAGAATAATATTCTCAAATGCATGTTCACAAGAATAATAATCACAGAGAAAACAAATTAGTTTACAATACAATTTTCATATGATCCAAAACCTTCTTGTGCCTCAGAGCACATGTTCTCGGTTTAGATAAACTGAGTTCAAGAGATGAGAAGCTACTCCGTCCAGACATGGATATAAAATATGGATGGAATTTTTTTATATAAGGTTAAGAATGTATACAATTGGCCTTCTGCTGCCCTTCTCCAAGTGTCTTGAGGACTGAGGACTGAGCGCTGAGGTCTGCTTGCAGGGTAGCCCACCCTAGCGGTCCAGCCCATCCAGAGGCTGCCAGCGCTCTGGTTCCACCTCCAATCATGGGAGGGGGTAAATGTGAGCCTATCTCTGGCCTGCCTTCTGGTACCCTGCTTGGAGCGTCCTGAGGACTGAGGTCTGTGTGCAGGGGGGCCTGCCCTAGTGGTCTGGCCCATGCAGAGGCTGCCAGTATCCTGTTTCCACCTCCATCCACTGGAAGGTGTAAGTGTGAGCCTGTCTCCAGCCTGCCTTGCGGTGCCCTGCTCTGAGCATCCTGAGGACTGAGACCTGAGGACTGCCTTGCAGACAGGCTCATCTGGAGTCTGCCAGCATCCTGGTCCAGCCTTCAACCACGGGAGGAGTCCCACTACCACCCACTGGAGTAGGATGATGGTGTGTAGAAGACTGCAGATAGACCCATGTCTAGCCGTGCACAAAACTTAAGTCCAAATGGATCAAATACCTCAACATAAATCCAGCCACACTGAACCTCTTAGAAAAGAAAGTGGGAGGTACCCTGGAAAAAATTGGTACAGGAGACTGCTTCCTGAACATAATTCCAGCACCACAGACACTGAGATTGACAATTAATAAATGGGACTTCCTGAAACTGAGAAGCTTCTGTAAGGCAAAGGACACAGTCAACAAGACCAAACAACAGCACAGAGAATGGGAAAAGGTATTCACCAACCCCATATCTAACAGAGCGCAGATTTCCAAAATATACAAAAAGAACTCAAGAAGCTAGTTATCAAAACACCAAATAATCCAATTAAAAAGTGTGTTACAGAACTAAATAGAGATTTCTCAATGAAGGAATCTAAAATGGTGGAAAGACACTTAAAGTGCTCAACATCCTTAGTCATCAGAGAAATGTAAATCAAAACAACTTTGAGATACCATCTTACTCCTGTCAGAATGGCTAAAATAAAAAACACCAAAGACAGTTTCTGCTGGAGAGGATGTGGAGAAAGGGGCACACTCCTCCACTGCTGGTGAGAGTGCAAACTCATACAGCCACTTTGGAAATCAGTATGGTGGTTCCTCAGAAAAATGGGACTCCACTCTGATAGCTGGGAAACCAGCATAGGACTGACTCAGACCACCTGAATGTGGGTGTTAAGAGGACTGGGCAGTCTGTGGAGCCTCTAGTAATGGATCAGTATTTATCCCTAGTATATAAATGAACTTTAGGAGCCCATCCCACATAGAAGGATACTTTCTCAGCCTAGACACATGGTGGAAGGCCTAGGCCCTGCCACAAATGATATGACAGACTTTGAAGACTCCCCATGGAAGGCCACATCCTCTCTGAGGAGCAGAAAGGGGATGGGCTGAGGTTTGGTGGGGGTGCTAGGGGAGGATGGGAGGGTGAGGGAACTGGGATTGACATGTAAAACAACATTATTTCAAATTTAAATAAAAAAGGAAAACAATAATGTATAGAATGGAAACCATATCACAAAGGGTAATTGAAGCTTAAGTATAACTTCTGAATTCTGAGCCTTTGCTTAACTTAGTAATGCTCTTTGGTGATTAGAGTATGGTTTATTCTTTCTGGTGGTCATGTTGCAACTTGTTTACATTTTTAAGGGTTGATTGTCTAGCTTGTTCTTAAGCTTGAGTGAACTTCTTTGGTTGAACCTGCTGTTTTTCTGCTGTTGTTGCATCTAAAGCACCTTCTCACTGTTGGACACTTAAGTGTAAGCTTTAGATAGTGAAGCAAATACAAATGATCTCACCTACAAACCACTCTCTTCAGAGTAGGCAAGCCTCTCAGGGAGCTCACTCCTGCTCCCATGTAGTAGGAGCTGTTTGGAAAGTGTGCAGACTTCAGGGAAAGCCCTTGTAGAATCCCTGTGAGCCACAGTAAAGGGACAGCAATTCAGTCAGTTTTACTGGAGGACCTCTATCCTAGGGAAGGGCAATCCCCAAGTCCCTCAATAAATTCTCAACAATGTGTAAAGTACTATGTGTCTTTGTTTCTTCTAGGATTGAGGAATTAAAATATCACCCTCCCAGTACCTCAAAAATCCTATTGCTGTAACACTGATCCAATCAGTATTCCTGTTAAAATTATTTAACAAATAAAACTAATAAAGTGCATATTGACTAAACATCTTTTACATACTAGGTGCTGTAAATGAATTTTATGTATTAGTTTTCTTATTAAATCTTGTAATGAAAAAACAAAACAAAAACACAGTGGATTAGTCAGAAGGACCATGACAAAAAGAGAATTGGTGTGCATTTACAGGAGAAATGTTCATGTTGGATGATTATAATAATTGAATATTGACCAAAGCTGGGAAGTATAAAAAAATTCCTAAATCCCATAAGCGAGGGTTTGCATCTACTTTCCTGTGTCAGGAGCCAGATCAAGACCCAGTGGAAGAAGAGACTCTGAGACTACCTCCAAAAGGCTGGTCAGATAGTGGATCACTGTGAATAAGAAAGAGACTGAGTGAGGCACTGAGCAGACAAACCAGGAGAGGGTCTGTAACAGACAGGAAGCCCGTGATCTGGAGTGTTCTTAAATAGAGCATCACAGTGGCTTAGAGATTGATTTTGGGTTATATTTTCACATGTGTAAACCCCAAATTGTCCATTTAATGGATGGCATCATCACACAAATTACTTCTCAGATCTATTTTTCTAAGATCTATTTTCCAATCAATAAAAATATAGACTGTAATAAAATCTAATTGATTTGGACAGTACTATCTAACTCCTAAGATTGTGTGTGTGTGTGAACAGTATCAGTTATATTTAACATAGTACCTGGCACTCATCAAGGGATTCAATAAGTACTAATTTTATTCTTCAGTACTCTATACTTTATGCTCCCAGGTCACAAACCAAATATTCGTGCATTGGATGGGGTACCTTAAAGAAGCTTGTGGCTTCCTTAGATCCATGGTCCTCACCCACCAGATTTTAGGTGTAGAGCTGAAGATACAATGAGAGCAAATGGGTGACCATAAAATTGTTCAATTTGGCACAATCCTGTTATTATTTCTGAAGAGATCCAAGCCCAGGCACACCAGATATGATGCAGAAAACATTTCCTTCTCCTTTTTGGCGTCAAGCCTATTTTTGAAGCCATACAGCTGACTGGCACTTGAGCCCACTAAGGTGATGGCTACTGCCACTGGAAGGTCTTCCCAGCTGTGGCTAACACAGCTTTTATCTGTTTACCTGTAACAAAATGCATCTAGAGAGCATCAGGTGGGGATGTCCATGGTTTTTTGGTGACTTTGAAGCACATGTGCAAACTATGGGGCCATTTCCTGGTGCTGTGTAGTAAAGAGAAGAGGAAACTGGCCCGAGCAGCACCTCAGTGGGAAACTAGGCTAACAACTTGGATCTTTTCAGTCCTCTGACATCTATTAGAGTACAAGACAGATACCAAAGGAGGAGAATAGAGGAAAGAACACAGTGCCTTCTCGCCATTGGTCATTAAAACTTCATGGATGTGGGTCTCAGCCCCATGCTGATTTCAGTCTTCTTGTGCCTGGGAAACTGGAGATAAATGCTAACTTACCCCTTTATTAATTTTGCAGTTCCCAGTGTCATGCTAATGGGTGAGTCCTTTGTATTTGTTCCTCCAGTGTGTTTGAATATTGATTTTCATTTGTGTGACTGTATCTCACCATATTTGTTTTCTTATGTGAATCTTCCTCACTCTGGACATCTTGCTTCCTAGCCATCCATACCTTATCTATTCCTTCTCCCTTGGTCAAAAGTTTTCTATATACCAGTTTCCCCATTCAAGTCATTTCTTCCTTTGCTTAGGCCAACAGCTATGTTTTACACTGATGTGTCTCAGCCTCTGTTCTAGGCCTTTCACATGTACTCATCCAACTTTAACATTGCTATTTATATTGGTATTTAATACTTGAGAAACCCCGTGACCTAGATTACATCACTTAGTGGAGGCTGCATAACTGACAAAGACTGGATTCTGTCTTAAGTCCCTGGGGTCTGCATATTGTTCCTTGACTATATCATCTTTTGTCATCACCATTTAGCCACTTTGTTAGCTTCTGTTTAAATTTTCACCACATCTCCTTGCTCCTAGAAGCCATCTAAGGCTAACACCTTCTTGGTGTTTCTCACGACCTTCTAAGATTTCAAATATTCCTCACTCTACATAATAACAATTAAATAATTATAGTAATGTAGACATTATAAAGTTTATATTTCATCAAGTCTATTTATATATTTTTTCATTATTATAATTTATTAACATACATTGTATAATAAAGTGCACCAATCCTTTCTGTAGTCTGAAATGATTGACAGTTGTTCCTGACATGTTTTGATGAAGCCAAGACTTTGATATTTATCCATTATTCCTACAGCCAGCCATTTAATAGTTATTTACTAAACACTGTAAACCATTATGATAAGCAATGATTGAGTGTGACAAATACTATCTCTATCTACAAAGAGATAACAATTTTCATTTCTAGGTACTGAAATTGAAAAGATTTAGAGTAGGTTAACCCATTACATTGTAAATTAGTTTGCTTCTTTCCAAACCTCCTGTTTTTGTGTGCTGCCTTTGTGTCTAGCTTGATTGCTTCCTGAGGCCACAACACTGTTTACTTCATTCTTTATTGCTTTTCCTAGACATCAGGACAGGGTTTTGTCAGATCTGCCAGGGAAGATGGGCCATCGATTGACTATTGGCATGTTTGTACTTTTGAGATGGGGTAATTTTCAATGACTTAAAATTTCTTTATCTTCATAGTTTTACTTTCTTAGCCAGTCAGAAATATGTTGTGTCCTTGAACCTACTATGGGTTAGAATATTTACAGGAGAGAAAGTGACTCTTACATGCTGTGGAATACTCCCCTTCAACATTCCTCTACTAAATGGGTCCACAATGGTACCAACGCTAAGGTGACAATTCCACATTTGGACATTGTGAGTGCCACCATTCAGAACAGTAGAAAATACATATGTCAAAGCCAAGAGTTTCCCAAGAGTTAGCCTGTGTACCTAGAAGTGATGGCTGGTAAATTCAACAGATATGGGAATATATATCATTTATCTGAGGGGTGGCATACCTGGAGACTGGCAGGGCATAGATTATTTTAAGACCAGTGTCACTGGGGATTAGACTCAAGACTTTTCTTTGTCTTTTTCACTGCTTCTTACATTTCTTTCAATAGTCATAATCTAATCAATCATCAATATTATTCTTCTGTTCTGCTTCTTCTATTTACACACACACACACACACACACACACACACGCACATGCGCGTGTGTGAGTGTAAATTATTTGATGGAATGGCATGATAGGTATGTGGACACTGATAAAAGCTGTCTGTGTATGCACACTTGGATCATAAGGCTTGAGTAAAGATTTGCTCAGAACAGTCCATTGCCATGACAGATACTGTGTGCATTCCTCATTTTCTTTACTGTCACTAAAAACATTTCTAGTATTTATTTCATCTTTACTACTCTTTTAGTGTCAAGACTTAATTCAGCATATTTAAGTATCAATAAATGTTGAATAAACAAACTATCTTTTGAATGGATAAGTTGCACATTATACTTTTTCTTTTGAGAAAAAGGTGTTTTAAAATCTCTAAGTCAATTCTAAACATAAACGAAACAATAAAGAATAGCTATTTATTTCACTGTAAGTATATTTGAGAGGAGTCTTTAAAGGGCTTTTCACAAATACAATATACAAGTTAGCCATATTGTAAGTCAAAATTCTCCATTTATGAATGTTTTATTATTCTTAAAAGTGGCATTAGCCATAGGATATGATTTTTATACCTTGCTGAGTCATTATTGACAAATATTCATTGAGTATCTGCCTACTACTAAAAATTGGGTTAGATACTAGGGACACAGAACCAGATAAAGTCCTGACAACTTGATACACAGATCTATATAGGGAAGGGTATAATATGTAGAAATTAAACAAGTAGTTAAAATTGACGTATATATTTTAAAGAAGTTTTTTTTTCAAACTATAATTCATCACAGAGTTGGGAAGCCTCTGTGAAGAGAGAACAAAATAAGTTCCCTAAGCTAAAATTCTACAGGATATGCATGTCTGTCTGCCTTTGCTTAACTAGTCCCAGATATAACAGATTTGAAGGGAATTCTGCATTTCTGGCCTTCTGTGTGTGTGTGTGTGGTGCGTGCGCATGCATGCATGCATGCACATGCTTGAGCACTCATCAGGAGCAGAGAGGAGGGCAATGGGGCAGGAATGACTTTGGAGAATTTATAGCTTCAGACTGACTTTTCAGGTGGAGACAGAATTCATTGGTGTAGAAGTCAGATTATACATATTATTTTGTCTCTGTCATTTAGTTTATGGTATGGACCAATAAATAGGTGGGTGATCATCTATTGATGACCCCTTTTCATCTGTTTGCCCCTTTCTCCATACAATCCTTCCTTCGTCTTACCAGCCATTGTTAAATAAACAGCCATAATGGAATTAATGTTCTTCAGACTGGCTGATTCTTAAGACCTCTGTTTAGGTGGTGATGGAAGGGAGGCCCCTTCCTCATTAGGTGCTGTGGCTGGAAGAACTGGGGTGTCCACATGGTGACCTAACACAAGGGTGACCTTGGTTTCACATACTATTATGATGACTCCATTATTCTCATTGGAAATGCCACACTTAATGGCAATGGCACCTGCCACCACTTTGGCACATTTCATGGGCTGTATTTTGACTCCAAGAAACTCAGAATTTCGGTAATAAAGGGTGAGTTTATAAAGAACTACATAGTATTTAGCAGGGGAAGGGAAAGTGGGCATACGAGCCAGTGTTTGAAATTAGTACATCCAGAACATCCATGATTGTCTGGAAAGGCTAATAGAATTGCAAAGAGGAGACCCAGGACATAGCTCCACAGCAGAGTCCTTGCTTTCCCAGTGTTGATGGTAATACCTATGCATAAAATGGAATTTTATGAAGATTAATGGGAAAATTTTGTCAAATGGCTTTATAAACTGTCAAGGCCTGTCAGACATAAAAGATTAAAATTAGCATTTTGACTTCAAATTTATCTATTGCTCCTAGGAAGAGTGTTTCTATTTATTAAATTGTTAGTGATTTGGGAAGTTGAAAAAAGCAAGGATACAAAGAGCTTGAGAGTCCATATTAGCTGAGGATGATGGGGAAGGAATCCAACCCTCACTTAGCTGGGTGTGCAGGTCCTGGAGGAGGAGAGTGTGCCTGCTGAGGGCAGGCACATGGGCTGCTCCTATGGCTCATAAGAAAAGCCACTTTTCCCAAATGTCATGTAAGAAGGGATAAGAGGGAAACACTTGAAATGTTTGCTTTTGAAGGGAGAAGCTTTGTTTTATCTCAGCATGCACATAATTATCTATAAAGAAAGCAAGATGCTAAATCTCAGAATTAAGCTCTGTTGAGGCTTGTCTGCTATTTTGAGACTAAAATGCTGTTTAATTATCTCTGTCCCACTCTGTGTCCTTTCTCCATGCAAATAATCAGTGAGCAGCATCATGTTTCCATGGAGTCCACTGGCCAGAGGAACCACTAGGCGGGAGTTACTAGGAACCACTTATCCCTTCACAGTTCTAAGAGAGTACAGATTTGCGGGGGGTGGGGGGGTGGGGGGGTGGGGGGCTGGAGAGTGGCTCAGAATCCTGAGTGTTTTCTCTCTGTTCCTGGATGTGCCTCATCAGGTGGAGAATCAAAATTGTGTTCCTCTTAAGAAAGATGGCTCTCTGAGCCCCAATTTTCAGTTTCCAATCGGGATTGTATACTTGTATCTATGTTTCTTATTAGCTCACAAAAGCAGGTACAACTGGCTACAATTTATTATTCCATTGCTGGTGGTGATTGTGTTTGCTGTGGACATGGGGCTATAGGTCTCAACCAAGAAACAGTTCAAATTAGTCTTGAAGATTCAGAAAACAGGAAAACGCAACAAACCTTGAAACTGAACTCCTAACCTAGGCACATAAAGGAACTGATCACATTGCTGAAGAGACAATTCTTTTTTTTCTCATCCTTTTAATTATTTTTTCTTATTTTACATATGGATCCCAGTTTCCTCTCCCTCCCATGCCCTCGACCCCTCCCATCCCATTCCCCACCCACCTGGAAGGTGAGGCCTTCCAGGAGGGATCATCAAAATCTGTCAAGTCATTTGGGGTAGGGCCTAGGCCCTCCCTCCTGTGAAGAGACAATTCTTAACTGTAATTTCCTACTGTCTTCAATAGCATCTCATCTGTCAAAGGCTACTCACGTTATCCATAGAGTAGTCTGTGCCACAGGATTTGCATAAAGGCTTCCTTAAACTGACTGTAGCTGGTTAAGTGACATGTAATAGCAAATGCTCGATAAACACCAGTTTAAAGAGTTAAAGAACGAGTCGATTGCTTTAGTAGTATTTGTGAAAGAGAAGCACAATTTGAATGAAGCAAGTGTAGAATCACGTGAATGGAATTACGTCTGGGGATCCCAGACTTAGTCCTTGCCTTATTTTCTTCTAGAGCAATGGTTCTCAATGTTCCTCAAGCTGGGACCCTTTAATACAGTTTCTCATGGTGTGGTAATCCCCAGCTATAAAATTATTTTTGTTGCTATTTCCTAACTATAGCTTTGCTACCATCATGAATTGTTAGGTAAATATTGGATATCTGATATGTGAGCCCAAAGGAGTCTTGACCCATAGGTTGAAAACTTCCAGAAGGTAGACCCATGAGGGTATACATTTAAACTGTTTTTTTTCCTTTTTCTTTCTTTCTTTTTTTTTTCTTTTTCTTTTTGTCATGATAAGCAGAAGGTAGCACAGAAGACATGGCAGAACAGAATGCTGGTGAGGTGAAAACATTTTGTGTTTTCCCATCCATTGCTACAAGAGTTTGATTATTGACAAAAATTCCAAACCATGAAGATGTTCAGACTGGTATCCCCATGTGACCAACTTACCTCTCTTGGGTCATTCATATTTATAGCTACAACTTGTATTATATTTCCATGGTGTGACTCGACCAAAGGATTTTGAGAACCCAGTAAGTAATACACTCTGTTTATAGTCTAGAACCAAATAAGTTCTCAGGAAAATAAAATAGACAGTTTAGTCTGTCTATTATCTCTCATTTTGTGTTACAAAAACATTCACTGAAGGCCTGGGTCTACCTCTCAGTGTGAATGGGAAGAAGTTTCTTGCTAGCAAAGATATCCATTATTAGAACTAAAGCAGACAGTATAAGACCTGGATTCAAATATTGATTCTTTACTTTCTGGATTTTGTGATTTGTGAAAATGTATGTATATATCTGTGAGTCGATTATTTCATTTCTAGAATCGGAATAAGGATAGGCATCATGTCCAGCTCAGTTCCAGACAATGAGTTGATGTTTCAGGAAAACTCTAAAGGGCAGGGCTAAGCTATCAGTGTTGAACAGGAGGTTATGAGCACTGGCATGTGCAATCAGAGGACCTCGAGTTTGCTCAGATTCTACAGCTACTGACATTGTGGGAAAGGGATGAGGACAATTTGCAAACATTGACAATACCTGGAAATTTTAGTTTGCTAAAAAGTGTTGGAGGGGTAAACAGAATAATTGCTTTAGCTTTTTATGTTTTGAAGACTGGTATATGATGTGACCTTCCTTTTCATATGCCTCATTTCACCCTTATTTCATATGTTAAGGAACGATTGCATTCCTGTCACATGGGTTCATGTAAATAGGTGTGGTGAAGAGATTCCTTCTGGAATGCAGGCCGGGGAAAGTCCCCTCTGGAAACTCCTGAATGATTTTATGGGAAACTTTCTCTGCTTCCTGTCCAAGGCTTAATTCAGGATAAAGCCTTCAGACCACACTGTTGCCAATATACACAATCAAAACACATTGTTTCACAGAGTTCTCTACAGTGTCCCTGCTTCTGGCACTGAGCTGGGCAGGAAGTCCCTCCTTTATCTCAGACTTGGTTGTAATGCCAGATACTCAGAATTAGGAACCGAGAGATGCTTGATGTGGGCAGAAATTCCAGGCTTGATAAGCTTGAGAGACATCTGAGGAGTGTCTAGGACTCTGCTCATCACTGTTCACTTTTGCCTCCTCCATCCCCAGCCAAGCTTGGGGTGGCCATGGACAGAGCAGAGGGATGGAAGTTCAAGCTTCTTCTCACTGGGTGCTGGACTAGCCCAGGCCACTGGCAAGTCTTTGAGATTCTGTTTTCCTTGTATGAGAAGGAGGAACTGGACAAGGCAGTTTCTAGCATCTCTTTAATCTCAGACATTGCCACTCATTTTCGGTGTAGTGATTGCCCAGGCTCAGAGAGCCCAGGAGTCATTTCCCACCAAGGGCCAGCATTTCCTTCCATGCTCCATCACTGGGCACCCAGATCTGCCATTGCCTTCATGTACTGATTACCATGTATAATTTCCTAGTTTCTTTTAGACCTATGCCTATCATTTCTGTCTCCTTTATTTATCTTTCATCATTATCCGCATTTTTACTCAGGAAATTATAAGGAAACAAGGCTTTACTAAAAGGCGTAGTGATCTCTAAATTATATAGTTTCTAAACTAGGCATATAGGAAATATTTCTATCTGTGTTAAACATTAACTAAATTCTACAGTCTAGGAGAGAAATTCATCCCTTACTTACCCAATTCATCTCCCTGGTCACCTCTGATCTGTAACAAACTGGTCCAGACAAGTCCATAAAACAACATTAACCTCCTCAAAATATTTCATCATAAATCACTAAGAGTCCCCAATAGTCAGAGGAGGGGAAACAAATCGGCATTTCCTAGCTTATGGCCCATGGAAGCCAAATTCCAATGCCACCTCTAGAATAGAGACTTAGATGTAAATTCTACCTAGAGAACTGCTTGGGAACTAAATCCCTGGAGGATAATTTTCTTAGTTACGATTTCTGATGTTGTGATAAAATACTATGTTCAAAATACACCTGAGAAGAAAGGGTTTATTTCACCTTCCACTTCTCACCACAGTCCATTATTGAAGGAAGTCAGGGAAGGAAAGGACTCAGGTTGAAACATGAAGACAAGTACTGATGGCAGAGTGCTGATTACTGGCTTTCCCCTATGACTTTATCAGCCTGCTTTCTTATAGCACCCAGGACCACCAGCCCAGGGACAGCACCACCCACAGTGAGTCGGTTCACATCAAGAGAATGCACCATTCATGCCCATAGGCCAAAGCTGGTGCGGACATTTTCTCAGTTGAAGTTCTCCCTTCCAAAAGAACTCAAATTTGTGCCAAGTTGCCAGAAAAACAGCCAGCACAAAGGGCTTGTATTCTCTATAAACAGGAAATAAACAGACAGGAGCATATCTATAAACCCAAAGATGCAGTTTCCTGCTGTGGAGGGCAGAAACTCCTGAGACAGCCCAGATCTACGGATGACTGCAGAGAGTGGCACTGTCTTCCAGCCTTAGATCAACTCCTCAGCTCCAGACAGTTAACTACCAAATTCATGTCCCCATCTGGTGCTGCATCAATTGCCATATTATTCCCACTTAAAGCTATATACTGTTGATGCTCTTAGTATTACTATCACGTTCTCCTGCTTTTACCATTTGCAATACCCATGTTCTTTCATTTTCAGAACTGAACAGGTATAGATGTACACTCAGTCTTGTTGATGTTCAGTACAGCACAGAGAGTGGGCAACATTCTGCCTGCAATGGTGGGTCAGGTCTGAAATTAGAAAATTCAGACAGAAAAACTCAGAGATTTATTGATTTTAAACCAATTTTAAGGAGATCTATTAAATTATTGTGGTGAAAATCTTATCATAGTAGATATAACTTCAGATTTGGAATAACATATATTTTAAAAGCTGGAAGAAAGGTTCTCAAACACTTGTACTAGAGTAAGTTAAGGCTAAAAAATTTATTTTCCACAAATGCCAATTGTTCTCTGTGTAAAACATATCCCAAACAAACCAACCAAAAATAAAATAAAAATTCTATCTCAAAAGTCAAACTTCATGTCTTTTTTAATTATTATTTCAAATAATACATAATTACATATTTATCTATGTACAGAATTAATCCTTTTTGTAATCAAGTATTTTTAAAATTTAATTTAATTTTATTGTTTTATTATCCATATAGGTCCCAGTTCCCTCTCCCTCCCACTCCCTTTCACTTTCGCCCCCCCCACATGCACCCCGACCACTCCCCTATCCTATACCCCCCACTCCACATGTAGGGTGATGCCCTCCAGGAGGGGTCATCTAAAGCTGTCAAGTCATTTGAAGTAGGGACTAGGACTTCTCTCCTGTTTCTAGGTTAAGGGAGTATTCCTCCATGGGGGATGTGACCCCAAAGTCATTTTGTGCACCAGCAATACATCCTGGTACCACTGTCTGAGGTCCCTTAGATTGCCCAGGCCTTCTAGCTCAGACCCATGTTCAGGGGGTCTGAGTCAGTCCCATGCTGGATTCCCAGCTATCAGTCTGGGGGCCCATTAGCTCCTCCTTGTTCAGGTCAGCTGTCTCTATATTCTGTAACCTGGTCTTGTCCTCCCTCTCTGCATCTGGATTCTAGTTTGGTTCATTGTTTAGTTGTGGGTGTTTGCTTTTGTTTCCAACAGGTACTAGATGAGGATTCCATAATGGTGGATAAGTTAGTCATTGATCATATTATCAGTGAAGGGCATTTATGTTAGCCTTTCCACGGATGCTCAAATTGTTAGTTGGAGTAGTCTTGTACATCTCTGTACATTTCTTTAGGTTCAGTTTTCTCTTCAAACAAATAATGGTTCCCTCTTTTATGTCCTTTCCCTCTCCTCTCCTCCCTCCCTCCCTCCCTCCCTCCCTCCCTCCCTCCCTCCCTCCCTCCCTCCCTCCCTCCCTCCCTCTCTCTTTCTCTTTCTCTCTGTCTTCTATTCCTCCCCTGACTCAATCTTCCTAGTCACATGTGCTTTCCTCTCCTCCCCTTCTCTTTCTCCTAGTTCCCTCTCCACTCGCTGCCACCTCCCTCCAATCCCCATGTGCTCTGGAGAACTTGTTCCTTCCCCTGTCAGTGAGGGACCTTATATGAATCTCTTAGAATCCACCTTGTATCCTAGTTCCTCTGGTGGTGTGAATTATAGGCTGGTGATTTTTTGCTCTAGGTCTAAAATCCATATACGAGCGTACATAACATGTTCCTCTTTTTGTGATTGGGTTACCTCATTCACGATGGTTTCTGCAAGTTCCATCCACTTGCCTGCAAATTTCATGATCCTATTGTTCTCCGCCCCCCCCCCCCCGCAAGGTAGTATTCCATTGTATAAATGTGCCACATCTTTATCCATTCTTCAGTTGAGGGGCATCTAGGTTGCTTCCAGGTTCTTGCTATTACAAATAACACTACTATGAACATAGTTGAGCACATGTCTTTGTTGCATGGTTGTGGATCATTATGGTATATGCCTAAGAGTGGGATTGCCGGGTCTTGTGGTAAACTGATTCCCATTTTCCTGAGGAACCACCATACTGATCTCCAAAATGGCTGTACGAGTTTGCACTGCCACCAGCAGTGGAGGAGTGTTCCCCTTTCTCCACTTCCTCGCCAGCATAAGTTGTCATTGGTGTTTGTAAATTTAGCCATTCTGGCAGGAGTAAGATGGTATCTCAAAGTTGTTTTGATTTGCATTTCCCTGATACCTAAGGATGTTGAGCACTTTCTTAAGTGTCTTTCAGCCTTTTTGATTTCCTCTATTGAGAATTCTCTCTTCAGTTCTGTAACCCACTTTTTAATAGGGTTGTTTGGTGTTTTGTTGACTAGTTTCTTGAGTTCTTTGTATATTTTGGAGATCAGCCCTTTGTCAGATGTAGGATTGGTGAAAATCTTTTCCCAGTGTGTGGGCTGCCATTTGGTCACTTTAACTGTGTCCTTTGCCTTGTAGAAGCTTCGAAGTCTGAGGAGGTCCCATTTATTAATTGTCTATCTCAGTGTGTGTGCTCCTGGAGTTATATTCAGGAAACAGTCTCCTATACCAATTTGTTCAAAGGTACCTCCCACTTTCTCTTCTAAGAGGTTCAGTGTGTCTGGTTTTATGTTTAGGTCTTTGTTCCATTTGGACTTGAGTTTTGTGTGTAGTGATAGACAGGGGTCTAACTGCAGTCTTGTACACACCATCTTTCAATTGTGCCAGCACCATTTGTTCAAGATGCTTTCCTCCCTCCATTGTATACTTTTAGTTGTTTTGTCAAAAATCAGGTGTTTGTAGGTGTGTGGGTTAGTATCAGGATTTTCAATTAGAATCCATTGGTCTACCTGTCTATTTTTGTGCCAATACCAGGCTGTTTTCGGGACTATAGCTCTGTAGTAGAGCTTAAAGTCAGGGATGGTGATACCTTCTGAAATTTTATTGTACAGGGTTGTTTTGGCTATCCTGGGTCTTTAGTTTTTCCATATAAAGTTGATTATTATCCTTCCAAGGTCAGTGAAGAATTGTGGTGGGATTTTAATGGGGATTGCATTGAATCTGTAGATTGCTTTTGGCAAGATTGACATTTTTACTATGTTTATCCTACTTATCAAGAGCATGGGAGATCTTTCCATTTTCAGGTATCTTCTTTAATTTCTTTCTTTAGAGCCACACAGTTCTAATTATATAGGTCTTTTACTTGTTTGGTAAGCGTTACACCAAGATACTTTATGTTGCTTGTGGCTATTGTAAAGGGTGATGTTTCCCTGATTTCTTTCTCTGTCTCTTTGTCGTCTGAATAAAGTAGGGCTACTGATTTTTTTGAGTTTATCTTGTATCCTGCTAGTTTGCTGAAGGTGTTTATAAGCTGTAAGAGTCCCCCAGTAGAGTTTTTTTGGGTTGCTTATGTAAACTATCATATCATCTGCAAATAGAGACAGTTTGACTTCTTCCTTTCCAATTTGGATCCCCTTGATCTCCTTTTGTTGTCTTATAGCATTAGCTAGAACTTCAAGTACAATATTGAAGAGATATGGAGAGAGAGGGCAGCCTTGTCTTGTTCCTGATTTTAGATGAATTGCCTTAAGCTTCTCCCCATTCAGTTTGATGTTGGCTGTTGGTTTACTGTATATTGCTCTTATTATGTTTAGGTATGGTCATGTTATCCCTGATCTCTCCAAGACCTTTATCATGAAAGGGTATTGAATTTTGTCTAAGGCTTTTTCAGCATCTAGGAAGATGATCATATGGTTTTTTTTTCAGTTTGTTTATATAGTGGACCACTTTGATAGATTTTCAAAATTTTAAACCATCCCAGCAATCCATGGATGAAGCCTACTTGATCATGGTGGATGATTTCTCTGATGCATTTTTGGATTCGGTTTGCCAGTATTTTGTTGAGTATTTTTCATCAATGTTCTTCAAGGATATTGGACTGTAGTTTTCTTTCTTAGTTGTGTCTTTATGCGGCTTAGGTAACAAGGTGATTGTGACCTCACAAAAAGAGTGGTAATGAACCTTCTGTTTCTATTGTGTGGAACAATTTGAAGAGTATTGGTATTATCTCTTTCTTGAATTTCTGGTAGAATTCTGCACTGAATCCATCTGGCCCAGCACTTTTTTTGGTTGGAAGGCTTTCGATGACTGTTTTTATTTTCATTAGGGTTATAGGTCCATTTAAGTTGTTTGTCTGTTCTTGATTTAATTTTGGTAAGTGATAGTTATCCAGAAATTTGTTCATTTCCTTTGAATTTTCAAATTTTGTGGAGTACAGGTTCTCAAAGTGTGACCTGATAATTGTCTGGATTTCCTCTGTGTCTGTTATTATGCTCCCCTTTTTGTTTCTGATTTTGTTAATTTGCATGTTCTCTGTTTTTTTGTTAGTTTGGATAAAGGTTTGCCTATCTTGTTGATTTTCTTGAAAAAGCAAGTATTTGTTGCATTGATTTTTTTTTTTTTGTGTATTTTTTCCTGGTTTCTATTTTATTGATTTCAGCTCTCAAATTGTTTATTTCCTGACATCTACTCCTCCAGGGTGAGTTTGCTTCTTTTTGTTTTAAGGCTTTCAGTTGTGCTGTCAATTTTCTCAGTTGTGCTGTTAATTCTCTTATGTGACTATCCTCTGTTTTTTTTCATAATGGCACTTAGTGCAATGAACTTCCCTTGTAACAGTGCTTTCAAGGTGTCCCATAAGTTCCGGTATGTTGTGTCCTCATTCTCGTTGAATTTTAGAAAGTTTTTAATTTCTTCTTTATTTCTTCTTTGACTCAGGTATGGTGCAAGTGCGCATTGTTCAGTTTCCATGAGTTTGTAAGGTTTCTGCAATTTGTGTTGGTGTTGAATTCCAATTTTAAAGCATGGTGGTCCGATAAGATACAGGGGACTATTGCATTTTTTTTTTTTTTTTGTATCTGTTGAGATTTGTTATGTCGCCTACTATATGGTCTATTTTAGAGAAGGTTCCATGTGGATCACAGAAGACGGTATATTCTTTTGTGTTTGGATGGAATGTTGTATAGATGTCTGTTAGACCCAATTGGGTCATAACTTCTCTTAGTTCTTTTGTTTCTTTGTTAAGTTTCTGACTGGTGGTCCTGTCTACTGGTGAGAATGGCATGTTGAAGTCTCCCACTATAAGTGTGTGAGGTTTTATGTGTACTTTGAGTTTTAGTAGCATTTCCTTTATGAATGTGGATGTCTTTGTATTTGGGGCATAGGTGTTCACAATTGAGACTTTGTGCTGATGGATTCTCCTGCGATGAATACAAAATGACCATCTTCATCTCTTTTGTTTAATTTTGGTTTGAAGTCTAACTTGTTAGATATTAGGATAGCCACACCTGCTTGCTTCTTGGGTCCATTCGATTGGAAGATCTTTTTCCTGGCCTTTATCCTGAGGTAATGTCTGTCTTTGAAGCTTAGATGTGTTTCTTATATACAACAGAAGGATGGATTCTGTCTTCGTATCCATTCTGTTAGCTTGTGTCTTTTTATAGGTGAGTTAAGACCATTAATGTTGAGGGAGAGTAAGGACCATTGATTGTTAATGCTTGTTTGTTTTAGATTTGTTGTTGGCAGTGGTATTGTGAATATATTTGCCCTGCTTTACCCTTGGGTTCTGGGGAAGTGGGATTATCTGTTGCCTATGTCTTTGTGAGTGTAGTTAACTTCCTTGGGTTGGAATTTTCCTTCCAAAACTCTGTAGGGTTCGATTTGTAGATATGTATTGTGAAAATCTGGATTTGGCATTAAATATATTGTTTTCTCTGTCTATAGTGATTTAGAGTTTTGCTGGGTATAGTAGACTGGGTTGGCATCCATGGTTTGTTAGTACTTGTAGAACAACTATCCAGGACCTTCTGGCCTTGAGTGTTTCCATGGAATTGCAGGTATAATTTTGATAGGTCTGCCTTTATATGTTACCTGTACTTTTTCCTTTGCTGCTCTTAATATTCTTTCTTTATTCTGTATGTTAGGTGTTTTGATTATTATCGAGGGGTCTTTTTTCTTTGGTCCAGTCTATTTGGTGCTTGGTATGCTTCTTGTACTTTCATGGGCTTGCCCTCCTTCAGATTGGGAAAGTTTTCCTCAATGATTTTGTTGAATATGTTTTCGGCACCTTTGAGCTGGGCTTCCTCACCTTCCTCTATGCCTATTATTCTTATGTTTGGCCTTTTCACGGTGTCCCACATTTCCTGCATGTTTTGTGTTAAGGATTTGTTGGATTTATGATTTTCTTTTGTCAATGAATCTATTTCCTCTAGTTTATCTTCTGCGCCTGAGATTCTCTGTTCCATCTCTTGTATTCTGTTGGTTATGCTTGTGTCTGTAGTTGCCAATCGTTTGCCCAGTTTTTCTATTTCCAGCATTCCTTCAGTTTGTGTTTTCTTTATTGTCTCTATTTCAGTTTTCAAATCTTCATCATTTCCTTCACCTGTTTGTTCCTTTTTTCTTGGCTTTCCGTACTTTCTTTAAGAGATTTGTTCATTTCTTTCAATTTTTTGTTTGTTTATTCTTCAGTTTCTCTAAGGGATTTTCTCACATCTTCTTTGAGGGACTCTGTCATTTTTATGACCATAATTTTTAAGTTTTTCTCTTCTGCTTCATCTGCTTTGGAGTGTTCAGGTCTAAGTGGTGTAGAGTCCCTAGATTCTGTTAATATTATGCTCATCCTTCTCTTGTTATGTATTTTCTTGTATTACCATCTTCCCATTGCTTCTTGCAATAGGTGTTGGTGGTGTCTCTCTCTCTCTCTCTATGGTACTCCCCAGGTGCTTAGGTGTGTCAGAGGTCTTTCCTCAGGCAGGGGCCTGGTGATGGGGATCAAAGGTCAGGCTCCAGCAGAAGACCAAGCATGTGGGTCAAAGATCCTGAAGGCTGTGTCTCAGGGTGTTTTGTGTGCCTATAGGCAGATCTTGCCTGGCCTTGCCCTCTCCTTCTAAGGCCTCTTTAGCAAAGGCCTGGCAATGGGGGTCATGATCCTGAGGGCAGTAATGCAGAGTGGCCCTTCAGGAATAGGCAGATCTCTGGGAGGGGCCTGAAACTCCAGTAGAATACCTGCAGTGGGGGTCAGAGACCATGCAGGTAGGGATTACAGGTAGTTCTGTGTGAATAGGCAAGTCTAGTGTGCTCAGAGCATCTCCTGGAAGTTCCCCTAAAGTGGCACAATTGTTGGCTCCACCCTCTGTTCCAGTGCTCAACCAGAGCTGTGGGACAGTAGGCAGAGTAGGGCACAGGGTAGGGGGAGGGCAGGCTCTTGGTGGGGGTGGGGGTGTTTCAGAGCTCCAAGAGCGGTCTGGATGGGGACAGGACATAGGGGCAGCGAGATCTGGGGCCAACCCAGGGTGTTTTCAGGGAAGTGTGTGTGGGGGATTCCACCCGAATTGGTCCCAGGCTCACCTCTAGCCCAGGCCTGGTGATGGGGATCAAAAACAATCTATAATAAAGTTTTAAAAAAAACTTTCTAATTCGATTTCTATTTTGAAATAATTTAAATTCTGCATTATTTTATGTCAGACTTTTAGTTCAATGACATCTTAGTTCACAGCTATCATAAGGTCACAAAGGTTAATTTCCTGGACACTGGAGTTGGTGAGTCAAGATACAGTGTGGTAGAGAAAATATTCATTAATAAGACAGCAGTCTAGAGCATCACTGACTTTTGTATTCTATTGATGTACTCCCCCCTACCCCTAGGGAGAGCCCTGCATCCTTTCTTTTTTAAAAATTTTTTCGTAGAAGTATTTGTCATAGTCTTTCCCTCCAACTCTTTCCAGATCCTCCCCATTCCATACCTGCTCAACCTCATGTTCTTATTCTCTCTAAAATGAAAAACCAAATCCTACACCAAACAACAACAGCAGCAGCAAGAAAGTACATGCACACTGACACCCCCCTCCTGCCCCAAAATTTGGAGTTTTTCTTGTGTTGGCCACTTGCTCCTGAGTTTGTGGCCTAGCCTGGAGTGTGGTTGCTGTATCCAATGTAACTCCATTGAAGAAAACTGAGTTTCCATCTCTCATTGCAAATACCTTCTTCATTAGGGATGTGACTTTTTGCCCACTTTCCTTTTGTGCTGGGATTTTGTCTCACTTGAACTTGTGTAGACCTTGTGTATGCTGTCACAGTCTCTGTGGGTACTGTGTGCATCAGTCCTGTTGTGTCTGGAAAATAATATTTCCTTGGAGTCATCTACCATCTCTGGCTCTTCCAATCTCTCTGTCTCCTCATCTATATAGATCCCTGACCCTTGAGGGAGAGAGGTGGTAAAGGCATCCCATTTAGAACTGAGTCTCCCAAAGTCTCCCATGTTCTGCCTATTGTCAGGCTATAAGTCTTTGTGCTAATTACCATTTATTGCAAGAAGCCTTTATGATGCAAGTTGAGTGTTGTACTGAACTGTGGGTATACAATAAGTTATCAAGAAGCATTTCATTGCTATATTCTTTCAGTAGAATCATAATAGCATTATGCTTTCCCTTTGGACCCATGAACTATACAGCCTCAGGTTCCTGGTCTCACCAACAGTATCAGGTATGGGTCTAGCTCTTAGAGCAGGCCTTAGTCCAATGAAGTCATTACTTACTCCCATAGCATGTGAGTGCCTGGCTTGTACTGTGTTTGAAAGCATAGTTTCTTCAGAAGTCTTTGTAGTGCACATCTTACCTTGTATATGCAGGGCAGGCGACTCAAAGGGGATAGAAATGATCCAGGTTTCTGTTAGTTAAGGTGACTTGTGTCTGGTATTTGTTGTGGTTAGCATTTTTGGTAAGAATGCTTCTGGGTGTGACCTGGCACTGGGAATAGAGTATGTGGGAAGCAAGGGTTCCTGCAGCTAGTTTATGAAAGTTAGATCCGTTGCAGCCAATCCTTATGAGCTAAGGCAGGCAGGAACAAGGAGAAAAATGTGAGAACTGGGGTGGAGTGGGTACAATTTCACTCTATTTTCAATAGATATGTTTCCTTCTCATTTTCACTTTGACTTTTGAAAGACTTAGAAAATTATCAACTGTAGTGCAGACTCAGAAAAGTGAATAAAACATGACTCAATAAAACAAAAACCATTAACCATGCCAACCATTTATAGTCACCCCACAAATTCTGCATCCGCTGACAGTTGCAGACGTTCTTTTCTCAGAAACAAAATCATACCCTGTTTATTGTGGCAACTATTTCTTTGCATTACTTCATTGCTTTTGTGTCCTACTACAAACAACAAATGTCACAGTTTGCATATTCTTGTTTGTGTTCAGTCTTTCATGAATGAAACCATAGAAGATACATTATTCTGTACCTGCCTTATGATGTTTAACATTGTGTCTTTAAAACACACCAATTTGTTATGATACACATACCATACAAATTTTCAACTGTATCACAAGGTGTTTGTGTTGTTTCTAGCTTTAGGGTTATTATTAATGGTTCTGCAGTGAACACGCTTAACAGGACACAGACATATTCTGACATCGATTCCCAAAAAATTGAGTGTGCTACAATTTAATTCATTTTTGACATTAACTACCAAAAGCTAGTACAGACCTCACAAAATAAAGAAAAGTTTCTTCATAAGACTGCCACTAGTTCAGACATCAGCCACAAATCATAGCAAGTGCCCAGGCTTCTGCCCAGCTTGCTTCAGACTTTAGAATGCTGTTTTCCATCTTAACCATGGTACACTGCAACACAGATTCCTTGCCAACTACCTGGAGATGGCATCATGTTCAGTAATGATCTCAGTTTTTCATTAGACCAGCCCTACTTCATTTTAACGGAAAATTCATGCAGTATATTCTTATCATGGGTTCTCCTCCCCTATGCCTTCCCATATCCTTCCCACCCATCCAACTTCATACCTTTTTTCTCTTCCTCTTTAGAATATAATCATGTAAATAAAAAGTAAACAAACAAAAAATAATAATAAACAGTGGAAAAACACAACGTACACACACACAACCAAAATTCATAAAAACACAAAATTAGAAACCATAATATACCAGCAAATGACCAATATGATAAAAAAAAATGCCCTCCAAAAAGCAACATGAAACAAAAAAACCTACAAAACACCATAGATCTTGTTTTGTGTTGGCATCTATTGCTGCACATTGGCCTGCCCTTAAGCATGTCTTGTATATCCAGTGAGATTCCAAAGGACTGTCAATTGGAGATAACTTCTTGATTTGCAACAGGAGCTCATATCCATTTCCCCCTCCCAGTGCTGAGACTCTTTCTGGCTTGAACGTGTGCAGGCCCTGTCCATACTGTCATAGTTCATGTGCCCTGCTCTGTTTAGAAGGCCTTGTTTCCTTGATGTCATCCAATCCTCTGGCTCCTACAATCTCTGCCTCTTCCTGAAAGGGAAGGGATTTGACAAAAACATTCTGTTTAGGACTGAGTGTTCCAAGGTTTCTCACTCTCTGTACACTGTCCTACTGAGGTTCTCTGTATTAATTCCCTGCTGCAAGAGGCAGCTTCATTGATGATGACTTAGTGGGACACTCATCTACAGGTATAGTAGAATGTTATTAGGAAATCATTTTATTGCTATGTTCCTTTAACAGAACTATAGTAGGTAAGACCAGACCCACTTCTGATGTCAGTTGCAAAGTCTTAGGAGAATGTGTGTTTTGGGATATCTTATGAAATCAGGACATTTGATCATTCTTTTAGGCTTGATAAGTCACTAGAATATGATTTGTGTGAGCATAGCTTTACAGATGAGGGAAGAACCAAATAAAGTAAGCCCATTGGGAAGGCACTACAGTAATGCCCATGTCTTCTTTGAAACTTGGTGGTTCATCCTGTCAACATGTCAAGCCGAAAGCTACGGATTGCTCCACTGAGCTTCAGGATTTTTTAATTGAGGCTTTAACACGTAGCTGTAATTGGTTGAATTATTGACCATGAGATTGAACACACTCTTCAGTTTCCCCTTCCTGGAGCCAGGAGGCTGGGAATTCATACCCCCTAACAATGTGCTGGCCTTTCTGATGGCAGTTCCTGTCTTAAAGTTGTTCAGGATCTCATAAGACAAAATATTTTAATACATTATTTTCACCAATAACTTTTTGGTGGCATATGCCTATGTAGAAATTTGTAAGTAGTAGCCATAAACGCAGAATTTGCGAGAAAATACCTCTTTTTACAAGGCAGCCACCCAATTTATACTCTCACTGGTAAACATTTCTGTGAGAACAAATTGCTCCCCATGTTTGACGGCGCCTGACAATGTTGGGCCATTGTAATAGTCAGTTTCATAAGTAATAGTGGAGTTACACATTTTTTTCTTAAAATATTCTCTTTGCTTTTGAAAGTTTTCACTGGATATAGTACTTCAAGCTGGCAATTTTTTTTCTCTACTGTATCAAAACACCATTCCACTATCTCTTAGCTTCATGGTTATGATTGTAAAATCACTTCTCAACTTGCTTTCTCTTATAAAGGATAAAGGTAGTTCTTTAACAGAGGGAAAAACACCAACTGGTTAGTCAGCCCCAAATTAACAGCCCTGGAAACATGCTTACAAGTAACATTGTTCATGTATGCACATATATGCATGTATGTATGCAATAACTATGAATGGAAACAGAGGCCAAGAATTTGAAGAGAGCAAGGAGGGATGTCTGGGAGGTTTGGGTGGAGAACAGGGAAGAAAGAAATGTTGTAATTACATAATCATCTCAAAAATAAAAGAAAAAAGGAGTGTGTGTGTGTGTGTGTGTGTGTGTGTGTGTGTGTGTGTGTATCTTTGCTGGGAAGCAGCCATCTAGGTATTCTAAATGTAGTTTTTGTTTATTTTCTGCCATTTCACAGCGTTATATGTAGATGCGAGATTAAAAACTATCCTGTCATTAGCTCAGTTTTCTTGAATATTTGGACTAATGTTCTTCGGTTGTGGAATCTGCTCAGCCATGTATTACCTTCAGAGTATTGTTTGTCCCATATTGCCTCTCTCTCACTCTCTCTGTCTGGCCATCTGATTAAACATTGGTTACCCAGTCTTATTCTATTTCCCATTTCTTCTGTGTTTCCTGTACTTTTAATTCATGTGGGTTGAATTCTGTTCCTTAGGACTTATGCATTTTAACATGTTTTTCTCATTTTAAAGTTTTGCTAACTTTCCACTCCCAGAATTTCATTTGACTCTCTCTCAAATACATACTGTCAGCTTTTCTGGTTCTCTGTAGATATTTTCAAGCATTAAAATGTCCTCTTAATACAGCAAGCACAGTAATTTTATAATCTGTGTCTGATAATGCCTATATATGATGCATTAGAGGGAACTTTTAGATGTTTATTGTTTTTCTTGAATCTATTTCCTCATATGCCTGATTTATTTTGCTGTTTCCTCTATAAATAAAAGACTATCTATAGTACTATATAGAATAAATCTTTCTCCCTAAAGAGAAAGCTTGCATTTACTTCAGCCTAGCAGCCTGGAACGGGGAGCACCATCCAGGATCATTTTAGTTTCAGTTCAAGGTTGGTGATTCCTTGGTCATGTGATATTGGTAGCAAGGTGATATAAATAGTGTTTACTCCTGGGTCAGTCTTATCCTTCGGATGGGTGGAGCTCACTGCACAAAGTGGTTTACATTAGGTTTATTGTTGATTCCATGTCTCTACAGGTTTTAGGCACTGGTCATTACATTTCTTGTCCTTTGATTGTAGTGAGATATTCACTTTGTCTGCATCTATGGCACTGACCACGCCCTTTGGGGGTGGAGACAGGGGTGGAAGTTACCTGGGGGGGGGGAAACTAGGTCTGAGGAGGAGCCTGGGAGCACTCTCTTGCTTGCAGCACATGGACAGGAGAACATCTGGAGACATCCTTGGGACCAGGAACTGCTGGTGTTCATCTGTCTATGTTGAAGTTATTTCTCCCTGAATAAACATTTATTCGGCCTATTTGTTTCTCCTGATCCTTATTAAACCACGATATTTGATACTTTTTTTTTTTTTTTTTTTTTTTTTTTTTTTTTGGTGCTTCGAGACAGGGCTTATCCTTTGATATCTTTAAAAAGAAAACTCAGGATTCCTAGGATAGGGGAGTACTCTCATAGCCAAAGTAACTCCCATGACTCCCATGTCCATGTGTCTCCTTATATTTCTAGTGTACTTTTAGTCATGACTATATGTGTGTATGTACAATAGTTATGACTACCTTGTTATTTCCCCTTTCCTTAATCTTTACCGTTACCCTCTTTCTCATTCTCTCTAAGTCTCTCAGTTCACAGACACAATTATGTTTTATGTAGGACCATTGAGATGGCTCAGTACAGGCTTTCAACCTGAGCTTGATCCCCAGATCTCACAAGGTAGCAGGAGAGAATGAATTCTCCAGAGGTGTCATCTTGTCTCCACATGCCTTTTCCCTCCTAATGCTTCATTTGTTTGATGCTGAGCTGGTTCTCCATAGCATATGTGAGTGATGTCCTTACAGAGATTTTTAGTTTGAGGATATGCTATAACAATATCTATATTTTTAGGAACGATAGTTAAAATGCAAATCCTGTCTTTTAAATAATGTAAATATCAAATTACAAAATGAGTAGCAGCAAAGAAAAATCAAACATTTGGGTATCCCAAAGACTGCCAGCAAACTGCACCTCTTAAAGATGAGAGTACATACTGAAGTATTCTCTGATCCCCAAGGGAATACTGAAACAAGTTGTAGAATACTTAGAAACGTAATAACAACATTAAAAGGTCACTGTAAGTTTTGGAGTACTTTTAATTCAGTGCTTTGAGAAATAGTGTTAATAACAGAATATATGCTAATATGTAAGAAAGAAAAAAAATAAATGTATTAATCATATATCTCAAAAAGTTATTAAAAACCCAATAATATTATCTAGTGGAGAGCAAAATAAAGGAATTAAGAAAGATAAAAACAAAAATTAATGATTTAGAAAGGAGGTTGAAAATTATTAATGATTAAATGAAAAGCTGTCCCCTTGGAAAATAATAAAATGGAGACCATAATAGCTATTGTTCATTGGTTTTGATCATGGGCTGAATAAGTAAGTCTGCAATCTATGGAGCAGGGTCAGACTGGAGCATGTAAAGTGGTCATGTCTTACATAGCTCTCTTCTCTTTCTTTTTTTTTCCTAGAAATTCCATTCTGTTCCCAAGAAATTTTAAAAGATTGAATTGTCCTCAGAATATCTAGAAAAATCTTCTGTATTCAAAGCAGACTGCCTCTAGGATACAAGGTTCCCTCACAGAAGCACCTGGATTAGTGTTTGGCTGAATCACTGGAGACTGACTACAGCTGACCATCATTTCATCTAGTCAACAAAGCAAGGTTTTAAAGGTCCCTCCTATAGTGAAAGAAGGCTGAAGAAATAACTGTAGGCCAAAAGAAGTCCAAATTGTCATAACAGATGCATTTTAAAGTCCATTCAAATACATTTGGAAAAAAAATCGAGAATAGATAAATTTTGGAAACACACATGATCCCAGAAAGAATAGAAAAACCAGAACACCACTTTCTTTTTTTAAAATTTATTTTATATAACAAAGTCCAATTAAATGAAAACAAACATTTATACATAATATTTGGGAATTTGGGCGTCGTTCTTTCCAAACTACTTCCTGCTGGTAAAGGGCGCTGTCATGGGGGATTCGAAGAAGATTCAGAAATCCTGGCTGTAGTCTGTAAGGCTGCTTTGTCCAGCTGTTTTGAATGTAGGATCACCTTGTACTCTGTTTCAGGTGGTCTGGCTGATCAAACCACATTAGTCTGGAAGGAATCCACACCTTTTCATTTTCTGTGGAAACAAAAATAGAAATCCTTTTCCCCAGTAACTTGTCCTTCAACTTAAATTTTGGAGTCAAAGCATTTTTTTATTTAATTTATTATTTTACATGTGGATCCCAGTTCCCTCTCTCTCCCTCCCTCCCTTCCTCCTTCCCTCCCTCCCTCCCTCCTTCCCTCCCTTTTACCCTCTCTGCCTTCTCACATGCACTCTAACCACCCTCCCCTCCCATCCCCCCACCCCAATTCCATATGTAGGGGAATGCCATCCAGTTGGGGTCATGTAGATCTGACAGATCATGTGAAGTAGGGACTAGGGCTTCTCTCCTGTCTCTAGATTAAGGCAGTTATCCCTCCATGGGGGATGTATTCACAAGGTCCTTTTGTGCACCAGGGATACATCCTGGCTCTACTGTCTGAGGTCCCTTAGACTGCTCAGTCCTTCTGGCTGAGACCCATATTCAGGGGGGGCTGAGTCAGTCCCATGCTGGCTTCCCAGCTATTAGTCTAGTGGCCGTTAGCTCCTCCATGTTCAGGTAAGTTGTCTCTATGTGTTTCTGCCACATGGTCTTGTCCTCTCCATCTGCATCTGAGTTGTAGTTCGACTCAGTGTTCATGTATGGGTGTTTGATCCTGTTTTCAACAGGCATTAGTTGAGGGCTCCATGGAGAAGTTAGTTGTTGATCTCACTCTCCGGGAAGGGCATTTATGGTAGCTTTCCCACGGAAACTCAAATTGTTAGTTGGGAGCAGTCTTGTAGTTCTCAAGACCTTTCTTTGTGTTCAATTTTATCAGAACACCACTTTCTATCAGAGACACACAGACAGCTGTACAGGTGTCATTTCTTCCAAATGTATCAGCAAACAGGTAATTTGTCTGTCTTTTACATGCTCCAGAAGCAATGCTGTGTCTTTGGGCTTTCTGTGTTCAAATAACCAATAAACATGGCTGCAAGGCACATGATAATTGAGCTCTTGAATGCATCTCATTCTGTGTAAGGACTGGATTCCAGTTTTGTTGAATTTTAGTGCATTTAAGTTTAAAAAGCTACATATTTTTGTTGGCTGTTATGCTTGAGAAGGCAGCTCTAGGGTAGATTAAATGATTGAGAGCTTCCAAATTCTTTTCATAAATGTAGTGAGCCTAATAAAGGATTGAACATAAACATACCACAGATCAATGTCATTTATAAAAATTGATGCAGACACATCAAATGAAATTAGCAAGCAGAATCAAGTAGCTCTTTGAATGTATGGTATACAGAGACTACAGGGAATTTATTGTAGGATTAAATGTAGTAGAGTAGGTACAAGATCCTAGGATTAATCTTAGTATTATCTTAGTATTATATAAAAGGCTAAAAGTTTTTTTAAAAATTAATTGGTATGTTACCATATGATGAGAATATCACACTGACTCACGGCTGCTCTCTAACACAATGAAATTGGCTGGATCACATCCCTCCTTGATTATACTATCTGGGTTTGTGTCAACTTGACACAAATAGAGTCCTCAGAGAAGAGGGATCCTCAGTTGAAGAAATGCCTACATGAGATTCTGCTGTAAGGTATTTTTTTTTCAATTAGCAATAAATGGGGGAGGGCCCAGCCCATTGTGGACAGTGCCATCCCTGGGCTGGTGGTCTTGGGTTTTATAAGAAAGCAGGCTGAACAAACCAGAGTAAGCAAGCCAGTAAGCAGCACCCCTCCATGGCCTCAACATCAGCTTCTGCATCCAGGATTCTGCCCTGTTTAAGTTCCTGTCCTGATTTCCTTCGGTGATGAACTTACTACTGTAAGCCAAATAAACCCTTTCCTCCCCAACTTGTTTTTTGGTTATGGTGCTTCATCATAGTAATAGAAACCCTAACTAAAACAAATTGGTACTAGTGTAGTGGGGTATTGTTGTGACAGACCTGACCATGATTTTGGGAGGATTGTGGAAGGACTTTGGAACTTTGGGCTAAGAGCCATTGAGTATTAAGAGCTCTGTGGGATGTTCTGTGGGAGCTTGGAAGATAAATGTTGAGATCAGTGCATAGGATGAAAGCTTGGATTGTGAAGTTTCAGAGGGAAGTTTAAAGACTCTATCAGGGCCATTTGTTATTTTGAATTAAGATTCTGTGGTTCTGGTTATCTGGGGCTAAAGAATCAGCTGTGATTAACAAGATACCAGAACTACTAAAGCAAGACTTTGCTGGAATACTTGATACTGGTTGGGTGGAGCTAAGAAATTAGCCATGATTAAGAAGAGAACAGCATCATTGAGGCGAAATCTTCTGAGTGTTTCCTGAGAGCACAGAGAAGCTATGCTCCAGAGGTGGCCAAGGTTGTACCTCATGTTGTCTTCCAGGCTTGGTAATGTGTAAGAGTCACCTAGGTGGTCCTGGTTTTGAAGGTGTGAAGAGGTCATGGAGAGCAGTTGAGCCTTGGTGTTGTGATAGGCCAGGAGAGGTCATCGGTGAAGGTGCAGCCTCATTGATAATTGAAGGGGTCATGCAAAGAAGTTGAGGCTTGTCATTATGAAAAGAGACTATGAGAGGCTATTGGTGAAAGTGTAAAGCCAGCTCAGTTGCAACAGAAGCTCCCAGTGTTTTTGAGATGTCAGTACAATGTGATGGCTCCCAGGGTCAGCAGCAGCAGTGGAGTGGAGCCAGCCAGAGCCTAGATGACAGCTGTGTGTGCTGCAGAGGGCAGGGTTGGAGAAGTGACCCAAGTCCTTTGGAGGAGCTCAGAAGATGGTGAGTGGATCCCACCCTTTGGGTGTTTGAAATTACTTCTGTTTTGATTTGATTGTGACTGTGCTCTGGTTTTTCCCTCTTGATTGTAAGGAAGTATTTTACTGGAGCCCACAGTTGAGAGACTTAGGCTATTTTATAGAGATTGAAAATTTAATGTGTTTCAATTTGTAAAGACTGTGGTACCTTTAAAGTTATTCATGTTTTTAATGTGATAACTTGGGGATGAATAAGAAAGGAAGGGATGTGGCATAATAGTAATGTGTTTATTTATCAAGTTGACAGTTGTACTGTCGACTTATTTGTTAAGTGTCAGTTGTACTGCCAGTTTTGTGTGTCAAATTGACATAAGCTAGAGTCATTAGAGAGGAAGGAGCCTCAGTTGAGGAAATGTCTTCATGAGATCCAGCTGTAAGGCATTTTCTCAATTAGCAATCATTGTGGAAGGGCTTAGCCTATTGTGGGTGGTGCCATCCCTGGGCTAGTGGTCCTGAGCTCTTTCTTAAGAAAGCAGGCTGAGCAAACCAGGGTAAGCAAGTCAGTAAACAGCAGCCCTCCATGACCTCTGCATCAGCTCCTGTCTCCAGGTTCCTTCCCTGTTTGAGTTCCTCCTCTGACTTCCTTCAGTGATAAACACTGTAGAAGTATATGCCAAATAAACTCTTTCCTCTCCAACTTACTTTGTGGTCATGGTGTTTCATCACAGCAATAGAAACCCTAACAAAGACAATAACATATAAGCAATAAAAACATGTCCAGGGGATTCCTACCATAATGAAAAATCCGAACATTGGTTTATTGATGTTAGTCAACATACTTGAAAGAGAAAAGGAGAGAGGAGAGAGAAAAGAAAAAGGAGAAAAAGCAGGAAGAGAGGGAGGGTATAAGTTTAAGTTGATTTTTAGGAAAATCCTAGAATCATCTGAAAATGTATTGAATTGGTGAGGGACTTAAATGTAGCAGATCTAGAGGCAGGAGGGAAGGCCTAGTCCCTACTCCAAATGACTTGACAGATTTTGTTGATCCCTCTTGGAAGGCATCGCCGTCCTTGTGGAGTGAAGGGGAGTGGTGGGATGGGAGGGAGGGAGAGGGAACTGGGATCAATATGTAAAATAAGAAAAAAGAGTAATAATAAAATAGCAAAAAAGAAAAAAAAAAGAAAAGAAATTGTAGCAGAATATGAAATTACCATAAAAAAGGCAAGAGCCTTTATAAATACAAACAACAAACAGTTAGAGGTCATGGAGGGATTTGATCCAGCTATTATATGAACAAGGAAACATTCTTTCTTCTCAGTCTTTGGTGGTAATGGGGATTGGAAATGGGCAGAATGTCTGAGAACAACCTAGAGAAACATACAAAAGCTAGTGGAAGAAAACTTTCTGACTACTTCAGGGACACAAAGGGGATTAGGAAAGATAGAATGTTGTTGGACAGCAACGAAACAAGCTCTGAATCCAAGATTATTTTACCAAGTCACTCGGGTTGGAACTGTTCTCAAACAAAGCAAATTAATTCTAAAATTCATTGAGAAAAATTTAAAAAGCAAGAATGATCAGGGTTATTTCTCTCATCTAATAGAATACTGTACAAGTTAGAACAGGATGATAATTTCACATAAGTAGATAGACCAGTGTGTCCAGATACAAAGCCAAATGGATCCAGGAATTCAGGCTCCAATAAAGACATCATTTCAAAACACCAGTGCAGAGGAAGAGTGCTCAAGCATCTGGGTGGCCATCTGGAAAAAGATGTGTCCTCATGCATACTTAACATGCTAGACCAAAATGGCTTTTGAGTGAATGAAAGATTTAAATGCAAGGGGGAGAAGAAGATATAAAGCCATAAATGATTAGAACCATCAAGAGTCTTTAAGAATATAATAATTCTGGCTAGAAGAAAAGCCTAAATGTGACACAGAGCACAAGTCATAGAAATCCTGATAAATACAACTATACTGAGAATCCTTTATAACAGAGACAGACAGAAGATAGATGCTCTAGGAAAAATATTTACATAACAAAGGGCTGGGTTTTGTACTGTGCTAGAGGCTTTCATAACTTGTTTGGGAAGAGTCCAAGAGCCCCCTGGAAATATAGGCAAAAGGCATGAATAAATACTTCAGAGAAAAGGACATACCAGCAGCCCATAAAATCATGAAAAGATGTGCAACATCCTTTATAATTGGAAAAATGCAAATGGAAACTTCACTGTGACGTTAATTTTCATCTATCACATTGACAAAGATCAAAAGTTTGAAAAGATGGTGGGCTTGCAAGCACCAGGCAAAAGAGACCCCTTTTTAATGTTTGTCAGCAAGTAAACTATAATCTCTGTGGCCAGAGGGTGTGCAGGTAGCCAGATTTGGGACTGCAATTTTGGAAAGATGCTCGGAGAAGAATCCAGGCTTCAGGGTATGAAGAAGTGATCTGTGACTTATCCATAGTAGGGATGATTATGTGCTAACAGTGCTGTGATAGCAGCATTGTCTAAGGGAGAGTGAGTCCACATCACACAAGTGGTCTTTGTTGAGGACTGTAACTCTCACCTTTGACTATGAAGTTCCCATGAAAGTTCTGCCATTGCATCTGTTCATTCATCTGTTTCTTCACTTGACAAATGCCCACTCTGCTATGCCCTAGGCACCCTAACTTTGTACCCACACTCTAGTTTTTACCTACATGTCTTGTTTCCCTATCTCAAGCTTGATTTTTCTTTCTATCTCTGGATTTATGAACTGTGGCACTAAGCTAGTAGCTATGTTTTTTTGTGTCCTGTCCCTACGGGGTCCATCAGTTGGACTAATTGCCCACAGTGTCTTCAGCAAAGTGAAACTGTATAAGCAACATTATGCCTGAGATACTATGGGACAGCTGCTGTCCCAACAATAGGGTATTGATTCAAAAGCAAATATGAATTGATTGCTCACTAAGGTACAGAGCTAGAGATATGTAGTGAAGAGAGAAAAGAATGGCTGCCCTGGCAGGAATCCTCCATTTATGGCAGAAAGGAGCAGACCAATTAGATGTGGCTAAGTATGCCCTCAAGTGTGGAATGCATTTAGTAAAGTAAAGTGAAGCTGTTGTGCCTGGATGGACTGTAGAAGTTCCTCACATAAGGGGGCAGGATAACTAGACAGTTCTCTCTGTCTGAGAAGCTGTAACAAGACACCCGAGGCTGACTGTACCTGATGGCCAAACACTTTCCCCTAGTGTTCTGCAGAGAGACTTTGGACAACCAGAGGGATTAAACCAAGTGAGAACTGTAATGTCAAAACTTAATGCCAAGCAGAGGAGAGGAAGGTAGAGAATGTGCAGAGATCATTTTCTTTATCAAAAAAAGAGAAAGAAGCAAAAGTGGTATGCTCGCGGGAGCATGTCTCCGTTTAATGCACATAATTAAATGGATCTTAATTATGCATAGGGTGATAAATGTTAATTGATATGAAAGAGGAAAAAAGAGAAAAGTCTCTTTGTGAGGATATGCATATCCCTGAAGACTTAAAATTAAAGAAGTATTTAAGGCTAGGATTCCCTCTCTATACAGAATGAGGGAATGGCAGATGGGCCTATTTGGCTTTAGGAGGAGAGGATATTGGAATGAGTAAACACCTCTCTATGCCCAAAGGCAGGATGTTGCTAACAGCTTTTCCCTGGATGCCTCCCACTATAAGTTTTCTCAATTCCAGCCTTGGCTGCAGGACATTAGTAAGGGAATCAAAGATTCAAATATTACAAATTCAGCATCTGGCTTCCAAAACTGTATTTACTGTAGCTAATATTTACCAAGTGACTAACTTGACAGTCATTGTATCTAGTACTGTACCTATCATCATCTTTTACCAAGGACATTTTTAAATGAAAGTGCTACAGACATGTAATTCTGTGAACCCTCAGAAGAACCCAATTAGATGTGTTGTCACAACGTGAGCACATGTATAAATACAGCTCGGGTCAACAAATGCAGTGGAGCCTTCTCAGGGTTCCAGAAGTGTACCTTGTGCCTGCTTATTGTGACCATGCTCTCTGTTCTCTCTAAAAGACATCACTAGCCTGATTTCTAGAACAGACCAATTATGCCTATCTTTGAACTATATATGAGGTACAATTAGTTTGCATTGTGTTGTATCTGTTTTCTCACATATTTATCACATTCATTCAACTTAATTTATTCATTCTCATTGCAAAATTGTAATATGCAACCCTAACATACTTAATCCATTTTACTATAAAGGGACATGTAGAAAGTTTCCATTATCTGGAGAATGTGATTTTACTTTCATGAACATTATAGTGCACATTAAACAATATGTTTGTATTTGGGGTTATTCCTAGAAATAAAATTTGTAGGTAATAAGTTATCAATATGTTCAGAGTTAGTAGAAAGTGCTATGCCTGTTCAAAGAGGAGGTGGTCATTTCTCTCATTGTGCCTTAAGTGTCATTGTTAGAGTGGTTCTGTCTCCTGCACAGGTAACACTTGTATCTCAGACTCTACTGGGTGATCTTGACAACTGGGTTCAAAGAAGACTTCATGTATCTCATCACATTGTGTGCTCATGGGGTCAACTCAGTTGTGATAGACAGTCTCAACTCCCTGCAGGCTCATGTTTTACCAGAAGTATGCAGCATGTGTTCCACTTACTCTCTTGAAGATGCTACATTATAGAAATTCTGGGCAATCTCCTTGGCAAGCAACTGTGTTTATCCCCAAAAGTGTAGGATGGAAGCTGATTGAAAAGAAAATATCTCTCCCATTCTATTAAGTTGAATCTTCTGTGTCCTTGAGAGATTCTTGGTAGAAACTAGCCTTGGTCATCCAGAGTTCTGATTTGAACAATAGCCCTTAATTTTGGATTTGTCTCATTCTTCCAGGTGCTTCTTTACAGCTCCTTGGGAACACATTCCAAATCAGCTACTTTAAAATGAGCTCTGATCACAGGTTTCAGTGTTCTGTGGTTCTTGATATCTCATTTGATTCTGTTAGTATTATTAAAATTTCCATTACTAGCATAAATAATATCCCATTTTAACACCGCAGTTTTTATATGTAGAGTACCTCCCGTTTTACCACCACAAAGACAAACCATTTTGGCCCCCACAGTGCTATCATATGACCTCAATGCTTTTTCTAGTTCTGGACCAGTTCCTTTCTCATAGCAATGAACTCACATGGGTTTTTGAAATTTTCTTCTCTACATTTGATCTTAGCCATTTACTATTTCTTCATGGCAGGAACAAAAAAGCATGACATAATCACATTCTTGAACTATGGAGGCTGGGAATCAGTCTTCAAATTCTGACTCTACCAAGTGTATTGTGGGCAAGTTCCTTTCTTCTTCCTGTCTCTAGTTCTTTACTGACCAGGTAGGAATGATAATGGCTTGAATTAATTTTTATAAAGAATTTGAAAAAAGTCTTAATGGAAAAGAACTGAGTAAATGTTAGTTTTCATTGTGACTCTAAAATCTCCATTCTCACTTTGTCTTCTCAAACTATTATAAGCTATTACTCTACTGATTCACCATGTATATTTTCGTTAATAATTTCCATGAATTTAATTTCCTTCATTCACTTAAAATATGCTTGCCAAGTATGCATTACATCCCATATTTCCAGTCTTCAGTCTTCATGTCATTTTTCTTTGTTGGTTAAACATCTTGGGAAAAATTCTTCATCTATTTTATATATAAGTTACTATACTTTATTTCCCAAGATAAAGTTTATATTTGATATTACTCTTTTCTCAGGAACTACTGCATTAACAACAGCTATAATTATGCACTGGCTTACACTTTATGAGGCATTATTATATATGAAATACTAAATTCAAGCCCACTGAAGGTAAGATTAGTGTTTTGATGTCATATTCTCACTGTATATTTTATAGCAAACCATCAAGAGATGTTTACTTTTCATAACTTAACTTCTCTATGAAACATAGCATGCTATACTAAGTAAGCTCCAGGAAATGGAGCTGGTCACTTCCTGTTGAAGCTACCTGACTTAGCAGTTAATTTATTGTTCAAATGGCTGGAATAAGATTTCCATTAGTTTTTGAATATTTAAAATCACTTTAAATTTATTTCTGTCCTTTATTGTCTTTGCTAAATTATTTTTAACTTATAGTCTGGATTTTGACACATTTTATTTTTGAGATTGCAATTTAATTACAAAGTTTCGACCTTTCCTTTCCTCTCTGCTTGCCTTTGAATTCATGGCCCTTTTCCCCACTAATTGTTATTGCCTGAATATGTGTTTATGTGTAGTACACACACACACACACACACACACACACACACACATATATATATGTACATATGTGTGTATTCCTAAATATCAATATAGGCATGTTCAGTATATATAATGCTATCTGGATGTGTGTTTTCAGGGCTAGCCCTTTGACATCAGACAACCAATTGGTTTGCCCCTCCCTGGGAACGGCCACCTCTCCCGTTCTCAGCTTTCCTTTTGTCTACATCTTTTTGTGAAAGATTAAGGCCTCCTAGGCCTTTCTCTGCCATGTTTGTTGTGTTTGTTGGTGTCATCTCTGGTTCAGCTCACATTTGGGCAGCCATGTTGGTGATTTTTATTCCATGTTCTCCACCCATACCTGATGGGAGATATCATTCTGTATATGTTTCTCATACTGGTTTAATGAATAAAGCACTGTTGGCCAATAGGAAAGCAAGATAGGTGGGACTAGGAGACAAGGAGGAAAGAGGAAGTAGTACAGGAGTTAGCATGGAGAGACCGGGGAGACCAGATGCCTGCCTCACTCCCCGGTAAGGAGACCACGTGGAAATACATAGAAATGGGTTAATACTTAAGACAGAGCTAGCCTATAAGAAACAAG
The DNA here is from genome assembly GCF_943737965.1 of Phodopus roborovskii. Lineage (NCBI taxonomy): Eukaryota > Metazoa > Chordata > Mammalia > Rodentia > Cricetidae > Phodopus > Phodopus roborovskii. The sequence continues at coordinate 43,402,133 of NW_026126433.1, forward strand.
TAACTGGCCAACAGCATAATATCAAATACAGAGTCTCTGTGTATTATTTGGGGCTGGCGCAGTGGCAGGACAAGACTAGGCAGCAGGAGGAAAAACCATACTCCTTACACATACCTGATATTCTTCCCTGGTTACAGCCTTTCAACATTCTGCTGCTCCACGTATCCAAGGTCCATGTGAAGTGTGTGGCTGGGTGGAGAGAATGCTGAGTGGTTAATGTGAAGCTACCCGATAGCAAGGCATCCTAGCCTAGCTGAGTAATTAACCACATTTGAGTCTCAGATTCCTTACATATAGAACAAAATGGATGCAATGGTTTTAGGTTTAGGTTTTTAGGTTTTCTGCAGCATCCTTTGATTTCTGTCACTATCATTCTGTGTCATCTTAATGTCCCTCAAAAGCCCCATTTTACCTGCAATGCCAACTGCACATGACCTTGATTCCTTCTTTCTCCATCAGTCAAGAATCTTCTCAGGGGAATAAGCACAAAAGACTTGTTACCTGTGCCATTTGAGATCATCTGGAGAGAAGGAAGGTGCAAGCTAGCCCCCTGTCTTCCTAAGAACCATCCTCCTTATACTCAGCACTATGTTGCCTCTATGGATGCTTTTGTTTATGACTCAGGCTACTTGAAGTTACATCACAGTCAATGATAAAGCCAATACTCAGAGGAGCAATAGTAAATCACATCAAAGTTAAAGCATTGTGGAAGAATATAAGTACATTCCTGTCATTTTTCTGAGGTGATTGATAGCTGTGGTGTTTTTATGTATGCATGGACATAAAGTTTCAGAAAGATTATAACATTAGTTAACCTAGTCACAACTACAATGAAACACTATAGTTATCTGCACTCCATTATTGGTCGTGTCTTTCTCTGCAGGCTACAGGTAGTTCTGAACAATGAAAATGGCATTAGAGTAATTTGCAATTACTAAATTAAGAATCTCAAAAATATATGCAAAAGCAGTGTGGTGATGCAAACTGAAAATACTACAGGGGAAAACTCAACAGGCGTAAGAAATGATGGAAACATTCCTATTTGTCGAATAATTAGGACAGCAAATATTGTGTAATACACTTAGGGGAAAAAGTAAGAACCTAAGATGGGGGTTTGAAGACTGACAATTCAAAGTCACAAAGGAACTGGATGTTTATACATAAGCTCTAGGCCTGGAGGGAATCTGGTTTGGTAGAAAAACAAATTCAAATAGGTGATATAGGCAATCTTCTGTGAATATGATTTATGTGTAAATGACTGCAGTAAGAAAATAACCATTGGCCACTCTCTGGAGTTCTTAGAAAACAAATCAGTTCTAAGATACCAGTAATGGATTTAGTAATCTCTTAAGTAATTTATGATAATCAGACATACAAACACATGCAACTGGAAAGAAACAAAACAAATAAGGCAAACAATTCTCAAACTCACCTTGCCTACAGTGTTTTCAGGGAAAGAATAACAAAATCTGTGCTTTCATTTTTCTTTTCTTCCCCCCCCCCACCCCCGAGGTATGTTTGTGCTGTTTCAGGCACAGAAGCACTAGTTTCCCGTACAACTTGGCTTTGAGGGCATACCCTATTTGGCTTGTCAGAGAAGGCTCATGGAGGTATCAGTGTATATTAATGTTCAGTCATGTGTTAAAGCAAAATAATCAGGGAATTATTAACCTGGGGTTGTTTCTGGACCCAGAATCCTTACCAAGTGAACAGAAACTTTCATTTGAAGTATTTATTGCAGCTGTCTCATTTAAAAATGCATTTCTTCAAAAGGGACTTATCTTCCACCTTTGGGAGGCAGCCAAGGACAACAGCAACAGCCTATAATGGCTTGGAAATTTTTGGACAATCCTGACTAACAGCTCAAAAGAGGGCTTCTCCTGCCTGGTGTTGGATCTTTGTTTGGTAGTTTATGGCTTTTGGGAAGATCATTGTCTGGCTAATGTGGAAGCCAGAAAGCCTATGAAGCCTCAAGTCCAGACAAAGAACTGTAGGCAACCAAGGAATGCCACGAGTAGGAGAAATAATCTTCAGACAAGAGCACACAAATTAATTATTAAAAACCAACTGGCCAACCCTGAAAATGCATGTACTGACTGAGCATGTTGTGTTTATATATTTAGGGACAAAGGGATATGAATTTGAGAAAGAGTAAGGCGGGGTACATGAGTGATTAGAGGAATGTAATTAAAATCTCAAAATAACTTTAGCTTTGATATGAGGGTTTGTGTCCATGGATCAGGGGTGAGGTAGGGGGAAAGAGGGGAAATGAGGGGAGAGCTGAGAGGAGTAGAGGGAAGGGAGGCTGTTGTCTGAATGTGTTGTATGAGAGAAGAAAAATAAAGAGAAAATAACTAACAATAAGGAAAAATTGTTTTACAATAAAATCAGTACACAAAACATTAGTTTTCATTATTGCATTTTCAATCAAAGTGGATTTCAGTAGATTTCTCTCCACCTTCCTCTCCCCCATCCCTTGCCTTCTTATCCTGCTGTGTAACCTTTCCCAGTGTTCTTTCCTCTCTGTCACAGGCGTCCTTTTGCCCTCCCTCTCTTTCCTTACTCTCTCACGTTCTAGCTATATTTAATCCATTTATGCACATACATGTACACATTATAAACTAGAACTCGCATATAAGAGAAAGATTGTGTGTGTGTGTGAGTTTGGATCACCTGGCTTAATATGATAATTTTCCAGGTACATTGATTTTCCTGCTAACTTCATGTTCTTTTTTTCTTTAAAGTTGAATAAAATTTTGCAGTGTATGTATATCACATTTTTATTATGCACTCACCTGGTTGATGGATAACTTTCTTCTCACTGACTAGAGCAGCAATGACCATGGTTGTGTAAGTGTCTTTGCGATAGGAGACAGAGTCGTCTGGTGCGTGCCCTCAAGTGGTATAGCTGGGCCATATGGCAGTTCTTTCTTGAGAAACCTCCAATGGCTTTCCATAAAGACCATACTAGTTTGTACTTCCACAAATAGTAGCCAAATACCCTCCTTCCATACATCCTCACCAGAATGTATCCTCATGTTTCTCTGATGGTTTAGGGTTGGATAACTAGCTAACAAGCTGATTGACTCTGTAACTCCTATCCAACTATACCCAAATCAGTAAATGCCAATCCAGTAATTGCTTTAGTTGGCTTTTCTGTTCATTTTATAAAAGCCAGTTGCTCACACTGCAGTAGGCCATCTCAATATACTTTTTCCAGTTTGGGTTTCACCTAATTCTTGACTTATATTTTGTCACATAAATGGCTATTAAATTTATTTCGCCTAAATTTTTTTTTTAATTCTAGTGGCAGAAAGGGGGAAATGTAAAACATTCACCCCTCAGCCTTTCCTCTATGCTTGAATTAATTTTACTGGTGAAGAGTTTTCTCCCCAAGGGGTAGCCTTCTTGCAGCCTTGACCCATTCAGTCCCATTTAGGCACGAACCAGGAAGCTAAGCAAACCTCTTTTTGTGGGCTAAGTTTGGTTCATAATATGACCTCTTAATCTCATGCTACTAATGAATTAAGAACAAAAACATATCAATTTTTAATTATGCTTTTTCCTAAACATGCTACATTTTGAGTATGATCTCTCTCTTTCTCTTTCTCCATACTTTCATCCCTCCGTCCCTCTGTCCCTCCGTCCCTCTGTCCCTCCCTCCTTGCCTCTCTCTCTCTTTCTCTGTGTTGTGTGTGTGTGTGTGTGTGTGTGTGTGTGTGTGTGTGTGTGCGTGCTACAGAAGCCAGAGTTTGATGTTGAACATCTTTGTCTATTGCTGTCTATCTTATTGTTTGAAACACGGTTTCCTGCTCAACTGAACATTGTCATTTTGTCTAGAGTGGCTAGCATTGCTAGCACACAAGCTCCAGGGATTCTCTTGTCTCTGTCCCTCCAGTGCTTGGGTTACAAGAACATATGTTACCTGGCGTTTACATGGATGGAGGTCTCTATGCTTGTTTGTCAAGCACTTTACTCATTGAGTTCTCTCTCCAGCTCCACAACTTGTTTTTGATAACATATAGCCTGTATTGCTTTTATGGCTCTGGTAGATTTAGACCAAAGTCTTCCAAATTATAATTCTTAGGAATTTGATGGCAGATATCTGAGGCTTTTTGGAAAAGTGAAGACTCTGGTTCTTTACAACTAGAAATTCACTAACAGAGCATCTATGTATGTTCAAAGCAGACTTTATGAACCTGTGGCCTATGAGGCACTCAGACCCATGGTTCAGAAGGCACGGGTTTGACTGGGTGCAATGACATTGCTTCCTGCACAGTTTTATAATGTTAAACAACGAACCTGGCATTTTTATCTTGTACTAACTTTCCAGATTGTGTGGGTTTTCCCAGTGGGTTTCTTTTTTTGTGAACACATTTGGTGATATACCTGAGGGTGGTACCGTAAGAAGAAACAGGCATTCTCTGACTTTCTTCAAACATCTCCCAAGAAAAACTTGAAGAAGTTTAATCTTAATATTGGTGAGGATATGAGGACAAAGGTGGTCTCACTACCTGTGGTAATATAGTTCTACAAAAACATTTTATTGTAAATACATATTCTTTAAAATCCTTTAGATTTGGAATTCAAAATATTAATATGTTATTTTTCCACATTCCCGTTTAGGGATACTTACTTAGTTCTGAATTTTTATTGCTCTTATTTCTAAATTTTATTTTTACTAAGGCCGTGTATCCCATAGAGTTATTAAAGAGATTCTGATGAATAAGCAGACTCTAGTCTTCCTTATCTCTGGGCCCTGCTTCTTAGAGAAAATTTGTTTGGCTTTGTCTCCCTGTATTTACTTCTTATTTCTGTTCTGTTTCTCATCTTGATTTATTAAATTTAAGTAATCCATCAACTTCCCATTGTAATACAGATGATTTAGCTTTCTTATGCCATTCCACAATCATTCTATTATAGATAATGTGCATATTTATTCACATGTAGTCTTAAAATATGTTGGTTTCCTGTGCATACATTTTTCAGGTTCACGAGAGTGTTTTATACTTACACGTGCCTTATGTTTTCTCTGAGCATTGTGTGTTTGGATATATTAACTTTTTAAAATACATGCACATAAATGGGTTCGCATATGAAGAAATTTATTTACTTCATTGAGGCTGGTAATAAGAAATGATCAATGCCCAACCAAATGGCCATTAACAGGGGATAGGTGAAATAGATATAATAGAACACTCTTCTGCTATCCAAGGCATAAATTGGATGCTGTTGCTGGCTAGCAGGTACAGACAGGTGCCACAGGATCAAAACTCCTCACTAGGTGAGGTAAGAAAGATCACTTTGCTAAACCCTCGTATGAAGCATGTGCATTTTTCACTCTGGTGGAAGGTACCTGGGCCCAACAATGTGCTCAGACCATACCTCTCATCCTCTGTTAGTCTTCTATGGACTGGCTTTGTGCTCTGGGCCAACAAGGTGTTTTTCATTGATGGAGTCCTGAGGGAAAGGACCATGAGGTCAGAAGATAAAGTGAATAGAAGGTAAAGAAGATAAGAAATCCCAGGACTGGGAAATCTTGAACAAACTGTGTCTTATTCTAAGCAAATTTATTAAGAAGTACAATATGAGAAGTCAGCAGAATCTATCATGAAGCTTGCAAAAAGCTATACTTAGGCAGTGTTGTACCAGAACACAGGGTGTATTAAAAACAGTACAAGCTGATCACACAGTGATCTTGGGAATGATAACCACAGCCTCATATGGTGGGAAGAGTTGGGTTTTCAGGATCTGAAGATACTGCTCCCCAAAGGGCCTGACTCCAGGCAATTACCAACTTTGCCAACTATAGTCCTGGTTTTGGAGAAGGAGCTATGTTCCTTCTCCAGACATCAGGACCTCAGGGAAAGCCCCAGTTATTATTAGTCTATAGCTCACTAGTTAGCTTCCCCTTTTCTCTGCATCCCAATACTCATAGCCTTCTATTTGTCTTTGAGCCTTTTCCTGCCCCCTCCAGTTCCTACAATTTTTGTCTCATAGAACAGAAGTCCAAAAGCCTGTAAAGCAGATGCCAAGTCATTAATAATAGAGAAGAAATTTAAATTTTTTATAGGCCAATCTTTCCATTACAGAAAATAAAGGGCTAAATATATTCATGTATGGTTAAATAATTATATGCTGTCATACTTTGTTTATCTTTGTGTTCTCTGTTCCACACGCTTCCTCCACCCCAACCCTCATCCCCAAGAAGAATAAGAGCCCATGGAGCAGTGGTGAGAGATTCAAGCTCAAGGAAGACGAACCATCCCATAATCATGTGACAATACACATCTCCAAGTAAAGTATGGTCATTTCCTAACTTGATATGAACAGGAAGTCAATACTTCTGAGGTTCTTGGGGGCCCATTATCTCAGCTGCATAAGAACTAAATTTAGAAGTCCTCATTTTTTTTTAAAACTGTGAATGTTAATTAAGTTAAATAGGAAGCTGTCAAACCACTCTCTTGCAAATACTTAAAGAGCCCAATAGATGTAACCTCTGTACTGGGAGATGGAAGAATACAAAGCTTGGGTGAGAATGGGGCAAACCACCTTTTGCTCATCATGTGATGATGTCAGCACTCCTGTTAGGTCTCAGTGATTGCTTCATTATTTACTTTCTGACTTGTGAAATTGGATTCTTAAATATTTCTCAGAGATAGAGTATTTGGAGATTTTCAGTTATCTGAAAATGGGAGTTAACATTAGGTTCAGGATAGGAAAGAGGCATCAATAAAAGACTAAAAAGCATCTTCTGACCCCTGTAGGACCACTGCACTCATGAACTCATAGCTGCAGTTGCCTACAGGACCAAGAATTCTACCATGGAGTGGGAAAGGGGCTCATGAGCTCCTCTCCTAATTGAAAAGCTATGGACAGTTGGTGACTTCTAGTGAATGGAGCGTTAGTTTTTTTTTCAAGGACATGGTTCTTGGTAAGTTGATCATGTTCCAGTAGATGGTCCCATACACAGAAGTATATAGACAGTACAAAACAGAATAAGTCATGAGTTGTTGAATTAAAAAAAAAGTTGGTGGGGGGGCAATAGGGAATGTCAGTGGATCATGTCTGAGAGGAATTAAGAGTGATGATCAAATGCATTGTATTATATTCTTGAAGAATTAATAAAATAGTTTTTTAAAGTGAATGGAAAGGGTATGCTAAATGCTGAGTCTGTATAAGTAGCTTATTATTCCTATCATATAGGTATCTGAGAAGAACAAGTCTGTAATAATCAGATTAATTTAGTATTTCCTACATGTCTGTCTCTCTGGCTAGAAGTTGACTCTCCAATACTTTCTCACCTATGTAAGAATGAAGGAGTTGTGCGTGTATAGGAAAAGCTTTGTTTCAGGAAAGTTGATGCCCTGGCCTCACTTGTAGCTTGCTCTTATCCTTTGCAGTCAAGGCTTAGCCTCATCTACACGTTTGTTCAGATCTAACAAAAGCTTATTGAGACCTGTAAGTTGGTGGAGCTGGCTCTCTGCATGCATGCCTAACACAATTTTGAAAACATCCATAAAGTCCTCACTTTTGAAGGCTGAAAAATAAATCCCACGTGTTATTAGATGAGTCTTTTGAGAACCAAACAATTTTTACAAATCCTATTTCCACATAATCAGCTTATTGATCACTTTTAACACAGTTGGGTGGGTATAAACAGTTTGATTTTCACTCTCCAGTTTCTGTTTCCAACCAGGCTCAGGAGAATTTCTATTTCCTGTGTCTTACTGTTACATTGGACAATTGCCATGATGTGTCTTTTTTCTTTCAATTATTGAAAGTTTTGGTTTTCTTTTCCTAACTCTGTCTGCTACCTTAGGCAGTGTCATTCTATTGATTTTCTTTTTGTTCTGCTGTTGAGAATGGGGATAATGATAGGGAAGAGGGAGTCTATTACTTAATCTTTTGAGGGGGTAAAGGGAGAGAAACATCTGATATTAGGTTGACAAGCTTGTTAAAGTCTCTGAGGAGTGGTAATCACTTACTCACTTGCTGTCATTATTGACACTTTGACTCTGATGCATTGGTACATGAACACTGGCACTGACATATTGACACAGTTATTGACATACAGATGTGATTTTTGTCTGTAGAGGTATTTCAATGCTAACCTTTGTACATATGTTGGTTCCATGAAGAGTTCTTCCAAACCTTCTAGTCAGTTACAGTTACTTGACATGAGAAAGAAGATCCCTTCCCTTCTCAGATCCTCATCCTGGAGGATATTCACAACCTTCCTTGCAAGTCCCTCTTACCTGGTCACCACCCTTGGGAGAAGAACCTGCAAGCTGTCTCAAATCAATATAATTGACACAGAACACTTTATCACAAGAAATTCATATGCTGTTGTCATGTTCTCTCCCTTGTGTTCTGGCTGCTCTCTAGTCTCCTTTGGTGAAGGAGAAATCTGCCTCCTTTAATGGTACAGAATAGTCAAACAACATCTGGCACTGGTCAGATGAGGTCAGCAGCAGCATCTTAGTGACATACATTCAGAGCCAGGTGAGAAGGATCATAGAGTGCTTGTCTCCAGGATTGGGATGAACTATAGAAGTGTTCAGAGGAAGGCTATGTAGTGACTAGAAAATGGGGCAAATCTTGATTTCCATGGTGTGAATAACTGAGGAATTTTGAAGGTGGGCAGAGTTGAAACCTGTTAGGTTGAGGATCTCGGGGATACAAATGGCCTAGATGAGGGATAAATAGTTAGATAGGAACCTTTCTTACCAAGTGGGAGGCATGCGTGGCAAAAGCAGGGAACCTCCCGGTGAGACTTTTGTGCCTCTGTGGTTCTCATCGATGTGGGACAGAAGCTGATGTGTTGGCCGTCATAATCCACCCCCCCTTGATTTCCATTTTACTTGTTTTCTAGGTACAGGGTCAGATGTCTCAGTCTATTCCACATAATTATCAAACATGGAAATGATACCAGTAAACTCTTTTCACAGCATTACCTCTTATCTATGAATAGATTTCTGACTTCAGAAAAATGAGAAAAATGAATGGGTGGGATTCTCTTATCACTGCAGAATTATACTGTTAGTGAGCTTTCTTTCCATTACTGTAACCAAGAATCCCAGATAATCATTTTTAAAAGAAGAAAAGTTTATTTTGGCTTGTAGATTTAGAGGTATTGTTTATGATTGGTTGTTTGCTTGTTTTCGGCCTACAGGAAGACAGTAAATAATGTTTGGGAACTTATGGTAGAGTAAGACATTCACTGTGGTGGTGAAGTGAAAAGGAGAAAGAGGAAGGAACATGTGAAGACCAAAGGCTTACACCCTAATTGAGAAGACTCAATTAGGCTCTATGGCTTAAAGGTCCCACCACTTGTTCTTTCTTCTTTTTAAGCTGGATTATTATTATTATTTTCTTATTTTATATATCAGTCTCAGTTCCCTCTTCCTCCCATTCTCCCATACCCCCTCCCAACTCCCCTACAATCCCATTCCCCACCCAATCCACAGAGAGGGTGATGCCTTCCCGGAGGGATCTTCAAAATTTGTCAAATCATTTAGAGTAGGGTCTAGGCCCTCCCTTCTGCCTCTAGGCTAAAGGAGTATCCCTCCATGGGAAATGTACTCCCAAAGTCCTTTTGTGCACCAGGAATATATCCTAGTTCCTCTGTCAGAGGTCCTGTAGACTGCCCAGGCCTTCTAACTGAGACCTACATTCAGGGGGTCTGGGTATGTCCTATGCTGGTTTCCCACCTATCAGTCTGGGGGGTTCATGACCTTCCCCTTGTTCAGGTCAGCTGTTTCTGTGGGTTTCTCCAGCCTGGTCTTGACCCCTTTGCTCATCACTCCTCCTTTTCTGGATTCCAGGAGTTCAGCTCAGTATTTAGCTGTGGGTATCTGAATCTGTTTTCAACAGCTACTATATAAAGGTTCTAGGATGGCATACATTAGTCATCAATTTCATTATCAAGGAAGGGCATTTAAGGTAGTCTCTCCACTGTTATCAGATTGTTAGTTGAGGTCACCCTTATAAATCTCTGGACATTTCTCTAGAGTCAGTTTTCTCTTCAAATGTATTAATGGCTCCCTCTATTATGGTATCTCTTTTCTTGCTCTCATCTGTTTATCCCCTGACTCAATCTTCATGGTTCCTCATGTTATCCTCTCCTCCACTTCTCTTTCTCCTAACTCCCTCTCCACTCACTACCCCCCTACTCCCAATATGCTCAGGAGATCTTGTTCCTTTCCCCTTCTGTGAGGGACCTTGAATGAATTTCTTAGGTTCCTCCTTGTATCCTAGTTTCTCCAGTGGTGTGGATTGTAGGCTGATGACCCTTTGCTCTATGTCTAAAATCCATATATAATTTTATATACATATACATACTATGCTCCTCTTCTTGTGACTGGGTTACCTCACTCAGGATGGTTTCTTCATGTTCCATTCATTTGACTGCAAATTTCAAAGACATCTGTTCAACTATGTCCATAGCAGCATTATTTGTAATATTATTGCAAGAACCTGGAAGCAACCTGGTTGCCCATCAAATGAAGAATGGATAAAGGAGGTGTGGTACATTCACACAATGGAATATTACTCAGCAGAAAAAAAATGGAATCTTGAAATTTCTACTACTTCTTAATTATGTCACAGATTGAGAGGGTCATGCCTTAAATATACAGTTCTCTGGAGGATACAAACAAACTGTAGCAAACTCCAAGGCTGCCTCCATAAGTTCATGATGTGGCTCTTTATTGGTACTTTGGGAATAAATAGAAGAGTATCATAGCTGTGCTTGATTGGGAGGAGGAAGGATGGTTCTTACCGAAGTGTGAGAGAGACAGCAGGATAGAAATGTTGGCAACCATCTTCAAAATATGTCTTCTTTTCTGATATGTCATTGATTTAAGAATATCAAGAATGCCACTGGACACTATTCATACGCATTCTCTGAAAGTATGGTCTTTTCCTGGCAAGACAGCTCCAAAGACAGCAGAGTTTAGGAAAGGAATAGTTATTGATGCAGAGGACATTTAGGTTTTCTTGTATCACCTTGAGGATCAAGGCCTCAGTCTTTGGTTTGTATTATAATAACTAAGTTTTCAACATCTAGAAGTTTAGAGTGCTCTATGATTAAATTTCCATGCTGAGACACTAAGGCTATTGGTGCAGGTGTGTAAGATAGTACTTTAATTTTCTGGCCACAGCAACATGGAACATGGCTGCCATCTATCATGTAACATCAGTGTTGACATGAGGTTTTATATCTCCACAGTCGATCTAATCCCAGAATGCCCTACTGTTTTCTCAATACCCTTTCACTTCCATCCTCCAGTTTTGAGAGAGATTCATAAAAATGGTGGGCGTGAGAGGAAACTGGCTGGGTGAAAAGACTCTCAGTTATGCACTTGGGCAGCAGCTTTGCATGATGGGTAGGAGCTACCAACTGCTCTGATCTCTATGCATCTCTATGGCATGGAAAAGAGAAGAAGGCCAGATGAGTGAAACGCTTGTCTTTTCCTCTGCAAAACAGCTCCAAGATCTTTTGTGTCATTTCAGTTAAAGTTTGTATTGGTTCTAAGCCTCTGTTCTAATCTACAAGGGGGTATTTAATACCTGCCAAACATTGAAAACTTAGAAACAGATGCAAAGATCCACTTTCTCCCATACTTTAGTCTTGTGATAGTTCATTTCATTCCCAGGACTCCCTCACATCCCTGTGTAGACACCTAGCTCCTCAACTACTCAGCATTTCACCATAGGGAGACTTCCTTCCAACACATTCTCTCTGGATATACCCAATTAGTTTCTATTTTAAAATCAATTTCTTGTTTTTCCTACCTCTCCCCCCACCCTACCCCCATGCTCCCAATTTGCTCAGGAGTTCCCCTGCTTCAGGGGTTCATGTATTTCTCTCTTAGGATCCTCCTTGTTTCCTAGTTTCTCTGGAGGTGTGAATTGTAGACTGGTAGTCCTTTGCTCTATGTCTAATACCCATATATGAGTAGGAAAAAGAGAAGGGGAGAAGTGGAGGGGAGAGGCAAATAAGAGGGGTCAGGAAGACTGAATCAGGGGAGGAATAGAGAAGAGCAAGAAAAGAGATACATTAATAGAGGGAGCCAGTATAGGTTTAAAGAGAAATCTGGCACTAGGGAAGTATTCAGAGATCCACAAAGATGACCCCAACTAAGATTCTAGGCAGTAGTGGAATTTGATGCCGTTCCCCTATAAAGAGATTGATGACTACCTTCATTGCCATCCTAGAGCCTTCATCCAGTAGCTTATGGAATCAGAATCAGACCCCCACAGCTAAGCACTGAACCATAGTCCTGGAATCCAGTTGTTGAGAGGAAGGAGGTACCAGCAAAGCAGTCAAGACTGTGCTGGAGAAACCTACAGAAACAGCTTACCTGACCTAGTGAGAGCACAAGGACCCCAGTAGTAAAGCTGGGAAACCTGCATTTGATTGAAACAAGTCCTCTGATTGTGGGTGCCAGTCAGGAGACCCGGGCTGTCCATGGGACCTCTAACAGTGGAACCAGTATTTCTCCCTAGTGCACAAACAGACTTTGGTTGACCATTCCCTATGAAGGGATACTATTTCACCACAGATATATGGAGGAAGGCCTAGGCCTTTCCCCAAGTGATATGGCAGACTTTGATGATCCCTCATGGAAGGTGTCACTATCCTTGGGGAGTGGGGGGGGTAGACTGGGAGGGTGGTGGGAGCATGGGAGGATGGGAGGGAGAGGGAATGGGGGGATTGATATGTAAAATAAGATTGCCTCCAAATAAAAAATGAAAATGAAAGAAAATTGACTTCTATATATTTATGATTTCTACATCATTAACTCAGTATCCCTTTTCTTAATTCTAGATCCATAAGTATACCTGCTTCTATTTTATCTTCATTTGAATAACTCTAAGGCATTTTAACCTTAAAAGGCCCAGATCTAAATCATTTTCTACTCTTTCATACCCCAGTCACTTCTCTCAGTATTCATTGCCTTGGTTAACTGTTCATCAAGTTGCCCAAGTTAAAAATTTCAGGATCATCTTTGACTCCCTCAACTTTTACATTTAATCCATCACCAAAAACTGTCAATCTTCCCTCCCACAAATTTTTCAGATCTGTCAGTTTCTCTCCATCAACTAATCCTTCTTCCCAGCCTAGTCCACCATCACCTGTCTTCTGCAGTCCCACACTGCCTTCTCAGCCAGTCTTCTCTCTTTATAATCTGTCAACCCTTATGCTAGCAGGCAAGCTTTCTGAATGAGAAATTAAATCATGCCATCACTTTACTTGAAGACACATAAGCACTCTTCATCATCTTTAGGATACACAGCCTTCAGGTTGGATTATAAAGTCATTCATCATGTGATTAACCTTGTCTTTCCACTTTGCTCTCCTGTCAATGTCCTGCGAATTTTAAGCCTTAGCTCTATTACACACTTTGTAACTCAGATTATTTTATTAGTTAACTGTTGCTGCTTCTGCTGCCTGGGATATACATTGCTTTTCTCTTCCCAGGTCCTTCAGAGAACTCTCATTCAGGCCTGCAGATTTGAGCCCACCCTTTTAGGTCTTCAGAATTCAAGCTTTCACTCTACTTCTCCTGGTCATACTTCCCATTACTTAGAGTCCACCAATGTGTATTATCAGGGCATTCCATACTTCTTTTTCACAAATTTTATCATACCTTGTTGTAATCATATGTTTAATTGTTGAACACATTTACTTCTATATTAGGCAGGGGTTGGGCATTTTAGTCATTTCCTAGCCTCATTGTCTGGTGTGATGTCTGCATGCAATATAACTTTGATAACTGAAGTTTAAAAATTTTTTATTATTGTGATGTGTTTTGCTTATGATGTGTGTATGGGGGGAGAGGGTGGGATGAGGTAAGATGGTGTATGTGGAGATAAAAGGAAAACCTTGTCGAGGCTGCTTCCTCCTTCCATTTTTATATGGGTTTCATGGATGGAACTTAGGACACTAGGCTTAGGTGGCAGGAACATTTGCCCACAGAGCCATCTCATCAGCCAAAGAAATTGAACTTTGATAATAGGTAGGTATTTGTGTAAACTTGTTTGTGCCAGAGTCATGGAACACCTGCTGAGGAAAGCTGCTAACAGGGAGTAGAACCAGAGCGAGAGAAAGAAATGTGTTGTAGTCAACAAAGTGGAACAGAATTGGAGATCTGAAGAGTTTTTTTTAACATCAGACATGGGGATGCAGAATTTGGAGTTTGCCCAGATAATTTTCAGTTTTCCTTTGGTCCAGTATTTTCTTGGTATGTTCCCTTCCCTGTGTTTTGGAATGGTGATGTATATATATCCTGTGCCATTGTATGTTGAAAGTATGTGATCTTCTTTTTTAATTTTGATTGTTATAAAGGATTATTGTGGAGATTGCATGAATCTCAAAAGAGACTTTGAACTTTTAAACATAGTTAAGATTGTGATTTACTATGGGGACTTCTGAAATTGGACTAAATGCATTTTTCATTATGATATTGTTACAAGCTTATGGGAGCTAGGGAGTGGAATGTGGTAGTTTGAATGTAATTGGCTCCTATAATCTTATAGGGAGTGGCACTATTAGAGGTGTGGCCTTGTTGAAGTAGGATTGTCTTGGTGGAGGAAGTATGCTATTGTGGGGGGTAGGATTTGAGATTTCTTATGCTCAAGATACTGCCCAGTGTCGCAGACTACTTCCTATTGCATCTGATCAAGATGTAGCCATCTCCATGTCTGCCTGCACATTGCCATGTCCCACCATGATAATAATGGATTAAACCTCTGAACTGTGAGCCACCTCAATTAAACATCTTTCCTTTATTTTTTTTCTTTTATCTTTCTTTTTTTTTGCATATAGAGTATTTTTTATTTAATTTTATATAACAAAGTCCAATTAAATGAAAACAAACATTTGTACACAATATTTGGGAATTTGGGCGTCGTTCTTTCCAAAAAACGCTTTGACTCCAAAATTTAAGTTGAAGAACAAGTTACTGGGGAAAAGTATTTCTATTTTTGTTTCCACAGAAAATGAAAAGATGTGGATTCCTTCCAGACTAATGTGGTTTGATCACACCAGACCGCCTGAAACAGAGTACAAGCTGATCCTACATTCCAAACAGCTGGACAAAACAGCCCTACAGACTACAGCTAGGATATCTGAATCTTCTTCGAATCCCCCAAGACATCTTTCCTTTATTAAGAGTTGCTGTGGTCATGCCATCCCTTCACAGCAATAGAAACCCTAAGAGAGGCAGATAGCTTTAGTTCTTATTAAATAAATGGTAGTTTATATAATCTTTCTAAAATGCAGCTATAACATTGGAACAAATGAGACGTTCCTCCCTAGATAACTACCATTATCCCATTTTTGCCATTTTGGGAGCAGGTGCCCAGAGAGGTTAGAATATTCAGAGAGTGGGGATAGGCACAGGCATTATTATACCTGGTAGTCTTAATTGTAGAATCTTGTTCTTGATCTCTACATAATGCTGTCTCTCATGGGTTCACTTTCGCAGGTGACTTTATGCGTTGTTCATCTGCCTTTTCTACTCTACCGCTATGTCAAAGGAGGAATGCTTCTGTCACCCAGCACACTGAGACCGTTGTCATATGACAGCTCATACCTGGGGGGAAAAAAGAAAGGAGAAAGATCATGCAGGGACATGGTGATATATTGTTTATGATTTAATAAAGCTTGCCTAGGGATCAGAACGCAAATCTAGCCACACTAGTTAGCCATAGAAGCTGAGCAGCGGTAGCATATACCTTTAATTCCAGGACTCAGGAGACAGAAACAGATGGTTCTCTTTGAGGTCAAGGTCACCCAGTCTAAAAAAGTAACAGAGCTCACACCTTTAATCTCAGCACTAGAGAGGTATACAAGTAAGAAGCAGAGTCTCATAAGAGATTTAGTTTTCAATCACAGGGAAGACAGGATCTCCATTTCAGCCTTGGTAGAGGTAAGAGCTACTGACTGGCTGCTTTGCTTTTCTGATCTTCAACTTCAACCCAGGTATCTGTTTCTGGGTTTTTATTAGTCATACTACACAGGGAAATACAAAGTCTACTAGCAGAAGAGTAGGAGCTCCTTAAATAAAACCAAAACATGCCACACAAGAACCTGGATGCTTCATAGGCCTGGAGAGCAGTAGACACTCACTGACAATTCACCAAGCCACGAAGAAGAAGCAGCTACAAACATTGCCATTAAATGTTTCAGCTTGATAAGTAGCTCATTGAGATATGACTGATACTAAGAACTGGGCTAGGCCCTGCAGTGCCGAAGTAGTCCTCTTGCAGAAGGGTTGATTATGTCAAGGAGACAGACTAGGAAATTGGAGATGCTGATATATTGCCAAGAGAGAGATGAATTGAGAATATAGGACCTCATGGGAGTCATACCAATGTTATTTAAGAGAAACCCTTTTATAGAAAGGATATTCAGGAAGAGACCAAAGTGACACACAAAGCTATGAGACCTCAATGAGAATAGGAGGCCTAACAAGATGATTAAAGATGAAGAGATGGCTGTGAGACAGCGAAAAGCACACACAGTTTGATGTGGGCTGCTGAATCTTAGTGTCAATTCTGGTCTTTTCAATGAACAACTATGTCTTGAAGCAAAGTAGTTAATTTTTCTACCATTAATTACAAAGCTGAGATAAAAATGCATATATTAGGTGCCAGAGTGAAAACTCCATTGGTAATGTCCTTGCTAATCAAGCATGAGGACTTCATTCAGATCCCCAGCACTCATTAAAAAGCCAAGTGTGGCAATGTGTGTCTGTACTCCTAGGACCGGGGAAGCAGAGGAGGAAGGATAGCCAATTGAAATGGGGAACTCCAGATTCAGTGTGAGTCTGTCTCAAATAACAAGGCAGAGAAAGATTGATAAAGATAACTGATGCCCATGTGGTACCTACACCAAAGCTCACCCACATTTACCTACCTTTGCATGTACACACACATACACATATGCAAATACCCCCATAAAAATACACACATCATAATGTGGCTTTAAGGATCAAGTTTAAAGATAACTGAGAAGAGCTACATCCCTTGTCTTAGAGTTTCTGCTGCTGTAGTAAAACACAATAAACAAAAGCAACTTGGGGAGGGAATGGTTTACTTCTGTTTACAATTCTCAGTTCATACTCTGTTGAAGGACTTCAGGGCAGGAACCCAAGAAGGAATGCTGATTACTGGCTTGTTCTTCATGGCTTGCTCAGCCTTCTTTTGCACAGAGGTGATTCTGTTGCCTGTGGGATGGACATTCCCATGTCAATCATTCATCAAAAAGACGCACCACAGACTCGTTACAGGATAATCTCTCGGAAGTATTTTCTCAGTTAAGATCCTCTCTTCCCAAATGCAAATCAAAACAACTTTGAGATACCATCTTACTCCTGCCAGAATGGCTAAAATTAGAAACACCAATGATGACTCATGTTGGAGAGGATGTGGAGAAAGGGGAACACTCCTCCACTGCTGGTGGGAGTGCAAACTCATACAGCCATTTTGGAGATTAGTATGGCGGTTCCTCAGGAAAATGGGAATTAGTCTACCACAGGACCTGGCAATCCCCCTCATAGGCATATATCCAAACGATTCACATCCATGCAACAAAGACATCTGTTCAGCTATGTTCATAGCAGCACTATGCCCCTAGATGCCCCTCAATTGAAGAATGGTTAATGAAGATGTGGTACATCTACACAATAGAATACTACTCTGCAGAAAAAATAATTGTATCTTGAAATTCGCAGGCAAGTGGATGGCACTTGAAGAAACCATCCTGAATGAGGTAACCCAGTCACAAAAAGAGGAACATAGTATGTAATCAATCATATATGGATTTTAGACCTAGATCAAAGGATCACCAGCCTATAATTCACACCACCAGAGGAACTAGGATAAAAAGTGTATTCTAAGAGATTCATATAAAGTCCCTCACAGAACTGGGAAGAGACAAGTCCCCCAGAGCTCAGGGGAAGTGGGGGGTGCAGCGAATGGAGAGAGAAGTAGGAGAAAACGAGGGGGAGGAAAGGAAAACGTGTGACCAGGAAGATTGAGCCTGGTTAGGAATAGAAGACAGGAAAGAAAGAGAGAGAGAGACAGAGACAGAGAGAGAGAACATAAAAGAGGGAGCCAATATTGGATTGAAGATAAAATTGAACACAAAGAAATGTCTAGAGAACTACAAGACTGCTGCCAACTAACAATTTGAGCTTCCGTGGAAAGGCTACCATAAATGCCCTTCCCGGAGAGTGAGATCAACAACTTACTTCTCCATGGAGCCCTCAACTAATGCCTGTTGGAAACAGGAGCAAACACCCATACATAATCACTGAGTCGAAGTAGAACCCAGATGCAGATGGAGAGGACAAGACCAGGCGGCAAAAACACATAGAGACAGCTTGCCTGAACAAGGAGGAGCTAATGGCCACCAGACTGATAGCTGGGAAGCCAGCAGGGAACTGACTCGGACCCCCCTGAATATGGGACTCAGCCAGATGGACTGAGCAGTCTAAGGGACCTCAGACAGTGGAGCCAGGATGTATCCCTGGTGCACAAAAGGACTATGCGAACACATTCCCCCATGGAGGGATAGCTGACTTAATCTAGAGACAGGAGAGAAGCCCTAGTCCCTACTTCATATGACCAGTCAGACCCACATGACCCCAACTGGATGGCATTCCCCTACATATGGAATTGGGTGGGGGGATGGGAGGGGAGGGTGTTTAGAGTGCATGTGAGGGGGCAGAGAGGGAAAAAGGGAGGGAAGGAGAGAGGGAGAAAGTGAGGGAGGGAGAGGGAACTGGGATTGACATGTAAAATAATAAATTAAATAAAAAAAGTGCTTTGACTCCAAAATTTAAGTTCAAGGACAAGTTACTGGGGAAAAGGATTTCTATTTTTGTTTCCACAGAAAATCAAAAGCTGTGGATTCCTTCCAGACTAATGTGGTTTGATCAAGCCAGACTACCTGAAACAGTACCAGGTGATCCTACATTCAAAACAGCTGGACAAAGCAGCCATACAGAGTACAGCCAGGATTTCTGAATCTTCTTCGAATCCCCCATGACAGCACCCCTTACCAGCAGGAAGTAGTTTGGAAAGAACAACGACCAAATTCCCAAATATTGTCTATAAATGTTTGTTTTCATTTAAATGGACTTGGTTGTATATTAAAAAAAAAAAAAAAGATCCCCTCTTCCCAGACATGTCTAGGTTGGGGTCAAACTGGCAAAAACCAACCAGCATACACTGTAAAGTTTAAACATTAAATGAAGTAATCCTGACAGCTATTGAGTAGCACAGTGCCCATCTTCTTCAGTAAGACCTTGAGGAATGATATCTGCTTTCCACGGGCCATATTTCTACACTGTTTGGAATTACTGTTCCCTTCAAAGATGAATTTCTAAAAGGCTAGATTCGCCTGATATCTGTCCCTTACTTTTATTTCCATGTTCTTCCTGCTTCCTGTTCTCATTTTCAGTGATAGTTGCTCCACTCAATCCAGTTTTTGTTTCAGTGGTGTTCGGTATTTTCATAGCTAGTCACTGTCTCCATTGTGGGAGAGATTGGGGTTGAGGAGCTAGGCTGTGAGACATTTGGATGTTTGGAACCTTGTACAAAAGAGGCTAAGCTTTTTACCACAGTACAATTGAAAATCTAAAACTGCAAGGATTTTTCTAGCCTTTGAGTGGTTTTACTTGTCATTTAGCCAAGAGGATAATTAAGAAATGTACTGATTGTTAATTGAATATGGCACATCACTCTTGTTTTTTTTTTTTTTTCTTTTTTCTTTTCTTTTTTTACGTCTCAAAGTTTCAAAGACTATATTCAAGTAAAAGGAGGGATGCTTTTCTATACAACTCCATGCCCTTTCATGAAAATCTCTACTTCTGGTTCTGTGTTGCTAAGGGATTAATCAGTGCAAATGACTAAATCAACACTGGGGCCAAGAGAGGTCTTAAAGTAGCTGAAAAGTTGGCTTGCAAGAAAGCGAGCAAAACAGAAGCAGAGACTTCCAAGTGGGCTTGCTGCTGTAGATTTGCATAATACTCTACACTTGTCTTTAGGTGAGGGCCAAATGCAAAGGGCACAGAACAAAACACAGCAGGTGCTGTGCTTTAGATGTTTGCCCCTCCAAAATTCATGCTTGTAGCTTGAACCCACATGGGAGTGTATTAAATGATGAATCCTTAAGGAGGTAATTAAGTCCTAAGACTGAGTCCTCATAAATGGGATTGGTAACCACATCAAAGGGCTGGAGACAACCAGCTAAGACTCTAGTAACCTTTCCATCTCTTGTGCATGAGAACAATCTTTTTGTTCTCTGTGGAGAGTGGAGAGCAAAGCACTATCCTGGACACAGAAACTGAGTCCTCGCTGAACACCGAACCTGCTCTGAGTTTTGGATTTTTCAGTCTTCAGTGCTATGAGAAATACATCTATGGTTTCCAATTCCTCAGTCTCAAGTATTTTGTTTCACCAGTACCAATGGTTTAAGACAGTAAGTATGTCTAGTTGTAGAAAACAAGCCAAGAAGTGCAAGAATGGAGTTTTGAACTAGGAAACATACTGCCACAAAGCAAGGGATTATCTAGCACATTTTCTACAAATCACTGTTCCAGGAGGAGAACATAATAATGAGGAAATCAGTTCCTAATTCCAGAGATGACCCAATGTCAGAAGGAGTAACAAAAGCCCAAGGAGTTAATGTTCTAAATTAGTGTGCCTGTTAGTTTTAGATATCCACTTAACACAACTTAGAACCACCTAGGAAGGAAGTCTTAATGAGGAATTATCTAGGTTAGCTTGTGGGGATTGTCGTGATTGCACATTTCTGTGGGAAGACCCACTCAGGATTTGAGCAGTAACATTTTAGGGTCTGTGCCCTTGACTGTATAACCACAGGAGAAATCTAGAGGAAAGCAAGCAGGCAGGCAGCAGGATTGCATTGATTTTTCTCTGCTCTTGAGAATGGATGTGATGTGCCCCTGTGACTTCCTGGCAACAGTGGACTGTGTGGAACCTGGAATTGCAAGATCAGTAAACCCTTTCCTCCCCAACGTTGCTTTTGGTCAGGGAGTTTTTATCACAGCAACAGAAAAGGAATGAGAAGTGTGTTTCTCACAAAGAACTTTAGGGACGCAGAACAGCTGGAGTAGGGTGAATAGCGTTGGTGAAAACAACAAGCATTTTCACTAGGAATAAACACAAAGTAAGTGGGTGAAGAGACCAAAAAAAGCCTCACATAGCCAATGAGGTGGAATTCAAAGCATTCTATTCAGTAAGAGGTGTCAGTGAGTACAGAGTGAGGACCTTAAGCTGGGTCTTTCAACTCCAGGCACTCTACCTTTCGGACTTAAAACACAGAATCTTATTTTGTAAAAAACCAAAGACTTCAATGTTTATTTTAAGACCCGTCCCACAGTTGACCTACTGCAAGCAGCAGAAATGGATTGTCTGTTTTCCACCAGCTCTTCTGCTCCTCACTTCTGATGTTAACTTCTGATGCAGCTTGTGACATACTTGTTCTTGTGAGAATTTACATAAAAAATATGAGCAAACTCTTTCTCTGTGGTGCCTGGACTGATGGAAGAGTGAGTGTGAGGAGGTGGTAGGAACAGTTTCTGTGGACAGTGGGAAATAGTTACTGCTACTAGAACAGGTCAGAAGATGTGTGATCACCACCTACCTGCCCATCACTGTGCTACTGTCCTGCTCAGGACAGTGTCCTTTGCTCCATTTTCACCCTTTGTGGCAGGTCAGAGGATATGTACATCCATAGCAGTTGTGATGGTTAATTTCAGGGGCCAGTTTGACTGCATTGAGGGATACCTAAGAAATTGATAAAGCACACTTCTGAGTGTGTCTGCAAGATTGTCATTAATGAGCTTTGCGTGGAGTAGGGAGCCGTATGCAGATGTGGGCTGCATTATGCAATGGTTTCAGAGCTGAGCTGTACAGGAAAAGCAGAAGACAGAGGGGAATATGTTTAGTCCCTCTTTCTCTTTTGCTTCTCCTTCCCCTGTATGTATTTCTCATTGCTACCCAAGAGGTTCTTTGGCCTTTAGGCCTTGACCTGTCCTGTATCATTGCCCTTATTTCTCATTCTGAGGTTTTCAGTTTCTTGGACCAAGCAGCTACAGATTTTCCTTTCCCTAGCCTACAGATGGCCATTATGGGACTGTTCAGCCCCAGGCTGTGAGAGCCCACATAATAAATCTCTTGGTATAATTATATATACTTTATTGGTTCTATTTCTCTGGAAAAACCCAACTAACACGTTGGCTCACGGTACAAGATGGCTTGATGGCAAGGGAAGGGGCCTTTTTATAGGAGAGACCCCCATTCTGAGGGAAGGAATGCCCTCCATATCTGGAACTTCCACCCACATGTTGGGAGGGATGTATCTTGGTGGCATGACTCTGAATGTGCTTTCAAAGACTTCAAAACATGCCCAAGATTCTCATGTCCAGCTCTGGCCTGCTCAAAGTTTTAGGGAGCTTTGATACAGAAAGTACAAAGATAAACAGCAGAAATTAAGAGATGTTATATGTTTAAGGATTCTTCCCAACTTGTAATCTTAAGAAGTTCCTAATGATGTTCCTTGCTCTGGATGGATTTCTTGGAATGTTACTCCCCCTACTCACCCCCTTCTCAGTGAAGGGAAAAGATAGCATTCCCTTAAATGTAAAAGGCATTAAAGAATGAAGAAAAAATATACCTGACAACTAGTGCTTTGCCTTTTATTGATATATATTTACTATACATTGTCTTAGTTTCTATAAAGACACTTTCAAACAAGGTGCTTTGAGCATATTCCCCGTCTTCCCTTTCCTCCCTCCTCTATTCCTTCCTTCCCTATTTCTTCTTTCCCCTTCCTTCTCTCTTCCCCCTCCTCCTCTTTCCAGTGTTGGTCCCCTCATTTAAGTGGACAGTTTTATTTCTGCTTTCATGTTGCACAGTCATATATGGTTTTGTGTTTCTGTACAAAGTCTAGGATTCACAAATAAGAGAACAAATGTCTTTCTGAGGCTGACTTAATTTGTTTAATAAAGTCACTCCCATTTGCATCCATTTTCTTGCAAATAACAGTACAGTGATACCTCCTTCTTTATGGTTGACTAAGATTCTATCTTGTCTATTTTACTCTGGACCATGTTTTTTTTTTTATTTATTTTATATAACCAAGTCCATTTAAATGAAAACAAACATTTATAGACAATATTTGGGAATTTGGGCGTCGTTCTTTCCAAACTACTTCCTGCTGGTAAGGGGTGCTGTCATGGGGGATTCGAAGAAGTTGCAGAAATCCTGGCTGTAGTCTGAAAGGCTGCTTTGTCCAGCTGTTTTGAATGTAGGATCACCTGGTACTCTGTTTCAGGCGGTCTGGCTTGATCAAACCACATTAGTCTAGAAGGAATCCACAGCTTTTCATTTTCTGTGGAAACAAAAATAGAAATCCTTTTCCCTAGTAACTTGTCCTTGAACTTAAATTTTGGAGTCAAAGCATTTTTTTAATTTAATTTATTATTTTACATGTCTTGACCATGTTTTTTTTATGATAATATGTTTTTATTTAAATTTGAAACAAGCTTGTTTTACATGTCGATCCCAGTGCCCTCATCCTCCTCCCCTCCCCTATCCCCTTTTCAACCCCCATCCCATCTCATTCTGCCCTCCCGGGAGGGTGAGGCATTCCATGGGGAGTCTTTAAAGTTTGTTATATCATTTGGAGCAGTGCCTAGGCCCTCCCCCATGTGTTTAGGCTGAGAGAGTATCCCTCTATGTGGAATGGGCTCCCAAAATCCATTCATATTCTAGGGATACTGATCCCCTAGCAGAGGCCCCATAGACTGTCCAGTCCTCCTAACTAACACACACAATCAGGGGGTTTGTGTAGGTCCTATGCTGTTTTCCCAGCTTTAGACTGGGGTCTATGAGCTTCCCCTTGTTCAGGTCAGCAGTTTCTGTGGGTTTCTCCAGCTTGGTCTTGACACCTGTGCTCATCACTCCTCCCTCTCTGCAACTGGATTCCAGGAGTTTGGTTCAGTGTTTAGCTGTCAGTGTCTGTTTCTGCTTCCATCAGGATGAATGCTCTAGAATGGCCTTCTCCAGGAAGAACATTTTCTTTATGCATTCATCTGCTGACACACACCTAGGTTCCATAACTTAGCTACTGTGAATAGTACATCAGTATTCTCTGTGGTCTGTGGCATTTTGTGTCTTTCCTGGAAATAGCAGGGGAGTTATTTATAACTGAGCCTGGTCATAGATGTTCTTTAAGGTTTTTGAGAAAATTCCATATTGACTTCTATAGTGATTAGACTATTTCATGTCCCAACCAGAAGGGTTTAATTTTCTCCACATCCTCACTAGCATTCGCTTTTTGTTATTTTCTTTATGATTGTTGTTCTGATGGGAATGAGGTAGAATATCAGTTCAACTGTATTATCATTTTCTCTGATAGCTAGTAAGTTGAACACTTTTTCATATGGATATTAGAATTTCACTCATTGAGAACTGTGCATTCATTATCCTCTTTATTGACTGAGTTCTTTGATTTCTCATTATTTAGTTTTTTTGAGTTAATCCTCTCATAGATGAACATAGAGTTAGCAATGATTTGTTCCCATTCTGTAGGCTGTTTCTTCTCTTAATTATCCTTTTTTTTTGTCAAAAAATCCAATTTGTCAATTGTTGCCATTACTACCCTAAGTAATTAGAGTCTTTTCACAAAATCTTTACCTATGTCTATACTATTTATTTATTTATTTATTTATTTATTGTTGGGTTTTCAAGACAGGGGTTGTCTGTATTGCTTTGGAACCTGTCCTGAAACTAGCTCTGTAGACCTCAAACTCGAAGAGATCTCCCTGCCTCTGCCTCCCAAGTGCTGGGAAGGCATGAACCATCAATTCTCGGCCCTATGTCTATATATTAAAGTATTTTCCATGCTTTTTTCCTCTGTTTCAGATCTTGTATTAAGGCCTTTGATCTATTTGGAGTTTATTTCTGTACAGGGTGAGAGATAGGGATCTAGTTTCATCAATCTCTGTGTGAATATTCTTTTTCCAGAGCATCATTCAAAGAGATCATCTTTTCTCCAATGTATATTTTTGGTCTTCATCAAAAATCAGGTGTCTATAGCTGTGTGGGCTTATATATGAGCATTTTATTTGATTCCATTGACTGACACATAGAGACAGCTGATCTGAACAAGGAGGAGCTAATGGGCCCCCATACTGATATGATAACTGGGAAACCAGTATTGGATTGATGTAGACCCCCTGAACATGGGTCTCAGTTAGAAGGCCTGGGCAGTCTAAGGGACCTCCGACAGTGGAACCAGGATGTATCCCTGGTGAATAAAAGGACTTTGGGCACATTCCCCATGGAAAATGTGCTCCCTAACCTAGAGGCAGGAGGGAGGGCCTAGCCCCTACTCCAAATGACTTGACAGGTTTTTATGATCCCTCCTGGAAGGCATCACCCTCCCTGTCAAGTGGGGTGGGTGGGATAGGAGGGTGGTCAGGGGGCATGGGAGGGAAAAGGAACTCAAATAAGAGCAAAAAATTAAAAAACAAAACAAAACAAAAACAAAAACGAAGTACCTTTCTGCTTCCAAAATTCCCCATCTACACTTTCATCCCACCTGGAATCTACTCTCTATTCTTCATCAGAGCATTCTCCCCCTCACTGACCTGTCACTTATTTCCTTACTTCCACACGTATTCTAGGCTAAACACGCAAAATTAGAAGCTAGCATCCACATATGATCCTTTGGGGCTTGATGGTCCTAAGTATATTTTCCAGTTCTATCTCTTTACTAGCAAATTCTATGACTCCACATTTCTTTATAGCTGAGTAATATTCCACCATGTATGTGTATCACATTTTTATTATCTATTCATCTGTTGAAAGACATCTAGTTGATTTCATTTCCTATACTTTGTGAATAGATCAGAAATGAAAATAAATGTGTAAGGATCTATGTAGAAAGATATGAAATCCTTTGGGTATATGCTCAGGAGTAGTATAGCTGGGTCATGTGGCAATTCTATTTTTAGACTTTTGAGAAATCTCCAGACTTAATTCCGGTGTGGTTGCACTGAATTACACTCCCTTCCTGCACTAGGGATACTTCCTGGTTTCACTGCCAGAGGTCCCATAGACTGCCTAGTCCTCCTAGCTGACATCCACTTTCAGGGGGCCTGGTCTGGCTCTATGTTGGTTCCCAGCTGTCAGATTGGGGTCCATGAGTTCCCACTTGCTCAGGTCAGCTGTTTCTTTGGGGTTTTCCCAGCATGGTTTTGACCCCTTTGTTTGTCACTCTCTGAAATTGGATTCCAGGAGTTTGGCTCAGTGCTTAGCTGTGGGTCTCTGCTTCTGCTTCCATCAGCTACTGGATGAAGGTCTAGGATGCATTTAAGGTAGTAATCATTCTTATTATAGGGGAAGAACTTTTAAGGTAGCCTACACTATTGCTTAGATTCCTAGTTGGGGTCATCCTTCTGGATCTCTCCTCCCCTTCCTCTTCTCTCCTTATATTTTTCATACCTTCCCCCCACCATGCTCCCAATTTGTTCAGGGGCTCTTGTCCCTTTCCCCTTCACGGGAGGACTGCGTATGTCTCTCTTATGGTCTTCCTTGTTTCCTAGCTTCTCTGGAGGTATGGATCATAGTCTGATAAACCTTTGTTTTATGTCTAATATCCTTCTATGAGTGAGTATATACCTTGTTTGTCTTTCTGTGACTGGGTTACCTCACTTAGGATGGTTTCTTCTAGTTCTATCCATTTGCCTCCAAATATCAAGATTCCATTTTTTCCCCCTTCTGAGTAGTTCTCCATGATGCAAATGTACCACATTTTCTTTATCCATTCTTCAGTTGAGGGTCATCTAGGCTGCTTTCAGATTCTGGACAAATAATGCTGCTATGAATATAGTTAAACAGATGTCCTTGTTGTATGAATGTGCATCCTTTGGGTATATGCCTAAGAGTGGAATTGCTGGATCTTGAGGTAGACTTGTTCCCATTTTCATGAGGAACTGCCATACTGATTTCCAAAGTTGTCTGTACAAGTTTGTACTCCCACCTGCAATGGAGGAGCATTCCCCATTCTCCACATCCTCTCCAGCATAAACCAGCTCATTTTTAATTGAGTTATTTGTTTTGCTGACATGTAGTTTTAAAAATTTCTTTGTTTGTTCTAGGCACTAATCTTCTATCAGATGTACATGTGGCTAAACTTTTCTGTTCTGTTGATTGCCTCTCTACTTGATTGGCTTCTCAAGTTCCCACTCGTTGGTGGTTGGTTTGATTCCCTCTGCTGTCAGAGTCCTACTAAGGCCTGTAGCTGTGCCTGTAAGTTAAAGTGTTCTCCTGATGTTTTCCTATAGCATAATCACATCTTTTTCTGAGGCCCTTGACTCATCTACAGTTGAGTTTTTTTTTCAGGGTGAGAGATAAAGATAGTTTCATCTTTTGCATATTAGAATTCATGTTTCCAAGCATCTTTTGCTGAAGATGCTATCTTTATATCATTGTATAGTTTTGGGAAATTTTTGTTAAAGATCATGTAATTATAGTTACGTGTTTTATATCTGGATCTTTTACTCTATTCCGTTGATCTGTGTGTCTATTTCTGTGACAGCACAATGCTTCTTTTTTTATTACTATAGGACTGATATGAAAGAGCTTAAAGGGGAATACTGGGAACTAAAGGCTTAAGTGGGGATGAAGTAGGCAGTGGGAAAATGAAGAATAGGAATGTGTTAGCTTAAACTAAGAATATGTGAAGATGTCTTATGAAATATTTGTAAACTATTTAGAGTATAGAAAAATAAGCAAACAAACTAACTAACTAATCCAAAAACTAGCCAGGGAAGTCATAGGCCCTAGGGGGAGAGCCTATGATGTTATATTTTCTAAATGGTCATGTTGTCAAATTCTCTTCTAAATATTTATGATTATATAGATTTGTGCTGCTATCACCCTTGGTCAAAGAAGCTTCTTATTACAGTGGGTAATGGTTAATGAAAAGTCATAACTTCAAAATGCCAAGGAAAAGCAACTGTGAGTGCTCAGTCACAGATGGAACATTTATGTCATTCATCACCAAGCTTAGGACACAGGGCACATTATAAGAGAGGAGGGTGGAAAGAATGTAGGTGCTGGAAGATGGGGGAGAGGCTGGCTTTTTATCATGACATGGCTGTTACATACATGTACTCAAAGCAGCTGTGTTACCCACACAAGACCTTCACAAGATCAAGAGAGTTAAAAAGTGCATCATGGAGGGAGCTCCTGATGCCATGCCTGATGCTAATGCCAGTTTTTGTCTCCTGATAAATGGAGAATTACTTTTCATTGGTGCAGATATCTGTGGTTATATGTGGCTGCCAATGCTTCAGCGGATGGCCCTGTTCACAAACCTGTATGGGAAGCTCTCATGGACTTAGAAGATTTTACAAAAGGATATTAAGCTAGGAGGGACATGTAGATATGTTGGGGGAAAGAGCCTGGGGAATCCTGGATGGGGGGAATAGGAGATAGATATTTCTAAGAGACACTGTGTATTTATATGAAAATTTCAACAAATATATTCCTTATTCTATTTCTGGAATTTGGAAGTGCTTTTCTTGAATATCACATATTTATTTGAAAATGTCTAATGTGGAACAAAAGCAAGATTTTTAAATGATTATTGAGATAAGATCTGAACATCCCTGGTACACAAAAGGATTCAAAAGGATTTTTGGAGCACATTACCCATTGAGGGATACTCCCTTAATCTAGAGGCAGGAGGGAGGGCCTAGTCCCTACTCCAAATGACTTGACAGATTTTGATGGTCCCCCCTGGAAGGTATCACCCTGCCTGTGGAGTGTGTGTGTGGGGGGATGGGATGCAAGGGTGGTCAGGGGGCATGGGAGGGAGGGAGAGAGAACTTGGATCGATATGTAAAATAAGGAAAAAAAAAAAGGTCTGAACATCCCACTACAGAACAGATTATCCACATCAGAACTGTGAGGTTATTTAATACAACAAAGAAACAGTTCTTTTTCTTCAGAATAGATCCATTGAGAAATCTTTCCACACTTCTACATATGGCACATTTGACTAGTTTGTCCCCTGACCTGTAAATAACACAGTTCAGTAGAGGAGTGTTGAAAGTGTAGGTAACTTGGAGAAGATCTTCTTGAAGCAAGCAATAGAGGCATATCCATGATTGTCAAAGTTTAGAGTGAGCAGAGAGGGACTGGTGACAAAGGCCTTCATCCAGCTATTAGCTGGACAATCTTGGAGATAGTGGAAAGGAAGAGGACATTGGAGATGATGTCCATACCCATAGGGATCATATCACAAATAAGCTGCCAGTAAAAATTATTTCCTACCAACAGTAGTGTCGACACAGGAGAGTTTCATGTCAGAGAAGATGTCATGGCAGCAACAATCAACTACCTTAAAAGGTAAAATATGGGTATCACCTGGACAGATTCCACCATAATAATTGCAGGCTCCATTTTTTTAAGGGGGGCACATAATCTTGATGATGACTGTCTCTCACGGGTTTGCAGGAAGCTACACAGCAGTTTTAACATCTCTGTGAACAAGAAGTAGCTGGAGGAGGCTAAATTAACAAAGAAGGCTGGCTCTGGGATACCAGGCTAGTGAGCAGCCGAGGAAGAACCACCACTATGTACCCTGTCTCTGACCTAGCCAGCATGTTCACAAGTACATGGAGATATGGGAGTGATGGTCAGAAATAGAGTTGTCATAATGATAGCATAGTATTATGAGTGGGGGTTGAGTATACATGAGCAGAAAACACTGGCATTCACAGAGTCAAAAAAAGTTCCAGGAAAACAACAAAAACCTCTGCCAGGCTGTGAGGTTTCTTCTTTGTCATTCTTCAGTTGCTGTGTCATCATAACATGGATTCTAGGGTAGCGTTGGAGAAATGGGAAGAGAAGGAGAGGAGTGGGGAGAAGAGGAGGAAGCTCAAGAGAAGTGAGGAGGCAAGAGAAAGGGAAGGAAAAGAGAAGAAGAGGAAGAAAGGCGGTAAGAGCCTTTGTGGTCACATGTGTCATGTCCTCCCCACCATCTGTCTTGCTCTTTTCTTATCTCCCCTTTAGTCCCTGGTCCTCCTAAGCACTACCCTGTGAGACTGCTACATATCTGTTCTGAGGACATACTGTTATATTATTGTGGGTGGATAAACTTTTATTTTCCTGTATGAAAGCCACAGGAGTCCTGTCTCACTCCACCACAGATTTGCCCCATTTCTGTCCTGGGGAAAATATGAGCAGCTGGGACAACAACAACAGGCTGAGTTAGACTCATGGGTGGATAGCTTTGCTTAAGAGACACTTCTAGCAGTGCTATATTGAGGACAGAGTTAATCCAAGGGAGAGCTGACCTTCAGGAACACAGTAGGAGCGAAGATGTGGTATTTATTCTTCCAGCCAGAATGGTTTAGGTAAGACGAATCACAGGCAAATATCACTCTATTGTGAAAGTGTCCACAGGGACTTGAGGGTTTGGGGCAAGTAACTAAGAGAGAAGGGAAACTGCTGGGAAGAAGTGGGAGGCTCTGCAATACCATCAGACTATTAGACCTTCAATAAAGCCAGGGGTGAAAGGCACACTAACATTTCTCTTAGGAGAAGGAAGTTGAAGAATAAAGAGATATAATTTGATTTTACGTTGCTAAATAATCCCTCCCAAGGGTCTGAAGCCTTCATTTAATGCTGTTACAAGCATGGCCTTCAGTTTGAGGCATTTGGAAGGTGGAGAGAATTGAATCGTGGTTTGGTATAAGAAAAAGGCTTCACATGGTGGGGAGTGAAATCGTGGATAAGGTAGAAAAGGAACCCATTTTCCTTCCTTCTCTCTTGTGTCACACACAATATTTTGTAGAACTTAGTTGAGGGGCTCTGAGATTGCCATCATATATCAAGTGGTGGTTTCAGGTCATTTTACTTAAAAAAAAAATCAAGAAAGCATTAGCTGTCACCATATTCAGGTAACCGCCACTAGGAATCTAGGAAATGATCTAGATGTCTGGGAGTCTAGAAATCTCTGTGCATTAGAAAAAACTCCATCTTAGAAAATAAGGAGCCACATACTTCAGGTAGAGATGAGTGTGACACTTACAGATGAATTCATTTACACTGAAAGATTACTGTGATGATAGCGTCCTCCTAAGCATCTGAGAAGAATTCCAGCATGAGCTTTTTCCTTATTTTGTTCTATATCTGGGGGATTTTCAGAGTCCTACATACAGCAAGTGTCTCACTTTTAATCTGTCTCTTGTACAGTGCTCAATTAAAAACAAACATGAAGGAGCTCATAGCTCAGATGGTAAACACAAAGGACTTTCACTGTTCTGGAAGTGACAGGGATGATGGTGAAGAAATGGGGAGTATGAGATGTGGGGGCAAATCACTCATTTCTCTCTGGCCCTCTTAGAGGTCTGTAAAGGAGAACTAAGGAAGCAAGGAGAACCAGAGGGAAAGGGGAAGAGGTCAGAAAGGGCTCAGAGTTAAAGACAGCTTAGCTCCACCTTGGAGGTTGGCTGCTTTCAGTCTCAGTGGTTGGAACACCTGTCATTGAACATAATGACTGTGTTCTCAGGGTCCCTCCCACCCCCACTGACTGCTATTCCAGTCCTCCCAGCCAGAAGTGAGTGTGGGTGAGCAGAGTAGCTGCAGCCCTTCTACCGCCCAAGACTGGACCCTGTCTGTGGCTGAGCCTGCGGGTGTTTCTGTGTAAGGAGCACCCCGGCAGATAATCTCAAAAGCACAATGTAGCACAGAAAGGAGCTTTCAAAATGATTTATACATTCCAGAAGGATAAAAACCCTGTGGGAGAGTGAGAACACTGAAATGTGCTCCATGCATCAAAATCTTAGCCATGAAGGCAGTGTTCCTTCCAGAGACGGAAGCAAGAGAAAGCAAAGAGGGGAAGCATAGTGCAGAGTGAAAAGGAAATGCAGGAAGACATTCTTAGAGACGCCATGGACCTTCCAAAACATTTCAATCTTTATAAATCAAATTGGTGCCTAGAGGGAGAATCTTTTTTTTTTTAAGTTAAAATATACAAGGTAGATTAAGTCTTTGTAATTAAGCATTGTGAAAGA
This sequence comes from Phodopus roborovskii, assembly GCF_943737965.1. Lineage (NCBI taxonomy): Eukaryota > Metazoa > Chordata > Mammalia > Rodentia > Cricetidae > Phodopus > Phodopus roborovskii. The sequence continues at coordinate 43,434,274 of NW_026126433.1, forward strand.
ATAGTGAAATTAAAATAGAAAAGTATCAATGTTCACCTCTCTTCCTCTTCCATGTTTTTCTCCCTTCTTTTTAAGTAAAAGGAGCCAGGGCCTACTTTACAAGAAGAGGACAAAGACAAGGGTGGCCTGTGCTTGGTGCGGAAGACTCCCAAGAGCTGAACAATCTGCCCCACTTGAGTATATGGAATATGTCTGTGCTCTTTTCTGGCTTTGGAAATTATCAAACAATTGTGATTTATTTCTGAAATCTTGCTGCAATGCCAGGTAAATATGATTGTCTTTTTTTTTTTTTTTTTTTTTTTTTTTTTTTTTTTTTGGTTGTTGTTGTTAAAACAAGTCACATCATTCTGGTACTTTTCAGCCTGATGACATTAGTAGGTTACTTACATCCCCATACATTGCTAGTAAAGGCATATGTGAGCAGTTGATACAGCCATAGGATCCAAAAGGTGACAAAATAGCTGAGATAGGTTCCAGCCATGCATGCTTTTGCCTTTAGAGGAACCACACTGTAACCTCTGTGATTAGGAACAGTCTCCCACCCTTTCCAAGGACCACGTCTCCTATCTAGATCCTCTTTTCTGGGTTAACTTTCCAAGGGATTTACTGCACTTGGGTCTACACTGAGTCAGAATGCAACTACCCACTTATACCTTAACCACCTCCGTATGGGAGTCTCTTAGAATTTCTCATGCTGATGTTAGAAAAGAATGGCCATCACAAAAAC